>NW_024465654.1:6988250-8385900 GCF_017591425.1 Ochotona curzoniae | reverse complement strand
CTCAGCCTCAAACTGGCCCTACCTAAAACTGGCCCTAAAGCTAAACTGGCCCTAAGCCTCAAACTGGCCCTCAGCTCAAACTGCGCCTCACCTCCAAACTGGCCCTAAGCCTCAAACTGGCCCTAAGCCTCAAACTGGCCCTAAGCCTCAAACTGGCCTCAGCTCAAACTGGCCCTATCAAACTGGCCTAGCCTCATTCTGGCCCTAAGCATCAAACTGGCCGTCAGCCTCAAACTGGCCCTCAGCCTCAAACTGGCCCTCAGCCTCAAACTGGCCCCTCAAGCCTCAAAACTGGCCCTAAGCCTCAAACTGGCCCTCAGCCTCAAACTGGCCCTAAGCCTCAAACTGGCCCTAAGCCTCAAACTGGCCCTCAGCCTCAAACTGGCCCTCAGCCTCAAACTGGCCCTAAGCCTCAAACTGGCCCTCAGCCTAACACTTGCCCTAAAATAAAACTGGCCCTCAGCCTCAAACTGGCTCTCAGCATACAAACTGGCCCTAAGCCTCAAACTGGCCCTAAGCCCTAAAACTGGCCTAACCTCAAACTGGCCCTAAGCCTCAAACTGGCCCTAACCCTACAAATGGCCCTCAGCCTCAAACTGGCCCTCAGCCGCATACTGGCCCTAAGCCTCATTCTGGCTCCAAGCCTCAAACTGACCCTAAGCCTCATTCTGGCCTCTAAGCCTCAATCTGGCCCTAAGCCTCACTCTGGAACTAAGTCCTCAAACTGGCCCTCAGCCTCAAACTGGCCCTCAGCCTAAAACTGGCCCTAACTCTAAAACTGGCCCTAAGCCTCAAACTGGCCTCAGCCTCAACTGGCCTCAGCCTAAAACTGGCCCTCAGCTCAAACTGGCCCTAAGCCTAAAACTGGCCCTAAGCCTCAAACTGGCCCTAAGCCTCAAACTGGCCTCAGCCTCAAACGGCCCTCAGCCTCAAACTGGCCCCAACCCTCATTCTGGCCTCAGCCTCAAACTGACCCTAAGCAACTCGCCCTCAGCCCAAACTGGCCCTCAGCCTCAAACTGGCCCTCACGCCTAAAACTGGCCCTAACGCTAAAACTGGCCCTCACCTCAAACTGGCCCTCCGCCTCAAACTGGCCCTCAGCCTCAAACTGGCCCTCAGCCTCAAACTGGCCCTAAGCCTCAAACTGGCCCTAAGCCTCAAACTGGCCCTAAGCCTCGAACTGGCACTAACTCTAAAACTGGCCCTAAGCCTCAAACTGCCTCTAAACCTCATACTGGCCCTCAGACTAAAACCGGCCCTCTACCTCAAACTGACCCTAAGCCTCATTCTCGCCCTAACCCTAAAACTGGCCCTGACGTTAAAACTGGCCCTAAGTCTCATTCTGCCCCTAAGGCTCATTCTGAACCTAAGCCTCAACTGGCCCTAAGCCTCAAACTGGCCCTAAGCCGCAAACTGGCCCTAAGCCTCAAACTGGCCCTAAACTAAAACGGGCCCTGAGCCTCAAACTGGCCCTAAGCCGCAAACTGGCACTAACCCTAAAACTGGCCCTCAGCATAAAACTGGCCCTCAGCCTCAAACTGGCCCTCAGCCTCAAAGTGGCCCTCTGCCTCATTCTGGCCCTTAGCCTCATTCTGGCCCTCAGCCTCATTCTGGCCCTCAGCTTCATTCTGGCCCTCTGCCTCAAACTGGCCCTAAGCCTCATTCTGCCGTAACCCTAAAACTGGCCCTGACGTTAAAACTGGCCCTAAGTCTCAAACTGGCCCTAAATCTAAAACTGGCCCTATGCCTCATTCTGGCCCTAAGACTCAAACTTGAACTCAGCCTCAAACGCCCTCAGCCTCATTGGCCCTCAGCCTCATTCTGGCCCTAATGCTAAAACTCGCCCTCAGCCTCAAACTGGCCCTCAGCCTCAAACTGGCCGTCAGCATAAAACAGGCCCTAACGCTAAAACTGGCCCACAGCATAAAACTGGCCCTCAGCCTCAAAATGACCCTCATCCACAAACTGGCCCTCAGCCTCAAACTGGCCCTGAACCTCATACTGGCCCTAAGCCTCAAACTGGCCCTCAGCCTCAAACTGGCCCTCAGCCTCAAACTGGCCCTCAGCCTCAAACTGGCCCTCAGCAACAAACTGGCCTGAAACTAAACTGGCCCTCTGCCTCAAACTGACCCTAAGCCTCAAACTGGCCCTCAGCCTCAAACTGGCCCTCAGCCTCAAACTGGCCCTCAGCCTCAAACTGGCCCTCAACCTCAAACTGGCCCGAAACTAAAACTGGCCCTCTGCCTAGAACTGGCCCTATGCCTCATTCTGGCCGTAAGACTCAAACTGGCCCTCAGCCTCAAACTGGCCCTAAACCTAAAACTGGCCCTTAGCCTCAAACTGGCCCGATGCCTGAAACTGGTCATCAGTCTCAAACTGGCGCTCAGCCTCAAACTGGCGCTCAGCCTCAAACTGGCCCTCAGCCTCAAACTGGCCCTCAGATGCAAACTGGCCCTAAGCCTCAAACTGGCCCTCAGCCTCAAACTGGCGCTCAGCCTCAAACTGGCCCTCAGCTGCAAACTGGTCCTACCCCTCACACTGGCCATACCCCTCACACTGGCCCTAAGCCTCAAACTGGCCCTAAGCCTCAAACTGGTCTTAGCCCTAATACTGGTCCTAAGCCTCATTCTGGCCCTAAGACTCAAACTGGCGGTCAGCCTCAAACTGGCCCTCAGCCTCAAACTGGCCTGAAACTAAAACTGGCCCTCTGCCTCAAACTGACCCTAAGCCTCAAACTGGCCCTCAGCCTCAAACTGGCCCTCAGCCTCAAACTGGCCCTAATGCTAAAACTGGCCCTAATGCTAAAACAGGCCCTAACCCTAAAACTGACCCTCAGCCTCAAACTGAGCCTCATCCTCCAACTGGCCCTTAGCCTCAAATGGCCCTAAGCCTCAAACTGGCCCTAAGCCTCAAAATGGCCCTAAGCCTCAAACTGGACATCTGCCTCAAACTGGCACTAAGCTTCAAACTGGCCCTAAGCCTCATTCCGGCCCTAAGCCTCAAACTCGCCCTCAGCCTCAAACTGGCCCTAAGCCGCAAACTGGCCCTAAGCCTCAAACTGGCCCTAAGCCGCAAACTGGCCCTAAGCCGCAAACCGGCCTAAGCCTCAAAATGGCCCTAAACTAAAACGGGCCGTCTGCCTCAAACTGGCCCTAATGCTAAAACTGGCCCTCAGCCTCAAACTAGCCCTCAGCCTCAAACTGGCCCTAAGCCTCAAACTGGCCCTCAGCCTCAAACTGGCCCTCAGCATAAAACTGGCCCTAAGCCTCAAACTGGCCCTAACACTAAAACAGGTCCTGACGTTAAAACTGGCCCTCAGCCTCAAACTGGCCATAAGCCTCATTCTGACACTCAGCCTCAAACTGGCCCTAAGCATCATACTCGCCCTAAGCCTCATTCTGGCAACAAGCCTCATTCTGGCAACAAGCCTCATTCTGGCCCTAAGCCTCATTCTGGCCCTAACCCTAAAACAGGCCCTCAGCCTCAAACTGGCCCTCAGCCTCAAACTGGCCCTAACCCTAAAACTGGCCCTAAGCCTCAAACTGGCCCTCAGCCTCAAACTGGCCCTCACCTCAAACTGGCCCTAACAGTCAAACTGTCCCTGTGCCTCATACTGGCCCTTAGCCTAAAACTGGGCCTAACACTAAAAGTGGCCCTCAACCTCAAACTAGCCCTAAGCCTCAAACGGGCCCTCTGCCTCATACTGGCCCTAAGCCTCAAACTAACCCCAAGCCTCAAATGTCCCTAAGCCTCATACTGGCCCTCAGCCTCAAACTGGCCCCCTGCCTGAAAGTGGTAATCAGTCTCAAACTGGCCCTCAGCCTCAAACTGGCTCGATACTAAAACTGGCCCTAAGCCTCAAACTGGCCCTAAGCCTCATTCTGGCCCTCTGCCTCAAACTGGCCCTCAGCCTAATTCTGGCCCTAACCCTAAAACTGACCCTGACATTAAAACTGGCCCTCAGTCTCAAACTGGCGCTCAGCCTCAAACTGGCGCTCAGCCTCAAACTGGCCCTCAGACGCAAACTGGCCCTCAGACGCAAACTGGCCCTAAGCCTCAAACTGGCCCTCAGCCTCAAACTGGCGCTCAGCCTCAAACTGGCCCTCAGCTGCAAACTGGTCCTACCCCTCACACTGGCCATACCCCTCACACTGGCCCTAAGCCTCAAACTGGACCTAAGCCTCAAACTGGCCCTCAGCCTCAAACTGGTCTTAACCCTAAAACTGGCCCTATGCCTCATTCTGGCCCTAAGATTCAAACTGGCCGTCAGCCTCAAACTGGCCCTAACCCTAAAACTGGCCCTCAGCCTCAAACTGGTCTTAGCCCTAATACTGGTCCTAAGCCTCATTCTGGCCCTAAGACTCAAACTGGCCCTCAGCCTCAAACTGGCCCTCAGCCTCAAACTGGCCTGAAACTAAAACTGGCCCTCTGCCTCAAACTGGCCCTAAGCCTCAAACTGGCCCTCAGCCTCAAACTGGCCCTCAGCCTCAAACTGGCCCTAATGCTAAAACTGGCCCTAATGCTAAAACAGGCCCTAACCCTAAAACTGACCCTCAGCCTCAAACTGAGCCTCATCCTCCAACTGGCCCTTAGCCTCAAATGGCCCTAAGCCTCAAACTGGCCCTAAGCCTCAAAATGGCCCTAAGCCTCAAACTGGACATCTGCCTCAAACTGGCACTAAGCTTCAAACTGGCCCTAAACCTCATTCCGGCCCTAAGCCTCAAACTCGCCCTCAGCCTCAAACTGGCCCTAAGCCGCAAACTGGCCCTAAGCCTCAAACTGGCCCTAAGCCGCAAACTGGCCCTAAGCCGCAAACCGGCCCTAAGCCTCAAAATGGCCCTAAACTAAAACGGGCCGTCTGCCTCAAACTGGCCCTAATGCTAAAACTGGCCCTCAGCCTCAAACTAGCCCTAGGCTCAAACTGGCCCTAAGCCTCAAACTGGCCCTCAGCCTCAAACTGGCCCTCAGCATAAAACTGGCCCTAAGCCTCAAACTGGCCCTAACCCTAAAACAGGTCCTGACGTTAAAACTGGCCCTCAGCCTCAAACTGGCCATAAGCCTCATTCTGACACTCAGCCTCAAACTGGCCCTAAGCATCATACTCGCCCTAAGCCTCATTCTGGCAACAAGCCTCATTCTGGCAACAAGCCTCATTCTGGCCCTAAGCCTCATTCTGGCCCTAACCCTAAAACAGGCCCTCAGCCTCAAACTGGCCCTCAGCCTCAAACTGGCCCTAACCCTAAAACTGGCCCTAAGCCTCAAACTGGCCCTCAGCCTCAAACTGGCCCTCACCTCAAACTGGCCCTAACAGTCAAACTGTCCCTGTGCCTCATACTGGCCCTTAGCCTAAAACTGGGCCTAACACTAAAAGTGGCCCTCAACCTCAAACTAGCCCTAAGCCTCAAACGGGCCCTCTGCCTCATACTGGCCCTAAGCCTCAAACTAACCCTAAGTCTCAAATGTCCCTAAGCCTCATACTGGCCCTCAGCCTCAAACTGGCCCCCTGCCTGAAAGTGGTAATCAGTCTCAAACTGGCCCTCAGCCTCAAACTGGCTCGATACTAAAACGGGCCCTCTGCCTGAAACTGGCCCTAAGCCTCATTCTGGCCCTCTGCCTCAAACTGGCCCTAAGCCTAATTCTGGCCCTTACCCTAAAACTGACCCTGACGTTAAAACTGGCCCTCAGCCTCAAACTGGCCATAAGCCTCATTCTGACCCTCAGCCTCAAACTGGCCCTCAGCCTCAATCTGGCCCTAAGCCTCATTCTGGCAACAAGCCTCATTCTGGCAACAAGCCTCATTCTGGCAACAATCATCATTATGGCCCTAAGCCTCATTTTGGCCCTCACCCTCAAACTGGCCCTCAGCCTCAAACTGGCCCTCAGCCTCAAACTGGCCCTCAGCCTCAAACTGGCCCTCAGCCTCAAAGTGGCAATCAACCTCAAACTGGCCCTAACCCTAAAACTGGCCCTAAGCCTCAAACTGGACCTAAGACTCAAACTGGCGCTCACCTCAAACTGGCCCTAAGCCGCAAACTGGCCCTCAGCCTCATACTGGCCCTTAGCCTAAACCGGCCCTAATACTAAAAGTGGCCCTCAACGTCAAACTAGCCCTAAGCCTCAAACTGGCCCTAAGCCTCATACTGGCCCTAAGCCTCAAACTAGCCCTAAGTCTCAAACTGTCCCTAAGCCTCATACTGGCCCTCTGCCTCAAACTGGCCCGCTGCCTGAAACTGGTCATCAGTCTCAAACTGGCCCTCAGCCTCAAACTGACCCTAAGCCTCAAACTGGCCCTCAGCCTCAAACTAGCCCTCAGCCTCAAACTGGCCCTAAACTAAAACGGGCCGTCTGCCTCAAACTGGCCCTAATGCTAAAACTGGCCCTCAGCCTCAAACTGGCCCTAAATCTAAAACTGGCCCTAAGCCTCAAACTGGCTCTAAACCTCATACTGGCCCTCAGACTAAAACAGGCCCTCAGACTAAAACTGGCCCTCTGCCTAACACTGGCCCTAAGCCTCAAACTGGCCCTAAGCCTCAAACTGGCCCTAATCCTCAAACCGGCCCTCAGCCTCAAACTGTCCCTCAGCCTCAAACTGGCCCTAAGCCTCATTCTGGCCCTAAGCCTCAAACTGGACTTCTGCCTCAAACTGGCACTAAGCTTCAAAGTGGCCCTAAGCCTCAAACTGGCCCTAAGCCTCAAACTCGCCCTCAGCCTCAAACTGGCCCTCTGCCTCAAACTGGCCCTAAGCCGCAAACTGGCCCTAAGCCGCAAACTGGCCCTAAGCCGCAAACTGGCACTAAGCCGCAAACTAGCCCTAAGCCTCAAACTGGCCCTAAACTAAAACGGGCCGTCTGCCTCAAACTGGCTCTCATCCTCAAACTGGCCCTGAACCTCAAACTGGCCCTCTGCCTCAAAGTGGCCCTCAGCCTCATTCTGGCCCTAACCCTAAAACTGGCCCTGACGTTAAAACTGGCCCTCAGCCTCAAACTGGCCCTAAGCCTCAAACTGGCCCTAAGCCTCATTCTGGCCCTCAGGCTCAAACTGGCCCTAACACTAAAACTGGCCTATTGCCTCATTCTGACCCTAAGCCTCAAACTGGCCCTCAGCCTCACACTGTCCCTCAGCCTCAAACTGGCACTAACCCTAAAACTGGCCGTAAGCCTCAAACTGGCCCTAAGACTCAAACTGGCCCTAACAGTCAAACTAGCCCTAAGCCTCAAACTGGCCCTAAGCCTCATACTGGCCCTAAGCCTCAAACTGGACCTAAGCCTCAAACTGGCCCTCAGCCTCAAACTGGTCTTAACCCTAAAACTGGCCCTATGCCTCATTCTGGCCCTAAGATTCAAACTGGCCGTCAGCCTCAAACTGGCCCTAACCCTAAAACTGGCCCTCAGCCTCAAACTGGTCTTAGCCCTAATACTGGTCCTAAGCCTCATTCTGGCCCTAAGACTCAAACTGGCGGTCAGCCTCAAACTGGCCCTCAGCCTCAAACTGGCCTGAAACTAAAACTGGCCCTCAGCCTCAAACTGGCCCTCAGCCTCAAACTGGCCCTAATGCTAAAACTGGCCCTAATGCTAAAACAGGCCCTAACCCTAAAACTGACCCTCAGCCTAGAACTGAGCCTCATCCTCCAACTGGCCCTTAGCCTCAAATGGCCCTAAGCCTCAAACTGGCCCTAAGCCTCAAAATGGCCCTAAGCCTCAAACTGGACATCTGCCTCAAACTGGCACTAAGCTTCAAACTGGCCCTAAGCCTCATTCCGGCCCTAAGCCTCAAACTCGCCCTCAGCCTCAAACTGGCCCTAAGCCGCAAACTGGCCCTAACAGTCAAACTGTCCCTGTGCCTCATACTGGCCCTTAGCCTAAAACTGGGCCTAACACTAAAAGTGGCCCTCAACCTCAAACTAGCCCTAAGCCTCAAACTGGCCCTAAGCCTCATACTGGCCCTAAGCCTCAAACTAACCCTAAGTCTCAAATGTCCCTAAGCCTCATACTGGCCCTCAGCCTCAAACTGGCCCCCTGCCTGAAAGTGGTAATCAGTCTCAAACTGGCCCTAAGCCTCATTTTGGCCCTCACCCTCAAACTGGCCCTCTGCCTGAAACTGGCCCTAAGCCTCATTCTGGCCCTCTGCCTCAAACTGGCCCTAAGCCTAATTCTGGCCCTAACCCTAAAACTGACCCTGACGTTAAAACTGGCCCTCAGTCTCAAACTGGCCATAAGCCTCATTCTGACCCTCAGCCTCAAACTGGCCCTCAGCCTCAATCTGGCCCTAAGCCTCATTCTGGCAACAAGCCTCATTCTGGCAACAAGCCTCATTCTGGCAACAATCATCATTATGGCCCTAAGCCTCATTTTGGCCCTCACCCTCAAACTGGCCCTCAGCCTCAAACTGGCCCTCAGCCTCAAACTGGCCCTCAGCCTCAAACTGGCCCTCAGCCTCAAAGTGGCAATCAGCCTCAAACTGGCAATCAGCCTCAAACTGGCAATCAGCCTCAAACTGGCAATCAGCCTCAAACTGGCAATCAGCCTCAAACTGGCCCTAACCCTAAAACTGGCCCTAAGCCTCAAACTGGACCTAAGACTCAAACTGGCGCTCACCTCAAACTGGCCCTAAGCCTCAAACTGGCCCTCAGCCTCATACTGGCCCTTAGCCTAAACCGGCCCTAATACTAAAAGTGGCCCTCAACGTCAAACTAGCCCTAAGCCTCAAACTGGCCCTAAGCCTCATACTGGCCCTAAGCCTCAAACTAGCCCTAAGTCTCAAACTGTCCCTAAGCCTCATACTGGCCCTCTGCCTCAAACTGGCCCGCTGCCTGAAACTGGTCATCAGTCTCAAACTGGCCCTCAGCCTCAAACTGACCCTAAGCCTCAAACTGGCCCTCAGCCTCAAACTAGCCCTCAGCCTCAAACTGGCCCTAAACTAAAACGGGCCGTCTGCCTCAAACTGGCCCTAATGCTAAAACTGGCCCTCAGCCTCAAACTGGCCCTAAATCTAAAACTGGCCCTAAGCCTCAAACTGGCTCTAAACCTCATACTGGCCCTCAGACTAAAACAGGCCCTCAGACTAAAACTGGCCCTCTGCCTAACACTGGCCCTCTGCCTAGCACTGGCCCTAAGCCTCAAACTGGCCCTAATCCTCAAACTGGCCCTAATCCTCAAACTGGCCCTCAGCCTCAAACTGGCCCTCAGCCTCAAACTGGCCCTAAGCCTCAAACTAACCCCAAGCCTCAAATGTCCCTAAGCCTCATACTGGCCCTCAGCCTCAAACTGGCCCCCTGCCTGAAAGTGGTAATCAGTCTCAAACTGGCCCTCAGCCTCAAACTGGCTCGATACTAAAACTGGCCCTAAGCCTCAAACTGGCCCTAAGCCTCATTCTGGCCCTCTGCCTCAAACTGGCCCTCAGCCTAATTCTGGCCCTAACCCTAAAACTGACCCTGACATTAAAACTGGCCCTCAGTCTCAAACTGGCGCTCAGCCTCAAACTGGCGCTCAGCCTCAAACTGGCCCTCAGACGCAAACTGGCCCTCAGACGCAAACTGGCCCTAAGCCTCAAACTGGCCCTCAGCCTCAAACTGGCGCTCAGCCTCAAACTGGCCCTCAGCTGCAAACTGGTCCTACCCCTCACACTGGCCATACCCCTCACACTGGCCCTAAGCCTCAAACTGGACCTAAGCCTCAAACTGGCCCTCAGCCTCAAACTGGTCTTAACCCTAAAACTGGCCCTATGCCTCATTCTGGCCCTAAGATTCAAACTGGCCGTCAGCCTCAAACTGGCCCTAACCCTAAAACTGGCCCTCAGCCTCAAACTGGTCTTAGCCCTAATACTGGTCCTAAGCCTCATTCTGGCCCTAAGACTCAAACTGGCCCTCAGCCTCAAACTGGCCCTCAGCCTCAAACTGGCCTGAAACTAAAACTGGCCCTCTGCCTCAAACTGGCCCTAAGCCTCAAACTGGCCCTCAGCCTCAAACTGGCCCTCAGCCTCAAACTGGCCCTAATGCTAAAACTGGCCCTAATGCTAAAACAGGCCCTAACCCTAAAACTGACCCTCAGCCTCAAACTGAGCCTCATCCTCCAACTGGCCCTTAGCCTCAAATGGCCCTAAGCCTCAAACTGGCCCTAAGCCTCAAAATGGCCCTAAGCCTCAAACTGGACATCTGCCTCAAACTGGCACTAAGCTTCAAACTGGCCCTAAACCTCATTCCGGCCCTAAGCCTCAAACTCGCCCTCAGCCTCAAACTGGCCCTAAGCCGCAAACTGGCCCTAAGCCTCAAACTGGCCCTAAGCCGCAAACTGGCCCTAAGCCGCAAACCGGCCCTAAGCCTCAAAATGGCCCTAAACTAAAACGGGCCGTCTGCCTCAAACTGGCCCTAATGCTAAAACTGGCCCTCAGCCTCAAACTAGCCCTAGGCTCAAACTGGCCCTAAGCCTCAAACTGGCCCTCAGCCTCAAACTGGCCCTCAGCATAAAACTGGCCCTAAGCCTCAAACTGGCCCTAACCCTAAAACAGGTCCTGACGTTAAAACTGGCCCTCAGCCTCAAACTGGCCATAAGCCTCATTCTGACACTCAGCCTCAAACTGGCCCTAAGCATCATACTCGCCCTAAGCCTCATTCTGGCAACAAGCCTCATTCTGGCAACAAGCCTCATTCTGGCCCTAAGCCTCATTCTGGCCCTAACCCTAAAACAGGCCCTCAGCCTCAAACTGGCCCTCAGCCTCAAACTGGCCCTAACCCTAAAACTGGCCCTAAGCCTCAAACTGGCCCTCAGCCTCAAACTGGCCCTCACCTCAAACTGGCCCTAACAGTCAAACTGTCCCTGTGCCTCATACTGGCCCTTAGCCTAAAACTGGGCCTAACACTAAAAGTGGCCCTCAACCTCAAACTAGCCCTAAGCCTCAAACGGGCCCTCTGCCTCATACTGGCCCTAAGCCTCAAACTAACCCTAAGTCTCAAATGTCCCTAAGCCTCATACTGGCCCTCAGCCTCAAACTGGCCCCCTGCCTGAAAGTGGTAATCAGTCTCAAACTGGCCCTCAGCCTCAAACTGGCTCGATACTAAAACGGGCCCTCTGCCTGAAACTGGCCCTAAGCCTCATTCTGGCCCTCTGCCTCAAACTGGCCCTAAGCCTAATTCTGGCCCTTACCCTAAAACTGACCCTGACGTTAAAACTGGCCCTCAGCCTCAAACTGGCCATAAGCCTCATTCTGACCCTCAGCCTCAAACTGGCCCTCAGCCTCAATCTGGCCCTAAGCCTCATTCTGGCAACAAGCCTCATTCTGGCAACAAGCCTCATTCTGGCAACAATCATCATTATGGCCCTAAGCCTCATTTTGGCCCTCACCCTCAAACTGGCCCTCAGCCTCAAACTGGCCCTCAGCCTCAAACTGGCCCTCAGCCTCAAACTGGCCCTCAGCCTCAAACTGGCCCTCAGCCTCAAACTGGCCCTCAGCCTCAAAGTGGCAATCAACCTCAAACTGGCCCTAACCCTAAAACTGGCCCTAAGCCTCAAACTGGACCTAAGACTCAAACTGGCGCTCACCTCAAACTGGCCCTAAGCCGCAAACTGGCCCTCAGCCTCATACTGGCCCTTAGCCTAAACCGGCCCTAATACTAAAAGTGGCCCTCAACGTCAAACTAGCCCTAAGCCTCAAACTGGCCCTAAGCCTCATACTGGCCCTAAGCCTCAAACTAGCCCTAAGTCTCAAACTGTCCCTAAGCCTCATACTGGCCCTCTGCCTCAAACTGGCCCGCTGCCTGAAACTGGTCATCAGTCTCAAACTGGCCCTCAGCCTCAAACTGACCCTAAGCCTCAAACTGGCCCTCAGCCTCAAACTAGCCCTCAGCCTCAAACTGGCCCTAAACTAAAACGGGCCGTCTGCCTCAAACTGGCCCTAATGCTAAAACTGGCCCTCAGCCTCAAACTGGCCCTAAATCTAAAACTGGCCCTAAGCCTCAAACTGGCTCTAAACCTCATACTGGCCCTCAGACTAAAACAGGCCCTCAGACTAAAACTGGCCCTCTGCCTAACACTGGCCCTAAGCCTCAAACTGGCCCTAAGCCTCAAACTGGCCCTAATCCTCAAACCGGCCCTCAGCCTCAAACTGTCCCTCAGCCTCAAACTGGCCCTAAGCCTCATTCTGGCCCTAAGCCTCAAACTGGACTTCTGCCTCAAACTGGCACTAAGCTTCAAAGTGGCCCTAAGCCTCAAACTGGCCCTAAGCCTCAAACTCGCCCTCAGCCTCAAACTGGCCCTCTGCCTCAAACTGGCCCTAAGCCGCAAACTGGCCCTAAGCCGCAAACTGGCCCTAAGCCGCAAACTGGCACTAAGCCGCAAACTAGCCCTAAGCCTCAAACTGGCCCTAAACTAAAACGGGCCGTCTGCCTCAAACTGGCTCTCATCCTCAAACTGGCCCTGAACCTCAAACTGGCCCTCTGCCTCAAAGTGGCCCTCAGCCTCATTCTGGCCCTAACCCTAAAACTGGCCCTGACGTTAAAACTGGCCCTCAGCCTCAAACTGGCCCTAAGCCTCAAACTGGCCCTAAGCCTCATTCTGGCCCTCAGGCTCAAACTGGCCCTAACACTAAAACTGGCCTATTGCCTCATTCTGACCCTAAGCCTCAAACTGGCCCTCAGCCTCACACTGTCCCTCAGCCTCAAACTGGCACTAACCCTAAAACTGGCCGTAAGCCTCAAACTGGCCCTAAGACTCAAACTGGCCCTAACAGTCAAACTAGCCCTAAGCCTCAAACTGGCCCTAAGCCTCATACTGGCCCTAAGCCTCAAACTGGACCTAAGCCTCAAACTGGCCCTCAGCCTCAAACTGGTCTTAACCCTAAAACTGGCCCTATGCCTCATTCTGGCCCTAAGATTCAAACTGGCCGTCAGCCTCAAACTGGCCCTAACCCTAAAACTGGCCCTCAGCCTCAAACTGGTCTTAGCCCTAATACTGGTCCTAAGCCTCATTCTGGCCCTAAGACTCAAACTGGCCCTCAGCCTCAAACTGGCCCTCAGCCTCAAACTGGCCTGAAACTAAAACTGGCCCTCAGCCTCAAACTGGCCCTCAGCCTCAAACTGGCCCTAATGCTAAAACTGGCCCTAATGCTAAAACAGGCCCTAACCCTAAAACTGACCCTCAGCCTAGAACTGA
This sequence comes from Ochotona curzoniae, assembly GCF_017591425.1. NCBI lineage: Eukaryota > Metazoa > Chordata > Mammalia > Lagomorpha > Ochotonidae > Ochotona > Ochotona curzoniae. Next base: position 8,372,758 of record NW_024465654.1, on the reverse strand, counting down.
GCCTCATCCTCCAACTGGCCCTTAGCCTCAAATGGCCCTAAGCCTCAAACTGGCCCTAAGCCTCAAAATGGCCCTAAGCCTCAAACTGGACATCTGCCTCAAACTGGCACTAAGCTTCAAACTGGCCCTAAGCCTCATTCCGGCCCTAAGCCTCAAACTCGCCCTCAGCCTCAAACTGGCCCTAAGCCGCAAACTGGCCCTAACAGTCAAACTGTCCCTGTGCCTCATACTGGCCCTTAGCCTAAAACTGGGCCTAACACTAAAAGTGGCCCTCAACCTCAAACTAGCCCTAAGCCTCAAACTGGCCCTAAGCCTCATACTGGCCCTAAGCCTCAAACTAACCCTAAGTCTCAAATGTCCCTAAGCCTCATACTGGCCCTCAGCCTCAAACTGGCCCCCTGCCTGAAAGTGGTAATCAGTCTCAAACTGGCCCTAAGCCTCATTTTGGCCCTCACCCTCAAACTGGCCCTCTGCCTGAAACTGGCCCTAAGCCTCATTCTGGCCCTCTGCCTCAAACTGGCCCTAAGCCTAATTCTGGCCCTAACCCTAAAACTGACCCTGACGTTAAAACTGGCCCTCAGTCTCAAACTGGCCATAAGCCTCATTCTGACCCTCAGCCTCAAACTGGCCCTCAGCCTCAATCTGGCCCTAAGCCTCATTCTGGCAACAAGCCTCATTCTGGCAACAAGCCTCATTCTGGCAACAATCATCATTATGGCCCTAAGCCTCATTTTGGCCCTCACCCTCAAACTGGCCCTCAGCCTCAAACTGGCCCTCAGCCTCAAACTGGCCCTCAGCCTCAAACTGGCCCTCAGCCTCAAAGTGGCAATCAGCCTCAAACTGGCAATCAGCCTCAAACTGGCAATCAGCCTCAAACTGGCAATCAGCCTCAAACTGGCAATCAGCCTCAAACTGGCCCTAACCCTAAAACTGGCCCTAAGCCTCAAACTGGACCTAAGACTCAAACTGGCGCTCACCTCAAACTGGCCCTAAGCCTCAAACTGGCCCTCAGCCTCATACTGGCCCTTAGCCTAAACCGGCCCTAATACTAAAAGTGGCCCTCAACGTCAAACTAGCCCTAAGCCTCAAACTGGCCCTAAGCCTCATACTGGCCCTAAGCCTCAAACTAGCCCTAAGTCTCAAACTGTCCCTAAGCCTCATACTGGCCCTCTGCCTCAAACTGGCCCGCTGCCTGAAACTGGTCATCAGTCTCAAACTGGCCCTCAGCCTCAAACTGACCCTAAGCCTCAAACTGGCCCTCAGCCTCAAACTAGCCCTCAGCCTCAAACTGGCCCTAAACTAAAACGGGCCGTCTGCCTCAAACTGGCCCTAATGCTAAAACTGGCCCTCAGCCTCAAACTGGCCCTAAATCTAAAACTGGCCCTAAGCCTCAAACTGGCTCTAAACCTCATACTGGCCCTCAGACTAAAACAGGCCCTCAGACTAAAACTGGCCCTCTGCCTAACACTGGCCCTCTGCCTAGCACTGGCCCTAAGCCTCAAACTGGCCCTAATCCTCAAACTGGCCCTAATCCTCAAACTGGCCCTCAGCCTCAAACTGGCCCTCAGCCTCAAACTGGCCCTAAGCCTCATTCTGGCCCTGAGCCTCAAACTGGCCCTAAGCCTCAAACTGGACTTTTGCCTCAAACTGGCCCTAAGCCTCAAACTGGACTTTTGCCTCAAACTGGCACTAAGCTTCAAAGTGGCCCTAAGCCTCAAACTGGCCCTAAGCCTCAAACTGGCCCTCACCTCAAACTGGCCCTCAGCCTCAAACTGGCCCTAAGCCGCAAACTGGCCCTAAGCCGCAAACTGGCCCTAAGCCGCAAACTGGCACTAAGCCGCAAACTAGCCCTAAGCCTCAAACTGGCCCTAAACTAAAACGGGCCGTCTGCCTCAAACTGGCCCTCATCCTCAAACTGGCCCTCAGCCTCAAACTGGCCCTCAGCCTCATTCTGGCCCTCCGCCTCATTCTGGCCCTCAGCCTCATTCTGGCCCTCAGCCTCATTCTGGCCCTCAGCCTCATTCTGGCCCTAAGCCTCATTCTGGCCCTAACCCTAAAACTGGCCCTGACGTTAAAACTGGCCCTCAGCCTCAAACTGGCCATAAGCCTCATTCTGACCCGTAGCCTCAAACTGGCCCTCAGCCTCAATCTGGCCCTAAGCCTCATTTTGGCAACAAGCCTCATTCTGGCCCTAACCCTAAAACTGGCCCTCAGCCTCAAACTGGCCCTCAGCCTCAAACTGGCCCTAAGCCTCAAACTGGCCCTAAGCCTCATTCTGGCCCTCAGGCTCAAACTGGCCCTAACACTAAAACTGGCCTATTGCCTCATTCTGACCCTAAGCCTCAAACTGGCCCTCAGCCTCACACTGTCCCTCAGCCTCAAACTGGCCCTAACCCTCAAACTGGCCCTCAGCCTCAAACTGGCCCTAAGACTCAAACTGGCCCTAAAAGTCAAACTAGCCCAAAGCCTCAAACTGGCCCTAAGCCTCATACTGGCCCTAAGCCTCAAACTAGACCTATGTCTCAAACTGTAACTAACCCTCGTACTGGCCCTCGGCCTCAAACTGTCCCTAAGCCTAATTCTGTTCCTAAGCCTCAAATTGGACCTAAGCCTCAAACTGGCCCTCTGCCTGAAACTGGTCATCAGTCTCAAACTGGCGCTCAGCCTCAAACTGGCGCTCAGCCTCAAACTGGCCCTCAGCCTCAAACTGGCCCTCAGCCTCAAACTGGCCCTCAGCCTCAAACTGGCCCTCAGACGCAAACTGGCCCTCAGACGCAAACTGGCCCTAAGCCTCAAACTGGCCCTCAGCCTCAAACTGGCGCTCAGCCTCAAACTGGCCCTCAGCTGCAAACTGCTCCTACCCCTCACACTGGCTATACCCCTCACACTGGCCCTAAGCCTCAAACTGGCCCTAAGCCTCAAACTGGCCTCAGCCTCAAACTGGCCTCAGCCTCAAACTGGTCTTAACCCTAAAACTGGCCCTATGCCTCATTCTGGCCCTAAGATTCAAACTGGCCGTCAGCCTCAAACTGGCCCTCAGCCTCAAACTGGCCCTCAGCCTCAAACTGGCCCTAAGCCTCAAACTGGCCCTAAGCCTCAAACTGGCCCTCTGCATCAAACTGGCCCTAAGCCTCAAACTGGCCCTCAGGCTCAAACTGGCCCTCAGGGTCAAACTGGCCCTCAGCCTCAAACTAGCCCTCAGCCTCAAACTGGCCCACAGCCTCAAACTGGCCCTCAGCATAAAACTGGCCCTAAGCCTCAAACTGGCCCTCAGCCTAAAATTGGCCCTAAGCCTCAAACTGGCCCTAACCCTAAAACTGGCCCTCACCCTCAAACTGGCCCTAACCCTCAAACAGCACCTAACCCTAAAAATGGCTCTCGGCCTCAAACTGGACCTCAGCCGATACTGGCCCTAAGCCTCATTCTGGCTCCAAACCTAAAACTGACCCTAAGCCACATTCTGGCTCTAAGCCTCATTCTGGCCCTAAGCCTCCTTCTGGAACTAAGTCTCAAACTGGCCCTCAGCCTCAAACTGGCCCTAAGCATAAAACTGGCCCTAACTCTAAAACTGGCCCTAAGCCTCAAACTGGCTCTAAACCTCATACAGGCCCTCAGACTAAAACTGGCCCTCTGCCTCAAACTGACCCTAAGCCTAACACTGGCCCTAAGCCTCAAACTGGCCCTGACGTTAAAACTGGCCCTAAGTCTCAAACTGGCCCTAAGCCTCAAACTGGCCCTCAGCCTCAAACTGGCCCTAAGCCTCATTCTGGCCCTCAGCCTCAAACTGGCCCTAACGCTAAAACTCGCCCTCAGCCTCAAACTGGCCCTCAGCCTCAAACTGGCCCTCAGCATAAAACAGGCCCTAATGCTAAAAATGGCCCTCAGCTTCAAACTGACCCTCATCCACAAACTGGCCCTCATCCACAAACTGGCCCTCAGCCTCAAACTGGCCCTAAACCTCATACTGGCCCTAAGCCTCAAACTGGCCCTAAGCCTCAAACTGGCCCTAAGCCTCAAACTGGCCCTAAGCCTCAAACTGGCCCTCAGCCTCATTCTGGCCCTCAGCCTCAAACTGGACCTCAGCCTCAAACTGGCCCGAAACTAAAACTGGCCCTAAGCCTCATACTGGCCCTAAGCCTCCTTCTGGACCTAAGCCTCAAACTGGCCCTAAACCTAAATCTGGCCCTAAGCCTAAAACTGGCACTAAACCTCATTCTGGCCCTAAGCCTCCTTCTGGACCTAAGCCTCAAACTGGCCCTAAACTAAAACTGGCCCTCAGACTAAAACTGGCCATCAGACTAAAACTGGTCCTAAACCTCAAACTGGCCCTCAGCCTCAAACTGGCCCTCAGGCTCAAACTGGTCTCAGGCTCAAACCGGCCCTCAACCTCAAACTGGCCCTCAGCCTCAAACTGGCCCTCAGCCTCATTCTCGCCCTCACCCTCATTCTGGCCCTCAGCCTCATTCTGACCCTCAGCCTCATTCTGGCGCTCAGCCTCATTCTGGCCCTAACCCTAAAACTGGCCCTAAGTCTCAAACTGGCCCTAAGCCTATTCTGTCCCTAAGCCTCAAACTGGCCCTCAGCCTCAAACTGGCCTGAAACTAAAACTGGCCCTCAGCCTCAAACTGGCCCTAACGCTCAAACTGGCCCTAAGCCTCAAACTGGCTTTATCCCTCAAACTGGCTCTAAACCTAAAACTGACCCTAAGCCTCAAACTGGCCCTAAGCCTCAAACTGGCCCTAAGCCTCAAACTGGCCCTAAGCCTCATTCTGGCCCTAAGCCTCAAACTGGCCCTCAGCATCAAACTGGCCCTAACCCTCAAACTGGCTCTAAACCTAAAACTGACCCTAAGCCTCATTCTGGCCCTAAGCCTCATTCTGGCCCTCACCCTCAAACTGGCAAAAACCCTCATTCTGGCCCTAAGTCTAAAAATGTCTCTCGGACTCAAACTGGAGCTCAGCCGCATATCGGCCCTAAGCCTCATTCTGGGCATAAGCCTCAAACTGGCCCTGAGCCTCAATCTGGCCCTAAGCCTCATTCTGGCAACAAGCCTCATTCTGGCCCTCAGCCTCAAACAGGCCCTAACCCTAAAACTGGCCCTCAGCCTCAAACTGGCCCTAAACTAATACTGGCCCTCAGACTAAAACTGGCCATCAGACTAAAACTGGTCCTAAACCTCAAACTGGCCCTCAGCCTCAAACTGGCCCTAAGCCTCAAACTGGCCTCAGGCTCAAACTGGCCCTCAACCTCAAACTGGCCCTCAACCTCAAACTGGCCCTCAGCCTCAAACTGGCCCTCAGCCTCAAACTGGCCCTAACGATAAAACTGGCCCTCAGCCTAAAACTGTCCATCAGCCAAAAACTGGCCCTAACCCTAAAACTGACCCTAACCCTAAAACTGACCCTAACCCTAAAACTGGCCCTAACGCTAAAAATGGCCCTAAGCCTCAATCCGGCCCTAAAACTAAAACTGAAACTAACCCTAAAATTGGCCCGAAGCCTCAAAGTTGGCCTCAGCCTAAAACTGGCCCTAAACCTCAACCTGGCCCTAACCCTAAAACTGACCCTAAGCCTCATTCTGGCACTAAGCCTCAAACTTGTACTAACCCTAAAACTGGCCCTAAGCCTCAAACAGACCCTAAACCTAAGACTGACCCTATACAAAAAAACTGGCCCTCAGCCTCAAACTGGTGCTCAGACTAAAACTGGCGCTAATGCTAAAACAGGCCCTGAGCCTAAAACTGGCCCTAACCATAAAACTGAACCTAATGCTAAAACTGGACCTATCCCTCATTTTGACCGTAAAACTCATTCTGCCCCAAGCCTCAAACTGGCCCTAAACCTAAAATTGGCCCTAAGCCTAAAACCGACCCTCAGCTCGAACTGGCCCTCAGCCTGAAAATGGCCCTAAGGGTCAAACTGGCCCTCAGCCTCAAACTGGCCCTAAGCCTCAAACTGGCTTTATCCCTCAAACTGGCCCAAAGCCTCAAACTGGCCCTAAGCCTCAAACTGGCCCTAAGCCTCAAACTGGCCCTAACGCTAAAACTGGCCCTCAGGTTCAAATTGGCCCTCAGCCTCAAACTGGCCCTCAGCCTCAAACTGGCCCTCAGCCTCAAACTGGCCCTAACGCTAACACTGGACCTAACGCTAAAACTGGCCCTCAGCCTCAAATTGGCCCTAGCCTCAAACTGGCCCTCAGCCTCAAACTGGCCCGAAACTAAAACGGGCCCTCTGCCTCAAACTGGCCCTAATGCTAAAACTGGCCCTAAGCCTCAAAATGGCCCTCAGCCTCAAACTGGCCCTCAGCCTCAAACTGGCCATAAAACTAAAACGGGCCCTAACCCCTAACCCCTAATCCTAACCCCTAAACCCTACCCCAAACCCCTAACCCTGACACTGACCCTGACCCTGACCCCCTGACCCTGACCCCCTGACCCTAACCCTAACCCCCTAACCCTAACCGCCTGATCATAACCAAACACTAACCTGCTAACACTAACCCCCTAACCCTAACCCCTAACCCTGACCCACTAAACCTGACCCCCTAACACTGACACCTAACCCTAACCCTGACCCCTTAACCCTGACCCCTGACCCCCGACCCTAACCCTAACACCTAACCCTAACCCCTAACCCCTAACCCCTAACCTCTAACCCTAAACCTAACCCTAACCCTAACCCCTAACCCTAAGACCTAACCCCTAACCCTAACCCTAACCCCTACCCTACGCCTTAACCCCTAACTCTAACCCTAACCCTAACCCCTAACCCCTAACCCTAACCCCTAACCCTCACCCCGAGCCTCTACCCTATCTCCTAACCCCCTAACCCTACCCCTAATCCTATCCCTAACCCCTAACCCTCTAACCCTCTAACACTAACCCTCTAACCCCTAACGAACCACTAAACACCAACCCTAGCACCGTAAGCCCTAACACCCTAACCGGTAAGCACTAATCATAAGCACTAATTACAAAAACAAAATTTATCCAATAAAACTCACAGGTAAATCCTAACCACTAACGACCAAATACCACATCACAATCCCAGAACCACTTACCTTCTCTCCTGCTTGGATCTTCAGCCATTTGCACCACGGAGTTGACAAGGTGGGGACTTCAATTCCGGAGGTCCTTGCAGGCACCATGACTTCATACTGATGTGGCAATGCCACTGGGCGTACCAAGCCCAACACACACAAAACCCGGAAACCCTTTCACCACCTTGTGCCCACACCCAGCCTGAGCCACCCCTAATTACAGAGGACAGAGGCCTACAGCAATGGCATCATATTGGGATGGGGTTTGCACAACACCCAGCCTGCTCATATCGTTTTAGCTACAGGATTTTCTCATGGTCTTTAAAAATCACGCATCACTGAGGACAGAGCCCTGCACACAAACAGTTATCACAATCTTGCCACAGCATGGTGTCAGAAAGAGGAACCTGCCATGAAGGTTAACCATCAGGCCTGAGTGAATCACAAGACGCATGATAACTAACTGAGAAATGATGACTAAGTGGACTACTGCCAGCAAAGTCAGATTTGTGCACCCGCTCATGGCTATCAGGACACACTGCAGGATGAAAGAAACCTACATGAAGCCATCTCCTCAGCCCACCCGAGAGCTGCTCCACTTACTAAAGAATGCACAGGCCTGCATCTCAGGGTGCTCTGCGAGGAAAGGGGGTGGTGGTAAGGTTTCACGTAACCTCATCTGCCCAAGTTCAATGGTAGTCCGCTAGTGTGTAACTCCAGCGCCCAGAGGGCCTGTGCAGATGCTGACGTGGAACTCAGTTCCTAGAAGGCATGTGGGAACGCTGACATGAGAATCCAGCTCCCAGAGAGCACATGGGGACGCTGACATGGGACTCCAGCTCCAAGGGTTCTTTTGGTGCTCTGACATAGTACCTTGCGGTTAAACACACACTGAAACTTTGTATTACAGAGGTTGGGGATGATGAAAGGCCCCAAGTGACCTCGTCCACTCCCGGGCATTGATAAAGGGACCATCGGCCTTAGACCACACAATTTTCAATGATACATGTCTGGGAACACTTTCTGGAAACCCCACCTGATGCTGGAATGGCTTGGGCTGAGCTCTCGGCAGCTCAGAAAGCCTGAGCCCAGCAGAGGTAGAAAGGGCAGCTATGTGCGCCCTCCAGTGGACAATAGCACTCAGTGCAGGACACTCAGCTAGGCTCTCCTGCCCAAAACAAGGCAAGAAGCCCAGCCACATAAACATTCCCTCTCAAGGACACTCTTTTGATAGGTTGCACAGGAGTCCCATGGTGGAAGCTCTATGCATGCCCTCGGGGTCTGCATTGGCTGACAAAAGCAGTCTAGAGCCAAAGCACAGCATACAGCAAGCTCCCTACCAGGAGGCCCGGCAGCTTTCTGTCTCTTTCTTCCTCCCTCCCTCCCTCCTGCCTCCCTCTGTCCTGTTTGCTTTGAAGCACAGAGGAACAGACAGGGAGAGACAGCAAACATTCTTGCATCTGCTGCCTCACTTCCCCGAATGCCACCACCAGGGCCAGCTGTGGCTGGGCCAGGACAAGCCCGGGAATCAGCAGCTTCCTCCAGATCTCCCACAGGGGCACAAGGGCCACAGTGCCACAGGGGCACAGCGGCACCAGCCCCTGAACCATCCTCTGCTACTCTCCCAGGTTGATCGGCAGGGAGCTGGACCACAGGATAAACAGCCAGGATTTGAAACAGCACCCATACAGCCCATCTGCCTGGCAGGCTGAGGCTTGACCCACTGGGACAATGCCCTGCGCCATTCCACACCACCTGACTCCACCCTTTGCTGGTTTCTTCAGCAGCTCCTTCACTAGGACCAGAGAAGGTTCCTGCCTCCCTGGTTTGCACAACATATGCCGTTGCGTGCTGTGAGAGCGGCCGTTACAGATGAGGAATCCAGGCATGTTGCTACTCTACCTGTCCTGGTGAGAAGGACCTCTGTGCAGAACAGACGTCAGCTGTTGGGGTGTCCTGTGGCAGGTGGCACATCAGCGGCGGACCGATGGTGCACAGCTGACCTGCAGGAGAAAGAGTCTTGAGTCCAGGATGATCCCTGGAGGAGGGTGAAGCACTCGCTGGTGAACGAGAGGGCAGCAGCATCTGGGAGGAGGCTGTGGGGCCAAATTCCTGCCTCAAAAGCACATGACAGGGATGCCTGAGCCCTCAAGTGCTAGCTAGGGGTAGAAAGGGCAGCTTTGCGCACCCTCTCCTGTGCAGGGAGCACAGGCCCTGAAAGCCCTCTGTTGTGCAGGCCTTGGTGGCTCCCCAGCCACCGTCATACCTGCTGGGCAGCAGGACTGCATGTTCCAGGGTGCTCTCAGAGCAGCTAGGGCCTGGGACCTCCTATTCCAGATGGCTGGTGACCTCTGGTGCCTACTTACCCATCCACCTGCTCCTGGCTTATGAGCCCCATGCCCAGACATCACCCACCTAGGCAGAGGAAGGCCAAGTGGAGTCGGCCTTCTTAAACTCCACCCCACACATGTAAAAATACATGAAGCCCTCTCCGCAGCCCACCGGGAAGCTGCTCTGTTACGGCCGGCTGCTCCAGGAACGTGAGACACGACAAGGGTCTGAGAGATTGAGGCACCAACCGGAGACCAGTGATGGTGGAAGTCTCTCTGAGGCCTACCTTTCTTCCCTTCTCTCTTGACCTTTCAGCTGCTTCTTGTTTACTCTTTACCCTACACCCTCATTAGCGCAGATTGGCTACAGCTGAGACCAGGTGCTTCTAGCCCCAAGCCCACTCACTGTAGTGCTGGGCTTAACAAGTGCTAGTCAACTCCTTAGCCCACAACACTGCTCCACTTGCTAAAGAACGCACGGGCCTGCATCTCACGGTGCTCTGCGAGGAAGGGTGGTGGTGGTAAGGTTTCTGGTACCTCATCTGCCAAAGTTCAACGCCAGTCAGCTGCTGTGTAACTCCGGCTCCAGAGGGCCTGTGGGGATGCTGACGTGGGACTCTATCTCCCAGAGGGCCTGTGGGGACGCTGACGTGGGACCCTATCCCAGGATTCTCTCAGTGCCGTGACGTAGTACCTTGCTGTTAAAGGCACCCTGCCACTTCCTATCACAGAGACCCAGGCTGATACAAGGGCCCAAGTGCCCTCCTCCCCTACCGGGCCTTGGTATGTGGGTCGTTTGGCCTTGGACCCCTGATCTTCCTACCATTCGTGTCCGGGAACACTGTCCGGGACCCCCACCTGATGCTAGGATGCCTTGAGTTGGGCTGTCTAGAGCTCAGAAAGCCTGAGCCCAGCAGAGGTAGAAAGGGCGGCTACGTGCGCCCTCCAGTGGACACCAGCACTCAGTGCAGGATGCTCATCTAGACTCTCCTGCCCAAAAAAGAGAAGCAGCGCAGCCACACAGGCTTTCTCTCACAGACACTCTTTAGATAGGTTGCACAGGAGTCCCATGGTGGAAGCTCTACGCACGCCCTCGGGGTCTGCATTGGCTGACAAAAGCAGTCTAGAGCCAAAGCACAGCACACAGCAAGCTCCCTCCCAGGAGGCCGGCAGCTTTCTGTTTCTTTCTTCCTCCCTCCCTCCCTCCTGCCTCCCTCTGTCCTGTTTGCTTTGAAGCACAGAGGAACAGAGAGGGAAGAGACAGCAAACTTTCTTGCATCTGTTGGCTCACTTCCCCGAATGCCACCACCAGGGCCAGCTGTGGCTGGGCCAGGACAAGCCCAGGAATCAGCAGCTTCCTCCAGATCTCCCACAGGGGCACAAGGGCCACAGTGCCACAGGGGCACAGCGGCACCAGCCCCTGAACCATCCTCTGCTACTCTCCCAGGTTGATCGGCAGGGAGCTGGACCGCAAGGGAAGCAGCCAGGATTTGAAACAGCACCCATACAGCCCATCTGCCTGGCAGGCTGAGGCTTGACCCACTGGGACAACACCCCGCGCCACCCCACACCACCCGACTCTAGCCCCTGCCGGTTTCTTCAGCAGCTCCTTCACTAAGACCGGAGAAGGTTCCTGCCTCCCTGGTTTGCACAACATATGCCGTTGCGTGCTGTGAGAGCGGCCGTTACAGATGAGGAATCCAGGCATGTTGCTACTCTACCTGTCCTGGTGAGAAGGACCTCTGTGCAGAACAGACGTCAGCTGTTGGGGTGTCCTGTGGCAGGTGGCACATCAGCGGCGGCCGATGGTCTACAGCTGACCTGCAGGAGAGAGAGTCTTGAGTCCAGGATGATCCCTGGAGGAGGGTGAAGCACTCGCTGGTGAACGAGAGGGCAGCAGCATCTGGGAGGAGGCTGTGGGGCCAAATTCCTGCCTCAAAAGCACATGACAGGGATGCCTGAGCCCTCAAGTGCTAGCTAGGGGTAGAAAGGGCAGCTTTGCGCACCCTCTCCTGTGCAGGGAGCACAGGCCCTGAAAGCCCTCTGTTGTGCAGGCCTTGGTGGCTCCCCAGCCACCGTCATACCTGCTGGGCAGCAGGACTGCATGTTCCAGGGTGCTCTCAGAGCAGCTAGGGCCTGGGACCTCCTATTCCAGATGGCTGGTGACCTCTGGTGCCTACTTACCCATCCACCTGCTCCTGGCTTATGAGCCCCATGCCCAGACATCACCCACCTAGGCAGAGGAAGGCCAAGTGGAGTCGGCCTTCTTAAACTCCACCCCACACATGTAAAAATACATGAAGCCCTCTCCGCAGCCCACCGGGAAGCTGCTCTGTTACGGCCGGCTGCTCCAGGAACGTGAGACACGACAAGGGTCTGAGAGATTGAGGCACCAACCGGAGACCAGTGATGGTGGAAGTCTCTCTGAGGCCTACCTTTCTTCCCTTCTCTCTTGACCTTTCAGCTGCTTCTTGTTTACTCTTTACCCTACACCCTCATTAGCGCAGATTGGCTACAGCTGAGACCAGGTGCTTCTAGCCCCAAGCCCACTCACTGTAGTGCTGGGCTTAACAAGTGCTAGTCAACTCCTTAGCCCACAACACTGCTCCACTTGCTAAAGAACGCACGGGCCTGCATCTCACGGTGCTCTGCGAGGAAGGGTGGTGGTGGTAAGGTTTCTGGTACCTCATCTGCCAAAGTTCAACGCCAGTCAGCTGCTGTGTAACTCCGGCTCCAGAGGGCCTGTGGGGATGCTGACGTGGGACTCTATCTCCCAGAGGGCCTGTGGGGACGCTGACGTGGGACCCTATCCCAGGATTCTCTCAGTGCCGTGACGTAGTACCTTGCTGTTAAAGGCACCCTGCCACTTCCTATCACAGAGACCCAGGCTGATACAAGGGCCCAAGTGCCCTCCTCCCCTACCGGGCCTTGGTATGTGGGTCGTTTGGCCTTGGACCCCTGATCTTCCTACCATTCGTGTCCGGGAACACTGTCCGGGACCCCCACCTGATGCTAGGATGCCTTGAGTTGGGCTGTCTAGAGCTCAGAAAGCCTGAGCCCAGCAGAGGTAGAAAGGGCAGCTACGTGCGCCCTCCAGTGGACACCAGCACTCAGTGCAGGATGCTCATCTAGACTCTCCTGCCCAAAAAAGAGAAGCAGCGCAGCCACACAGGCTTTCTCTCACAGACACTCTTTAGATAGGTTGCACAGGAGTCCCATGGTGGAAGCTCTACGCACGCCCTCGGGGTCTGCATTGGCTGACAAAAGCAGTCTAGAGCCAAAGCACAGCACACAGCAAGCTCCCTCCCAGGAGGCCGGCAGCTTTCTGTCTCTTTCTTCCTCCCTCCCTCCCTCCTGCCTCCCTCTGTCCTGTTTGCTTTGAAGCACAGAGGAACAGAGAGGGAAGAGACAGCAAACTTTCTTGCATCTGTTGGCTCACTTCCCCGAATGCCACCACCAGGGCCAGCTGTGGCTGGGCCAGGACAAGCCCAGGAATCAGCAGCTTCCTCCAGATCTCCCACAGGGGCACAAGGGCCACAGTGCCACAGGGGCACAGCGGCACCAGCCCCTGAACCATCCTCTGCTACTCTCCCAGGTTGATCGGCAGGGAGCTGGACCGCAAGGGAAGCAGCCAGGATTTGAAACAGCACCCATACAGCCCATCTGCCTGGCAGGCTGAGGCTTGACCCACTGGGACAACACCCCGCGCCACCCCACACCACCCGACTCTAGCCCCTGCCGGTTTCTTCAGCAGCTCCTTCACTAAGACCGGAGAAGGTTCCTGCCTCCCTGGTTTGCACAACATATGCCGTTGCGTGCTGTGAGAGCGGCCGTTACAGATGAGGAATCCAGGCATGTTGCTACTCTACCTGTCCTGGTGAGAAGGACCTCTGTGCAGAACAGACGTCAGCTGTTGGGGTGTCCTGTGGCAGGTGGCACATCAGCGGCGGCCGATGGTCTACAGCTGACCTGCAGGAGAGAGAGTCTTGAGTCCAGGATGATCCCTGGAGGAGGGTGAAGCACTCGCTGGTGAACGAGAGGGCAGCAGCATCTGGGAGGAGGCTGTGGGGCCAAATTCCTGCCTCAAAAGCACATGACAGGGATGCCTGAGCCCTCAAGTGCTAGCTAGGGGTAGAAAGGGCAGCTTTGCGCACCCTCTCCTGTGCAGGGAGCACAGGCCCTGAAAGCCCTCTGTTGTGCAGGCCTTGGTGGCTCCCCAGCCACCGTCATACCTGCTGGGCAGCAGGACTGCATGTTCCAGGGTGCTCTCAGAGCAGCTAGGGCCTGGGACCTCCTATTCCAGATGGCTGGTGACCTCTGGTGCCTACTTACCCATCCACCTGCTCCTGGCTTATGAGCCCCATGCCCAGACATCACCCACCTAGGCAGAGGAAGGCCAAGTGGAGTCGGCCTTCTTAAACTCCACCCCACACATGTAAAAATACATGAAGCCCTCTCCGCAGCCCACCGGGAAGCTGCTCTGTTACGGCCGGCTGCTCCAGGAACGTGAGACACGACAAGGGTCTGAGAGATTGAGGCACCAACCGGAGACCAGTGATGGTGGAAGTCTCTCTGAGGCCTACCTTTCTTCCCTTCTCTCTTGACCTTTCAGCTGCTTCTTGTTTACTCTTTACCCTACACCCTCATTAGCGCAGATTGGCTACAGCTGAGACCAGGTGCTTCTAGCCCCAAGCCCACTCACTGTAGTGCTGGGCTTAACAAGTGCTAGTCAACTCCTTAGCCCACAACACTGCTCCACTTGCTAAAGAACGCACGGGCCTGCATCTCACGGTGCTCTGCGAGGAAGGGTGGTGGTGGTAAGGTTTCTGGTACCTCATCTGCCAAAGTTCAACGCCAGTCAGCTGCTGTGTAACTCCGGCTCCAGAGGGCCTGTGGGGATGCTGACGTGGGACTCTATCTCCCAGAGGGCCTGTGGGGACGCTGACGTGGGACCCTATCCCAGGATTCTCTCAGTGCCGTGACGTAGTACCTTGCTGTTAAAGGCACCCTGCCACTTCCTATCACAGAGACCCAGGCTGATACAAGGGCCCAAGTGCCCTCCTCCCCTACCGGGCCTTGGTATGTGGGTCGTTTGGCCTTGGACCCCTGATCTTCCTACCATTCGTGTCCGGGAACACTGTCCGGGACCCCCACCTGATGCTAGGATGCCTTGAGTTGGGCTGTCTAGAGCTCAGAAAGCCTGAGCCCAGCAGAGGTAGAAAGGGCAGCTACGTGCGCCCTCCAGTGGACACCAGCACTCAGTGCAGGATGCTCATCTAGACTCTCCTGCCCAAAAAAGAGAAGCAGCGCAGCCACACAGGCTTTCTCTCACAGACACTCTTTAGATAGGTTGCACAGGAGTCCCATGGTGGAAGCTCTACGCACGCCCTCGGGGTCTGCATTGGCTGACAAAAGCAGTCTAGAGCCAAAGCACAGCACACAGCAAGCTCCCTCCCAGGAGGCCGGCAGCTTTCTGTCTCTTTCTTCCTCCCTCCCTCCCTCCTGCCTCCCTCTGTCCTGTTTGCTTTGAAGCACAGAGGAACAGAGAGGGAAGAGACAGCAAACTTTCTTGCATCTGTTGGCTCACTTCCCCGAATGCCACCACCAGGGCCAGCTGTGGCTGGGCCAGGACAAGCCCAGGAATCAGCAGCTTCCTCCAGATCTCCCACAGGGGCACAAGGGCCACAGTGCCACAGGGGCACAGCGGCACCAGCCCCTGAACCATCCTCTGCTACTCTCCCAGGTTGATCGGCAGGGAGCTGGACCGCAAGGGAAGCAGCCAGGATTTGAAACAGCACCCATACAGCCCATCTGCCTGGCAGGCTGAGGCTTGACCCACTGGGACAACACCCCGCGCCACCCCACACCACCCGACTCTAGCCCCTGCCGGTTTCTTCAGCAGCTCCTTCACTAAGACCGGAGAAGGTTCCTGCCTCCCTGGTTTGCACAACATATGCCGTTGCGTGCTGTGAGAGCGGCCGTTACAGATGAGGAATCCAGGCATGTTGCTACTCTACCTGTCCTGGTGAGAAGGACCTCTGTGCAGAACAGACGTCAGCTGTTGGGGTGTCCTGTGGCAGGTGGCACATCAGCGGCGGCCGATGGTGCACAGCTGACCTGCAGGAGAAAGAGTCTTGAGTCCAGGATGATCCCTGGAGGAGGGTGAAGCACTCGCTGGTGAACGAGAGGGCAGCAGCATCTGGGAGGAGGCTGTGGGGCCAAATTCCTGCCTCAAAAGCACATGACAGGGATGCCTGAGCCCTCAAGTGCTAGCTAGGGGTAGAAAGGGCAGCTTTGCGCACCCTCTCCTGTGCAGGGAGCACAGGCCCTGAAAGCCCTCTGTTGTGCAGGCCTTGGTGGCTCCCCAGCCACCGTCATACCTGCTGGGCAGCAGGACTGCATGTTCCAGGGTGCTCTCAGAGCAGCTAGGGCCTGGGACCTCCTATTCCAGATGGCTGGTGACCTCTGGTGCCTACTTACCCATCCACCTGCTCCTGGCTTATGAGCCCCATGCCCAGACATCACCCACCTAGGCAGAGGAAGGCCAAGTGGAGTCGGCCTTCTTAAACTCCACCCCACACATGTAAAAATACATGAAGCCCTCTCCGCAGCCCACCGGGAAGCTGCTCTGTTACGGCCGGCTGCTCCAGGAACGTGAGACACGACAAGGGTCTGAGAGATTGAGGCACCAACCGGAGACCAGTGATGGTGGAAGTCTCTCTGAGGCCTACCTTTCTTCCCTTCTCTCTTGACCTTTCAGCTGCTTCTTGTTTACTCTTTACCCTACACCCTCATTAGCGCAGATTGGCTACAGCTGAGACCAGGTGCTTCTAGCCCCAAGCCCACTCACTGTAGTGCTGGGCTTAACAAGTGCTAGTCAACTCCTTAGCCCACAACACTGCTCCACTTGCTAAAGAACGCACGGGCCTGCATCTCACGGTGCTCTGCGAGGAAGGGTGGTGGTGGTAAGGTTTCTGGTACCTCATCTGCCAAAGTTCAACGCCAGTCAGCTGCTGTGTAACTCCGGCTCCAGAGGGCCTGTGGGGATGCTGACGTGGGACTCTATCTCCCAGAGGGCCTGTGGGGACGCTGACGTGGGACCCTATCCCAGGATTCTCTCAGTGCCGTGACGTAGTACCTTGCTGTTAAAGGCACCCTGCCACTTCCTATCACAGAGACCCAGGCTGATACAAGGGCCCAAGTGCCCTCCTCCCCTACCGGGCCTTGGTATGTGGGTCGTTTGGCCTTGGACCCCTGATCTTCCTACCATTCGTGTCCGGGAACACTGTCCGGGACCCCCACCTGATGCTAGGATGCCTTGAGTTGGGCTGTCTAGAGCTCAGAAAGCCTGAGCCCAGCAGAGGTAGAAAGGGCGGCTACGTGCGCCCTCCAGTGGACACCAGCACTCAGTGCAGGATGCTCATCTAGACTCTCCTGCCCAAAAAAGAGAAGCAGCGCAGCCACACAGGCTTTCTCTCACAGACACTCTTTAGATAGGTTGCACAGGAGTCCCATGGTGGAAGCTCTACGCACGCCCTCGGGGTCTGCATTGGCTGACAAAAGCAGTCTAGAGCCAAAGCACAGCACACAGCAAGCTCCCTCCCAGGAGGCCCGGCAGCTTTCTGTCTCTTTCTTCCTCCCTCCCTCTGTCCTGTTTGCTTTGAAGCACAGAGGAACAGAGAGGGAAGAGACAGCAAACTTTCTTGCATCTGTTGGCTCACTTCCCCGAATGCCACCACCAGGGCCAGCTGTGGCTGGGCCAGGACAAGCCCAGGAATCAGCAGCTTCCTCCAGATCTCCCACAGGGGCACAAGGGCCACAGTGCCACAGGGGCACAGCGGCACCAGCCCCTGAACCATCCTCTGCTACTCTCCCAGGTTGATCGGCAGGGAGCTGGACCGCAAGGGAAGCAGCCAGGATTTGAAACAGCACCCATACAGCCCATCTGCCTGGCAGGCTGAGGCTTGACCCACTGGGACAACACCCCGCGCCACCCCACACCACCCGACTCTAGCCCCTGCCGGTTTCTTCAGCAGCTCCTTCACTAAGACCGGAGAAGGTTCCTGCCTCCCTGGTTTGCACAACATATGCCGTTGCGTGCTGTGAGAGCGGCCGTTACAGATGAGGAATCCAGGCATGTTGCTACTCTACCTGTCCTGGTGAGAAGGACCTCTGTGCAGAACAGACGTCAGCTGTTGGGGTGTCCTGTGGCAGGTGGCACATCAGCGGCGGCCGATGGTGCACAGCTGACTTGCAGGAGAAAGAGTCTTGAGTCCAGGATGATCCCTGGAGGAGGGTGAAGCACTCGCTGGTGAACGAGAGGGCAGCAGCATCTGGGAGGAGGCTGTGGGGCCAAATTCCTGCCTCAAAAGCACATGACAGGGATGCCTGAGCCCTCAAGTGCTAGCTAGGGGTAGAAAGGGCAGCTTTGCGCACCCTCTCCTGTGCAGGGAGCACAGGCCCTGAAAGCCCTCTGTTGTGCAGGCCTTGGTGGCTCCCCAGCCACCGTCATACCTGCTGGGCAGCAGGACTGCATGTTCCAGGGTGCTCTCAGAGCAGCTAGGGCCTGGGACCTCCTATTCCAGATGGCTGGTGACCTCTGGTGCCTACTTACCCATCCACCTGCTCCTGGCTTATGAGCCCCATGCCCAGGCACCACCCACCTAGGCAGAGGAAGGCCAAGTGGAGTCGGCCTTCTTAAACTCCACCCCACACATGTAAAAATACATGAAGCCCTCTCCGCAGCCCATCCATCGGGAAGCTGCTCTGTTACGGCCGGCTGCTCCAGGAACATGGGACACGACAAGGGTCTGAGAGATTGAGGCACCAACCGGAGACCAGTGATGGTGGAAGTCTCTCTGAGGCCTACCTTTCTTGCCTTCTCTCTTGACCTTTCAGCTGCTTCTTGTTTACTCTTTACCCTACACCCTCATTAGCGCAGATTGGCTACAGCTGAGACCAGGTGCTTCTAGCCCCAAGCCCACTCACTGTAGTGCTGGGCTTAACGAGTGCTAGTCAACTCCTTAGCCCACAACACTGCTCTACTTGCTAAAGAACGCACAGGCCTGCATCTCACGGTGCCCTCATCCCCTATCGGGCCTTGGTATGTGGGTCATTTGGCCTTGCACCCCTGATCTTCCTAGGATTCTTTTTTGGGAGCACTGTCCGGGAACCCCACCTGACGCTGGGATGGCTAGGGGCCGGCCTGTCTAGCGCTCTGAAGGCCTAAGCCCATCCGGGATACAAAGGGCAGCTTTGCCCGCCCTCTCGTGGCCAATAGCACTCACTGCAGGACGCTCCTCCTGCCAGATCAAGGGAAGCCGACCCAGCCCAGAGAGGCACTTTCTCTCAAGACCCTCTTTACAGAGGTTGCACAGGAGTTCCATGACAGAAGCCCTACACACGCCCTCGGGGTTTGCATTCGCACGGAAAAAAGCAGTCTAGAGCCACAGCACAGCACAGCACACAGCACAGCACATAGCATGCTCCCTCCCAGGATCCCGGCAGCTTTCTGTCTCTTCCTGCCTGCCTGCCTGCCTGCTAGCCTCCCTCTGTCCTGTTTGCTTTGAAACACAGAGCAACAGAGAGGGAGAGGCAGCAATCTTTCTTGCATCTGCTGGCTCACTTCCTCAGGGACCACCACCAGAGCCAGCAGTGGCTGGGCCAGGACAAGCCTGGGAATCAGGAGCTTCCTCCAGATCTCCCACAGGAACACAGGGCCACAGGGCACGGGGGCACAAACCCCTGCACCATCCTCTGCTGCTCTCCCAGGAGTACCGGCAGGGAGCTGGACTGCAGCGGAAGTGGCCATGACCTGAAGCTTCAGCCATATAGGGCAATCACTTTGCAGGCCACCGCTTGACACACTAAACACTAACCCAAACCCAAAGTCTCCCACTGACATTTTTCAGATGTTCCCATCATAGTCTCCATCTTTGCATAAGGCTCCAGAGACCAACTAACAGTTTACTGTGGTTGCGATTTTTCAGGAATTTCTTGTTCCTTGACCTTGGTAGCTTTAGCAGTTCTTAATTTTGTTGCTACCTCAAAGAGCAGTGCATAAATTAAAGCACAAATACCACCAGTGACCACTTAATAGTAGATCGGCATCAGGCTGCTGCTTATTATATGGGCTCTTCTGGCTGTGGGCCCGCTGTCCAACTCCTGCCAGCACTTCCCAGCCTCACTGCTTACAGGTGTGACGGGGCCTGGAGGCTGCATGTGGGGCAACTGGCCAGATGGAGGTGATGGCACAAGAAAGGAATAATGACCTCTTCTATTGTCCTTGTTCCACATGCCAGCAGAGCCAGGCACACCAATGACTCAACACAGGCCTCATGGCAGCTGGGTCTCCTGAGGAGTCACAGGCCCATTCACACAGCTCCAGCCCTGGCCATGACCTTGTGGAAAGCCTGGTCCCTTCCACAGAATTCCCAAGAGACTGAGTCCCAGCTGCCCCCACTCTGTGCCACATTACAAGAGCAAGCCTGACTGTCCCATCTCTTCTCCATCCCTCAGAAAGGAGGAGGCCTCTGTTCTGGTCACCAGCCCTGACCATGGCTATGACCTTTATGCTCCTCAAGGAGTTAGGCCCTCCATGTGATGTGGTTGGGATGCCTGCCTCCCACGAAAGGAGGCCAATCCCACTACTGCTTCCAATCCTGCAGCCTGGGTGGGGACAGGGAGGAATCAGACTGGAGTCACAGTGGCAAAGCTAGAACTATCTAGTTCTAGGTCCATTTAGAATCACAATGCCCACCATCTACTCACACAGGTTGCCTCCCCTTGCTGCCCCAGTGAAGAGAAAATTTGGTCCCTCAGCTGCTGAATTGTACCCCTGTCCCTCAGGCCTCAGGAGACTCTTCCCATATGGCTTCTGTCCCCCTTCCTGCTCAACTTACACCCTCCTGCTTTTTCCTTGCAAGTCACTGCCTTCCTGGCCCGCCTTCCCTGAGTCCCCTCAACCCTTGCATGGTCCCAATCCCCTGCCACCAATAGGAGTAAGGATCTAAAAGCAAACAGATGCCAAGGCTGGCCTAGCTGAGGAAGCAGGGGACCCGGTGGAAAGACAGGAATTCGATGGTAGCAGTAACCCAAACATGTGGGTGTCTGCTTCATGGCTGCTCCCAGTGGCCCTGGAGGGGTGTAGTACTGCATATCCCATTTTACAGATCAACACAACAAGGCACCCAGGTGAGATATAACCTGCTCCAGATCACACAGTTCCTAAGTGGCTGAGCCAGGACTCCAGCCCAGGTCCTTCCCAGTGCCTCTCTTTGGAGGGAGCATGGTATCTGTGAGATAGGAGAGATATAAGGCAGCACCTCCTTTGCACTGGCTATTCCCTGTTCTAAAAGGTTCCTTCTTCCATCCCTCTTTCACCACCACCAAGTCCCACTTAAGCTTCAGGATGAGGATAAATCACGTTCTGCACCCAATGACTGTGCTCAGTGGTCCCCATGCTTGCTGCTTTGTCTGTGTGCCCTTGAGCTTGGCCATGGCTTCTTGTGATTTTTTACAACTCTTTTGTATTTAGATTGTATCTGAAAGGCAGAGGCACACAGACTGTGCAAGACAGAATGGGATATTTCACCTGTTGGTTCACTCCTTGAATGCCTGCAACAGCTGGGCTCAGCCAGGCTGAAGCCAAGAGCCAGATCTCTCGCCTGGGTGGCAGGAACCCAAGGACTTGAGCCCTCAATGCTGCCTCCAGGGTCTGCAGATCCAAGCCCAGGCCCCTCTGATACGGGATGCAAGTGTGCTATGCCAGAACCTGGACCCTGGGACACAATTCCACTGGTCCTGGGTTCTTAAAGGCATCACACAAGCATGGACTATTCCAGATAAACTGAGAAAAACTTGATGCTTCCAGGGATGCTACCGAGTGGACAGATAATCCACAGGGAAAACATCTGCAAATCACAGCACACAAAGGCCACCCCATAGAAACAACACTTACAAATCAACAACAAAAGGCTCTGTGACAAAAAAGGCAGAGGATTGGGGTAGGTCTTTCTCCAGCACAAATGACCAATCAGCTCATAGAGATACTGGACATCCTGGGAATGGGATCTGTTTACCCCCTAGTCTCAGGTAAAATCAGGATTGGGGACTTGAATTCCTGCTGGTCTGGTCTTATCTGTCATGGGGCTGGGTTGGGTTTTGGGTCTGTGAGGCTCAACACCCTTTTGTGAAGGGAAGCAACATATCCTTGACTGGGATCAAGGGCTCAGTGGGAACATAGGCATGGGTGGGCACCAGAAGTGGTTCCCTTCCTCTTTCCTCCTTCCTACACTAAGAGGGAGAAGCAGACACAAGAACCAATCCTCCTCCCCAGTGAAATAGGAGCAAGCCCCAGAGCAAAGACAGACACAAAAGGAGACTCCTACAGCAGGGCTGGTGTGGTCTCAGCTGCTTGTAACCAGCTCCCCACAGGCACTCCACCACCACCATTTACCTGCCCTGCTTATGGCAGGAAAGCCCCAGCTGGGGCCACAGAGCCACCCCCAACTTCTCCCATATACCTGTACCACTCCAAAGCATACCAGTTCCTATGGCTGTTGAGGGGTCCAGCCTTGTGGGAAATGTGGTGGGCAGGGGCATGGGGGGGGGACTGGTGCACTTGCAACAGGGAAACAAACACATCATGCCAGCTTGGGGACCTGGGGCTGTGCCAACATCCTCCTCCTCCAGACCTGGGAACAGCCAGGTCATGCAGGGTCCCATGGAATTGTGATGGCTTCTGGGAGGGGCACCCCTAGGCTCCTGCTGTTCCATCCCTTGCCCTGGGCCCGGATGACCTTCTCCAACGTCAGGAAAGCTTCTCCAACTTCCTGACCCTTGGCCCTTGGTCTCTCAGCTGTGACTCCTCATTCCCACAGCCATGTGCCCACAACTGCCTGCACCTTCCTCACAAGCCAGCTTGGAAGCTTCTGAGTCAGGCGAGGCTCTGAATCCCAGCCTGATCCACACACAGCTCCCCTCAAAGACGGGCACATGTGCATGTGAGCCCAGGGCTAGCTGATACACATTCCCAAGGTCCACAGTCCACACCGCAGGCTTCAGGAAGGAACCCTCGGCCAACAACCACAAAAGGAGCAACGGGCAGAGGAAGAGATGCCCGCCCTAGTGATGCTCATCAAAGAGATGCTGGAAACAACCCCAACATCCATCAGCCGACTGAGACACCAGTCAGCACACCACCGCCAAACGCTGGCCACGGACAAACAAGGCAGCTGTAAATCTGCACCTCAGCACACGTATCAGGACATAGTTTCAGTAAACAACACAGGGAGTTCAAAACAAACTTTAATTTGGTTGAACACAATAGTTGTTAAGCAAACAATGAATTACAATCTGAAAACACACCCCATTCAACCTTGCAGAAAACCCCAGTACTCAGAAAAGTCTCCACAACCACAAGGCAGTCAGCATGATCACCCGCCAGGCCTTCCTCACAAAGCTACCTGACATGAGGGCACCTGGCCTGAAGCAGGAAAGGCGAGAGCAGCTGCAGTGGACTGTCCTTCTTTGCAGAAACCCAGGGAGCTCCAGTCCAGTCTACCCATGCCTCAGTGGACAGATCCACCTCCAGCTGCTGAGCCGCCAACTTTTCCCAGATGCATTCCCCAACACAAGGAGCTGCTGACCAAACTGTTCACACATGGCTGCAAGCTAAGCAGCTCTTGGCATCCAACAGGACCCTCTGCATTCTATCCAGAATACTGCAACTGGTTGTGTTGGACACATGTCATTGTCCTAGGGACTGGCCTAGCTCCAGAGGGACAGTTCAGCTGAGACTGCCCCCTGAGAACTCCAAGAGCATCTTGGCTCCCCAGAAACCATCTCACCAAGCTTGGCCACTAAAGCACTGCACCTGCGGGGCGGAACAAAACATGGACTTACACACAGAAGCTGCCTTCCCATCTGGAAAACTGGCACCTATAGACCCACACATGAACTCAGGAGGGAATGCTGCCCCACAGCATGCCACATCCCAGCTCCTAGCCCACCAACAGCCTGTTCCTCTCTGCCCACTTTAAATCCCCAAAAACAGCACTGGCTGAGTGCATGTGACTTGGGGATCACATATCCCAAAGCTTGTAGGAAGGCCTCACCTGGCTGGGGGGCAGGTGCTGGCTAAGCTCCACAGCAGACCCAGAGTCAAGGAAGGTGGGTGAGGCTGGCAGCAGATCTGGAGGGCTAGAAGAGGGGGTGTGAGGCAAGGCCCTGTTTTGAAGCAACAGGTGGGGAAAGGCCCTATCAGGAGCCACTCTAAGGGCTTGACATACATCACACATGATGCTCTTTCCAGGACCCTCATGGCTGTACAGCTAACAGAACAGGACACATCCAGCAGTCACTCACTAGTCACAGAGGGTACCTGTGAGGGGTCAGAACAGGCTCCAGCAGAAGCTGGGAGCAAAGAGTTGGGGGACAGCAGTGCCTGGGGTGTGTGAAGGAGATGGGAGGAACAATAGGGAATTCACAGGCAGTCATTTGGGACGAGGGCCACACAACATGTGCTTGCAGTGGAATCTGAGCAGGCAACCGGCAGTCACTCAGCACAACAGTGACATCCCAGCACTTCAGCTGACCAGGAAATGAACTGGAACTCCTAAACATGTGCACCACATGTCCACCATGGGATCCACCACCACACTCCCTGAGAAACCACAGCAAACACACAGATGGCACAGCACAGGCCTGTTCACAGTAGCCTGTGACTGCCCCAAACCAGGATGTAGCTCTCAGCACAGCTGTGGCTTCCTGGTGGACAGAGGTAACCCAGGGAAGCCACAGACATCAGTGTGACACACACCAATCACAGCTCAGCAAGGGACTCGCAATCCTCTATACAGGAAGAAGTAAGGAGTCAGAGGAACGAAGAAGTGTCACAACGGCCATGTGGACAGACTGCTGGTGGCAGCCTCTGCCACATCTCTGCTCCCATCCACCTCTGAGGTACGGATTTTCTCACAACCTGAGTGCTGTAGTGAGTACAGCCACATACACACTCGGGGCTCCTGTAATTCTGCTCTCACTGGTCAGATTACAATACTTGTACTCTGAAGACATGGTCCTGGGGCTGCCATTCTGCGGCACCACAGGCAGTGCTGCTCCCTCCTCCACTGGAGGACTGCACACCCAGTCACAAGCCTGCTGACCCTGGCAGCCTTGTTCTCCATTTCCACCTGTCCACAGCACTGATGCCACCAGCAAAGTCTCACAGGGTACTTAAGAGACTCCCCGAAGTCCCTTTAGAACTCATTCAGAGACCCAGTGTGATAGCTAGTGGCTAAATCCTTGCATTGCATGCCTGGGATTCCATATGGGTGCTTGTTCATGTCCCAGCTGCCCCACTTCCTTTCCAGCTCCTTGCTGTGTCCTGGGAAAGCAGTAAAGGATGGCCCAAAGCCTTGGGACCCTGCACCCACACGGGAGACTCAGAAGAAGCTCCTGACTCTTGATCAGCTCAGCTCTGGCCACTGTGGCCACTTGAGGAGTGAACCAGTGGACAGAGATGTTTCTGTCTCTCCTTTTCTCTGTGAACCAGTGGACAGAAATGTTTCTGTCTCTCCTTTTCTCTGTATGTCTGCCATTCCAATAATTAAAAAAATTTTTTTAAATAAACCTACGACTGGGAGAATAAAATCAGATCTTGATCCTACTTAGAAACCGACAGCCTTTGCTTGGGGAAAAAAACGACAGCAAAGGTTTCTGGGGCTCACGGAAGTCTCAGTAGAAGAATTTCCCAAGTCCCCAGCTGCTGATGCCCATCGACACGCCAGGCATCAACTCAGCCTGTGACTGGGGCACTTACCTCTGGGGGAGAAAGAAGTCAGGAGCTGGCATGAGGGGCTGCGTCACCAGGAAACCACCGACCTGGACTGCCCCTCCACTGCCTGAGCCAGGCCCCTGCTCCAGGTACACACTCGGCAGACTGCCACTGGATGGGTCAGTAAATCCTGCAGAGAAACCAATTTCAGCCCACAGAGGACACAAAGACAGCTGAGTGGAAAAAGTGACACAGTCCAGCACAGCTAGCTGGGGTGGCAACATAAAAACTCAGGAAAAAAACATTGCAACCACAACTGGTAATTGCCTTATTAGTCCTTAGGAGACAAACACAAAGGTTTGTTTGTCATGTAAGATCTTACACCTCCCTCCCCAGTACTGCTCAGCCACTTGTCCCTCCATATAAGCATCAGTTAGCATCCCTGCTGCTCCACTTCTGATCCAGCATCCTGAACATGCAACTGAAAAAGCTGCAGATGATGGCCCAAATCTTGGACCCCTGCACCCACGTGAGAGTCCTGGGTGAAGCTCCAGGCTCCTGGCTTTGGCTCCACTGCAGTCACTGGTGAGTGAGCCCGCTAAAGGAAGATCCACCTCTCTCCCAGCCCCTCTTTGGAACTCAGACATTCAAATAAATAAGACTATATAAAACAAACAAAAAAAATAGTTATGATGGATTGGTCAGTTCTGGGTGATCCTTTCTGACCCGAGTCTAGCAGCATGCGAACAGCCCTCATCTCAGAACCTGCAGGGAGACTCATTTTGTCCTCCTTCCTGTCTACCTGGTAGCTACCTGCCCAGACCAAGGAGGCCTTCCAGACCAGCTGGGGAAAGTCTGGATATCAGGGCTCAGACATAGTGGAAAGATGGGTTCCATCTTCTTCAAGACAAAAGTGGAAAGTCTTGGCACATTGGCCAGGACTGGTGTGTCACATGGCAACTGGTGTCTGAGAGAGAGAGCTGGGACATAGAGCAGAGCAGACTGTTACTGAAAAGGCCCAGGTCTGCAGACACCATTCTTATTAAATTAAAAAAAAAAATCTTGAAAAGAACTAAACCTGCAACTGGAGGGTGGGAGCAGGCATGTTGGAGTAGCAATAAAGTTAAGTCCAATCCAACTGCCTGTAAAGGCCTGCAGAAAGCAGAGCATGGTGTGAGTGGCTGGAACACTGTAGCCATGTGGGAGATCCAGATGAAGCTCCTGCTTTTGGCTTGTCCCAGCTTTGGCCATTTTAGTCACTTGGGGAGTGAGCCAGTGAACGGAAAACCTCCCTCTGCCTCTCCCTATCTCTCTGTAACTCTCACTTTAAAACAAATAAATGAGCCAGTTTATATCATAGTGGGTAAAGCCTCTGCCTGTGATGCCAGCAACCCATATGGGCACCAGTTCAAGTCCCAGCTACTCCAGTTCTGATCCAGCTCCTCATAAAGTCCCTGGGAAAACAGGAGAGGATGGTCCACAAGCTTGGATCCCTGTAGCCCCAAAGGAGACCTGAAAGAAGCCCCTGGCTCCTGGTTCCTGTTGCAGACATTTGGACAGTGAACCAGCAGTCCTGGAGCCGCTCAGAGCTCTGGGAACCATGGTTCCAACCAGGCCTGCAGACACTTCACCTAAAAATGACAGGGCAAAATGAGGCTCCCAGCAACGAGTTTCCAAACAGAAGGTGTGAAACACAGTATCCCTGTTACAAAGGGAGACAATTTTTTAAAAAAGATTTATTTATTTATTGGAAAGTCAGATATACAGAGAGGAGGAGATACAGAGGAAAATCTTCCATCTGATGATTCACTCCCCAAGTGAGCGCAACGGCCTATGCTATGCCAATCTGAAGCCAGGATTCAGGAACTTCTTCCAGGTATCCCACACGGGTGCAGGGTCCCAAGGCTTTGGGCCGTCCTCGACCGCTTTCCAAGGCCACAAGCAGGAAGCTGGATGGGAAGTGGAGCAGCCGGGATTAGAACCGGTGCCCATATGGGATCCTGGTGCATTCAAGGCGAGGACTTTAGCCGCTAGGCCACGCTGCCAGGTCCGACAATGTTTTTTTAAAATAAAAAAGCACAACTGTAAGAAACAAAAGCAAGTCTGGTGCTGCAGCACAGTAGCTCAGAAGGCAGCCTGTAGCACCTGCTGGTGTCCCACACTGGAACGCCAGCTTCCATTCTGGCTGCTTCTCATTCAGCTTCCTGCTAATGTGCCTGGAAGGTAGGGAACATGGCCCAAGCCAGGCTGCCTGCCACTCCTGTGGGAGGCCAGGATGGAATTGCCAACCCCTGGCCGTGGTGTGGCCCAGAGCTCGTGTTGTGACCATTTGGGAATGAACTGACAAGTGGAAGCCATCTTTCTGTTTCTCTCACTCTGCCAATCTACCTTCCCAACAAATAGACACTGCAGAGAGGTACCCATGCATTGAGCAGTAAGAAAGGAGGGTGAATGCACTGTGATTCACAAGGTAGGGACTCCAACTCCATTACATTTGATGAGTACAAACCATGTCTAAATATTCTTAAATGTCACTGACAGCTAAGTGGTAGTAAGAGACACTAGTACACTAACAGAGGGGTCTATGCAGCTCAGGTCTCCTCCAGCAGTCGGTGCCCCAGTGAGTCAAGCACCACAGAGGGGAATGAAGGGTGGAAACTCTCCTGCTTCTCAGGCTTGGGCACACATTCTTTACAAGAGAGGATGAGTGATCCAGGATGCCTGTGGGGCAGTCTCTGCTATGGTGGCACTGAGTCTGGGTCTAATTAAAGACCAGGAGTCCCAGCAGAAGAGCCTGGCTCTCCCCACCAACAAACAGGATCTAAGTAGGTCAGTACCGGGTGCAGACACGGTCTGCTCCAAGTAGACTCACCTGTAAGGTTAGGATCGCTGAGGGCAGCAACAGACACAGCCAGAGCATCATCTGCAGGGTGCATCACAAAGTCCTGCCTGTGACTGGGGACCAGATGTCCAGCCTGCAAGGAAATATCCTTGGAGGATGCAAGCGCAAGGGACATCAACCATGATTCAGAGGCCACCAGAGAGGGCTCCACAACACTACTGTTGGCAGGCAGAGTGCAGAGACCAGAGCCAGGGCAGATGGTGAGGACGGAGGCAGGATCATGGCCATGCTCTTCCTGGTGCATCTCACCACCCTGCAGGAACCTGGAAAACATAGCAAAGACTGTCCCTCAGTCGACAGTGGGGGCTACACAATGTAGGCTCGTCTAGGTTCAACCACAAAGGCCCAGCACAGCACTAACACACTGCTCCTATTCTTTTTTTTTTTTTAAGAAGAAGGGTTTTCTTTATTTTTATTATTTTTTTTATTGGAAAGGCGGATATACAGAGAGGAGAGACAGAGAGGAAGATCTTCCGTCCGATGATTCACTCCCCAAGTGAGCGCAACGGGCCGATACTATGCTGATCCGAAGCCAGGAGCCTCTTCTGGGTCTCCCACGCGGGTGCAGGGTCCCAAAGCTTTGGGCCGTCCTCGACTGCTTTCCCGGGCCACAGGCAGGGAGCTGGAAGGGAAGTGAGGCTGCCGGGATAGAACCGGCGCCCATATGGGATCCGGGCGTGCAAGGTGAGGACCCTAACCACTGCGCCACCGCGCCAGGCCCCTATTCTAAACCTATGACTGCCACTACAAGGACTGTATTCCTAAGAAAAAAATCTAGAAATACAAAAGACATTTATGTAAAAGATTGATTAATTTGAAAGGCAGAATTATAGAAAGAGAAAGAAAACACATAGAGACAAATCTTCCATCCACTGGTTTATTTCCCAAATGGCTCGGCTGAGCTGGTCTGAAGCCAGGAATTCCATCTGGGTCTCCCACATGGGTGCAAAGACCCAGGGAGTTGGTCCATCCTCTGCTGCTTTCCCAGGCTATCAGCAGGAAGCAACTAAAATTTAAACCAGCAACCACACAGAATGGCGGCACTGCAGGGGCAGCTTTACGCACCACACTGCAACGCCAGACCCAGGGCTAGACTACACCAGACCTGGCTTCCAGAGATACTTCATGAAGACCAACCACAAAAGCATTCATAGTTTATTTACAATGAGCTTCAATGCAGTGTTGGCAACTTAACATGATTAGCAAAAGCCCAATAGTCCAGAAAATAAATGCCAGTTGATTTTAAAGGCATACAAGGCAGAAGTTGGTAACGAAGCATTGCATTTCAAGGAACGCTCACTGCATCCCCTCCCTTGACTTCAGTAACACACCATTTTACAGCTGGAATCGAGGTCATACGAACCTACCAGAGGCCCAGGTACAAATGTCCTCAGGAGGGACCACATGCAACACAAGCGTGTGACCTAACGATCAGACCTGACATGAACCTCAGGCCCACAGCTGACAAACACTGAGCTCTCTGTACTTTCCTTATCTTTATGAGGCAGCAAATATGGGCTGGTTGGAAAAGCAGCAAAAATCAAATTCTAAAACTCTTTCATGACCTGTTCCTCCTTTTCTCTATCTGCCTACTGTGAGAAGGACTAACTAAATAAGCCAAGAAAAAACACTACACGCTTAAAAATCCTTCACTTAGCAGCAGCATGGCCTCCCCCTAGGTGACTTCTGGACACCTCACCACTAGGAAACCACACCCCCAGCTGCCCTCAGGACTCAGCCTCAGCCTTGGTCTGAGCTTGGATTCTTGGTTCACTTACACTCTTTCGAAGCTGGTGTTGAAGTGTGTTGGGTTAAGCTGTGGCCTGCAACTCTGACATCCCATACTGGACCCAGCAGTCTCAGCTGCTCCACTTCCAAGTTACCTCCCCAGCAATATACCTGGGGAAGCAATGAAAGATGCCCTGGGTGCCTGGACCCCTGCCACCCAAGTGCAAGACCCGGAAAGAGCTGGTTCCTGGCTTTGGCCTCGCCTGGCTCCAACTGTTGAAGCCATTTGGGAAATGAACCATAAAATAGAAAAAAAATCTCTTGTTCTCCTTTCAAATATATTGTTTTAAAAAGTGCACTTGGTTTTCCTGTAATAAAGCCATATACTTCTTCTCCAAGGTTCAAAAATGCCTGCTACAGGTGCTCAGCTTCTTCCTTCCCACATTACTTCTGCGAGGTCTTCCTGGCAGTACACAAAGCAGAGTGCTCAGACAGCATTCTGCAAAGGAGAAAGGTGCTGACTGCACGGAATGCACAACAGACAGACTACAGCAGACTCACAAACCACAAAAGCTGGGGTCGTCTGCAGGCGAAGTCAATCTCCCCCCTTTTCCCAAACACACATGAAGGTGGGCCTCACTCCATGTCAGGTTCCAGAGTCACAGCTGCTCTGTCTCTGACGTGGCTTCCCTTCCTCCAATCAATCAGCAGTCACTGACCTGGTACCTGTGCGGTGGCCCCAGCACACTCATGCCCACTCCCCATCCTCACCTTCAGCTGAGAAGGCGAACGAACAGGTGAGATGGCCCCATAGCACGTGAGGACAACAGTACCTGGGAGCCAGGGGCCTTGAGATCGTCTCAGCTCCAGGAAGGTCTGTGACCAAGGCCAGGGCCTCCCAAGGTCTTTGGAGGGCGTCTGGAGACTGCGGAGGTACGCCGTCCCTGGGTCAGGCTGGAAAAAACAGAGGGAAGGAGAGGCTTCGTGACTCTATCTCGGCCTCCCTTCCAGCAAGTAGAGCAGGGTGTGGCCACTGGGTCATCAATCTTTGCTGTGAGCTATCCCCAGACCCACATCTACTCCCTGATCCCCACACCGATGCCCATCTATCTCCACATGGCAATCTGGGCACACGGGTGGGGGGCCGGGCACCTACAACCTCACCTACACCATTCCTCGGCACAGTCTGACTCTCTCTACCTTCAGGATTAGCTGGCCACCAGGTGAGGTCTTGACTGTGCTGAACATTGGTGAGGTCTGCACCTATAGCCACAGTGCCCCTGTTCCAGTGTCCCGTAACAGTTAATGCAACGAGGGGGCTTGTCAGAAAGCAAACCTCCAGATACCATGATGCTAGGGCCTTGGAGACACCCACCGGACCAATGACACCAGCGGTCCAGACGTCTCTCCTTTGTACTGGGGTCTTCGGCCACCACCCGCTGGGCTGGCTGCACATGCTGGAGCAGGGACTGCTGGCACCGCCGGTAATTAGCAAACCAGTTGTAGACCTGCTCTGCAGTCAAGCTTGTCTCCAAAGCCAAACTCTCCTGTCCGAAAACAGCACAATTAGCTTTGTTAACTCCTGGTCCGTGCCCACACTTCCACAGAAACCAAGCTGACCTCTCCAAAGGCAGCAGAATCGGCACCAGCTGCACTGGTGGCTGACCAGGGCCTCTCCTAGCCACCTGCTTGGAGAAGACACAACACCTCCCAGGCCCAGGCTCAGTTCGGGAGTCAGGCCAGGCCAAGCGTCGTAGGGAGCCGAGCCTCAGCAGGCCTTGTAGAGCAGGCCCGCAGTGTCCTGAACCTTGCAGAGCAGGCCCACAGTGTCCTGAACCTCGGGAGGGGCCCGCTGTGTGCAGTCACCGCCCCCAGCACCATGCACCCCACACATGGGGCGACCCTGAGCAAAAGCCCCAGCAGAGAGGGGGGACCCAGCCCAGTAAGCAGCAGACAGGAGAGGCCACCAGGAGGAGCCATGCGACCGCGGGACGGATGTGCTGAGGGAGCAGGAACCAGGCACTGTGGGCCAATGCCCCTACCCTCAACCCACACCCAGTACCAGCCATCTCAGCCTCCATGCCTACAGCCACACTGAGAACCTAAGAAGGCGACTGGGACTGCCCTCTGTAGACTAGGCACAGGGCACGCCCTCCCAAAAGAGGATAAAGAACAGGCGTGGGGGCAAAGGCCCAGGGACAGGCAGCTGAGGCAGAGGTAAGGCTTCCACCTGTTCTTACCCGCTGAGCCTTGCTGGGGTTAATGCTCACGGCCAAGGCAAAGTCTTGAAGCCTCCTGCGGACCTCTCTGGGGAAGTTCCGACTCTTGAGGCCATCCGGGCAGAGGCCTGCGGGTGGGGGATTCCTGGAGGAGATGAGAACAGCACAGTGAGGGGGCCCAGCGGTCCCCTGCCCTGTGACAGCAACATTTCTGAGGCAAGGCTGTCCCACAAGTGAAAATCAGCGTCTAACCCACACACCTGCAGGCCATGGCGGGGAGCTCAGCCCCAAGACCCCCAAAGAGGGCTCCAGGATCTGGGTTCCCACCCCTATGTTTTCACATTTCCATGTGGCTTTTCCCTGTCCTCCCTGTCTGCCCATGGGACTTATGAGGCAAAGTCCTTGGCCTTCCCACCCATCTCTCAGTGCAGCCCCACCCCCATACCCTTGCGCCCTTCTCTGCCCAGCACTTCCTCCCTAGATTTCACTGAGTTATCATCACTGACTTGCCACCATGGCGCCTGCCAGCCCACTGCACCCCTCAAACACATGGGGACCCCAGCAATGAGGCTGCAGCTGATGTTCTGTGTATTGGCTCCACTTCCCTGCCTCCCTAAGGACTTTCCAGATTCCATTCCAATTCAAGTGTTTCTTGCACCAGAGGCATCGGGGCTGGTAAACATTCTGGCGGCTCTCACCTCCCCCAGCCCTCCGGCTGCTGCCTCAGTCAGGGCTCTCCCAGTAAAACTTCTCTAGCTTCACCCAGGGTCACTGAGCCAGCTCCTCCCCTCACCACGGGCAGCAGAGGGTCACTGCTGTTCTCCTTTATCACCCTGGACTTCCCTCCCTG
Source organism: Ochotona curzoniae (assembly GCF_017591425.1). Taxonomy (NCBI): domain Eukaryota; kingdom Metazoa; phylum Chordata; class Mammalia; order Lagomorpha; family Ochotonidae; genus Ochotona; species Ochotona curzoniae. Next base: position 8,339,913 of record NW_024465654.1, on the reverse strand, counting down.
CATGCCACACCCCGCACTTCCCCTCACCCCCTGGCCACTCCTCAGCTGACCACTGCAGGGGGTATGAGGAGCAGCTAGGCTGCTCAGGCCACTGGACAACATCCCCAGCACTACTCCTGAGATTGAAGCCTCCTGGAGCTAGGCAGGGGACATGTCCAAGTTGGTCACAGTTTTTCGCCACCACTGAATATATCTTCATTTCTACTGAGGACAAATATCACTTCAGTTGAAGATTTCAGCTGCAAAGCCTATGTGGACGTACATAATGCAGTGGGCACCTTACACATCCCAAATGCAGCTCATCTCCCTGGAACCACTCACCCCACCCCTGCCCTGTGTGCCTTAACAAGAACCACCACACTCCTGGTTCCAACCCAGGGCCAAAAGCCCTGGAATCTCTTCCCTTTTCACTGCATACAACTGTTCTTGGGCCATGATTTGGGTCCTGGACAACGCCTGAGCCGCAAAGAGACACCACCCTTCCTGACAGCCCTCAGGGTCAGCCAGCACCATCAGAATACAGCCCTGGGCTCTCCTTGTGGTTCATCAGTCACTCTCCCCGCAGGTGAAAATTCAGCCACCACCTGTCCCTATGGTTACAGGCGAAGGTCACTGCTGCATTTTCCAAAGGCTGTGAACACCCCTTCAGCCAGCGGACATCCCCTAAACCAGAGGTCTTAAGCCAGACCTCTGAGGTTGCCACTCCCTCTGCCTTAAACACTGGTGCTCACAAGACCACCACCATCCCTCAGGTAGGGTCTCCTTCCAAGGCTGGGACAGACCTGCACTACCAACACTGAAGAAGCCCCTCCCCACAGCCCAGCCCCCTCAGACCACGGTCTCTGCAGAGACCTGCCTGCTAGCGATGATCGATCCGCTAGCACTTCGTGGTCTCATGTCAGTGCCACCTGCAGGAAAGCAAAGACCCAGGGAGTGCTCCCCAAACAGCTTGAGTGACAGGATGCCACCCCTACACTGGTCACCAAGTGGCTGCCTCTGCTGGGCTTCCACTGGCAGGCTGTCAGCCTCTGTGTGGTGGGTCACACAGCCCTAGCGGTCCCAGGCTCACTGACTGCTGGACTCTGAAGGACTTGCCTCACATTGGCCTCCCTGCAAGCAAGCCTCTGTAGTACAATCCATCTCTTCTTCCAGGAGCCACAGGGAGGGGTGGGGTAGCACTCAGAACAAGACCTGTGAGCCTTGCTTGGCAACAGAAAATAACGTAAGGGCATGGCCAACCCCTCAGGAGCCCCTGACACACAGAGCTAAAGCCCAGCAGTACCTCTTCCTGCAGCGGAACTTCTGCACCGGGGTCAGCGCAGCCACACCCAGCTTCCTCCTGGCCAGGTCGTAGTGAATGTCGTTCCAGAGCTGCACCAGCTCACGGCTGCCTCCTGGCACCCGACAACCCTGTCAAGGAGAGTCCACTAAAGCCACATGTTGGTAGGAAGAACCAGGTCTGGATGGACCCACGGTTAGCAGTGCTGAGGGCTACAGTGGGAAAGGAATAAACAGGCACAAGCTAGAACCTGGAACAAGTGACATCAAGCGGCCAGGGAGGCATCAACTGCACAGAGCAAGGTCTTGGCCTCCTGCAGAGGGAATGACATACTGAGAGGGATTCCAGGTGCCGCCAGACTGGGGACCGGGGTGATGATGGGTGTACCTGGCCATCTGATCACTGTCAGCGCTTCAAAGCCAGAAAGAAATCAGGTTTCACTCCACCTGCTGTGTTTATGAGCTGGCACCACTTGATGCACATCCAGTACTCAGATTCCCAAGCTGCTTGTAACTCACTCAAGTGAGAATTACCGGAACTAATCTTTGTATAAAACACCTCTCCCAGGCAGCCCTAAGGGGTTGGTCTGTGAGATGTGGGCCAGCAACTCATTGCTAGCTCCCGGCATATGGATAATGCTTGAATGGTGCACCCTGCCCCTCCTTCCAATGGCCACTGAGCCCACATGTACCTCCAGAAGCCGGCAGGCTGCCTGTTGCTGCTCCTGCTGGGCCAGGACACGGGCACACACCAGGGCCACATCTGCATTGTCCAGGAGGTGCGGGCACAGCTGGCTGTCCAGAATGGCAGAAACCAAAGGCTGCATCTGAGTGAGGTCATCTTGGATGTCATGGCATAGGCTGCCCGCGAGGGGCACCAGCTCCGCCGGGGGTGGGTGGGTGTTCCCGTGCTCCCTCAGCAACATCAAGAAGCTCTGCATCATACCACTCTGCCAACAAAGACCAAGATCAGACCATGTGCACACAGCAGGCCACACTGCAACCTCCATGCCAGATCAGCTGTGGTGCCCAACTGGGAATGGCCAAGGACCACACGCCTGCAAAATTTCCTTCTACCCTCCACCAGAAAAAGTCTGAATCCTGAGAGGGTGACCCCACGGGAGAGTGGCCAGCACTAGTCCACCTCTTTGTCAACACTATTACTGATGTCATTGGAATGAGGTGGGGAGAGAACTCCTGCTAGTCTACTCCCCAAATATCCACAAGAGGCTATGCAAAGCCAGGTGAAAATTAGTATGGACCTCCCACGTGGACAACACAAACCGACCACCTGAGCTATCACCCTGAGCTATCACCCGCTGCTTCCCTGCCTCCCAGGGTGCAGTTGGGGGCCAGGCTTGAACCCAGATACCTCACAACGATAGGTGGGATCCCCAGCAGACTTAACTGTTACTCCAGAGCCTGCCCCCAGTCACCTGACTTCCCTGAGCCTCCCTTTTCCGCATGATATAAACTTGATTCTGTTTCCTCGGGGAGGCCCCCAAGGCGTTCCGGGGCACTTGCCCACTGCCGCTGCTGCTCACTGAAAACGCTCAGCTTCCACAGGTTAGCCCGGAAAGGGCGGCCATGAGCAACGGGGTCTGTACCCAGAGCCTACCAAAAACGCTCCCGGGCTAAAGCCTAGGCCTCCACTTCGCCTGGTGCCCTGTGCCACCGCCAGGTCTCACTACAGTGCCAGGTCTCTCCTCATGGGGCCCTGACCCCTCACCGCCTCCTCACGGTCCGACACACCACCTCCCAGCACCTCCTCACTTATCCAACCACGTCGTGGCGCCTCCTCACTGGGTCCCGACCCCGAGTCCCAGTAGCTCCTCATATCCTCAACCCGTGTCCCAGCACCTCCTCACCCGGTCAGCCCCCACAGGGTCCCGACGCCCCCTCACCCGGTCACAACCCCGGTCCCGACGCCCCCTCAACCGGTCCCGATGCCCCTCAGGGTCCCGACGCCCCCACAGGGTCCCGACACCCCTTCACCCGGTCCCGACGCCCCCTCACGGTCCCGACACCCCCTCACCCGGTCCCAATGCCCCCTCAGGGTCCCGACGCCCCCTCACCCGGTCCCGACGCCCCCTCACCCGGTCCCGACGCCCCCTCAGGGTCCCGATGCCCCTCAGGGTCCCGACGCCCCCTCACCCGGTCCCAATGCCCCCTCAGGGTCCCGACGCCCCCTCACCCGGTCCCGACGCCCCCTCACCCGGTCCCGACGCCCCCTCACCCTGTCCCGACGCCCCCTCGGGGTCCTGACGCCCCCTCACCCGGTCCCAATGCCCCCTCAGGGTCCCGACGCCCCTCAGGGTCCCGACACCCCCTCACCCGGTCCCAATGCCCCCTCAGGGTCCCGACGCCCCTCAGGGTCCCGACGCCCCCTCAGGGTCCCGACGCCCCCTCACCCGGTCCCGACGCCCCCTCAGGGTCCCAACGCCCCCTCACCCGGTCCCGACGCCCCCACACCCGGTCCCGACGCCCCCTCAGGGTCCCGACGCCCCCACAGGGTCCCGACGCCCCCTCACCCGGTCCCGACGCCCCCTCAGGGTCCCGACGCCCCCTCAGGGTCCCGACGCCCCTCACCTGGTCCCGACGCCCCCTCAGGGTCCCGACACTCCCTCAGGGTCCCGACACCCCCTCACCCGGTCCCGACGCCCCCTCAGGGTCCCGCCCCTCAGGTCCCAGCCCCCTCAGGGTCCCGACGCCCCCTCACCCGGTCCCGACGCCCCCTCAGGGTCCCGACGCCCCCTCACCCGGTCCCGACGCCCCCTCAGGGTCCCGACACCCCCTCACCCGGTCCCAATGCCCCCTCAGGGTCCCGACGCCCCCACAGGGTCCCGACACCCCCTCACCCGGTCCCGACGCCCCCTCACGGTCCCGACACCCCCTCACCCTGTGCCAATGCCCCCTCAGGGTCCCAATGCCCCCTCAGGGTCCCGACGCCCCCTCAGGGTCCCGACACCCCATCACCTGGTCCCAATGCCCCCTCAGGGTCCCGACGCCCCCTCACCCGGTCCCAATGCCCCCTCAGGGTCCCGAGGCCCCCTCAGGGTCCCGACGCCCCTCAGGGTCCCGACGCCCCCTCACCCGGTCCCAATGCCCCCTCAGGGTCCCGACGCCCCCTCACCCGGTCCCGACGCCCCCTCAGGGTCCCGACGCCCCCTCAGGGTCCCGATGCCCCCTCACCCGGTCCCGACGCCCCCTCAGGGTCCCAACGCCCCCACCCGGTCCCGACGCCCCCTCAGGGTCCCGACGCCCCTCAGGGTCCCGACGCCCCCTCACCCGGTCCCAATGCCCCCTCAGGGTCCCAACGCCCCCTCACCCGGTCCCGACGCCCCCTCAGGGTCCCAACGCCCCCTCACCCGGTCCCGACGCCCCTCAGGGTCCCAATGCCCCCTCAGGGTCCCGACGCCCCCTCACCCGGTCCCGACGCCCCCTCAGGGTCCCGACACCTCCTCAGGGTCCCGACACCCCCTCACCCGGTCCCGACGCCCCCTCAAGGTCCCGACACCCCCTCAGGGTCCCAACACCCCCTCACCCGGTCCCGACGCACCCTCAGGGTCCCGACACCCCCTCAGGGTCCCGACACCCCCTCACCCGGTCCCGACGCCCCCTCAGGGTCCCGACACCCCCTCAGGGTCCCGACGCCCCCTCACCCGGTCAGCCTCCTCACCCGGTCCCAACGCCCCTCAGGGTCCTGACACCCCCTCACCCGGTCCCAACGCCCCTCAGGGTCCCGACGCCCCCTCACCCTGTCCCGACGCCCCCTCAGGGTCCCGACGCCCCCTCAGGGTCCCGACGCCCCCTCAGGGTCCCGACACCCCCTCACCCGGTCCCAATACCCCCTCAGGGTCCCGACGCCCCCTCAACCGGTCCCGACGCCCCCTCACCCGGTCCCGACGCCCCCTCACCCGGTCCCGACGCCTCCTCAGGGTCCCGACACCCCCTCACCCGGTCCCGACGCCCCCTCAAGGTCCCGACACCCCCTCAGGGTCCCGACACCCCCTCACCCGGTCCCGACGCACCCTCATGGTCCCGACACCCCCTCAGGGTCCCGACACCCCCTCACCCGGTCCCGACGCCCCCTCAGGGTCCCGATACCCTCTCAGGGTCCCGACACCCCCTCAGGTCCCAACACCTCCTCACCCGGTCCCGATGCCCCCTCAGGGTCCCGACACCCCCTCAGGTCCCAACGCCCCCTCACCCGGTCCCGATGCCCCCTAAGGGTCCCGACGCCCCTCAGGGTCCCGACGCCCCCTCACCCGGTCCCGACGCCCCCTCAGGGTCCCGACGCCCCCTCACCCGGTCCCGACGCCCCCTCAGGTTCCCAACGCCCCCTCAGGGTCCCGACGCCCCCTCACGGGGTCACCTTCTCACCGGTCTTCACTCCAGGTGCCAGCGTCCCAAGCCCTGGACCCGCGTCCTCCGAGAAACCGGGTCTCCAGGAGACCAGGGCGGTGGAGGTGGGGGAGCTCCGGAAGACAGACGGCAAGGAAGGAGCGCGCACCGGCCGGGGCTCCACCGGGCTCACCGACCTGCCCTACCGCGCCCGCTGCTCTCGCTGCTCTGGCTGCTCTCGGCCCGGGTGCAGCCCCGGGTGGAGGCCCAGGCTCACACCCCGTGCTGGGCGTCCAGTGCTCCCGCCCGCCACGCCGACTCACCTGCAATACCGTCCACTTCCCGCTTCCGCTGCGCGGACGTGCCGCACAAGCTCCTCACTCCCGCGGGACCGGAGGCACGGTCGCCCGCTGGCCCAGGACTGGAGTGGTCGCTCAATGTATCCACCCGCGGCCAATCACGAGGGGGAGACTGGCGGGGCGGGGGCGCTCAGGGGCAGCCGGAAGGAGTGGAGCTGCCTGGGGTGGGAGCCCTCTCCCCGGGGCGGGCGGGAAGAGGCGCGCTCGCCCCACGCGCTCGCCCCACGCGCTCGCCCCTCTCCCGGTTTCCCGGCGCTGGGCGCTGCTCCCCGAGACCCGCTCCCCGTCCCCAGCCTCACCGGAGAAGGCGCTATTGGAATCCACACGCGCACGGTTCTGAATGCCCCAAAAAGGGCTCTGCTTGTGGGCAGGGAGGGGTTCCGACCCTAGGGCCTGAGCCCTAGAGACCACCGCACCAAGGAAGACATTAGGCACCTGTCGTCAACACCGGCCCCCACGATCTGGCCTCGCCCCTGCGTGCGGGGACACATGACTCTTGTGCTGCAGACCGACCACGTAGGTTTCCAAGGTGGGCCAGGTCAGACATGAATACAATTTTATTTTATTTTTATTGGAAAAGCAGATATACAGAGAAGAGGAGAGACAGAGATGAAGATCTTCCGTCCAATGATTCACTCCCCAAGCGGCCGCAATGGCTGGAGCTGAGCCAATCCAAAGCCAGGAGCCAGGAGCTTTTTCCGGGTATCCCATGTGGGTGCAGGGTCCCAAAGATTTAGGGTGTCCTCAATTGCTTTCCCAGGCCACAAGCGGGGAGGTGGATGAGAAGCGGGACTGCCAGGATTAGAACCAGAGCCCATATAGGATCCTGGCATGTTCAAGGTGAGGACTTTGGCCCCTAGGCCACCGTGCCGGGCCCTATGTGTATAAACTTTTAAAACATATGACTTATTGGGCCCGGCGCGGTGGCGCAAGTGGTTAAAGGTCCTCGCCTTGCACGCCCGGGATCCCATATGGGCACCGGCAGCCCCGCTTCCCTTCCAGCTCCCTGCCTGTGGCCTGGGAAAGCAGTCGAGGACGGCCCAAAGCTTTGGGAACCTGCACCCACATGGGAGACCCGGAAGAGGCTCCTGGCTTCGGATCGGCATAGTATCGGCCCCTTGCGCTCACTTGGGGAGTGAATGATCGGACGGAGGATCTTCCTCTCTGTCTCTCCTCTCTGTATATCCGCCTTTCCAATAAAAAAAAATAATAATAAAAATAAATCTTTAAATAAAACATATGACTTATTTATGGAAATTTTTGTAGGGTGGCTGAATTCAGAGTTCTGTATTTTCTGCTTTGTGTGTGTGAAACAGCTGCCTGTATGTGCCCTTGCATATACCACACCTCTGAGCTTTCTGTTCAATGTACATTTCCTGATACGCATAGAGTGACTCCAACTAGTTTCTCTCCCAAATTTCTTTTTAAAGATTTATTTATTTTTATTGCAAAGTCAAATACACAGGAAGAAAGACAGGAAGATTCCCCCATCCAATGATTCACTCCCCAAGTGACTGCAATGGTCGAAGCTGAGCTGATCTGAAGCCAGGAGCCAGGAGCCTCTCTGAGGTCTCCCACATGGGTGCAGGATACGATCTCAAGGGCTTGGGCCGTCCTCACCTGCTTTCGCAGGCCATAAGCAGGGAGCTGGATGGGAAGTGTGGGTTGTAGGGATACGAACCAGTGCCCATATGGGAACACCAGGCACGCAAGGCAAGGACTTCAGCCACTAGGCTAACGTGCTGGGACCCCTCTCCCATATTGTTTTGTGGGCATCTCTTCTCCTGTAACTTCAGGGATTTTTAAGATTTGTTTTAATTGGGAAGACAGATATACAGAAAGAAAGAGATACAGAGAGAAAGATCTTCTGTCCTCTGGTTCACTCCCCTGGCGGCCACAACTGCCAGAGCTGAGCCGATCTGAAGCCAGGATCCAGGAGCTTCTTCCAGGTCTACTACATGGGCACAAGGTCCCAAGGCTTTGGACCGTCCTCTACTGCTTTCCCAGGCCACAAGCAGGGAGCTGTATGGGAAATGGAGGCTATATGAGATGCTTTTTTTTAAAAAAAAAGATTTATTTTTATTATTTTTTCATTGGAAAGGCAGATATAACCCTAACCCCAAGTCCTGCAAGTGGGGCATGCTCTGAGATATTCGCTCAAGAGGTTTCAATAGTTCACCAGTTATGAATCGCTGCCAGTCTCGCCCCTCCAAACACGATGAGGTCGTTGAAAAATCCACTGATTGACATTGTCCATCATAGCGTCTCTATTTGCCCAGTATTTTGTTGCCAACCTATAGCTGAGGTGGTTGATTAACTTGTTCCATCTTCTGTCCTTTCATGGTTAGGGTTCTGAGTCTGGCATTTCAATTGGGGAGATCGCCAAAGAAACTTCGTCTGAGGTGTTCCCAGGCCAGATTCTTGTATGCACCAGCAAGTACAGGGTCCGGCACAGTCCATCACCCTGGTCAGCTGGTGGTTGCAATTGCCGGGTTGGTTCTGTTTTCAGCCCTGCTTTCCACTGGAACCAATGGGTGTTGCAGTCCAGACTGGTTCTGCACAGCGCATACTTGGCCCTCACATAAACCCGTGGGAGCTGCAGCCCAGTCGGAGCGACCCGCAATAACCCCCACTAGGCCTGCCCCTACCCTGGTTTGCCAATATGTGTAGCAGACCAGTCTAGTCTGTCCCACATCCCCCTTGGCTCTCGTACACGGCAAATGGCATTGAAGTTTAGATCCATCTAAGCAGCTCAACAACCAAGCCCTCACGGGTGTTGATGAGTGCCTCTCTGTCTAGCCACCCCAACCCCTGTCCTAGTTTTTGTGCCAACCCGTGGAAGTCGTAACCCAAGAGGGGGGGAACCCACTATTTCCCTCCCAGGTCTCTCACTCCTGGATTGTGCACTTTCCAGGTGGTTATGCAGTTTAACTGGCAGCAATCTTTCTTGCATCTGCTGGCTCACTTCCCCAGGGACCACCACCAGAGCCAGCAGTGGCTGGGCCAGGACAAGCCTAGGAATCAGGAGCTTCCTCCAGATCTCCCACAGGAGCACAGGGGCACAAGCCCCTGCACCATCCTCTGCTGCTCTCTCAGGAGTACCAGCAGGGAGCTGGACCGCAGGGGAAGCAGCCAGGCTTTAAAATAGCGCCCATACAGACCATCCGCCTGGCAGGCTGAGGCTTGACCCACTGGGACAACACCCCACAGCACCACCCCACAGCACCCGACTCCACCCCTTGATGGTTTCTTCAGCAGCTCCTTCACCAGACTGGTGAGGGTGCCTGTCCCCCTGGCTTGCACAACTTATGCCGTTGCGTGCTGTGAGAGCAGCCGGTACAAAGGAGGGATCCAGGCATGTTGCTACTCTACCTGTCCTGGTGAGAAGGAACTCTGTGGAGAACACACATCAGCCGTTGGGTGTCTTGTGGCAGGTGGCACATCAGCGGTGGCCGATGGTCCACGGCTGGCCTGCAGGAGAAAGAGTCTTGAGTCCGGGATGGCCCTGGTGGAGGGTGAAGCGTTCCCTGGTGAACGAGAGGGCAGCAGCACCTGGCTGGAGGCCGTGGGGCCAAATTCCTGCCTCAAATGCACACGACAGGGATGCCTAAGCCCTCGAGTGTTTCCTCGGAGCCCCTGACTTTAAAGGGAAAGGGGTCCTCATGAGCCCATGCCCGGAGATGGCATGGGAGGCCACGCTGGACACCCATGCCACCGAGGTTGTGGCAAGAGGAGGCTTGTGGGCCCTCATGGACACACACACACACACATACACACACGGGCCCTGTAGGAGAGAAAGACAGTGGGCAGGCAGGCAGGAGGGCAGGGACAGACTCCAGCACCTGGGAAAGGGGGTCATGAGCACTGACACACGAAGAGCAAGCAAGCAAGCAAGCAGGTCATTGTGGGGAGGCCGCAGCCATCCACGTGGGCTTGAGCTGTCGAGCGACCAGGTAGGAAAGTGTCTTGTGAAAAGGGATGAGGAGCCACCGGAGAGAGCGCCGGAGAAGGCCTGGAGCCTGAAGACACCCACGAGGAAGGGCAGGGCTTCTGCCGAAAAGCAGGAGGATAACAGACCTGTTGCCAGAGACCAGCACTAAGCAAGCGAGCAGGAAAGCGGTGTCTATCAGGACAACTTGGATCAAGCACTGAGCGGGCAGGGGTAGGCAGGACAGCTGTGGAGGGCCTCCAGGAGGGGCTGGGGTGCACGGCCAAGGCACGGGCAAGCGGGGAAGGGGTAACGAGTGTGTGAGTAGAGGGCAGGGTTACGGGGGAGCACCTCCCCAAAGAGCCTCTCCAAAAGAAGGGTTCAGGGCAGAGGGCAGGAAGGGCTGCGGGGAAACAGTCCAGGGGTCCAGGCCTGTGCTGCCCTGAAAGCGCTCCCTTGTCCAGGCCCAAGTGGTTCCCCGGCCACCGTCATACCTGCTCATGACTTCTGCCACCTGCAGTACAAGTTCCCAAGTGTGCCCCAAAAGCCTGGCCATTGGGCCCGGTGCGGTGGCGCAGTGGTTAAGGTCCTCGCCTTGCACGCCCGGGAGCCCATATGGGTGCTGGTACTACTCCCAGCAGCCCCGCTTCGCATCCAGCTCCCTGCCTGTGGCCCGGGAAAGCAGTCGAGGACGGTCCAAGGCTCTGGGACCCTGCACCCACATGGGAGACCCGGAAGAGGCTCCTGGCTTCAGATTGGCTCAGCTCCAGCCGTGGCGGCCACCTGGGGAGTGAATCATCGGACAGAAGATCTTCCTCTCTGTCTCTCCTCCTCTCTGTATATCCGCTTTTCCAATAAAAATAAAAGCCTGACCATCTCCTTGCACTGCAACACGAACACAGCACTGCATGCCTGCTCGGTTGAGCTCGGCTGGGCTCAGCTGTGCTCGATTGTGCTCGGCGGAGGGGGGTGGAGGGGGAAAGGTGCTGGGAATATAGACGCCTCAGAATGCACCTCGAGAGACAAGGGGATGGTGTCTATTGTCCCAGAGCGCCCGTTCGAAGGCTACCTAGTGGAACATCTTTTCTCAAAATGCCTCATCACTCCAGCGGCAAGAGTATTTAAGTGGCCCGACGTGGGACTACAACTTCCAGAGAGCCCATGGGCACGCAGACTGACGTGGGACTCGAACTCCCACAGTGCCCTGAGCGTGCTGACGTGGGACCCCAGCTCCCACAATGCCCTGAGCATGCTGACGTGGGACTGCAACTCCCAGAGGGCCCATGGGCACGCAGACTGACGTGGGACTGCAACTCCCACAGAGCCCTGAGCACGCACACTGACATGGGACTGCAACTCCCAGAGTTCTTTGGGTGTCCTGACGGAGTATTTGCTGGTGAAGGCACCCTGACACTTTTACCACAGAGGCCCAGGCTCATGCTAGGCACCAAGCGTCCTACACCCCCTCCTGGGCCTTGATATGCGGGCCGTTCGGCCTTGGACCCCTGGTCTTTTAACGACACGTGTCCGGGAGCACTGTCCGGGACCCCCACCTGACGCTGCGGCGACTCACGGCTGGGCTGTCTAGCACTCAGAAGGCCTGAGTCCACCCGGGATGCAAAGGGCAGCTTTGCGCGCCCTCTCGTGGCCAATAGCACTCACTGCAGGACGCTCCTCCAGGCCTCTCCTGCCAGATCAAGGGAAGCGGACCCAGCCCAGAGAGGCATTCTCTCAAGACCCTCTTGACAGAGGTTGCACAGGAGTTCCATGACAGAAGCCTTACACACGCCCTCGGGGTCTGCATTCGCACGGAAAAAAGCAGTCTAGAGCCACAGCACAGCACAGCACAGCACAGCACAGCAATGCGCAGGACACAGCACACTCCCTCCCAGGAGCCCAGCAGCTTTCTGTCTCTTCCTGCCTGCCTACCTGCCAGTCTCCCTCTGTCCTATTTGCTTTGAAGAACAGAGCAACAAGACAGAGAGAGGCAGCAATCTTTCTTTTTTTTCTTTTTTTTTTTCTTTTTTCTTTTTGACTATCTTTGCATAGTTAGTTTGGGTAAATAGGGTCAAGGGTTACAGGAAAGTGGGTACGACTATTATTTCCATATTGTTTCCTTCATGTATCTGAGGTAAAGGGGGATATTGAGGGAGAAGCCCCAGCCAGTTTCCCACCCACCCACCCCAAGTCCTGCAAGTGGGGCATGCTCTGAGATATTCGCTCAAGAGGTTTCAATAGTTCACCAGTTATGAATCGCTGCCAGTCTCGCCCCTCCAAACACGATGAGGTCGTTGAAAAATCCACTGATTGACATTGTCCATCATAGCGTCTCTATTTGCCCAGTATTTTGTTGCCAACCTATAGCTGAGGTGGTTGATTAACTTGTTCCATCTTCTGTCCTTTCATGGTTAGGGTTCTGAGTCTGGCATTTCAATTGGGGAGATCGCCAAAGAAACTTCGTCTGAGGTGTTCCCAGGCCAGATTCTTGTATGCACCAGCAAGTACAGGGTCCGGCACAGTCCATCACCCTGGTCAGCTGGTGGTTGCAATTGCCGGGTTGGTTCTGTTTTCAGCCCTGCTTTCCACTGGAACCAATGGGTGTTGCAGTCCAGACTGGTTCTGCACAGCGCATACTTGGCCCTCACATAAACCCGTGGGAGCTGCAGCCTGGTGAGAGCGACCCGCAATAACCCCCATCAGGCCTGTCCCCTACCCTGGTTTGCCAGTATGTGTAGCAGACCAGTGTAGTCTGTCCCACATCCCCCTTGGCTCTCGTACACGGCAAATGGCATTGAAGTTTAGATCCATCTAAGCAGCTCAACAACCAAGCCCTCACGGGTGTTGATGAGTGCCTCTCTGTCTAGCCACCCCAACCCCTGTCCTAGTTTTTGTGCCAACCCGTGGAAGTCGTAACCCAAGAGGGGGGGAACCCACTATTTCCCTCCCAGGTCTCTCACTCCTGGATTGTGCACTTTCCAGGTGGTTATGCAGTTTAACTGGCAGCAATCTTTCTTGCATCTGCTGGCTCACTTCCCCAGGGACCACCACCAGAGCCAGCAGTGGCTGGGCCAGGACAAGCCTAGGAATCAGGAGCTTCCTCCAGATCTCCCACAGGAGCACAGGGGCACAAGCCCCTGCACCATCCTCTGCTGCTCTCTCAGGAGTACCAGCAGGGAGCTGGACCGCAGGGGAAGCAGCCAGGCTTTAAAATAGTGCCCATACAGACCATCCGCCTGGCAGGCTGAGGCTTGACCCACTGGGACAACACCCCACAGCACCACCCCACAGCACCCGACTCCACCCCTTGATGGTTTCTTCAGCAGCTCCTTCACCAGACTGGTGAGGGTGCCTGTCCCCCTGGCTTGCACAACATATGCCGTTGCGTGCTGTGAGAGCAGCCGGTACAAAGGAGGGATCCAGGCATGTTGCTACTCTACCTGTCCTGGTGAGAAGGAACTCTGTGGAGAACACACATCAGCCGTTGGGTGTCTTGTGGCAGGTGGCACATCAGCGGTGGCCGATGGTCCACGGCTGGCCTGCAGGAGAAAGAGTCTTGAGTCCAGGATGGCCCTGGTGGAGGGTGAAGCGTTCCCTGGTGAACGAGAGGGCAGCAGCACCTGGCTGGAGGCCGTGGGGCCAAATTCCTGCCTCAAATGCACACGACAGGGATGCCTGAGCCCTCGAGTGTTTCCTCGGAGCCCCTGACTTTAAAGGGAAAGGGGTCCTCATGAGCCCATGCCCGGAGATGGCATGGGAGGCCACGCTGGACACCCATGCCACCGAGGTTGTGGCAAGAGGAGGCTTGTGGGCCCTCATGGACACACACACACACACATACACACACGGGCCCTGTAGGAGAGAAAGACAGTGGGCAGGCAGGCAGGAGGGCAGGGACAGACTCCAGCACCTGGGAAAGGGGGTCATGAGCACTGACACACGAAGAGCAAGCAAGCAAGCAAGCAGGTCATTGTGGGGAGGCCGCAGCCATCCACGTGGGCTTGAGCTGTCGAGCGACCAGGTAGGAAAGTGTCTTGTGAAAAGGGATGAGGAGCCACCGGAGAGAGCGCCGGAGAAGGCCTGGAGCCTGAAGACACCCACGAGGAAGGGCAGGGCTTCTGCCGAAAAGCAGGAGGATAACAGACCTGTTGCCAGAGACCAGCACTAAGCAAGCGAGCAGGAAAGCGGTGTCTATCAGGACAACTTGGATCAAGCACTGAGCGGGCAGGGGTAGGCAGGACAGCTGTGGAGGGCCTCCAGGAGGGGCTGGGGTGCACGGCCAAGGCACGGGCAAGCGGGGAAGGGGTAACGAGTGTGTGAGTAGAGGGCAGGGTTACGGGGGAGCACCTCCCCAAAGAGCCTCTCCAAAAGAAGGGTTCAGGGCAGAGGGCAGGAAGGGCTGCGGGGAAACAGTCCAGGGGTCCAGGCCTGTGCTGCCCTGAAAGCGCTCCCTTGTCCAGGCCCAAGTGGTTCCCCGGCCACCGTCATACCTGCTCATGACTTCTGCCACCTGCAGTACAAGTTCCCAAGTGTGCCCCAAAAGCCTGGCCATTGGGCCCGGTGCGGTGGCGCAGTGGTTAAGGTCCTCGCCTTGCACGCCCGGGAGCCCATATGGGCGCTGGTACTACTCCCAGCAGCCCCGCTTCGCATCCAGCTCCCTGCCTGTGGCCCGGGAAAGCAGTCGAGGACGGTCCAAGGCTCTGGGACCCTGCACCCACATGGGAGACCCGGAAGAGGTTCCTGGCTTCAGATTGGCTCAGCTCCAGCCGTGGCGGCCACCTGGGGAGTGAATCATCGGACAGAAGATCTTCCTCTCTGTCTCTCCTCCTCTCTGTATATCCGCTTTTCCAATAAAAATAAAAGCCTGACCATCTCCTTGCACTGCAACACGAACACAGCACTGCATGCCTGCTCGGTTGAGCTCGGCTGGGCTCAGCTGTGCTCGATTGTGCTCGGCGGAGGGGGGTGGAGGGGGAAAGGTGCTGGGAATATAGACGCCTCAGAATGCACCTCGAGAGACAAGGGGATGGTGTCTATTGTCCCAGAGCGCCCGTTCGAAGGCTACCTAGTGGAACATCTTTTCTCAAAATGCCTCATCACTCCAGCGGCAAGAGTATTTAAGTGGCCCGACGTGGGACTACAACTTCCAGAGAGCCCATGGGCACGCAGACTGACGTGGGACTCGAACTCCCACAGTGCCCTGAGCGTGCTGACGTGGGACCCCAGCTCCCACAATGCCCTGAGCATGCTGACGTGGGACTGCAACTCCCAGAGGGCCCATGGGCACGCAGACTGACGTGGGACTGCAACTCCCACAGAGCCCTGAGCACGCACACTGACATGGGACTGCAACTCCCAGAGTTCTTTGGGTGTCCTGACGGAGTATTTGCTGGTGAAGGCACCCTGACACTTTTACCACAGAGGCCCAGGCTCATGCTAGGCACCAAGCGTCCTACACCCCCTCCTGGGCCTTGATATGCGGGCCGTTCGGCCTTGGACCCCTGGTCTTTTAACGACACGTGTCCGGGAGCACTGTCCGGGACCCCCACCTGACGCTGCGGCGACTCACGGCTGGGCTGTCTAGCACTCAGAAGGCCTGAGTCCACCCGGGATGCAAAGGGCAGCTTTGCGCGCCCTCTCGTGGCCAATAGCACTCACTGCAGGACGCTCCTCCAGGCCTCTCCTGCCAGATCAAGGGAAGCGGACCCAGCCCAGAGAGGCATTCTCTCAAGACCCTCTTGACAGAGGTTGCACAGGAGTTCCATGACAGAAGCCTTACACACGCCCTCGGGGTCTGCATTCGCACGGAAAAAAGCAGTCTAGAGCCACAGCACAGCACAGCACAGCACAGCACAGCAATGCGCAGGACACAGCACACTCCCTCCCAGGAGCCCAGCAGCTTTCTGTCTCTTCCTGCCTGCCTACCTGCCAGTCTCCCTCTGTCCTATTTGCTTTGAAGCACAGAGCAACAAGACAGGGAGAGGCAGCAATCTTTCTTTTTTTTCTTTTTTTTTTTCTTTTTTTTTTTACTATCTTTGCATAGTTAGTTTGGGTAAATAGGGTCAAGGGTTACAGGAAAGTGGGTACAACTATTATTTCCATATTGTTTCCTTCATGTATCTGAGGTAAAGGGGGATATTGAGGGAGAAGCCCCAGCCAGTTTCCCACCCACCCACCCCAAGTCCTGCAAGTGGGGCATGCTCTGAGATATTCGCTCAAGAGGTTTCAATAGTTCACCAGTTATGAATCGCTGCCAGTCTCGCCCCTCCAAACACGATGAGGTCATTGAAAAATCCACTGATTGACATTGTCCATCATAGCGTCTCTATTTGCCCAGTATTTTGTTGCCAACCTATAGCTGAGGTGGTTGATTAACTTGTTCCATCTTCTGTCCTTTCATGGTTAGGGTTCTGAGTCTGGCATTTCAATTGGGGAGATCGCCAAAGAAACTTCGTCTGAGGTGTTCCCAGGCCAGATTCTTGTATGCACCAGCAAGTACAGGGTCCGGCACAGTCCATCACCCTGGTCAGCTGGTGGTTGCAATTGCCGGGTTGGTTCTGTTTTCAGCCCTGCTTTCCACTGGAACCAATGGGTGTTGCAGTCCAGACTGGTTCTGCACAGCGCATACTTGGCCCTCACATAAACCCGTGGGAGCTGCAGCCTGGTGAGAGCGACCCGCAATAACCCCCATCAGGCCTGTCCCCTACCCTGGTTTGCCAGTATGTGTAGCAGACCAGTGTAGTCTGTCCCACATCCCTCTTGGCTCTCGTACACGGCAAATGGCATTGAAGTTTAGATCCATCTAAGCAGCTCAACAACCAAGCCCTCACGGGTGTTGATGAGTGCCTCTCTGTCTAGCCACCCCAACCCCTGTCCTAGTTTTTGTGCCAACCCGTGGAAGTCGTAACCCAAGAGGGGGGGAACCCACTATTTCCCTCCCAGGTCTCTCACTCCTGGATTGTGCACTTTCCAGGTGGTTATGCAGTTTAACTGGCAGCAATCTTTCTTGCATCTGCTGGCTCACTTCCCCAGGGACCACCACCAGAGCCAGCAGTGGCTGGGCCAGGACAAGCCTAGGAATCAGGAGCTTCCTCCAGATCTCCCACAGGAGCACAGGGGCACAAGCCCCTGCACCATCCTCTGCTGCTCTCTCAGGAGTACCAGCAGGGAGCTGGACCGCAGGGGAAGCAGCCAGGCTTTAAAATAGCGCCCATACAGACCATCCGCCTGGCAGGCTGAGGCTTGACCCACTGGGACAACACCCCACAGCACCACCCCACAGCACCCGACTCCACCCCTTGATGGTTTCTTCAGCAGCTCCTTCACCAGACTGGTGAGGGTGCCTGTCCCCCTGGCTTGCACAACTTATGCCGTTGCGTGCTGTGAGAGCAGCCGGTACAAAGGAGGGATCCAGGCATGTTGCTACTCTACCTGTCCTGGTGAGAAGGAACTCTGTGGAGAACACACATCAGCCGTTGGGTGTCTTGTGGCAGGTGGCACATCAGCGGTGGCCGATGGTCCACGGCTGGCCTGCAGGAGAAAGAGTCTTGAGTCCGGGATGGCCCTGGTGGAGGGTGAAGCGTTCCCTGGTGAACGAGAGGGCAGCAGCACCTGGCTGGAGGCCGTGGGGCCAAATTCCTGCCTCAAATGCACACGACAGGGATGCCTGAGCCCTCGAGTGTTTCCTCGGAGCCCCTGACTTTAAAGGGAAAGGGGTCCTCATGAGCCCATGCCCGGAGATGGCATGGGAGGCCACGCTGGACACCCATGCCACCGAGGTTGTGGCAAGAGGAGGCTTGTGGGCCCTCATGGACACACACACACACACATACACACACGGGCCCTGTAGGAGAGAAAGACAGTGGGCAGGCAGGCAGGAGGGCAGGGACAGACTCCAGCACCTGGGAAAGGGGGTCATGAGCACTGACACACGAAGAGCAAGCAAGCAAGCAAGCAGGTCATTGTGGGGAGGCCGCAGCCATCCACGTGGGCTTGAGCTGTCGAGCGACCAGGTAGGAAAGTGTCTTGTGAAAAGGGATGAGGAGCCACCGGAGAGAGCGCCGGAGAAGGCCTGGAGCCTGAAGACACCCACGAGGAAGGGCAGGGCTTCTGCCGAAAAGCAGGAGGATAACAGACCTGTTGCCAGAGACCAGCACTAAGCAAGCGAGCAGGAAAGCGGTGTCTATCAGGACAACTTGGATCAAGCACTGAGCGGGCAGGGGTAGGCAGGACAGCTGTGGAGGGCCTCCAGGAGGGGCTGGGGTGCACGGCCAAGGCACGGGCAAGCGGGGAAGGGGTAACGAGTGTGTGAGTAGAGGGCAGGGTTACGGGGGAGCACCTCCCCAAAGAGCCTCTCCAAAAGAAGGGTTCAGGGCAGAGGGCAGGAAGGGCTGCGGGGAAACAGTCCAGGGGTCCAGGCCTGTGCTGCCCTGAAAGCGCTCCCTTGTCCAGGCCCAAGTGGTTCCCCGGCCACCGTCATACCTGCTCATGACTTCTGCCACCTGCAGTACAAGTTCCCAAGTGTGCCCCAAAAGCCTGGCCATTGGGCCCGGTGCGGTGGCGCAGTGGTTAAGGTCCTCGCCTTGCACGCCCGGGAGCCCATATGGGTGCTGGTACTACTCCCAGCAGCCCCGCTTCGCATCCAGCTCCCTGCCTGTGGCCCGGGAAAGCAGTCGAGGACGGCCCAAAGCTTTGGGAACCTGCACCCACATGGGAGACCCGGAAGAGGCTCCTGGCTTCGGATCGGCATAGTATCGGCCCCTTGCGCTCACTTGGGGAGTGAATGATCGGACGGAGGATCTTCCTCTCTGTCTCTCCTCTCTGTATATCCGCCTTTCCAATAAAAAAAAATAATAATAAAAATAAATCTTTAAATAAAACATATGACTTATTTATGGAAATTTTTGTAGGGTGGCTGAATTCAGAGTTCTGTATTTTCTGCTTTGTGTGTGTGAAACAGCTGCCTGTATGTGCCCTTGCATATACCACACCTCTGAGCTTTCTGTTCAATGTACATTTCCTGATACGCATAGAGTGACTCCAACTAGTTTCTCTCCCAAATTTCTTTTTAAAGATTTATTTATTTTTATTGCAAAGTCAAATACACAGGAAGAAAGACAGGAAGATTCCCCCATCCAATGATTCACTCCCCAAGTGACTGCAATGGTCGAAGCTGAGCTGATCTGAAGCCAGGAGCCAGGAGCCTCTCTGAGGTCTCCCACATGGGTGCAGGATACGATCTCAAGGGCTTGGGCCGTCCTCACCTGCTTTCGCAGGCCATAAGCAGGGAGCTGGATGGGAAGTGTGGGTTGTAGGGATACGAACCAGTGCCCATATGGGAACACCAGGCACGCAAGGCAAGGACTTCAGCCACTAGGCTAACGTGCTGGGACCCCTCTCCCATATTGTTTTGTGGGCATCTCTTCTCCTGTAACTTCAGGGATTTTTAAGATTTGTTTTAATTGGGAAGACAGATATACAGAAAGAAAGAGATACAGAGAGAAAGATCTTCTGTCCTCTGGTTCACTCCCCTGGCGGCCACAACTGCCAGAGCTGAGCCGATCTGAAGCCAGGATCCAGGAGCTTCTTCCAGGTCTACTACATGGGCACAAGGTCCCAAGGCTTTGGACCGTCCTCTACTGCTTTCCCAGGCCACAAGCAGGGAGCTGTATGGGAAATGGAGGCTATATGAGATGCTTTTTTTTAAAAAAAAAGATTTATTTTTATTATTTTTTCATTGGAAAGGCAGATATAACCCTAACCCCAAGTCCTGCAAGTGGGGCATGCTCTGAGATATTCGCTCAAGAGGTTTCAATAGTTCACCAGTTATGAATCGCTGCCAGTCTCGCCCCTCCAAACACGATGAGGTCGTTGAAAAATCCACTGATTGACATTGTCCATCATAGCGTCTCTATTGGCCCGGTATTTTGTTGCCAACCTATAGCTGAGGTGGTTGATTAACTTGTTCCATCTTCTGTCCTTTCATGGTTAGGGTTCTGAGTCTGGCATTTCAATTGGGGAGATCGCCAAAGAAACTTCGTCTGAGGTGTTCCCAGGCCAGATTCTTGTATGCACCAGCAAGTACAGGGTCCGGCACAGTCCATCACCCTGGTCAGCTGGTGGTTGCAATTGCCGGGTTGGTTCTGTTTTCAGCCCTGCTTTCCACTGGAACCAATGGGTGTTGCAGTCCAGACTGGTTCTGCACAGCGCATACTTGGCCCTCACATAAACCCGTGGGAGCTGCAGCCTGGTGAGAGCGACCCGCAATAACCCCCATCAGGCCTGCCCCCTACCCTGGTTTGCCAGTATGTGTAGCAGACCAGTGTAGTCTGTCCCACATCCCCCTTGGCTCTCGTACACGGCAAATGGCATTGAAGTTTAGATCCATCTAAGCAGCTCAACAACCAAGCCCTCACGGGTGTTGATGAGTGCCTCTCTGTCTAGCCACCCCAACCCCTGTCCTAGTTTTTGTGCCAACCCGTGGAAGTCGTAACCCAAGAGGGGGGGAACCCACTATTTCCCTCCCAGGTCTCTCACTCCTGGATTGTGCACTTTCCAGGTGGTTATGCAGTTTAACTGGCAGCAATCTTTCTTGCATCTGCTGGCTCACTTCCCCAGGGACCACCACCAGAGCCAGCAGTGGCTGGGCCAGGACAAGCCTAGGAATCAGGAGCTTCCTCCAGATCTCCCACAGGAGCACAGGGGCACAAGCCCCTGCACCATCCTCTGCTGCTCTCTCAGGAGTACCAGCAGGGAGCTGGACCGCAGGGGAAGCAGCCAGGCTTTAAAATAGCGCCCATACAGACCATCCGCCTGGCAGGCTGAGGCTTGACCCACTGGGACAACACCCCACAGCACCACCCCACAGCACCCGACTCCACCCCTTGATGGTTTCTTCAGCAGCTCCTTCACCAGACTGGTGAGGGTGCCTGTCCCCCTGGCTTGCACAACTTATGCCGTTGCGTGCTGTGAGAGCAGCCGGTACAAAGGAGGGATCCAGGCATGTTGCTACTCTACCTGTCCTGGTGAGAAGGAACTCTGTGGAGAACACACATCAGCCGTTGGGTGTCTTGTGGCAGGTGGCACATCAGCGGTGGCCGATGGTCCACGGCTGGCCTGCAGGAGAAAGAGTCTTGAGTCCGGGATGGCCCTGGTGGAGGGTGAAGCGTTCCCTGGTGAACGAGAGGGCAGCAGCACCTGGCTGGAGGCCGTGGGGCCAAATTCCTGCCTCAAATGCACACGACAGGGATGCCTAAGCCCTCGAGTGTTTCCTCGGAGCCCCTGACTTTAAAGGGAAAGGGGTCCTCATGAGCCCATGCCCGGAGATGGCATGGGAGGCCACGCTGGACACCCATGCCACCGAGGTTGTGGCAAGAGGAGGCTTGTGGGCCCTCATGGACACACACACACACACATACACACACGGGCCCTGTAGGAGAGAAAGACAGTGGGCAGGCAGGCAGGAGGGCAGGGACAGACTCCAGCACCTGGGAAAGGGGGTCATGAGCACTGACACACGAAGAGCAAGCAAGCAAGCAAGCAGGTCATTGTGGGGAGGCCGCAGCCATCCACGTGGGCTTGAGCTGTCGAGCGACCAGGTAGGAAAGTGTCTTGTGAAAAGGGATGAGGAGCCACCGGAGAGAGCGCCGGAGAAGGCCTGGAGCCTGAAGACACCCACGAGGAAGGGCAGGGCTTCTGCCGAAAAGCAGGAGGATAACAGACCTGTTGCCAGAGACCAGCACTAAGCAAGCGAGCAGGAAAGCGGTGTCTATCAGGACAACTTGGATCAAGCACTGAGCGGGCAGGGGTAGGCAGGACAGCTGTGGAGGGCCTCCAGGAGGGGCTGGGGTGCACGGCCAAGGCACGGGCAAGCGGGGAAGGGATAACGAGTGTGTGAGTAGAGGGCAGGGTTACGGGGGAGCACCTCCCCAAAGAGCCTCTCCAAAAGAAGGGTTCAGGGCAGAGGGCAGGAAGGGCTGCGGGGAAACAGTCCAGGGGTCCAGGCCTGTGCTGCCCTGAAAGCGCTCCCTTGTCCAGGCCCAAGTGGTTCCCCGGCCACCGTCATACCTGCTCATGACTTCTGCCACCTGCAGTACAAGTTCCCAAGTGTGCCCCAAAAGCCTGGCCATTGGGCCCGGTGCGGTGGCGCAGTGGTTAAGGTCCTCGCCTTGCACGCCCGGGAGCCCATATGGGCGCCGGTACTACTCCCAGCAGCCCCGCTTTGCATCCAGCTCCCTGCCTGTGGCCTGGGAAAGCAGTCGAGGACGGTCCAAGGCTCTGGGACCCTGCACCCACATGGGAGACCCAGAAGAGGCTCCTGGCTTCAGATTGGCTCAGCTCCAGCCGTGGCGGCCACCTGGGGAGTGAATCATCGGACAGAAGATCTTCCTCTCTGTCTCTCCTCCTCTCTGTATATCCGCCTTTCCAATAAAAATAAAAGCCTGACCATCTCCTTGCACTGCAACACGAACACAGCACTGCATGCCTGCTCGGTTGAGCTCGGCTGGGCTCAGCTGTGCTCGATTGTGCTCGGCGGAGGGGGGTGGAGGGGGAAAGGTGCTGGGAATATAGACGCCTCAGAATGCACCTCGAGAGACAAGGGGATGGTGTCTATTGTCCCAGAGCGCCCGTTCGAAGGCTACCTAGTGGAACATCTTTTCTCAAAATGCCTCATCACTCCAGCGGCAAGAGTATTTAAGTGGCCCGACGTGGGACTACAACTTCCAGAGAGCCCATGGGCACGCAGACTGACGTGGGACTCGAACTCCCACAGTGCCCTGAGCGTGCTGACGTAGGACCCCAGCTCCCACAATGCCCTGAGCATGCTGACGTGGGACTGCAACTCCCAGAGGGCCCATGGGCACGCAGACTGACGTGGGACTGCAACTCCCACAGAGCCCTGAGCACGCACACTGACATGGGACTGCAACTCCCAGAGTTCTTTGGGTGTCCTGACGGAGTATTTGCTGGTGAAGGCACCCTGACACTTTTACCACAGAGGCCCAGGCTCATGCTAGGCACCAAGCGTCCTACACCCCCTCCTGGGCCTTGATATGCGGGCCGTTCGGCCTTGGACCCCTGGTCTTTTAACGACACGTGTCCGGGAGCACTGTCCGGGACCCCCACCTGACGCTGCGGCGACTCACGGCTGGGCTGTCTAGCACTCAGAAGGCCTGAGTCCACCCGGGATGCAAAGGGCAGCTTTGCGCGCCCTCTCGTGGCCAATAGCACTCACTGCAGGACGCTCCTCCAGGCCTCTCCTGCCAGATCAAGGGAAGCGGACCCAGCCCAGAGAGGCATTCTCTCAAGACCCTCTTGACAGAGGTTGCACAGGAGTTCCATGACAGAAGCCTTACGCACGCCCTCGGGGTCTGCATTCGCACGGAAAAAAGCAGTCTAGAGCCACAGCACAGCACAGCACAGCACAGCACAGCAATATGCAGGACACAGCACACTCCCTCCCAGGAGCCCAGCAGCTTTCTGTCTCTTCCTGCCTGCCTACCTGCCAGCCTCCCTCTGTCCTATTTGCTTTGAAGCACAGAGCAACAAGACAGGGAGAGGCAGCAATCTTTCTTTTTTTTCTTTTTTTTTTTCTTTTTTTTTTTACTATCTTTGCATAGTTAGTTTGGGTAAATAGGGTCAAGGGTTACAGGAAAGTGGGTACGACTATTATTTCCATATTGTTTCCTTCATGTATCTGAGGTAAAGGGGGATATTGAGGGAGAAGCCCCAGCCAGTTTCCCACCCACCCACCCCAAGTCCTGCAAGTGGGGCATGCTCTGAGATATTCGCTCAAGAGGTTTCAATAGTTCACCAGTTATGAATCGCTGCCAGTCTCGCCCCTCCAAACACGATGAGGTCGTTGAAAAATCCACTGATTGACATTGTCCATCACAGCGTCTCTATTGGCCCGGTATTTTGTTGCCAACCTATAGCTGAGGTGGTTGATTAACTTGTTCCATCTTCTGTCCTTTCATGGTTAGGGTTCTGAGTCTGGCATTTCAATTGGGGAGATCGCCAAAGAAACTTCGTCTGAGGTGTTCCCAGGCCAGATTCTTGTATGCACCAGCAAGTACAGGGTCCGGCACAGTCCATCACCCTGGTCAGCTGGTGGTTGCAATTGCCGGGTTGGTTCTGTTTTCAGCCCTGCTTTCCACTGGAACCAATGGGTGTTGCAGTCCAGACTGGTTCTGCACAGCGCATACTTGGCCCTCACATAAACCCGTGGGAGCTGCAGCCTGGTGAGAGCGACCCGCAATAACCCCCATCAGGCCTGCCCCCTACCCTGGTTTGCCAGTATGTGTAGCAGACCAGTGTAGTCTGTCCCACATCCCCCTTGGCTCTCGTACACGGCAAATGGCATTGAAGTTTAGATCCATCTAAGCAGCTCAACAACCAAGCCCTCACGGGTGTTGATGAGTGCCTCTCTGTCTAGCCACCCCAACCCCTGTCCTAGTTTTTGTGCCAACCCGTGGAAGTCGTAACCCAAGAGGGGGGGAACCCACTATTTCCCTCCCAGGTCTCTCACTCCTGGATTGTGCACTTTCCAGGTGGTTATGCAGTTTAACTGGCAGCAATCTTTCTTGCATCTGCTGGCTCACTTCCCCAGGGACCACCACCAGAGCCAGCAGTGGCTGGGCCAGGACAAGCCTAGGAATCAGGAGCTTCCTCCAGATCTCCCACAGGAGCACAGGGGCACAAGCCCCTGCACCATCCTCTGCTGCTCTCTCAGGAGTACCAGCAGGGAGCTGGACCGCAGGGGAAGCAGCCAGGCTTTAAAATAGCGCCCATACAGACCATCCGCCTGGCAGGCTGAGGCTTGACCCACTGGGACAACACCCCACAGCACCACCCCACAGCACCCGACTCCACCCCTTGATGGTTTCTTCAGCAGCTCCTTCACCAGACTGGTGAGGGTGCCTGTCCCCCTGGCTTGCACAACTTATGCCGTTGCGTGCTGTGAGAGCAGCCGGTACAAAGGAGGGATCCAGGCATGTTGCTACTCTACCTGTCCTGGTGAGAAGGAACTCTGTGGAGAACACACATCAGCCGTTGGGTGTCTTGTGGCAGGTGGCACATCAGCGGTGGCCGATGGTCCACGGCTGGCCTGCAGGAGAAAGAGTCTTGAGTCCGGGATGGCCCTGGTGGAGGGTGAAGCGTTCCCTGGTGAACGAGAGGGCAGCAGCACCTGGCTGGAGGCCGTGGGGCCAAATTCCTGCCTCAAATGCACACGACAGGGATGCCTAAGCCCTCGAGTGTTTCCTCGGAGCCCCTGACTTTAAAGGGAAAGGGGTCCTCATGAGCCCATGCCCGGAGATGGCATGGGAGGCCACGCTGGACACCCATGCCACCGAGGTTGTGGCAAGAGGAGGCTTGTGGGCCCTCATGGACACACACACACACACATACACACACGGGCCCTGTAGGAGAGAAAGACAGTGGGCAGGCAGGCAGGAGGGCAGGGACAGACTCCAGCACCTGGGAAAGGGGGTCATGAGCACTGACACACGAAGAGCAAGCAAGCAAGCAAGCAGGTCATTGTGGGGAGGCCGCAGCCATCCACGTGGGCTTGAGCTGTCGAGCGACCAGGTAGGAAAGTGTCTTGTGAAAAGGGATGAGGAGCCACCGGAGAGAGCGCCGGAGAAGGCCTGGAGCCTGAAGACACCCACGAGGAAGGGCAGGGCTTCTGCCGAAAAGCAGGAGGATAACAGACCTGTTGCCAGAGACCAGCACTAAGCAAGCGAGCAGGAAAGCGGTGTCTATCAGGACAACTTGGATCAAGCACTGAGCGGGCAGGGGTAGGCAGGACAGCTGTGGAGGGCCTCCAGGAGGGGCTGGGGTGCACGGCCAAGGCACGGGCAAGCGGGGAAGGGGTAACGAGTGTGTGAGTAGAGGGCAGGGTTACGGGGGAGCACCTCCCCAAAGAGCCTCTCCAAAAGAAGGGTTCAGGGCAGAGGGCAGGAAGGGCTGCGGGGAAACAGTCCAGGGGTCCAGGCCTGTGCTGCCCTGAAAGCGCTCCCTTGTCCAGGCCCAAGTGGTTCCCCGGCCACCGTCATACCTGCTCATGACTTCTGCCACCTGCAGTACAAGTTCCCAAGTGTGCCCCAAAAGCCTGGCCATTGGGCCCGGTGCGGTGGCGCAGTGGTTAAGGTCCTCGCCTTGCACGCCCGGGAGCCCATATGGGCGCCGGTACTACTCCCAGCAGCCCCGCTTCGCATCCAGCTCCCTGCCTGTGGCCCGGGAAAGCAGTCGAGGACGGTCCAAGGCTCTGGGACCCTGCACCCACATGGGAGACCCAGAAGAGGCTCCTGGCTTCAGATTGGCTCAGCTCCAGCCGTGGCGGCCACCTGGGGAGTGAATCATCGGACAGAAGATCTTCCTCTCTGTCTCTCCTCCTCTCTGTATATCCGCCTTTCCAATAAAAATAAAAGCCTGACCATCTCCTTGCACTGCAACACGAACACAGCACTGCATGCCTGCTCGGTTGAGCTCGGCTGGGCTCAGCTGTGCTCGATTGTGCTCGGCGGAGGGGGGTGGAGGGGGAAAGGTGCTGGGAATATAGACGCCTCAGAATGCACCTCGAGAGACAAGGGGATGGTGTCTATTGTCCCAGAGCGCCCGTTCGAAGGCTACCTAGTGGAACATCTTTTCTCAAAATGCCTCATCACTCCAGCGGCAAGAGTATTTAAGTGGCCCGACGTGGGACTACAACTTCCAGAGAGCCCATGGGCACGCAGACTGACGTGGGACTCGAACTCCCACAGTGCCCTGAGCGTGCTGACGTAGGACCCCAGCTCCCACAATGCCCTGAGCATGCTGACGTGGGACTGCAACTCCCAGAGGGCCCATGGGCACGCAGACTGACGTGGGACTGCAACTCCCACAGAGCCCTGAGCACGCACACTGACATGGGACTGCAACTCCCAGAGTTCTTTGGGTGTCCTGACGGAGTATCTTGCTGGTGAAGGCACCCTGACACTTTTACCACAGAGGCCCAGGCTCATGCTAGGCACCAAGCGTCCTACACCCCCTCCTGGGCCTTGATATGCGGGCCGTTCGGCCTTGGACCCCTGGTCTTTTAACGACACGTGTCCGGGAGCACTGTCCGGGACCCCCACCTGACGCTGCGGCGACTCACGGCTGGGCTGTCTAGCACTCAGAAGGCCTGAGTCCACCCGGGATGCAAAGGGCAGCTTTGCGCGCCCTCTCGTGGCCAATAGCACTCACTGCAGGACGCTCCTCCAGGCCTCTCCTGCCAGATCAAGGGAAGCGGACCCAGCCCAGAGAGGCATTCTCTCAAGACCCTCTTGACAGAGGTTGCACAGGAGTTCCATGACAGAAGCCTTACGCACGCCCTCGGGGTCTGCATTCGCACGGAAAAAAGCAGTCTAGAGCCACAGCACAGCACAGCACAGCACAGCACAGCAATGCGCAGGACACAGCACACTCCCTCCCAGGAGCCCAGCAGCTTTCTGTCTCTTCCTGCCTGCCTACCTGCCAGCCTCCCTCTGTCCTATTTGCTTTGAAGCACAGAGCAACAAGACAGGGAGAGGCAGCAATCTTTCTTTTTTTTCTTTTTTTTTTTTTCTTTTTTTTTTTACTATCTTTGCATAGTTAGTTTGGGTAAATAGGGTCAAGGGTTACAGGAAAGTGGGTACGACTATTATTTCCATATTGTTTCCTTCATGTATCTGAGGTAAAGGGGGATATTGAGGGAGAAGCCCCAGCCAGTTTCCCACCCACCCACCCCAAGTCCTGCAAGTGGGGCATGCTCTGAGATATTCACTCAAGAGGTTTCAATAGTTCACCAGTTATGAATCGCTGCCAGTCTCGCCCCTCCAAACACGATGAGGTCGTTGAAAAATCCACTGATTGACATTGTCCATCACAGCGTCTCTATTTGCCCGGTATTTTGTTGCCAACCTATAGCTGAGGTGGTTGATTAACTTGTTCCATCTTCTGTCCTTTCATGGTTAGGGTTCTGAGTCTGGCATTTCAATTGGGGAGATCGCCAAAGAAACTTCGTCTGAGGTGTTCCCAGGCCAGATTCTTGTATGCACCAGCAAGTACAGGGTCCGGCACAGTCCATCACCCTGGTCAGCTGGTGGTTGCAATTGCCGGGTTGGTTCTGTTTTCAGCCCTGCTTTCCACTGGAACCAATGGGTGTTGCAGTCCAGACTGGTTCTGCACAGCGCATACTTGGCCCTCACATAAACCCGTGGGAGCTGCAGCCTGGTGAGAGCGACCCGCAATAACCCCCATCAGGCCTGCCCCCTACCCTGGTTTGCCAGTATGTGTAGCAGACCAGTGTAGTCTGTCCCACATCCCCCTTGGCTCTCGTACACGGCAAATGGCATTGAAGTTTAGATCCATCTAAGCAGCTCAACAACCAAGCCCTCACGGGTGTTGATGAGTGCCTCTCTGTCTAGCCACCCCAACCCCTGTCCTAGTTTTTGTGCCAACCCGTGGAAGTCGTAACCCAAGAGGGGGGGAACCCACTATTTCCCTCCCAGGTCTCTCACTCCTGGATTGTGCACTTTCCAGGTGGTTATGCAGTTTAACTGGCAGCAATCTTTCTTGCATCTGCTGGCTCACTTCCCCAGGGACCACCACCAGAGCCAGCAGTGGCTGGGCCAGGACAAGCCTAGGAATCAGGAGCTTCCTCCAGATCTCCCACAGGAGCACAGGGGCACAAGCCCCTGCACCATCCTCTGCTGCTCTCTCAGGAGTACCAGCAGGGAGCTGGACCGCAGGGGAAGCAGCCAGGCTTTAAAATAGCGCCCATACAGACCATCCGCCTGGCAGGCTGAGGCTTGACCCACTGGGACAACACCCCACAGCACCACCCCACAGCACCCGACTCCACCCCTTGATGGTTTCTTCAGCAGCTCCTTCACCAGACTGGTGAGGGTGCCTGTCCCCCTGGCTTGCACAACTTATGCCGTTGCGTGCTGTGAGAGCAGCCGGTACAAAGGAGGGATCCAGGCATGTTGCTACTCTACCTGTCCTGGTGAGAAGGAACTCTGTGGAGAACACACATCAGCCGTTGGGTGTCTTGTGGCAGGTGGCACATCAGCGGTGGCCGATGGTCCACGGCTGGCCTGCAGGAGAAAGAGTCTTGAGTCCGGGATGGCCCTGGTGGAGGGTGAAGCGTTCCCTGGTGAACGAGAGGGCAGCAGCACCTGGCTGGAGGCCGTGGGGCCAAATTCCTGCCTCAAATGCACACGACAGGGATGCCTAAGCCCTCGAGTGTTTCCTCGGAGCCCCTGACTTTAAAGGGAAAGGGGTCCTCATGAGCCCATGCCCGGAGATGGCATGGGAGGCCACGCTGGACACCCATGCCACCGAGGTTGTGGCAAGAGGAGGCTTGTGGGCCCTCATGGACACACACACACACACATACACACACGGGCCCTGTAGGAGAGAAAGACAGTGGGCAGGCAGGCAGGAGGGCAGGGACAGACTCCAGCACCTGGGAAAGGGGGTCATGAGCACTGACACACGAAGAGCAAGCAAGCAAGCAAGCAGGTCATTGTGGGGAGGCCGCAGCCATCCACGTGGGCTTGAGCTGTCGAGCGACCAGGTAGGAAAGTGTCTTGTGAAAAGGGATGAGGAGCCACCGGAGAGAGCGCCGGAGAAGGCCTGGAGCCTGAAGACACCCACGAGGAAGGGCAGGGCTTCTGCCGAAAAGCAGGAGGATAACAGACCTGTTGCCAGAGACCAGCACTAAGCAAGCGAGCAGGAAAGCGGTGTCTATCAGGACAACTTGGATCAAGCACTGAGCGGGCAGGGGTAGGCAGGACAGCTGTGGAGGGCCTCCAGGAGGGGCTGGGGTGCACGGCCAAGGCACGGGCAAGCGGGGAAGGGGTAACGAGTGTGTGAGTAGAGGGCAGGGTTACGGGGGAGCACCTCCCCAAAGAGCCTCTCCAAAAGAAGGGTTCAGGGCAGAGGGCAGGAAGGGCTGCGGGGAAACAGTCCAGGGGTCCAGGCCTGTGCTGCCCTGAAAGCGCTCCCTTGTCCAGGCCCAAGTGGTTCCCCGGCCACCGTCATACCTGCTCATGACTTCTGCCACCTGCAGTACAAGTTCCCAAGTGTGCCCCAAAAGCCTGGCCATTGGGCCCGGTGCGGTGGCGCAGTGGTTAAGGTCCTCGCCTTGCACGCCCGGGAGCCCATATGGGCGCCGGTACTACTCCCAGCAGCCCCGCTTCGCATCCAGCTCCCTGCCTGTGGCCTGGGAAAGCAGTCGAGGACGGTCCAAGGCTCTGGGACCCTGCACCCACATGGGAGACCCAGAAGAGGCTCCTGGCTTCAGATTGGCTCAGCTCCAGCCGTGGCGGCCACCTGGGGAGTGAATCATCGGACAGAAGATCTTCCTCTCTGTCTCTCCTCCTCTCTGTATATCCGCCTTTCCAATAAAAATAAAAGCCTGACCATCTCCTTGCACTGCAACACGAACACAGCACTGCATGCCTGCTCGGTTGAGCTCGGCTGGGCTCAGCTGTGCTCGATTGTGCTCGGCGGAGGGGGGTGGAGGGGGAAAGGTGCTGGGAATATAGACGCCTCAGAATGCACCTCGAGAGACAAGGGGATGGTGTCTATTGTCCCAGAGCGCCCGTTCGAAGGCTACCTAGTGGAACATCTTTTCTCAAAATGCCTCATCACTCCAGCGGCAAGAGTATTTAAGTGGCCCGACGTGGGACTACAACTTCCAGAGAGCCCATGGGCACGCAGACTGACGTGGGACTCGAACTCCCACAGTGCCCTGAGCGTGCTGACGTGGGACCCCAGCTCCCACAATGCCCTGAGCATGCTGACGTGGGACTGCAACTCCCAGAGGGCCCATGGGCACGCAGACTGACGTGGGACTGCAACTCCCACAGAGCCCTGAGCACGCACACTGACATGGGACTGCAACTCCCAGAGTTCTTTGGGTGTCCTGACGGAGTATTTGCTGGTGAAGGCACCCTGACACTTTTACCACAGAGGCCCAGGCTCATGCTAGGCACCAAGCGTCCTACACCCCCTCCTGGGCCTTGATATGCGGGCCGTTCGGCCTTGGACCCCTGGTCTTTTAACGACACGTGTCCGGGAGCACTGTCCGGGACCCCCACCTGACGCTGCGGCGACTCACGGCTGGGCTGTCTAGCACTCAGAAGGCCTGAGTCCACCCGGGATGCAAAGGGCAGCTTTGCGCGCCCTCTCGTGGCCAATAGCACTCACTGCAGGACGCTCCTCCAGGCCTCTCCTGCCAGATCAAGGGAAGCGGACCCAGCCCAGAGAGGCATTCTCTCAAGACCCTCTTGACAGAGGTTGCACAGGAGTTCCATGACAGAAGCCTTACGCACGCCCTCGGGGTCTGCATTCGCACGGAAAAAAGCAGTCTAGAGCCACAGCACAGCACAGCACAGCACAGCACAGCAATGTGCAGGACACAGCACACTCCCTCCCAGGAGCCCAGCAGCTTTCTGTCTCTTCCTGCCTGCCTACCTGCCAGCCTCCCTCTGTCCTATTTGCTTTGAAGCACAGAGCAACAAGACAGGGAGAGGCAGCAATCTTTCTTTTTTTTCTTTTTTTTTTTCTTTTTTTTTTTGACTATCTTTGCATAGTTAGTTTGGGTAAATAGGGTCAAGGGTTACAGGAAAGTGGGTACGACTATTATTTCCATATTGTTTCCTTCATGTATCTGAGGTAAAGGGGGATATTGAGGGAGAAGCCCCAGCCAGTTTCCCACCCACCCACCCCAAGTCCTGCAAGTGGGGCATGCTCTGAGATATTCGCTCAAGAGGTTTCAATAGTTCACCAGTTATGAATCGCTGCCAGTCTCGCCCCTCCAAACACGATGAGGTCGTTGAAAAATCCACTGATTGACATTGTCCATCACAGCGTCTCTATTGGCCCGGTATTTTGTTGCCAACCTATAGCTGAGGTGGTTGATTAACTTGTTCCATCTTCTGTCCTTTCATGGTTAGGGTTCTGAGTCTGGCATTTCAATTGGGGAGATCGCCAAAGAAACTTCGTCTGAGGTGTTCCCAGGCCAGATTCTTGTATGCACCAGCAAGTACAGGGTCCGGCACAGTCCATCACCCTGGTCAGCTGGTGGTTGCAATTGCCGGGTTGGTTCTGTTTTCAGCCCTGCTTTCCACTGGAACCAATGGGTGTTGCAGTCCAGACTGGTTCTGCACAGCGCATACTTGGCCCTCACATAAACCCGTGGGAGCTGCAGCCTGGTGAGAGCGACCTGCAATAACCCCCATCAGGCCTGCCCCCTACCCTGGTTTGCCAGTATGTGTAGCAGACCAGTGTAGTCTGTCCCACATCCCCCTTGGCTCTCGTACACGGCAAATGGCATTGAAGTTTAGATCCATCTAAGCAGCTCAACAACCAAGCCCTCACGGGTGTTGATGAGTGCCTCTCTGTCTAGCCACCCCAACCCCTGTCCTAGTTTTTGTGCCAACCCGTGGAAGTCGTAACCCAAGAGGGGGGGAACCCACTATTTCCCTCCCAGGTCTCTCACTCCTGGATTGTGCACTTTCCAGGTGGTTATGCAGTTTAACTGGCAGCAATCTTTCTTGCATCTGCTGGCTCACTTCCCCAGGGACCACCACCAGAGCCAGCAGTGGCTGGGCCAGGACAAGCCTAGGAATCAGGAGCTTCCTCCAGATCTCCCACAGGAGCACAGGGGCACAAGCCCCTGCACCATCCTCTGCTGCTCTCTCAGGAGTACCAGCAGGGAGCTGGACCGCAGGGGAAGCAGCCAGGCTTTAAAATAGCGCCCATACAGACCATCCGCCTGGCAGGCTGAGGCTTGACCCACTGGGACAACACCCCACAGCACCACCCCACAGCACCCGACTCCACCCCTTGATGGTTTCTTCAGCAGCTCCTTCACCAGACTGGTGAGGGTGCCTGTCCCCCTGGCTTGCACAACTTATGCCGTTGCGTGCTGTGAGAGCAGCCGGTACAAAGGAGGGATCCAGGCATGTTGCTACTCTACCTGTCCTGGTGAGAAGGAACTCTGTGGAGAACACACATCAGCCGTTGGGTGTCTTGTGGCAGGTGGCACATCAGCGGTGGCCGATGGTCCACGGCTGGCCTGCAGGAGAAAGAGTCTTGAGTCCGGGATGGCCCTGGTGGAGGGTGAAGCGTTCCCTGGTGAACGAGAGGGCAGCAGCACCTGGCTGGAGGCCGTGGGGCCAAATTCCTGCCTCAAATGCACACGACAGGGATGCCTAAGCCCTCGAGTGTTTCCTCGGAGCCCCTGACTTTAAAGGGAAAGGGGTCCTCATGAGCCCATGCCCGGAGATGGCATGGGAGGCCACGCTGGACACCCATGCCACCGAGGTTGTGGCAAGAGGAGGCTTGTGGGCCCTCATGGACACACACACACACACATACACACACGGGCCCTGTAGGAGAGAAAGACAGTGGGCAGGCAGGCAGGAGGGCAGGGACAGACTCCAGCACCTGGGAAAGGGGGTCATGAGCACTGACACACGAAGAGCAAGCAAGCAAGCAAGCAGGTCATTGTGGGGAGGCCGCAGCCATCCACGTGGGCTTGAGCTGTCGAGCGACCAGGTAGGAAAGTGTCTTGTGAAAAGGGATGAGGAGCCACCGGAGAGAGCGCCGGAGAAGGCCTGGAGCCTGAAGACACCCACGAGGAAGGGCAGGGCTTCTGCCGAAAAGCAGGAGGATAACAGACCTGTTGCCAGAGACCAGCACTAAGCAAGCGAGCAGGAAAGCGGTGTCTATCAGGACAACTTGGATCAAGCACTGAGCGGGCAGGGGTAGGCAGGACAGCTGTGGAGGGCCTCCAGGAGGGGCTGGGGTGCACGGCCAAGGCACGGGCAAGCGGGGAAGGGGTAACGAGTGTGTGAGTAGAGGGCAGGGTTACGGGGGAGCACCTCCCCAAAGAGCCTCTCCAAAAGAAGGGTTCAGGGCAGAGGGCAGGAAGGGCTGCGGGGAAACAGTCCAGGGGTCCAGGCCTGTGCTGCCCTGAAAGCGCTCCCTTGTCCAGGCCCAAGTGGTTCCCCGGCCACCGTCATACCTGCTCATGACTTCTGCCACCTGCAGTACAAGTTCCCAAGTGTGCCCCAAAAGCCTGGCCATTGGGCCCGGTGCGGTGGCGCAGTGGTTAAGGTCCTCGCCTTGCACGCCCGGGAGCCCATATGGGCGCCGGTACTACTCCCAGCAGCCCCGCTTCGCATCCAGCTCCCTGCCTGTGGCCCGGGAAAGCAGTCGAGGTTGGTCCAAGGCTCTGGGACCCTGCACCCACATGGGAGACCCGGAAGAGGCTCCTGGCTTCAGATTGGCTCAGCTCCAGCCGTGGCGGCCACCTGGGGAGTGAATCATCGGACAGAAGATCTTCCTCTCTGTCTCTCCTCCTCTCTGTATATCCGCCTTTCCAATAAAAATAAAAGCCTGACCATCTCCTTGCACTGCAACACGAACACAGCACTGCATGCCTGCTCGGTTGAGCTCGGCTGGGCTCAGCTGTGCTCGATTGTGCTCGGCGGAGGGGGGTGGAGGGGGAAAGGTGCTGGGAATATAGACGCCTCAGAATGCACCTCGAGAGACAAGGGGATGGTGTCTATTGTCCCAGAGCGCCCGTTCGAAGGCTACCTAGTGGAACATCTTTTCTCAAAATGCCTCATCACTCCAGCGGCAAGAGTATTTAAGTGGCCCGACTACAACTTCCAGAGAGCCCATGGGCACGCAGACTGACGTGGGACTGCAACTCCCACAGAGCCCTGAGCATGCACACTGACATGGGACTGCAACTCCCAGAGTTCTTTGGGTGTCCTGACGGAGTATCTTGCTGGTGAAGGCACCCTGACACTTTTACCACAGAGGCCCAGGCTCATGCTAGGCACCAAGCGTCCTACACCCCCTCCTGGGCCTTGATATGCGGGCCGTTCGGCCTTGGACCCCTGGTCTTTTAACGACACGTGTCCGGGAGCACTGTCCGGGACCCCCACCTGACGCTGCGGCGACTCACGGCTGGGCTGTCTAGCACTCAGAAGGCCCGAGCCCAACCGGGATACAAAGGGCAGCTTTGCGCGCCCTCTCGTGGCCAATAGCACTCACTGCAGGACGCTCCTCCTGCCAGATCAAGGGAAGCGGACCCTGCCCAGATAGGACCCCATATGAGTGTCACTTTTAATCCCGGCGGTCCCACTTCCAATCTGGCTCCCTGCTAGTGGCCTTAGAAAGTAATCAAGGACTGCCCAAAGCCTTGGGACCCTGCACCTACGTAGGAGACCCAGAAGAGTCTCTTTGCTCCTGGCTTTGGATCAGCTCGGCTCCAGGCTTTGAAGCCACTTGGGAAGTGAATCATCTAATAGAAGATCTTTCTCTCTGCCTCTTTTCCTCTCTGTCTATCTGAATTTACAGGAAAAAAAAAATCTTAACAAATAAATTACAGCAGAAGCAAGCTTATATCAGAGCTTGTTAGTTATACATAGTCGCTGGCCCCACTCCATACCTACTAAATCAAAAACTGCATGTGAAGGCCGGCAAACAGGTCCCCAGGATATACAGTTTGCCTGAAGCTTGAGAATCTTTGTGGGAGATCCAAATTCCAACTCAGGCAGTGGTTTTTTGCATTCTCCCAACCCCACACCAGTCCTACTCCCACAATAAGTTGGATCTTCAAACTCATGCTTACATCCCCATCATGTTTACATGTTTACACTCTCATCTCATTAAGCTTGCCTCAAGTTCTGCTTTTTAGTTCCCTGCTCTTCCCTCATCTTTAACCCAATTTTCACCAAGTTCAGAGACTTTGATGAGGCAACGACTAAGTTCCCACTATTGATTTGGGTTGGGGCTTCCAATACAGTCACTGGAGAATCCCTTCACTCCCCAGCCAGCCAGCCAGCCAGAAACTAACAACCTGAAGACTCCAGACTGAGGACATCTGATTAACTCTGTGTTCAGACAGTGTTCTATTTTTTCATTGTTTCTTTTCAGGCGGCTCCCTAGTCTGTCTGATTCTCTGTGCCACTTGCAGACATCCAAGTGCATAACTAAATTGCAGCAAGGTAAATTTCAAAATTTAGGTCATCTCAGATGAGGTACGTTGCTAACATTTTCCTACTAGTTGGATTTGCATAGGATTAAAGCAGTGATGCTTAATTAAGGGTGAGGACAAATATTAATATCACTTAAGTTTGTTTTAAATTCGCATACTTTCTTCTCCACTATGGAAGACATTAGACCATTCCATAGGAAACCTTGGTCAAGTATGCAACCAGAAAGAACTTCCAAGCAGTTCTAATACCTGTTCATTTCCACCTTTACCCCTTTGCTGGAGTCCAGCTCCAGCCGAGTTCAGAACTCGAGAAGGGTGCGTGGATTAGGCGTAGAAAAGAAATGGACCACTACAATTTCAGGATCATAATGGACAATGCGAGAAAGCTGTCCTCTTTATTTCTACAGAAGCTGTCACAAAGGCTGGCACCAACTTTTCACACCTGGTCAAGAGGACATTCCTAAGGATAGTTCTGACAATTGTTTCACCTTGAGGCAGGATATCAGCTGTCCTAATCCTGTGGTCAGGAAGTTCTCAATAGATGGCACATATCAATCTAACACATTCCTGCTACAATCCTCATTTTACAACCTAGTCTTGAATCAGCCAAGAGAGGAAATGCATCACAGATGGAGGGACCTAAAGATCAAGGAAAAAGAGAAAGAATAGATTCCCACTACACCTGGGGACTTAACACCCTTGATTAGCATATGGTCAATGGGGGCAGCCAAAACAGCACACACAGTAAAAGGCACTTTTGCTAACATCAACTTCCAAGCTCACCTTGATAGTAAAGACCAACTCTGCAGTGGCAGACAATTCTTTAATCTCTAAAGAGATTAAAGAATTCTCAGCGGGACTGTCCAGTGTCCATGCAAAGGAAGGTGGAACTGCTCTTCGGGTGGTCATAGAGACATTCCCCAGGACTTGCCATGCAGAGGGAAATTTCTTGCATCCCTGCCTGCAATGGAACAGTTCTCTTCACACCTTCATGTCCTCCACACCCACCGCACGGACCCCAGCACCCCTTTTCAAGAATCTAAAGAATTTCTTGGCTATTCCAGTTTCCTTCACTTCTGCAACTTTGGCTGAAACATCTGGCCCTTTCTGAGTCAGCTACTCAGATGTTCATTTTCCTTGGAACCACAGCCTTGGCATGACAACTACTCCCACACAGTTCTTAACTTCTGCCTTTAGACTAAACCATTCATATTTGCTCCATACACAATGCTCAACATTCATTGTTGAGAAAAAGCAAAGACCTGGACATTTATTATCTGGCCTTTCCCATCTCCTTATATTTCATACACTCTCTGTAACCCTAATAGTTTCCTCTTCCCAGTTAATGATGCCATCATTGTTGAATTTTTTTCAAGCAACTCATATGCCATATTTTAGGCCCCTTATCATTTTACCAACACATAAAGTCAGCTAAAATCGTACAAGCCCAGTCCCAACACTGTGAATGTTTAACTTGGTATATGGTCAGTGCAGCAGAACTCTCATCCAAATGGTTTCACTAGGTATTGATGTGGTGTACTTTTCTGCCTCAGCAACTTATCACACCAGGGTGACTATTAATAGAAACTTAACTCTCTATGCTGGATGTTTTTACACATTTA
Source organism: Ochotona curzoniae (assembly GCF_017591425.1). NCBI lineage: Eukaryota > Metazoa > Chordata > Mammalia > Lagomorpha > Ochotonidae > Ochotona > Ochotona curzoniae. Next base: position 8,302,356 of record NW_024465654.1, on the reverse strand, counting down.
AATGGGGATTAACATAAAAGGCACAGGTGTAAAATCAAAATAGGCTGGGCCCGGCAGTGAGGCCTAGCGGCTAAAGTCCTTGCCTTGAATGTCCGGGATTCCATATGGGTGCCGGTTCTAATCCTGGCAGCTCCATTTCCCATCCAGCTCCCTGCTTGTGGCCTGCGAAAGCAGTTGAGGACGGCCCAAAGCTTTGGGACCCTGCACCCGTTTGGGAGACCCGGAAGAAGTTCCTGGATCCTGGCTTTGGATCGGCATAGCATCTGCCGTTATGCTCACTTGGGGAGTGAATCGTCGGACAAAAGATCTTCCTCTCTGTCTCTCCTCCTCTCTGTATATCTGACTTTCCAATAAATAAATAAATCTTTTAAAAAATCAAAATAGGCTATCAATTAGAGTAAAACATATACATTCATTAAAATGAATCCTGAGAGAAGGGACACCATCGTAAAAGAAGTTTCAGTAAAGAACGCTGTAGATAAGTGGAACACCTCTACATAAAGGGTGGTTGCTCTTCTCCTAACATACCCTCCTCTGTAGAATTTAGTTTGTATTGGCCAGTGTTTAACATTCACTCAACACTGCTTTCTCAGCCTGAAAGGCTGTGGTTGTCCTCTATCTGCTTTCTTTTCTCCCGAGAGGCTCTTTCTCAGGAGATAGCAAGAGAACAACAATTTGGCTTCTCTCCTCACCCTACCTCCCAGGACAGGGCTCACAGTAACAACCAGCCTCCTTTCCCCTTCAGGTGCAACAAAGAGCAGACGGACACAAGATGGTGGGAAGATCTTGCAAATACTTTTCCATTTCAACGAGCATGAGCGCTGAGCATCTGCAAAAGGGTAGTGTACTCCCACACTACGGACTCCCCACCACCTGCCGAGGCCCGTCACACTTCAGGGAAGCCTTGGTGCTGGCCTTCCCCTGCCCACCAGAAACCCGGTCCGTTCTCAACGGGGATGGCTTCTGCGAGGTGCATTTCACCGCCTTCTTCTTGTCCTTCTCTTCATTTTGCCTCACGCTGGACCTCGTTTCCTCCCGTGACCCGAGCCTGTTGTCTTCCTTCGAGGCCCGTCCTCTTCCCTCGTCCATCTTCTTGGCTCTCACGTCTTCCTTGGCTTTTGGCCTCGTCCTCCTTGTCCTTCCGTTTCCCTTCGTGCTTTGTCTCCATACTGCCCTGGCCTTCTTGGCAGCTTTGCGATTCGTGTGGCGCCTCCGATTGCTTCGGGACCCAGTGGGGGCCCTCCTCGGAGGAGAGCAGCGAGCCTCCTCCAGTCTCGGGCGACCTGGCTTTCTCTTTGGCTTGGGGATCTTCCAGACCCTGAAGTAGCCGGCGGCTTCGCTGCCACTGACCCGCAGGAGCGTGCCCTTCACCTCGGGCCTGGAAACTTCGCCAGAGTGACGGCGGTTCTTCCTGCGCACCTCGTAGCCTGCATTTCCGAGCTCCCTCTTGAGAGCAGCCAGGGTCAGCCCTTTGTGGGCAGCAATGGCTCGCAGCAGCAGCTGGGACACTTTCAGCACGGATCGCGGGCTCCGCCTGGATGAGCCCCCGAGCGCTCTCTCTTCAGGCTGCGGGCTTTTTACCTCTGCGCTTTGGGACTCCCCACTGGGCTCAGCCGCTTCAGCCATGGCCCCGCTCCGCTTCCGCGGGGCCACTGGCTTTGGGCCTCTACAACCTAGCAAGGCCCACGCTGGACCAGCGAGGCCACGTCACAAACGCTACGCACACAAGCCTGGCAGCCCCACCCAAACACGCCTCTGCTTCCAACAACCAACCCGGCGCCGCCTCCTGCTAGGTCTGAGCCAATCCAAATGTTTAAAGCAGAGGCTTGGGATATATCTGAGTAAATAAAAAGGACAGCTTCTTGAGCTGTTGATGGAGGCCACCAAGTGGCCTGTGCCCATGTGCCACAAGTGACTGTGTCCATGTCTCTTTTCCTCGCCAAATCCATACACCCTTCCAGCAGGGGTGGAGGTGGGAGGACAGTAGCAGAAAATGAGAAAGGCAGGTTGCAACCAGGCTGTGAAGGAGAGATACCAAGATAATGACAGTGTTATGATCACACACCAGGAGTGGCATGGTCTAGAATGAAACCTACAGCTACTTAATTCTAAGTCCCAAGTATTAGCTACTACAGATTTCCTTTTTGCTTAAGGCTGATTCTCTTCCTCTTTTATGCTGCTGCTACAGAAGAGACGTTTAATCTCTGTAATAACAGTTCAAAGTCACTCAGATTCAAGATCCTTACAAGTGGGCCCGGTGCGGTGGCACAGTGGTTAAGGTCCTCGCCTTGCACGCCCGGGATCCCCATATGGGCACCGGTTCTAATCCTGGCAGCTCCACTTCCCATCCAGCTCCCTGCTTGTGGCCTGCGAAAGCAGTTGAGGATGGCCCAAGGCCTTGGTATCCTGTACCCGTTTGGGATACCCAGAAGAAGTTCCTGGATCCTGGCTTCAGATCGACATAGTATTGGCTGTTGTGCTCACTTGGAGAGTGAATCATCGGATGGAAGATCTTCCTCTTTGTTTCTCCTCTTCTCTGTATATCTGACTTTCCAATAAACAAATAAATCTTAAAAAAAAAAAAAAAAGCTTTTTTCCTTTTACAGGTAGCCTAAGAGAAGAAAAGAGGGCCAGAGAACATGAAGGGAAAGCAGTTTCAGAGCTGATGGCCTTGGCTACAGCCCCTTCTCAGGAAGACAGGTGTGTTGTCAGGAGCACTCAGAATGAATGACCAAGAGAAGAGGACACAGGGCCAGGCAACTCATCACTCATCCAGGGTGAAGGGGATGAAGGGGTAATAACGCTGGCCTTGACCTTGGTGATATGGTGTGTCTGGAAAATGTAGCTGGGAGGAGCTGGTGTTGTGGTGCAATAAGCTAAGCTGCCACCTGTGATGCCAGCATCCTATATGGGAGCACTGATGCTGGTCCCTTCTGATCCAGCTCCCTGTTAGTGTGCGTGGGAAAGCAGCAGATGGCGGCTCAGGGGCTTGGGTCCCTATTTTAGGTTCTCCTGTCCTCAGCCTGGCCCAGGCCTGGCCAGTGCAGCCATTTGGGGAGTAAATTATTCTGTCCCTCTCCCAAATTCAAATAAACAAAATTCCTTAGGAAAAAAAAGGAAGGATGGGAAGGAGGGAGAGAGAGAGAAAGAGAAGGAAGGAAGAGAAAGAAAGAAAAGAAAGAAAAAAGAGAAAGAAAGAAAAGGAAGGAAGGAAGAGAAGGAAGGAAGGAAGGAAGGAAGGAAGGAAGGAAGAAAGAAAGAAAGAAAGAAAGAAAGAAAGAAAGAAAGAAAGAAAGAAAGAAAGAAAGAAAGAAAGAAAGAAAGAAAGAGAAGGAAGAGATAGAGTAAATATAGTTGGGAAATGGTCTACAGTGGCAAATTGGCCTGCACCTTCCTAGGCAGGACCTAGATCCCCATGTTCCCACGAAGCTTTGAGGAAGCACTGGACAGACAAGCATCTCTGAGTGCGCACTCTGAGCTCTGGTGGGAGAAGACCTACCCTTGCAGTAGAATGATGCAAGAGAGGCTGTGGAGGCTGGTTAGTTTACCACAGCTTACGTTCAGATTCTTCAGGTACATTCTGTCTCCTTAGCTTCTGCCACCCACCTCCTGGCACAGGGCCAGGCCTCGGTGGGCACTTGGTGGTGCTTGCCAGAGCTCGGCAAGAGTGTCACATTGTTACTCTCCAACAGATGGCACCATTACAGCATTCCTGATAGAGCAGGGGTCCTGCATTAAGTACTGTGCTTCCAAGAGGACTCTGCCTCCAAGACAACCCAGAAGTGATAGGAAAACGTGGCAAATGGAGTGAAAGACTCAAGAACACACTGCTGGCACTACTACATTGCTGCTTACAGCAGTGGGGATCCTGGCATGTCCCTGTGGAATGAAAATTTGTCTTTTCTATTTGCAGGGAGAATAGATGAACGTATCCAGGGAAAGAATTGTTCCTCAACTTATGAAAAGCTTCCAGGTGAACTGCTTTACTCTGCACATTGAAGCAATAGCCTAGGGTGCTTCTAAAGTCACAAGGAGATGTTGGCTGCAAGGGAGCGCAGGGGAAGTCACCACGTACCTAGCAGCAGTTTAGCTGTACTGTGCAGACACTGTGGCACACATGTGTCTTCATTCTGACAGGTGAAAGAACCCCTTAAGACAACCTTCCTGGACCAGGGAGGGGCAGCCAGAAAGGGATGGACAGAAGCCACATTGCAGGCCATGCTCCTCATCTCTCACATTTGAGCAGTGCTTGGAACTCCAGGGCACTGGCAGACTCAGCAACAGCCCAGGACAATTTTTAGCACACAGTGGGTGTCAACATAGACAGTCTTGACTGGACAGGTGGCGAGCAGTGAGGGAAGCTTCTGCTGTGAGAAATACTCTGCAGGCCTGGGGGCAAGGGCACTGGCAGCACCAGGCCTGGGCAGAGATGCCTGACTCACACCCTCAGTGCCCTTGGACTTGCAGCTCCTCTTTATTTCCTTACTTTTTGAGAATCAGGTTTAAACATGGAACTGTACAGTTCTGCACTCAGTTCCAAAGTGTGTCATCTCCTGAAGTCCCACGGTGCCAGGATCAATGAGAGCCCGGTGGGAATCCCAGCCGATACTCCTGCGGCAAGAAGGACAAAGCAGGACAGGAGGCTGCAGAACTGCATATGCTAATGGAAAACTGTATCTGAACCTGGAGAACCAGATAGGAGAATGGACTGAGGGCACAGGACAGGAGACATAAACGGAGAGTTGAAAGTGGTGGGGGTTGAAGCACCAGACGGGAAACACCCAGACATGAGTGAGCTAAGCTTCCCTGGGCACTCCTGGCAGACTCTGCAGGCTGAGTTTCAGAGAACAGAGCAGTGTGGGACGCTGGGACCCTAGCTCTGTCCTCCCCAAGAACTGGTCCTCCGGCACGTCATCTTTGGGTTGCTCCCTGACCTGACCCAAATCCAAACTGCCCCTGGACCCCTTCTTGCACACATCCCGTTCTTTCAAGCCACTGCCCACCACCGTGTACTTCCACCCACCAAGAACCTGGAAAGGCCTGTGCCAGCTCAAGGATGTCACTATCCCTTTCCTTAATTCTCTCCTGAAGGGTAAAGTTTCTTTAAATAAGAAAAGATCCAAAATTACAGTCTCTGGAAGCTTCCCTAAGTAGTCTTAATTTCTCAGGGGGGCTAGTTATCACCACTACCCCCATCGCAGGGAATTATAAGGAAATTCACATTTGCACAAGACTTCCTATAGGTGTTACACATTTTTCTCTCTCAACAACTAAATCCTCATTTTATATACATGCAGAAACTAAAGGATCATTCCATGTTAGAACTGAGATGCCGGCAGATTTGTGCCACCAGGGCTCTCCCCACTTCCCCCACCTCCACACCCACCCCCGCAACCCAGAAGCAGCCAGCAGCAAGACACACACAGGCATGGACACACCCAGTACCCTGGCTCATCCCTTCTCCAAGATTGCTCCAGGGCAGTCTTGGGAAATCTCTGTGGCTCAAGGCTGTAGATGAGCTGATATCAGCCCAAGCTCTCTGGGGAACACCTTACTGGCATCCTCCACTAGAGGCCTGAGCAGTCCCGGTGATGTGTCACTCCACAGAGATCCAGGGCAATCCCTCCAGAACAATCCCTCCCACTCCACCCCCTCTCCCAACTGCCACAGAGCAGGTGTCCAACCTGCCATTCCAGAACCCAGGCTTGCAGATCATCTCCCTGGGGCAAGACATTGCACTGAAAAGAGGTCTTTTGCACAAATGCATCTCCAGCTACTGCAAACCCTCCTGAACAGGGCCAGGGGAGTCCTCAACATATCCTACTGCTCACCCAGCCAGAGGTCAAGGGCCAGCACAAAAGGGAAAGCAGGCAGAGCTGGCCGAGCCTGCCCCAACTAGGGCAAGGACAGTCAATTCCTTGGAACTGGAGATAAGGACAGAAGCAGGAAGTCCTGGTCCATGCAGGGCGCCCAGAAGCCCCTTCCCTCACCCCTTAGTATCAGTCAGCAAGGAGGAAAGATGACGCCTTTTTATTGAGGTTAACACAAGGACAGCGCCGAGGAGAGGTACACAGGGGAAGGGCACGCGGTCATCACTCAGGAGGAGGGAGGCACATCAGCTCAGGGACCTCAGGACAGCCACATGCTCCATGCCCTGGGCGGGTTGGGGGGAGGAAAGGAAGCGCCACGACACTTGGGGGCTCACAGGAGGGTCTGAAGCTTCCTCAACTAACACCACAGCCCTGCCCCTCGGGGCTCACACACTACTGCACAGTGGACACGGACACGATGGAGGCGACACCAAGAGGCAGCGGGCAGGGGCACACTGACAGAAAAGGGAACTGCAGCTAAGCAGGTGTGGCCAGGAGAGACAGTTCTGCTGCAGCTCCGAGAGTGCCTCAAATGTCCCCCTAGGTCTCTGCTGCCTGTGAGAGAGTGGGAGCCTTTGTTCTCTAACCCCAGAGAGAGGAAAAGCGATCCCGTGCACAATCCAGAAGCTGACCTATTATTGTGTCTTCATGCATATTCGTGGCCAGCTTCTCCAGGCGCACCCTGGGAACCCCTTTCCACTTTACCAATCACAGCGCAGACTCGGGGAGCTGGGGTGGGGTGGCGACTTCTGCAGAACACACAGTGTCTGGGATTCAGCACAGGGGCACCTTCCTATTGCCAGAACAGAATCTGCCCCCCGCCCCCCATCCACTCACCCAAACCCCCGGACCTCCTTAATTTCTATGTAAATGGTTGGAGACGGTCGGCTGTAGTCCCAGAGGAGTCCTTGTTCGGAATAGAAAAGGCAGGGTTCTATGTACACAAGCCAGGGGTCCTCCGGCCGTCCTCTCGCGGAAGCTCACCTTTGCACAGCCCCGCAGGGTCTCGCGGCGGGTAGCGAGAGCCGCTGTCAGAGCTCCCACGAGCCAGCGCCCTGTAGACCCCAGCCGCCAAGGCGTCTCTCGGCCCTGCCCGTGAGCAGCCGTCGGAGGACGGTGTCCGACCCACTACGGCCGGGGCGCCCCCGGGGCCTCACAGCCCGGCCTCACCCCCGAGCCGCAGCAGGGCGTCGGGCGGGTCCCGGGGCTCCAGCGGCAGCGCAGCCTTGCTGCCTGCGCCGGAGCTCTCGGGGCGCTCCCGGCAGCCGGTGGGAGCGGCGGAGCGGGGCCGCTCCTTCTCCTCGGCGTCCCGGTCCTCCGGGTCCTCGCTGGCGACTGCCTCCGGCGCAGGGCACTGTGGTTCCCGGGGGTTGCCAGCGCAACGCCCCTGGCCGCCTTGGCGTGGTGCCGTGGTCATGATCCGGCACATGGACACGATGGCTCGCTGGTTCGCGCACACGTCGTCCGAGAGCACCTGGATGTGCGAGGCCTGCTCGTCCAGGGCGCCCCGCATGGCCCGCACGTCCTCGAACAGGGCCTGCAGCTGCGCCTTCAGGTGCTCCATCAGCTCCTTCATGCCGCCGTTGTACTCGCCCGAGAGCACGTCGCCCACGGCCGGCACGCTGGACACCTCCAGGGGCGCCGGCACGTCGCCGCTGTCCTTGGTCATGAGCTCCAGCGGGCCGTCCTCCATGGGGTCGGGGGCGCGTCCAGCTCCGATGCGCGGGGCAGCGGCTGCGGGGGTCCCGGGGCCGGCGCCTACCGCGCGCGCCCTGCCCACCTCGCCTCGGGGCTGTTCCCGAGTCGGCGCACCCCGCGCAGCGCGCGCCCGCCGGTGCCGTCCAGGCCGAGGCCGCGGCCCGGGGCTCGGGACACCCCCCTCCCCAGCCAGGCACGGGCGGCGCCCGCGAGTTCGGCGGGGGCGCGGCTCCGGCCGCGCGCCCAGCTGCTGTTTCCAAGGCGACGCACGGCACGTAGGTGACGTGTCTCCGTGGAAACCGGGACGTGGGGCGGGCGAAGCGGAGCGGTGTGGCGCCGCAGTGGGCGGGCCGGGGCGCGCCGCCTGGCGTCAGGCTCCGTCAGGCTGCCTGCTCCGTGTCCTGCGAGTCCGTGTGGCACCTGCGAGTCCGTGGCTCCGGAGAATGTGGTGTTGTGAGGACGGCATCGTGCACGTGGCCACTTCAGGAGTCCTTGGACTAGATCCTTTACGCCGTACCTCCAGCAGCCCAGGCCACTCCCTTTCTGGAGCTGTGCTGGGACCTTCTGTGTCTGAGGGCGGGGGCGTGGGAGAGAAGCAGAAAGGATCTGCAGTTCGAAATGGAGTTCTCACGGGCGGACGAGCCCGGAACCGGTGCGGCCGGGCCGGAGACCCAGAGGCGGGTCAGACCTGCGCCAAGCGATTGAGGTACAGGAGGTTGCGGAAATGCTCAGTAGACATACTCGAAGGTGTGGCTGATAGTATCGGGCGGGGCGGTACTCGGAAATTTGGTTTCCCCCAGTAAATACACTAAAGATGTGAAATCCTAAGATCCTGCCTGCTGTTGATGCCTTCTTTGCTTTCTCGGGTTTCTGCATCCACCAAGGGGCTGTCACCCTAGCACACCCGCCCCTGGTGCGGGTGAGAACACTGGAGGATTGCTCGTGCCTTGCTCCGGGCAAGCCCAGAGTCTCTCCCGCTTCAGAAAGTTGGCAACAGGACCCCTGGAAGACAGCAAAGCGAGCACAGTCACTGACCGGGCTCTGAGCCTGAGCAGCCAACGACCTGCTGTTACTTGCAGGGGGCAGGAGGGGAGGCGGAGTGCCGCTATTGCCAAGCTCTTCGCCTAGCGGAATCTCATCTTCAGCTGCACCCAGGCTGCCTTCCTCGTGTCTTCACAGTCTCATAAACTTACCCTGTGAGCCAAATTATGCCCTGCTGCCCAAGGGCCCTAGCTGTGAGTTCCCTGAGTGCACGTATGGGTGCTCAGAGCCAGGGATGGGTATCATCAAAGACTCTGATGCAAGTGCCGGAAGGCAGGGGTACCGCTGACCTGGCGTTTGTAAACTGAGGCTGGGTGGAAGCTGAGGGAGTGGACAGCGGTGGGACCACCTGGTGCCTTGCACTCAGATGGTGGCAGAAATTCTGTGTGAAAAAGAAGGGGCTGGTCTTGGTCAAGCAAAGAAGGGGACACATTTCACACTGTTCTGTGGACAGGGAAGATTGTCTGCCAGAACCTCAGCTGCCAGACCTGCTCTCTAGCCTGGCCCCTAGCTTTCCCACACCTCTCCCTTCCTTCTTGGCTGTGTGAGTATTGTCCCCTGCGGCAAGAAGCTCCACTACTGCTGTATAGCAGTCAAAGCCTCCTCAGTCCATTTCCTTTCCTAACCCTAACACAGCCAGTGGGTTGCAGTCATGGGACCCCTCAGGGATTGGAGGCACAAGATGCTGAAAAGCCATGTGCTGTGGTTTGGTTTCACAGGCCCAGCACAGCGCCTCTGTACCTGTCCGGAGAAGCAGCTATAGATTACCTATATGAAGTGCTGGGCACAGGGCCCGGTGCTGTTGACACCTACTAGGTGCTTGCTGAGGGCTGGATTCTACTAGGGTACTGTGTGTGTTGCAATGTGTGCGGGTACCCACTAAGTGTCTAAAGTGCTGCACAGGGCCTGGTGCTGTGACACCTACTGGGTGCTTGCTGAGTAGTGACTGAAGTAACAGAAGTCTGCCTGAAGAGCTACAAGTCTTTCCTGAGCTTTAGCCTCTGAGGCCACAGAAGCTGTCTGAGTGCTTAGGCTGTTTGCTACCCGCCTGGGGGACCCAGATGGTATTGTGGATCCACTTTTTGTCTGAGCAGGCCATGAATCCATTTATGAAAATGGACCAGCAAATGGAAGACCCTCTCTGTGTCTTTCCCAACCCCAGTCACTTGTTATTTCTAATAAATAAAACTTTAAAAGAAAAACAAGGATGATAAAGTGCCCACCTGCTCTAGTCCCCTTGCCTATCACCAGACCCACCATTAAACTTGCACTGGTGCTGAGGCCCAGATTATCAGCACACCAGCTCAGTGCAATCCCTCCCATCCACCAACCCCCGGTCACACTTGTTCAAAAACTGCATGCTCTCCATACTTTATCTTCAGGAAAGAACTCCTGATTTCCATGCCTGTTCTGCTGGAGTAGATCTCAGAAGAACCCTGTGAGTGGTGATAAGGTTGATAGCTACCTAAGAAAGGGGGTTCCAAGTATGAAGGTTGCTGTGCTTTGAGGCTGGTGTTTCTCTTTCCTATGAGTTCCTGAATGGGCATATTAGGAATTTAGGGCAATTTTCACACTGTTTACTTGTTTTTCCATGTAAAACATGCAAAAATGGTTGCACGCTCATCTCTCTTATTTCCATATTTGTGAATTCAACCAACCACAGATCAGAACTATTCAAGCATTAGCTTCTGTGCTGAGTTTATTAAAATTCCCTAAGCTAAATAAAGCACAACACCCACCTATAGGGTGTTTACATTGTATTTGGCATTAGAAGTAGTCTAGAGGTGATTTCAGGTGTGCAGGAGGTTGCCCTTATGTGAAGACAGCCACGGTGAGGAAGGTGGCAGGTTTCTGGACATTTGTTCATACAGTGTATAATGAGGGTAGTGTCGGGGCCTGGCGCGATGGCGCAGTGGTTAAGGTCCTCGCCTTGCACACCTGGGATCCCATATGGGCGCCGGTTCTAATCCTGGCAGCCCCACTTCCCATCCAGCTCCCTGCCTGTGGCCTGGGAAAGCAGTCGAGGACGGTCCAAGGCTTTGGGAACCTGCACCTGTGTGGGAGACCCGGAAGAGGCTCCTGGCTTTGGATCGGCATAGCAGCGGCTGTTGGGCTCACTTGGGGAGTGAATCATCGGACGGAAGATCTTCCTCCCTGTCTCTCCTCTCTGTATATCCGCCTTTCCAATAAAAATCTTTAAAAAAAAATGAGGGCAGTGCCATGTTCCAGTGTCATTGAAACAAAATCTTTCTTCTTGGTTTTGTAGCCAAGCTCATATATACCTAGGGTTACTTATCCCATTTATTTCCAGGTTTAGGGATTGCTATTTTTGCGTCTTTTTAATTTAATTGACTTTATGCATACATGATTGCCTGATTGCAAAGCCAAAACTACATGAAAAGCTTAAAGACTGATTTATTTATTTTCAGAGTTACAGAGAGAAAGCTCTTCCATCACAAATGGCTACAGCAGTCAGCTCTGGGCCAGGCCAGAGCCAGGAGCCAGGAACTTTATCCAGGTCTCCCCATGTGAGTGACAGGGGTCCAAATACTTGGACCATCACCTGCTGTTTTTCCCAGGTCATTAGCAGGAAACTGCCAAGACAGAAATGTATGTCCATATGGGAAGCAGGTGGCTGCCTGACCGACTACAACTGCAGGACAATGCCAGCCCCTAGATGCTATTACTACTCAATTTTTGATTGTCCTTCCACTGCTTCATTTTGCACAAAGAGAAGGTACCATAATATATTATGGTAGTGATTCTAAAGGAAACATCAGAATACACTTCGTCATGTTGATACCTTCATAATGTTCCACCTTGTGCCTCCCTGTTGATGGATATCTGGGGTGTTTCTGTGTGTTTTCCCTCACAGTGCTGGCAGCAGAGTGAGCTCACAGGCTTTTGAATTCCTGTCAGCACAATTAGGAATGGTAATTCTATGTGATGTAGATTGCCTTTCTCTTTTGAGGTGAGCATGTTTAAGGGCTCCTTGCATGGATTTTTGTTAAAACTCTCTGCTTCTGTCTTAGGCTTGTTTTTTTTTTTTTTTTTTTTTTTTTCCAAAAAGCACTGTTTTTATTTATTTATACAGAGTCAAAACCACTTCAGTGGCAGGAGGGCTGGAGGGGCACCAATATCTAGCAGCCTCCACAATGTTGGCTTGGTGTTACCAAACACACAGGCAAGTGGCATCATGGATTTGGTAAACTAACGACAATGCTTAGTCTCTCTCAGCTAGAGCGACAAGGTGGGCATCAATCTCTGCTTCTGTAAGAATCCTGAATTTGGGATTTTCAACAGTAACAACTCCAACTTCTATTTCTGAAGGTTTGAAATCAATTGACAGGACAGTAGACAGGCATGTAATTGCAGTTTCCACTGTCTGTTCAAATGTCCAATCAAATTTCTTTTTCACCTTCTTCTCCAGGAAGCTGGTTGACTCAGTTTGTTTGACTCCTGCAGCAGTGGCTTTGAACCCACAATAGTAACCCGCAGGATCACACTTGTACACCTGAGGGCCTTGTTCTTCATCTATACCAATTAAAATCATACAACAACCAAGTGGCCTCATTTCAGCATTCTGTGTGTAGACCTGAGAAATATCAGCAATTCTTTTACACAGCATGTCCACAGGAATCTCATAGCCATACTTGTACTTCCAGTTAGCTGCCTCATAGCGTGCCCTCTGTACCTGGGATCTGCTGTCAGCTGTCATTCCTGTCATCACACAGCCGATATTTTCGGTTATCTTACATAAGTGAGTCACCGTACTGGAATCCAACAATTTGTCAGGTACTTTCTTCTGTGTAACAATTACTGCACAGTCTTTCCCTCTGACAGCTACTGACGTCAGGCCTCCCTGATTAATAGCCTTAAAAGCATATTCTACTTGGTAGAGCCGCCCCTCCGGGGAAAAAATGGTAATGTGGCGGTCGAAACCGGCGCTGGACCCGCGGGACATGTTGGCGAACCGCCCCCCTCCGTCCTGCACACTCCCCGGGGCCCGTCGCTCCCGCACCCCGCGAGCAAGGCCCTCCCCGCTTGTTTTTTTTTTTATAAACTTTTTTTTTATAAGATTTATTTCTATTATTTCTTTTTTTGGAAAGGCGGATATACAGAGAGGAGATACAGAGAGGAAGATCCTCCATCCGATGATTCACTCCCCAAGTGAGCGCAACGCCGACACCACGCCGATCCGAAGCCAGGAGCCTCCTCCGGGTCTCCCACCAAGGCCTTGGGACCCTGTACCCTCATGGGAGACCTGGAAGAAGTTCCTGGATCCTGGCTTCGGATCAGCATAGCACCGGCCGTTGTGCTCACTTGGGGAGTGAATCGTCGGACAAAAGATCTTCCTCTCTGTCTCTCCTCCTCTCTGTATATCTGACTTTCCAATAAAAATAAAATAAATCTAAAAATATATATATTTTTTTCAAAGGTGTATTTACAGAGAGAAAAGAAGAAAGAGAGACATCTTCTATCTTCTGGTTCCCTCCCTCAAATGGCTGTAATGTCATCCTGAAAGTGTGGATGATGGCCTTAGTTATAGATTAATAAAGTCATTTCTCCCTTAAGCATCTTCTTGTTACCTGTTCGATTAATCCTGGCCTCCCTCCCATTCCTAAATGGAAAACTAGGCAAATTCCCCCTTTCACGCTTTGATTACGGACAGTTCTTCAATGGCCCCTTGAAGTCAAACGTCTCCAGCTCACGTCACTGAGGCGCATCCGTCAAGCCTCCTCAAGTGGATACCTGTCGGCCGGGGAGGCAGCCACTCCAGGGTCAGCGCTGCTTCCAAACAGGAGGCCGGAGCGCCACGTGTGAGCCCGTCATGGCGGCGGCAGAAGGGTTCTGCTCCCAGGTCTGCCGCGCGGCCTCAGGTCGGGGCCCGGGGGCGCCCAGGCCGCTGAGGGACGCGACGCGGGATGAGGCCGCGGGCGGACGCGGGCAGCGGCGGGTCGCCACCGCCAGGCCCCGAGCACGCGTGCGCGGCCGCAGAGCCCCGGGGCAGGGAGTCCGGGCGCAGGCTCGCAGTGCGCCTGCGCAGAGCCTCTGGCGCCGCGCCGGGAAATCTCGCCGGATTGGGGTTTGCGCTGAGCGACCCGGAGGCTCGCCGCAGCCAGTGCGCAGGCGCGCGTCCGGGTCGGGCACCGTCCGGTCCACAGGGGTCGCTGGTGACACTTGTGCTTCCGGTTCACGCTTGGAAAGCGGCTGTCGGGAACCACCTCGGCCCGGGCCTGGTGAGTGCGGCCTCGGTGCGGGGCGGGCGTGCGGCCAGCCCCGCATCGCCGTGCGGACCCTCGAGGCCGCCACGCGTTCCGTCCCGGGGGCGGCTCGAGCAGGCGGCCGGAGCGCTTTGGCTCGATCCCGGGGCCCCGGAGTCTGGGGTCCCTGGTCTCACGCGAGGCGGGCCGGGCGCGCTGTCGCGAATGCAGAGGAGAGAAAATGTGATATAGAAGGCATTCCCCGGCATTGCGTTTATTTCCCTTCGCCAGCCACAGGGTATCCTGTTGTGGTTGTTGGCTCGGAGTCTTCAATTCACTTTATTTATTTATTTATTTTTATTACAAAGCCAGATATACAGAGAGGAGGAGAGACAGAGAGGAAGATCTTCCATCCGATGATTTACTCCCCAAGTGAGCACAACGGCCGGTGCTATGCTGATCCGAAGCCAGGATCCAGGAACTTCTTCCAGGTCTCCCATGAGGGTGCAGGGTCCCAAGGCCTTGGGCCATCCTCGACTGCTTTCGCAGGCCACAAGCAGGGAGCTGGATGGGAAGTGGAGCGGGGCTGCCGGGATTAGAACTGGCACCCATATGGGATCCTGGTGCGTTCAAGGCAAGGACTTTAGCCGCTAGGCCACGCCGCCGGACCCTTACAGTTCACTTTAAATCTCACTTCCTCAAACCCAAATTCGGCCTCGCTGGTATGAGCTTGAGGTGACTACTGGGCAGGTTGCTGCTCGGACCTCCAACCTTTCCCCTCGGCTCTGCTGCAGACCGGAGGTCTCAGGGGTGCCTTACTCAGACAGACACTGTGTGCAGGGCAGATGGTCCTGCCTCACCACCAGGCCGCCAGTCAGTAGCAGCCAGTGTCGGAGAAGGGCAGGTGCTGGCCTCCCCCACAGCTCAGATGCAGAGCAGACCACAGCTCCGGCTGGCTCAGGGCTGAGAGAGCAGTTCCTTGGCACCTGTAGGCCTCTGGATGTGAGCACACCCGCAGGCCGACACAGCGCTGCTGTCTGTTGCAGGCCCCGCGGAGCATGCTCACGCCTTGGCCAGCCCCATGAGTTCCAGCATGTGGTACATCATGCAGGGCATTCAGAGCAAGTACTCACTCTCAGAGCGCCTGATCCGTACCATTGCCGCCATCCGCTCCTTCCCCCACGACAACGTTGAGGACCTCATCCGAGGGGTGAGTCATGGCGGCCCTTGGGCAGTGGGGGACTGGGAGAGCTGCTGGTCAGCTCTGGCAGATATTGTTGGGGAGCACGCAGCCTCCAGGGTTTCTGGGTGCTTGTTGACTTGACCATTAGAATGCACTTTCTCCTGTGTCTGCCTTCCCTTCCTCTCACTAGGCACAGGGTGTTTTTCTTGAATTCTGTTCATGATGAGCTTCCTGGCTGTGGCACGTGTGACACCACTGGACTCAGAGTTTCGGCCTGCTGTTAGCCAAATGAGGTGGCCGCAGACACTTGAGCTTTTGTCCCTGCTGCGGGGGACATCACACACCAGATTTCCTTTGTTCTGTCCCCCAAACTGCACTTCATTTTGGTTGATTTGAGAGGTGCAGAAGGAGCCCACGTCCTCTGCTTTAATCTCTGAATTCCCTCCGCAGCTGGAGCTGGGCCAGGTCACGGCCTGTAATGGTACCTCCCCTAGCATTCCCAGTGGTGTGTAGTGGGCAGCAGGGACCAGGAGCAGTGCACTCCAGTGTAGGTGCAGCATTCCAAGTACCTCCTTTGTTTTGTACTGAACTTTATTTATAAGGTGAGGAAATCACATACTCTCAGGGACAGAGTGGACAGAGAGGACAGAGAGGTGAAAGGCAGGGCAGGGAGGGCGTCTCTCCCAGTGGCCTGGCTTCGCCTGAGCCTGGGAAGGGAGTACTTACAGGAAAGCTCCTCCAGGTCCCAATGAGGAGCATTCCATCCTGGGAAAAGGGTCATTTAATTGTCAAGGAGGCAGAGTGCTACATAGGCCCTGGGAAGTGTGACTTCCTGTGGGTGCCTGTCGCGTTTCAATTCCTGAGAGATTTCCGACTCCTGTTCTTAGGGGTTGCTAAAGGGTGCGCTGTCCTTCCTGCCCAAGCAAGGACATCCCACCCTCCATAGGAGTGATTGCTGCTCCTGGTTCTGTGGCATTAATCCTGGAGATGCCTGGAGGTTACAGAGGAAATCACCTTAACTGCTGGCTTTCCCTGGGTGCTCACTAAGTGGTGGGTGGCTGGTGTCCTGAGAGCTTGAGTACCCCGTTCTGCATATTACTCCTGTTGATGGGAAGTTGCAGGAAACCTTTCTAGGCCCTAGAAGATGCACAGCAATGGTAACTTGCATGTTTTAGGGTCCTCATGGATAGCCCAGACTAAGTATAGCTGCTTCACAGTCAAGTGGTACAATACAGCTGTGGATGGCTGCACCCGGATCAGGTGGCCTCCGAAAACTCAGCAGTAGAGATGCTGCCATGTTCTGACTCCAGCTTTGCCACTGAGAGTCACTCAGGGCCTTGGGCAGACTGCTGGGACATGACCATGGTGTCATTTCTTCCCTGAGCACAAATGGAAAGCAGGAACCAGGAGTAGGTTCACATTACCAGCAGAGTTCAGTTTTGGACAGGCAGAGCAAAGCCCACTGACCCAGTGTGCTGTCCCACAGGGTGCTGACGTGAACTGCAGCCATGGCACCCTGAGGCCCCTTCACTGTGCCTGTATGGTGTCGGATGCCGACTGTGCCGAACTGCTCCTGGAAAAAGGGGCCGAGGTAACTTTGGACCCACACACCAGTGCTCTGTTGTGACCCTACCTTCACGTGTCTCCCCTTACCCGCATACCAGCACCTCACTGTGACCCTACCTTTATGTGTCCTCACCCGCACACCAGCACCTCACTGTGACCCCACCTTCGTGTGTCTTCCCTCATTGTCACCCTGTCACTTCCACTGATGTTGGCAGTGCTAGTATTAAAACAAACGGGTGGTAATTGGGGTTGTCCCTCATTATCTGGACTATTGAGCTCGAAGGTTCTAGATCCCTGATGCTCAAGTCCCTTACGTGGAATTCTGTGTCATCTGTCTAGCAGCTGTGTCTTGATGTCAACCTGGCAGCGTCTGTCTACTCTCTGGGACTTGCTGCGTCTTCAGGGTGTTGGGTATAGGGGCAGTGTTTCTATCTGGGTACTCTCCATCCAACCCTGGTGGCCTCCTGGCCTCAGCATATGGGGCCTGCTTCCTCCCTTTGCCTCTTTCTCCTGGATTTAAGCTGCTAGCTCCATGGTCCTGGCTGGCATTTTGAGGCTTGTTCATGCTTGTGTGTCATCCAGATCATTCTGACACTGCATTCCTGTCAGCTTGCTTGGGACACCCTACCTAAAGATGGGCTATGGCTGCTGTTTGAACCCACTCAGTGATTCTAAATGAGGCAGCTTGCCAGAGGTCATGAAATTAACTCCATATTGGTGCAGAACCTTTGAAATCACATGTGGCTTTGTCATGGTGTGTTTTCTGTGAGCCCTGAAGCTGTGCATGTGGGCAGGGCTTTGGCTGTGGTAGTTTTTGTTATGGCTGACATGAGCTGCAGGACAACTACAGCCTTCCTTGTGGCTAGTGGGAGGTGCACTGGACTGGCGGACTAAATGGTTCTTGTCCTGTTGCACTTCCACTGCTTGTGGCCACCTTGCATGCTGAGAGTACGACCATGGGTAGTACTTGCAGGGGGCTCTACTAGCAGCCGCTGTCCTGGTGACCTTGCTACTCCCTCTCACAGGTGAACGCGCTGGACGGCTACCACCGCACAGCCCTGCACTATGCGGCCGAGAAGGACGAGGCCTGCGTGGAGGTGCTCTTGGAGTATGGTGCAGACCCCAATGCGCTGGATGGCAACAGGGACACCCCGCTGCACTGGGCTGCCTTTAAGAACAGCGCCGAGTGCGTACGTGCTCTCCTGGAGAGCGGGGCCACAGTGAATGCCTTGGACTACAACAATGATACGCCACTCAGCTGGGCTGCCATGAAGGGCAATCTGGAGAGTGTGAGCATCCTTCTCGACTATGGCGCGGAGGTCAGGGTCATCAACCTCAAAGGCCAGACTCCCATCTCGCGCCTTGTGGCTCTGCTGGTCAGGGGGCTTGGCACTGAGAAAGAGGATGCTTGCTTCGAGCTGCTGCACAGGGCAGTGGGGCACTTTGAACTGCGCAAGAACGGCACCATGCCACGAGAAGTGGCCCGAGACCAGCAGCTGTGTGAGAAGCTGACCGTGCTGTGCTCAGCCCCCGGAACCCTAAAGACACTGTCTCGGTATGCTGTGCGCCGCAGCCTAGGTCTGCAGTACCTGCCCGAAGCAGTGAAGGGCCTCCCACTGCCGGCATCCCTGAAGGAGTACCTGCTGCTGCTGCAGTAGCTGGCACCGCCTGTGGGCAGCACAGAGCAGCCCAGCTCCTGTTGTGTGTTTTATAGGTTTCAAGGCAAGACACCACAGCAGCAACGCCATGCCACCTCCTTCCACCCAAAGCAAGCAACCAAACAAAGCAATTCTCACTTCTGTTTTCTGTTCATTGCTTACGTGGCTTCTTACAGTACACCCCGCCAAAGAATAGGGCCCTTCCTTCCATTCTGGAGAGTCAGCAGTGCTTACCCCTGAGTCTCTAGGAGCAGAGAGAGTATCAAGAGGTGTGAGTTCTTTTGGGGGTATGAGGTAACAAGCCAGAATCTTGTAGGGAGCTTTCCATTGATATGGGAAGACGTTTCTGGAATGCACAGTTAAGCTCCAGGATGAAGACATGCAGGGGCACTCAGGAGGGACGGTCTCCTTGCCCTTATCAGCAGCCCTGGCACACTCTGCCTCAGTGCTGTGGGAATGCCTAGGGCTTGGGGTAGTTTGGCAGTTCTACTTCAGAAAACGTACCTTGCTGCTTCCCACAAAACAGAGGCTGTGTGGGAGCTTAGAACCTTTAAACCCTGGAAATTTTGCTTCTAATGCTCCCAGTGCCTCTGGAACCATGGCCTTCCCAGCTGTATGCCATGTGCTTGTGGTACAGAGGAAAGGTGTGGCCTGGCTCTGTCTCCCATGGCCATCTGCATTCCCTGTGGAAAGCTTGCTCTCTCAGTTGGTGTTTGTTGCCTTGTCTGGGATTCTGCTTTGTGGTAATCACAACGGGTGAGGGTGCAGGTAAAGAGTGAGGAAGAGCATACAGAAGCCTCATGGTGGCTGCTTACCCCAGTGTGTTTCAGTAACTATGTGGCCAATGACACTGTTCTTTTCTATGTTCCTAGGGTATCAAATCCTCACTGATCTTAGATGACCTGTGTGCAAATTTGAAGAAACTTTTTAAGGCAGTTGAGTGGGATCTGCTGACACCTAACTTGGGAATAGTGTGGTCTGCATTTGTCCTTTGCCATTGATGTTTTTGTCCCTTTACAACGAGAAGAAATAAATAGTTCAAAAGGCACATTTGGTAATTTCTATAGTTGTTATGTTTCTGCACTCCCTTCGTCCCTCAGGCCCTGGCCTTCTCTGTCTGGTCCAGCTTTGCCCCTAGCCACAGTGGCAGCTGCTTCAATGACACCAGGAATGATAGCCACTGCTTTGGTGGTAGCTGTTACATCCAGCTTGGATGAGAGCAACTAGGGACTTAGGAGCTCCTGACTTGCTTCTGATACTTAAAAAGAGTGGGAAGAGGAAAACACTTTGTCCACATGGGGAAAGATGTTGCCTGTTTTCTCACTTATTCATGATTACTTGTGTTGTTGATGGCTAGTCATTGACCTCATCTTTACTTAGAATTTAAATAGATTTCCTCTTTAAAGGTTTATTTAAAAGGCAGTTTGGCAGAGATCTTTATCTGCTGGTTCATTCCCCAAATGCCTGCAACAGCCAGGGCCAGGCCAGATCAAAGCCAGAATTCCACCCAGGTCACAACAGCAAATGAAGTCCCTGGGTCATCATCTTCAGCCTTTGTAGGTGGATTAGCAGGAAGGTAGACTGAAAGTGGAGCAGTCAGGGCTCGAACCAGCACTCCCAAGTAGGAGGCCAGAGTCACAAGTGGCTATTCATCTGTGCACCACATGTGGGGGCCCCACTCATTTATGGCTGTGAAAGAACAGTACACATTGCCTAGGGTTTCCTCTGAGCAGCTTTCTCCTAGGCCACATTTCAGTCCTAAGCTTGCTGCTGCTCTTCTGAGTAGCTTGCCACTGTGACACAGCCCATCCCTCCCTGTCAAGTGACTCTAGAATTAAAGACTGTAAAGAGAGCCTGTCCTTTCACAGCAGTTAGCGCTGGACACACTGGTGCACTGTGCCTGAGTTCTTTCACTCAGTGTGATAGCCTCATGGCATTTGAATTTGAGAAAAACAAACTGCTACAGATTTGAAATCAGAACTAAGTCTGAGATCCAGTTTTTTGAAAGACTGCATAGCTGGCAGACCCTACTGAGTTCTCAATCCCCAAGGTCCTCTTGTGAGAGGAGCTGCCTCCCCTCTCACCACCAAGCTACTTGTGGGATTCAGTGATGTAACAGGCCTAAAACAGCCCTTGACGTCTGCTGTTCATTTCTCTTCCCCACAGAAACAGGCAAGGGACATTTGGCTTTAATTTCTCATCTGGATGCTGGTTTTCATGGCAGGAGCCACCTTCCCAGTCAGAAGGGATGCATGGGACACACCTGTTTTCCCACCCTTCTCAAACTAGGCTGGGAGGGACATGGATACTGCTGATGGTGAGGGTCTGGGCCACAGAGGCAGCTTGATGTGCTGTGCTATGGGACACGTGGGCTAGAAGAGACTGCTAGGAGGCAGAGTCATGTGCACTGAAGACCACAGGCTGGACCCATGGGCTGGGCTGGTACAGAGGTTGAGAGAAGACAGCAGGCAAGCTGGGGCACAGCGACCAGCTGGCGTTTATTTATGTAGTTTGTGTCACTGCACCATAGGTGGTAGAGGAGCCAAAATACTTGATTATCACAAAAAAATAAATAAAGCTTATGTTAAGGGGGGGGGGGGCAGGTTTCACCACAGGGTCCAGCAGGAGCACTACAGGAGTTTGCCTTGGTGACAGCCGAGGCTGGGGCCGCCTGGAGCTTCCACCCTGTTCCCTGTTCCCGGTAGCACTGAGCAGTCTCCCGTACAGGGGAAAGGGTTCCTAGTGACTAAAGAGCTATGAGGCAGGACGGCGTGCAACTAGAGCTCCAGTGCTATCAGACGGCCCTGTCCGTGGCTCCAGGTTAGACGGCAGCTTCCCCAGACCGCTTCCGGGAGATGTGCTCCAGGTGAGCATGCTCTGAGGTGTCCAGGTCTATTTCGTACTTGGCTAGGATTTTGAGGATTGGCCTCAGCTTCAGCCACCACTGCTCCTTGGGGATACGGTGCCTGGAGAAGAGCAAGGGAGCTGGTAAGGGCACTGCTCACCACCTGGTCAGCTTCTGCCAGAGGCCCAGGGCAGGGGGCCTGGGCATTTGCATCCAGAGTTGGCCAGGCGACAGTGTTCCTCTTAAAAGAAGAGTGTGGTTGGCAGTGGCCGGGGAGGATAGCAGAGGACAACAGAGCTACAGAGCATGGTCAAGGAGGACAGCAGAGCTACAGAGGAAGGCTGGGGAGGACAGCAGAGCTACAGAGCATGGTCAGGGAGGATAGCAGAGCAGCAGAGTGTGGTCAGGGAGGACAGCAGAGCAGCAGAGCATGGTCAGGGAGGACAGTAGAGCAGCAGAGCATGGTCAGGGAGGACAGCAGAGTTGCAGAGCATGGTCAGGAAGGACAGCAGAGCTGCAGAGCGTGGTCAGGGAGGACAGCAGAGCTGCAGGGCATGGTCAGGGAGGACAGCAGAGCTGCAGAGCATGGCAGTGAACTCACTCAAAGTCCGTCTGGTCCTTCAGTTCTGTCACAGGCTGGAAGACCAGAGCCCTCTTCCGCATGCCCAGGACACAGCCTGAGTCTGGAGTGTTGGCAAAAATGCGTCCTACAGCAAGGGTGGCTGTCAGCTGGGCACCACAGGACCAAGCCCCCCTTGAGGGGGCATCCACCCCATGCCACCTACCGTTGCGGTAACTCTCTTTAATCTTCCCAGACATCCAGTTCATAGCCTTGGCACCCATCTTAGTAGCAAAGTTCCTGTCGAAGGGAGTTGGGCTCCCTCCCTGGACAGAGATCACATAAGTGGCAGGGGAAGAACTCCAAGGAGCGTGGAGGGGGACATGTGAACACACGTGAGAACCAGCAGGAATGGAAGGGGCAGGGCTGCTGGCTGTCACACCCACTCCCTCAGTTCAGTCAATGCCACTGGGCTGCCCAATTGTCCCTCAGGAGGACAGGAAATGTTACAGATGGCCTGAGCTCAGGAATAGCCCCTGCCCTTGGGCTAATGGCCCTCCTACCCCCCTAGCCCCAAGTGGGACCTGATGGGAAAGGGGTGGGGGTTGGGATAGGTTTTCTTGTCGCCGGGAAATTGCAGACTCCTCACACATGAGCTTGGACCAGGGAGAAGCTTCTATACCACCCAGACAGCTTCTCTCCAAAGCACCCTGTCTTCTGTGGAGATAACTCAGTCAAGTACAGGGTCATCGTTATACTTCACCTTGGCCAAAGGCCAGGGAGCCCCTTAGTGGCATTTCTGCTATTTTGGGGTGAGGGGCTACAGCTGCCTGGGTCGGGGTACAGTCTGTAACAGACCACAATCACATTAGGGAAGCCCTGCCTAATGGCATGGCACCCCAGCACAGGCCAGGCCCTCTGTAGGGCTGCTTGGGTCGGGGTACAGTCTGTAACAGACCACAATCACATTAGGGAAGCCCTGCCTAATGGCATGGCACCCCAGCACAGGCCAGGCCCTCTGTAGGGCTGCTTGGGTCGGGGTACAGTCTGTAACAGACCACAATCACATTAGAGAAGCCCTGCCTAATGGCATGGCACCCCAGCACAGGCCAGGCCCTCTGCAGGGCTGCTTGATTTGAGTGCCCCAGCCTGGGCAGGGCCCTCTCCATGACTGCACAGCACAGCCTCCCCACCTGCTGCATATGACCCAGCACGTTCTTTCTGCTGTCGAAGATGCCCTTCCCCTCCTCCGAGTACAGGTTGAAGATGAAGTCCGTGGTGTAGTTCTCATTGCACTTCTCGTTTCTGCCAGGAAGGGCCGGACCTGACATCCCACTCCCACTCCCCGGGGCTCCATATATACTCCTCAGGAAGCCACAACCAGGAGTCCTACCCCCCCAAACCAGTCTGTGGGTTAGGGGCAAGGTCCACCTCCCTTATTCCCAGGAACCAGCACCTGAGTACCAAGCCTCTCTTCACAGTTGTCTTCATCTTCTGCACAAGATGGTCAACGTTCGCCTGGAAACAGATGTTAGCCGGGCCTGGTGGGAGCTGGGAATGTAGGCGGGTGGCCCGGGGTTCTGGCAGCCTCATCCTGAGCTCTGCCCCTTCCAGATTCTTCAGACAGACCCTGGGCAGCTCCATCACTGGCACTGCACAGCTGGCAGGCAGCAGGCTGGAGGAGCTTGGAGTTGGGGGAAGGGATGTAGCAGCGGGGCTGTCCAGCATCTTACACTAGGAGACCCCTCAGCTGCTGACCCACACTATGGGCTCTGTGGGTAAGGACTCCGCAGTCCTCCATGAATCAGGTGAAGGGGCAGGCCACGCGTAGATTTGGCAGAAGGGCACCTGCTGACTAAGTACCTCAGCCTCAGCTTCAGTGTGCAGGACAGCTCTGCTGTGGCTCAACAGAGCAGCATGGCTATGGGAGGTGCCATGGAGAGGCCCTGCTAGGACAGACCACCACAGGCTGCTACAGGTGGCTGGGAGGGACAGGGTGCGCTGTAGGTCTACCTGCAGGTCCCGGATGGTGAAAGGCTCTTCAAAGATGTAGGCAGCATCGGCACCAGCTGCCAGCCCTGCCATGGTAGCCAGGTAGCCACAGTAGCCACCCATGGTCTCAATGATGAACACACGGCGCTTGGTGCCTGCAGCCGACTGTTTGATACGGTCACACGTCTGCAGAGACCAGGGAGCCTGCGTCACTTCTCTGTGGACCCAACCCTGCAACCATCAGGCCCCTATGGACCCCTGCTGTGCTGGCATGTGAGACAGCAGGCCCTCTGCCAACCACATACAGAACTGTTGTGCAATGCTATGCAGGAGGAAGTGCCTGACACATGGGTGCCTGTGCTCTTGCAGATAAGGGAAGGCCTTTGTTCAAACATGGACACTCATTGGGACCAGGGCACACAGCCGGTCCCTTCCTAGGACCTCATTTGGATGCACATGTCCCCACTGGAAGAGCAGGAGTGGCAGACTCACCGTACAGATGGTGTTGAGTGCGGTATCAGCACCAATGCTGAAGTCCGAGCCAGGAACATTGTTGGACACTGTGGCAGGGATGACCACGAAAGGGATACAGAGCTCATCAAACTGCTTTCTGCCCTCCATCAGCTCCAGGCCTCCAGTGTATGCCTAATGGGTAGTGGTGGGCAGCATGAGGTAGGGATGGAACACTTACCCCAAATCCGTGGTGATGGGAATGGGGGTGCTCACTCTGAAGCCCCAGTCATGATGGGAAGAGGGCACTCACCTCAAAGCCCCCAATGATGATCAGGCCCTGGATATTAAACTTGGTTATGTTGGCACTGATCTGTTCGAAGCTCTTTCTGGGCAGAGTCCTAGTTGGATGGGAGTCAGGGTAGGAATGACAGAGGATTTGGGGAACACAGCGAGATGTTGGGACAGGGAAGAAGATGACAAGAACTGCTGCTGGAACTCCTTTCCCCACTCACCCTGTCCCCACAGACCCAACCAAGCACTAAGTGAGCAGAACCGCCTACACATATCATTAGTGGTCAAGCAGCCTGCATCACTGATGTCCCCTGAAGGGTCCAAGGCTGCTCACCTTTTAGTGCCCAGTTTGGAACCGCCTTGGCCAGTCCAGCCCCCAACGTAGCTCCAGCCCGCTTCCTCAATCTGCAGGAAAAGGCCACATGCTGAGTGGTGGCCACAGCACCAGGGGCCTATGTGGCCCCTCCCTGCGACCTGAGCTCCTTGCTGGGACAGCAATGCAAAGCACAGGCCTGTCCCAAGCAGGGAGCTCAGCTCTCATGGCTCACTTAGACTCCTATGGATGCAGGCATGGCGCAAGCTGTGGGCCAGGAGGATCTGCACAGCTTCCCTCAGCTTGGACCCTGACAGGGCAGGGACAAGGCAACACCTGCTTGGTGTGTATATGCCCTTCCCCTGAGCCATACCTGGCCCTTGGCCAGGCCCTCGAAGCCATCGTGCACCACCAGCACCCGGTTGCCCTGGATCAGGCCAATCCTCACAGTGGAGCGAACAGCTGCATTCATTCCTGCTGCTGGGGCTCCCACATTCATCACGGCCACTGTATGCGAACCACTCTGCACAGGAGAAAGCATAGGACTAAAGCCAGGCAGGGCAGTGGGCAGCAGGGCTGAGCACAGCAGGCTGTCGGCCCCTACCAGATTCTTCATCCTACAGAGACTGGCAGAGACCCTCCAGAACCACATTTCCTCAAGCCCAGGTCCTGGAGCACCTGTGTTAGAGTGGCCTGGCCACTCAGGGCCTCTGCTCCAGGGGAAGGGGAGACCATTCCTCAAGGATTAAGCCAGATGCCCATTCTTTACAATCTCACCTGCTCCAAACTGAGCAGGGGTCTCAGGTTGGGGACACCCAGGACACACCAACAGCATGGGGACTGAGACCCAGCAAGATGCAGGTCACACGGTCTGGGTACAGGGGAGGCCGTGGCCATGGTGTGGTACCTTGGAGACAGGAGGCCTGACATGAGCCAGAAGCTTATAAACCTCCCAGTTGTTCATGAAGCTCCTGTGGAAAACAGAAGGGAGGGTGGTTTGGGACTCATTTCCCATGGCCAGCAGGCAGGGCTCTTCTGATCTAACCAAGGAACAGGACAGGATAGCGACTGCAGAGTGGCCTCAGTGTCTCTCAGAGCCTCTAGAGGAACAACAGTGACAGGCTGCTCCGTGGGGGAGCACCCTTGAGTGGCACACAGCCTCCTGCTCATCCCCACCCACCACCCTAGGTAAAAGCTGTGCAGCCAAGGAGGAAACCAGAGTGCCTCTCTGGCCTAGGCTGGCTGCTTTTGGCTCCTTTTGGCATTTGGTTTCTGGAGATGGTCCAGCCATTTCCTCACCGGCCTCTCAGCTTCATGGCTTCGTCAAATTTCTTCTCGTCCATGGCCTTGGTCACATCTTTGGTCTGAGGAGGAGCAAGATGAGGCAGGTTCAACGCAGGCCCACACACCCCTGCCCCTCTCGGGGTCCTGTACTCTACCTTTCCCAGGTCCTCAACACTGTCACAGAAGTTACCTTCCTTTCCCTAGATTCCCTGAATAATGAGTAGCAAAAGAAAAGGGCAAAAAGGACACTTTAGTTACAGAACTGACGCAGTGGTGGCAAATGTGTCTCCCCAGCTCCATACCCAGGCCTGCCTTCAAAGTGGCCTCCACTGGGATATAGGGGGTATAGAGGGTATAGTGGGGGTGCAGCTGGTGTGCAGCCACACAACTGTGTTCTGAACACAGAACATTCCCAACTCCCTGGCTACAATCCGGGGAGAGAACCAGTAACCGATGCTGGTTCAGGAAACAGGCTCTAGGTCTACTCAGGATGGATTATGTGTCCCCCATAGGGAGTATGGGGGGTCGAGGGTCTGCAGTGAGAGGGGGAAGACCTGTGTCTTGCTTGGGAGCATTTTACAGGTAGGGGGAACAAGGGCAAAGACCCCACGTCCCCACCCCTACATCCCACAGAAGAGGGTGAGGGCAGAGACCCTGTATCCCCTCTGCTCCTGTATCAGCACCCAGGACTTACCACCTGGACACACTCCATGAGCGGCAGGCGCACAGCCTGGTTACCAGACAGGCTGACCACACAGGCAGGGGTATCCGGCGTCCCTTCCAACAGTGCCATCACTGCTTCCACACCCATCCTGCTGCCCTGTAGGACACATCATGCCTGCTGAGTTCAAGGGGCCACAACCAAGCACGGAGTGGGCTCCTCCCCACTGGCTACACCTCAAACCAGAAGCCACTATATGCTCTCATGCTCAGGGACCCAAGAAATTAGATTCCCCCTACTTACTCCTTCCCATAAAAGACAGAACTAAGAGCAGAAAAGTTGGGCAATTTCACTGATCCTGAAAGTGCCAGGCCCCTGGACATCATTTGGGGAGTTGGCACCTGCCCTCATTTCTGGGACAAGGGTGAACCTTTTGGAGTATGAGAAGTGTCCAGGTCACAGCAGGGCAGCGTGGGCCCTGCAAACCCTCTCTGGGGAAGACATGGGGGACCCACCAGGATGCGATCAAAGGCCGATGGTGTTCCGCCTCGCTGCACGTGTCCCAGGACAGTGACCCGTGTGTCGTAGCCCAGACGTTTTACCACCAGCTGCAGAATCAAGGACACACACAGACAGGTTCGCTGAAGTCAAGGGAGAAGGCAGGTAGGAACCAAGCCAACTGTACACTGAGTCTCCTTCCCACAATAGTCCAGCGGGGATGAGGAGCAGTGGCTCGGGGAAAGACAGAACCACCAGAGTTGGCAGAGAACAGAGAGAACCACAGGGAGGGCAGGGGCAGGGGACCCAGAAAACCACCAGGAACAGAGCCTTGGTGCCAGTGCCATACTGCTCCCTTCACACTAACATCCTTCACGCCTTCTGAGGTGATGGGCTTCCCGTGCCGGTCGATGGCACCCTCAGCCACAATGATGATGTTGAGGCGAGAGCCCCGGTTTCGAGTCTGGTCAGGAACAAAGGAGAGGTGGTGATGAGAAGACCTGTGCACAGGGCGCAGAGATGGGGTGTGAAAGGGGCAGCTGTGCCCGTACCTCGCTCAGCCGCCGACAAAGGTGATCCTCCCAGTCATCCTCTGGAGGGCACTCAGGAATGAAGACCCAGTCGGCGCCACAGGACAGAGAGGTGACCAGGGCCAGGTACCTGGGACAACAGACGGGCCACCACACTCACACTCACTGCACATGCAGGTCCCCCACATCTGTACAGCCGAACCAGGCCTGTGGAGCCTCTGCTTTGTGCTCAGGGCAAGGTCAGAGCACCGGGCTCCTGACATCCCTCTGTGACAGAACCAAACCCAGCAGAGAGTGTGAGCACAGTGGGGCAGCAGCGATGGGACCCCATGGTAAGCAGATGGAGAAGGGCAGGACCCGCTGCCAGGACTAGGCAAGACCTTACCCACAGTGGCGGCCCATCACCTCCAACACAAATGTCCGCTGGTGGCTATAAGAGAGAGACGGACTTACTCACACACCCAGGTCACCCTGCCAAACACTGCAAGACATACAGGCTGAGTTGTAGATTATCCAGGGACTCTTCTAGGAGACCCTGCTGCAGCCGTCCAGGAGCCACAGGCTGGATAGCAGGCCAGTCAGAGCAAACGCTCACAACACTTAGGAACCAGGGCCATTTCTGTGCCCTAGTGACCCCTTCTAGCTAGGCACCACAGGCCAGCCCCAGAAAACTGGCTGCCAGTTACCTTGGCCCACATACTTCACTCAAGGAGCCCCAGCTCTATGGCGTGCCCCTTGTTAGTGCCCACCTCTGGGCAGTGGTGGTGATGGCGTCCACAATCTCAATGATACGGTGCAATGCAGAGTCTGTGCCAATGGTCATGTCCGTTCCACAGAAGTCATTGTCAATGGAGCCTACCAGTCCCACGATGTTCAGATAGCTGGATTTGGTGGCCTCCTCAGCTGTAATCTTACCTAATAATGAGAAGCATGCCTGCAGTCGATGCTACGAGGGGTGAGCAGGACCACGGGTGTCGCGAGCAGGGATGGTAGGGCAGGGCTACGGGTGTCGCAAGTAGGGACAGCAGGGCAGGGCCACAGGTGTCATGAGCAGGGACAGCAGGGCAGGGCCACAGGTGTCGTGAGCAGGGACAGCAGTGCAGGGCCATGGGTGTTGTGAGCAGGGACGGCAGGGCATGAGAGGGCAGGAGGGTGTGTGCACTGACACGCATGTACACACAATCACATGGTCCTGACTCTTAACCATGTCTCTCTTACCTGCCTTCTGGAGGTCACTCAGCAGGTCACTCCACTCAGAACGGAAGGTGTCCGCCCCAGTGAGGCTGCCGTCACCGCCTATCACACACAGATTGGTGATCCCACGCTTCACCAGGTTATAGGCAGCTCGGAGCCTTCCCTCTCGTTCCCGGAAGTCCTTGCACCGGGCACTTCCGATCACTGTGCCTCCCTTGAAGGAAGAGGTACAAGTCAGCACCCTTTCTGGCAACCACATCTGGGCTCAACACGCTACCCAATCCTTATTCCCACACAGTGAGTGCTGGTGGAGGGAGGCCTCCTGCATTCCATCCTGCTGTGCACATCTCAAACACTTGAGACCAAGCCCTGTACTTAGAACCTCAGCTAAGGGCCACCTCGAGTATGGTCATGGTTGCCGGAGGCACTGCTGCTGTTCATATCTCAAAGGCGCTGAGAAGCCCCTGGTGGCCTGAGGGCCCTCCAATCTGGAGGCCATGTCTGAGTGGCCAGTGCACGGGGATTCCCAGCTGTCCCTAACACTCCAAGTGTGTCTCTCTTCAAAGTCTACTTCTCACAACACCAAGAATCTTCCTGATCAACCATGGTTGTGCACATTCAGGGCAGCAGCAGGATGGCGTTTTAGATCTGTCACCAGGGGACAGCAGGCCCAGAGTTGCTCTCTTCAGCCTGCTCCAAGAGCATGGCTTGGAACTTATACCTTTCAGGTGACCCTGGCCAGGGCCTTCAGCCTGCCCTGTGCCCCCAGCCCCAGCTCCAGGAATTACCACCCTGTGTGCAGTTGGCTCCTACAGATGGTGAGAAACAGACAACCTGTCTTTCTGCATTGATTCACTGTACTTACTGTAGCGCCCTAACTCCCGACTCCACCTGTGTTGCTGCAGGTTTCAGGATTTTACTCTGTTTCATGGCTAGAGAGTATTCCAGCATGTCCCTACTACAGTCTTATATGTTCATCTGATAATGGACACTGTGGGGACTCCAATCTTGCCTACTGGGAACAGTGCTACAATTAACACAGGGGATGGTCTCTGACGTAACGACCTGGTACCTTTTGGATATATACCCATTACCAGGACTGTTGGGTCAATGACAGTACCAGTTCTAGTTTTCTGAGAACTCCCCATGTTGTCTTCTCCAGCAGGTGAACCAGCAATGTGCAAGGATTCCCTTCAGCAAGTACTTGATCCCTTCCACCTTAGTGCAAACAGCCACTCTATCAGTGGTCCATATTTGCATTTTCCTGACAGCAGTCGAATGGAGCATGTCTACACGTATCTGCTGACCATCTGTCTTTTTTTTGAGAAATGAATACATGAGGAACTGTAGACTCAACCAATCCAGGTAAAAAACGGGTGAAGAGACTGCTCCTTTCCTCTAAGGCGCGAGCAGCAGGAACCATAGAACCCCAAGACCTCAGAGGAGAAATAGTTGTGGGCCCAAGGCCCAGCAGGTCAGAGAGGTGATCTCACAGGCCTCCCAACAGCTGGGATGCAGCACTGGGCCACATAGAGACCTCAACAGCCCTGCTGTCAAGTTCTCCCATGGTCAATCAGGAGTTGAACACAAGACTAAGGTGCCAGGGCAATGTCTCACGGTCAGCTCATCAGCACACAGTTGTGTGTGCCATGCTGCCCACACAACCTTAGAGATAGGGTTGGATGAGCCCTTGGTACTCCACCTTACAGCTAGGGTTGCATGTGGCCAGGACATTTTGAGGACTTTGAGCCATGGAATGGCTCTCTCAGGCCCTCCCTTCCCAGCACACTCTGGTTTCAGGTCTCATCTCCATCACATGAAGATGGTTATGTCTCAGCTGTGCTTTGGCTCTAGGCTGCCACAGGTTATTTCAGGGCCTGACCTTCCCCACACTCTTGAGTTAGCCCTGCTGACATGGACTCTCTGAGACTCGCCAGTGACCTTTCTGTGAGGAGCAGGCCATCCTGTGACTCCTCCAGGGAGCCAGAGCGCTATTTTCAAAACCAAGGCGTAAAGGGCAAGCCCAAACACCTCTCATGTCCTCTCCAGCCACATTGCAGGGACTGAGCAGGACAGGCACTGTCCAGACCTACCAGCTGCAGCATCATGGAGACACTCTCCCAGGTGGCCTCCCGAATGTGATCTCCACCATCCACCAGACCCTGGTAGCCCTGTAGGATACAACATCCATCAGCTTGGACTGGCTGGCCGTGAGTTCTTGGGCCAAGATACAGTCACTGGGAGGAGGCCCTGCCCCCAGAAAAGCAAGGAACCTACTCCCCCAGTACCATGGTGGCACACAGATTCTCAGGCACACAGCCTAGGGAAGGCAGAGGCAGCCCTCCAACATCCTGCTCCAGTTTCTTCTATTTACTTACTTTAAATTCCTCTCATGTTTGCATCAACTTATTCCCCAAAGAGAGGAAAGAAATGAGACTTGGACAGGCAGAGTATAGGGCCTCAGAGGATGGGGAGAAAGAGGAGGCGGGGAGGCAGCCCTGGCAATGGTGCCGCCTAGCCTGGCCAGGGGCTTTAGCCCTGCACACGCTATGCTTGCCACACATGTCCACCCACCACAGCTGCTGCCTGCCTCTCCTCCTTGATCACTCCTCCTCCCTATAAGTGGAACAGGATGCACGGGACTGTTCTGCAGGTCCTGGAGTCCTGCAACAGCCCTGGGGAAGTGGACGTGGCAGAACTGGAGGACAGAGGAGGCAGTGAACTGACCTCATGGACAAAGAAGACCCGGGCTCCGGTGAAGATGCCAACTCGAACCACAGCCCTGACGGCAGCATTCATACCTGCAGGGGCAGTCAGGAGATGTCACAGCTGTTGTGGACATGACACACCAATTCCAGAACCTTCACTCTGCCTGTCTCCTAACAGCTGCATTCCACGTTGAGGGAACACCAGCTCCCACAGCCCAAACTGCTGCCTTTCTGTCAGGACAGCCTAAGAGGTAAAAGGCGACAGCAGCAGCATACAGTGTAAATCGTGGGACAGACCTGTCGATGGCCTATCAGACACCCCTCACTCACCCCTGAGGCCCCCAGAGGCCCAGGTCCTGCAGCTGCAGTTCTTGGGATGATGCACTGGCTGTAGGAGCGCCCCACCAACTGCTGTGCTGAGCCCACCCATCTCCACCCACTGTGCTGAACCCGTGTGATGGCTCTCCTTGTGCTCTGCCTCAAGTGCAGACACAGAATTGGCTGGGCTGGGCAGGGCAGAGACAGGTCTCTAGGAGCAGCAGGTCAGTCTGTTCCTGGGAGGTGGGCTCTGAAGGCCATGTCTATGGCCTTCTGATGTTACATTTTGACCAGGGAGTCACAGCTAGAGCCTTCCATCACAGCTACAGCCTAAGATAGAGTTAGTGGCGGCTCTACTTCCTCACTTGCCTGCCTTCTCCTAGGACTCTGTGCATAAGACAGCTCCAGGGAACTTGAAATTTATACTGCATATCACTGTCTCTGCTCCCACTGGGAGGAAAAGTAAGGACAACATGGATGTCGCTACCCTCACACACATGAGTTCTGTCCCTTCCATGGAAGCTAATAGTGGCCAGGATCTTCCAGGCCAAGGCCACTGCTACAGAGTGGGTTGTCCCTAGCAAAGCTCCGCCCCAACGGACATGAGAAGCATTCCTGTTCACCTCGCACATGCAGGTTGACACTCACAAGGAACCAACTTCCAGCTACCCCAGGGCTCAGGTCTGTATTCATCAAAGGTAAACTCCTATGGCTTTCACCCTGCCTACAGTGTAGACCCTAAGCTACCAGAGACCACTGGGTACTCCATGCTATCTGAAAACATCTGTTCCTAGGGACAGGCTGAAAAGGCTGACTGCAACTCACATTGCAGGTGCGAAGTGTTGGGTGAGGACTCATCGAACACCTGCCATGCCAGGCACTAGAGAGACCGGGGTGCAGGGAAGTGAAGCGCCTGGCCAATGTAGGAGAAGCAGTGGTGACACGGCTCAAGGTGCAGAAAACATGTTACACAGTGCAAGGTATCACAGCAGACAGTGCAGGTGCAGCAGGACACAGGGAGGATGCTGTGCTTGTCAGAGGGGTTGCAGAGGGGGGCAATAGTGTCCAGAGCCCCTGAAGCGATCCCCTTTTAAATCCCTCAGTCAGAAAGGGGTCTTCAAACAAGAGAAGATCATTCACTGCTATGAAGAGCAAACCACAAGGCAAGGGCTGTGGGGAAGTGAGATCACATAGCCCATAGGCACCATGCAAAAGTGTGGCTTTCACTGATCTGCCACAACTTCACCGGGAACTCAGGAGCCTCATGGAATCACAAACACTTTTGGGAGAGGGTGATATGTGGGAAGTGGGGTGGCACTAGAGCCAGGATGGATGCCCCAGAAACACCAACCAAAGGGTTTCAGGAAGGATGCCAATAAGGGGCAGTGAGAGTGACACTGGGAAACAGGGCCAAGCAAGGTCCTGGAAGCCAACAAGGGACAATCTGAAAAGGCGGGAGCTACCCCCAAAGTCCCTGATGGCTGAGTATGATGCCAGGTCCCAGCACATCTACAAATATGGGTCAGCATACTGCAGGGAAAGTAAGCTAAACCAGAACCCTACAAAGCTCTATGGTGAAAGATGGAACATTCAGAGCCCACAAGTAGCTCCCCACGCTTCAAGATGGCCAGCCACAGGTGAGAACAGCTGCAGCCCTGCAGGGTTCTCCACTGACACCCAGAGCTCTGCACTTGTGCCCTGGGAACCTTGGGAGAAATGGTAGCCGCTGGCTCCCAGACTAAGCCAGAATAAGCACATAGCTGGAGGCCTGAGGGCCCACCATGGGGAGGGAGCAGAATGGAGGCACTGCCTCACTTGTTCTGCTTGCCCTCCCCTTCTCACCATGTAAACCCTGCCACCTCCAGAGGCTGAACATCCCGGCTCCTGCCCAGATTTCACAATTCAGGGCCCTTTCCAGGCCCCACAACTGGGTCTGAAAGTCCCAGGCCAGGCTGTGGAGATGGCTCATCCTGGGACTCCTATCCCAGTTCACTGGCTGGCTCTGGCCCCAAGCCAGTCCTGGCCAGACTCTTCCTGGCTGTCCCATGTTGCCCTAAATAGCCCTCCAGAAGCAGCTGCCTGACTTGTTAACAGAAAAGACTGGATAAGATTGCAGGCTCCGTTCAGGGCTGTCGTGGGGAACATCACAAGTGCTGAGCTTGGTCTCTAGTTACAGCCTAAACAGGCTGTGGGTAGGAAGGGCGGGGGATAGGGGTGGACATGGGTCCCCAGGAGAGAGACAAAAACAACTCTATATGACTTGGTCATCACCTCTTCTGTTTTGCTTAAAGCTGATGTTGTAGTTCCTTTCTAAGTTAGATCAGAACTATGAACAATAGACAAACTAGATGTGAACTGTACTGTGTATGTGCCGTGGCCCTGTGCACCCGCCTCAGCTCAGTCTGGAGGATGAGGTTGCTCCCAAGGGTAGCTCCGCTTGGAGTTAGTCACAACCCTGGCTTCCCTGGAATTTCACCTTCTGGCCCACTCAGGGTTCTATGTCCTGGGACTCAGAGGTGGGGTGTCCTGCTGGAAGCCTATCCCCATGGCCCTAACAGGTCTCTGAGCTCCAGGTCAGAAGCAGGATGCTCTGTCTCTCTCGGACTTATGTGTCTCCCCATTTCTCAAAGAGTTCCTGCCCTCCACCTCACAAGTGCGAGTCCCTGTGCAATTCACAGCAGACTCTCCACCCCCACCCCCAACTCAGATGACCTGCCATCTGGGAGAGGCCATGGGCACCACTCCAGAGCTCAGCAGCAGAGAGAGAGAAAACCAATGAGGGCCAGGTCAGCATCTCCCTGGCCTTCACAGGGCTCTGCATTCTGACTGGCCACTGCCCTTTGGGTACTTCACCATTAGAATCAACACAACTTTGTTCTAAAAATACGCTGCGAGTCCAGCTTCACTGAGAAGCCCGCAAGAAGGAGCCTGACAGCAAGGACAGCATGTGACTTGCCTCATTAGTCCCACATTTACTGTGTGTCCACCAGTTCTGGTGACTGCTCACAGATCTTCCCTGAATGCAGAGTTCAGTTTCTTACCACTCTCTCCTCCATGAAGATTTCCCTGATGAATCCAACCAGGCCCTTCCACTTCATTATACATAAGATACAAAAGTGGATTCCATTGGTTAGTACATGCTTGCTTATTTCTGCTTACGTGCCTTTTTGTTTTTTAAGCTTTAATCTATTTAACTGAAAGGTAGAGTTACAGAGGGAGAGCAAAAGAGAGAGAAAAAGAGGGAGGTCATGATCTTCCATCCAACAGTTCACTCCCCAAATGGCCAAGGCTGGGCGAGGCCAAAGTCAGGAGTTTCAGCCAGGTCTCCCACATAGGTTCAGGGGCTCAAAGACGTGGGCCATCCTCCACTGCCCTCCTTGACCATTTGCAGGAAGCTGGAATAGTAGCGGAAGAGCCCGAACATAACATGCTCCCACATGGGGGGCCAGAATTGCAGGCAGCAGCTTTAACCATCACATCACAATGCCAGCCCAATTTATATGCCTTAGTGACATGTGATCTTTCCACATTAAACTCTAAGTCCCCAAAAGAAATCTACTTCTTATCAATGTACATGATGGGGTTGTATGCAGAACAGCTCAGGGCTGCAATACCTGGGCCTGATCAGCAGAAGCCCCTGCCGTCCACTCTTGTCCAGGACCACCTCCACATCTCTGCAGCCCTTTCACAGAGACCTCGGGCCCTCTCCAGTGTGCTAAGAACTTAAGTACATGGTGAGAATACAGACATTTCACTTTTCCTACAGCCCGAGGTTTCCTGCCCACAGCCTAGGGAAGGGCACTCTTGGCTGTTTCCTGCCCCAACTCTGGAGGATCTGCACTGTTTCCCTGCTGCTGCCAAAATCTGTTCTCCAGAAAACAGACACCCCAACCAGCTCTGGCAAGCACAGAAATTCCCACCTCACCAAGGATGAATCCTGGGTCTGCTCTCTTCCCCACCCATCCTGAAGCACTTGGAGAGAATCCACCCACATCTTCTCAGCAGTTTTACCTCTATTTCCTCCCCCAACGTGGCTTGAGAAAACCCTACCGTTTTAGGCACTCATGGCCCAACATGGCCCCAAGTCTTCAGAGAAACTTGGAAGGAATTTTTACCTAAGTAAAAGTAGAGTAAATGAACCAGGGTTCTTGGACAAAAACAGATCTGCAGGAAAGCCCAGGACTCTGGGCAGTTCCAGAGAGACACAAGCAACTGTCCACGTTCTTACCTTGGGCATCCCCACCAGAGGTTAGTACAGCGATGGCTTTGCCAACGCCCAGGGTTTTGGCCGCATGGTGCTCTTCGTGGGTCATGATCCACTCTAGAACACAAAACAACAGGCAGTTAGGACACAGCTGGGTACAGGTGCTGCTAGCTCAAGCAATGGCTCCGTCACACTGGCTGGAGGTAGCACAGACAGGCTCTCCCGCTACCCTACCACTGCCAAGGCAGCCTGGGAGCTCTGGACGTCTTCCAGGGACAGCCACACCCACAGAGAGCCACAGCTGAAATGCCACAGTAATCAAGCCCAATACTCAAAAGTCCTGGCTAATCCCTCTCTGGTCCCTCCCTCCCCAATTGGAACCTATTTGTAGAATAAGGTAAGGGCAGGGAGAAGGGCAGAGAACAACAGAGAAGAGAGAACCCTCATCAATGGAGGGCAGTGAGGACCCACTAGACCAGAGTGTAGAGGCAGAAAAACGAGTGCAGCCGGGGTTTCAGTGGGTGACAGTGGGGTTGGAGATCATCAAGGCACAATTGGGACCACTGGGGACTACCAGCCTTCCCCACACCCCTCATATTGCACACTACTGAATGTAACACACATCGCTGCCCCAAATGCACGGACACACACACGACAGGGGAACACCTACTGTGGCTGGACCCGAGACACTCTTCCAAGTACATTCAATGACAGGGCATCCAAGCAAACACCTGCTGGTTTTTCACTTCTTCTCTTCCTCTCAGCACCAAAACTGCCACCAAACCCACAGTCCTCTGGCAACAATGTCCTCCCCAGCCACCATCCCACCACCATCCTCCTGAACTGCTCACTTCAGAGCTACTCTCTCTCTCTGCCAAGTCCCCTTTGCCATATATATATAATATACATATATATATATAACGTATTTGAAGGCAGAGAGAGAGAATCTTCCATCCATTAGTTCACTCCCAAATGGCAACAATGGCCAATGCCAAGGGCTTTATCCACATCACCCACATAGCTGGCAAAGGGCGAAGCACTTGGAACCACCTTTTGCTGCCTTCCTGGCACTTGAGCAGGAACCTGGTTTAGAATCAGAGCAGCTGAGACCTCAACCAGCATTCCAGTGTGGAATGTCAGGTTCGTAAGCAGCTTAACTTGGTGCACTTTAATGCCTGCCCTCTGAGGCTTCAATGTAGATAGATTAATACACATGAACGGGAGCCATAAAGGAAGTTCATGCTTCCCCTCCGCATTCACACCCACTTCAGGGCAACTGCTTAAGACAGGGTCACATGGCACACACATCCACACACAGGCTGTGAAGACACCCCAGGCCTGCAGCACTGACAGATTAAGGTCACCAGCTGTGTTGGCACTTCAACCTGCTGCATGTACACCTCTACACTGTCCAGCAGGCTCTCCCTGCCCTTCCCACAGTCTGCACCCACCCAGCCAGGGGAGGCTAGGCCTCATGCACCTTGTTAACCGGAATGCCTTCACCAACACTCAGCATCCAGAACCATGTCCTTCACCTACCTGACTCATTTCATACCTGATATAGTATGTTACCTGTTGCTCACCCACTGACAAGAGTCTGGGCTATTCTGGGCTAGTCTGTGGCAGCCTGCAGCCTGTGGGGGACCCCATCAGCTCTATCCTCTGAGGGGCAGCGAAGGACTTGGCAACAGGGGGAAGTCAGAGTCCAGCCTACCCACAGGGACTCACATGGACAGAAGGATGAGCTGTGGGGCTACATCAGCCAAAGACAGCCCCCACAGAGCCTGCATCACTCCCATCTGCGCCCCACTCCAACCAGAGTCCCAACATTCTGCAAGTAACAGGCCACTAGACAACAGTTCAAAGAGTGAGGAATGCAGGTGGAATTGAAGATAGGCTTGGACAGATACACTTGGACTCCAGGACCTGGGCAAGCCAAGTGACAAATCCTGAAAGGGTAGCCACACAGAGAGCTGCTGGGGAACTGGGAAGGGAGCCGCTCTGATTCCCCCTCCCCCCTCCTCTGTCCTCTCCTTGCACAGCACTCCCAGGCTCCCTCAAGGACGGGAGGTCATCAGGGCAGAGGCCCGCTGAATTATTAGCTAGCCAGAGCACGCAATGAGCAGCTCCACTTTCCTCCGGAATCTCTCCAGGGCGGCAGCTCAGGACACCGGACCAGGGCAGACCCACTCCACCCACATGCGCGGACATGTATACACACATGAGGGACACACATGGAGCGAGCCCGCATCCCATGGGTCCAAAAACCCGTGCATGCGCGCACACCTCAGTTCCCACAACCCACACAATGTGGACAGAGACCCACGCATGCGGACAAACACGGGTTCCGCAACCCATGCGTGGGAGCTGCAGAAACACACGCACACACGCATAAGCAGAGCCACTGGGCCCAGGCCAGGTTTGGGGACCTGTGGGGGCAACTTGGCCACAGGGCCTCCCTCCCAGTCCAGCCGCAGGATAAGGCAGTGCAAGGCTGCCAGGGACGGGGTCCCTGAGCGCGGCCCGCACCCTGTGGCACTCTGGACAGCGTGCCCACCCCCGCGTGGCCACCTCCCCAGGCTCTCGGCCTTCCTCTAGGACCCGGTCCTGCTCACCGAAAGCTGAGCTCCTGCTCGGTCACCGCTTCTCCCCGCGCTCTCGGCCTGGGTACCCGCGGCGCGTCCGGGGAGGAGGGACGCTAGCGGGCGCGGGGCGGGGCCGCGGGCCGAGAGGAGAGGGAGGCTCCGCCCCGGCACTGCAGAGCCCCTGCAGACCCGCTCGGCCACCCGGACACACCGAGTTTCGTGCTGGTCCTGCTCTGGGCGCCAACAACAGTCCACCCTGCCCCTGCCTCTGGCGCACTGTTGTCCCTGAACCTGCACATTCTGGCCGCAAACACTAAGAATGCAACTGACTTGAAGATAGACACCGTTTAATGACGGCGGAGCAAAAGCGTCCATGGCCAGCGTGACCGGGAGAGGAATCCAATCTTCCACACCTTGCCAGCACCCGTTTTCAGAGCAGCAGGTTCCAACTCTGGCTACTTTGCTTCCAATTCAGTTTCCTGTTAATATGCGTCTGATAAGACAGTGGAAGATGGCCACGTACTTGAGACCCTGTCATCCATGCCAGGGAGCCACTCAGAGGTCTCAGCACCTGGCTTTTAGCTGATGTCGCCATTTGAAAAATGAACCAGCAAATGGAAGCTCTCTCTTCCTTTCTTTGCCTCTACCACTGTCTTCCAAATAAGTAAAGTCTTAAAAGCAAAACAAACAAACAAACAAACACTTCTGTACTGCAAAAAATGCACTTAAATAAAAAAGTAATCCTCAGAATGGGAGAAAATATTTGCAAATTGTCTATCATGTAGGGGACTGGAATCCAAAATATGTGAAGAACTCTTGCAACTCAGTAACAGAATAAAATGGACCAACTAAAAATGGGCAAAAATGGGCAAAATATCTAAAAAGAATATGTGTGACAAATAAACATACACAAATGCATTCAACAATATTTATCGTTAGGAAACTGCAAATCAGAACAGCTTGATTCTATTATTTGCCTATCAGAATAACGAAAACTCAAACACAGAATGGCAAAACCCTAAGAATACCACAGGCTGCTGTGGAGCGATTCACTGAATGCTGATTGCAGCACATTGGCCCAGCCACAGGAAGCTAGCCAGAGGATTTCTTAGAAACCTAGACACAGCCTTACCCATGATCCAGCAATGATACTGCTAAGTATTACTCAAATAAGCTTAGGAGTACAACTGGGCCTGATGTGATGGCCCAGTGGCTAAATCCTCACCTTGAACACACTGGGTTCCCATATCAGTGTCAGTTCATGTCCCAGTTGCCCCACTTCCCATCCAGCTCCCATGGCCTGGGAAAGCAGAAGGTGGTCTGGGAAAACAATAGAGGATGGCCTGTACCCATGTGGGAGACCCAGAAGAAGCTCCTGTCTCCCGGCTTCAAATTGGCTCAGTTCCAGCCAATATAGTTACTTGGGGAGTGAACCAGTGGATGGAAAATATTTGTTTCTCCTTCTCTGTGTAAATCTGCTTTTCCAATAAAAATAAATAAATCTTTTAAAAAAAGTACACCACACCAAAACCCACCTGTATATGGAAGCTTACACAGCTGCATGGGTAAAACTGGGGAAAACCAAAGCACCCTTTGAAAGGTGAATAAACATCTATACAAACAATGAAATGATCTACTGAACAATGAGCAGACACAGAAGAACCTTAGTGGCATACTGCTTAGAGAATGTCAGCTTGTGCATAGCTATAGCCTCACAGCTGGCTCAGTGACATAATAGGCTAATCCTCCTTCTGCAACACTGGCATCCCACATGGGGCCGCTGGTCTGAGTCCCAGCTTTTCCATGCCGAGCCCACTGCCTGAATATGGCCTGGGAAAGCAGCAGAGGATGGCTCAAGTGCTTAACCCCCTGCAGCCATGTTAGGGGTACGGTCCCCATTATGATCATCGTATGCTGATGTGGTGCATCTGTTACAGCAGATGAGCCAATGCGGTTACAACTTAGGCTGAGTCCAGAGTCTCCATCAGTGTCTACTCTCTCTGTTGGAGGTTCCTGTGACTTTTGACAAGCGAATAATATCATGTACCTGTAGTTTTATGAACCTAACAGTTTCCGTGTCCCCTCCATTCCTCCCTCATTCTCTGTGCCAAGTCCCAGGTACCACTGCTCTTTTCACTGCCTTTTGCAGAATGCTGTGCAGTAGCTGTGGCTGTAGCCTTAAAGATTTGTTTATTTTTATTTGAAAGGCAGATTTTACAGAAAGAAGAGAGGGAGAGAGATCTTCTGTCTGCTGGTCCACCTCTCAAATGGCTACAAAAGCTGGAGCTG
Organism: Ochotona curzoniae; assembly: GCF_017591425.1. Classification (NCBI taxonomy): domain Eukaryota; kingdom Metazoa; phylum Chordata; class Mammalia; order Lagomorpha; family Ochotonidae; genus Ochotona; species Ochotona curzoniae. The sequence goes on along the minus strand of NW_024465654.1, from coordinate 8,261,412 downwards.
GGCCAGACTGAAGCCAGGAACCTCTTCCAGGTTGCCCACATGGGTACAAGCACTTGTGCCTTCATCTATTGTTTTCCCAGACCACAAGCAAGGAGCAGGATGAAGAGTAGCCAGGACATGAACTGATGCCCACAGGGGATTCTGGCATTGGCAGGCAGAGGAGTAGCCTGTTACGCCACCTACTGGCCCCTAACTGCTTTTTGAATTTACTGATCTGAGAGGTTCCCTGATGGAAGTGTTTTATAGCTGAGCAGCTCAAGAGGGAATCTGCCCAGCTGCTGCTCCTGTCCTGGGGAGGTGAACAGCCCGCTGTGGATCCAGGTGTGGGTGCATGAAGCCTGCACCTGCAGGCAGGGTGGTGAGTGAGGAAAGGGTGTGAGCATTGCCACAGGCCAGGGAACCTAAGCATGGCAGAGTGGGACAAGCACAGGTCAGCAGAGCAAAGCAGCAGTCCTGGCAAAGGAGATGGCACCCACACCACACTAGCACTAGGCCATCCAGATGACCTTCACAGCTGCACTGAGTGATTCTGTGCCCTTCCCCACGTTACACACACACACACACAGCAAGGGGGTGACACGTTCTGGGCCGTCAGCCTCTCACCAGGGCTGATGAATGTTCCAAGGACTAAAACACAGGGACTAGCCATAATACTGCTAGGGAACTTAACTTCATCAAAGCTATACTCAGCTTTCCTCTGTTGCTGAGATTGGTAGCAAAAATCTGGAACTTAGGGTACCTGGCCCTGGCATGGAAAGAGGGAAGGAGAGGACCAAATGCTCAAGAGGACAGCTGGCACAGGGCTAAGAGGTTTCAAGTGTGCCATCTCCTCCACCTGCTCTGGCCAGGCACTGGTCTCCCTACCTGCAGCCAGGAACTGAACGCCTAGCTCCCAGGTAGCAGGGTTGGCAGACTGACAACCAGGTTCCTGCCACAAGGCTGCTGTTTATTAGAACCTTGCCAAAGGCCATGCTCAAGGGGCTGCCCCAGTTTGGATTCCAGCCCCCAAAACTGTGTGACACCAAAAGCCCCACCTTGATAAATATTTAAAATGGGGGTGGCGCTGCAACACCCAGCAGTCAAAGCCTCACCTCGCACGCACTGGTATCACATATGGGCGCCAGTTTGTGTCCTGGCTACTCTCATTCCCAACCAGTTTCCTGCTTGTAGCCTGGGAAAGCAGTACAGGATGGCCCAATGCCTTGGGACCCTGCACCACATGGGAGACCCAAAGGAAGCTCCTTGTTCCTGGCTCAGATTGGCTCAAGCTCTGGCTGTTGCAGCCACTTGAGAGGGTGGGTGTTATTCCTAATGGTTATGAAGCCCAGGCCCCATGTTAGGATGCCTGGATTTGCCACCTGGCTGTGGCTCCGGACTCCAGAGTCCTGCCAGTGTGGAACCTGGGAGGCAGTGAGAACAACTCAAGTGACTGGATTCTGGCCACTCAGGGGAAATTTGAATTAAGCTCCTAGTTCCTGGCTTCAGCCTCATCTTCCCTTACATGGCAGGCATCTGGGATGTGGACCATCAGGTGGGAGTGCAGGAGTGCTCTCACTCTCCTCAAATTAAACATACATGCACACACATTTTAAATAGAGAAATACTATTTTTGAAACTTATTTGAAAGGCAGAGAGAGAATATTTTCCATTTATCTGTTGGTTTGCACTCCTCCGATGGCCACAACAGCAAAGGGTAGGCAAGAGTGAAACGAAGAGCCAGGAACTCTACCCAGTTCTTCCACACGAGTGGCAGGGGCCCAGGAAGTTGGATCGTGGGTATGTGAGCAGAAGCTGGACTGGAACAACTGGGACTTCAACCAGCACTCACACATCAGATACCCAATTCCTGTCCCACCTCTTTGCTTTACAAGCTACCCTGCCTCAGGTATTTGTTAGACTGATACACCAGGTAATGCTATGTTCCCAGGGAGACCTAAGCAAGACTTCACCTAGCCCCAGCCATGAGGTAGGTTCTCTGCATGACCCTCTCTATAGGAGGGTGGTTCAGAAGGCCCTGTTGTGCCTTCTGGGGCTCACTAGGGGTCAAACAACTGTTATAGAACTGGCATCAAGTTCATGTACATGGTAGGGTTAAACATTGTAATGATCTGACCTGGTGTGGTGGCGTAGCGGCTAGTCTCACCTTGTACGCTGGGATCCCATATGGGCGCTGGTTCATATCCTGGCAGCCCCGCTTCCCATCCAGCTCCCTGTTTGTGGCCTGGGAAAGCAGTCGAGGACGGCCTAAAGCCTTGGGACCCTGCATCCACATAGGAGACGCAGAAGAAGCTCCTGGCCTCGGATCAGCTCAGCTCTGGCTATTGCAGTCACTTGAGGAGTGAATAATTGGACAGAAAATCTTCCTCTCTGTATATCTGACTTTGCAGTAAAAATAAATAAATCTTGGGCCTGCTGGCGTGGCCCAGCGGCTAAAGTCCTTATCCTGAACGTACCGGGATCCCATATGGGCACTGGTTCTAATCTCGGCAGCTCCACTTCCCATCCAGCTCCCTGCCTGTGGCCTGGGAAAGCAGTCGAGGACGGCCCAAAGCCTTGGGACCCTGCACCTGCACGGGAGACCTGGAGGAGGTTCTTGGTTCCTGGCTTTGGATCGACGCAGCACCAGCCATTGCACTCACTTGGGGAATGAATCATTGGACAGAAGATCTTCCTCTCTGTCTCTCCTCCTCTCTGTATATCTGACTTTCCAATAAAAATAAATAAACATTTAAAAATAAAACAAAACAAAAATAAATAAATAAATAAATATTTTTTTAAAAAACCACATTGTAATGATCAAGAAAGCAGACATCTTGGGGAGAGTGCCAGAAGCTGGAAGAGCTCTTGAGAGCCACTGAGGAATTCTAAACACCTGGTTGCAGGCAATCATTCCACAGGAGAGGGCCTGGGTTCAAGTTCTCACCCCGCTCCAGATTCAGTTCCTGTAACGGCCTTAGTAGTTGAGTCCCTGCCACCACCCTGTGGGAGACCCAGACTGAGCTGCAGGCATCTGGCTTCCTTCTAGTTCAGGCCTGAGTGCTAGAGGCACTTGGGGGCAGTGGCCCAGTGGAAACATCAATCAACAAACATGTAAAGCACCTGGTTCATATGCGCTGGCCTGACCATTAGCCTGCGTGTCATGGGCAAGACAATGAAGGTATGGACTGCTTTGGACAAAACTTCAAGCTGGAATAAATCTAGATGAGACTACCGGGTAATAAATGTGATAACGGTTACCAGAAGCTGATGTGTTTAGAAGCAACAAAGGTGTCCCCTTACCCCACCATGGAGGTGTCTTGGCCCAGGAATGGGAAAGGAAGGTCTGCACTGACACCACTGTGATAAGATGAGGAAGGTATTGCTGGTGACACACAGTGCAGTTTGGAATGAGAAGCAGGGGCCAGAACTGTGGCACAGTGAGTTAAGCTGCTGCCTGTGACGCTGGCATCTCATATGAGTACCAATCTGAGACCTAATTGCTCTGCTTCTGATCCAGATCCCTGCTAATGAGTTCGGGACAGCAGTGGAAATGGCTCAGGCACCTGGGACTCTGCCACCCATGTGGGAGATCAAAATATAATTCCATGATCCTGGTTTTGGCATGTCCAAACCCTGGCTTTTGGAGAGTGAACCAGTATTTGGGAGATAGGGTGTGTGTGTGTGTGTGTGTGTGTCCGTGTCTCCTCATTTTGTGACTCTATTTCAAATCGATTAATTTTCTTTTAAATAAATAGATCTTAAGGAGGGAAATAGGTGAGGCAGTCACCAAGGTGTGACTCCAATCCAGGACCCTGAGACATCTCAGGCACTGACTGGGAAGCCCAAATCAGAGCAAGCAAACAGCTCTGTCCTCATGAGCTCAGACGCTAGTGAGCAAAGCACATAAAAATCACACCAGCCAAGAAACGAAGAAAAACAGGAAATGGGAAGCAGCAGTGTGACAGGGATGCTAATGAAGCTGGCTGGAGCAGAAACATTTCAGAAGAGGTCTGGCTGCTTAAGTTTGTGGGCAGCTGTCAGGGAGCCAGCATGGGTATACAAGGCCAGAGGCTAGGACAAGCCAGGTGGTTGGGGACTAGAGGACAAGCACACCAAGGGGCTGGCAGTGCCTTGGTGGGGGAGCCTGTGGTACAGCCCTCTCTGGACAGCTGTGTCTCTGGCCCTCTCACTTCCATCCCACCCAACTGGCCTCCTGTTCATCATCTGCCTCCTCATTAAATTATAAACTCTAGGAGACAGGCCCCGGGCATAGGCAGGAGATGGCCATCACATCACAGCTCTGGCTGGACAGGGCAGCTCCACCAGTCATCGGGAGCAACGCGTCTGCCACAGGGCACTTGTCTGGCTCTCCTACCTCACTTGGCACAGGTGGCAGACTTTCTTTGTGTGTCCTGGTTGGTTGAAGCCAATAGTGCACAATTCCAGTCTAGGAGAAACTGGCTGCGGTGCCACTGCATGAGCCCTACCTGGGTATGCTGAGACATTCCAGGACTGGCAGGAGTTGGTCCAAGAAGATGCACTCTGGAGAATCACCCGAGGACAGCGGTGTGTTCAGACATGCATCTGTATGGAATTCTGTATCACACACATCACAGAATGCATACGCTGACCCCCACGGTGTGGCCCTACACTTAGGCTACACAAGGGTATATGTGGGCATTCTCATTCTCCTGCATGGAAATAAGCTTATTAATTCCACTTTCCATGAGCTATTTGAAGCATACTTGTACTTGGTTATGAAAAGTCTTTGTCTCGGGCCCGGCGCGGTGGCGCAAGTGGTTAAGTCCTCGCCTTGCATGCTTGGGATCCCATATGGGCGCCGATTCTAATCCCGGCAGCCCCGCTTCCCTTCCAGCTCCCTGCCTGTGGCCCGGGAAAGCAGTCGAGGACAGCCCAAAGCTTTGGGACCCTGCACCTGTGTGGGAGACCCAGAAGAGGCTCCTGGCTTGGGATCGGCATAGTATCGGCCGTTGCGCTCACTTGGGGAGTGAATCATCGGATGGAAGATCTTCCTCTCTGTATCTCCTCTCTGTATATCCGCCTTTCCAATAAAAAATAATAAAAATAAATCTTTAAAAAAAGAAAAGTCTTTGTCTCTGATGCAGAAAATAAGGCCCTGCTTGGAAAGAACATGGCCACTGTCTCCACACCCCACCTGCACATGCATTGGGCATGACAGGTCACCTGGGTGTGCATGTACTTGTAACAGGCAACACAGGGCATGGTAATGCAGACAGGTGGTCCTACAGCGAAGTACATGACAGTGCAGGAACAGGGGTTGGCCAGCTCAGTCATCCTGGAAGTCACTGGCCACCTAGACACGCTGCCCATCAGGGATGTTCTCATGCCAGGGAGGTGTTGGTTGTACTCGGCACTAGAAGCTGCTAGACCCGAGCTTGGCACACAGAACTACCTGTTGTCCTTCTGTTTCCATCCTGGAGGAAACTGACCCATACTCTCGGCTTCCTGGGCTGCTAAGCACCTTTCTTCACAGAGGCTGGGAGCTAAAGCCCAGGCATGAGGGTGAGGCCTCAGGGACTCACTCTCCTGATGGGGTCCTGCAGCTGGTAGGGGTCCACTTGGGCCAGCAGTATACAAAGACACACACCCTTCCCCTCCACTGCACACAATGACAATGAGCTAGAGGAAAGGTGAGAGAAACACCCCATTCTCCTGTTGGCACTGCACATGCACAGTTGCACCACATCAAGGGGCAAGTGCTGGTCAGGCTGGCAGGAGCCGCTGAGGGACAGCAGCAGGCCTGAGCATGTTTGGATGTCAAGGGTTATTACGTCTGCTCATCATATGACATATGCACAAGCTTCTCCGTGGCTCCCCACGCGGGTGCCTTCAAGCCTAGATGGGAAAGGGTGTGGCATCCACCCTACCAGACAGGTCTCCCCACCCAGCAAAGTATGTTTGTTAATACACAAATAGGGTTACTCCTTATGGTTTCCCCACTACAATGAGCATGAAGCTCCAGCAGGCACTGCACTTGCCTCTCTCATGCTGTATCTTGAGTTCAACCTCAATTCCTGCCCACCATTTGGATCATAGCAGCCAGCTCTCCTTTTCTTGAAACCTATTATTCTCTTTTTTTCCCTTTTACCTGGATAAGGCACCCTTGCCCCTCAGACCTTCCTGAGAATGGGGTTTTCTCATCCATTGGGTCACATTAGGTCTCATCTACACACTGATCCCACAGTGCTATGTTCCTTCATGGTGCTAGCTGCATCCGAACCACACACCATGTCTTTCCACAATTATTGCCAATCTCCCAATGCTCCTGTCTTGTTTGCTGCCCAGCATAGCTCTTGACACGGAATGTTCAGTAAATCTGCTTGGAAGGGATGACAGGGAGAGAAGAGGGAGAAGGGTGAGAATGAGGCAGAAAAGAAGTGGGGCTCCATGCTGTGCAGGGAGGGGAACGTCAAGCTCCTGACCCAGATAAGACCCAAGAAACCAGCTGATCTGGCCCTGCCAAGCCAACTGCAGGCAGGACCTGAAATTCAATGAATTGACAGCAGGGTAATTTTGAAGGAGGTAATTTTGTGTGGCCTGGGAAGGACACCTGTAGTACCCAAAGGGCTTTGGTAGAGAAGGCTCCCCACTCAACTCCACCAGGAAAGCTGGCTCTCACCCAAGAACAAGAGGGTTTTTTCTTTCTAAGATAAATTTCCTTAATAGTCTTATATATTTTTCAATTTATTTGCTTTCATTTTATTTGAAAGGCTGAAAGAGAAATCCTTCAACCCTCGATGCATTCCCCAAATGGTCCCCACAGCTAGAGTTGGGCCAGGCTGAAGCTAGGAGTTCAGAACTCTACTCAGGATGTTAGGCACCCAAGCCCTTGGGCCATCATCAACCACCCTACCCCCCAGGGTGTACCACTGCGCTCTGGGACACACACATCCCCAAGGAGTGGCAGGACTGCTGAGCTGAACCTGGCCTGGCTTAGCCCTGATATTCACAGGCGGAAGTTGTTTATGGGATAAATCTGAGCTCCAGCCAGAGGCAGGCCCAAGGCATTATCTAAGCAAAGGGAGTATAAAATACTAGGAATAGAGCAACAGGAGAAACGGAAGGGCACAAGAGAAGAGGACAAGCAGGAAATAGCATGTACTAATTCAAGATGCACTAAGACAAAACCCGCAGCTAGCTGTTCCTAATGCCTTCCCCGCATGGACAAAGCAAGGCTGGGTAAAAGCAAAATATTCACACAGAGTGGCCATGGGTAGAGACATGGCCCAACCAGCTAAACAAGTCAGCATTCCTATGTGAAGTCACCTTCTTGGGACAGTGGTCAATTTTGTGCACACTGATGAGACTCCAACAAGTAGAGCTGAGGATCCAGAAACAAGCACTCACTCCTTCCCTGGTTCCCTACATTGCTAGACCTCCTTGCTTTGAGGTTCAAGATTGTGAGCCTTTCAAGTGGGTGCTGGGATGCCCGGTTTAACCCAGGGCTACTGCTAGAGAACGCTGGGAGGTACCAGTGAGGGCTCCAACACAAGACCTGCATGGAATCCCTTGCTCCTGGTTTTGGCCTGGTCCAGCAACACTGTGGCAGTGAGGGAAGCCAAGTAGCAGCTAACAGAGATGAAGAGGGTGAGGGTTAGGGAGGGAACGCCACCCACTGACCTCTCTCTTCTTTTGTCTCTCTCTCTCAAACACATACACACATCCTCCCTGTGTCTTAGCTCCCATTTTAGACCTGGTGGGTTCTACCATGGCTGACCACTGCATGCATGAAGACATCACTCTTCAATACTCCTGCTTTCCTACCCCAGTGACCCACAGGCCTCACCAGTTGGAAGAGGAGATGTGCCTTCCTGTGGATCAGGGTCATCCTCAGTATCTAGACCAGGTGAGGCCTCTGGCTTTGGTGAAGGGCTGGGTAGGAGCCTGCTGGAAGTCGAGGCCTCCCCGGCTGAGAAGCAAGAGCTCTTGGTTATCCTCAAGCTGAGACCAAAGGAGGGGTGCCTCCCCCACCCTCCTAGGTCTAGTGTGCTCCCCCAACCCCTCACATCCCCCAGGCTTCTCCACTCCTAAATTCAATAACCCATCTCCACAGTTGTCTTACAGCAAGAAGTGTCTACCCCTTTGACAGACACAGAAAACTAGAGCTGAGTGGAAGGGGACATTTCCCCTTGGGGCATAACTTGACCCTAATAATGGCACCTGGGGTTCCCCTGGTGAGCTCAGGAACCAACTCAGGGGCTCCCTTTCAACATCCAACCCTCCCTCCCTGCCAGGGACTGTCCACACACACCAGGCCAGTGGTCTGTTCATGTGGATGCTCCGTGAGGAAAGCATGAGGGGACACACCACTCACTGGCCTCTGGGGTCTGTTCTGAGCCTCCCGTGGGAGAACCCTAGCCACAGCGGGGCACCGTTAGGAGCCACTGGGGTACCTGTGCTTGGAGGAGTCCTGACTACCTGCTGGGAGCGAATCACACACATGAAAAACTTCAGGTGAAATTCCTCTTTACGCATGGCTGCCCCCTAGGAATAAGAGACAGCGTTAAGGCAAGCGGGTGCCAAAGTGTCCATGATTTCCCAGTACCTGCCCCGGCACGGAGCCACCGTGAAAGCCCGGTAAGGGCGCAGGTCAGGCGGGCCTGCGGGACGAGGCCCTTGGCTGCCAGGCTACAGGGTCCCGCCCGTGGGGGGACCCCACGCGAGGACGCCGGGAGACTAACTTGGCTCCCAGTACCTCCTGCACCAGCGCGAGCGCTCCGGGCCTCGCCACACGACACGGCAGGGACTACGAACTATGCAGGACCCGGATCCCCGGGTCTGTGCGAGGGCCCTGGCGGCTGCCTGCGGGCCCAGGGCCGCGACCGGCTGCCATGGAAACAGCAGCGCGAGTACAGGCCGCCCGGCGGAACCAGAGTGCACAGGCTGCAGGAGCAGAGGGACAGAGAAGAACAGGACACGAAGGGCGCGCTTAGCGCACGCCGCGCGTGCGGGCGGAGAAGAGCGCGGGCAGCCGGGGACCGACGCGTGGCGACCACCACCGCCTTTGCGGCCGCACCAGCCGCGTCGCCGCGTGCAGGTGCCCCGCGGGGCCTTCGCGTGGCTCCTTGGCCACCAGACCCTGTCCCCCGCGGCCTCCGCAGGCCCTTCCGGGGCTGGGAAAGCGGTTCCGGTTCGCGGAGCCTCCCGGGATTTGCGTTCCGCGACCGGCCGGAAACCCCCTCGCCTCGCAGCCGGTTCCGGTCCGGTGAGTGGCGGCGGGAAGCCGGGGGCGGGGGCGGATGGCGGGAGCCTGGCCGCGAGGCCGGGCCTGGCGGGGAGCGCGCGTTCCCCGGGCCCTGCCCCCGTGCCCCTCGCCCCGCGCGGCCGCCGGCCGGCGAGTGGCGGTTCGCCGGAGCGCTTCGCGCAGCGCCCTGGGGCCCACGCCGGCGCCGCCCCCTGGGCTTTCCCGCCCGAGCGGGGTCGCCGCCCCGGGACGCGCCCTCGCCGGCTCACCTGTCGGCTTCCCCACGGCCGCTCGTGCGCCCCGCGCGCCGCTCGCCGGGAGGCGCCTGCGCTAGTGCTGCGGCCGCCCCGCCGCGCCGGACGCCGCTGCGCTCATCGCCGCTCGGTAATCCGCGGTGACCCCGGCGGGATCGCTGGGCCCGGGGACGGGGATTCGCGTTATCAGCGCCGCCGCAGCGTCCTCTATCTCGCCCGCAGGGACGCGCCGCGTTATCACCGCCGGGGCAGCCTCCTCGGATGTTCCGAGTATTGTTCGTGGCGATGGTAATTCTCGGATGCCCGCGGGAGGCCTTGCAGGGCTGACAACTCCCTGGCCCGGGGTCGGGGCTGCCACCCACACGGACCCCTAGTCTGCACAGCTCCTGGGGTGTGCTGGGTTCAGTGGGATCTTAAGCATCCTTTGGAGCCGGTGCCCTGAGCCCTCAGGGTTCTGGTCGCCTCCAAGCCGGTGAGTGGAAGTAGGGGTCGGGTGATGCAAGCAGGTGCTTCTGCTGACCACGGCCAAGTCCCGCAGGGCTACAGCTTCGAAAGTCCTCCTCGCGTCATGGGAAGGCCCAGCCAGGCCGGTGGCCAGCTTCTACCAGCAGACCCGTCCTTCCTCCCTCCCCTGCATGCGGCTCAGGTTCCGGGTCTCCTTGGGACTTGGCTGGGCTGGTGGAAGCCAGGAGCACAAGATGATGTGCCTGGTACTACACGGCGCACACAGATGTTTATGTCCACACACCTAGCTGACTGTGAGCAAAGTTTACCAGGGACTGCGTTCCCAGGCAATCTCCAGTGTATCCCTTAGGAGTGTGTGAACTTGGACCTGCTTCCATTGCAGTCAGGACTTCATCCGCGTTTTTTTCTTGTAGGTCTTTATTACTTTGTGCTCAGCTACTAATCTGGTTCCCCTCAAGAACTAATTGCGTACATTCTTTTGGTGAAGAAAATGGTTAGTGTGTACAAAGGAATTCATTATTGAATGAGTTATTTTCTTAACAGGAAAACTATTTGAAAATGTATTTATTTGAAAGGTACAGTTGTAGAGATTTTGCATCTGGTGGGCTGCTTCCCAAATGGCTGCAGGCAGCCAGGACTGAGCCAAAAGTTGCACTCAGGTTTGCCATATTGGGTACAAGGTCTTTGAGGGCTTAGGCCATATGCTGCTTTCCCAGATGTATTAGCAGTGAGCTGGATCGCAGCCGTTGGATGTGCAAAGTGCTGCTTATGCGATGCTGGTATTGCAGGTGGCAGCTTTACCCACAGCACCGCAATTCCAGCCCCAAGAGAAGAATTCCTACACTTGGAGGCATTTAGTGGTCTGAAAGTTACCAGACCCAGCATTGCATGGAGACTCTTGGGATCCAGTATCCCTTCTCCTGATACAGTCCCTAGGTGGTGAAAAGCACGCACTGTGGGCACACTGAGGAAGGTCGGTCTGTTTACCCCTCCAAGTACATGTCAGGCTTCAGTTCCTTAAAGTGGTGGATCAGTGAGGAATTGTGAGGCTGCAGTAAAGGAAGTGAAGTGTGGGGTGTGGTCATATCTTGCTGAACCTCCCCAGCACAGCCTTAGGGTTTTTAGCTTGCTTGGTCTGTCTCCTCATTCGTCATTGAGTGTGTCACTGGGCTGCAGACTTTCTATTGGCATTCTTTTTTAAAGATTTATTTATTTTTATTGGGAAGTCGGATATACAGAGAAGAGGGAAGAGAGAGGAAGATCTTCCATCCGCTGGTTCACTCCCCAAGTGACCACAACAGCTACAGCTGAGCTAATCAGGAGCCAAGAGCGTCTTCCGGGTCTCCCACACAAGTGCAGTGTCCCAAGGCTTTGGGCCATGCTCAACTGCTTTCCCAGGCTATTGCACCGGGCCCTATATTGGCATTCTTAAAACAAAAAGAAAAAAAAAGTTGATAATAGTTACCAAGTGACCTAAGACAGCACTACTAATTTACTACTGGTTAATGTGATTTTCTCCCTTACCCTGGAACTCGGGGGAATTCAGTTAAAGAAGAAAGGAGGGCCTGGCGCTATAGCCTAATGGCTAAAGTCCTCGCCTTGCATGCACTGGGATTCCATATGGGCGCTGGTTCATATGTTGGCTCTCCCACATTCCTTCCAGCTTCCTGCTTGTGGCCTGGGAGAATCATCAAGGATGGCCAGAGCCTTGGGACCCTGTAACCATGTGGGAGACCCAGAAGAAGCTCCTGGCTTCGGATCAGCTCAGCTCTGGCCATTGTGGCCACTTGGGAGTGAACCAGTCAGTATATGGAAGATCTTTTTTGTCTCTCCTCTCTGTAAACCTAACTTTCCAATAAAATAAATAAAACAGGAGGAGTAACCTGGAGGATTTCCACATAGAAGTCTTTTAAGTTGGGCTTTTTTTGTTTTTTTCCAAAGATTTATTTGTATTTGTTGGAAAGGTAGATTTACAGAGAGGAGAGACAGAAAGATCTATCTGCTGGGTCACTCCCCCAAGTGGCCTCAATGGCCAGAGCTGAGCTGATCAGGAGCTTCTTCTGGATTTTTTTTTTTAAGATTTATTTTATTATTTTTATTGGAAAGGCGGATATACAGAGAGGAGAGACAGAGAGGAAGATCTTCCGTTCGATGATTCACTCCCCAAGTGAGCGCAACGGCCGATGCTATGCCAATCCCAAGCCAGGAACCTCTTCCGGGTCTCCCACGCGGGTGCAGGGTCCCAAAGCTTTGGGCTGTCCTCGACTGCTTTCCCGGGCCACAGGCAGGGAGCTGGAAGGGAAGCGGGGCAGCCGGGATAGAACCGGCGCCCATATGGGATCCCGGGCGTGCAAGGCGAGAACCTTAACCACTTGTGCCACCGCGCCGGGCCATGCTTCAGAGAGAGAGATTGTGCTTCTGGATTTTCTATATGGAAGCAGGATCCCAAAGCCTTGGGCCACCTGCTGCTGCTTTCCCAGACCATCCTCAGGGAGCTGGGTGGGAAGTGGAGCAGTTGGAGTTGAACTGGCTCCCACATGGAATGGTGGTGCTGACAGGTAGAGGATTAGCCACTTTAGCCATCAAGCAGGCCTGTAAGTTGAACTGTGGTAATGCATTTGAAGCGTAAATCTAAGGCTTAAGTTCTTTAGGGGTCCTGTTTGGCAGGCTAGATAATCCAGTGTTGATTGCTGTGCTTGGCAGTGTTGCCCTCCCTCTGTATAAGCACGAAGTGTGTTGTTCTCTCAGCACTGTTGGCGTCATGCTCCACCCTCACCTTTGCCTCTGAGATGAGACAGTGTCTAGAGGAAGGGGCACTGTGACCTTCTCCTGGGAGTCTGCTGAGAAGCCCACATGCCATAGGCATGTTTATTAGCCTGGTTTCGGAAATTGGGCTTTAGCTACTTTTTCTTTTCTTCTGGGAGAAGTGAACACTTCAGAGAAGTGTTTACTTACAGCAGTCCTTCACTTAAGGTTTGGCTGCCCATGGTCTTAATCACCCATGGTCAACTCTGTGGTCAGAAATGTTAAATGAGAATTTATTTATTTTTTCTAAGATTATTTGAAAGGCAAGAGAGAGACAGAGAGATCTACCATCGCCATTTGCTGGGTCGCCTCCTAAGTGGCTACAGCAGCCAGAGTTGAGCCAGGCTGAATCAGGAGCCTGCATTCCATCTGGGTCTTCTCCAGGGGTGCCTCTTGTGTTCTCGGCAAGGAGCTGGGTCAGAATGGAGTAGATAGCACTTGAACTGGTACTGCGATGTGGAATGCTGGTGTCAAAAGTGGTGTTTTAAATCCTGGTGCCTTAATTAGTCCATGTTTTGAGAGTCAGAAGACTGTGGTATTGTATTGCTATAATGCTTCTCATTATTTGCTACTCTCTTATTGGGCTCAATTCATATATTAAACTTTACAACTGATGTATGTGTTGTACTATAGAAAGTTCATGGAAAAGTAAGATTTTGAAAGAAGTAAGATTTCTCTAATAAAAATTGTTTAAAAAGAAAAACTTTTTGAAAAATGTATAGTCTGAAAAAGTACGCGTGCGTTTCAGTTTTTCTTGAAGATTTGTTTATTTTTATTGGGAAGGCAGATATACAGAGAGGAGAGACAGAGGACGATCTTCCGTCTGCTGATTCACTCCCCAAGTGGCCACAGTGGCTGGAGCTGAGCTGATCCGAAGCCAGGAACAAGTAACCTCTTCCCAGTCTACCACACAGGTGCAGGGTCCCGAGGCTTTGGGCCATTCTCAACTGCTTTCACAGGCCACAAGCAGGGAGCTGAATGGGAAGTGGGGCGGCCAGCATTAGAACTGGCACCCATATGGGATCCCAGTGCATTCAAGGCGAGGACTTTAGTGCTAGGATGCCACGCCTGGCCCAAGAAGCTGGGTTTCTAGGGTGCAGTGCCCAGGAACCCCACGAAAGAGGCATTCTGTGTAAGCATGGAGCTTTATTTTGTTGCATGATGGGGTGGAGGGGCTGTGCTTTTTACAGACTGCAGCATTCCTTGCTTGTCCACAGGAAATCAGTAGCATATTTGCTCTGAGTACCACATAAGGAAGATAATCTTAAAAAAAGAGCTTTTCTTATTTTTTTGAAGGACAGTGTTATGGCGAGCGGGATATCTTTTATTTGAGGTTTTATTCCACAAATGCCGCAAGGTCTGCCGCTGGGCCACACTGAAGTCAGAAACCTGGAATTCCATCTGGGTCTGCTTTGTGAATGCAAGAGCCCAAAGACTTGAGCCATTTTCTGCTTTCCTAGACTCCTTTGCAGGGAAGTGGATCTGAAGTGGAGCAGCTGGGACTCAGACTAGCCCAGATGAGAAACTGGCAATCTGAGCAGCAGCTTAACCCCGCACATAGCTGGCTCTGGAAGAGAAGCCTGCGTGGGGCCATAATTGGGACAAGGTGGCTCAACATAGCACAAGGCGCACAGGCAGGAAGGACCTGAGTTATCTGATGTTGTGACCTCTTGTGCATTGTGCAGTTTTCCTGCAGGGGTGCTCCCCGCTTGCTGCTTGTGTTGGTGCTCGGATGCTGTGGCTTGGTCGTGACTGCTTAATGACCTGGCACAGATTGCCCAAGTGTTGGGAAGCAGCTCTGAGCACTGGTAGTTCCCTTGTTCCCCATCAAGTCAGCCCTCCTTACACCTTAGACTTTTCACTCCTGAAGAAAACAAAGGATTGGTACTTCTGAGTGGCTTTCTGATCTGCAGTTAGATAAAATGGATGTCTATAATGTTCATTAGGTAATGTTTCTCTTTTGTATCTTTTCCTCAGTGAACTTTGTATTGTTGCCAAAGTCAGTGATGTGAGAAGACCTGACATGGGTAAGACTAACCATAGTCAGTTCAATTTTTCAATTGCCCTGAAATTTTTCAAATTATTTATTTATTTTTGTACTTAATCTATTTATTTGAGAAGCAGGCTTACCAAAAGAGAGATTACTTGTCCTCAGATTCACTTCCCAGTGCTGTCACGGCTAGGGCTATGTCCAGTGTCTGGGGCTCAAGCATGGGTCCCATCTGCTATTGCTTTCCCAAGTGCACAAGCAGCAAATGGGATTGAAAGTGGGGCAGCTAGGTCTGGAACCAGGACTTAGGTGGGATGCCAGCATCATGGACAGCGGCTTTACTTGATGTCCCATAGTGCCGTCTGTCTGATTAGTGAAGTGACCAATATTAACAGTGTTGGCTTCTGAATGGTAAAATTTTCCCTCAATTCTTTAAATGTGAAAACCTGTATTTCATCGCTTCTCGGCTCTTTGGCTAGGATCAAATGTAGAAAACCGGTATTTCTACAGTTAAAACATTAAAACTTTTCTGTGGGAAAACTTCATTATTTCTAAAACTTAAGGCTGTGTTTTTGAACTATTTTGGTGTATAATTTTAGTTCCGAATGAGCTGGTTTCTGCATAAGGACCTCTTGAACATTTTTTTTTTTAACACAGGATTATGGGCAGGGGGTGTTGTTTGACTGCAAAGTTCTTTGGGAATCGGTTTTGTTAATTGCTTTTATTATATGAAAAGATGGGCTCATAGGAAAAATATTGAAGAATGATGTGCCTTGAGCTAATCTGGTCTCTCCTCAGATGACACTGCTGACAGGGCGAGGATGGATGCTGGCGAGGTGACTGTCATGAACCACGGCTCTATCCTCAGATCTCACTTCCTGCCACAGACAGGCTTTCTCAAGGACCAGCCTTCATGTTCTGACCAGCAGGTTAGGAATAATCGCCCTTAATTAATTAGTTAATTAGTTAAGCTCATTGTAAGTTTCTATCTCATATAGTTTATTTTTTTTTAATTATTATTATTATCTTATGATAGAGTTCCCATAGGCCTTGGATTTCCCTTACCCCCTCCCCAAGTTCCCTTCCCCCCCACTGAATTCCCATATGTTTTTACTATAGTATAGTTCTTCATAAGCAGTCATATCATCCATCATTGCGGGCATGGACAATGGCAGAGAGTCCAGCATCCTATTGTCAAGATATTGTTAGTGGTTTCGTTGGGAGTCCATCTTTAATCTGGAAGTAGAGATGTATACTACATTGTATCTTCACATCTGGCCATGATTATGGTAGGCTCCATTATGCAGTTACTACACATCCCTTTAAATGAAAAGCCACAATGCAAAATCAACAAAAGTAAGAAAAAAAAATAAATTAAAAACTCCATGAAGTTAAATAACATGCTACTGGGTATGATAGTTTCCAATGCACAGTTGCTGTTCATCCCCTTAAATGAAAAGCCACAATACAAAATCAACAAGAAAAAAAGAGATTAAAGGCATAAATTACTGAATGACTAATGTGTCGCTGAAGAAATGAAAAACAATATCAAGAACCTTCTTGAAGAAAATGATGCTACTGTGTGATGCATGAAGAATTTGTTGAGAAAAAGTTTTGAAGAGATGAAGCAAACAAAACAATCCTTGAGATATAGTTTCTGCTGATCTTCGTTGGTGAAATATGTCTCCTGTAGGCAACAAATACATGGGTTAAGTTTCATAATCTGTGTTGTTTGATGAGTTTAATCCATTTACATTCAGGGTTATAGGAATGGGTAGTAATTTGGTCCTGTCATTTGAGCAATGGGTTGTTCATTGATTTCGACTTCTGTAGTTATTTTGCTGGGATGTTCTTCACATTTGTCTTTAGTTTTTTTTTTTTTTAAGATTTATTTATTTATTATTACAAAGTCAGATATACAGAGACGAGGAGAGACAGAGAGGAAGATCTTCTGTCCGATGATTCACTCCCCAAGTGAGCCGCAACGGCCGGTGCTGTGCCGATTCAAAGCCAGGAACCAGAAACTTCTTCCAGGTCTCCGACGCAGGTGCAGGGTCCCAAGGCTTTGGGCCGTCCTCAACTGCTTTCCCAGGCCACAAGCAGGGAGCTGGATGGGAAGTGGGGCCGCCGGGATTAGAACCGGCGCCCATATGGGATCCCGGTGAGGACTTTAGCTGCTAAGCCACGCCGCCGGGCCCTTTGGTTTTGATGGATGCTATTTCTCTTCTCCATCAAAAAAACATCTTTAAATATCATTTGAAGGACAGTAACAGAAGAGGCATATCCTTTAAAACTTTCTTTACTGTGGAAGAATTTTATTTCATTTTCAAAGACAAAGGAAAGCTTTGCTCGGTACATTATCCTGGGCCGACAAGTTTTTGCTTATAGAATCTGGAATATGTCACTCAGTTCTTTTCTGGCCTGCATGTGTCTTGATGAAGATCACTTTTGGTCAACCCTGTTGGAAGTTCTGTGGCATTCCTGGATGTTGTTTCTCAATTTTTTCTCTAGATTACGGAAAATTTCCCTTATTATTTCATTAAATACATTTTTAAACCCAGCTTCTCTCTCTGCACCTTCTGGGACTCCCATAACTAACTCTCTCTCTCTCTCTTTTTTTTTTAAGATTTATTATTTGTTTGGATTGGAAAGGTACATAATACAGAGAGAAGGAGAGACAAAGAGGAAGATCTTCCGTCCGATGATTCACTCCCCAAGTGGCCACAACGGCCAGTTCTGAGCTGATCTGAAGCCAGGATCCAGGAACTCTTCCTGGTCTCCTACATGGGTGCAGGGTCCCAAGGCCCTGGGCCATCCTCAACTGCTTTCCCAGGCAGGGAGCTGGAATGGAAGCAGGGCTGCCAGGATTAGAACCTTATGGGAGCATTCAAAGTGAGGACTTTAGCTGCTAGGCCACAGCGCCGGACCGTCCGCCATATTCTTAATTTCTAATATATCAACTTTCATTTGATTCATTTCCTGTGTGACATATTCCTTAAATTCCTTGAACGCCTGCCTTACACACTTCTCGTTGATAAGCTTTATAACAAGTGTTTTGAAATCTTATCCCCCGTTTTCTCAGTGTTTTCCTCAGTTAACCTTGAGGTTGGCAAAGGCTTGCTCCTTCGCAGGGGAGTTTTCAGTAATATTCATTGTGCCTGCATCTCTTCTTTTTGCTCTTGGTCATTGCAGATTCTTCTCCTTGGGGCAGGTTTCTAAGCTGTGTCACCCACAGGTCTACAATTTATTTTACTTGTTGTGATTGGTATATGGCTCTGTGTTTGCAGTCACTTGTACCACTCCCTCCAACGAGTTCCAGGTCTGGGTTCTTATGTTAGACTTCCACCATGGTCTCTTTAGCCCCAGTTCCTGGATCATCACTCTCCACCTCCTGTGATACAAGTTGAGGCTGAACTGTTGTCTGTACAGCCTTTCTCCCACTTCTGGTTGGAGCAGGTCCTAGGATTAGGGAGACACCAGGTGACCTATATAGCTAGGTTGTTGGTGGTACTGATCTTGCCAGAAGCTGTTGGCCATTAGGTCTGAGGGCCACATGGACCTAATTTGACCCATATGGTGCCAAAGTCAGTATTATTTTCCCTGTGGGACTAGTGCAATGCACTGAGCTCAGTGAGTGCGCTCCCATTTTGGTGCTTGTGCAGCTTCCTATTAACCCTGCAGTCTTAAAGCTTTTGCCACATGGTAGAAAATGGCACCTGTTGTGCCACTACTACAGTTATTGATCTGCTGGCCATTGAGTCTGAGGGCTACCCAGTCCTATCTTGGATGGAACCTGTAGGATGCCATATTGTTGCAGTTCACTGAGCTAGAAATGAGTTCCCTCCCAGCTCAGTGCATGTGCAGCACTGTTCTATGGCCTTGCCTTCCTACACACAAAATGGCACCTGATTTGGCTCTAGAGGGTGTACTGGGCTGTCAAATCCACCTTGTATCCACACTGTGCATCTGGGACTTGCCTCTCTGTTTCTACTCCTGGTCAAATCAAACAGACCAGCAGGACAGGCAGTTCTTTTCTGAGTTCACCTCTGAACTCCCGATAGAAGTCCCTTCCCACCTGGTTGCTGGTGAAGTTCCAGCTGTGGGTATAGTTCAGATCGCTGCTGGCTGAATGCCACTGGGGTATCAGTCACTGCAACACCACCCTGTTGTGTGTGCTCTTTCCTGTGTCTCTCAGTCTCTAGATGCCCCCTGCTGTTGTTCTGTCCTCCTAGTTCCTGGTACGTACCCTCTCTGCTTCACACTGGCTAATATTTCTTCATCTTTTTAAATGTGTCCTTACCCTATTTCACTATCATGATTCCCCACCTGATACAGTTTAAATGCACATCTCAATGCAAACAAATATTTTTAAGAAATTTAAGATATTTGCTTATTCAGTAGGCAGAGTTACAGAGAGAGCTGTCTTCTGTCCACTGGTTCACTTCTCAAATGGCTGCAGTGGCCAAGGCTGGGCCAGCCTAAAGTTGGGACCAGGAGCTTCATCCGGGTTTCCCACATGGATGCGGGACCCAAGCTCTTGGACCATCTTCCACTGCTTTCTCAGACATATTAACAGAGAGTTAGGGCCGAAATGGAGCAGCCGGGATGCTGGCATTGCAAGCAGTGCTTCAATTGCTGTATCACTGTGCCGGCCTCAGTAAGCTTCTAGAGCCAGGAATTTTAGTGTTTAGAGTTCTGCTTCTTTCGTTAAGGTTGAGATGAGACAGGCTAATGTGAGTTATTGGGAAAAAACAGTACCTTTTTGAAAGTACTCATTATTCCAAGAGTTTTGGTTGCCCTTGCTGATGTCATTTTTCTGGAGCAGGGGAAAAGGGAGGGACCAAGCACCCACCCTGCTGGGCTTGTCTGTGCTCCAGGTTTCCTTTCCAAGGCCAGTCAGGGAACAGCTGCATCGGGATCCTTTGGGTAGTGTGGAACACAAAGCCCTCACCACCACAATCACGGTCTGTGTGCTATCTCATGCACTTCCCAAGGAAGAAAGAGAGACCTTTCATCTATGGTACATTCTCATGTTCACAACAGCAAGAGCAGGACAAGGCTGACCTAGAGCCTGGAACTCAGTCTGGGACCCAAATATATGAAGAGCTGCTTGCCAGGGTCTGCATTTTTAGGGAGTTCAAATCAAGCAGAGCTAAGACTGAGTTGAAGACAGCGTCTTCACTGTTGCACCAGACTCATACCTCAGGACCTATGTGCTGTACATGCCCACAGTATGAGACCCCCTACCCCAGGGCTGTGTGTTGTGCACATCCACAGAGTGAGACCCCACCCCAGGGCTGTGTGTTTTGCATATGCAGCTGATTGACACTCATGCGATTGGAAACACATAGCTAGGACAATCATCTTTGTAGAGGAAAGCATGGATACCTTTGTTGAAGTAGTGCCCTGCTGTCTGAAGCTACCTCAGGAGCAAGTCGTTGCCCCTCGTCATTAAAAATCTAGTGCTTCCCATCGCATTCCCCTTCCTCTTGTTTTGATGAAGAGCACACTGTGACGCATATCCAGCTTTGTGTCAGCAGTACTATAGCACCTCTGATAGGTTGCTTCTCCTGGCCTTTTTCTCTCATATTACAGTTGGCTTTCAGATTGCCTAGTCAGCTGTTTTTTGTTTGTTTGTTTGTTTGTTTGTTTGTTTTTAAAGAGCATCTACTCTGGAAGAGAAGGCAAATTGGTACTGTTTGTATAGGACATGATCTTTTTTCTTTTTTAAAGATTTATTTATTGGAAAGTCAGATATATAGAGAGAAGGAGAAACAGAGAGGAAGCTCTTCCTTCCGATGTTTCACTCCCCAAGTGAGTGCAACGGCCGATGCTATGCCGATCTGAAGCCAGGATCCAGGAACTTCTGGGTATCCCACATGGGTGCAGGGTCCCAAGGCTTTGGGCTGTCCTCGACTGCTTTCCCAGGCCACAAGCAGGGAGCTAGATGGGAAGTGGAGCTTCCGGGATTAGAACCGGCGCCCATATGGGCTCCTGGCGCATTCAAGGCGAAGGCGTTAGCTGCTAGGCCATGCTGCCGGGTCCACCTAGTCAGCTGTTAATGAACAGTCTTTGGATTGAAGCATTTAACATGTTTTGTTCATATTTCTCCTTGAACTCTGATTCGTTTGACCAGAGTGTGTTTTCTTTTGCAAGTATGTAGCTTGTTTATAATATACACAAATATAATGTAACTACATTGGATTCTAAAATATGGCATGATCTTGTTTGATGGTATATATAACTTGCAGGTTTTTATTTCTTTTTACTGTCGACATACAATTTAACAAACATCTTGTGGTTTGTTTAGATTTTACCTTCCAGGCGGGATTTGGAGTCATCCTTTACTTGCCCGAGAGGAAGTGCAGCTTACAACCCAAATCACGACTCAGGTATGGCTGTTTGCTCAGAGTCGGGCCCGTGTGTGTTTCAGGTTTCTCCCTAGGAGAGGTTTGTTTGCCATCCCTAAAGTCAGTGTCAGAATCAAGATGAAACAACATTTTAATGCACTTGGTGTGTGTGTGTGTGTGGTTGCTGTAATCCTCTAATGATCCTGGTCTCAACCAAATGGTGTCTATTAGTGGCACATTTTTAAAAATCTAGTTTCTTGTACATTATACCATCATAAAATACAGTATGGCTTTGATTTTGTTTTGACCTTTATTTTGCATATATGTGTTAATGAGATACTAAGGTATTGGTTTTGCCTTGATTTGAAACTATAAAACTTGAAAATGTGTTTCTGCCCATACTTGTCCCCGTATCAGTGCAGGGAATGTTTCATTCACACAGCACCTGCCACAGCCATGTGCTTGCCTGGGCAGCTTGCGAGACACGTGGAGGTCAGCATGCTCCAGGCTGTGCCAGCTCCTCAGCCCCCCTGCCCCAGGTCTGCCCAGTTCCTGACATTGGGATTTCCACCACTCCTTTGCCTCTGGCCTAGGGAAGGGCGAGTCTTGTTAACTTCTTGGCAATTTGAATCAGGAAGGTCACAATGACCTTATCAGACCTTTTCATGTTACAGACTGAAGTCTGTATCACCTCCATGCTATACATGTGAGAATTCTAGTAGTACCGTCAAACCTACCTAAATGGTATCCTTTTTTAAATACATTTATTTATTTTCATTTGAAAGGCAGATTTATAGAGAGGAGAGACAGAAAGATCTTCCATCCACTGGTTCACTCCCAAGTGACTGCAACAACCAGGGCTGAGCCAATTGGAAGCCAGGAGCCAGGATCTTCCTCTTGGTCTCTCACATGGGTGCTTGGGTCTCAAGGCTTCGGGCCATCCTCTACTGCTTTTCCAGGCTACAGTGAGGAGCTGGATGGGAGGTAGAACAGCTAGGAATCAAACTGGCACCCGTATGGGATGCCAGCACTGATAAGCAGAGGAGTAGGCAATTGAGCTATTGTGCCGACCCTCTAAATGGGATTTTTGTAAGGACAAATTGAAACAATAAATAGGACATGAAAAAATAATTTTTCTTGTTATTTGGCTTCCTCAGGAATCTTTGTCAGCAAGAAGAGATCTGCCCCAGAAAGGCATAAGCAGGATGCTCTCTTAGATTTATACAACACTTAAATGTGATAGCAGGTGGCACTTGCACTATTCTGAGCACTGATACCCTTTCTTGGGGTACATGGTGGTCTCCACACAGCATGTGCATGACTTGTGAAAAGTAGTGAGCTTGCTCAGAAAGTAGCCGTACTGTCATTAGTATTGAAAAGGCCTTTGTGATTAGTGGTGCACCTGAGATCTGGTGCTGAGTAGAGATGGTTGAGGTTGAGGGTGCTAATGAATTCATGTCATTAGTGTTTCTCTGTGGGCTTGTGATTTCACGTGCCTGTTTACCTCTAGGAAGAATTGCTTAGAGAAACAGGTGTAAACTCCTGATTATAACTGCACTCCAACTTCTCTCTAACCTCTGATTTTTATCTATGAAACATATATGGTGCACACTGTGTGGTTTGGCACGTCCTGTTGTTTGTTTTTTGTTTTTTTTTTTAATATTCATTTATTTTTGTTCGGAAGACAGTTACAGAGAAGTAGGGACAGAGATCATCGCTCTACTGGTTCAACTGCCAACAATGGCTGAAGTCGGACCAGCCTGAAGCCAGGAGCCTGGAATTTTCTTCTGGGTCTCCCATGCAGGTGCCAGGTCCCATGCTCTTGGGCTACTCTCTGCTGCTTTCCCAGGCCATAAGCAGGAAACTGAATGGGAAGTGGAGCAGCCGGAACTTGAATTGGCACCCATTTCAGGTGCTGGTGCTAACAGGTGGAGGCTTAGCTTGCTAAACCACTGTGTTAGCTCCTGACATGTCTTTTTTAACATGGTGCTTTTTCCTTTCCATGTTTCTAAATTGTCATTTTGTGTTGATTTCTACTTCATGAAATAATTAAGAATGTACACCATTCCTGATATATCATTCCAAAATCCTAAAAGCCCAAAAAGATATTTTAATAATTGATTGAACATCCAAACCTGACCTGACATCATTCCTTCACAAAATCAGCATGAGCTTAAATGGAACTGTTTGTATTTGTTCTCTGTGATTGTGAGTGAGCTTTTTCATATTTTGCTGCAAATAGATAATGTGTATCATGATAGGGTGCTACAAATGTTACTTGGCATACCAGGTACCTGCATCAAATTCCAAGAAGTTAAACTTAGAAATAAAGCTGGATCCAAGGGCTTAGGAGATTGGGTGGTCCTAGCCTTCATTTGCTTCATCATTCCTCCTATGATTTAGATTCACTTCCACCATTCTCCTTGGTTATGATTTCATAATGACTAGAAAGCATTTGTGTGCATAGCCTTTCTATTTCAGATTCTAGACCCTTGATGCAAGCAGTGTGTCCAGGGCCATCTCCGGCCCTAGTGTTCTTGATCTGGCAATATTTGTTTAGATTCCTTTGTTGATCCCCAGACCAAAAATCTGACACTGATATTTTATCTCTCAGCTGTCAGTGGTTTCTATATAGAGAAGATATTTCACTTATAGTCATTGTCTGCTCCAAAATCATATTGACATGAAGTGCCAATCTGGCCTCTGTCTAGCTTAGTTTTTGAAGCTGGAACAAGCTGTAGCATAATGCAGACCTCCATGATTGCTGCCCAACAGTTAAAGATGAATGCCAGGGTTATTTATGCTGTTTTCTTTAACAAAATCTTTTTTTAAAAAGATTTATTGGGCCCGGCACGATGGCTCAGTGGTTAAGGTCCTCGTCTTGCACACCCGGGATCCCATGTGGGCGCCGGTTCTAATCCCAGCAGCTCCACTTCCCTTCCAGCTCCCTGCTTGTGGCCCGGGAAAGCAGTCGAGGACGGCCCAAAGCTTTGGGATGGGACCCTGCACCCACGTGGGAGACCTGGAAGAGGCTCCTGGCTTCGGATTGGCATAGCACCGGCTGTTGTGCTCACTTGGGGAGTGAATCATCAGACGGAAGATCTTCCTCTCTGTCTCTCCTCTCTGTATATCCACCTTTCCAATAAAATAAAAATAAATCTTAAAAAAAAAAGATTTATTTATTTTCATTGCAAAGTTATATATATAGAGAGAAGAGGAGAGACAGAGAGAAATATCTTCTGTCCACTGTTTCACTCCCCAAGTGAACGCAATGGCCGGTGCTGTGCCGGTCAGGAGTCAGGAGCTCTTCCAGGTCTCCCACACAGGTGCAGGGTCCCAAGGCTTTGGGCCAACCTCGACTACTTTCCCAGGCCACAGGCAGGGAGCTGGATGGGAAGTGGGGCCGCTGGGATTAGAACCGGTGCTCATATTGAATCCTGGCACATTCAAGGTGAGGACTTTAGCTGCCAGGCCACGGCACCGGACCCTTAACAAAATCTTTATCTTTTCTTAGAGCATTTCAGGTCCATAGATGTCTGCGTTCTTTTCCACTGATACTCACACTGATTGGTGTGTTCATTCACTTTTCTCCTTCTTGATGGTCAGATGGGCGTCCCTCGTCTGCTTGCTTGGCCTTCTGATCCTGTCTGGGATATTTGTCTCAGTTCTCAGCCTATTATCCCATGATGGAAATGAACTGGAAATCCCATGAGTATAGGATCAGGGTATGGGGCTTCTCATGTGTTGCCTTTTCTGGATCTGCCTGTCCTCTAGCTCAGGCTTCTAAAAGTATGTTCCTCATTCCATTCAAGATCAGACTGTTAAAAATGCTGCCTTATGAAAAAGCATCGACAACATGTCCACCTTAATGACTTAATGATGACCAGGCTCGCTCTTTCTCTCTGCCTCTCCGCTTTCTCCCATCAAAAGCAATCACAGTGACAGAACATCTGTCAGTCCTCAAATGACAACATAGATTCAAATGAAAAATGATTTTGCTTACACCTTTAATCATTATCAGTGTCCAATAAATTAGGTTACAGACTTACATTGAACAGTAAGAGGATTAAAGTTCTTACTATTGTAACTAAACCCTAATGTTAACAGGTGCACCTAATGATTATTTTCAGAGTAAATGATTATTTGAATCATTTGGTTTTAATGCAAGGTTTATTTTATTATGTGCATGAGTATTGCCTGTCCCTGAAGAAAATTTGTAGAAACAAGTTGAAAGATACACATCATTCTGTCATAGAAAACAATCACAGTTAGGGTTAGGGTGTGTTTCTTCCTTGTTGTGTGTGTGCGTGTGTGCGCACACACACATGCAAGCTCACATGCACACGTGCATTTGCAGCCATCTTAGTGATGACAGACTTCCAGGCTAAGCCCTCCCTAGGAAGAGAGTACTGCCAACCTCTCTTTCTAGTTTTGCTGCACACCTTCAGTAGCAGAAGGTTGTGGGTGACTCAGGAGTGAGGAAACCCATTGTGTCCTTCCTGGTCTGCACTTTCCCTGCATGTTGGACCCTCAAGTTTTATACCTGGCAGAGTAATTTGCATTTTTGACGGATTGGTCCTCAGATGGCACTTTTCAAGTTGGAGCAGTTCCCTAGTAGGTGTTAGCCAAAAGTCATGAGACAAGATGTCTATTACTACTTTGTATATATACTTGGAAACTTTCTGGTTGTTGACTGAGACTTGTTCCCATTAGCCTTATGTATTGGTCCCTGAAGTATGAGTTACAGATCCTAAGCCTGGGCACTGATGAGGAAGGAAAAGCTGCAGTTTACTTGGGAAGTACATTTAGTTCATCCAGTAAATAAACTAGGATCAGAATCACTTCTGGCTGCCCCCTCCCCCACCGTCTTTGTCGTTGAATAAACCCTTTTGTCCCTAGTAACAAAAAATCACAAAGTTGTGTTTCTGAAGGCTGTCTTGCTTCAGGAGAAAATATTACAAGATAGAATAAATGCTGTAAATGGTATGAATATACGCTATTGTGTAAAGTTCTATAGTGATAACTTTGAAAAAGAACCTTCAAAGTAATGTCAGCTTTAACAAAATGAAGAAACAGAGTTTTCATTCTTGTTTTTCTCCCTGAAGCTTCTAAGAGTTCCTAACCTACTGTTCCAAAGGGGCTTGCTCCTGGAGAGAGTAGTGCAAACATGGTCCTGGGGTTCCCAGCTGAAATCTTGGGGGTTTCTTCACATATCAGAGAAAAGATAACCCTCAGGTTGACTGTGCAAACATTGGAGCATTCACATGTCTGATGACAATGCCATGAAGTGACTGCAGAGTTTGATCCCAGAGCCAGATGTATATGGGGAGTCGTGCTGACCTGGGTCAGCCAGAATGAGGTGCCAATAGGAGGTGTCTGCTCTGTTAGAGTTCCTGAGGCTTGAACATGGTAACTAAAATGAAGAAAGACATCAGCTGCTCTGAAGCACTAACTGTTGTTCATTTGAATGACATTCCCCTTGGCCCTCCACCTGCTTTCTTACTGGTCTGGCCTACCTTCTTTCAGGCCCAGGCCTGGGAGTGCTTGCAAGATATAGTTGGGGTACAATGTTGACTTTTGGTGGACACCATGGAGTCACATTGATGCCGATCAGGCACATGGCTGTGGCAGGATTCAGCTCCTTCACTCATTTTCAGGTTAGTATGGCTGAGTCAACCTAGTTTGTAGATGTTCCCTTCCCACAGACTGAACTGGCAGCTTGAGACTGGGCTCACTCTTCCCCAGAGATATGGTGTTATGCCACATAGGAATACACTGTTGGATGGTGGACATGGCTGCAGTCATTGGGAGAACCAGGTGTAGTTATTTGTTTAATTATTCACACTTTTGTTTTTTAGACAACCCTTTCTTAGACAGTTTTCTTGGCTCAGGAGACTTAAGAACCTTTGGCCAGAGTGCCAATGGCCAGTGGAGAAATTCCACTCCCACATCAAGCTCAGCTTTACAGAAATCAAGAAACAGCCGAAGTCTTTACCTCGAAGCCCGAAAGACCTCAAGGTTCGTATTTTGTCTTGCTCGGCCCTTCCTCATATACAAAAGAAAATGGCTGTAAGGCGGTGGTTAAGTTGGCATTTTAAGGGAGGAGCACCCCTTTTGGCCTTCAACCCATAGATAAATATAAATAGACAAACCCTTTTCAGCCTTCAACTTTAGATTTATTTGGTGGTTGCTGAATCTGACCTTTATTAGAGAGGAGCTGGTTGAAGTCTTAGTGGCTTTTAGTATCCTGGGACCCTTAGGGTCACTATCGCTGTCAGTGGTTTTAAGGAGAAACTCAGTTCGTGTGCACTCTTGAGTAACAGAACGGCATAGCTCACATGTCCTCATGTAGCTGAGCCCTGACCCACACCTGCTTCCTGCACCGTGTGCCTTGGCCACCAAACCAAGCTGTTGTATCTGTCAGCCCAGAGGGTACTGCAGGGTGCTTCATCCCCATGACCTCGGTTGAGGTTGACCACCCACTTCTGTCTGTCTGCTTATCTTCCCCTTCTTCATTTCAGTTATTCATTACTCAGGAATGTAACTCACTCATATTGTGAAATGAAGACATGACTAACAAAGCTAAACACTAAAGACCCATTGGCCACTATTCAGTCTGATTCTGCTACCACCGTGTGTTTCCTTCTAACACCTTGCTTGTGCGTGTTTTCTTCCAACGTCTTGTTTGTTCATGTTTCTTTCCCATTCATGCAGTATGAGATCTATGCTGTGACTACTGTGAAGTGTATCATACCCTCTTGTCTTCATTCAAGATGTTCTTGAGGCATCACTCAGCAAGTGGCTTTTTTTTTTTCCTCAATAATGTCATACTTAAAAAAAAAAAATCAGCTTTATCTTACTTGACAGAGTTAAGAGGAGGGGGGGGGGAGAGAGAGTCAGAGAAAGAGAGAGCTTCTGTCCTTTGGTTCACTCCCCAGATGGGTGCAAGTGCCCAAGTCCTTGGTCATCTTTCATGGCTTTCACCAGTGGATTAACAGGCAGGTGGATTAGAAGTGGAGCAGTTGGAACTTGAACTGATTCTTGTATAGGATGCCAGCATCACCCACCTGCCCGAGTACTGTTACTTCTTAAGTTTTCATTATTACAGAAATAGCACATAGGCTTTGTTAAAAATTCACAAATAAAGATAAGCGAGCACAGAATAAAAACATCACATTTTTGCCAGCCAAATATCTACTCTATGGTAGTTTAGGACATATACTTCCAGGTAGTTCTCTGCTGTCACATACTTCCCCCTGCCAAAAAAAAAGAGCTTGTTACTATATATACTCCCATGTAATCTGCTTTTTCAGTGTTTCAATTCAGTAAGTTTTATCTGGTGTATACTATGTTTTAAAGTATTCTCTGCAGTTCATTTATCCTGTCTGGGTCTGCTTCTCATACTTACCTGCCCTGGAGTCCCTGGAGTCTCAGAGAACCCATTTTAAGATAACCTGACTCTTAGTTGTGCTGTACCTTTGGGATCTGAGACATGACTTAACTTGCTTATGGTATTATTTTTAAAGATTTGCTTTTTTTTTTTTTTAACTGGAAAGTCAGATACACAGAGAGGAGGACAGACAGAAAGATCTTCCATTTGCTGATTCACTCCCCAAGTGGCCAAATCTGAGCTGATCTGAAGCAAGGAGCTTCTTCTGGTTCTTCCACACAGGTGCAGGGTCCCCAAGGCTTTGGGCCATCCTTGACTGCTTTCCTGGGGCCACAAGCAGAGAGCTGGATGGGAGGTGGAGCTGCCAGGACACAAACCTGTTCCCAAATAGGATCCCAGCACGTGCAAGGTGAAGATTAGCTGCTAGGCTACTGCGCCAGGCCCCAGCCTGTGTTTTTGTAAATTAGATATTTGGCTTGATTTTAAAATGATGTAGTTACATCACACTGGAAAGCAGCTGACAGGCTGTTCAGGTTCTCCTGTCGTGGTGCTGTTAGATCAACCTCTGGCCCAGGGTGTGAAGTTGTGGACCTTTGTTACACAGCTGGGTTTTTCCAGAGTACTTGGGCCTTGTATGATGGCAGCTGTCTAATGGGTATTTAGGTCTGTTGGTAATCCTCACCTGCTTATAGTTGTATTAGTTAATAAAATGATGTTTTTCTAATTTTGTCATTTGTCCTTTATGAATTGGCCCTCTGATGACTTGTTCATTTGTTGAGGCTCTTGGTTACCCTGAAGTGAGCCCAGGGGTAAATGCAGAAAAAAAAATGACTAGATCTTTTCTATCAGCAATTTTCAAAGTACTTTTTTTAAAAAAAAATTATTTGTTTTTATTGGAAAGGCAGATATACAGGGAGGAGGAGAGATAGAATAATCTTCCGTCCGATGATTCACTCCCCAAGTGAGTGCAACGGCCAATTCTATGCTGATCTGAAGCCAAGATCCAGGAACTTCTTCCGGGTCTCCCACACGGGTAGAGGGTCCCAAGGCTTTGGGCCATCCTCAACTGCTTTCGCAGGCCACAAGCAGGGAGCTGGATGGGAAGTGGAGCTGCTGGGATTAGAACCGGTGCTCATATGGGATCCCATCGTGTTCAAGGCGAGGACTTTAACCACTATGCTCTTGTGCCGGGCCCTCAAAGTACCTTTTAAAAATAGTCACTCTGTTTGGTTCAGATGATTTTTTTTTTCTGTGCTTTTTCGAGTGTCATTATGGATTCAGTATGTTTCAGGCTACTTACTATTATTTCTTGAATGCTCTCCTTCTCATAGTTTTGACCTGTGAGAGCTTCCTTGAGGCTTGCCTCCCTGTCTAGCCCATCCTCATTAATTTGTACCCATAACCCTTGTTTCCTGGCATTGTAGAAGGCTCTTGAACTGTTTCTTTAGAGAAACATATGCTCACTCCGGTGACTGTGTGGAGACTCCATTCGGATTCCCCAGTGTAGTCAGGTTGCACTTGCTGTCTGCATCCTTCCTGAGATAATGAGCCTGTTCAGGAATTTGGAGTTGCTTAGCTTTCTCATTCTGCACACACACTACCACCACTACCATCATTGTCAGAGTAAAAATGCTTTTTGAGCTTCTTTAGATCTAATCTGACTGTGAGTCCAGACGAAATGTGATGATTTAGAAAGTAAATTTCATTGATTTCAGTTTACTTAACTGTTTATTTCTGTTTTTTTTCTTCTCATTAGAGAAAAAAAGAAAAGTTTATTCTCAGAGTATTCAGACTTATTAAATAATAGTACATACAAAAGAGCACTCAGAAAAAACGGAAAATTATTAAGCCTGTAGCTGAGACTGGGGTTTTGAATTCATACGGATATTTTCGTGCTAGTTTTTCCTGTTAGATAGGGTGCCGTCGTTTAAAGAAAGACAAAGTTCTTTCAAGAGTGAGCCACCAAGAAGACTTCAGAGTGAGGTACTGTGGCCTGCCAACGCCTCCAGCTGGGAGTCCAGCTGGTTTCTGAGGAAAGTCAGATTCAGTTTGAAGGCTTCTGGGAAGGGTTTCCATGTCACCCATTTTTGCGTATTTAATCGTGAAGTAATTCCTCTAAAGGGCTTAGGAAGGGCTACAGGGAGTCAGTAAAAATAGTCTGTGTGTGAAGCTTACTGGACCGAGGTCTGCGAAGACCTCAGCCTGGTGTGCCAGCTGCTGGCCCCAGACCCTAGCAGCTGGGCTGTAGATCCAGGAAACAGTTCTGTGTGTGATAATTATTTTGTAAAAACAATACCTCTTAAGTGTCAGGACCTGATCCATCAAGCCCATCTGCCATCTCTGATCTGTTCCCCTCAAGTGACAGGCCTGGCACTCCGTCCATTTGTTTCTGGTGGGTTTTTGTTTTTCGTTTCATGAAAGTGAAAATGACCACTGTATTAGATTTGCCTTTATGCTTCTCACAACCACCCTCCCCCCCCCTTTTTTTTTTCTTTTAGTGGATTATCAAACACTTTCACAGGGAAGTCAAACCATCACTGCCACGTGTCTGCATATGAAAAGTCTTTTCCTATTAAGCCTGTTCCGAGTCCGTCCTGGAGTGGTTTGTGTCGTCGAAGTCTTTTGAGCCCCAAGAAGACTCAGAGGCGACATGTTAGCACAGCAGAAGAGGTGAGGAGACCTACCCTCCCATAAGTCATCAGACCCTCTCACGTGGACTTCATTAGCTATTCTGACTAGTCAGCTCTTCTGGCCTTTTTCTTGATGGGAGTTTTTGAGTCTAGTCATTTTTTCTGAGGAATCAAGGAGATGTTTTAGCAGACTTTATATTCTTTATCCTGGTCTTGAGGACAGGTGTAACCATCTATGTTTCTGAATGGTTTCTCCAAGGTCGGTCCCACTCTCCTCTTTTTACACCCTTCCTAACTCCTGTTTATGTACCAGAACTGATAGCCTTGCTACAAAAAGTTTTGGGTTTTTGTTTTGAAGATTTTTATACTTATTTGAAAGGCAGAGCTGCAAGGAAGAGGCAGCGTCCATCCACTGGTTCATTCCCCAGTTGGCCACAATGGCCAGTTCTGGACTGCATTGAAGCCAGGAACGAGGAGCTTATCTGTGTCTCCCATATGGGTGGCAGGGTCCCATGCAATCGAGCCATCTTCCACTTTTTCCTATGCCATAAGTGGAGAGCTGGATCAGAAGTGGAGCCAGCCAGAGGCTCACACCGGCTCTCAGAGGAGATCCCAGTGTCTCAGTTGGCAGCTTAACGTGCTGTTCCACTAGAACTCCTATAAACAGTTTTTGTCTTGATAAAATTTGAATTGATAAAATATGTGCCCTTCTCACTAGGAAAACTGTTTCCTCAGTGTAAAAGGAAAGACAGGACATTACCACAGTGGATGGGTGTCATGGTGGCCACAGCTGATGAACCCTTCTGCTGCATCAAGAACCACTGTGTTAGGTGCCTCGAGAGTTGTTGTTATCCCAGAAGCTGGGTTGTGCAGTTACAGCAGCAGTCAAGTGGCAGCATAGAAGTGGTTCTCTTCAGTTGCATGTTGTTTCCAGATACACTGCTCTGCAATTCCTTGGTCCTTCATTCAGTTTTAGAATGTGACATTCTGCTTCCTATTCAACACTTTTTTTTTCTTTTTTTTAAGATTTATTTCTTTTTATTGCAAAGTCAGATATACAGAGAGGAGGAGAGACAGAGAGGTAGATCCTCTGTCCGATGATTCACTTCCCAAGTGGCCGCAGTGGTTGGTGCTGTGCCGATTTGAAGCCAGGAGCCAGGAACTTCTCCAGGTCTCCCATATGGGTACAGGGTCCCAAGGATTTGGGCCATCCTTGACTGCTTTCCCAGGCCACAAGCAGGGAGCTGGATGGGAGGTGGAACTGTTGGAACACAAACTGGCGTCCACATGGGATCCCAGAACTGGCGTCCACATGGGATCCCAGCGCGTCTAAGCAGAGGACCTTAACCACTATGCTATCGTGCTGGGCCCCCAAAAAACTTTAATTCTGTAAGGAATGATCCTTTCCTTTATAACACTTGATTTCTACACAGGTTGTGTGTGACATTTCAGCTGACTTTCCTTTTTTGAGTTTGTGATAATTTCAAATAGTTTGTGAGTATATTCTCTTTTTAAAATTGCCTAAACTATCTTTGATTCTTAGACTGTAATGTACCCAGTATTATTTGTTTTAATAAAAACACCAAAAAGAAGAAAAGTGCCTCGCACTGTTAGAGAAGATCCTGTGACCTCTACATTAAAACAGAAGCCAGTGAGAACTTTCTCACGGTTCACACTTGATGAGACTGGGGGATGCAGATACTGTTCCTGTTGGCTTAGTGACTCAAAGTGGTGGACTCAGCTTTGCCTTGAAAGTTCGTTTATTGGTGGAAAGACGGTGTATGTTTAATTAGCTTTTACGTTGGATTTTTAAGTTTTTTGTTTATTCAAAAAAATTTAAAGATTTACTTATTTTTATTGGAAAATCAGGGTCACAGAGAGAAGGAAAGACAGAGAGAAAAATCTCCCGTCTGCTAGTTCACTCCCCAAGTGGTTGCAGTGGCCAGAACTGAGCTAATCTGAAGTCAGGAGCCGGGAGCTTCTTCTGGGTCTCCCACACAGGTACAGGGTCCCAAGACCTTTCTTGACTGCTTTTCTAGGCCACAAGCAGGGAGCTGGAAGGAAAGCGGAGCAGCCAGGACATGAACCAGCACCCATGTGGGATCCCAGCGCATGTGCAAGGCAAGGACTTTAGCCGCTAGGCTATTATACCAGGCCCTACATTGAATTAATTTATCAGCATTTCAAACAGCAAAATTAGAGAAGTGTTGGTAACTTCTTGTGATTGATGTCTCTGAGAGTAACAGAGGCCCTTTCTATTTTAGTTTTCTCGGGCTTTTCCTAAGTTCTTATACGATGGGATTTTTTTCGTTCCCTTGGTATCCTGTGACAGCGTCTGTCCACTTTGCTCTCCTCTGTTACCTGATGGGCACGGCAGTGGATGTGAACTAAAATGCTTGGTTAGTGTTGTTCATTTCCATGACCCTCCTCATTACTTGTTGTTGGCCCTTGGTGTGTAATTATGTTACTTTTTGTAGTGAGGAGGTAGAGTCCATGTTAGGGTGGGGTGTTTTACATAATTCCATTCAGTAAAGTGCCAGATAGCATTGCCTTTCTGCCCATAAATCATGGTCAACTCAGTTGACAGACATGTCTTTCAACCTCTCAGTCTGCAATGATGCTTCATTTTACTGTCTGTTTAAAGAATCTTTGTATTGACAGAACAACAGAAGAGAGATGTCTCATTCTTTTGTCCATTCTCCAAGTGCCTCACAACTGTCAAGGCTGGGCAGGCCAAAGCCAGAAGCCCAGAATTCACTCCCACTCTTTAAGGATGGCTTGCAGGAACTCAGCCATCTGATCTATCCCCTTGCCACACAAGGGAACAAAGCAGGAATCTGGGTCCCAAGCAGAATGACAGCTCAATCTCAGGCCATCTGCTGTAAAGTACAGGTGTACCAGCTTGGGTCTGACCTGCTGCACTGTAGCACAGCCCCTAGCTCATCCTTTTCTTGTCACGTAGCTAGTCAAGTAAGATAAGTCTTTCTCTTAGGGGATTGTAATGTAGCAAAATACATGTGCAGATAAAGAAAAAAACCTACCTTTATATACTCAAATGTTTAATTCATTTCTGCTTCTAAAAGCACAACTGGAGTTGGCAGTGCAAGTTTCTAATTTTGGAACAATGTTCAAAATCATTTGCTGTATTAATGTAGGCAAAGAACAAAGTACTGGAGCCTGTTAATCACTCTTTGGGGCCCGGCGCGGTGGCACAAGTGGTTAAGATCCTTGCCTTGCACGCCCAGGATCCCATATGGGCGCCGGTCTATCCCGGCTGCCCCGCTTCCCTTCCAGCTCCCTGCCTGTGACCTGGGAGAGCAGTCGAGGACGGCCCAAGGCTTTGGGACCCTGCACCCTCGTGGGTGACCCGGAAGAGGCTCCTGGCTTCGGTCCGGCATAGCATCGGCCGTTGTGCTCACTTGGGGAGTGAATCATCAGACGGAAGATCTTCCTCTCTGTCTCTCCTCTCTGTATATCCGCCTTTCCAATAAAATAAAAATAAAAATAAATCTTTAAAAAAAAAGAAATCACTCTTTGTCTCAGGAGTTCAGGGCACACTTCATTGCTGTGCGTCTTCGAGGAATCTGCTGTGTGGTCTGTCTGCTCTGCCTTTTCTTACAGTCCTTGCTGCTGCTTGCGCATGCACAGTGAACACTTCCCTTTCACAGCTTTCCACTTGCTCTTCTTCTACCTGAAATCCTTCCTTATGTACTTCTGTAACTTACTATTGGTACACCACCTTGTACAGGGCTGCCTCACCCATTCTTGCTGGTTCCTTTCGTCGCTCTCTGCTGCCCGCCATTCCCTTTGCCTGTCATCTGATCCCCACAGGATTGGAGCTTTGTTGTATTCAGTGCGGTGTCACTGACAATTGGAGTTTGTTGAGTGTCACTGTGAATATATGAAGGTCAGGGCTATAGGATATTTCCCAAACTTAACATTGAGGCTTAAACAGGAACAGAAAGTTCTTTCAAAAGTTTATGCCAAAAAAAATTAGAAGACAGGATTATTTTGGTGCAAAAAAAGTTTTAAAATCCATGCAGTTTTGTTTTTAATTTTACTTTTAATATTGTTTACATAGTTGAGAGGGATACATGCCCTTTGGGCCTCTGATAAGGTTGTGGGATGGTCAGGTATGGAGGGAGGTGGATGGGATACATTTTTTCCTGTGTCCTGCTGTCAAATTACATCAGCACCGGGAATGGGGAATGGTCCTTTGATGACAATTGTAGATCCCAATGTGGGAAGGTCTTGCAAGGGTGTTACTTGAGTGGTTTTGATAACCTTGAAATGTTGTTAGTTTCATTGCTCTGGGGTTGAAGATGTTTTTCCCAAGTCTACTGGTTGACAAAGTCCACTTCAATGCAGCCATAGAGACCCAGGAATATGCTGCAAAGCTGGGTCAGAAGAATTGTCCAACCTGTCCTGCTTTCGATACTCTGATGTGGCAGTTAACATCCCCTGCTTGGTTAGATAAACTGGCTGCCATGTCCTTTTTTGTGCAACTGAACATGATGTCCACTGCACGGACATCAGCAGCTGAGAAGGCACAGTCTTGATATATGCATTCCAGGGTTGAACTATACATCCTGTGATTGTCTCTGTGGCCAGGATCTTGAATCCCAAAAGAAACCTCACCTCGAGTAACTTCAGATTTGACGCTAGTATGCACCAGCCAGTGCAAGCTTTGGTCTGTTACTTGTACTAGCTAATACACATACCAGTGGATGTAGCTGCCTAGTCAGTTCTGCCTCATATTTTACTCAAACTGACAGGCGCAATGGCTCAGCACAGCCAACCCATCACAGAGCCAGTCCTCAGGCATAACAGTGGGTGTCATGGCCTAGTTGGGTGACTCCCAATAATCCCCACAAGGCCTGACCCCAGACCTGGTTGTTGTGGATGCCAGACTTTGCTGTGACCTAGCCTGGACAGTGCACATCTTACCCTGCTCTTGTGTACACCCATGGGTGCTGTGACTTAGCCTGACCCATCCCCCAGAACCAGCTCTCACGTATGCCAACAAGTGTTGCTTCCTTGTCCAGTCTGGCCTGCCCTAACCCTGGTTCTTATGTTCAGCAATAGATACAGTCCAGAGGAGTGCCCACAGTTCCCCACAAGGCATATTACTAGTGCCAGATCTTGTACCTGCCAGGGGATACTGCAGTTCAATATAGGCACTTACCAGCTGGTGCTACAGCCTAACTTGGCTGCCTCACAGTCATTCTGGCTTTCATGCATGCCAGCAGGTGTAGCAGCCTAGCCAAGCCTGGGCCCTCCCCAATCCCAGCTCCTATACTCACCAATGGAGCAGCAGGCCAACAAAGGAGTCCACATAGTTCCCCTACCAGGCCCACTTCTAGCCCCAGGTCTTGCATTATGTGCCATCAGGTACTACAACCTAGTCTGAGATGGCCTGCCCCCAGTCTTAGCATTCACCAGCAGGTGCTATAGCCTAGCTTAGCCCAGCCCACCCCCCAGCTCTCATGTGAACTCACAAGTATTGAGGGCCCACTCAGCCTGATCTGCACCTGTCCTGGCTCACACTTGTGCCGGTGTGTACTGTGGACCCTGCCCAGCCACCCGGCCTCAGAACTAACTCATACATGTGCCAACAGGTGCTGCAGCCAAGCTGGCCTAACCTGCTCCCAGCCCTGGCTCTTGTGCTCAACAGCTGGAGATATACCAGCAAGAGATTTCCCTAAGTTTCCCTACTATGCTTGTTTCTAGCCCTGAATCCAATGTGTGCCATCATGTGCTACTGCCCAGACTGACATGGCCAACCCCCAGTCCTGGCACTCACCAGTGGGTACTGTGGCTTAGCCTGACTGGCCCACACCTATTCTGACACTTGCGAGCACCAGTGGGTGCTGGAGCACAGCTCAGTTTGACCCACCTCTAAACCCAGCCTACATGCATGTCAGTAGGTGCTGCAGGCTTATCCAACCTGCCTCAACCTGCCACAATCCCAGGCTCTTGCAGCTGTAGCCCAGCAGGGGAATCCCCAGAGTTCCCCTACCAGGTTCATTCCCAGCCCTAGGTCTTGCGCATGCTAGCAGGTACTTCAATTCAGCCTGGCATAGCCCACCCGTAGTCTCAGCTCTCCTAGCAGGTGTGCAGTCCAGCCCAGCCAGGAGTAGTTCACATCCTGTTCTGGCTCTCTTGCTTGCCATCTGGTGCTAAGATCTAGCCCCAGACACAGGCCATATTTCTGGCCTGGCCCACCCTGAGTCCTGGCCCTGGTGTTCCAGCCTAGCAGGAGAGTTTTTCATAAGTTCTCCTACAAGGCCTACTCCCAGCCCTGGATCTCAAGCATGTCAGTAGGGGCAGCAGACCTGCTTGGCACAGTGTATCCTCAGTCCTGGCTCTTGCTAATGGGTGCTGCAGCCTATCCCACCAGGCCTTATCCCATTCTCAGGCCTCATGAGTGTCAGGTGGATTCCTGTCAGGTGTATTCTGTGATCCAGCCTGACTTGGCTTATCACTGCCTCAACTTGCCACGTAACCCATGCAGTGCTGCAGTCCCATAGAAGTGAGCCCACAAGTCCTCTACGGAATCTGTCCCCAGATCTGATTCTCTTGCATGCTAGTAGATGTTGTGGCCCAGCCTGACTTGACCACCCGGTGCAGTACCACTACTCACAGGTGGGTACTGCAGCCTAGCATAGCCAGACATCCCCTCCACCCAAGCTTTTGCAAGCACCAGTGGGCAGCACAGATGCTATTTAACCCAGCCCAGTTATTCTACATAGGTGAGTGTGTCCTGGTGTGATCCAGACATGCCCTCTGATTCCCCCTTTCTAAACCACTGTGTCAGTTCCTCTGCCCACCTGCAAGTGCAGTGTCCTGGTCGGTGGAAGTCCCCAGAAATCATCCCTTCTCTGTCAAACATGCCCTTAGCCTCTCTCCAATACATCCCCAGGTCCCTTTTCTAGGCAATCTGCAGCTCCCCTCACCTGGGGGCTTCAGTGATATAGCCCAGTCCAGAACTTCCCCACTTACTAAAAAAAAAAAAAAAGGAAAAGAATAAGCCACTGTTCTGGCGCACTGGTGTAGTTAACATAAATTTAGCATTAGCCAAACCCAGAATGACCACCCAGCTATTGGCTGCTTTTTTCCCAGCAGTGTAACATTTGCCTAGGTACAAGGTCACCTAGACAGTTGCCTACAGGTAGAGCATAGTTTTTTTCTTTTTCATAATTAGTACTTTCATGAACTTTGAAGGTCTCATGGATTTTAGACTTCATTTTTAAAAGAGTTATTATTTGAATAGCAGAGTTACAGAGAGAGGAGAGGGAAAGTAATTCTCCATCCACTAGTTCACTCCTCAGATGACTCCTCAGTAGCCAGTGCTGGGCTGGTCTGAAGCCAGGAGTCAGGAACTTCTTCTGGGTCTCCACATGGGTACAGGACCTCAAGAATGTGAGCTATCCTCTGTTGCTTTCCCAGGCTACAAGCAGGGAGTTGGACTGGAAGTGGAACAACTGGGACTTGAACTGGCACACAGTGTGGGATGCTCAAGCCACAGTTGGTGGCTTTACCTGCTGTGGTATAGCACAAGTTGCGAATTTCACACTTTTGTGGCAAAATGAGTTTAATGTTCTGATGAACTTTTTGAAATGCTTTTGCAAGTGCTGGAGGTGCATGCCACCTGGAAGGTCCCTGTGCTCAGATAGGGTAGGGAGCTGTTGGCAAGCTGTTCTGAGCCACATGATCACTTTGCTTGCTTCGTTGTTTTTGTAATGGGATGCCAGGAAGCAAGGGATTTGTTTGGGTCTTTGTGTGGCCCTCATGTGGTTTCATTCCTGGACTTGGTCTTTGGCCTTGTGGTTTGATGTCCTGTGTTCTGGTCCCACTCTCAGGAGGGTAGTTTCCCGCATTGTTTCCACTGTCACTGCCTCCACTCTGCTTACGCATACTTGATCATGCTCTGGAGTACCCTTAATGTACGTTAGTTCTCAGTAACGTCAAGGCTCTGCTGGACTCTTGGCCAACCTTCGGGGACTCCATCTGGTAGTTCCTTTGAGCAGCATTTCCCTTGTTGGATTGTGTAAAACTTGTTTTCTCTTACAGACGGTTCAAGAAGAAGAAAAAGAGATATACAGACAGCTACTGCAGATGGTCACAGGGAAACAGTTTTCTGTAGCAAAACCTACCACACATTTTCCTTTGCACTTGTAAGTCACAGAAGGATATTGCAGATTAATTTTATTTCAGAGTTTGTTGCCCAGAACTCAGACTATATTCTTCTTTTGCTAGGTCTCGGTGTCTTAGTTCCAGTAAGAACATTTTGAAAGACTCACTGTTTAGAAATGGGAACTCTTGTGCATCTCAGATCACTGGCTCTGACTCTTTATCCTCCGGATCTGCCAGTGTGATCACTACCCAGGAGCAGCTGCCCCACGGTGTGTCTGCCCTCTCCTCTTGTACCCCTAATGTTGGTACATTTGGATCCAAAGATTCCAACCGTCTTCATCAACCCCTCCGGCAGCACTGTCTTCCACATCAACCAGACAACTTACCAGCTTCAAATTCACAATCTGAAGGTAAAAATGATGTTGTACTGCTCCATTGTTAGCCTAAGGGCCAGTTAATTGTTCATTGGGTCTATGATAGCTTTGTAATTGACATGTCACTTAGCCAGTGTGTAAGGTACTTGGATTGCAATTAATTCAGCTACCGTTGCCAAGAGTAGACTAACATTCTGCCTAAAGACAGTAAGGCACTGATTTTTTTTTTTTTTTGACAATCTTTACATAGGTAATTAGGGTAAAAAGGTTCAAGGGCTACAAGAAAGTGGATAAGACTAGTATTTTTTTCCATATTGTTTCCTTCATGTTTAAAGGGGGGTATTAAGGGAGAAGGCCCACCCAATTTCCCACCCTCCCCAGGTCCTGAATGTAGGGCATGCTCTGAGGATCTTGCTCAAGTGGTTTTGATATTGCAACAGTTACGAATCACTGCCAATCTTGCCACTCCGAGCACTATGAGTTCTTTGAAAAATCCACTGATTGACATAGTCCATCATAGCTGAGATGCTTGGTTGACCTGTTCTGTCTTCTCTCTTTTCTTGGTTAGGGACTGATTTGATACAATATTTTAAGAAGCCATTCAACACTACTGCTTCAGCACTTTGTTTTGTTTTTGTTTGTTTTTGTTGTGTTTAAGATTTCTTTATTTTACTTGAGTTACTAAGAGAGAGGGAGAGCAAGAGAGAGATCTTTGATTTGCTGGTTCACTTCCCATATGTCCGCAACAATCAGAGCTGAGCCAGTCTAAAGCCAGGAGCCAGGAGCTTCCTCTGCATCTCTTATGTGGGTGCAGGGATCCAAGTACTTGAGCCTTCCTCTGCTGCTTTCCCAGGTTATAAAGTGGATTAAGCAGAGTGGCGAGGCTCAAGCCTATATCCATTTGAGATGCTGTCACCACAGGAGTAACTTGCTATGCCACTGTGCTGGTCCCTGTTTTTGTTGCTTTACAATGAAAGTTAAGTGCTCTCAATTTCTGGAACTTTTGAAACAGCGAGTGAATATTGAATTGTAAATACTTTAGTATAGAGTGTTTATGAGTCTCAGAAAAGTTGTGAGCCAATTGAAACTTTAAGCTAACTGGATTATTTAATCTCTTAGCTTTACAGTTAATTAAAATTTTGTTGTGCTGGCCTTCTTAGTTTTCTCCTTTGGACACATTATGTGTGTATTTGTGGTATGTGTGCACAGAAGGAGGTGGTGTTGGGACCTGTACATGCAGCACCCTATCAGATGCTCTTCCTGCCTCTATCACCTTCTGAAAATTCTCATTTAGGGATTAAAATTTCTGGTGGTATCACACATATCCATGAAAACTTGTATTATATTTTGTGACGTGATTGACTAAGAATCAAGAGCGCTGCTGAATGTCCTGAGTGTGCTTTGTGTGGCAGGTGCTTGAATGCAGCTGGATTGGAGCTTACACACTGCATTGCACTGTCCATTGTCTCCTTGTACTGTTTGGTAAATACTCTGATAGCACTGTGGGTTTCTTATCTTTGAGGAGCATCTAACATAGAAAGCCAATGATAGAATGATTAAAGGCTGTGCTGCTTTTTTTAAAGATTTAATTTTTATTGGAAAGGCAGATTTAGAGGGAACAAAAGACAGAAAGATGTGTCTGCTGGTTCACTCCCCAGATAAACACAATGGCCATAACTGAGCCAATCATGAGCTGGGAGTGTCTTCTGGGTCTCCCATGCATGTGTTAAGATCCCAAGGATGGGCTGGCAGCGTGGCCTAGCTGCTAAAGTCCTAGCCTTGAACACGCCGGGATCCCATATGGGTGCTGGTTCTAATCCCGGCAGCTCCACGTCCTATCCAACTCCCTGCTTGTGGCCTTGGGTAAGCAGTCAAGGTGGTCCCAAAGCCTTGGGACCCTGCACCCATGTGGGATACCCAAAAGAAGTTCCTGGATCCTGGCTTCGGATCGGCATAGCATTGTCCGTTGCACTCACTTGGGGAGTGAATCATTAGACAGAAGATCTTCCTCTCTGTCTCTTCCTCCTCTCTTTTCAATAGATAAATAAATCTTAAAAAAAAAAAAAAAAAAAGGATCCAAGGACTTGGTCCATCCTCCACTACTTTCCCAGGCCACAAGTGGGGAACTAGATGGGAAGTGAAGCAGCCATGACATAAAGTGACACCATATGTGAGCCCAGCCCTAGCAAGGGGAGCAGTAGCCAATTGAGCCATCGTGCCGGGCCCTGCACTTTTTCTAAAAACAAAAAAAAAAAGATTTATTTTTATTCAAAAGGCAGATTTAAAGAGAGAGAGTGAGCTTCCATCTGCTGTCTAACTGCCCAAATGGCCTCAATGACTTGACCTGGGCTAGTCTGAAGCCAAGAACTCAGTCCTGGTCTCCCATGTGGTTGCAGGGACCCAAGCACTTAGTTCAGTGCCTGAGACTTGAACTGGCATGCTCATGTGGGATGCTGGTGCTACAGGCAGAGCCTAACCTACCATGTCAATTCGGCCTCAAAATCTGTGCTAGTGACTCTTTCTGTTATGTTGTTTCTTATTCTTCCTCCTTCCCCTTCCCTCTACATCTCTTCTTGCACCCAATTCAGTCTCATATCAGCGGTGAGCTCAAGTCTTTGATGAAATCCTGGTGTGTTCTCCGTTAAGGTAGTTTCTGGCCTCCTGTCCCTCACTCTCCCACCCTACCCTTGTCCTTAGGTGCTCTGCTGCTGTTATGTCCCAAGGGTATCACAGTTCTGGAGACAGAATGTAACCAAGTCTGAAAACTCAGGCTAAGATGTGTACAAAGTATTTCTGTTGAGTTTTATTAGTAATGAGATGCTCTGTCTTTGATCAGGATCAGACTCTGTGATTTTACTCAAAGTGAAAGACTCCCAGACTCCTGCTCCCAGGTAATTTTGGAAGATCTTGCTGTTTTCCCTTTCTTAAACCATGTCTTCTTAACTAAAAGTTACATAACAAAAGTAAAACTGCTTCTGCTATGTATCATTGGGATCATTTCAATGACTTTCTAATTGATGGTCCATCTTGCAGACAGAGGGAGCTTTCTAAAACTGCTGCCTGGTGATTTGATAACTGTGTTTAATGGTGACCTGCTAAATTCCTTCAGGGGTAGCTCATCAGATGTAGAGTTAAGACCAGACTCAAGAATGGCTGTGAAAAGCACTTCCACCGTAGGCCTCCCTTTGTGTCTTGCATCCTTAGTGAATGTTTACTGATGCTGGTGTAGACATGAGAGTGACAGCAGGATGGAGGAAGTCTTAGCAAGTACTAGAGGACCAACACGTGAGGGGCTTCTGAGAGGTCATGCAACATGTCCTGTGAGAGAACTCTGCAGAAATTCCCAAGTTTGTACCAAAATAAATCCTGAGTCCTTTATCCTGCATCCTAGAAGTGCAGTAGGTAACACTGTGCAGCAAACAAGCAGAGTATAGGATCCAGGAACATTTGAGCAGAGATTTGACAGGGATGAGATAGGAAAGCTGTGTGGATATAGAGGACTCTTTCTCTCTTCTTTCCTTCTCTTCCCTTTCCTGTCCTCTCCTTTCCTTCCTTTCTTTTTTCCTTACTCACTCCCTTCCTTTCTTCCATTTGTTTCTTTCTTTCTTGTTTCCTTCCTTCCCTTTCCTATACACTCTTCATCTCTCCTCCTTTCCTTCCCTTTTCTTCCTTTTTTTCCTCCCTCCCTCCCTTCTTTCCTTCCTTCCTTCCTTTCATTTATTTTGACAGGCACAGTGACAGATCTTCCTTGTTTTGATTCATTGTTCAAATGCCCACAACAGCCAGGGCTACACCAGGCCAAGACCAGAACCCAGAATCTCCTTCAGTCTTCACATGGAAGCGTCAAGTACTTGAGCTATTGTCAGTTGCCTCCAGGTGTGTAAGTGGGACGGCGGATTTGGCAGCAAAGAATAGCCAGGATCAAACCAGTCTCCAACTTAGGATGTAGACATCCCAGGCAGCAGCTTTACCTGCCGTGCCATGACAGTTACCTCAGGGTGTAAATATAGGATGTGCTTTCTTGCCTTGATTTTCGGTGTTCCTCTGCCTGGAATATCTTTTCTCCACTGGTTTGTCTGTCTGTAAATAGTCTCCTTTTGAAGTCTCTGTTCAGATATACACTTTTCAATAGGAAGCCTGACTTCTCTGGGAGGGGTTCAGGAGGCCACCACTCAGATGGCTGAGTTTTCCCTTGAGAAGATAAGCAATAACCCTAACCATCATTGTCATTTTAGTTCCCCTACTTCTTGGAAGCTCCCATACATGTTCTGAGTGTTTAATATATTTTGAAAA
The DNA here is from genome assembly GCF_017591425.1 of Ochotona curzoniae. NCBI lineage: Eukaryota > Metazoa > Chordata > Mammalia > Lagomorpha > Ochotonidae > Ochotona > Ochotona curzoniae. Next base: position 8,217,520 of record NW_024465654.1, on the reverse strand, counting down.
ATCTGTATTCGTTAAGTCAGGGAGTTGTTACTGTTGGGTTTCTTTATTTTTTACTTGCTTGCTGGAGTCAGACTTGGCTGCTATTCTTGGCCTCATGTAACTTTGATAGGGGAATTGAAGATAATAGGTTCCCATAACCTCAGTCAGAAGGGAGGCCATAAAAGAATGTTTCTGCTAACCAGATTCCAGACACAGAAAGGCTGGGAATGGAACTTAAAAAGTTACCCTCAAAAAAAAAAAAGTTCCCTTCACAGGAACAGGTTTGAAAGATATGAGAACTGAAAGGGACTCTAATCACTGTCCTTTACAAATCTGGAAACCAGGGCCCATGGAAGGGCAATCATAAAGCTAACCGGGGTTGACTCCAGAGCACCAGATCTCTAAACACCCAGTCTGATATTCTGTTCATCATCATGTTCCATTTGCACTCCTCTTCCTTTTGTTTCTGTGGCATATCCCTTAGCTTGGGAGTTGCAAGTTGAGGAAGTTTGAGAAAAGCAAAGATGCTGGTACAGTTTGCTCTTGTGGCTGCCAAGTGTCAGGTTACTTGGGCTGTCCACAAATGAGAGCCCTGGGGAACATAATTGGCCTTTGCCTTGGGATGAAAGCATACATAGTGCTTACCCCCTGCCCTGACTCATGGGGGGGGGGGGCGCGTGATTGTGTGGGTAGGGATTTTGTGATGTGTTTGGTTGAGTTAGACCAGCAAGAAACCTAAAGAACCTGAGCGCATCTGTCTGCCATGACCTGGGGATGAATACCATTGTTACTGGACGTCTTCTCTGGCATGAGGACTGCTGTGCTGTGTGAGCAGGTCAGCGTTGCCTGCATGAAGGGTTTTGCCAAGCTGGAGGTGTCTGCTGAGCTTTGGATCACCTTTTCATTGACGTTGATGTAAATGAATACTGTTTATAGCCATTATTTCTTGATTATGTCACTGAGGTCACTTGTTCCATACTTGTGAACATTCTTATAAACTGCTTGAGTTTATAAGTTTATAGTTTATAAACTATTTGAGTTTAAGCTGGTGAAATGTGTGGATTTTCTCATAAGCCTCTTGCTCATTTTTCGTATTCTCTTCCCCTCTCCCCTTCCATAGCCCAACTTTCTTCCAGGCAGAGCTGTGGATCAAAGAATTGTAAGCAATTTTTAATTTTTTTTTCCTTCTCCGTCACTTCATTTTCATTTAGCAGAATTCCAGCACTTACCCTGCTTGTTTTCAGTCAGTGAGAATGATCTATTGTTGAATCTTAAAGTTGTTATGTTTTAAAGATTCTGTTGCAAATGGGATAGTGTTTATTACAGCTATAACAATTGTTGAAACTAAATTGAATTGGAAGATATTTCAAAATCAGCTATTACATAGGAAGGAAAGTAAATGAATTTTCTAAATCTCCTGATCTTACAAAATTTTTTTAAATTAAAATATAGCATTTACACTAAAGCCTCAGTGCTGCTTTCTGTGATTTTCTCCTTCAGGTCTTCTCCTATTTGTGTGTTTCTAAAAAGAAACTGTACTTTTAGCATAATCTTGGAAAAGTCATCTACTTTTAGTCATCCACATTTAGCAGCAAACTAATGTTCATAATTGTTTCCATAGAAATGATAGGATAATTGAAGTTATGCTATGTAGCTTCATGTGGCTTAAATTTTAAGTGTGGTGATAGATTAGCACGAGGATTTCAGGCATCTGTGTCCATGCTGAGTGTTTAATATTCCCTATGTATATATAGTGTGTTTGCTTCTGTGAGAGAAACAAATTTTGCTTCTCTTCCCTTTTCATTTCCCAGAACCAGTGTGTATGACTCTCGAGCACGGGAAAGGTTACGCCAGATTGAAGAGCAGAAAGCACTGGCATTGCAGCTTCAAAACCAGGTAAAAAAAAAAATGGAATAAGATTACAAATAAATAGCATCTTCCACACTTTTGTGGAAGAATTCCTCAGGTGTGGATCACTTGGTATTGTTATTGAGCGGCATGTTATGTCTGACTAGTCAGTGCCATTCAGTGTGTGAGACAAGTAATGGATGTGTTGATCCACTCAGTGCTGTTCGGAGTGTGTGACAAGTAATGGATGTCTTGATCCCGCTCAGAGGCTGCAGGAGCATTCAGTTCACGATGCAGTAGAGCTGCATCTTCGTGTGCCTCTTGAAAAGGAGATTCCTGTCACAATCGCCCAAGAAGCAGAAAAGAAAAGTCATAAAGGAACTGATAGTGAAGATGAATTTCCTGAAATTACAGAGGTAAATTACATAATGTGAATTCCTGTACCAGAAAGTACAATGTCTAGAAAGAATGCTTGGGGACAATGTCAAACATACAGGTACTCAGGGTTCAAACCTGCCAGCAGGCCCCAAGGCAGAGGTGTTCTTCAGCCATAAGAACCACTGGAGACAAGCTGGTGAGGAATGACTGCTTTATTATGCACAAGTTATAGATTTTAAAGGTTAAGGAAGGGGATGACAGGAGGCCGCCTTCTGCAGGCCTCCCACCCACCAAACACTGTAATTGGCTATATGACACCTCTATTTCTCTTGACTTTCTGTCTTGTTAAAGGTCATGTTCCACATGTGTTCCCCTTGACCTTCTAGTCATGTTGGAGGTAACACTAATGACCTAGTCATGTGTAGGCCTTGAAGCTGTGCCTCAGGTCATGGGCAGGTAAGCTCTAAGCCATGCCTACCAGGTAGCAGGCAGGGACCCAGAGACAATTGCCCACATCTCCTCCCTCTGCTACTTCAGTGTTGTTGCATATGCCTACTTTTCATTTGTGTTACTTAGCTTTATTTTTAAAGAATCATTGAAAATTGATAAAAGAATTTTGAGTTGTTTTTAGCAAATTCAGTGGAAAAAACACTTCATTTCCTGTGTGCTTTTACTTTTGGGTATATACAATAGCTTACCATCAAGTTGTAACCTGAAATTTGCTGTTATTTTTTAGTAACAAAACCTCATCATAGAAAATTTGGGAAATACGTAAAAGTGTACATTTAAAAATAATGTTTATTAATCCATACTTTTCTTTGAAAAACTCCCTACTTTGCATTAAAAAGGCTTTTTCCAGAAAGTAGTATCTAAAACTTACTTTCTTTTTTAAGACTTAGTTGTTTATTTGAAAGGCAGAACAACAGAGACAGAGAGATCTTCTATCCACTGCTTTATTCCCAAAGTGACTACAACAGCCAAATCTGGGCTAGACTAAAGCCAGGAACCAGGGAGTCCATTCTGGTCTCTCAGTGCGTGGCAAGGACATAGGTGTTTGAGTAGTTATCTGTTGCCTTCCCCGGCATATCCAGTAAGTTAGACTGGAAGTGGAATAGCTGGGACTCAAGCTCCCTTAATCCATCACACCACCACAGCAGATGCCTAAAATATGTCTGCAAACTGCCTGCAGTGAAAGCCTCTGTTTGTCAGGAGATCATTGAAGCTAAATGTAGAAACTGTAGTCAGGTTGTCTTGTGGGCTTAGACCATTCTATAGAAAATTTAGACTATAGGACTTAATTTGAAACAGGGTCTGAATGCTGTTCTGAAAAATAGAAGGAAGGCCCAGATGGGTTGGAAGGTGTATGAACCAGAATTTTAAATGGAAGTATATTGAAGAATAATAAATTGATAAACAATTGCTAAGGGCTGAGTATAGTCTGTGGGTCTTGCGTGGCTGGGTAAAAAGCCTGGTTGTCCAAAGCTGTGTGCTTGTATGTTTGATCTCTGACACCTTCTTGTTTCCTTAGGAAATGGAGAAAGAAATAAAGAGTGTGTTCCGTAATGGCAACCAGGATGAAGTTCTCAGTGAAGCATTCCGCTTGACTATTACCCGCAAAGATATTCAGACGCTGAACCATCTGAATTGGCTCAATGATGAGGTATTTCTAAGTTGTTTGTTTTTAAGATTTATTCATTCATTACAAAGTTATAGAAAGATCTTCCATCAGCTACCCCAAATGTCCACAATAGCTGAATATGGACCAGTCTAAAGCCAGAAGCCAGAGGTCCAGGAGCCCAAGGCCTTGGGTAATCTGGATTGGAAGTGGAGCTGCCAGGACTCAAACCAGCGATCATACAGGGTGTTGGCAACACAGACAGAGGGCTTAACCTACGAAGTCATATTGTCATTCCCCTCCACGTTTATTTGTTTATTTATTTTTTATTGTTAATAGCATTGTATTATGTGATACAGTTTTTTAGGCACTGGGATTCCCCACAGCCCTCCCCCCGTGGTGGATTCCTCCACCTTGCTGCATAACCACAGTTCAAGTTCAGTTGAGATTCCTTCATTGCAAGCATATACCTAGCATAGAGTCCAGCATCTTATTGTCTAGATAAGTTCAGCGGCTTCTTGGTGAGACCTTCTCTGGTCTGAGGGTAGAGCTAACAGAGTAAAGTCCCAGTCTGTTAAAAGCCCCAACAAAACATCAGCACACATTTATTTTTATAAACAAATAGTAAGTGAACATGAAGTAGAAATAAATTTAGATATTCTCTGTTTGTTAGGGTGTGGTCCTCAGATGACCTGCCCAGAACCCTTCCCCCAGACCTCTCACATCTCAGGGGAGCCTTGTCTGGGAGCCCAGCATTGGTGACAGACATGTCAGTGATTTGTGTATACTTGCAGTCTGAAGAATGCTGAATTTACTTTTTCTTATATTAAACATTTGTATATTGAATAAGAGACCATTCTCTCATTGCTATTCTCATGCTTGTTTTATACATTTTACTTATTTATTTGAAAGGCAAAGTTAGAGAAGGGAAGAAAAGATCTTCCATCTGCTGACTCACAACAGCTGGGGCTGGGCCTGGGGCCCCGGAGTTTCTTGGTCTCCCACATGGATGTAGGGCCATCCGCTGCTGCTTTTCCAGGAACATTAGCAGGGAGCTGGATCAAAAGTGGGGCAGCCAGAACTTGAACTGGCCCCCATGTAAGATGTCAGCCTCACAAGTGGTGGCTTAATCTGCTGCAGATTGGTGGTGGCCATAAGGGATGCTGGCACTGCAGGTAGTGACTACACTCCCTGTGCCTTAGCACTATCCCCATACGGCCATGTTTGCTAAGGACCACCTTGCATCTTCTGAGCCAGTATTTGACAATTGACCATGCTGCAGCATGAAGGAGCACTTTGGGACTTCCTGATAGGAAGAAGTCTATGGGTCTCTTGGTGTGTCTGCTTGTTAGTTTACTTACATTATGAATGGGTTTTTCTAAGATTGCTTCCACTTATACATGGTATTTTTTAGATTGATGCTGAAATAGGTACACTATTACTGAATAGTTAATGTGTCCAGCAAAGAAAGATGAAATAGGACCCTCACCTTCCAAATTCAGTTTACACCACAGTCCTTAAACTATTGTATCCCATTGCTAAACCTATAGGAACATGTTTCATCTCACAAAGATTATTTTTTGTTTTTTATTTATTTGAAAAGCAGAGTTAATGAGAGGATAGAGAGAGGGTCCATCTGCTAATTTACTCCCCAGATGACTGCAACAGCCAGAAGCTAGGAGCTTCTTCCAGGTCCCACACACAGGTCCAGGGGCCCAGGCACATTAGCAGAAAGTGGAACAGCTGGGTCCTGAATCAGAGCCCTTACGGGATATTGACACTTCAGGCTGAAGATTAACTTGCTATGGCACAACTCTGGTCCCACAACAATTGTTTTCACAGCAGAAGAGAACCAGTGGACTGTCTTTGCCTGAACACTTCTTTCCCCTCTGGCAGAGTCCTTGCATGATCTGTGTGTGTCAGATCTCACTGCTTTGTGGGTTTATGCCTCCCTAGAGGAGTATACACCAGACACTGCCATTCTTGTATGCTCACAGCTGTCCAAGCAATGACATTGGAATATCTGTTAATGGACACTTCTAAGTGTGGTGTGTGTTCTGCGGAGTAGCCGCCACATCCTGGGAGGCAGGTATTGTAATTTTATCATCTTTACTCTTTAGGTAAACAGTCAAGGTGATACGGCCAGTCAGTATCAGAGCCACGCCCAACAGTTAGGTCCACTGTGCTGTGTCACACTTCCTCAGTCTCACCCTGTATTCTGCCTTAGGGAAGGATGTGTGGGATGTAGGGCACATGATGTTGATCTTCTCTGAGCCAGATGGGCTGACTTCTGTCTCTTTGCAGCAGTCAGTCCTAAGACTCACCCTCCTTTCACTGGTGTCTTCCACACAGAACCATAAGGGAAGCTTGGGTTAGTGCTTTATTGGGAGGAAATGCCCCTTATTTTTGTACATATATTAGATTGAGTCACATAATAGGGGAAAAAAGAGCTAACCAAATCAGAGGGGGACGTGGAAATCAAAAAGAATTAAAAGTATCCACTGGCAAGTTGTTTCTGACTGGTCTTTGGCCGTTTTTGCTACCTTTTTGGAGAGGAGAGGTGTCATGGTTAAAGGAATTGTAGGCTGTGAGTTTTGCAGAACCGGCTAGGGGGCAGCATTGAGCAGGGTCTAAGCTGATCTTGGTCACATGTCCCTCTTGTAAGAGGGGCATTAGCCTAGGGGACATTTTTCGGTTCCTGGACCCCGCAGAGGCTGCATTTCTTTCTTCCTTTTATTTTCTTTACTTTTTATTTTTTTTCGAATTGGAAAGTGAGATATACAGAGAGTAAGAGAGACAGGAAGATCTTCCATTCAATGATTGGTGGCTACCACAGCCGGAGCTGAGTTGAGCTGATCTGAAACCAGGAGCCTCCTCTAGGTCTCCCATGCAGGTGCAGGGTCCCAAGGCTTTGGGCTGTCCTTGACTGCTTTCCCAGTTCACAGGTGCAGGGAGCTGGATGGGGAGTGGGGCCTCCGGGATATGAATCGGAGCTTGTATAGCATCTCTGCATGTGCAAGGCGGGGACTTTAGCCATTAGGCTACTGCGCTGAGTCTAGAAGCTGCATTTCTAGCTCACAGAAGAGATGAGATGCAGGAGGTTCCTTTTGCTTCATCCCTACCACACCTGCCTGGACCTTTATAGGGAACAGGATGATGCTAGCCTGCTGATGGTGGGAGAAGTCATTGTCACACCACTCTGGCTGCAGCTGCCTGCCAGCAGAGTGCTGGTGCTGAAGTGCTGATACCCGTTTACAAGCACTTAGTCTTGCTTCTCAGCTGTGATCTCAGTTTTCTTATTCTTTTTAACTCTTACTCTTCTCTCCAATAAATGTTTTCTTTCATAAATGATTCCTTTCTTTTTTATATCTCTTTCAGTTTTATGTGACATATTAAAATTGTTCCCCAAGTAAGTGACTGATTTGTGTTTTATGGATAAGGAATATAAAACCCAGGCAGTGGGGCCCGGCACTATAGCGCAGTGGTTAAGGTCCTCACCTTGCACGCCCGGGATCCCATATGGGCGCCGGTTCTATCTCGGCTGCCCCGCTTCCCTTCTAGCTCCCTGCCTGTGGCCTGGGAAAGCAGATGAGGACGGCCCAAAGCTCTGGGACCCTGCACCCGCGGGGGAGACCCGGAAGAGGCTCCTGGCTTCGGAATAGCATCGGCCGTTGCGCTCACTTGGGGAGTGAATCATCGGACGGAAGATCTTCTTCTCTGTCTCTCCTCTCTGTATATCCGCCTTTCCAATTAAAAAATAATAAAAATAAATCTTAAAAAAAAAAAAACCAGGCAGTGAAAGGATTAGTTTTTATTTCCAAAAGAAGTAAAATCCAGAACCCTTCTCTGTGGCACATACGTACAAAAGGCCTTTGGGCTGCCCTTTCTGTGGTCTCTTTCCCAACAGACCAGCCCTCTGCAAACCTGTCCCTGTGATGTGCTTCAGACACCTGCATCCCACGTCAGGGTCCAGGCTTTGCTTCTCAGCTGTGGCTCCTAACTCTGCCTTCTTGCCAACTCAGTCCTTGGGAGGCTGGCTTGTTGGCTCCAGTGATAGGGTTCTCGATACCCAGGGAAGAGAACTGGTTGTCTTCCAGGTTCTCTGCTTTGTCTTTTTTCCCCCCCACCTTGTCTTTAGCCCTGCCCTGACTTTGGCAGGCATATAGGGAGTGAACCAGCAAATGGGAATTGTGTTTTCTATTTCTTCTCTCCTCTTATCAGATAAATTAATTAATTTTTTTTCCTCTGAATAGATTTGTGTAGGTAAATTTCATTAAATTCTATATAGCCTTGGAGGACTGATGATGAGCTGGGGTGACATTTTTCTTCAAGTTGGGAAACTCAGATTTCTCAAAAGGGACCAGTAGGAACTGCCTGCTGTAAAGCACACAAGAGGAAGCCGACAACCTGGTAAAATGTGGGAAGCTGTGGTAGGTCAGAAACACCTGATCAAGGGTGAGAGGAAAGGGGAGAAGAATTAGCTGCAGGAGATCGTGAGTCCCAAGACCCAGGGGATACACTTTGAAATGGCTGTCAGTGCTAGAAATGACTACCACACCCCTGAGGTGAACTCCTGAGCTCGCCTGTGGGGGCCCTGGCCTGAGAATCCCCCTGGAAGCTCAGTGTGCTCACATGTTGAAGATGCGTTCCCTTGACCATTCTGGTGCACTCTGTCCCATGTGAGAAGCAGGGTGGCTGTAGATTTCCTGTCTGTCCCTTTCCTTAGGGACACCATTGTACCTGTCACTTGTTGCTGATGTAAGTGCATGGATTGGAAAAATGACTACTTTGCAAATACATGGGAATTATCATCAGTTGTTTCCACTTCAGAAAAGCATTGGGCTGTGGGGTGTTATGTTTCTGGAAGTGATGTGAGGAAAAATAGCGTAGCAAATGTCAGGTATACAGGGTGGTGAAGGAGAGCTCAGATGGAAGGTTCCACTTCAGGGAAGGCAGACTACCCGCCTTGTAAGGTTTGCTGCTGGAAGGAAGTTCTGTGGTGCCCCAGCCTTGCATGTGTAGAGTGATGGGACAGTGGGAAGAACCACAGTCACTGGAGTTTGATTTCAGAGTCAAGCTCTGAGGGCGGGGCAGGTGCTCTGTGTCTGGAGGTCTAGCTGCAGAGTGCCTGTCCTTATGATTGTTTCTGAGGAGTGCTTGGTAAAGAAAAGAACAGCTACTCCAGCCAGACAGAGCCAGCTCTGGAATGGGTTTTCCATAGGGAATCAAAACGAAATGTGGAAGAAGAACCAGGTAGAGTGAGAAGGGCTAGTTACTGAGGTGTGGTGGGTCAGATGAGAGTATTGGTGTTGTTAACATGATTCATTGGCTTCCACGCTGTCAAGAGTTTACATCTTTGAGGAGTTTCTTAGAGTTAGTTTGTATTTATGGAAGGTTACATTGGAGAAATTTTCTCCATAAATGACTTCATAAAAATAGGTGCTGCCTGTCTCTCTCTGAGGCTTCAGCAGTAATTCTAATAATTGACCAAAACTTGACTGTGGAGAAGCAACCCGGATGCTTGCACAAAGTGAGGTATGCATGTCCTCTTGCTTTTGGTAACATTCATGCCAGGGCTTTCTGAACCAGGATGTACATGAGCTACTTCTTGGTACATCTTGGGGCTTTGTGATTGTCAAGGGTAATTGGAGCTTGGGAGTCAGAATGGCAAGGTCAGGGTGATGATCTAGAGTGATACAATTGGGGAAATGCCTTTTGTGCCCTGCACACATTGCTATGGTCTCTGCTAAGAACCCTGTCATTCTTGGGACACCCAAAAGGCTTGTTTCAAGACTAATAGAAAGGCTCAAGACAAGCGTGGAAAGGGTTAAAGCTCACTCCCTTGCTGCTGGTGAAATGGTCATCCATGTCTTCATGGTCACACACAGGAAGAGAACTGAAGCCTTCATTTGGAACACTGCAGGCTTTTCCTTTAAAGAGGAGCTTTATTCGGCATCAGCCTGGCAGCTCTTCAAATAAAATCACAAAGGAGTGAGACATGATAAACAACTCTCCCATCCCAAAGCAGAACTGCATAGACAAGCAGACGCTCGTGGCCAAGGCTGTGGAGGCAGCAGGAGCCGCAGCAGCACACAGGGCAAGCATGGGTCCCAGGAGGGGAAGCACATGAGGACAGCATCGGCCTATCAGCTCTGAGCCCCTGTGTGCAGCTATGAGAGTCTGTACAGAAGGGGCTGTCACTAATCACGGTGGCAGGGGATCTAGTTTTTGGCACGAATCAGCAAGTCCCTTTGGTTTAGAGTATACCCTTCTCTGCCATCCTTCTGCACCCTCAGGAAGAAGAACTTAGAGGCTTCCTCTGGCACTTTTCATGCTGTGACTATGTCTTGATTGTACTGTGGCCCTTTGGCTCTTTTGGGCACCTCAGTAGCTGAGAAACTGAGGAGAGACTTTGGTATGAATTCTGCCTCGTGTCAGATTAGCTACTGGGGAGGAATGCTGAGGCCACTGGACTCCCTCCTGCAAAGATGCAGGAGCTGAGAAAGATACCAAGTCCCCATCTCCCTGAACTGAGTATGGATTATTCTCTTGGCTTAGGAAGAGGCCGTTCCCATCAGTGGGGAGTATGGGGAAGGTGGCAGTAAAGGAAGATGCTCTCAGGTACAGCTCCTGTGGTGTCCATGTGGCAGCTGTTGCCCCTTAGCCAGGCAGGCCCATGCAGGCTTCACTGCCTGCCATGACTGTGAAGAGAGAACCTCAGGTTGTATAAACATCTAGTTATGGAACTATTTCCTCACCAGCAGTGACCCTGTCTTTGGTTTTCTACTCAAGGGTACTAACTCCAGAGTGGTACCTCCCAGGTGATTAAAAGAGGAGGCACTTGTCCACCTCCTTGGCTTTTGCATGTGTGGCTCTCCTTAGTTCTGCCTGACTCCCTTCAGCTCCCCATATGCTCATTTGGCCTGTTGAGATGTAATCCGCACCAAGCCCCTGAGAGGTCCTTTGTTCCCTCACCTTCCTGTTAGGTAGAGGGTCTAGCCTAGCATGATTCATTTTGGGATGGGCCCTTCTTGCTGGGGAGCGTGGTCTGTGGCCTGGAAGCATGTGCTTTACTGCCTGCTACCCCCATGTATGTGTATATCTAGGTGCCATTGCCCAGTTGGAGGCACTATCAGCTTGTGGTCCAACCTGCATTGGAAACATGGTGCCCTGATTTGTTATTACAGCCACTGAGCTCCAGTTTTGTACTGGGCATTGAATGTGCTGCAGCCGTGGTCCTCTGGGCCTTTGGGGCTGGCCTGCCGTCGTCTGCACAGCAGGTAGAGAACAGTGTCTTCCTTCAGCCCTCGGAGCCCTGCCTCAGACCTGGTGCGGTTTCCCTGTGGCTGCCTGCCTGGGCACCCTCATCTATAGCCCCTTTCTCCAGTGTGCTGCCTACCCAGCATGTAGTTGCCTACTGTTGGGTGGCAGCTCACTGCTCTGGCATCCTAGTGTATAAATATTTGTCAAAGGATGGGGACATTTTCCCATTTCTCAAAAAGCATTTTGAAAAATGTGCCTGTTTTCTTAGTCATATTTCCAAGCTCTGGATCAGTCAGGCCATTCATTCCTTGCAGTTGACAGACACTCGCTTGGCCTCAGCTGGCCATGGAAGTAAGTCTGAAGTAACTTCTGGCCCAGTAACTTTCAGGCCTTGGTACCAGGGGATCCTGGGCCTAAAGGAACCAATAGCAGCAGTGTCACTGATAGTGGAGGCAGAAACACATAGCCAGGCAGGTGTCAGGAAATGGTCAAGATGAGGGAGCTGATGGGATGAGGCCCGCTTATCCTGCAGCCATGTGATGCAGCTGGGTTGCTGTCCAGTTAATGTTGATGCCTGGCCCTAGAACTTAGCTCTGCCGGAACCTGAAACTGTCTGCCTCTGTAGAATGGCCCTTGCGCTGAACAGGCCAGTGGGAAGCATGGAACAGAGCTGTGTTTGTTTCAGCCCTCAGGGTTGAAATCTTGATCTGAGCTGGCTTCATACAAGGCTTCATCTGAGCCCCACATCTCTTGCACACACTCACACAGTCCCCACCCTCCATCAGCTGCTGCCCGCAGTACATCTCTGCTGGCTTCTGACTGCTTCTTCCTGACCTGCTTGTCTATGTCCTCCATGCCCTCAGATGCCAGCTCTTTCTTCTTTTTTCCCCTCTTGCTTCTGGTCCCAGTTTGGTACAGCAACATGAGGTAATAGGAGTGATGAGAAAGCAGTAACCTGCTGAGTGAGCAGGGGGCTTCCTGGTGTACTGCTTTTCTGTTCTAATACATGCGCTCTCCTCCCACAGATCATCAATTTCTACATGAATATGCTGATGGAGCGAAGTAAAGAGAAGGGACTTCCAAGCGTGCATGCATTTAACACTTTTTTCTTCACTAAGTTAAAAACAGCTGGTTATCAGGCAGTGAAACGTTGGACAAAGAAAGTGGACGTGTTCTCTGTTGACATTCTTTTGGTGCCCATTCACCTGGGAGTGCACTGGTGTCTTGCTGTGAGTACGCCCTTACTTTTTGAAACAGTGGAAAACAAGTTAGGAAGTACAACAGAAGTAGTGAGACACTCGACAGGTTCACTTGACCGCTGAGTACAGCATTTTGTGGTAGGTTGGTGTACATCCTGCGCAGAAAGGGGAGATACTTAGGCTTTGAAGAAAGCTGTGGAATTTACTTTTCTGGAAATATATAAAAGGGTATCATTTAGTATCTGAGCAGCCTCAAGGTGTGACATACGGTTGGAAATTGACTTCCTGGTAAGGCTGCAAACTCCGATTTTTTTGCCCTCTGCCTGGTCCTGACTCATCTTGTATACTTGGTGACTTCAGTGTTTTATGACTGAGAACATGGCTGCACTAGCTTTGTGTGTTAGTAAAAGTGTAACAGTTATTTCACAGTCTGTTTTGAATTACATTTGGAAAACATAAAACCAAAAGAAAATTCTCCAGGTTAGGAGTCCTCACACTTTGAGACTAAGGGGAGGGTCTCCAGGAGTCCCACTTCTTTCTCTGAAGATCAGGTCCTGAGTGCTAGAGACAGTCCACCTGGAAACCCCCAGCAGCCATCTGTGCAAATGCTGATAGCCCTGGAAGTTTGACAGGGTCCCAGGGCCCTGGGAGGGAAAAGCAGAGAACCTAGTCTTCTTCACTCTGTAAGCACTCAGCTTTTTTCTTGTGCCCAGGTTGTGGACTTCCGGAAAAAGAGCATTACATATTATGACTCCATGGGCGGGGTGAACACTGAAGCTTGCAGGACTCTCTTGTAAGTCGGGGCCAAGGGTGTGGGTCGCTTCTGGCTGCTGAGCCCAATTGTCTATCCCTCCAAGGGAGGGGTTAAAAAAATTTTGCATGCAATAATAATGGGTATTTTACATCTAAATTTTAAAATAATGCAACATTATCAAAAGTGCAGGCAATTAATGTCCTGACACACTCAAATATGGAATGGATAGCTAGGCAGAGTTGTCACCATTACTTAGGGATCATTGAACCCAACCTTCTGTTGTTGAGTTGAAGAAACCAAGACCCACAGAGGTGTTGACTCTGAGTTGCCAGAGCCTAGCTAGTGGCTTTGCTAGGAGCCAGCATGCAAGCTGTCTGTGCACCACTGCTCACTCTGCCCTGAGATGGGAAGAGGAGGTCAGCTCCAGAAACGTGGACTATCCACACTCCCAGAGAAAGCTGTGTGTACTTTGTTGTCCTGCGCAGTTCTGGTTAGCATTGCGTTTGACACAATGCAAACAAATGCCTCCTTGTTAATAGAGAAACATTTCTGTGTGTTAGCTTGAGCCCAAAAGTGACAAGAGTTAGAGCTTACTCCTCAAGAGGAGCAGTAAGTGGAAGGCACCTGAGTGGCAGATACAATGGCTGTGTTCCTCCTGGGCTGACATCATCTGCAAGAGTTGGGAAGGCAGCCCTGCTCCGGGGAACATTTGCCAGTCAGGCTGGCTGCCCTGCATGTTACCTTCCCCAGGATAGTGCTTCTTCCTAGGGAGTCGCTGTCCTCCGTGTCCCCACAGCTCATCTCATTCTCTTCCAACACCTTAGGCAATACCTGAAGCAAGAAAGCATTGACAAGAAAAGGAAAGAGTTTGACACCAACGGCTGGCAGCTCTTCAGCAAGAGAAGCCAGGTACCTGTGGTGCCAAGGAGGTGGAGGTCCTGGAAACTGACATCTAGTGGAGATGTTCCCAGGCCCCTTCACCCTCCTTGCTCAGTGTCCAGCCTGACCTCACCCTGGGTCTTTGGCTCAGATGGAACCTTTTTTGGAAATCTGGGGGTGGGTGTGGATGTAGAACAGCATTTCCCAGGTGCACTGCCGTTCTACCAGACTTTTCACTGCTATGGGAAGCGTTTGCTGACACATGGACCTATGGGGTCTTTACCTGGATAACCATGGGTATCTGAGATACTGTCCTCCGTGGTTCATGTAAAAGGCGTGCACCTGGCAAAAGTGCAGACATCTTGTTTTCTGTGAGCCTCTGTTGTCCTGAGTTGAGGACCAGAATCTAGGGGAACCTGTAACACATAGGGCTTTTGGTTCTTATGTTTAAGAAGCAAGGAAGGTTGGACAGATTGTCTTTTGTTATTGGTCTTTCAGGAAATTCCACAGCAGATGAATGGAAGTGACTGTGGCATGTTTGCCTGCAAATATGCTGACTGTATTACCAAAGACAGACCAATCAACTTCACACAGGTGAACTGAGTCTTGGCAGGGGAGCTCTAGGCCGCCAGCTCTCCTTGGGGGCTCTGCACTGATGGGTGGCCCCTGGTGGGGACAGGCTACGTTGGGTAACCCTGCCTCATGCACTGTGATAGTGAAGAAATCCTGACTGAGTGCAGAGCCTCCTGCTCTTCCTGTCTCCCCCTGCCTTCTCCAAGCCACAGGGCTAGGAGCGGAGCAGGCTTTCTTCCATTCCTCTCTGCTTGGGCACCCTCAGGGTTCAGAGCAGCCACGCCCTCTTCTGCCTTACTGCTGCTCACTTGAGGCAACTGGCAGATCTCTTGGTGCACGACAGGTCATTCCTGTCTGTGCTCCTTCAGGGACCAAGGTGGGTGGAGGCTGGAGATGAAGGCTTGTTCTGATGTGGTCTCCACTGTTAACTGCACCTATGTTTGAACCAGTGGCTTAATCGAATCTTCAACCTTAATCCTTGGGCTGACAGACTGAGCTGATGCCTGAGGTTCCCTCCATTCATCCCCTAGAAGGCAAGTTTTTGTTTTTAGGCCTCAAAAATTCTTCAGGCAAGACTTGATCACCGCCATTCTCCAAAACTTTGGAGGCATCTGAGCACAGCCTGAGGGCTCCTGGCCATGCCCAGTGTGACTGCCAAGGCTGTAGCAATAGAAATAGTGGTAGGGGGAAAAGTAGTGGAAAGAAAAAAGCCACATGTCATCAAAAGTGGATGAGATGAAAACTCAAAACACATCTGAGATGATGTTGGTAGGATGCCTTGAAGCAGAGAGGAGTGTGGGGAGGCAGGTCGGGTCAAGAGAACAGGAGTGGAACTAAGGCTGTCTCTCTCCCCACAGCAACACATGCCATACTTTCGGAAGCGGATGGCCTGGGAAATCCTGCACCGGAAGCTCTTGTGAAGACCATCCTGGTTGGTGACTGTTGATCCTGTTGGGGACCAGCTTTTTGTCGTCTGGCCAGAGACCTTGAAAACAACTGCTCCCAGCCTTGTGTTCTTATAGAACCCTTTGCCCCTGGATAGGCCCTGGCGAGATGCGTTCACAAGCACATCTGCCTTTTGTTTTGTATCTCAGATACTATTTTTGCAAAGAAATGTTGGTGCTGTGAAAGGGGTGAGGGACATCCCTGACTGAGCTGAAGAGAGAGACTCTCTTCATGTCTTCAGTTCTGCCATCTTGTTCTCTAAGGGCTCCAGCCTCACTTGGCCCCTAATGAGGGGATTGGGAAAAGCTTGGAAAGGTCTTGGTTTGCCATAAACTCCTGTTAGGCCTTACTAGGATGTAGGAAAGGGCATGGACAAAAAGTAGGGCTATGAACCACCAGCATTTCCGTGCACCAACGTCCACACACACCTGAGCACCCCTCGGGATGGGTCATTAGGAACATAACTGAACTGGATGCCAGCTTCTCAGTGACCCTGTTTGAAACCCTTCTGCTTCCAGACAAGGTTGTTTGGTCCTCAGTAGCTTTTTCCCTTCCTAAGGCACAGCACATGAGCCTTGGGTGGACCCCCCAAAATCCCAAGCTGTCCTTTCCCTCAAAGTAGAGGCTTGCATGTCTGAGGACACAGGATACTGTCCTCAGAACAGCCTGGAAGGAGCCAAGGTGTGGCCACCTGAGCCTTGAGCCTGGAATTCCAACCCTGGGTAAATGCAGGTCTACCTGGTCTGTGGCAACTTGGTTTAAATTTCTGACCACAGAGAATTTTATGTATTTTACAGGGATATGCTTTTTTTTAAAAGGAAAGACTGAATGTGTTCACCATTTAGCCTGTAGATTGATTCTCATTTTCCAAATCGCAGCACACTGAGGCCCTGCCCTGTGTATACTTGCTGACAGCTCCTCTAGGGACTCTGGCTCTGCAAGTGGATGGTGTCCCAGCCGAAGGGTGATGGCCTTTGGGTGTTCCACCTAGCTCCTTGGTTCTTCCCAGCATCCCCCGCCGAGAGCGCCTCAGGCTTGGAGGGAAACGACCCTCTGCCAATATGGCTTTTGTACTGAAGTTCCCAGACAGGAGCATTTTCTGTTTCCTGCATTGTCCTGGGTAGTTTTGTATGAATTCTCCCTGACCCATCCTCAGCAGCATTGTACTTTCTGCCTGGGCTTCTTGGAAGATTTTACTCTGTTTTATACCAAGCTTGTTTAGTACATTTTTCTATGTTTTACCACAAGTTACAATTTGAAAAGAAAACTATTTTTTTTAAATATTCCATTATTAACTGATTGTTACCTGAGTGTCCAGATGTCCTCCTTTTTTGGTAATTGCCTGCCTGGGGGTGGGGGGCAGCGTGTGTGCGTGTGCTTGCTCGCTCGCGCTCTCTCTCTCTCCTCCCCTTTCTTTTTTTCCCTGCCTCCATCTGTCTATGTTTCTCTTCCTCTTCCCCTACGTCCCTCTGCTTTTGTGTTTTTTCTTTCTCTTTCTTTTTTCCCTTCCTTCCTTCTCTGTTTCTTTCTTTCTTATGTTTTCTGTAGGAAATAAATAGCTTTCTGTATTTGAGTTGCTGGGACCTTTCACAGTCTCTTCTAGAAAGCTGTGACTTTGAAGCATGTTGGAAGACTCCTGGAATGTTGTCTGGTTCCTGGTACTTCCTGTACTTAAGTGACAACTTGAAAAGTGGCAGTGTACTGTGGATTTGGACTGCAGAGCAAAAGCCCTGAATTCTTCAGGCTGTCTCATGTTTGTCCTAATAAGATAGTTCTGTATTTGTTGTTGCCATTTAGGTAACATCTGTCTTACCTTCCTCAGAGACTTTCCGTATAGACCAAAGCAGCAAATACTTATTGCTATATGTAGCAGAAAAGGAGACATAAACAGAAGTACTTTGGAAATACATAAGAAATTGTTGAGCTGTCTGAATTTGGCCCCTTTCTGCAATGCCATTTTGTGTAGGACAGAACAGAGCGATCCCAGGGTCACCCCCACCCAGACCATGTGGGAATGGGTGGGGCTGAGGTAGGGTGTGGCCTAGTGGCTCCCTGAGAATCCAGTCCAGAGAGGCAGCCATGAAGAGTGGGACCAGGACCTGGAAGCCTTGTCTTTATATGGGTGGGTTGGTATGCATCGGTTGTGGAGGGCGTAACTGGAGTTGTATAAGCTACTGCAAACTGAGTTCTCTTGTCCTGCTCCTCCTCCCTCTGTGTGCAGTGCTTGCAGACATCCTCTTTCTCCCCAAGAGGGAATACATGGGTGAAAGCACAGATGATGCCAGGTGGGGAACCCTGTTCCTGTGCAAAGGAAGTCCAGCTCGAGGGGATAGGACCGTCCAGCACAGGGACTGGTCACATCCCATTTATCCCAGGAGACTTAAGTCTGTCTTGTGCCTCCTGCTGCCATGCACCATCATTGCCCTGTTGTCCACCATTGTGGTCAAACAGTCAGCTTCACTCACTGCTCCTGTGCTACCAGCCGGGCTCCTGGGGAGACCACCACCGTGGCCTGTCAGCACCTGGTTTTACAGGACCCATGGAAGGGAGGGTTCCTAGAAGCCACAGTACCTTACCTGCTTTAGCTTTGGCCCTTGCCAGAAGAGAGGCAGCTGACGCTTGGCTTGTCCCTACCCTGCTGCACCCACATGAGCTCAGTAAAAGCAGGTTGAGGCTCTCTGTCCTCACTGGTGATCCAAACGGGAAGCTGTTGTACGTGTGCCCAAGAGGTCACAGAGCAGTGTGTCCCCAGCTTGAGATTCTTCCAGCATCCCACGGCTCCTCAGGGCCCAGAGTCACCTATGGCAAACCCTGACGTTGCCTCCAGCACTTTGCTGCCATTCCTGGGCTGGGGGGTGGGGGAAGGCTAGGACATGCTGGAGAGAAATTGCCGACATGTATCTCAAATGCCTTCGGTATGGCTACTGCAGGCTTGGGCCACGTGGCCACGCTCCTGTCTGGCTCTAACTTGGGTGCTGGGCTGTCAGAGTTAAGGCTGGGGTTGACATGGGCCTGCTTTTAGAGCTGTGGCATCGCTCAGAGTCTTGTCTGATGGATTGGCTCTCAATGACCACTTCTACTTTCTCAGCTTCTGGATCCTGCCCTCTTCACCACAGAGCACAGTTGCTGGAGAGGAGAGAGCATGGCAGGGTCCAGGCTGCCAGTACCCCACACTCAGATCCCGTCAGAGAGCACAGCCCCATGAAGCACTAGGAGTGGACTGAGGCAGGTGTCGCTGGACCACCTTCAGGGACAGGGGCAAGGATAGCTCCACAAAGCTTTAGTGAAAGAATACTGCTGGCAGGTTCCTCTGTGGCCCCCAGCTTGGTACCCACTCTTGTCCCTAGCTTTGTGGTGCCCTTCTGGGCTTGATTTGCTCAATCACCACATGTCCTGCTAAGTGCAGCATTTCTTTGTTTTTTATTATTCTTGTTGGGTCTTGTCATTTATCTTTTTTTTTTTTTTTAATAGTCTTACCTAATTGATTAGGGTACAAAGAGTCAAGGGCTACAGGAAAGTGGGTAAGACCATTGTTTCCACACTAATATCATTACTTTTTTTCCCTGTATCTGGGGTCAAGGGAGAAACAAAGGGAGAAACCCCACCCAGCCTCCCACCCATCCCAGATCCCCGAGGTGAGGCACGCTCCAAGGGTCCTGCTCAAGCAGTTTTGATAGTTCAACAGTTCTGAATTGCTGCCAATCTCACCGTCCAAGCACGATGAAATCTCAGAACCTACTGGCTGACAGAGTCTCTTCATGGTTGGGGTTCTGAGATCAACAGTTTAGTTGGAGGGATCTCCCAAAAAACTTCACCTGAGGTGATCCCAGACCTGATTCTTGTGTGTGCTTGCCAATATAGGGTCTGACACTGTCTTATGCCCCAGTCAGCTTATGCACATGCTGTGTCAGTTCTGTTTCCAGTCCTGTCTTCCATGTGAACCGATGGGTGTTGTAATCCAGCCTGATCCTGCCTACTTCATACTCGGTCCTCACACAAACCAGTTGGAGCTGCAGCCTAGTTGGGGCAACTCATTATAACCCCCACCAGGCCTGCTACCCTGGTTCCCATGCTTGCCAGTATGTACCACAGACTTGTTCAGTCTGTCCCACATCCCGTTTAGCTCTCATACATGTCATTGGGCATAGAAGCCTAGTTCAACCCAACAACCCTACTATCCAGGCCACACACATACTGGTGGGGCAGCACCCTTTTGATTTCCAGTGGTGCTTTATGTCCCTGTCTGTTGTTTGCCTCAGCCTTCCGAGTCAGCTCCTGAGCTGGTGCTCCCATAGGGTCCCTTGAGAGCCTATTTGTGAGCCCTGATCTTGGGGTGCCTGGCAGCGAGGGAAAAGGGATGATGAGCATGGTAATGGAAGCCATCTCATCTTGGGGGCTACTTGTGCAGACTTTGTCGCTGAGCTGGCATAGGTGTCTGGGCAGACAGTGTGCCCTCAAGCAGGCAGACCCACTCACCAGGTGGCAAAACCAGCCAGAATGGGCAGTTGCAGGGCAGAGGCGGATGTTACCTCTATTAGCCTGTCTCTGTGTGACTCTGCCACCTATTAAAAGCTGATTTATTTAAAATAAGTTCTGTGGATTTTTGCCTCCTTGCTTTGTACCCTCCCTGGTCAGAAGGAGGGGGTGGTGCTTGTCTCTGACTGTCCTGCTGTCCGTGTTTGCATCTCCTGATCCATGCTGGGCTGCTGATTGGGTCCTCAGGGTGGCCTGGATCTGAGTCCACCCCTTAATCAGAAGTCTGAATACTATTCATTCATTCATTTCATTCCACATACCTGGAAATGAAGCCTGGAACGTAAATAACATGCAAATCCTTGACTCTCTGGCACTTTTAAAACGAAATCTGTCTTTGGGGCAGGCAGAGAGCCTTTGGAGGACAGAGCCGCCAGCCAGGCTCCAGCCCACCCTGCTGGCTGGCTCCTGGTCTGGATGCCTTGCTTGCACCCTTTGTTGCAGCACTTGCTCTTCCCATAAAACTCAGACATGAGAAATGGCCTGTCCTCACAGCTCTCCCACCATGTTGGAGGTTTTGTCTGAGGAGAGTCCATCTGTGTCGTGCACGTTTTTGCATTCCAACAGTTTTGGGGCATAATGACGATATTCCCTAGCTTTTGAAACTGGAAAGTGAGGAAGAAACTGTTTAATTCAAACCACCCTCTGTGACTCCTGAATGTGGTACAGAAACCCATGCCTGCCTGGGTGGGCATGCATGGAAGGGAGGGCCTGGCAGATGAGCATCACAGCAGCCCACACCTGCTTGGGAGATGCCCCCTCCTCACCTCCCTGTGTCTGCTGCTAACAACTGTCCCCTGCTAGTGAGCAGTGTCTGGGGCCCCTGCAAGGCCTTGTACTCAGAGCAGCAGCCCCCACTGGGCTATGGTCAGAGGTGAATCCCAGTAATTGGGCTCCGTGGCTTCCCTGACTCACTTGTTGGCCATGGTGCTACTTGGCTTTTGACTGACTGCCAATTTGCTACACCTGTGTCTCACTATGGTTGTGTGTTGCATGTGTATCCCAAGCATCTGGAAGAGCCAGCAGGCTAGCAAGAGGCACACAGTCACTTGTTTCCCTGCCTGTCATGGCCTCACTTTCCTTCAGGTGGCTTTCAGCCACTTCCTGGCTTTTGCCTCTTATGTGTGCCTTCAGGGCTGTTGTCCCCTTAGCAGACTCTCTTCTTCCATAAGTGCTTCCTGAGGCCCTGACCCCAAACCTGGATGTCTGGCCTTACCCTACAAGCCTGTGAGGCAGGTATTAGCAGCATGGAGGCTAAAGAACTTGGCATTGTCACTCAGCTGAGGGGCACAGGCCTCCTCAGCCTTGGCTTGGACTTCCTGGGGTGCTCCTAAGTGACAGTGGGAAGACCCCTTCTCTCCAGGTAGCAGGGGAGGACCTGCTTCCGCTCCTCACCATAGTCTGCAGAACAGAAAGGCATTCAGAGGTTACTGTGCCTTTGAAGCCCCTTTCCCCTGGGTTCTTAGGACAGAGGGATCCTCTTCTGTTCCCTCTGTGGTCTTCAGTAAGGGGAAGCTGAGGGATTAAGGGACACATGGGCAGAGGCACTGGTGCCTTAGAGGCTGTCTTATCAGGTCTGCACATGGGTGTATATAGAACTCTCCTCCCCAGAGGAAGATGGACCAGCACTGCTCCATCTTTCCTGTCTGCTTGTCCCCCATTTTCCCTCAGCTTTGGGAATCTCAGGAATGCAGAGCACAGAGCTCTCCTTGTCCCTCCTGCCCCACACTCCAACCTCTAGAGGGAAGGGAAGCTGGACTCTAGCTGGGGCCAGGACTGGGGGGCTGTGTTCTTGCACCTCTCATGGAGAAGAAAGGCCCACTCTTGACCCACTTCTTCCCCTAGATCAGGCTGGGCATCCACCCTCCCACCCCTGGGGAGGCCTCTCTTGATGGTAATTGCTCCTAATTGTCTGCCTGGCTCACTGACCAAGGCTTTCCTTGCTGGCCCGAGCCAACAGCCCTCTGTGTGCCTGGAGAGCAGGCTGCTCTTGGGTTCAGAACCCTGCCTTCCGGACCAAAGCTGCCTGCCCCAGGGGACAGTGGCAGCCTTGGAGAGCCCTAGGCACTTCCTTCCCTAAAGATCACCACCTCACAGAAGCAAGAGAGCTATAGGAGCCTCCAGGCTCTGGCTTCGGTGATGTGGGGCAACCCACAGGAGGCCCAACCCTGCCCAGTCCAATTGCTGTTGCAGGTCTCAGGCATGCAGTCATTCACACTTGTGCATACGTGCATACTCATATACACACATGACACACATCGTGAGCACACATAGGTGGTTTTATGTTGCTCCTTCCTAGTGTCCCTAGCCCCTGGGTAAATGCCATGGTAAATGGTGTTTGAGCTGGGCCGAAGGGTTAGGGGGAGAGGGAGACCTTGGAGAGTGGGGTACTGTGCACATTTTACATTCTGCTTCAGCAGGATTGCTGGTCCTGCTTCATTCTACACTGCGAGGATCTACTCCTAGGGAGGGAACTGGGATTCGGCCAGAGAATGTAAGACCTAGAAATGTTGCATTCATTGATTCATTCAAGTGCCTGTAGAATGCCAAGCCATTGTGTTAGATGCTGGCCCCAGCCAGACATACCTTGTCCCAGGCCCAGTTCCATGGTCCTGACATTCCTGGCAACCTGAGCCCCACTTCCTTCTACCTTCCTGCACCCCGACTCATCACTGCAGCAGATCTTATTTTAGGGAGCCAGTCAACCTCTGTCCATGTATCCATCCATCTGCCCATCACCCAACCTCCACTCATCTTTCTATCCATTCATCCATTTACTCATCTAGCCACACATCTCTGTATATGCATACGTACATACATATGCACCCACCTGTCCATTAGTCTGTCCATACATACATACCTGTAATTACCCATTCATCCAACTTCTACTCAGCTGTCTTCTTATTCATCTGTGTGTATCCATACCACCCATCCACTTGCGTATCCATTCATAGCATGTATCTGTCCACCCACCCAGCCATCTACTCATTTATCTGTCTACCCACTCATGTACCTGTTGAGCCATCTACCCATCAATCTTCTCATCCATCTGTCCATGCATCCATCTACTCATCTCTCCACTCCTCCGGGACTCTAACAGTCTCTTCATCCCTCTACTGTTTCCTCATTTAGTCCTCTATGCCAGGCACTAGGGAGAGGAGAGGATATCTAGTTGCTGATCTCTGTAGACCTGGCTTTGTTCTCTGTGATAATTCTCACTCAAAACTACTTTCTTAGAACCCAGATCTTTTCTCCTGGTGTAGGAGACCAGATGCCAATCTAGAAAATCTAGTGGGTAACTTGCAGTCCTGAACTATCAGAAGCCAGGCTGGAGATTGGAGGAGTGAGGAAGGCATGTGGCCCAGCCCCTGAGCCTGTCCTTGTGGTTTGGCTCATCTGGTGGGGAAACAGAAGCTCAGAAACTTGCCTCGCTCTGTCCTGGTCGCTGAGCTGCTCCCAGATGAGCCATTCCACAGAGCAAACTCTAGCCGAGGCAGCAGGGACCCAGGCCCAAAGAAGGACACAGGGACCAGCCTGGGCTTTGTGCAAGTGAAGCCAGGGGGCCAGATGGAAGTGCAAGTGTGCACCAGGGTAGCTGTAAGTGAGGCAGCAAAAAGGGCAGCTACACTCAGTCTTATCCCACAAAAGTGGAGGTAGCTGAAGGAGCAAATAGGACCTGTCTTCTGGAATATGAGTAAGGGTTAGCTGCATATTCTCCCCCCAAAAGTGTCCTCCCAGGCAACAGGAGGTTGACAAGAGCTAGGAAGAGCAGGTTGTGATGACAGCAAGGGTGCAGTCTCTCCTTCATGCAAAAACCAAGAGGCTATGCCTCTCCTCCCCATTCCACGTGTGGCTGAGCATGAGTTAATGGGACCTTCACACACACAACTTGTATAGCTAGAGGACAGAGGCCCATTCATAGCAAGAACAGCACGGCCCCTCTTCTAGACTGGCCCGCAGTCCTGGTCTTGTGCCACACACACGCACAGGGAGGGACGTGGCGCCTCATGCATGCAGCCGTGCGCTTGCTCACACACGCAGCCCTCCCCAGGGCCTTCTCCCACAGCTGTGAGTGTTCTGTTCTCCACTTGGCCCTTCACTCAGCCTCAGACCCACCCACCTTACCCCTCCGATCCCGGGCTTCAGCAGCTTAGCAGGGCCAGGAGGGAGTGAGGGTCACCCAGCATGGAGCAGCACCCAGGTGCAAGTCAGACTGCCCTGGAAGCCATGGGACCTTACACAGGTTGTTGGCACTCTGGGCTCTAGTTTGGGGAGGGGGTTAGAGAGCCGTGGAGCAACCCACAGGCTTGACAGCAAGACATGGGCCCTACATTTTACTGGAAATGGGAGTCAAGTTCAGCCGTTTACCCTTTCCTTTAAAATTAAAAAAAAAAATGTTATGTTCATTTTATTTGAAAAGCATTGAGACAGAGATCTTCCATGAACTAGTTTACTCCCCAAATACCTACAATAGCTGGGCCTGGCCAGGCTGCAGAAACTCCATCCTGGTCTTCAGTGTGGTGGCAGGGTCCAAGGACTGTGTCACAACCTGCTGCTCCCATCCCATCATGCACATTAGCAGGAATGCCAGGCCAGAAGCAAAGGCAGGACATGAACCCGGGCACTCTGCTGTGTTCATGTCAAGTGGTGTCAGGTGCGGCTGCTAGTAGCATCTTGGAGTTCCCTTGAAGCTGTTTAGAATTTAAGAACCAGAGAAGATTCGATACTTTTCAGGACTCACATGAGTCAAGTTCCTTGAGTTCTTTGTGTGGCTAGCCCATGAGTTCACCAAAGGTCAGTGCCAGTCCTTCCTCCCTGGCCATTCCCAGTTGCAGACAGCGGGACCACATGATTGTGTGTCTTCCTTACTCCAGCTGACGCCCTGTCCCCACATTTGTGCTTTGCTGTGTAGAGCCAAGCCTAGCAGGGCTCTGGGCAGAGGGTTGGAGGTGGGGTAAACATTAGGGGCAGCAGCCATGATTGATTCCAATGTGTGCTGAGTGCCTACATGTAGCCACATATGGAGTGTGGGTGGCAGCACACCCACTGAACAGATAGGGTGACCGAGGACAGCTGATTGCCCAGGCCACCAGCCAATCTGTGCTCCAGAAGGAGTGAGAGCACCAGTGGGTGATGACACACCCCCAGGGGCATTTACAATGACTTGGGGCCCAGGCTGCAGGATGGGACCCCCTTTGGGGGGCAGAGGCCTGGTCCAGCCATTGGCTCCAGGTGGACCAGGCATGTGCGAGTGGCAGGGAGACAGGGCCCAGTGCCCTGGCCCGGTGGAGCCTCTGCCAAGGCCTGATTCAAAGGCCACTTTGTTCCCTGCTGCCTCCTCTGGGCCTGAACGGCCTTAGTGCTGGGGGCTCAGTCCCACCCGACTCAACAGAGAATGGCTATCCCCAGCTCAGAGCCTGCATGCCAGCTGCCCCCAAATCAAACACAGTGCACTCCTTTTATGTGACTTAAAAGAGTTTCTCAAATCATACATAAATATTAATTAGCAACTTGGGTTGACAGAATTTGTTATGAATTATTGCAGGCTCAGGCTTCCCCAGCTACTGCAGTGCTCTTCCCCCTCCTCCCGCAGCTCCCATCCCAGCCCAGCAGGGTTAGAGCACAGGCAAGGCTGGAAGAATGTCAGGAGGCTTCCCAGTGGCCATCCTCAGCTTGAGCACAGCCCCACGCACCCCTGGGCTGTGGGCAAGCAGGGCACCCCCCACTCCTTTGAGTCTGGGTTCTCCCTTGACTGTGACCTCATTCCTTGCCCTCCCCCTCACCCAGTGACAGAGGGCTCTGAACATCCTAAGGCAGATGCCTGCTCTGAGAACCCCAGCTCTTGTACTGCTCTGCAGTTGTCCTACTCCAGCAGGTTGGCACCATTCTACAGAGCACCCCAGAGACCCCTCCGTGCACAGTGGGTGCCAGAGACCCTTCTTTGGACTTTGCTTATTTAACCAAGCAGTCGTCCTGGTGAAAGTCAGAATGTCGTGGGACTCCTCGACCTACTCTGTGCTCAGCACAAGGACTTAGGTGACATCAACTGCATCCATCGCTCTGCTTCCCCTCAGCCCCAGGGACTACAGAAGCAGAACATCAAGTCCTGGCTGAGAGCTTGCCTTGTGTCAGCACTAGCGCTTACTAACAGAGGGGCCTCGCCTCACCTGCCTACCTGCCTGATCTCTGTGATGTTTACAGCTATTTCCATGGACTGCAGTGAAGGCCAAAACGAGGGGGTCAGGATCACTCTTGGTGTGGCTGTCTTCTTGCCACTGCCCAACCTAAAGATGCCTAGAGCAGAAGACTCCAGCTTGCCCTGACTCTGGACTTAGACTGGGAAGGGGTAGTCTTCTGTTGTCTCATGTTGAAGAGACCCTTTCTGGTCACAGGACTGGAGGAGATTTTCAGAAAAGATCCAGGCCTATGAGTCAGAGCTCTGCACACACACACAGAGTCAGAATTCTACATACACATTCATTCTCTCTTTTTCTCTCTCTCTCTCTCTCTCTCTCTCTGGCTTTGCAATGCTTCATCCTCTGTGCTGCCGGTCAACCAGCTCCATGAAACACTCTGTTGTGTTAAATTCCCACACAGCCAGGCCTCTGTTAACCCCGAAGGCCTGCTTCTGGGGATTCCAAAGGGCTGGCCGGACCCCGGCACACCTAATCCGAGAGACACCAGGCCAGGCAGGCAGGCTCTGGGAGTGCGGAATATCGGGCTCTCCTGCCTTGGCCGCTCATCCGCCTCAGGCAAGTATCAGTGGTCTGTGTGTGCTCAGCCTGCAGCACTCACCGATCCCTCTGCAGAGGCATTGGGCATCCCTGCATGCTATGCCTTGCCTGCTGAAGGCTGAGTTCAGTCTCATAGCTGGCCTGTTGGCTGTGAGTACCTGATGATGAGTATGAGCACCTGTTTATTTGTTTGTTTTAATTTATTTTTATTGGAAAGGCAGATATACAGAGAGGAGGAGAGACAGAGAAGAGTATCTTCCGATGATTCACTCCCCAAGCGGCCACAACGGCTGGAGCTGAGCCAGTTCAAAGCCAGGAGCTTTTTCTGGGTCTCCCATGTGCATGCAAGTCCCAAAGCTTTGGGCCATCCTTGACTGCATTCCCAGGCCACAGGCAGGGAGCTGGATGGGAAGCGGGCTGCAGGGATTAGAACCGGCGCCCATATGGGATCCTGGTGCATTCAAGGTGAGGACTTTAATCGCTAAGCTATTGCACCAGGCCTGAGCACCTGTTTTTAAAGGGTTATTTGAAAAGCAAAGATGGGGAGAGAGGGATAAGAGAGCTCTTGCATATGGTTCACTCCCAATTGGCCACAATAACTGAGTCTGGGCCAGCCAACTCTCCCACATGGGTGGCAGGAGCCTGAGCACCTGCTACCTCTAACGGTGCACTAGAGGCGAGCTCAATCAGAAGCAGAGTAACCAGGATTCAGGCCACACAGTTCCACATGGAATGCTGGTTTTGTGAGAAGAGGTAAACCTTCAGGGTATATGTCCTGCCACCTTCTGGGTCTGTGGGCAGCTGGGCCTGTCTGGTGGTGGGAAATCCCCAAGAGCCTTCTTTCAGCCAGGGTCCAGTCTGCACTCCACTGCAGTTCTGCAGGCCTCTCTGACCTGGCCACCACAGAGACTGCCCTTCCTGCCTTGCAGCAGCCCAGGGGCCCTGGCAACCCGTAAACTGACCTCCAGCATAAGGCCAGCCCTCAGCCAGTGTTCCTGGGGCACTGCACTGTCTTTCTCTGGTGGCTAGGATATCCCAAGGGCAGGCACTCTCTGGTGATTGAGATGTCCCAAAGGCAGGTACTCCGGTGGCCAGAGTATCCCGAGGGGCACTCTCATTCCTAATGGCTGGGGTGTCCCTCGGGGGCACTGTCTGGTGACTGGGATGTCCTGATGGGATGCACTCATGATCTGGTTCCTGGGTGGGAGCTTTATGTTTTGCCTCACCCAGGGTCTGGCCTGGTGTTTGCTGGGGCTCTCTCCCTGGCAGCCGGAGGCACCCCGTGAACCCCAGAGCCCAGAACTCACACAGGGGCCCTCCCTGGGATCTGAAGACCCTGACTTCAGCCTTCTCTCTGCTGGATGAGGTTTGACTTGGCCCCCCTTGTGACCTTTGTATCCCCCAGGTCCATTCACGCCCAGCTTTGCTCTCCCCTCTTCTGGTCCCCTTTCAGATGATCCTGGGTGGGGGCACCCCGACCGTGGAGCCATTTCCTGCCTGGGGCCCTGCCACTCCTCACCTCAGCCGGCCCCTCTGGGGCAGTGCATGGGGCTGTGGTGATGAAGGCACAGGGAGGCCGTTAAAGCCGCTTCCCTGGATACAAAAGCTGCTTTCTCCCCCTCGGAGATGAGGTTTCCAGGCAGGTTATTTTTACAGCAGGCTCCTTCAGAGAAAATAAACACAAGTCCCACACCAGTCCTCACGCCTGCAGTTGCTGGCCTGGCCTGGCCAAGAGGAGGGGGCGCCGGGATGCCTCCCAGTGCTGAGCCCTAAGCTGCCAGACAACCACTAAGTAACTTGTTAGGACCTAGCAAGTTAAAGGAGAACTAGTGAAGCAGCCACTAGGGCCTCAATCCTGCTGGGTGACCACAGCTCTGCTGTGCCCCACACAGCCCCCAGGCAGCACGAAGCCTGAGGCAGGAGAGAAGATCTAGCACCCAGACACATCTCCAGGAAGGGTCCTGGGGGGCTGAAGAGAATGCTTCTCCTGAGGCTGCTGTAGGTGGGGGTAGGGTGTGGCCAGCCTCCTTTAGGGCCTTGTCCAGCAGAAGCTTAGAAAGGGAACCTTTCAAACCTGGTGTTCTCAAAGCTCCTTTATGAGGAAGCCTCGTAAATCATGTGTGTTCCCCGATAGGCATGACTCAAATACCTGGGCCCTGAGGTCCCTGCTCCGCAAAGGCAAACAGCTGTGGTGCAGGGCTGAGCATTGCACAGGCCCTCCACTGTTGCCTGCAGGGTGGGGCACCCTGATGCTGGGCCTCACAGCCGCCCTTCAGGAGGTGCGAGTTTCCAGGCACGGCTCAACCAGACTCAGACAGCCATTCACAGGCCCCAGGCCAGCAGGCAGGGTTCCGAGGCCTTCTGGGATCTGCACTCACTCTAAAATGGAGCGAATGGACCTGCTCCTCCATGCTCTGAGCTTACAGACAGGCGGCAAGCCGGGGCTGCACGGAAGCTCCTGCCAGGAAGCTGGGTGCTCTTTTGGGATCCGGGCCTTGCATTCCAACCCCTAGAGTCCTGCCTACCCCCTTCAGGGCCCTTGACTGCTTCTCATTTTGCAGCAGTGACCTCAACAAGGGTTCCATGACCTTCTGTCCTGCAGCCCCTTGGAGCTGACACCTGGAATGCGACCCTGAGCCACCTCCTGCTCCTCCAACCCTGCTAACCAGATTTCTTACGAGGCCAGGGCCATGCCAGCTCAGCTCTGCAGGAGGAAGAGGACCAGTGGCACAGGAAGGGAACACAGGGCTCCTTTCAGGAGACGCTCAGGGCTGGGCTCCGAGGTAGCCAAAGGTTAGAAACTGAAGGATCCAGGCTTTGCTGCCCCCTGGACCACAGTGGCCTAGCCTGTCTGGCAGGAGGGCCCATTCCTGGCCTGCTTTAGGCATAGCCTGGTGTGGAAGGATGTAGCAGGATCCGTAACAAAGTTAATGGAAAATGGAGGACATAGAAAGCTACAGTACTTTCAAAATGCTTACACCAAAGTAATTCCCTTTCAATCAGGTTTTTCAAGTTTTTTTTTTTTACATGTGGAAAATATGTCCCAGGACAGCTGGGGCTGATTAGCAAGTATGTTCAAACACCAATGGATCAGGCCTCCCTGTGGAGTAGCAAGTCACGCCTCTACTTGTAGCACTGGCATCCCATTAGATAACAGGTTGTATCCTGGCTGCTCCACTTCCCATCCAACTCCCTGTTAGTGTCCCTGGGAAAGCAGTAAAGGATGGTCAAGTCCTTTGGCCCCGGTACCCCCATGGGAGACCAGGAGAAGATCCAGGCTCTTGGCTTTGAACTCACCCAGCTCTGGGCCATCTGGGAAATGAACCAGCAAATAAAAGATCTCTCATCTCACTCTCTCTCTCTTTTGCTCTCTCTCTTTAACTCTACCTTTCAAATGAAAAAAATCAATAAATCAAAACAAAAAAATCAAGAGGGTCAGCCACAGCCAATCACTGTGCTAGCTCAGCTGTGACCAATCAGCAAATGTCCATCAAACATAGGTCAATGTGGCCAATCGGCAGGTGTCTGTCAAATACTGTAGCTCAGCCATGAGCAGTCCACAAGTGTCAAATATTTTAGTCACCTGCAGCCAATCACAAAATACCTTCAAGCACCATAGGTCAGCGCAGCCAATCAGCAGGTCAAACACCTGAGAACTGAAAGCTTGGCACGATCTGTGCTACAGGTGAGGGGAAGGCCTATTTCAAGTCGCTGGCTCTTCATGACTCCCTGCCCTGCCTGGAGGCACATGCTTGCTGCCATATGCACCTCTTCATAAAGAGGCACACCATCTAGCAATGGGAGTTTGTGGGGTACCCCTGTAGTTCCTGCTGCCCAGGAGGTGAGACCTGCGGCCAAGGGAGCTCTCCACAGAGGGCAGGTGGACAGTGATGAGTGTTGAAGATGCTAGAGAGCCATGCTGGGCTTGGAGGCAGCCAGTGTGATACGGGGGAAAGGCCCCTAGAGAAGGCAGCCCCAGCCCTGGGGAGCCAGGCCAAGTGACTCCAGGCTCACTTCTCTTGGCCCAGGAGTCTTCAGGAACAACACATGTGTTAGGGGGTAAAATCTCCCCCACTTCCCACCCGTCATCAGGGGCCTCTGTTAGAAAATGGCTCCATGCTGCAGCAGGGGCCAGACCCATGGTTGTTGTAGGGGCTGGACGCCCGAGCTGGACAGAGCAAGGCCTTGCCAGTGGCGGATGCCAGCAGTGCTCTTGCACCTGCTGTGTGTGTGTGGGAGGATCCAGAGAGCCCTGCGGTGGTCAGAAAGGCCTACATTTGCCAGATTCCGTATGTTTTGTCATATTTAATCCTCACAAACACCTTAGAAGGTGGGTGCAAGTTAGTAACCCTAAATCTGAAGACTCAGACTTCAAGTTTCTGTGAGCCCCATCTTGATGCCCAAGTGGAAAACCAGCACCCTCAACAGCACTGTCAGAGCCTGCCTGGCAGGTCACAGGCTCCAGGCCCCCAATTCCAGAATCTCCAGCCACCCAGGGGAGGGATGCTGAGCCTATACCTGTGTCATGCCACTTACACACTTACATATCTGCTTGTAGCTCAATCTGTGCCTGCCCAGCCAGGACCCAGCACCGTGGCAAGCTTACCTTCCTCCTACCTCTTGAAACTCAGCTCTCTCTGTCCTGAAGACAGCTCTCATGCTGGCAGTGGAGCCAATCCTGGTGAGCATGACAGGCCAGTTGCTTTGGCTTGGGGGTGGGGGGAGTGATTGATCTGGTTCTAAGGATGCCTTAGCCATTGAGATACTCTGGGTAAGTGGCCGTGTCTTCAGACACACACAGTGGCAGAACCTCAGCAGAATGAAGCCAGTCCTGGGGCTGGGCACACTGACTACCCACACTTAGTGGTGTCCCTGGCCTTGTTGAGTTGACTTTTCACAAGGGTTCTACAAATTGATTTAATTTTTGAAGATTTATTAGTTTAAAAAGCAGAGTTATGTATAGAGAGAGATCTTCCATTTGCTGGTTCACTCTCTAAATGTCCACATTGACTAGGGTTTGGCCAGGCTGATGCCAGAAGTCAGGAGCTTCTTCCAGGTCCTTCATGTGGGTGCAGGGGACTAAGCTTTCTACCCATTTTCTACTGCTTTCCAAAGTATTATCAGGGAGCTGGATCAGAAGTGGAGCAGTTGGGACTCAAACCCATGCTCCCCATTATCAAAATAAAATAATAAATAATGAAAAAAAAAAAAAACATTTTCTCCATGGCACCTCAGCAGCTGCCCCTGGGTCTGAAACTTTTGGAGACCCTATTACTGAAGATGAAATGTGAATGCTCCTAGCCCAGAAGCAGTCAAGTGACAGCTGTAGTCTGTGGACTGGAGGTCTACCAGCACTCAGCCCATCCTGGGTCCCTTAAGCCATGGGGTGTCAGTGTCCAGCTCATCTTGTGTCCTTCAAATCATGGCGTATCAGCCCC
Organism: Ochotona curzoniae; assembly: GCF_017591425.1. Classification (NCBI taxonomy): domain Eukaryota; kingdom Metazoa; phylum Chordata; class Mammalia; order Lagomorpha; family Ochotonidae; genus Ochotona; species Ochotona curzoniae. The sequence continues at coordinate 8,185,382 of NW_024465654.1, read as the reverse complement.
CAGCTCATACTTTGTCTCTCAAACAGAGGACGTGACTGTGATCACAAGGAGGCTACTAGTGAGGGCAGGAAGACTGCAGGCGTGTGGGTGCCATGTACACCTCCTGCTCAGTGCCAGACTGGCTAGAGGTGCTGCTGGTCCAGGGAGAGGCAAGTGGTGCCTGTTCTCTCAGAGTTAGGCGAAGCCAGCATCAGTGAGGGATGCCACCACAGCCATCCTGGCCAGCTTCGGGTGGGGGCACTGCCCTGTGCGTTGTTTTAAAGGAGGCTTGTTCAAGGTGGAGCCAGCATGTGGGCCTCCATGCAGCACAGAACTGGCTTGTTAGCAGCGGGTCCTCCAGGGTCGACATTCTACGTCAGGTCTCGGCACCTATGGTCATTTTTCTTCCTTATTTATGTTTCCTGTGGAAAGTCTGAAAAAAACCCACGGAGCATCTTCTGAGCTTGTGTTTGGAAGGCAGAGAATGTGCTCCTTCTGTGCTGGGCAGACACTGCACACACTGGTGCCTTCACAGCACCAACCTGGGCTGGCTTTCCAAGCCTCAGGCCATGGGAGGGGGTGGACACACAGCTGCCCAGCTGCCCAGCAGCCAGCCTGCCTTGGGAGCATAACCAAGTGGTTGGGCATTTGCTATTCCAATCACAGCCAGACAACAGTGCCACCGCAGCCCCTTCTGCAAAGGGCTGTGTCTGAGGAGGTGTGGGGCCCAGGCCACCTCCCCAACCCCACGCAGTTTGTGGGGCAGGACAGAGGTGACCCAGGGGACCCGCAGCCTTTCCATTCTTCCCCATGAGGTCAGCCCTAAGCATGGACTTGCACACAGTCTTCAGCAAGACCTCCCTTGCCGGCTTCAACACAGCTACTCCAGCTGCACCTCCTCCCTGTTCTCCATCCAAAAGCCCTGAAGTAGAGCTTGAAGTCACACTATTTTATCCTCAAATTCCAGAATTACCACAAACCATGTGCTATCATGGATGACTAGGGCTCTCTTCTCTTCCCCAGGCCTCAAGGGCATTACAGATCCATGGGAGTGGCAGGGCTCCTCTGGCCAGGACTGAGGGCTCAGGTCCCCATTGTGCCCAGTAAGAAAGGGGTCTTTGGTGGCCTGGAACTGGCCCTTCCAGCCGTATTTGCAACACTGTTGGGCGTCCTCCGCTGCCTGGCCAAGCACACAGAGGCTGGGAGGTCTCTCCGGCCTGCCAGTCCCCTATATAGAGCACTTAGCACCTGCAGAATGGGAACAGGGACTCCTTTTCATCCATCTCTCCAGGGTTAGCAGGTAGCCAGCATTGGCTGATTCTCCACGGCTGATCATGAAAAGTCCCTGTGGTCAATATCTTTTTGGTAGATTAATTTTTAAATTTTTATTATTTGAAAAATAGAGTTATAGAAAGAGAGGAGAGATAGAGAGAGGTCTTAAACCTGTTCTTTCACTCCCCAGATGGCCACCATGACCAGAGCTTTCTCTGGGTCTCCATGTGGGTGCAGGGGTCCAGGCACTTAGGCCATCCCAGCACATCAACAGGAAACTGCACAGGAAGTAGGGCAGCAGGGATTGGAACCTACTTCACCACAGTGCTGCCTCTCCTCCCACCAGCTCAGCTTATAGGAGACTCAAGTGTTGGACTGGGCCCCAGGAGCCTGTGCAGTGCTGGCTCAAGCCTGAATGAAGTTCCCAGGAGTCAGCAGAACTCAGGCTGCACAAATGGGATCTTCCTGTTCTCTAGGTCCCTTTCAGAGGAGACCGGTGTGGAAACCCATTTAGCTGCAGGGCTCCTTGTCCTCCTCCGCCCTGGCCATCCCTCAAACCCCATGGCCTGCAGGGCTCAGGGCCTGAGTACCCAGAGGCCACAGAGATGTGGGAGTGGGCTGTAGCATGGGCGTGGGTGTGGAGGAGCAGTGATGCTCAACCAAAGCGCTCTGAGATTTTGGAGTGAAGGTGGAATTGCCAGAAGTGGAGAGATTGAGACTGTCCCTTCACTGTTCTGGAACAACTGTGTAGACACCTGGGGTAGACACAGCTGCCTTAACATAGCATCAGCTGAATAGGGGCCAGAGTTTAAATATAGAGATTAAACCCTGAAGGAGCATCTGAGGAATGCATCTAAAATGTGTGAATGAAACCAGATGATACATGACACAATAATGACAAACTTGGTCATGTGGTAGAGGAACTATTGTTGTGGCACCCCAACAAACATCATGAGGAAAACTTAGAGCCAGCAGCAGTGCCACACAGGAGCCCCCATGGTCTGCAGCTGAGGAGGGTTGGCACTGCAGATGCAGGTCCACGCAAGTCCAGTAAGCAAAGGCCCACCTGTGCCACACAGTGTACAACAGCCCAACTGCTAGGATACACATGTGTGAGATTTCCTGGGATGAGGCATTCAGTTGCCAGGTTGGCAGTGGCCAGTGTCCCGCCCTGCGGGAGCTGTGAATCCAGCAGTCCTGTGGAGGGGCTACTGGTATCCCTCTGCTGTATGTTGGTTTTGACCCAGAAGTTTGACTTCCACAAGTTATTCTGCAGATGCACTTTACAGTGCAAAATGACATAAGATGATATGGCACCAAAAGCCCAGGGACGCCATGTGCCGACACACTGGCCTGCCAAGGAGCCTTCGCTGAGTGCAAAGATGGAAGGAGTTGCTGCAGGCTGGTGGGCAGCACCTGGAAGGTGCTGGGTGAGCACTGCTCTGGGCTGGGGGTCAGCACGGCTTCCTAAGGGCCTAGGGCTCTCCTCAGATGCCGGGGAACCATGGTGCTTCCTCTAGGAATGCACCACCGTTGAAAAGCTAATGTTAAATCATGACATTTCTTATAAGATTTATTTACTTGAGCAAGAGTAGGCAAGAGAAATCTTCCATCTGCTGGTTCACTTCCCAAAGGGCTGCAACAAGCAGGGCTGGTCAGGGTAAAGCCAGGAGCTAAAAGCTCTATCCAAGGCTCCCACACAGCGGCAGACCTACATCCATGGACTAGCTATGGTTGCCTTTTCAGGTACATTAGTGGGGAACTGAATTAGAAGCAGAGCAAGTGGGACTTGAACAAACACTCACAGGCAGCAGGTTACCCTGCTACATCTCAACTTCAGCCCTGTGATTATTCTTGTAAACAGAGAAGAGCGGAGTGTCCAAGAAGGAGGAGGAGACAGGCCCAGCATGTGTGGCACCCCTGTGTGGACAGCTCATGCCAGCTGATCCGTCTGGTGGGCATTTGGCTGTTCTTGGCCTATTGCTAAAATAGTGTGGCCAGGTCACCTTTCAGCTAAAGACCAGTCCCACTATCTGCCGTTCCCTCTTACCTCACCTCTTCTCTGTGGGGTTCCGAGCAGTGGGCATTGCAGGCATTCTCAGGGAGATTTTTCCTCAGAAGCCCACCACCGAACCATGATTTCTCAGTCTTTTCTCTGTGTGTGATGTGGCTGGGTCACAGGCAGTGCCAGGCTGGGCAGGGATGTATATGCCTCATGGAGACTCTGAGAGCGCATAGGGTGAGGGAGCTGCAAGTGCATTCCACACCTCTGTGCAGGGGAAAGACGCGCCCCACGGCCCTGGAGGGCGATGGAAGAAGCTCCCTGTGCACCTCTGCGGAGCAGAGAGACTGTGTAGGTGGGAGACAACAGGCCAGGGGAGGCTGCGCTAAGGCCTAACCCTGCAGGGTTAGAACGGGGCCCTGCGGTCAGCAGCAAAGGCCTACTTAGGGAAGGGATGTGTGGTTTCCAGACTTTACACATGTATTTGTGTCTCTGGGTGGGCATGGCTGTGTGGGCGTTAGTGCTATCACCTGGGTTTGTCTCCCAACCGTCCTGCTGGAGTCCCAAGAGAAAGGGAGAGAGGATCCAAGGGAAGAGCCAGGCATCCATCCCTCCATGCCAGAGCAAGTTAGGGTATGAGGGGTCCCCCAAATCGCAGCAATCACAAGAAAGAGTATTTTAAATCAAAACCAATACACAAACACATAATCAAAAAATCCCACATTTTAGGTAGAGATTGGATAAGAATGACTGGTTTTCCTTCAGCCTTGGACTCCTGCGTGGCTGAAGTGTTCTGCTCTCTCAGAGCCCTCCTTTTGCCTCACCGCTGCCTTTTGGAACCTGTTCATCTTGCACACTCCCCTCAGACACCAGGTGCCTCAGGCCCCTCCCTCTTTCTTCCCAGGGAAAGAGTGTCTTTCCTGCAGCATTTTCTGTCCCCTCCTTTGCTTCTCGCCCCTACAGCTCCCAGCTTTGTCTGATCTCTGCCTCCTCGCCCACCACAGACCAAAGCAGGCATGTGTGCCAAGTGCGACCTTGGAGGCATGGCCAGGGGCTGCGACCAAGGGGACCGGGTGTGTTCCTCGTGTGGTCTGCATGTAAGCACAGTCATGCACTCCTGCCCCTGTGAAATGCAGCGAGTACCATAAATCCGCAAAGCCCCGCTCCATTCTCTGCCTCGGAAATGCCCAAGGAAAACAGAGACACGTTGTGGAAGCTGTCTGAGCCGAGCGTAGCCCATTGAGGTGCATGTGCCCATGTGAAGTGTGTCATTCACCGCCTGCCATATTTGGGTGGGCTCTGCCCTCTGGAATGCAGGTCCCTGCTCACTTTATCGCTATTTTTAAATGAGACTTATGGAGAGGAAGAGAAAGGGAGCTTTCTTCTTCACAGTCCACCTTCAAATAGCTTTCCCAATAAGGCTGTGTCTAACTCAGTCTAAATTTAATATCACCGTAAAAGACAGAACTATAGTGAAATGGCTGTTTTGTCCGCTCTACACAGAATGATCTCCTTTTGCCATGCTAATGGGACAGTGGATAGACACATGGTATGTGTTTAGCTCCCGGCTGTTTTGCCTGCTGGAATTGGTCGTGGGAGTGAGCATGAGGCCTCCTGGGACACAGCCATGACTGCAGAGGGCTCAACTCCCACCACTCCCTGACACAGGTGTGACGCAGGCTTCCCGTGCTGAGCAAAGGAATGCTGGCTTTCAGTATGTCTCATGGAGATCCTTTAAGAAAAGATTCATTTGTATGAAAGAATTGCAAAGAACACAGAAGGGCAAGAGAGTGAGGGGTATCTTCCATCTGCTGGTTCACTTTCCAAATGGCAGCAGAAGCCAGGCAGGGTCAGAATCCCATTTGGGTCTGGGTGTGGGTGGTTTGCTCGGACACATTAGCAGGGAGTTGGCCTGGAAGTGGAATGGTGAGTTATCCTCCGAGGGCTGCAGTGTCGTGGGCCCCGGCAGGCCTTCTGGGAGGGAAGCATTTCCCAATCTTTTTCAAGATTCCTTGCTGACCCTGATGAATAATTAGGGTCCTCATGAGCCTTGGGGGGCACAGTTGCCCTGGTAAATTGGAACCACGGATGCCTGCAGGACTGCGGGGCCCCCACCCTGCACTGCCCCTTCATACTCTTCCTGCTGTGTGTGGTGAGGTGCTGCCTGGGAGGCGTCCCCGCTGGCCTCAGCAAGGTGACTGGACACATGTGCTCCAACTTAACAATTTTTTTTCTTCTTTTGCTACTTTTAGGTTCAGTTCCAGATTGAGCTGCAAATTAGAGGCTTTAAAGTTTTAGTTGTTTGAGCTCATGGATGGACAAAATAGTAGTATTGATTGATGTGAAGTTTGCTTTAGAATTTAAGTAATTTCCAGTTTGTTTGGGCTTTGCCAATTTAAATTTCTAATGTGATTTTGTGTTTGTCATCCTCCTCCTCTCTGGAGGCCCAAGTACAGGGCTGGTACGTGCATGCACAGTAGGCAGGCAGGGGTGCAGCGGCACTTGGGCGTGGATTCATGGGCGGGCCACTTAACTGCCTGATGAGCTAGAGCAGGCTGAAAAAGACTCCATTTTTTTTTTTAATGTATTGTAGTGTTTTCTCACAATCTCTTTTTCCTGTTGAACTTTAAAAAAAAGATTTATCTCATTTTTTATTTGAAAGGCAGATTTATGGAGAGAGACAGAGATTTTGCATCCCCAAATGGCCTCAAACAATTAGAGCTTAGCGAGTCTGAAACCAGGAGCCTCCTCCTCTGGGTCTCCCACGCGGGTGCAGGGCCTAGGGACTTGAGTCATCCTCCATTGCTTTTCTAGGTTGTATGCAGGGAGCTTGTTGGAAGTGAAGCACTTGGATATGAACTAGTACCCATATGGGATGCGGATGCCACAGGTAGAGGCACAGTCTACTATGCCATAGTACTGGCCCCTTTTGTTAAATTGTTATGACCTCCTGTATTTAGTGTCAACCACCCAAACATCACCCTAGGCATCAGAAAGCAAATGAGCTTTTATGCAGTGCTGACCAAGGTGCTTCTGTGTACTCCAGTCCCAAGAAGGACCAGGATCACCAGTGAGGGAAGAGCAGTGAACACAAGGGGGCAATGAGCTTCAGGTGCAGCTTGCTGTGCCAGGGGACGCTGTGTGCTGCAGGTGCTCAGAAGGTTACTGAGGGGAAATGGGACACACAGCCCCTTTCGCAGGAAGCGCCTCTCACAGGGGAGGAAGGTGTGCGGACTCCTTCATGCTGTCACAGGAGACCCCGGAAGGTGAGCAAAAGGCCCAGTGGTGCAACGGGGCCTCCCAGGGAAGGTTAGGCTAGCTGGGCAGCCCAGGCCCGGCCGACCGACTTGGGCACTGTGCTTCTCCCCCTCCCAGAACTCTGTCCAGCTGGAGCGACCTCCTGGCTCCTTGGCCAGGCCGTGGCAGTGACCAACTGTCCCTGGCCAGAGCCGCAACATCCCGCGAGCAGCACCCACTCCCCCCTCGGACTGGCGGAGGCCGGCCAGGAGGAGCAGACAGCACGTCTGGGCCCGCAGAGAGTCAGCCCCTCGCCAGCCCGCCGCTTCCTCAGCCCCTCCCCCACACCTTGACACAGGTTCTCTGTGTGCCATGCGCCCTACCCTCCCGCCCCCCGCTCCGGCCAGCGTCGCCTCCGCTCCGGAGGGGACCCTTTCGTCGCCGGGCTGCGCGGGGGGAGGCGCTGGGTCCGTCTCTGGCCTTCCAGGGGGGGGTTCTGGCCAGGTGGACCCAGAAGCGCTAGCAAGAGGGTCGGGACGAGCTCCTCTCCAACCGACCTCAAAGCACGACGAGGGCACCCCCACAACTCTCCCGGCGCCCCGTGCGGTGCCCGCCTTCCCCCACGGCTGCCTCTCCTCCAGCGCCGGTCCTGCGCGTCCTCAGCCTGGGGCTCTGCTCTCTTCAAACACCCCCTCCCCGCTGCTCCGGCAGAACTCCGAGGGGAGGGGCTGTGCCCCCCTTCCCGCCAGCTGTCGGGGGGGGGGCAGCGCTGCAGTGTGTGTGTGTGTGTGTGTGTGTGTGTGTGTGTGTGTTGGGGGGGTCAGGGACCTCCGTGCCCGCCCCTCCCGATCAGGCCACTCGGCCCCTAGGGGTGGTGGGCGGGACTCGTGGGCTTGCAAGGAAGGGGCCCGACCGGGCAGGTGCGGGCTCCTGCCCGCCAGGCCGGCACGGCTCCGGGGGCGGGGTCTCAGGTTACAGGCCGGCGGGGGGCCGGGGGGCGGCCCGCGGTTTGGGCGAGTGCGCCAGCCTCTCGAGGGGCCGGCACATATAACGGGCGCTGCAGGGCCCGAGTCGCAGAGCGCCGCTGGGCTGCCGGGACTCCCGCTTTCTCCTGCTGCTCCCAGGCCTCCTGCATGAGGGCGCGGTAGAGACCCGGACCCGCGCCGAGCCTCTGCCGCCTCGCTGCGCTCCGCCGGCCCGGCTCTCCAGGCCCCGCGGAGAGCCATGATCCGCCTCGGGGCTCCCCAGACCCTGGTGCTACTGACGCTGCTCCTCGCCGCTGCCCTTCGGTGTCAGGGCCGAGATGCCCGTAAGTCGCCCGCCGCCCCATGCCCGCGTTCCTCCGTGCGCCCTCCTCCCGGCCGTGCCTTTCAGGAGCTCGCAGGTCCCGGGGCGCGCGGCTCGTGGAGTCGTGGCACTGAAACTGCGGTGCAGGAAGTACAGGCGCTGGTCGAGCTGGGTCGGGAGCGAGGGGTCCCAGTGCCCTTCGTGCGGGTCAGTGTCAGAGGCGTTTACAGGTCGCGGCGCGACGCAGAAATCTTGAGCTCGCCCGGTGCTGAGTTGGAGAGGTTTGCGCTCAGGCGTCAGCGCGCCCTTTCCCTTTAGCTTGTATAATTGGGCGCACAAGCGTACAACCCGCCTCGACAGCGCCAAGTTCCAACTGTAACCTAAGTGAGAGCGCGCTCATGCCAAAGGGCTGACCTCGAGGTTGCCCGGGAATCTGAGGATTCAAAGGGAGAACTGGCGCCCCGACACTGCGGGGTGAAACCGCAGGCCGCAAAGAAAGGCTGCAGAGAGGCTCTCATCCCTAGGTTCCCTCCCGGCCACCGAGGCGCCGTTCGCCCGCAGCTCTGCGCATTCGCTTTAGAGAACGGTGCGCGGAGGTCCCGGGAGGTTTCCAACCAGACAGAGCTCCCCCCCACCCCCCGTTTCTCCCGAGGTACTACAATGAGTTACTTTTCAAAGTTCAGGGACGCACGGAGGCAGGCGGGGGGTGGGGGGTGGGAGCGAGGTAGATAGAGACTGGGAGACGGAGAAAGAAGCTGCTTGGAGGGACAAAGAAACACAGAAGGCTTCTCGAGAGCGGCGGCCACTTAACAGCCTGGTCCCCTCGCCTTCCCGTCTGGGATCACATTCAGGACAAACGAAGCCTGGGAAGTGTATTAGGTGGAGAGCCCCTCCCCCCACGTGTTTGGCACATTTCCTAGGCCAGGATTCCAACCCCGTCTGCGTGTGTTACTGATTTAAATCAGTCGCAGGTGGAACTTTCTAGGGGACATGGAAGTCCCTTTGTCGACGAGGTTTGGTGTGCTGCCGAAACGGGTTGGGATGCGGTGGACTTGCACTGAGCGCAGCTCACTGCGGCTCCGGGGGTCGGGAGTGGCTCGGGTCGCCCTGCAGGACGCGGAGGGCCTTTAGGCGGAACGCTGAGAGTCTGTATGGGCCGATTATTTTTGTCCTCACTTTCCAAGCACACACCCAACGAAGCTGAAAGGAGCTGGGAGCTCATTCTAAAACAAACCTCCAGCCCTCTATTTGGAACCCGAGGGGTTCACATAGCGCGCACAGAGATGGTCTACGTGTCGCCAAAGAATTCCACAGGTTCTTGGGCCCCCACTTTCGTGAGGCCCCTCATCCCCGAGTGGACGGACACTTCCTCCACTCCCTGCCCACGGGATGTGGCGCGGGCGAGGCTCGCGCTGTGTGGACGTCGCGCAGGTCAGGCACCCAGAGCCCCGCCCCGCCCGGCTCCCCGCCTTCCCCGAGTTTGGCCGCGGCAGCTTTGACCCACATCTTATCTAGCCGCCCTCGCCTCCGAGCGTGCCCGGCTGAGAGGCCTCAATCTGCCTTTGTGCAACTGCTGGCGGCTTAAGAGGTTGGCAGAGATGGCTTCCAGATGGGGCCGTGATGCTGACCGTGTTTATTCAACTGGGTTCCTCGCGCAGACCCGTGAATCGGGCTCTGTGTGCGCTCCAGAAAAGCCCCATTCATGAGAGACTAGGACCGGTGGGCGCCAGGGACCCCCCACCGCTCCCACAAAGCCCTCCTCCTACCTACCCCTACCCCCGCCCGTCGCCCTGCGCCCCGGCTCCGCGCGGCGAGGCGGCAGCGAAGCCAACAGTTCCCCGAAAGAGGCTGTTTTTTAAGTGGTGGCCACAAAGAGTCACTTGTGCGTCCTCGGGAGCCCGGGAACCGGATCGGGCGCTTTGGCTGCGTCTGCGCGGCGGCCGGCGGCGGTGACCGCGCGAGGCTCCTCTGTCCACACCCAGGATCCGGTTACCGGCTGGCTCCTTTCTGGGGCGTTGAGTCCATTTTGTGCTCTGCCCCTGTCTGGGAGAGCCGAGCCAGAGTCTCCACCGTCACTCACTCTGTTGCCCTAATCCCAGTCTTCAACCTACCTCCAGCGCGGCCCCGCAGATCCCCGGGTGCCTAACTCACAGGGTCGCCTTGGCTAGGGCATGCACGGGGTCCTGCCCGCCTCCACGCACGTCCAGCCTTCATCCACACCAGCTTTTTCAGCACGCAGTCCCGCTACTCCGGAACACCCCCTCCCTCCGGGATCTCCCCGCCAGGATCTGGAGCGCCTGCTGGAAGTGTTTTTCCCCTCTGCTGAAAACAAAGGGGAACGCACGTCTAGGATTGTCACTTTTCTGGAGGAGCAGGAGCAGGCTCGTGCCTTTTTCCCGCCCCTGGCTGTTGCTCCTTTCCTTTATTCAGCCCTGGCTGCCACCGAGGCTTGGGGATTTGACGAGAAAAACAGCGCCCGAGAGCCGCAGCACGTGGTGCGGGCGCTGCGCGGCGCGGCTCTCAGAGCAGGTTTCTTCGCAGCGCGAATTCCAGAGGGCAGCGCAGTGGGAGGGATCAGCTCTCCGCCTCGGCCTCGCATTCTTGGCGGAGGCAGGCCCAGGAGGCACTAACGGCCTCCAGACGCCAGAGCAAGGAGCTGACTCTGGACTTGTCTCCAGGGTGCACACGCTGCCCCTGGCTCAAGCTGTCCTAACCCTAACCCCGGTTTAGAGACTGACCTTCGCTGCCCCAAGCCCGCATCACACCTTGGCTGCGGGTCCTTCCTACCTCGGAATTTCAGCTGTCAGTTGTTGGGACAGAAAACGCTTCTCTGCTACAGGCTGAGGTCTCCCGGCTTTCTCTGCCTGTCCTGCTTACAGCCTCAGTTCTAAAAAGAACTTCAGCTCCTTATCCCATCCCTGCCCCCCCTCGGTGGAGGCAGGGAGACAGGGCTGCCCTTCACCTTGCAGGGGAGGGGCGGGGACTTTCCTTGGTGCTAAGGCGTAGCATGAGAACTAGTGTGGGTTCTGGCCTCCTCCAGCGTCTGCAAGATGTTGACTACCCCTCTCTTTCTCTCTTTCTCTCTCTCCTTGGCTCCCGTCTCTCCCGGCCTGGGCCTATGCCCCCTGCCCCCCTCCCCTCGGTCCAGAGGAGGGCGGCGGCTGTGTGCAGGAGGGACAGAGGTATAATGATAAGGATGTGTGGAAGCCGGAGCCGTGCCGCATCTGTGTCTGTGACACGGGGACCGTCCTGTGTGACGACATAATCTGTGAAGACGCCAAGGACTGCCTGAGCCCCGAGATCCCCTTCGGAGAGTGCTGCCCCATCTGCCCCACCGACCTCGCCCCCGCCAGTGGTTGTAATTTATTTATCTCCTATTCCACATAAATAAATTACCTGTGTCTACCCATGGATCATGGGCATTCTGCCATGATGATCCATGGGCTGGCGTGACTGGGGCGGGAGGGAAGGGCCACTTCTCACAGACACAGAGAGGGTCCCGCCCTCACCCCACCCAGCATCTCCAGAAATTGCAAGCGCTCTGTCTGGCATCACCACTGCAAGCCTCCTGAGCTGCTCAGCGTGGCCAAGGCGTGTGCTAGTGTCCCGCAGCCGCCCACATCTAACCTCCTCGCTCTCTGGGGGGCTGCTTCCCAAGAGACCCTCCTTGGGCACAGCCAGGGCAGCAGCTGTTTGTGGCTTTTAGCTCCCTCAGAAGAGGTAGAGTCCAGGGTCCTCTGGGGCACTGGCCTGCAGCAATAGAGGGTGGCTAAGGGGTCACATGTGGAGTTCCCACAGGATGTGAGAAGTCGCCTTTCCTGGGTCTTCACCTGCACTGGTCCCCTTCATGGTGTCTATAATAGGTGAAGAGTCCATGCCTGTAGGGCTTGCTGCCTCTTGGGGCCTGGGGTCATTGACCCGGGGTTCCAGTTCTTGCTTTGAGAAGCACCAGCACTAGCTCGAGCCCTCTCGGTCCTGCCTGTGCTGGGAGGGCAGGGAACAGGAGAGGAGCCCCAGCTGCTGCTTGCTCATTTGCTCTCCCCTCCCCAGGGCTGATGGTCTTGGGCTCTGTGGTTCCCTCTTCCTCCGCATGTCTGCTTCCTGGATAGCCAAGCTTGGGGTGCCACTCTTGCTCACTGATCCTCTGTCACCCCAGACCCACAGCCATCTTCACACCCTTCCCAGGGGCCTAGCAGAAAGACTAGAAGCTGCCTCCTTCCTCCATAGCATCCTGACTTTGACCCCTACAGCTTGTTTGAGTGACAAGAGTTGTTCTTTACCATTACACAAATCTCATCTTCCCTCTCTGTCTTTCCTCCCTGCAGGGCAACCAGGACCAAAGGTAAGGGCTCCTGTTTGCTTCTCCACTGGCCCTGCCTGTCGTCTCCTCTCTTCCCCTCCTTGCTGGAAGTCTGACTCTGTTGACCTGGCCTAACTGTTAACCTCAGGAACTGCCTATTTCTGGGGCCTCTGCTTTGTGATGGGTGCTGGGGGTGGGGTATGCAAGCTGAACTTCACCCTGTGAATGCTTCCTGTTTCAGGGGCAGAAAGGAGAACCTGGAGACATCAAAGATGTGAGTGCCAGCCCGACCCACACACTGCACCTGCTGCTCTAGAGCGCATCTCCCGACTCTCCCCTAACTGCTCACCTTGCTTTCTTACAGATCATAGGACCTAAAGGACCCCCTGGACCTCAGGTAGCAGAGGGAAGAGCTCCTCCCCCACCATCACCCCACTTGTGATTGCAGCCCTGTAGGGCTGGACTTGCTGTCCCCTCACCTCCTTCCCCACCTTTAGGGACCTGCAGGTGAGCAGGGACCCAGAGGCGATCGTGGCGACAAAGGTGAAAAGGTGAGTTGAGAGCTGCTGCTGGACCCCTGAGAGCTCCCCAGGCCCCCCACCTGCCCAACTACCTCTGCAGCAGCAGCCTGGGCAGAGGTGGCTCTCAAAGAAATACCACTTCACATGGGTGCTCTTCTCTTTCTCCCAAGGGTCCCCCTGGACCGCGTGGCCGAGATGGAGAACCTGGAACCCCTGGGAACCCAGGGCCCCCCGGCCCTCCTGGTCGCCCTGGCCCCCCTGGCCCCCTTGGTCTTGGTGGAGTAAGTATCCTTGCTTCCCTTCTTCTCTCAGATTGTCTCTCCAGATGTGTGTCTTCCAAATTGCTGTTTGCACCCACTTGGCCATACCCTAGGGCTGCAGCAGAGTGTCCACGGCCCCTAGGCCAGTGGTCCACAAAATCACACCCTGGACATGACATTGTGAGGCCCAGAGCCTCCTCTTCTATGCACTGGGACCTCCTGCCCCCAGGGCCGTGTGTGTGGTGGACTTCTGAGTTGCAGGGGTGGGGGAGGCTGTGTGTGCACTTGTATTTCTCTGGAAGAAGAGTGACTGCTGTCCTTGGTTATGGCCAAGTCCATGCCAAGCGACTGCCCATTGTTATGAAAGAACCCCACAGAATGAAGGTATATGGCTATGACTGCCTAGGAGTCATGCCACATCCTTGCCCAGGCTGGGCAGGTACACCATTTTTCCCAGCTGCTGAGACTTGTGGGTATGGCAACATATCCCCTGCCGCCTCAGTGGACAGCTGCTGTCAGTGATTGCTCACTTGGTGGCAGTGTCTCAGGGAGCAGAGAATGCCTCCAATGGGGATTTCTCAGAACATGTGAAATCACGGCTGTGATAATATAGGACACGGGACGTTTCATGATGCAGTGCAAGCAGCGGATACCATGGCTGTTAACACTGGATCTTCCAGGCAGTGATTTAGCTGCCAAGCTGCGGTTCAGTCCTGCTTGGTAACTGTGACCAGGGCTCAGTGGGTGTGAATTGAGCAGAGCTCTTCTGTCCAGATGTAGCTGCTTCTCCGGGCAGGGATGGGGTGCCCAGGCCCTGAGCTGCTTCACAGTAGGGGATTTGTTTTCAGAACTTTGCTGCCCAGATGGCTGGAGGTTTTGATGAGAAGGCTGGAGGCGCCCAAATGGGAGTGATGCAAGGCCCCATGGTAAGCAAAAGAGCCTGTGAGGTCTCTGTGGCCAGCATGCCAGTGGGTCCCTGTACCAAGCACACCCTGGCCTGAGGCAGTTGTGCCACCTGCCCTTTAATCAGCCCAGGGCGCTTTGCTGTGTTGGGGGGCGGGGAGTGTGTGCTGGACAGGGCAGGAGATGGTGCAGGGCCAGAGTCAATAGAGGCTGACCCCAGCAAATGCACAGGATCCCTCAGCCATGCAGGCAGGTTGGCCCAGCCTGTGCTACGTGAAATGAAGGTGCCAGTTGAGAACAAAGTAGAACCAACTTCTCTGTCCCTGAAAACCACCTGCTTTGTGGGCACCGCCACCCCGCTCTGGGAGAAGGTGGCCCCTGGGGTCTGCTGGAAGGCCATGGCCCACAAGCTTTGCATTTCTCTCACTGCAGGGTCCCATGGGACCTCGAGGACCACCTGGGCCTGCTGGTGCTCCTGTAAGTACCAGTGTGTTCCTTGGGTGGAGAGGGGTGGCCCATGTGCTGGTGGCATGCTCTGAAGTCAGCATGATGTCTTTCCTTGGTTTCTTAGGGACCCCAAGGATTCCAAGGCAACCCTGGCGAGCCTGGAGAGCCTGGTGTCTCTGTGAGTGACTCCAGCCCCCACCCCCACCCTAGGAGCCTTGATAACCTCCACCCCCAGAGATGCACACATTGCTGACCATGGCAGCCTGGCCAGCATTCACATCCTGCTCCCTCTGAAATTGTCTGCTGTGTCCACAGGGTCCCATGGGTCCTCGCGGCCCCCCCGGGCCCCCTGGCAAGCCTGGTGATGATGTGAGTAATTGAGGGGCATGGGCAAGTGGGCAAGTGACCAGTCCTGAGCCTCCAGCTGCTGCTGCATCCACCCCTACAAGGGTAGAGAAGCAGCATTTAGGAGAGGGCAAGAGCCAAGCCAAAGCGGAGGAGTCAGCTAGCTTCTTCCCCACTGTTTGGGAACCAGGGAGGCTCAGCCCTAGGTGTCTGTTCACACTAAAGGGGCTAGGGAGAGCTGGGCTGGCCAGCAGAGGTGGGTGGAGCTCCCCAGGGCACACAGGAGAGCTGGTGCAGCTGGAGGAGCAGCAGGGTGGGGGTGACAGCAATAGGTGGGCTGCTGTCAGGGCTTCCTGATGCTGAGGCTCCTTTCCATCTCCAGGGGGAAGCTGGAAAACCTGGGAAATCTGGTGAAAGGGGTCCTCCTGGCCCTCAGGTAAGCCCTGCCCCCTGCAACCTCCCTGCAGGGGAGGGGTCCCGCAAAGCCATCCTGTCTACCCAGGTCACTGTAGGATGCGGTGGAACTCATGTTGGGGGTCACACTGGGACCTTCACATAGGGTCCTGAAGGATTTGCATCTGCTTTGCCTGCACTGGGCAGGCATGGGAAGGAAGTGACAGGAAAGAAGACAGTCACTTCCGCCCGCTGCTCTAATCACTTCCTCCCTGGGTTGCAGGGTGCTCGAGGTTTCCCAGGAACCCCAGGCCTTCCCGGAGTCAAAGGTCACAGAGTGAGTGTGGGCTGAGAGGAGCAGGGTCAGGGGTCACAGAGTGTGGGCTGGGAGGCGTGGGGTGTACAGGGGTCACAGTGTGGGCTGGGAGGTACGGGGTGCATAGGGGTCTATGCCTGCCCTGTCGTGTTCCTGACATGTGACCATGCTGTCTCATGTCCCACAGGGCTACCCAGGGCTGGATGGAGCCAAGGGAGAAGCTGGCGCTCCTGGCGTAAAGGTGAGTAGGAGAATGGTGTGGGGAATAGGCAGTGCCAGGGCACTGGGGCCCCTGGCCCCAGAGCTGCAATTGGGCCGTGTCCTTGGGATTTTGCTGTGGGCTGGGACACTGACCACGTGCCTATCTTTTGCAGGGTGAGAGCGGCTCCCCCGGTGAGAACGGCTCTCCAGGCCCCATGGTGAGTTTGGCTCCCCTAACTTGATCCACACACCTCTCAGTGCCACCAGCAGCTGCCCACACACAGCACCGGGGCAAGGCCTGTGCAGCCCCAGGTCCTGGGAGGGCCAGTGGATCGACCTGCACAGCCTGCATAGAGCCTCATGCCTGGGCTGCCTGGTGTCCTTGCAGGGTCCCCGGGGCCTCCCTGGTGAGAGAGGACGGACTGGCCCTGCTGGCGCTGCGGTGAGTAGCTATGGACGCCTCCTTCAAGCCCTCACATCACCCCACTTCACATGCAGGGTCTAGCACTCCTGGGCTTGTCTGCAGTTATGTGCCCTCTCTTCCCTAGTATGGACGAAGGCACTGAGGCACAGATAAGCTAGTAGCATGTGTTAGAGCACCCTGCAGCCTCGGGCCCTGGTCAGTATGGAGAGGTGAGCTGAGAGCTAAGCAGTGGACCCAGGGGACCCGCTCCAGGATCCTGCAGCTGGACACATGATACATCTGTGAGCCACAAATCCTCTTAAAGCCCTGGAGCCTTCTGCTGGCTTGGGGTCAGGGTGGGGAGACAGGCAGGGAGAGAAGAGTGCTGACCCCTGATGGGGCTCACAGCAGCATGTAAGTGGCTCTTGAAGCTGGGCATCATCTCAGGTGTTGGCCAAGCCATGGCCTGGGTATCCTGCTGCCCCTGGCATCGTGGGTTGTCCAGAAGGACTGTGTCTCTGTGGCTGCTGTGTGTTCATGCAGTCCATCAGGCCTGTGCCACAATTCCACCTTCACATTGAGGCTCTGCATCTAATAGGATGCTGACTAGTGACCCAGGGGTCAGGACCGTCTGAGCTGTGTGTGAGGGGAGCAAGGCCAGCAGATACCCATGTCCCATGTGGCCCTCCTTGGGGGCGGTGGGGTGGCTGGGATGTGACTGGCATTCATGGAACTATCCCTTTCTCACAGGGTGCTCGGGGCAACGATGGCCAGCCAGGCCCTGCTGGACCCCCGGTAAGTCCCTGTGGCCCCAGTAGTGAATGGGCCACTCTGTGTTGACCACAGTGCAGCCCAGTGGGAGGAGGGAGGAAAGAGGTGTGGAGCCAGTCTGAGGAGGCTCTGTCTGGAAGCTTCTAGAATGCTGACCAATGGGAGTTTTCTCTAGGACTGGCTGGTGGGAGAAAGCAGCACAAACATGGATGGTCAGGTGCTCACCTTTGTACCCTCCTCTCTACAGGGTCCTGTTGGTCCTGCTGGTGGTCCTGGCTTCCCTGGTGCTCCTGGGGCCAAGGTGTGTGTCCCTCCCTCACACCCTGCCAACCCTCGCCATTTGAGGCCTCTCCCTGTCCCCTGCCCCAGAAGGGAAGCCCAGGGTTCCAGGGGCTGAGTCAGGGGCAGGGAGGCTGGGCACAATGTGCTTCTGGAATCCCCAAGGTACCAAGGCAGCAGACACCTAGCCTCGGAATGAGCTAGATGCCTCCGATGTCACATCAGATGGCTGTGTCTCTCCTGGGGTTCCCATGGCAACCAGACAGTGTCTGAGGCCCCAGGAGAGTCAGGTGAAGGGGACTCATTGTGAACAGGGGCAGCGGGAGGTAAAGGCGCCCAACCCCAGGAAAAAGCGGTCCCAGCTGCAGAGCAACTGGAGCCTACTTGCCCTCATACCAGGTCGCAGCCATCCCTGGGCACCGACCATGGCCCGGAACCCAGCTGTCGGGGAACTCAGAGAGGAAGCCTAGGCAGTGTGGGCGCTGGCCTGGCCTACGCAGGTGATGCCTGACTGGGGGCATCCAAGGCCTCAGGTCCTTGCTCGCTTGGAAAGCAGGAGTCCCACAGCTCTTGGCCAGCTCTTGGGGCTATGTGTGGCCGCCTGGGGCTTGAGTCTCCTCTCCCTCATGCCTCCCTCCAGGGTGAAGCTGGCCCCACTGGTGCACGTGGCCCTGAAGGCGCTCAAGGTCCTCGTGGTGAACCTGGCAACCCTGGGTCCCCTGGGCCTGCCGGAGCCTCTGTAAGTGTAGCATCTGCCTGTCCTGCAGGCTAGAGTCTGTGCCTTCAGCCCCGTTACTCTGTCTGTCCTAAAGGTCGGGGCCTATGGCCTCGGCACTGTCCATTCTGCCTGCCCTGAAGGTCGGGGCCTGTGGCCTCAGCCCTGTCCACTCTGTCCCCACAGGCCTGGTCTCTAGATGCAGCCCCTTCCCCCCACAATCCCCCCAACATACACTTATACACACGCAGCAGGGACATCCCAGAGATGCAGGTGCGAACCCCATGTATACCTGGTGATGGCCCCATCTCCTTTTTCAGGGCAACCCTGGGACGGATGGAATCCCTGGAGCCAAAGGGTCTGCTGTGAGTGCCTGTCCTGTCCACCCAGCCCCTTCCTGCCCATCTGGTCCCACTCTCCCTGACACTCCTCTGCTCTTTGCAGGGTGCTCCTGGCATCGCCGGTGCTCCCGGCTTCCCAGGGCCTCGTGGTCCTCCTGGCCCTCAAGGTGCAACTGGTCCCCTGGGCCCCAAAGGCCAAACGGTGAGAGCTGAGCCAGTCCCTTCCTTCTGCCTGGCATCTCCGGGTCCCACTCTGAGGCCCTGACCCTGCCTTGGTCTTTCTCAGGGTGAACCTGGTATTGCTGGCTTCAAAGGTGAACAAGGCCCCAAGGGAGAACCGGTGAGCATCTGCTCCTCCTGCGCCCACCCCCAACCCTCTTAGGCAGCACTGGGGTTGTGAATCCCAGCAGCCACTCTGTTGTCTACAGCGGATCCCCCATAATCCTCAAGCCCCCAGCTCTGAGATTCAGCCCATTCTTTCCTGTGCTTGTCCTCAGGGCCCTGCTGGTCCCCAGGGAGCCCCTGGTCCCGCCGGTGAAGAAGGCAAAAGAGGCGCTCGTGGGGAGCCTGGCGGCGCTGGGCCTGTGGGCCCCCCAGGAGAAAGAGTGAGTGTGTGAGGGTGGACAGGGCGCTGGCGCCACCTGCCGGTGAGCGTCATCTGAGCCCCTGCCGGGTCCAGCAGGTCTCCTGTCAGTCCTCAGGCTGGTGCCTGGGGGCCCCAGCGAGCCGCTCTCAGCACGTCCTCCTACCCCCCATTTCTTAGGGTGCCCCTGGCAACCGAGGTTTCCCAGGTCAGGACGGTCTGGCAGGGCCCAAGGTGAGTTGATAGTTAGGGTGGCTATGCTTCCCTGCCTGCATGGTCCACAACGCCCCCTGATCCCCTGTCTTGTGTGGCTCAGGGAGCCCCTGGAGAGAGAGGGCCTAGTGGCCTGGCTGGCCCCAAAGGAGCCAACGGTGACCCCGGCCGCCCTGGAGAGCCTGGCCTTCCTGGAGCCCGGGTAAGACCCCCAGCAGCCCTGGCACCTTCCCTACAGGCCCTCCTCCTTGGGCGGTCCTGATCCCCCTCTTTTCTCCTGAACAAAGGGTCTCACTGGACGCCCTGGTGATGCCGGTCCCCAAGGCAAAGTCGGTCCCTCGGTGAGTCTTGTGGCAGGTGGAAGTTGAGGGTAGGGAGGGCCAGTACCGCTGTGAGCCGCCCCCGGGGCACATGGGTAGCCCCCTGATGGGTGAAACCCCCAGCCCAAGGGCACTGCCATGGAGTGGGCTAGGGGTGGTTTGTCTTGGGCACTGGGCACTCCTGTACCTGCTGCACTGTGCATGGGCAGGTACACTTGGGGTCTGTTCTGAAGGGGTCTCTCTTTCAGGGAGCTCCTGGCGAAGACGGTCGCCCTGGACCCCCAGGTCCTCAGGGGGCACGTGGACAGCCTGGTGTCATGGGCTTCCCTGGCCCCAAAGGTGCTAATGTAAGTAATAGCTCATCCCTTCTGGCCACACAGTACTGTCGGTGGCTTTGTACCTCTGGAGTGGGGCTGGTTGCAGGCTGAAGAGACTGGGTGAGATGGGGTCTCTGTGCAACCTGGCCTCACTGCCCTGTGGTCTGCATGAGATCTGGGCATACTGCAAGCCCGAGGAGCCTCATGCTGCGGTGTGTCAATGCGTGAGTGCATTTTGTGAGCACATGTTGGTGTGTATGCATGGGCAGTGCACAGCAACTGCTGCCAGCAACACTGTTATGTGTGTCAGCCCTTCGGGACAGGCCTCAACTGCTCCCTTTTTCTCCCTACAGGGCGAACCTGGCAAAGCTGGCGAGAAGGGACTTGCTGGTGCTCCTGGCCTGAGAGTGAGTATCCTGCCCCTGGCCCTGCAGCGCCCTCCCATTGTGTGGGTCAGGCTCCCCTACTGAAACAGGGAGCAAAAGAGGTGCACTGGGCTGGGGGCTGGGGGAGCTGCAGAGACACTCTTGTCACAACCTCACCTCTCCCCTTCCTCTAGGGTCTTCCTGGCAAAGATGGCGAGACAGGTGCTGCAGGACCCCCTGGCCCTGCTGTAAGTAGCTGCGTGTAGGCAGGGGCTTAGAGCCAGGGGGACAAGGAAACAAGCCCAGCCAGTGTCGGAGCTGACAGGCAAATCAGGCTGGGAGCCAGCACTCCCGAGCCATCCTGCCATCTCTGCAGTCCCATTTTGCTCTAGGAGCCCGGCTCCACTCACCTGTTCTTTTCTTTTGCAGGGCCCTGCGGGAGAGCGTGGCGAGCAAGGAGCTCCTGGGCCTTCTGGATTCCAGGTAGGTGGTCTATCCATCTGTTTGTCCCTCTAGGGACCCCAGTACCCTACACCCCTGCTTCTGAGGCCAAAGCAGGAAAGCCACTCCATGCTGACTCTTGCCTCTCTGCCCTTCAGGGACTTCCTGGCCCACCTGGTCCCCCAGGTGAAGGTGGAAAACCAGGAGACCAGGTGAACATGGGGCTGTTAGGAACTGGAGGTGGCAGGGGCCCCAGTGGGTGTTTGGAATCTGGGCTGGCATCCTTCATTCTCTCACATCCCTTCTCTCTTTGCTAGGGTGTTCCCGGTGAAGCTGGTGCCCCCGGCCTCGTGGGTCCCAGGGTAGGTGTCCCTCAGGCCTGCATTGTCCTCATGCCAGTCTCAGTCAGCAACACAGCCCGCCTGCCCCCCTCCCCAACTCTGCATCCTGCCTTACCATCCTTGGCCTTGGCTGCAGGGTGAACGCGGATTCCCAGGTGAACGTGGCTCTCCAGGTGCCCAGGGTCTTCAGGGTGCCCGCGGCCTCCCCGGTACCCCTGGAACAGATGGCCCCAAAGTGAGTGATGCTTGCAGGGGTCCCCAGGAAGGAGAGTGTTGTGGAGTGGGAGATGGAGAGGGCCGAGGGGTGTGGGTCCCTGGGGAGCTGCAGCCCACCACAGAGGCCTTCTTTCCTCCCACCCCAGGGAGCATCTGGTCCTGCTGGCCCCCCTGGGGCTCAAGGGCCCCCAGGTCTGCAGGGGATGCCTGGTGAGAGAGGAGCAGCTGGCATCGCTGGACCCAAGGGAGACAGAGTGAGTGCCCGGTTTTTGTGCTTCCTGTCCCCACTCCGTGGCTTCCCAACGACCCCATCTCCAGGCACACAAAGACCCCAGAGCCCTGAAATGAGACCCTCCCTGCCCCCACTCCCCACCGCCAACACCAGTCCAGCCCTCGGACCAGAGCCCTGAAATGAGCCCCTCCCTGCCCCTACTCCCCACCGCCAACACCAGTCCAGCCCTCGGACCAGGTACTTTGAGCTGGCACAGGCCCTGGCATCCCTCTGACGCCCTGGCTTCCTCACTCACAGGGTGACGTTGGTGAGAAAGGTCCCGAGGGAGCTCCCGGAAAGGATGGTGGACGAGTAAGTGGAGGGGAAGGGAGGAAAGCTGTAGAGCAGAGTAGTGGGGGTGTGGCAGGGTCTCTGGCCTGGTCTGCCTCAGCTGTGTGGCTGCAGGGACTTCTTGTCACAGCGGGCCAGGGAAGTGGGTGGGTTGCTGGAAGGGTTCTCTGCCTTGCTCACGCCACCCTCTCGACCCAGGGTTTGACTGGTCCCATCGGCCCACCGGGCCCAGCTGGTGCCAATGGCGAGAAGGTGAGTGGATGCCCTCTGTTGGCCTCTGGGGGTTAGGGGGTGGGCACTGGTGGGAGTACTCTTAGGAGTGGGCTATCAGGCACAGCAGAATCAGAACAGTTCCTCTGTGTACCGGCTCCCAGCAGTCCCCAGCTCACCTTGGCTCCCTACAACCCCGCACAGGGAGAAGTCGGACCCCCTGGTCCTGCTGGAAGTGCAGGTGCTCGTGGCGCGCCGGTGAGTGTGTGAGCTACCTGGGGAGTGGGCTGGGCTGGGCGGCTCAGGGCTCCTGAGGGAGCAGAGCTGAGCTTCCCTGGACCTTCCTCTCACAGGGTGAGCGTGGAGAGACTGGGCCCCCTGGACCTGCTGGATTTGCTGGACCACCCGTAAGTGTCCTTCCATCTCTGGAACCCTCCTGTTCCCCCTCATACCACACACTAGGATGCCAAACCTGCTTGCGGCCCTGAGCAAGCCCATACCCGCACATACCCCTGCCCACACAAGCACACGTGTACACATGTGGCGGCACATGCCTGCATACATGCGTGTGCTTGCCTGTTCTTGACCTGATGCCCCCAGAAGGCCTGGGACGCTCTGTTCCCTGCCTCAGTGTGCCTGTGGGTTCCAGGGTGCTGACGGCCAGCCTGGTGCCAAGGGAGAGCAAGGAGAAGCTGGACAAAAAGGTGATGCTGGCGCCCCTGGCCCTCAGGGTCCCTCTGGAGCACCGGGGCCTCAGGTAGGTGCTCTCTGCTCCCACTGCTGTCTGGTGAGGGGGCCCAGTGTGCTTGGCTGAGAGAAGGGCCAGGGGACTCCAGGCTGGGCCAGAGCAGGGCTGCCCTGATCCTGGGTACTGCCCTCATTGTCCCTTTTTCCTCATAGGGTCCTACTGGAGTGACCGGTCCTAAGGGGGCCCGTGGAGCCCAAGGCCCCCCGGTGAGTGCAATGCTGTGGTCAGGGGCCCCTTCTTCTGTTGCCCTCCCCTCCTCCGCCACCCAGAAGCACTCAGGGATTCCCCTCTCCTCCACCAGGGAGCCACTGGATTCCCTGGAGCTGCTGGCCGTGTCGGACCTCCTGGCTCCAATGTGAGTGACATCCTGGCTTGGGCCCCTCCTCACACCTGAGTGACAAGCAGGGAGCAGGCCCAGATCTGAGCTAGCTGCCACTCCTCTGCTTACTGCTGCTTCTGGGAGAAGAAGTTAATGGAACACAGTGCCTCAAACCCAGGCCCAATGGACAGTATGGGCTGCCAGGCACAGGCCCCTGAGCAGGCCCTGGAGTCCAGGATCTGACCAGGCACCGAGTCCAAATGTGGGGCAATAAGAAATAGCAGAGGGAGAGACCCCCAGGCAGGGGCTGGAGAGGCCAGGTCAGCCACCCCTCTCCCCGCTGTGTTCACTGGAGTTAGTCCAGCCTGTCCCAGGACTTATGGCCAGCTCGGGGGGTCACTTTCTGCATTTGTTCCTCCAGGGCAACCCTGGGCCTCCTGGACCCCCCGGTCCTTCTGGAAAAGATGGCCCCAAAGGATCTCGAGGAGACAGCGGTCCCGCAGGCCGGGCCGGCGACCCTGGCCTCCAGGGTCCCGCTGGACCCCCTGGCGAGAAGGGAGAGCCAGGAGACGACGGTGCCACCGTGAGTCCCTTGCCAGGTGCCCGGGAACAGAGGCCATGGAGCTGCCAGGAACAGTGCTGAACCCTCCTCTGCTCTCCTTCATAGGGTGCCGATGGCCCCCCAGGTCCACAGGGTCTGGCCGGTCAGAGGGGCATTGTGGGTCTGCCCGGGCAGCGTGGTGAGCGAGGATTTCCCGGCCTGCCTGGCCCATCGGTGAGTGTGTGCCCCACCCCTGCTGGGCTCCGGCACTGGTGGCTCTTGGTGGGGGTGGTCATGCCACAATAGACGGTGCTCAGCAACCCATGCCTCCTCCTGTGCCCTTCAGGGTGAGCCCGGCAAGCAGGGTGCACCTGGTGCTTCTGGAGATCGTGGTCCCCCTGGCCCCGTGGGTCCTCCTGGCCTGACTGGTCCTGCAGGTGAACCCGGAAGAGAGGTGAGCACTGGGAGCTGCCCAGGAGGGGTCCTAACTGCATGGGGAGAGAAATAGAGCAGTGAGGGCTGATGGCCTCTTGTCTGCTCATGCAGGGAAGCCCTGGTGCTGACGGTCCCCCTGGCAGAGACGGTGCAGCTGGAGTCAAGGTGAGTTTGGGGTCACTTTGTCCCTTCCAGGCCAGGAGGACATCTGTTCTTGCCTCTTGTGGAAACTTCTCTGAGCCTGAGACCTGTCTTCTCATAGGGTGACCGTGGTGAGACTGGTGCTGTGGGTGCCCCTGGAGCCCCTGGACCTCCTGGCTCTCCTGGCCCAGCCGGCCCAACTGGCAAGCAGGGAGACCGAGGGGAAGCTGTGAGTCCCTGGGGTGTAGCAGCATTGGGAGTTCGGCTGGAGGCATGCACAGCCCCAGCTTTCTCTGAGCTGCTCCCTCTGTTTCCTTGCAGGGTGCACAAGGTCCCATGGGCCCCTCAGGACCAGCTGGAGCCCGGGGCATTCCCGTGAGTGTCCTGTGTCCGGGTCCGACCTGGCAGTGAGGCGTGTGGAAGGCGGCAGGGTCTGTGAGACCAACAGGTTACTGACTAGCTCCACCCTGACCCTACCCATGTCTGTCTTGTTCCCAGGGCCCACAAGGCCCCCGAGGTGACAAGGGAGAGTCTGGAGAGCCTGGCGAGAGGGGGCTGAAGGGACACCGTGGCTTCACTGGCCTACAGGGCCTGCCTGGCCCTCCCGTGAGTGTCACCAGCTGTGTTGGCCCCTGGGGGAGTTGGCACAGCCTAGCCAGACGTTTCTAGGACTTGCAGGGGTTGGGGTGGGGGACACGGGCCCACCCCCTCTTCCCTGCTCACCTGTGCTCTGCCATGTCCCCCTGTATAGGGCCCCTCCGGAGACCAAGGTGCTTCCGGTCCCGCTGGCCCTTCCGGCCCCAGGGTGAGTGAGCCCCTTCTTGGGGGACCCAGGTGTTCCCATGCACAGGGGAGGGAAACCCCAGGCACTGGGAGTGGGGACCCCAACCCTGTTGACCTCAGGAGATCAGGGAGGGCAACCTGAAACTCCCCTGTTAACTGCCAGCCTGGCATTCTAGGGAGGTCGGTGGAGTGGGACTGGGGCAGCCTCTCTACACCACCTGCCTCTTTCCTGCAGGGTCCCCCTGGCCCTGTGGGTCCCTCAGGCAAAGATGGTGCCAATGGAATCCCCGGCCCCATTGGGCCTCCAGGTCCCCGTGGACGTTCAGGCGAAACCGGCCCCGCCGTAAGTGTCCTGGCCCCAGGAGGGCATTGTTGTGGGGCTCAGGGCTACTCCTGAGCCCCTGGTGGTATAGGGAATCAGAAGAAGGGCCCTGGGGGGTGGGGAGCTGGGTGGCTTGGTCTTGGGCTCCCACTGACCTCCTGCTTCTTACCTCAGGGTCCTCCTGGAAATCCTGGACCCCCTGGCCCTCCAGGACCCCCTGGCCCCGGCATCGACATGTCTGCCTTTGCTGGCCTAGGCCAGAGAGAGAAGGGCCCCGACCCCCTGCAGTACATGCGGGCAGACGAGGCAGCTGGAGCCCTGAGGCAGCATGATGCCGACGTGGACGCCACACTCAAGTCCCTCAACAACCAAATCGAGAGCCTCCGCAGCCCCGAGGGCTCGCGCAAGAACCCCGCACGCACCTGCCGAGACCTGCAGCTCTGCCATCCTGAGTGGAAGAGCGGTGAGCCACAGGCCCTTTGCCAAGTACCCCTTGCTTGCTGCCCCAGAGGCCAGCCTTCCCCTCTCTCAGGGACTCTGTGGCTGTGACCATCTGAGTCCTGCTGGACACTGCCCATTTCCCACAGGTGACTACTGGATTGACCCCAACCAAGGCTGCACCTTGGACGCCATGAAAGTTTTCTGCAACATGGAGACTGGTGAGACCTGCGTCTACCCCAACCCGGCCTCTGTGCCCAAGAAGAGCTGGTGGAGCACCAAGAGCCAGAAGCAGCAGCACGTGTGGTTTGGGGAGACCATTAACGGAGGCTTCCACGTGAGTGCCACCCCTGTGTTCCTCGGGTTCTGTCCTGGCTTGGGGGAGAAGCTCTGCTTGGAGCTCCCCGGAGGTGGAACCCTGCCTGTTTCCTGGTGGTGGCCTCAGCTTCCTGCTCTGCACCCTGCAGTTCAGCTACGGAGATAGCAGCCTGCCTCCCAACACTGCCAACGTCCAGATGACCTTCCTGCGCCTACTGTCCACTGAGGGCTCGCAGAACATCACCTACCACTGTAAGAACAGTGTGGCCTACCTGGACGAAGCCAGTGGCAACCTTAAGAAGGCCCTGCTCCTGCAGGGTTCCAATGACGTGGAGATCCGGGCCGAGGGCAACAGCAGGTTCACCTACACCGTGCTGCAGGATGGCTGCACGGTGAGCTGGTCCCTATGAGGCGTGGGCTCTGAGAGTCAGGGGTGGGGGTTCAGGGAGCAGCTTGGGACAGCCCTGCTGGGTCCTGAGATCCTGCCTGAATGGCCTGCTGTCTTCCCCCTAGAAACACACTGGTAAGTGGGGCAAGACCGTCATCGAGTACCGATCCCAGAAGACCTCGCGCCTGCCCATCACGGACATCGCCCCCATGGACATTGGAGGGCCTGAGCAGGAGTTCGGCGTGGACATCGGGCCCGTCTGCTTCTTGTAAAGGCTGGACTCTGAGCAGTGGCGTTACTCAGCTTCCACGACAGTCACTCCCGGACTCTGCACTGATGGCGGCAGCCCCACGTCCACTCGACCCCCCGCCCCAGAGACCTGAACTGGGCAGACTGCAACATAGAATCTGGGCGTTCTATTTATTTATTGTCCTCCTGTCGGACCCCCAGGGCCAGGCAGAGGCAGGGGACTAACTGGTGCGAGTCCAGCAGCCTGGAAGGAAGGCCCCACACGCGGCTGGGCGCAGGGGCCATGTGTCCTGCGCAATGGTGCTATTCCATTTCACACACCTCTGTATTTTTTAAAACTTCAATTGATATTAAAAACAAAAAAATTGTTGGAAGGTATGCTCACTGCGTGTGCTTAGTTGTTTGGTGTTAAGACCTCTATTGCAGCTGCCCTGGACATGCCCCCAGGCCCCACTCTCAGCTCAGCCACCTGACACACTGATCAGGAGGTGCCCCAGGAGCTGGCCTCACTGCCGAGAGTCTGGGAGCACAGAGCTGGTCTGGTTCCCATTTCCCACTGCCTGGGTCCACCCTGCCCTGGGGCACCAGGACAGATGGTCTCCTGTTTCCTGAGGAGGTCCCAGGGCAAACTGAGTGAGCTGGGTACTCTCCCAGGAGCTGATGAGCAGGGCGTTGAGGCCCATCTATGCAAGGTTGCGGCATCCTGGACTTTCAGAGGGAGTAAGCCACAGAGCAGCCTGCCTCAGCCTCATTCCCCCTCTAGTCCTGGTCAAGACCAGCAGCTGGCCGCCAACATCTGACATCCATCCAGCTCATGCAAAACAGGCCAGGGAGAGAGATGGCACAGTTGGACATCTGGAGCTCTGAAATGAACCCGCCCTCCTCCCAGAGTGCGGGGCCTGAGAGGGCAAGGCGGGTGTAGCTCCTACTTGCCTTCCCGAGCCACAGGTAGGGCTGGTGCCCGAGGGCTCATGCCCAGAGTACTGTTCACGCAGGGGCAGAGGTGACCAGGGGCCCGAACCAGGGCTGTGCCACCATGTCTGGGCCCTCACTCCCAGGAGTCCTATATAGCTAGGTTGTTGGTGGTACTGATCTTGCCAGAAGCTGTTGGCCATTAGATCTGAGGGCCACATGGACCTAATTTGACCCATATGGTGCTAAAGTCAGTATTATTTTCCCTGTGGGACTAGTGCAATGCACTGAGCTCAGTGAGTGTGCTCCCAGCTCAGCATATGTACAGCTCATTGTTGTCCCTACAGCCATAACGCTTTTGCCACCTGATGTGCCTCTACTAGAGTTATTGATCTGCTGGCCATCAGGTCTGCTACCCAGTCCTATTTGGATGGAACCTGTAGGATGCCACATTGTTGCAGTTCACTGAGCTAGAAATGAATTCCCTCCCAGCTCAGTGCACGTGCAGTGCTGTCCCATAGCCTTTGCCTTCCTACACTAAATGGCACCCAATTTGGCTCTAGGCTGTGAAATCTACCCTGTTCCCACACTGCTGTGGGCCGTGCAGTGGGTGTGGATGACACAAAAGTGTGAAGAGAACAGCTCCCCTGTCGGCAAGGCCTCGAAGAGCTTCCAACTGTATGGCAAGGCCTGGCAGATGCCTCTCCAACCAGCCCTCCTCCCACGCATACTGCAGGCTAGTTGTTTCTCCCCAACTCTTCCCCTCACCTTTCCTTCACACACTATGGGCCACTTGCCCCCTCACCTCTCCTCCCTATATACACTGTGGGTCAACTGTCCCTCCCCTCCCCACTCCTCCTCCCCACACACTGCAGCTCACGGTCACAAAGTTGGCCAAGGATTCTGCCTCAGCCAGGTCCTTCCAAGGAAGTAGTGTCACGGAGAGCAGAGGGAACAGATGCTGGCCTCCCAAAGCCCTCCCATCCCCTCCCTCTCCACTGCCATAACCAGCTGCACACTGTGGTTTAGGATGGGGCATGTCCTGGTGGTTTTTGAGGCCGACCACAGTGTTCATGTAGTGGACCTGGTTGGACAGGCTGGCCACTGCCATGGGGTATAAGTCAGTTTCTGATGTTCAGAGTAGCCTGTGTCAGAGTGTACCATGTCCAGAGTGCTGGACAGAGCAGGAAAATCCAAGCCTCAAACTGAGGTTACAGTCATAGGAGCCTATCCTATCAACACTAGGGCCTGTGGCTGCCCATTAAAGTCTACCTTAGGGACACCAGGTCGCATCCCTGTCCACGGAGGCCTGTGGTATCCCCAGGGGCACTTGGTCACATCCACCTGGTTTCTACAGTCGGCCCAATCCCACAACTCTGTGGGGCAGACACTGCCCCCTATGTCCAGCCTCGTGTCCACCCTTCTCGAGGAAACCTCCGGGCATCAAGCGCAAATTAGCATAAGCCTTGGCGATTCCCACTCCTCGGAGTAGCCCAGCGGCTTGCAAACCTGCAGCTTCGTTCCCTGCCGCCCCCAGCACCTGCCGCAGGCCTTTGGAATCGCGCAGGGTGCCGGTGCGCAGGCGCAGAGGCGGTTAGCGGCGAGACGCTTGCGCAGGCGTTCTCCACAGCCCTGGCTTCCTGGGGCTGCTAGCTGTCGTGCTTCCTGTTGGCCGCTAGAGGGCGGAAAAGAACCGGAAACCAAAACCCTGCGCCCTGCCTGGTCGGGAGCCGCGGGCCTGGAGCTGGCAGCAGCGAGGGGCCCAGCTAGTCGCCCAAGGTATGCACCTGGGCTCGCCGCTCGTTCCCGGGCAGGGGGCATCCTGTCCGCAGGCCCTGGGTTGCTGCCCAGACGCGGCCGTTTGCAATCCTTCTACGACCGTGCCTGGTTGGGCGGCTGGCTGCCGTGCAGCTTGTGCGTGGTGGGCCTGGGTACAGTTCCCTGTCCTTGAAACTTCCGCAGAGCAGGTGGTGGGCAGCCTTCTTGTGGCTGTGAGGCAGGAAACTGAGCAGGGCTCCCTGCCCTCAGAGTGCCTGTTTCTTGAGGAGAAAGACCCCCACAGCTGTGCTGGCCTTGACAGGGTGTGGCTCTGGAGTGCCGAAGTGTCCTGATCCAGGCAGGCCGACCGGCACACCTTGCCTTCTTGTGCCCTCGTCTTCCAAGTGCAGCTCCTGTGCTGAGCTTGACCAAGGGCCCGCCTCCCTGTGGCCTCCGTCAGTGCCCCATCCCAGACTTGTGACAGCAGGGACCTGTTGGGCACCAGGAAGCATGAGAGCCAAGCTCCAGGTCCTCGCTGAGGAGCCAAGCTCCAGGTCCAGGCTGAGGCCCAGCAGGCTCTCCATGCACTGTACTAGCCTGAGGCTTTCACAGTGCACAGCTCCAGGCCTGGACACAGGGCCAGGACATGGTAGGCTGGGTGCATCACTCCAGGTTGCTCCTGGAGCAGGCGTCCTGGCACCTGCTGGGCCACCTGGGAGGTTGGTTTAATTGGACAGCACATTCCTGAACAGGCCGTCATCACCTCTCACCTCACATCCGGGTTGTGAGCAGTGAGGCTCCAGCAGACATTAGCTCATGTGGCTCTTGGGTGGGCTGGGGCCCCAGCCCCTACACACTGTGTGCCTGGGGCTATGGTAGCCAGTGGAGGCGGGAGGGGCCCTCCATCCTCTGCAGGGACAGGAAGCAGGTTTTACAGCTGAAGGTGCTGTGATCCCACCGGGCCCCTCTGGCTGGCCTGCTGGAGGTTAGGCTGGGCCAGAACCTAGGAGGGAGGGGCCGCTTTGCAGAGAGGAATGTTCGCCCGCAGGGGTCCCAAGTTCAGGCCCGGCGTGTTGGCTCCTGAACAGAGCAGCTGTGGCTCCTCTGCCCTGCAGGAGACAATGAAGCCAGGAAGTCTACCAGGACCTGTGTTCTCTGCTCC
Source organism: Ochotona curzoniae (assembly GCF_017591425.1). Lineage (NCBI taxonomy): Eukaryota > Metazoa > Chordata > Mammalia > Lagomorpha > Ochotonidae > Ochotona > Ochotona curzoniae. Next base: position 8,155,328 of record NW_024465654.1, on the reverse strand, counting down.
CAGGACTTTGTGGCTGGGCAAAGGGTCCAGGCCTGCCTGGGATGGGTAGTCCTGCAGCAGGGAGCTGTACACAGCACTGGGAAGCATGGGGTACTGGGGGTTTCTGTGCCCAGGGCAGGTGCTTGTCACTGCCAGAGCCTACTCAGTCCTGCCAGTCGAACAGGGAGGGACTGTGCGGCTGAGTGCAGGAGGTGGGCTTCGTGATTGGCACAGCTCCCTCCTCCTCCCCATGATCTCCAGGCGGCACCACACTGCTGTCCAGTGCCTGTAGCAGGGCCATGCACATCCTTGTCTGGTGCCCCTTTGGCTGCTGGTTTGGATAAAGGCCAAAAAGAGGGGCTGACATCACAGCCACATGTGGATGGGCTTGGCAGCTGTACAGGGGCCTTCCTGGGGCCGAGCCCAGTCTGCCCAGCATACGCCACCATCAGCCTCACAGCTGTGTCCTGTCCCACCTGCTCCCCAACTCTAAACCTGATGAAATGTCTGCTGTAAATGCAGGCACGCATTTCTACTCCACACGAGCCAGGCAAGTTCATGGCTCATTGGGCTGGTGGCACCCCTGACTCTGCCCCTGCAGGCTGGGGCCATGGTACCCACAAGGTGTCAAGACACTAGGATGGCTTGGTGGCTCCTGCCCCTAATCACCACAGGGGTGCTGGCAATGGCATTGGGTTCTGCCCTGAGGGAAGGTGGGAGGCACACCCCTCCTGCTGTGTACCAGCTCCCAGTACTGCCCCTCTCACCTGGACCCCCCCTGCCAGGAAAGCCCTGGGGGTAGCCCACTCACTAGGCACAGGTGCACTTCTACCAAGGTCTGTGTGTCAGCAGCTGGTCAGCTGATTCTGGCATGGCTCACATGGCACACAGTGAAGAGTGGGAGCAATGTGGGCCAGACACAACATTGCCTGGCAATGGATTGGGAAAAAAAAGTCCACACGAGGCTGCTCTCAGCCACCTTCCCACCAAAGTCCAGGGCTGTGTCTGGCTGCCATCGGCCCTCCCTCCAGCCATGTATCTGTCTGACACGCAGATGTGAACATGCAGTTCCACCTCCCAGGCTGTAGGACCTGGACGCTACCATGATATGACCACTCCATGTGGGAATGGCCTTCCCTGGACCATGTTTATTTCCTGTACAGCTGCCAAGCCCATCCACATGTGGCTGTGATGTCGTCCCCTCTTTTGGGCCTTTATAACCCCCACCCCTTGCCTGAACATAGCCACACAGATGTGCACATGTGGAGCAATGCCATCTCCCTCTGACATGTAACATACACACATACACACTTTCTTTCCCCATGTCCCATTGAGCCCTGTCCAGGGTCGAGGCTGCTGTGTGACCACTAGCCAGTCTTCTGAGTTCCATGGCTGTGAACCAGGCACATGGTAAGGCAAGAATGGGTTGGACCTGGTGAAGAGGCAGGCAGGTGGGTGCATGGGAAGTTCATGTGGAGTGAGCTGAATGCAGGAGTGGATAGGCATCCAGGGCAGATGGGGCCAGGCCACATGGTGGGCAGTCTGGAGTGCAGGCGGGGGGGGGGGGGGAAGAGCCAAACTGAGCCCTGGTGCTGAGGCAGGACTCAGACTACACGTCCTTTGCCTGGAGACCAAAGGAATGGATGCTTGCCTCAGCACAGAGCTTGGGAGGGGGCAGAGTCGGTGGGGAAAGAGCCACTTGGAGCAAGGAGGCTCTGCACAGAACCTGCAGGTCCTCTTGTAGGGGCTGGGCAGGGCCCAGGCAGAAACTGGTCAGAGCTGTACTGGGCCTAAGCTGGGCCTGGGCAGGTGTTGGGCAAACGCTGGGCAGTGCTTGGGCAGAAACTGGGCAGGGCTGGAGAAGGCCTGGGCAAGTCCTCGGCAGGCACTGGGCAGGGTTTGGAGAAGGCCTGGGCAGGGACTGGGCAGGCCTGGACTGGGCAGGTATGGAGCTTGCTGGGGGCCCCGGTAGCTTTGCCCATCCTGTCTGGGTAGGATTTGCTGGTTCTGAGTAAGTCTGTACAGTGCATAGCCTCTCTCCATCCCATCTATGCCTGGCAGGGCTCCCCTAGGGTTTCAGGGAGCCAAGCACCTGCCTCATCTGGTTCCTCCTGGGCCAGTGTGGCGTCAGACAGCTGGCAGGCCACAGTTCCCATCCCCTGATTATTTCCATCAGAAGAAAGCCAGCTTTCCCTTGCTAGTGGTGGTTTAGCAATGCCTGCTGGCTTCAGGCATGTGCCCCAGGCCCTGTCCTCACCCTGCAGCCTGGTGTCCAAATGTAGGGTTGTCACAGAAATGCTCTCCAGCCCAGTCCCTCCACCACAGCCCCTCAGAGGGCTGCCCTAGCTGGCTCATCCTGCCCTGTGGGCCACTTTACAAGGGGTTAGGGAGAAGAGAGCAGCTATGGTCAGGTTTGCAGGGAGGAGGCTTGAGTGTGACCTGAGGTCCTGGGGACAGGGCTCCCACCTCGCCAGGGCTGCCTGGCCAGGCATTCCTTGAAATAGCTGTATGCATTGTGATGCTGTCCCCTGAGGTCTCACACGGGGGCGCACTCCTGGGTGACATCAGCATCTTTCCCCTTCACTGCACCCAGGCTGTTGTTTTCATGCTTATTTATTTTTATTGGAAAGGCAGACTTCCAGAGAGAAGGAGATTCAGAGAGAAAGATCTTCCATCTGCTGGTTCACTCCCCAAATGACCACAGCAACTGGAGCTGAGCTGGAACCGTGTCTCCCAGGCAAGTGCAGGGTCCCAAGGCTTTGGGCCATCCTCTGCTGCCTTCCCAGGCCACAGGCAGGGAGCTGAATGGGAAATGGATCAGCCAGGATACGAATTGGTGCCCATGTGGGATCCTGGCACATGCAAGGGAGGATCTAGCCACTAAGCCATCATGTCGGTCCTCTGTGGACAACTTTGACAGAGTGTCAGTCTCTCTCCATCCCCTTTGTGCCTGGAGGCCATCCAAGTGTGAGGGTGTTTGGCCAGCCTCCTGAGCAGTTGCTGTCCCTGTGCTGCCTATGCTGGCACACGTTGGCCCAGGCTGGTCTGTGCACCCTGTTGTCCCATGGACCTCAGCAGGGTCCCACAGGGCAGGCTGTCTCTGTGGCCAAGGTCCTTCCTCCCACGGTCCTGGCTGAGCCCCGGCAATTTCCCTGACAGCTCCCACGTTCTGGACTAACTTTAGGTTTGGTTAGCAGCTGTGGTTGGCTTTTTCTGTTTGAATAATATTTTAAGCAGTGGCGGTAAAGGGAATCATAAGTGAGCTGGTGCAAGGAAGGCTGTCTACACAATGTGGTCTATGGGCTGCACCAGGGGCTGGGCGCCAAGGAGGGACTCGGCCGGATGCCTGCTCTGACCTGTGCCCCACATAGATTTTAAGGAGGCCACAAATAGGCCTTCCGGAGGTCAGACTTGGGATGCACCTGCTGAGCATGGAGCCTGTCCCACAACTGTCTCTGGCATAGCTGCCCTTCTGTCCAGCACTGGTTGCCCTGCCCTACAGCAGCAATTCTGCTCCATGCCCACCCCTTTATCCTGCTGCCCTGACCACACCTGTTCTGCTACATGGATCCCAGGGATCCTTTTGGGAGTCCCTTCTTCCCTGCACTCTGGCCACCTTGCTGGTTGGGTTGGGTACGGGCAACAACCAGGGGCTGCCCCTAGGCTGCAACGAAGGTCAGGAGACTGAGGCCCACAGAAAGTCCAGAGTGCCCTGGAGCCAGGGAGCAAGTGGCCAGCGGTGCCCTGGCCAAACCCACAGGGACATTCCTGTGGCCTCTGGGCAGCTGGGCTGGGCTCTGAGGGTTGCCTGGTGTCAGGGCCCAGCATGGGGGCCTTGGCCTGGGCAGAGGGAGGCCTGTCCCTCTGTGCTTGTGCTCTGTGGGGTCAGGGCAGGCAAAGGAGGCAGAGTGTGGCAGGGGAAAGACAGGTTGGGTTCCGGCCCTGGAGTGTAGGGTGGGGATGGTCAGAAAGAGGTGTGCCTGGGTTTCACTAGTACCGGGATGGCCAGCCAGGGCTGGACCTCGGCCCCAGTACCTTCTGCTTCCGCTGGAAACGCACCAGAGTCTAAAGGCAGCCTCATGCTGTTCTCACTTGTAAACTCATACTGACTCACATGTTTCAGAGAGAGAGATCACGCTGGACTCAAGTGTAGCATGTTAGGAGTCTTTATTAGCCAAGTGTGACCACAGCAGCTCTTGCTACACTCAGGAGCCACTGCCTGGGTGGCCACAGTCAGGGATTTTTAAGCTCTCTTCCTTCAATCAGATTGAGAGGCATTTGGCACAAACACAATCTCCCCAGGAAGTACAAAACATTCAATTAATTAAGTGGCACGAGGCAGGAAGGGAGCTATCGGAGCCCAAAATTTTGTCTAGTTAACCTAAGCAGCATGGTAGGAGGCAGGAGGGAAGGGTGTCCGGGTGTGTAAGGCCTCCAGAAGCCATTTCTGCTTCCAATTGGCTCATTGGCACAGGAAGAGGTTGGAAGGGAGGGTGTGGAACTGGCAAAGGAGTGCTAGGTATCAACCACGGTACCCAACACATGTTTTCACACTCAAACTTTCTCATTGACATTCACACTAACGCTTTCCCACTCTGTCTTTCACTCTCACTGTCTCACTGTCTCTCTCACCCATTCACACTCACACTGTTCCTCATTCACTCTCCCATGCTGTGGAATAGACAGACTGTGTGTACTTCTCTTCAGATTTTGTGTACTTAGTTTTTCCAATATGTTTGATACTCCATTAGATAATGATGTTAGCACATGACAAGTAAAAATAATACGAACAAAAAATTAAAAATCAAATCAAAACAAAACACTGTTATTCCTTGGCTTATAAAGAAACAGGATATATGTATAATCAAATTCCAGAGTGTTACTCTCACACCTGTAGGTACATTCTTTTTTTTAAAGATTATTTTATTACTATTATTATTATTAGGAAATTCAAATATACAGAGAGGAGGAGAGAGAGACAGAAAGGAAGATCTTTCTTCCACTGGTTCACTCTCCTAGTGCCACAACGGTCGGCGATAACCCAACCCGAAGCCAGGAGCCGGGAGCTTCTTCTAGGTCTCCCACACGGGTGCAGGACCCCAAGGGTTTGGGCCAACTCAACTCTCAACTGTTTTCCCAGGCCACAAGCAGGGAGCTGGATGAGAAACAGGGTGGCCAGGATTAGAACCGGCGCCCATATGGGATCCTGGCATGTGCAAGCAGAAGATTTTAGTCACTATGCTACTGCACTGGGAACATAGGTTGCATTCTTTGAGCTTTGTGTATTGGTTACTGTAGATCCCCTTTTTGGAACTGGCTTATTTCATTCAACCACTGTGGCTTTTTATTTATTTATTTATTTATTTTAAAGATATGTTTATTTTATTGGAAAGTCAGATATACAGAGAAGAGGAGAAACAGAGAGGAAGATCTTCCGTCCGATGATTCACTCCCCAAGTGAGCACAACGGCCGATGCTATGCTGATCCGAAGCTGGGATCCAGGAACTTCTTCCAGGTCTCCCACACGGGTGCAGGGTCCCAAAGCTTTGAGCCATCCTCGACTGCTTTCCCAGGCCACAAGCAGGGAGCTGGATGGGAAGTGGAGCGGGGCTGCTGGGATTAGAACCAGTGCCCATATGGGATCCTGGTGCGTTCAAGGCAAGGACTTTAGTCTCTAAGCCACCATGATGGGCCTGCTATTTTTTTTTAACTTTTTATTTTTAAAAATTTATTTATTTATTTATTTACAAAGACAGATTTACAGAGAGAAGCTACAGAGAGAACGACCTTCTGTCCACTTATTCACCCTGTAAGCTGCTATAACAGCCGAAGTTGAGCTGATCTGAAGTCAGGAGCCAGGAGCTTCTTCCGGGTCTCTCATGTGGTCCAGGGTCTCAAGGCCTTGGGCATTCTCAACTGCTTTCTCAGGCCACAAGCAGGGAGCTGGATGGGAAGCGGGGCTGCCGAGATTAGAAGTTGGATGGGAAGTGGAGCAGCTGGGACACAAATTGGCACCCATACAGGATCTTGACACGTGCAAAGCAAGGACTTTATACATTAGGCTACTGTGTCAGGCCCAGCATAATGGCTTCTAATTACATCCATTTAGTTGCAAAAGACCAGATTTCCTTTTTCTTTTCCTTTTTTTTTTTCTGAGTACTATTCCACAGACTACATGTATCACATTTTCTTTGCATGGCCATCAATTGATGGGTATCTGGGTTGATTCTATATCTTAGCTATTGTGAATTGACCTGCTATAATCTCTCGTATTCTGATTTCATTCCATTTGGGTAAACTCCCAGGAGTTCAATGGTCATATGGTCAATGCAGTTTGGATCTCTGAAGTCTCTCTGCACTGTCTTCTCTAATGGCTGCACTAGTTTACACTCCCACGAGCAGTGGACTGCAGTACCTTTACCCCACATCCTTGACAGCATTTGTTGTTTTTTTACTTTTGGATTATAGCCATTTTAACTGTGAGGTGTAAGGTGACACCTTATTGTGGTTTTTTATTTGCATTTCCCCAATGACTAGTGAACCTGAGCATTTTGTGTGTGTGTGCTTGTTGGCCATTTGAATTTTACCCCTTGAATGTTGCCTGTTCATGTCCTTTGCCCATTTCTAAACTGGATGGTCTGTTTTGTTCTTGTTGACTTTGTTGAGTTTTTATAAATCCTAGGTAAATCCCAGATCAAGCACGCGTGCCAGCCTGGGCCCTGCCCTCCCCATTCAGCCCCACCCTCACCCCAGGGAATGGCCCTGTCCTCTGTGACTATCAGTTCCTTGTTTGTCTCCTACAGTATTTATAGTTCTTGAGATTGTATCCTCTGTGAGTTTCACAGCAGCCTCATTATTCCCATTCTAAGGCCAAGGAAACCGAGGACCAGTGTGAAGTGTGAATGTCCTTTCTAATTCCTGGTCCAGACAGAATCCACAGAAAACCCTGGCCAAGCCATGCCCCACAGCAGTTGGTGCATGCCCACCTGGAGCTGCAACCCAGACCCCACTCTCCTGTGTTGCAGAACCAGTGAAGCCAGGAGGAGGTTGGCAGTGAGGTCTGCTGGGGCAGGGCTGGGGTCAGCCCTGTGAGAGGACACTGGGTCCTGTGCACATGTATGGTGGGAGTATGGGATGTGGCAAGCACCCATCCTGGGTTTACCGGGTAAGTGGATGCACATGTACCTGGGCCCTTTTGAACTCATTCTAGCCCCATTTTCTTTAATTGAACACAGTTACTAAGCACCCAGAAAGAGGCCAATAATAGGTTCTAATCCTAAGCATCTCAGACACACTTGGCAGGAACTCCAGCACCTCCACATGGTATATGCACACCCACTCATGCTGCCCTGCTCAAACCTGTGGTCAGGGCATGAACAGCTCCAGCTGTGGGTGCCTACCAGCATTCAGCTCCAACTAACACCATCAGCTCCACTCTGGGAGGCAGCCCAGGCCCAGCTGCCCTTTGACCTGAATACTGGCTTCAGTCCTCTGCCCCTCACTGCCTCTGCGGTCCCATCCACCCAGAGTCCACCCCTGCCTCACCATTCCTCTGCTCCTGACCCCTGACCTCTGCATAACAGTCGTCCAGGGGCTGCTGGGGGAGCTCCCACCTCTCAGCTTCTGGCCTCTGAGGCACTGGGGATGCCACACCCAGGCCTCTCCCTTCCCAGCAGGCATTGGGGATGGACACTGGGGCTGGGCACCAGGACTGCAGAGCCTGAAGCCTTGATCTTTGCTCTTATGGCCCCTCCCCACATTTTACAGCTGGAGACTAGTGGCACCTTTGAGCCGTGAGCTTGTGTGACCCCTGCTTGCCTTCTGTCTCACATCCATGCACATAGGCATGTAAACAAACCAACACACATGAATGGAACACATGCAAACATATGCACACACTCACATGTGTAACACATATAGAAACATGCTAACATCGTACAGACACATATGTGTAGAAACATGCATATGATCAGCCCACCACAGCCTACACTTCCATGTGCATGTGCTCAAGGGTATATAACACCACATCCACAACTATAACCCACACACATGTTCGTGTGTGTGTCACCACAGCCCCAAGTCTGAGCAACTAGATTTTCCAAGTTGCCTGGATTCATTTCTGCCCTCCCACACTGACCAGTTGTTTGGATCTTTCTTCAGTTCTTGACTGCAGTGTTCTTATAGAACTGCAGTGGCCTGCACACATGCACTTATGTGTCCACAGACAGATGCACACACATTGGCTGCTCTGCTCTCACTCCTCGGGCAGCCACAGCATCATCTCAGCAGTTTCCTGTCCACACCGGTCACTGCTCTGACTTGGATGTCTGTGTGATTCTGATTGGGAGGCTTACCTGTTCACTTGTCTCATTTTGCCTTACTCCTATAGTTGCTACTGTTTGCACCCAGAGCTGAGGGGGGACTGGGGCTTGCAGGCACTTGGCAGAAGCTCCTGAGCAATGGGTGATGGACAAGCGGGCACAGCTGCTTGGATGGCCACATTTGGGTGGGGCTGACAGGTGCATAGGGCGCAGGATGAGGCAGGCAGGAGTGCACACCTCAGGCAGGGTTGCCAGGGTTGGCAGATTAAAACACAGGATGCCCAGCTAGATCCAAGAATCAGATAAACAGCGAGCCATTTTAGTGTGTATGAAGTTAAAGTTTAATGGGCCACCTGTGTTTGATCCGGTCACAGGTGGGCTGGGAGGGGTCCTTGCCTGACGGTGCAGCATTCAGAGCCTCTGGGGTCAGGAGCAGCTGCCCAGTGCTGGGTCAGCCAGGAGTGGAGAGGGCAGAGCTGGCTGGGAGCCCGGTGGCAGGGAAGGGAAGGGGCAGGGCAGGAAGTAGGCCCTTGCAGATGTAACCTGTCAGGTGCTTCCTGCTCCCTGACCTTCTGAAACATTGGGTGCAGGGCACTGAGGGCGCAGGATAGGAGACTCATTGCTGCCCTTGGGTCCTGGGAGTTCAGCATGGCCACACAGCCTTTCCCCAAGGGAAGCACCAGCAGCAGCACTGCCCCTCTGAACTGGAAGCCTGAGTTGGGGTAGACATTGACACAGCAGCTTCAGCTACTACTTGGGACGCCAATGTCCCGTGCAGAAGAGCCCCGTGCCGGGCCTGGGCACTCCATGGTTCATGCAAGAGAGCCCCATGTGGCCTAGCCACTCTGCTGCCCCTCCAGCATCGTGCTGATGTACCTGGGAGGTAAAAGGTGATGGCCAAGCTGCTAGAGTCCCTGCCACCCACGTCAGAGATCAATGTGAAGCAAGTTCCTGCCTCCTACCTGATCCCACCCTGACACTTCTGGGCTCCCACACAGCCACAGCAATGAGCTGAGTGTCAAGGCCCCTGAGGCACCAGCCACCCCCTACCCTGCTGCTTTGGACACAGGCATGGAAATCTCCCCAAGCAGGGTAGGCTTCCAGAGCCCCGCCTCTCCCTGACCCTGACAGGGTGAGCGGTTTTGGTCTCATGCCTGCAGAAGAAGTTGCAACCACCTCCACGGGGTCCTCTGCACTCTGGGCCTTGCTGTAGCACCAGAGTGTTGGACTCTGGGTTCCTAAAGGGCTCCCCTTTACAGTATTTCTGTGGAGTGCCTCTCCTTGAGCTAGTCAAGAGACTGGCACGTGGGGTCTCCCTGTGTGGCCCCCAGGTCTCACAGAGAAGTGTGTATACCCACCATATTGTGTGTGTAAGCATATCTGTGTATGGAATAAAAGTGTTGGTGCTGAGTGGCTCATGTTCAGCACAGTAGAGCCTGAGGTAAGCTTTAAATGCAAAGCAGACGAGGTTTGGGTCCACATTTTCTCATATAATTGAACTACATTCTATGGACACATATGTGTTAGCATGCACACACACAGGGTGTTGCGTGGACATGTGTGTTAGAATGTGCATGCTCACGGGGTGTTGTATGTGTTAGCATATATGTTCACACACCAGCATCTTTCCCTTTTGTAGAGCAAGTGCACGGTGTGCTGACAAGCATCAGGCTGACTTCACATATGGCTGAGCCAGGGTTCTTGGGCTCACATCTGGTTTGGCATCTATTTTGAATATCATCCTAGAGATGGGCAGAGTCTTGCTGCTGTCCTGGGTGGCCTGCATCCTGCTGGCACGTGGGTGTTCCTTGTACCTGGCTATTAAACAGCTTCCCCACACAACATCCCAACTAATGACCATTTGTAATCAGCCCCATGATGGTCGGAGACTGCCCAAGGTCGTGCCCTCGTGCAGGTCAGCTCTCTGCATCCACTCCCCATCCTCCCACTGCCCCTACCAGGGAGGGCAGCCCCACCCCTGCTCACTCAATATTCAGTTGGCTCTCAGCTCAAAATACCCAGTGAAATCTCCTTTTAGGAGACCTATGCACATCTGAGAAGCTGGGCCTGCTGCTCCCACACGTTCCTGGCCTGGTCAGCAATGGTCACCGAGCCTGCAGAGCAACCCCTGCTGAGGGGACAGAGTCCAGCTGGGCATCTACTGCCCAGGGAGCAGCTCAGGCTGGGGCCTGACAAGTGGTGGTGTGGGACATGCTAGACGCCAGCTGAACGTTGGGACCTGGTCTTGCCTCTGAGCAACCTGAATGTGTCTGTGGGAAGTGAGGGTGACTGCTATGGTAAACAGATGTGGAACCTGATAGGTCTGGTCTTCTTGGCCACAGCTGACCTCGTCTACCCCAGGCCTGCAGCTGTGCCTGCCCCCAAGATGCCCACAGTCATGCTGACATGCCAAGTTACTTAGGCCATCACAGCAGGGAGGGTCTGACAGAGTGTCTCCCGTAGAGGACCCCACTCTCCTCCTCCCTGCACTCAGGGGAAGTCTTGCAGAGGGCTTTGACCCTTGTCCCCGGTTCCCTGAGCTGCCAGAGCGACCAATGTCTGGGGCCACAGCATCTCTGTGCATCTTGCCTGTGGTGTCCTGTGGGCAGCGTGGTCCCGAGCCCTCTTACACTCTCCCCACCGGCCATGCCAACCCTGGCCTCCCTCCCCCTCTGGTGACTGCAAGCTCAGGATCAGGCTCCCACTGTAGCAGCTGTGTTGGTATCACAGGGCATTTGGGCCACAAGGGAAACAAGCCCAGTTCCTGGGAAGAACAGCCCCAGGCCTGTGCCAGGTACAGAGGGGACAGTGCCCTGGACCAGGCCCCTGGGGTCTTCTCGGGGAGCCACACGTGTGTCCCTAGCACTTCCTTGCAGAGCAAGGTATCCAGGCCTGTGTTCAGGCGCTTTGCTGATTGAGAGCCTGTCTCTCCCTAGGGCATGGCTATGACTACTTCGCCAAAATTGCTGTGAAGTGGTGCTTGGTTAAAGCTTTCCTAGAATCTTTCTAAACCTACAGAGGGTATTTTGGGAAAAGAATGTTCTCATTTAATGCTGAAGGAAAACAAGAGTGTGACTCTTGCTGTCCTAATCTGTTGGCCCCCGTAATTCTCTTGACCCAAAGGATGGCAGCTGTGCCTCTGCAGAAGGCCTGACCACATCCGTGCCTCGTGCTGCCCCCTCTCCAAAGTCAGCCCTTGGCCCGGTGGGGGGAGAGGGCTCAGGCTAGCCTCCCACCACCTGCCTGTGTGCCAGGCCCTCCGGGCCCCAGGTCCTCAGGCAAACTTCCTATTCCTGCCCTGGTGCCCCAGGCAGTGGCCACAGCATCCCTCCTGCTCCTCCCCACAGCTTGGCCAAGCCACCCCCCTTCGCGCCCTTGGTTGGCACCTGCTCCTGGGATTAGGGTCTTCTTTCCTTCACCTCTGTGCCTGGGCACTGCCCCACCTCACTCACCCCCTGCCCTGCTCTGCGCCTGCTGACCCACCCTGCAGGCTTCCTGCCCCTGTCCTGCTTTATTTCCCCAGCACCCTCCTGCCCCCAGACTGAGGCTCTATGGGTCCTGTTCATGCTTCTGGCTCTCTCCTTTCTGTCACTGTGCCCTGAAACCACTCCACACGTGTCCCATGCCCTGAACTGAAAGCCAGGGGACTGCTACCCGGGTAAGGGCTGTAGGAGAAGATCCCCGATTCCCTGTTGGCTCTCACTCTAAAGTCAACAGTGGCAAACCCAGCCTTTCCCAGGCCTCCGGAACTCATTCTTACCACTAGCTGCTTCCTCACCTGTCCTCCTTGGGTTAAAATCATGGCATAGCCAAGGTCACTGCTGTGGCAAGAGAGCCTTGTCCAGCATGGAGGTTCTGTTCGCAGACCCCAGGGGTGAGAGACTCCCCCAGCACAGCCTGCTCTCCCCAGGCATGGGCAGCAGTGGCTGAGCCAGCGCTCCTGGTGCCCGAGCATTCTGGAGGCTAGCCAAGGATGTGCAGCACAAAATTTCTCATTCGGAGGAGCCCACGGTATGGCCAGGCCCTGAGCTACACAGCCTACGTGCTGGTGTGCATCACGGAGCTGGGCACTGGCTTTGTCGGGGACATCTGTGTGTGTGAGGTGGCATGATTTCCCTTTCTCACTGCTCCTGTCAACTTCATCTCTGGGGTTCCAGTTACATAAGGTGAACCACGGGATACCTGTAAGTCTCTGTGTGCAGGGCACACATGTCAGCACACGCCATGCCTGCATCCCACTGCCTTTCTCTCGCTATGCACAGTGTGGAGTCCAGCCCTGCCCCTTGACCTGCACTGGAAGATTGGCAGATCTGGAGTTTCAGAAAACTTGCCCCACAGTAGTGGAGGAGGAGCTGGCCTCTTTGCCCTGGCCACTGCTCTGGCCTTCTCCAGACTAACCCTACACCCTGGCCCCAGCCCTGTCTGAGCCCCAGGTGTACCCTCTATCCTCTGGGGGCCCAACTGTGCCCTCTGCTGCAAGCACACTGTCAGGTGCTGTCCTGTGGGCACCATACTCTCCCTGCACAACCCCAATGCTGACTACCTGCTGGGGCTTCAGTTTTGCAGATTTCATTCCTAGTGGTATTTTCGGCTTCCACAACCTCCTATCTAGTGGAATAAGCGTGTTTGCAGTATTTTCTCTGTCATGATTGCACAGTGCCTCTGTACAAATGATCTTTAATTCTTAATGCTTATTCCTGCCTCGACTGTTTTTGTTTTAATCAGTCTTGCTGTGGGTTTGCCTGTGGTACTGACAGTTGCAGTAAACCAGCTCCTGACTTCCTCTTTACCATATATGTTTTAATTTCCATATTCTTACCTTTTCCTGACGTTTTGCTTTTTTGCTAATGTGTTAAACAGGAGATGTCACATGTTTACCTTGATGTCTGACCGTGTTGGAGCTCGTGCTTGCTCCCAGCTCCTGGCCCTTCACACCAGCTGGTGTCAGCAGCCTTGTCCTGCTGCTGTCTGCTCTTTTCTACCTGCCTCCAAGACTTCCAGAACAGAGTGGATGAAGTGTGTAGAGCGCAGGACACAATGTGTGCCATCTTTGCCTCGATGTACTAGTTTAGCTCCATTCCTGGCGTGGCATACAGTGTTGCCATTGTCAAGCCTTTTTGCTTGTATGTTGGTCCGTTCTTAACAAGGATGCTTTAGCTTCCATTGCTAGGGTTTCTCCTGGATTCTAGTTGTATATCCCCTGCCAAGGCTTCCAGTTCCCTCTTGGCCCTCTAAGAGAAGCAGCATCCACGGGATCCTGGAGTGCACCCTGGCTGGACCGTGGGCAGAGCAGGGGCACTGACCTGGCCCTGCCTGTCCATGGGACAGGAAGGCCACAGGCACACTCAGGCAGCCTAAGCCACCACATGCAGCCAGCCATGAGTGAGGTTCCCCCTCCTTCACTTACGGCTCCCTTACTCTTCCTTCTCCCTGGCTTTGTGCTTTCAAATCTCTACCTGCACTGATGGCTTCTTCTTGTCATCCTCTTGTGATTTTATTCCAGATTTTAGGCTGCATTCCCCCAAACCCACACCTACCATGTGAGGGTCCCCACTCGTGGAATTCTGTCATGTTCTGGAGTGCTGGAGGAGTTTGAGCTTAGCTGAACCTAAGGTTATTTTCCAATCTGTGGTTTGAATCTGGACCGCAAACCCAGGTGGAGCCCTATGCAGGGAATTCTGAGACAACTCAGCTTCTTCCAGAAGGTGCTCAGGGTTGAGGTGCAGAATGGCAAGTGGGGAGGAGGGCACGCGGAGAGAGGGGGCTGGCTCTACCTCTGTGGGCATCGCAGCTGTGTGATGAGAAGGGGTTCCCTACAAGGGAAGGGGCATCATGGCCTTCCTAGAAGACCCTGGGAATTCAGCCTTAGTTACTTCTGTTCTCTCTAAGGTCCTTGCTCACAGTCATGGTAGCTGAGTGGCTGAAGAATCACACCATGAATATGGATCGTGGGTCAGGCAGGGGTCTGCTTATTCCCACAGCATGGGAGACCAAACCCATCTCCTGTGGGCCTTGAGAGCAGGCACTGCTCCCTGTGGGCCCAACTAGCCCCTCTGGCTCCCCGTCTCATGCCAGCCTGAGTAATGCTGGATGTTCTCCTTGCCCATGTGTCTTGTGCTGGCCAACCAAGGGGCCGAGCCCTGGGCAATTGACCCAGTGCCCTCTTCTGGTGGTCTAAGCACCTGCTCCAAGCTAGCAGTTCCAGTCACTCACCAAGACTCTCCAGCTCATGTTTCTAATCCCAGCTCATCTTGGGTTTTGTTCCTTTGACCACCACGATGATGAACATAAGATTCAGGAAACCTCTTTTCATTTGGATGTGGCTCAGAGCAAGTGATTGTTGAAGCTGTTACAAACAGGATCTCTTATTCCAGGTGTGTGTTAAGATGAAGGCATGCACACCTGACACCTGCCATCCCATGTCCCGTTTCCCATATGCCTAAGTAACATGACCATAAACTCAGATTGCTGACAGGTCACCTGAGGGGACCACCATCACCCACAAAATGCTGATCATGGGAGCTGTGTGTTGGGCCGGCTTGTCCTGTCCCAGCCAACAGGACATTCTCTGCTAGTCCAAAGTTTAGGCTGCCGGGCAGGGCAGAGTTAGGGAGAGGAGCTGTTGTTTCCAATCACACACAGCTGAGACAGTGGAAGCTTCTGGGAGCCACATAGACACCATGACGTGCCCCTCTGGGATTGATGCCCAGTCTGGTCTGCACACAGAGTTCTCAAAGGAGGGGAGGAAGCTCGAATCCAGGGTAGGAGATGCCATCAGGGATGTAGAAACAGATGAGCCTGCAGGAATCATGGCTCTGCCCCAGGTCGGAGCCACTGGGAGCTTGCACCACTCACACCTGCCCCCAGCTTCTCCAGCAGAGTTTCTGTTCACTGTGGGGAAGGGGTTGCAGACTGTGTGGGCAGTAGGGAACTCCCACCCGGAAGGGCCGCCCTGTGGACCCACAGACCTCAGCACCAGGTGGTGACCCTTGAACAGTCACTGCCTCCCGGACAAGAAGTTTGGGGCCAGTGGGGGAGCGGAGGGCACAGGAAGGAAAAGCCAGAGAGGGTGGACTGAGGAGAGGTTGTGGACACTCCAGGGTGGGAGCCTTCCCCACGAGGCTCCCAGAGGTCAGCTAAGCTGCTGCTTCCCCTCGTGTGGCAGCTGAGCGAGGCACTCTCCCTCCTGGACCCCAGGGGAGAGCTGTGGTGTGCATTCCTGGGCAGCTCGAGGAATCTCCTTTCCATCCTGCACAAACACGCAGGCAGGCCTGGCAAGGTCAGGCCTGGAAGCAGGTTCCAGGGTCGTCTGGACGTGGGCCTGGCAGCCTTCCTAGGGCGGGGCCACCCAGGAAGTCTGCCAGCCATACCTCAAGGTCCCACCCCACAGAGCTCAGCTCTTGTCCTATAACCAGGCTCCTCCTGGAGGAGCAACACATGACCCCCAGAAAGGCACCAGGGAGGATGCCTGGCCTCCCCTGGGGTGGTCAGATCCTCACAAGCCTGCAGCACAGAAAGCAACCTTGGGGCACCTGGGAGAGCTGGAGGCACAGGTGGGAACCAGCACCCTGCATCCTCTGGCTCCAGGGTCTGTTTTCCTTGCCAACAGACAGCATGTGTGTGGGCCAGCCTTTGGGGGCAGGGGGAAAATGGTAGTTGGCAGTAGGTGGGTTAGACAGGCCCAAAGCTGCAGGGCTGGAGGTGTGAACTGGGCTGTGGGAACCGAGCCTGAAGCAGGTGGCTTGTAGGAACTGGTACAGCCAGGTCCCTAGGACAGGCAATGGTCTAGGAGCCTTGCTGTCCTGTTGGGAATAGGCCAGGGGTCTGAGAAGCCTGGGACTGGATATACAAGGCACAGCAAGTCTAGTAGCTAAGGCTACAGTGGCGGATAATTGAGCCACCATGAGGTCCCAGGGTGTTCACCTTGGCCAGCCTGGGCTGGCAGGCAGGCAGTTGGAGCCTGGGTTGGAGCAGTTGCATCAGCACAGCCCCTGGCCCAAGGCAGGAATTTAAAACTTCCAGACAAGATCTGGAAGCACGCAGCTGGACTCAGGAGGCCGGGGACTGGAAAAGCTGACCTTGGGCACCGCCATGGGGCCACAGTGAGTGCTTCCGGTCGGGGAACGGCCGAACCTGTCCATCTGCAGCCCGCAAGGGGGGTCTGGGTTCCAGGGCCTCTGGAGGTGGGTAATCAGCCCTACCTACCAGCCCGCCTGCAGGCCGATCCAGGGGCATCCCTGGGCCACACCTGCCTTGATGCGCCTCGTTCCTGACCAGGTCTAGCCAGAGCCCAGACTGGGTCAGGGAGGCAGCAGGGCCGCTCCGGCCCAGGGCCAGCAGAGACCACGCGGCGAGCGTGGGTCGCCCAGGTGCGCCGCGGGCGGGGACCAAGCAGCGGTGAGAGTTGGCGAGGCAGAGTCCAGCGGCTGCAGCGCTTGGCGACCGGTCGGTCGGGGCGGAACCGGCGGGGGCGGGCCCGGGACGGGGCGGAGCGCGAGGTGGGGCCAGGGGCCGGGCGGCCCCCCGCAGCCCCCGCTTGTCAAAAGGCAGACTGCTGGACGAAGGCTCCGGGACCGCGAGCTGCGAGCCCACCGGACGGACCCACGGACAGGTGGGAGCCGGGGGCAGGGGGCGGGCCTGCGGGCCTGCGGGCGCCGTACCTAGAGCCTGTCTCCGGGGAGCTTTGGCACCGCGCTCGGGGCTGCTCCTCTGAGGCTGGCTCCCCAGAAGGTCCCTGGGACGGCACCGCGGCTCCCGGGGGTATCCCGGACAAGCGGCAGAAGCTGGCGCGGCGGCGGGCGGCGGCCGGGGCCTCCAGGGAGCCGCGCGGGTGCCGAGGGGCGCGCGCGGGGACCCTGTGAGGCCTCACTGCCGCCAATGGAGCCCACGTTTGGGCCCCCGCGAGCATGCAGTGGGGCTTTGGGGACACTTTTCTTCACTTGTTAACCGCGCTCAGTGGGTTCATGGCTGGGTTTGCCCTTTTCAGGCCCTCCTGTCCACACGCGGGCGAGGAACTTCTATGCGGGTGAGGGGTCGGGGTGAGGAGGGCCGGGGGCAGCTGCTCCCCTCCTCGGGGGCCAGAGGCCGGGACCCCATCTGCCCTCCCGCGCCTGGGCCCTCCTCACACCTTCTCCTTGCCCGCAGCTGCCGCCTCCTCCATGCGCGAGTGAGTCAGCCTCCTGTCTGGGCTCACTGCAGCCAGAGGGGCCAGGGCCCAGGCAGGCAGCCGGGCAGGCAGCCGGGCAGGCTCGTTCTGAGCCCTCAGAGGCCTCGGGCAGAGTTCAGTCCTGCTCCAGCCCTCCATTCCCGGGCCGCCTCCCTGCCGGCAGCCATAGGCTGGTTCCAGAAGGAGTTCATGGCCAAGGATGTGACTGGTGCCGGGACGGGGCAGCATGTCCTGTCCCTGTTTCTCAGGGACTCTGGATCTGATAGAGAGCTGGGACCTAGGCTGGGTGTGGCTCTTGAGGCAGGGTGGGTCCTCTGGACCCTGGTGCCTCAACCTGGTACACCTGTGCTGGAGGGGTGTGGGCATCCCATCCCAACCCCTACCTGTCCAGCAGCCAGGAAAGGAGGCAGGAAGCCTACAGCTTTCTCTGGAGATTGCCGGGCAGATGTGCGGACCCCAGTGCCAGGGCCTCCTCTTGTAGCCTGTCTGGGCTGCTGGGGAGGACCTGGGGAGGCCAGCCAGGCCTTGCAGGAAACTCCCAGGAGATGAGCTAAGCCTGGCTGTGCCTGGTTCTGGGGTTCATCTGGCCCTGGTTAGCCGAAGGAGGGCCCGCACAGATGGTCGGGAGTGGAAGAGAAGCAACCATGCTGACCCCCAACTGAGCCTGTGGAGGCTGTGGAAGGCCGGGCCGGTGCTGGGAGCTCCATCGTCTCACCTCACCTAGTCCTAAAGCTGATCAGCTTTGGGCCCAAATCCCACAGGAATTGTTGGCAGCACATCCTGGGCTCTGCCCCGACAGCAGGTGTATGCAGCCCAGGGTCTGGGTGGAGGAACCCCAGGGCCGACTGCGGAGAGTCCAGGAAGGGACTGGAGGCCAAGGAGCCTGAGTGATCTTCCAGTCCACTGCTGGGCGGAGGCTGGCAGCTCCATGCCCCATGGCTGCTGTTTGGGAAGCAGAGCAGTGGTCAGCATGAGCAGTGGCTGAGACCACCCACTATGCTGTCCACTATGCTGGCTTCCATCTGCACTCTGCTGAGTTCCCCGGGCCCTCCCAGGTGTGCAGACCGGGATGTCTGTGAGAGCAGCAGTAGTGCATGTGTTGGCTATACTGGCATAGGGACAGGGTCACATTCCAGGCTGTCCAGGGCCCACCGTGAGAGCTGTAGGCACTGAAGCTGCTCCTGGGGTCTTCAGCCCTGGGCAGCACCAACCCTGTGTGTGGCCTGGCTTCACCCCCCACACTGCCCTGGGGATCCGGGGTGATGGCAGGACCAGCCCCACACTTCCTCTTTCCTGTCCCGAGCATGTGCAGCCTCTGCATTTTGTAAGCCCAGCTTCCCAGAGCCCAGTTCGCCAAGTTGTTTTACAGGAAGGCGGCTGCAAGGCGGATCAGCACCCAGGAAGGGAAGGGCAGGCTGTCCTTGTCCGCACAGATAAAGGACACGGGTTGCCGTGGGAAGGTCCCAGGGCAGTGGTGCCCAAGGTGGGAGCCGGGTCCCTCTAGGAATGTGTTGTAGGGTGAAGGCAAGTAGCAGAGGGGCTGCCCTCCCTGTGTGTCCCTGTGGTCCCATGCTCTGGGCAGCCCCCCTGGGGTGTGGGGACAGGACACAACCCTGGAGGAGCAGTTCCCGGGAAAGACCTGGGGGAAATCCCAAAGCCCATGGGGAGCAAGCGGCGCAGGCTGGCTGTGATGGCAGCGTGGGCGCTTGGGAGGCTGTGTGTGTCATGCTTTACAGACCTGCCCAGCAGGCCCTGAGCCAAGGAGCAGACCGAGCTGTGTTCCCAGGCCGGGCGTCACCCAGGGATCTTCTGCACAGGGGGTAGCCCTGGTCCCCACCAGGGTGCAGGCAGCTGCTGTCTCGCATGGCCTCTGACCAAGGAGAGACTTTGAGTATGCACACAGTCCAGTCTAAATCCACAGGGTGCCTGGGAGCTCAGTGTATGCTATCTGCTGGCTCTGGGCACACAGATCCAGGATCCAGGCTCACCAGCACGTACTGGTGCTGGACCCTGTGTGAGAAAATGGCCACCCCAACACCAGTGAGATGGGAGCCCTGCAGCTTGCAGTTCACAAGGGGGAAAACCAAGGAAACCAAAGGGAGGCCGGGGTGTGGCCTCGGGGGGCTCCAACAGGCACAGGTGCCTGGCACCTTCAGACCCATGGAAAGGCCTGTAATTGGCACAGCAGAAGGATTGATGAGTCTGAACATGCTGAGCTGAGAGTAGATTCAGGGTCCGCAGGGGCAGCTGCCAGGGTGCCTGCACCTGGTGCCACATGGACCCTGAGAGATGTATCACCAAGCATGGCGTATGTATATGGAAACCAGCCAGCATTTTCCCTTTTGAACGAGGCACTTGGCAATGAACCTACTGTGTGCTGAGCACTATGGGGGAGTGACTGAACCCTGTTCAGGGCTCCTGGAGGGAGTGATGGCCTCTGGCTTCCTTTGATGGCCTTCCTCTGGTTGTACCTGCGTGAATCCTTCCAGCTCTGCCCGGTACATGTTTGCAGATAAATCCAGAGACCGCAGCAGGGGCTGTCCTGGCAGCTGGGTCCACAGGAAGAGTCCAGATCTGATGGAGGCACAGTGGGGTTCACCTCCTGGGCTCCTCGCTTCCAACATGACCTTGGGCAAGTTTCTTAATCCTTCCAATCTAGTCTTATCTGTAGACTGGGGGTAATAACAGCTCCTGTGTTGGATTGTGTGAGGATTAGTCAGGTGCCTGGCATAGTACAGGCCTTGAAAACAGTTCCAACAGTCACTCGGAAGCAGGCCAAGAACCTACTACATGCCAGGCACCCCTCAGGACTGGGTTCAGACATGGGCAAGAGCCCACTGTGTGCTGGGCACCTTTCAGGACTGGGTTCAGATATGGGCAAGAGCCTACTGTGTGCTGGGCACCTTTCAGGACTGGGTTTAAATATGGACAAGAACCTACTGTATGCTGGGCAGCCTTCAGGACTGGTTCAGATACAAACAGAGCCTAGTGTGTGCCAGACATCCTACAAGATGGTTCAGGTATGGGTAAGAGCCTACTGAGCGTCAGGCAGTATTCAAGACTCAAATTCAACAATGGGGAAAGGAGTCTAAAGCCTCTTTCTGGGTCAGCAGCCCAGAAAGCTGTCTTTGTCAGAAGCACCTCTGGAATTCAGGGGTGTCCCTGGCCCCCACTGCTTGCAAACCTGCCTGAAGGTATCTCTTCTTGTGATTGTGGCAAACGAGCTGGGAAGGTTTGGGTGCCCTGGACTTGGGTCTTGTGTGGTTCTCACACTGTGGCTGCTATGTGGTGCTCTATGTAAACTGGCAGTGCCCTGGATCCTCACCTGGTGACTGCACAGCCTGTGGGGCCCTTCTGCCTCTTGCCATCGATATCTTCATTCCCCACCCCAATGTGAGTTCTGATCACCTTGGGGACTGGAATGTGTTGCTATGTCACTCACCACCATGAACCTGGCACGGGGTACATGGGTACACCGTGGCATGCTGCTCCTTGTAAAAGCACTCCAGTCACAGGTACATTTTGTGCTGTGTCAGTGGGTGTACAGTCTCAGGCTGGTATGCTGTGAGAGTGCTCTGTCTGTCTCCTGGGGTGTGTGCAACGGCTGCTTCAATCCTACCTCCTCCTTGAGGTCCTATGCAGTCCCATGCTCAGGGTTTCTGCATCCACCACCATGCCTTCTGTGGAATCTTTGCCAAAAGTCACCCCTTTTGGCTACAGATGACAGTACCTGTGGCTCCCCCTTCTCAACACTGGGTGCAAACTTCATTTCTGAAATGACAACATTGCCTGGGATGGGCCTGGACAGGCCTGCCACCTGTGGCACTGGTGCTGTTGGTGGCCAAGGCTGGGTGGGAGCTCACGTGCTGGCCTATCCGATGAGCCCATCCCTTCCACAGCCAGCCTCTGGAGGCAGGTAGAGCCATTCCTGTCCTGGCTCCCTGAATTGCAGTAGCATTCATGTCTGCCCAGGGCATCCTCTCTGGCTAAGAACCTTGAGGGAACAGGTTCCCTGGACAGAGGGTATAGACAGCAAGTCCCAGTTGGGGGTTGGGAAGTCTGGAGAAAGAACAGGATCCCCGAGGACAATCCCTGCCCTTCCTCCAGGGTTGGACACACCACATACAGACTCTGAAGGCAGAGGGGTCAGCTACTGCCCTTGGGTCCACCAGCCACCTCGGGGCCCGAAGCATGTGGCAATCTGGGCAGTCTCAGGGGCCACTCAACCTAAGCGTAGTCCTGGGCCAGCTAGTCTGCACCTGTCAGGCCTGGGGCAGGTGAGAGCCTCTGGCCTGAACCTCAGCCTGTCCACCAGGCCCCAAAGGGCTCAACAGCGAGGGGTGGGGCGTAGGCACCTGCTGTCCAGCCCCCAGCCCCACCCAGTGGCTCTGCAGCAACCTTTGACCCTATGAAGCTACCATCTTACATCGTGACTGAAAACCCTAACAGCCCAGGTTATTTTAACAGAAATGCTATGTGAAGGTTGCAGATATGACTGCTGGCTATTTCTCAACCACCCAGGCAGTGGGCATCACCATCCTCCTGTGTGGAAGATGCCCAGAGGCCCCAGAGCTGAACCGGAGCCATGGCTGAGGCAGATGCCGGCTGTTTTTCAGGTCCCTGAGCCCCAAACTTTCCCCACTCCCTGGCATGGACACTGCCTCCAGCTCCAGCTGCCTCTCCTGCTGGTCCCAGGCCAAGGGGGGAGAAGCGGGCAGCAGTCTCTGGGGGCAGAGTTCTATGTTACCAACGGCTGCTACTGGGGCGGGCAGGTTCTGCTGCCCGACCTCCCTGGCAAGCACACCCACTTACCGGGTGCCAGGCAGTAGAGGAGTGGGGGAAGGGGTGCCGCGGGGGAAATTCCATAGCTGTGAAATTCATGGGGGCTTGGCAACTCTGCAGCAAAGCATGTGGCCCAGGGGCCAAGTACGAAGTGGGATGTGTCCCAGAAGAGCCCCTGTGAGGCCTGGAGCCTGGAAGGAGAGAAGGATGGAGTCCACCACCTGCTTTCCCAACACCAAGCTCCCCAGGATTTGGGTGGGGTCAGCTGGGAGGGTTCGGGGCTGCTGGGGGCTGCCCTGTCAGATGTGCTCAGATGTTCACAAGGCAGTGTATCCTGTGCAGCCCTAATTGGGGCCATGCCTGGGGCTGGGCTCCGCCGGTCATGCCCCTTGTGGGCCTTACCACTTGAATCTGTGCATGCAAGCCAGGGCACAGGTGAGGGGTGCTGGTCTTGCAGGGAAAAGCTCATCTGGCCCCTCTACCCTGAGGGCCAGAGGAACAGGGGCATTTGGAAGGGTCACTCGGCCCTGCAGCTCCGTGTGGCCTGGTGAGCCTGTCTTCACAATGATGCACGTCCAGACCTCTGTCTCACACAAGGACCGGCTTGGTTTTTCACACAGAGGGACAGAAAGAATGCTTCCATGTGCCTGGACTGTGTCCTCGTGTCCTTGGTAGTGGTGGTCACGGGGGTGCATCTTTAGACACCAGTTGTGTCAAGGGGCAGGGGCTGGCTAGAGACGTATAGCAGGGCGTGTACAGCCATTTACACACCACCTCCTCCTTTCATGCCTGTCTTGCCAGTCGGGTGCTGCCTTGTGGGTGTCAGGGGAGAAGCAAGCGTGAGAAACCAGAAGGAGGGAACAGATGATGGGACTTACGTACAAAAGAGAAAACCACAGAAAGTTCTGGAGCAGGCTGGGTGCTCCTTGGGCCCCTGCAGTGTGCAGCTCTTGGGTTGTGAACACCTCATGCTGGCCAAACGAGGGCTGCTGCCAACCCTTATGCTCTAGAAGGTGCAAGGCAGCTCTGTCAGACCCCAGCCCCTGTTTATGGCTGTTGCAGTCTTTCTAACATGTTTTAGGAGTTTTATCTCAGTGGGCAGAGAGCTGTGGCCCTAGCACCCATGTGCCTTCCCACCTCACCTGGAGCCAACGTGGTGGGGGCTGTGTAAATGGACATGGAAACTTGCCAGGTGGTAGGGGGTAGGGGGCCAGCCCCTTGTCCTGCCCCACCTGTCACCCTGAGCTGCTGGGCAGAGAACAGCTCCCTGTGCAGGCTGTTCCCTCCAGTTAAACTTCAATCCAGCTCCTGACAAGTCCAGCTGTGGGTGTTTTCAGGTCAGGGGGTATCCTGCAGAAGTAGGGAACAGCAAGGGGAGGGGCCTCTGCCTGCTCACAGGAGCTGAGCCCCTCCCTTGGACCTAGCACTGACCCGGTACAACCCAGCCCAGCCCAGTTAGGCCCCTCCACAGAACTGGACTCCAAGCTACTCTCCTAAGGGCTGCCCATGGAGGGGCCCAGCAGGTGCATGCAGACACCGCAGCAGGGAGGGCCGCGCCCGTTGAAACCCTGCCTCTACCTGCTGAGCCACCCCAGGCTGAAGGCAGCCTGGCTTCAACCCCGGTCAACAGAAAGAGGCCATCTGAGGCAAGGTTCTCCACAGGTCCTACACTTCCTGGTATGGTGATACAGATGGTGATATTTGGCCTGAGACACCAAGATATAAGCATTGACCCTGGACATGGTCTGGGCATAATCAGGCTGTGCTGTGTGGCTGGACACCCAGGGTGCTGCCTGCCACGGCCTCAGACATCCTGGACTTCCCAGAGCCTCTTATCCAGCTCGCCCCTTCCCAACACCCCATGAAGGCCTCCTTCCTCTTTTCCTCACAGTCAGGACAGGGGCTGCCCAGTGTCTGGCCAGGATCTATGAGAGTTTCATGAGTTCTGTGGGTTTACTGGAGAAGTGCTTGGGGAGAGGAGAACCCCTCCCATGGCTGTGGCCTGAGGGCTTCTGGCTCCCAGCACACCACAGCCAGGGCCTCCCCCAAGACCCCTGAGCCCCCAACGTGCCACCCTCCCATGCCCACAGTCACCTGTCCCTACAAAATGGAAGTCCAGACAGTGGGATCAGCTAGTGCAAGCCATCATGTGTGCTCTGGGACTGGCCTTGTATTGGGGTCCAAACCTGGGCAGGGGTCACTCTCTCTGCAAAGGCATCAGGGCCAGAGCCAGAGCCCACCACCAGTTGAGGCCAGAGGTAGCACAGCAGCCAGGGAAGCTCTGTCACCCCGGTTCTACCCCTGCTTCTCGGAGTAGAATGGCAGGGGACTTACACCCTTCAAGGTGAGCAAGGATCTCAAGAAGTCTGTAGATCCAGGGCAGATCTAGGGCAAATGTCTACCCCTTACAATTGGGTTCTCCCTGCCAGGGCCCCTGTGGGCTGATAGGGGATCTGGGAGTAGTAGCCTGTGTCTGAACTGGGGCTCAGCGACTATAAGTTGGGGCAGGTGAAAACCATCCACTTCTGTCCACCACAGGCAGCTTGTGCCTTGACAACCATGGAAGGTGAGGTCAGTGAAGGTGTGGCTTTCTGGGCAGTTGGTGTGGAGACTTCAGGACTGAGATGGGCGTTCTGTTCTTCCCAGGGCTTCCCTGGTGGTGCCACTGCCAACTGCTATGGTTCCAGCAAGGATAGGCGCACCCAGGAACTTGCAGTGGCCCCTGGGACGACCACACTGAGGAAGCAGGAGTGGCTGGAGGGAAGCTGGACAATGTATGGGGAGCTGGGAGCACTTGCTGCACAGTTGCCTGTGGCTTGGGTACCACCTTTCCCAAGGCACAGTACCACTGGCAGAGTACATGGCCCATGACAAGGAAGAACAAGCAGCCTGCTGGGGCCGCAGAGGGCAGCTGGCCAGGTCTGCTAAGTGGGAGCCAACCCGGGTCCAGAATGGTGTCAGACCGAAGCACTTGGGACATCTTCCACTGTTCTTCCAGGCCATTAACAGGGAGCTGGATTGGAAGTGAAGCAGTCAGGATTTGAACCAGTGCCCACATGGGATGCTGGTATTGCAGGTGGTGGCTCTACCCACTGTACCATGACATTCAGCTGTCAGGTGCACCAGCAGTTGCAGAGGTTGGGCCCCCCAGAGGGCAGGGCCTGCTTTTCCCACTCTTGAACTGCCCCAATAACTAGCCACTGAAACGGTAGCATCCCCCACCTAGTCTTCCAGGAAAGCCCAAATGGAGTGGGGAGACCCATCCCCTCTATAATATCCGCTGCCTGTACCATGTCCTGTTATGAGTCCTTGACCATGGGGTTGGAGCCAGGGCTTTAACTGGTCAGTGAGGAGCCAGACCTGTGTCTTTTTGCTGGCTCTGCCCCTTGAGACTGCCTCAGGACCCTGACCCCTCTCCCAGGCATAACACATTCACTGCAGGCTGCAGGTGCAAGTGAGAGGTGGGGAGCACTTTCCCTTGCATGTGGCCCTGGATGAATCCTTTCACCCAGGAGCATTGGTTTCTTCTAAGGAGCCAGGGCTGCAGCTAAGGATGGGGCAGCTCCTGGGCTCCGGCCAGCCCAGCAGGGATGGGCAGGACCCATTTACTACCTAGGAACGGTAATCAGCTCCAGGATCTTGTTGACAAAGCTGGGGGCAGAGTTTCCACTGGAAAAAGCAGCTTGCAGGAGTCATTGTTGCTGATAAGGAGTGGAAATTGATCTAAGCAAGCCAGGTGCCTACTGCCCGGACCCTGGACACCACCCCTTCCCCTGAGAGCCCAGAGCACGGGAGTCAGCCAGGAGGGAGGCCTGGTGAGCAGGAACACACAGCCCCTGGCAGGGACCTCTAGCTCCTACACTTGGACACATTTAGGGGTCATCAGCTCTTCCCTATACTATTGCACATGGTGGGTTGTGGACCACACTGTGGGTATGGCCATCCAGGTAAGTATGGAGACACCGTGTTCCACACCTGCGTGAAAGCAGCCCTCCCCAGGACATGTCCCCAGGCTAGACATGGCTCTTATGGGAAGGTGACTGTAGCTGGCTGCCTCTGCCCCTGGGGAAGGACAGGTACAACTAGTGAGCGATAGTTTCATGAATCCATCCCTTGTGCTGCCTGGGTTCTACTGGGGGGAGGGGGGTGTTCTAACAATGGAACCATGTGTTGGCCCCTGGGACCCCAGTGAGTGAGTAAGTGACCTTGCCCAGCAGCCCAGGTAGGCAGGGCTGACCTGGGGCAATAGGAGCTGCAGGCGGCTCAGCCTGTGTCCAACAGGCTCTACCCAGGGCCAGTGGGGTGGAGGTGGATCTCTGTGGGAGGGCTGCAGAACTGCCTGAAACCCCCGCCAGGGCATGGGGTGCTTAAGGTGTCTGTTGCACCCAGGGTGTGGCTGGGTACATTTGCAGCACATCCGCCTGCATTCAGTGCACCTGGTGAGGGTTGGGAGGTGGTGAGGGTAAGGGAGGTCTGGGTGAGCATGGTCCCTGCCCACATCCCGAAGCCACTCCAAGCAGAGGAAGGCAGGGCAAGCACAGGCTGTGATGGACTCAGCAGGGGGAAGGTGGGAAACAGATCCTGGTCCTACTCCTTTGCACCTATGATGCCCAGCCCATCATGGACTGCTCTGGGCTCTGAAGGAGGCTCAAAGTGGACCCTCCTCCCTCCTGGGCTCAGGACTGTGTTCCTGCACAGCCAGGGAGGCTTCCTCGGACCTTCTGCGTCCCAGCTTGGCCTGCCTGGGGCTCCAGCGAGGGTCTAGCCTGAGGTGCAGTGAGCCTGAACCCAGGGCCCTTCACGACACATGCTGGGAGCCCTGAGCAAGGAGGCAGGTGACTAGCTTGTCCTAGTGGGCACACACCCTGCCTGCCTTGAACCTTTCCGGGCCATCCCTCTGGGTGCACCATACTTCTCTTCCTCACATGTTCCCTGGGGGCTGGTGTCGAGGGACCTGACAAGCCACACCTGGGGTTTCAGCCTGCACCAAAGTGGCTGCATGTCCCCAGCATCAGGGAAGGGAGGACATAGGTGTCCACCTGTCGGAAGGCCAACCCCGCATCGGTCAGCAAGATTCAGTCAACAGGATCAGCCTTTCCCAGGGCCCATGTTGGGTAGGTCTGGGAGGGGCCCTTGGGGAGCAGAGCCCACTCCTGCAGACCTCCCCAAGGGCCGGATGGCCAGGCCCTGGCCCTGTCCCAGGTATGTCTGGCTCCCATAGGTGTTCTTGAGGCCCAGGCCTGCATCTTCTTCCCATATTCCCTATCTCTGGAACCAGGGATGGGGGCGATGGGAGCAGTGGGGCACCTGCAGTGAGAGCCCCCTCCCTGCTGGCACCAGGACCTCAGGTGTTAGGGGGTGGAGGAGACCCCACCCTGAGCCTGTCCCTCTACCAGGCTCTGACCCCTGCTGGGAGGGGCTGGACCTGCTTCAACACAACATCTGCTTCCTCACACAGGCTCCCAGAGGTCCATACAGACTGCTCACCACTGCTCCTTCAGGTATGTGCTCCCTCAGCGGCCACCACCACCACTACCACCCTGGCTTTACTTCTGAGGAGTGGGGTGGGGTAGAAGTGGCCTTGCAAAACAGAAGTGGCACCCCTACCCCAACCAGACCTGCGAAGCAGAGCAGGGGCTGGAACCCCAGGGAATTTGCTAATGTCACATATGGGGATGCAGCTGGGAGGACAGGGAGCACTGGGGTGCCCTGGTAGGGTGGGGCTGGCTGCTTCCCAAGGATCCTGGGCCCTGTGTGAGATGGGACAGGGTGGAAGGGAGAGATCAACCCTGCTGCGGGGTTCTGAGGCTCCTGGGGGCGGGGACACCAGCTGGCTTAGGTCCTTCCCAAAGGGCCAGCAGCACCATGTACAGGTACTCACACCACCATGCACGACTCCCACGGGAGCCCAGGGGCCTGCTCCATGGCCTACCTGATGCCAGCCTGTGGCTCCTACAGGGATGGAGGCCATGGCAGCCAGCACTTCCCTGCCTGACCCTGGCGACTTGGACCGCAATGCACCGCGGATCTGCGGGGTGTGCGGTGACCGGGCCACCGGCTTCCACTTCAATGCCATGACCTGCGAGGGCTGCAAGGGCTTCTTCAGGTGAGGCCGTGTCCAGGTGGGCAGGGGTGGCCAGGTGCTCCCTGAGGGACTCTGTCCTGAGTGGAGCCCAGGACTGACCTTAGCTGGTTAGATTCCCACACACATGCCCTCAGCCATGACTCACCTCACCAGGACCCCACACACATGTCCCCAGTCATGCCTCACCTCATTATGCCACATGAAGTCCTCAGTCATGGCTCACCTCACTGGGTTCCCACACGCAGTCAGTGTGAAGGTTAAGGAGGTGACGCAGATGAGCACAAAGGTGTTTGGAATCAATTCAGGGCAACAAGTGCCTCTCAGAACCTGATGGGCCAGTGCAGAGGCTGGGCGGGGCTTGTTGGGGAAGCCCCAGCTGCCCTCACTTGCTGCCTCCCAGGCCTGAGTGTGCCTGACATCTAGGCACTGGTCCAAGCAGGGGTCACTGCACACCCTTCTGTCCCTAGGCCTCCCACCCAAGGCCTTCAGGGGACTACTTGCTGACTCGGCAACACTGGAGCCACACTCCATCTAGTGCCCCAGCTGCCGCTCTCCTCACACAACAGGGCAGTGGGAGGGCCTTGCAAGAGGGCAGGCCCTGTCACGTCCAAGGGCAGCAGGGAAGGCAGGAGTGTTCCCATCCACATGCCAGCACTATGAGGTGCAGCTGAGTGTCCTCCCTGGGGACCTCATAGCCGTGGTCAGCAAGGCCCGGGCCTGCAGGCCAGAGCTGCCTTTGTCACCGTTCTCAGTCTACCAAGTGTTCTCACTGCTCCTAGCCTGGGGACGGAGGCAGCTGCACCCTTTCAGGAATCAACACGTCTGCGGTTTGGCTCAGGCTTTATTTGATCCATAAAAATAAACAAGTAATCACACATGGGCAGACACACAAGCACAGACACATACAGAGATAAACGTGTGTTTCCTTACGAGCGGACACATGCGAGGGGAGAGGGGCATGACTCCTGACAAGGAACACATGTGAGAAAAGCTGGATGTGACTCCTAACAAGGGGACAAGTGTGAGGAATGCCAGATGTGACTCCCGAAGGGGGACACCTGTGAAGAACGCCAGGCATGACTCCTGACAGTTGAACACGTGTGAAGAACACCGGGTGTGACTCCTGACAAGGGACACTTGTGAGGAACGCCAAGCATGATTCTTGATGGGCAGACACTTCTGAGGAACGCCAGGCGTGACTCCTGACAGGGGACACGTGTGAGGAACACCGGGCATGACTCCTGACAGGGCACATGTGTGAGGGACACTGGGCGTGACTCCTGACAGGGCACATGTGTGAGGAACACTGGGCGTGACTCCTGACAGGGGACACGTGTGAGGGACACCGGGTGTGACTCCTGACAGGGCACATGTGTGAAGGGGGCTGGACACAACTCCTGACAGGGGGACATGTGTGAAGACCGCCAGGTGTGACTCCTGATAGGTGGGCACTTGTGAGGAACGTTGGGTGTGACTCCTGATGAAGAGGTCACCTCCCCACTGATACAGCTCACAGTGAGTTTACACTCACATGACCCTGAGTCCTGGGACCCCTACATCCTGCTTGCCACTGTCGTCGTTGGAGCTCTGTCCTTTTGTTGTCCACTCCATGTGGCTTGGTGATCCTGCTGTCACTTCCGTCTGTAGAATTTGGTTGTGGCAAGAGGTGCAAGGCTGCTGTGTTGTGTGCTATGGCCTTGGTGTGTAGGGATGGGTGACGGTCACAAGCCCTCACTGTCCCTGGACCTGGTTCACAACAGGGCTGCTTCCTGTCAAGCCCTGGGTTCTAGTCACCATGCTTGCCTTATAGTGAGCAGCTGGCCATCAGGGATCAGTCAGATTCACAGAGGCTGATAGGGGCCCAGGATCTCTGTTCTGTTGCTCCGTGACCAGCCATGCAGGCCACTGCTGGTCACTTCCTCCCACGGACCCTTGCATGATCTGTCTTCTTCCTGCTCTTCTGGATTCAGGCACCTTGAGAGAATATGTGTACAGTGTGAGCAGGAGGCTGGCCCGGCCAATGTGTGAATACTGGGCCTTGTGACACAGTACCAAGTACACACTGGTCTTCTGAAGAGCTCCTCTTGTCCCTGCCTGATCCTGACCCCATGCTGGTCTTCTGGGGAGCCCCCCTCCTGTCCCTGCCCATCCCTGGCCTTGGCCCCAGTACACCGACTTCTGTGGTTTCCTGTCTCCCCATGTTTTGATGAGTCGGTCTCTGGCCTGAGTGGTGATCAGTGTCCTCTCTGACCTGGCTTTCTAGAAACTATGTCTATATTTAGCTGGCAACCCCCGCTTCCGCCCATCCCGCTGGATATGATGGTGTTTTCTCCAGGATCACAGGGCTCGGGCCCAATCACAGGACCCACCCAGATCAGGAGTGATGAGTGCACAGGAGGGTCAGAGCCTCTGGGCCCACAGGGATATGCCCACTGAGTGCCAGCTCAGCCCAGAGCTGGGTTCCAGGAATGGTCCGGGCTGGCTGTCACAGCTGGCGAGAGCTTCCATCCCTGCATTGGCCATGCTGTCCCCCAGTCCCCTGCCCTCTGTGACATGCAGCCTCCACCTGGCCTCTACCTTGTACCTCCCTCTGGCTGTAACCAGAGGGACCTAGGGACAGACAGGTGGCTGATCTGCAAATGCCAATGTGGTATCAAAGCTGGCTGAGTGGCAGCTCAGGGGATAAGCAACCTGGGATAGGAGAGCACCAAGGGCACTCTTCCTGGCCTGACCAGCATCCCAGGGGGTCAGTGGAGGCCCTACCTCCACTGTGTGCTCCTCCTGGTACCCGTGTTCCCATGGACTGAACAGGCTGAGCCCTGAGCCAAACCAGACCCAGCTGCAAGGGTTTGCTCTGAGTTCCACACTGTGGTCTCGGGTGTTGGTGCCAGCTGAGAGCCTCAGGCCCCTGGGGAGTGGCCTGCAGACACTGTGCCGTGCCAGATCAAGACTCATTTCCAGCACAGCCTGCGGTCTCTGTTGCCCCTCGGGAAGTCAGCAGCAGCGTGGCAGTGAAGGGTAAGCAAGCTCCTGCTTAGCTCCAGTTCCACCAGGCCTGAACTACGTGTCTGAGCAGCTACTGTCACCCAGGCCTGCTTTGAGCCAGCTGCCCATGGTGCTGAGATGCCAGCAGCCACCGTAGCCACTCTCCTAGCACTATGTCCAAGGCTAGGGTAGCGCAGGAGGTCTATGAGGCAACATGGGCCAGCCCAGCCGTGGCTTCTCCAGGCCAGCGCCTAGGCCCTTCACCTGGGGGCCAGGAGTAGAGAACTGAGTCTCCCATTTGTTCAAGCAGGAGCCCTGCCTGACAACCTCTCGGGTCAGTACCCTCACCCAGCCAGATCGGCTGACACCTGTCACCTGCCCTGGGGCATGAAAGCGGGTCTTCTCTGTGGGGCTGGGGGAATCAGGGACTGCCAGACAGGGAATCCCCAGGGCCAGCTGGATTTGCTGGCTAGGGAGACCCGGAATGGGCTCAGAGCCTAGCTCCTCCCCAGCACATGTGGTACTTTCTGTTCCTGGGAGGCCAGGTATGTCTAGAGCTGTGGCCTGGGCCTCTCTCTGGGCCCCTCTCTGGGGCCCAAACCACTGTGTGCCAGTGCAGCACCACCCAGCGCGTCCAGAGCCAGGCGGCTCCTCACTCCCCTGGAGCCACTTGGCCTTGAGGCAGGAATCAACTGGAGAGTGTGCTCCTGCTGGTTGTGTGGGACAAACCAGCAAGCAAAGTAGAGGTTGCTTTGGAGGCCATGGGAAAGTAAAGACCGGATGGCCTCATGGTCCGGGGCCCCAGTCTGCAAGGAGCCCTGCCCAGGCCGGGAGTCCTGACCCAGACCTGCCTGCCACCTTGCAGGCGCAGCATGAAGCGGAAGGCCCTGTTCACCTGTCCCTTCAATGGGGACTGCCGCATCACCAAGGACAACCGGCGTCACTGCCAAGCCTGCCGGCTCAAGCGCTGCATAGACATCGGCATGATGAAAGAATGTGAGTGCTGGGTTGGGCAGACAGGTGGGCAGAAGCGTTAGCAGGCCTGGACTCCTAGTGTTCTGTTACTCAGGTTTAGAGTGGGGCAGAGGGTGCCCTGGACCATGTCCTGCAGCCTTCCAACCACTTGGCCCTTGTGCAGGTCTGAGGGCTGACCTCTGACCTTGAGAGTGTGGATAGGAGAGATGACTCCCGAAGGATTTCATGTGTGGTTCTGGGGCAGGCTCATTGGCTGCTGCTTCTAGCAACACTTGGACTCAGCCTGGGTCCTGGACCATCACCAGGGACTCAGCATGGCCAACAGGCTTCAGTGGACACCAGAGACATCAGCCTGGCCATTTCTGCCCTGTTGCCTGATTCATGAGTGGCTACTCTGGACCTAGTCAGGGCCCAGCCTGCTGACTTGGCCTGAGAGCATCCTGTGAAGAGGAAAGGAAGAGGGGTGAGAGTGTGGAGGAGGTACAGCATGGGACTTGGGGTAGAGAGGAGCTCATCCTTTGGGGGAGAAGCTGTGGGTTTCCAAAGCAGAGGGAATGGAGACTTGCCAGCCAGTCCCCATGGAACTAGCTGCCAGCAACAGCATCTGCCCCAGGGGAGGAGCCAGGCTGTGTCTTGCCTCACCCCACAGGCCTTGCAGGCCTGGACAGGTCCATGCTCTGCTGCCCCTGCCTGCCCACTCCCGCATGGACACAGTGGGAACACAGCCTCCTTGGCTGGGCTGCAGAACTCTGCTCCACATGAGGTTCTGGGCTCTGTTCACACTCTGCAGGGCTGGGTCAGGAGAGAGCTGACCTGCCAAGGGACTAGCTCATGGGATCCAGAGTTCAAAGGCCCCTTGACTCTGAATGCTAGCAGCACTGGAAGGACCCTCACCAGTGGGAAAAATGAGCAGAGATGGGTCAGAGGTGGACTGGTGGCCAAGTGGGGACCTGAGTACTGGTCTGGGACCTCTCTGAACTCCTCCTAGGGCGCCAGGTCCATGATGGGGCCACCGCCACCCCAGGGACTCAGACACAAAGGGGCAGCCATCCAGCAGAGGGCGTCCACATGGCTGTGTTGGTGTGCCTGCACCCTGGACAGCCTTTGCTGGCTCATCCCACTGCCCAGAGAGAGTTGTACAGGCATACACTGGCCTCTGGTCAGTCCAGGGTGGGAAAGCAGCCATATGGCCAGGCCTGAGTTCCCTGGCTCCAAAACCTGGGGGTAAGCTGTTGGTCGTCTGGGCTCCCAGAGACAGTCTAGACCCTGCATTGGTAAAAGCTTCAGGCAGATACTACCTTGTGCTACAGTGCCAGCCCTGGTTGACCTTCATGGGTGTGAGTCTCTGGGAAGTGCAGAGACTGGCATCTGGCAGGTGCTTCATGTGTGTTCCTGTCTCAGGAACAGGGTGACCATCATGTCAGTGTGTGTCCTGGTGACTGATGTCCATACCACAGCCTCATGCATGGTGGGAAGGTGGCTGTTAGCCTGCACATGTGAGAAGGAGCTAACGGAGCCCAGCACCCATCTGTAGTCATGAGCAAGTCTCGATTACCCAGCTTGACTTGAGACTCTGTGAGGCAGGGCCATGTCTTGCTGGGGCCTGGTGCCCACAACCATCTCACACCTGTGTGTTGTCACATGGTATTAGTGTCTATCCCCCTGGGAGAAGGACAGAGCTGCTTCTCAAGGGACATCAATGGTCCCTGAGCAGAATGGACTCTGAGTACCCAGTGCCAGAGCTGTGCAGAGTATCCTGGAGTGAGTGGGCACATCTCAGCTCTCCTCCTGTGGCCCTGTGAGAGTGGTGCTGGGTCTGAAGCCAGCAACGGGAGGCTTGAGGTCCCCAGATGACCAGGGATCATTGACAGACTCACAATGACATACTGGAGCATCTATCAGGACCTGAAGGCTGAGGCAGATCCCTAGGTGGGCAGTACACACTATGGCTAGTCCCAGTGGCTGCAGAACCAGGCTGTGACCAGGTGAGGTATGGGGGGAGGCAGTGGTTCCTGCCCTACAGGGTGGGAAGGTGTGGCAAGTGGCCAATGTCACCCCTATGCCCATCACTGTGGAGATCTCACAGAGCCTTCAACGTGGGGCAAGAGGCCCACATGCAGGGCAGGGCCATAGAGCCACACATGCCTTGTCCTGCAGCTCTGAGAGCTGCCAGAAAGGGGTCCAGATTACAGATGCTCCGTTACTGGACCATCATTTCATTACGATAGAATTGGCTATTGGGTACTGTGTGCTGGGTGCCCCTCCTCCTCCTGCCAACTACCCCTCCTCCCGTGCTCCCCACAGTCATCCTGACGGATGAGGAGGTGCAGCGGAAGCGGGAGATGATCCTGAAGCGGAAGGAAGAAGAGGCCCTCAGGGACAGTCTGCGGCCCCGGCTGTCTGAAGAGCAGCAGCGCATCATCGCTGTCCTGCTGGACGCCCACCACAAGACCTATGACCCCACCTATGCTGACTTCAGCCGTTTCCGGGTGTGTGCTGCTGGCCAGCTGGGAGTGAGGCGGGTAGGCCTCCCTGGGGGGTGGGAGCCTCAGACGCATTCTTCTCCTGCAGCCTCCGGTCCGCGAGGCTGAGTGTGTAAGCAGCCACCTATGGAGGCCAGCACCCAGCTGCTCTGGGGACGGCTGCTGCTTGGGCTCAGATCACCTCAGCACCTTTTCAGGTATGTAGGCACATGGTGCCCTCAGCTCTCCCCCTCAGGACATGCCCCTGTCCAGCACTTCTGTGCGAGCCCGAGCCCTCAGCTTGCATGCAAGCACAGAAAGTCTACATGCCTGGTCAGCTCCCTCACCATGAGCGGGGTGCCCCATGGAAGATGCTCTGAGGCTCTCAGAATGCTGCCCTAAACATCTAGTTCCTGACCCTGCATACAGACCCCAGGGCATCCCTGAGAGGATGTGGAACCAGCTCCTCCTCTTCCCTGCTCTTCCCCAGACCTGATAGAGCCATCCGGCTTCTCCAGCCTGGACCTGGGCCAGGAGGACTCAGATGACCCCTCAATGACGCTGGACCTATCCCATCTCTCCATGCTACCCCACCTGGCAGACCTGGTCAGCTACAGCATCCAGAAGGTCATTGGCTTTGCCAAGATGATCCCAGGGTTCAGGTAAGATGCCCTCGCACTGCCTTAGACACTGCTCTCCATTGAAGCACAGGAACGGGACTTCTGGAAGTGCAGGTCTTCCTGTGTCCCCACACTTGCGTGACTGAGTTAGAGCCCAAAGCAGCTTGGCACCCAGGGGTCCTTCCAGGTACCCATGCTGATTCCCACTCTCACCTTGTGCGTTGTGAATGCCACATTATTCTTCCATGCCCAGTTGTAAGGCCAAGACCAAGTGAAGAGGTAAAAAGTCAGGCACAGAGGGGTAGAACCACTCGGGAATCCTGAACATCCTGGAAGGTGTGACAGGGCTGTGTTCCAACCACGCTGATGGAGTGAGGTGGTTACCAAGCCGGGTGGACCAGCATGTGAGGGCACCAGAAGTTCTCTCTCCATTTCAGCACCTTCTTCTTTGCATTAATGCATTGAACGAAAACAGGAAATCATTGCATCACATCTGTGCACACTGTGTACACCCTCATGTGGACATGTGGATATCTGTGTGTGTCTCCCCCTCATGTGGACACGTGTACATCTGTGTGTGTCTACCCCCTCATGTGGACATGTGGATATCTGTGTGTGTCTACCCCTCATGTGGACATGTGGATATCTGTGTGTGTCTACCCCTCATGTGGACACGTGTACATCTGTGTGTGTCTACCCCCTCATGTGGACACATGTACATCTGTGTGTGTCTCCCCCTCATGTGGACACGTGTACATCTGTGTGTGTCTACCCCCTCATGTGGACACGTGTACATCTGTGTCTACCCCTCATGTGGATACGTGTACATCTGTGTGTGTCTACCCCTCATGTGGACACGTGTACATCTGTGTGTGTCTACCCCTCATGTGGACACGTGTACATCTGTGTGTGTCTACCCCTCATGTGGACATGTGGATATCTGTGTGTGTCTACCCCTCATGTGGACACGTGTACATCTGTGTGTGTCTACCCCCTCATGTGGACATGTGGATATCTGTGTGTGTCTACCCCTCATGTGGACACGTGTACATCTGTGTGTGTCTCCCCCTCATGTGGACACGTGTACATCTGTGTGTGTCTCCCCCTCATGTGGACACGTGTACATCTGTGTGTGTCTCCCCCTCATGTGGACACGTGTACATCTGTGTGTGTCTACCCCTCATGTGGATACGTGTACATCTGTGTGTGTCTACCCCTCATGTGGACACGTGTACATCTGTGTGTGTCTACCCCTCATGTGGACACGTGTACATCTGTGTGTGTCTACCCCCTCATGTGGACATGTGGATATCTGTGTGTGTCTACCCCTCATGTGGACACGTGTACATCTGTGTGTGTCTCCCCCTCATGTGGACACGTGTACATCTGTGTGTGTCTCCCCCTCATGTGGACACGTGTACATCTGTGTGTGTCTCCCCCTCATGTGGACACGTGTACATCTGTGTGTGTCTACCCCTCATGTGGACACGTGTACATCTGTGTGTGTCTACCCCTCATGTGGACACGTGTACATCTGTGTCTCCCCCTCATGTGGACACGTGTACATCTGTGTGTGTCTACCCCTCATGTGGACACGTGTACATCTGTGTGTGTCTACCCCTCATGTGGACACGTGTACATCTGTGTGTGTCTACCCCTCATGTGGACACGTGTACATCTGTGTGTGTCTACCCCTCATGTGGACACGTGTACATCTGTGTCTACCCCTCATGTGGATACGTGTACATCTGTGTGTGTCTACCCCTCATGTGGACACGTGTACATCTGTGTGTGTCTACCCCTCATGTGGACTGTTGTACATCTGTGTGTGTCTACCCCTCATGTGGACACGTGTACATCTGTGTGTTTCTACCCCTCATGTGGACACGTGTACATCTGTGTGTGTCTACCCCTCATGTGGACACGTGTACATCTGTGTGTGTCTCCCCCTCATGTGGACACGTGTACATCTGTGTCTCCCCCTCATGTGGACACGTGTACATCTGTGTGTGTCTACCCCTCATGTGGACACGTGTACATCTGTGTGTGTCTCCCCCTCATGTGGACACGTGTACATCTGTGTGTGTCTCCCCCTCATGTGGACACGTGTACATCTGTGTGTCTACCCCTCATGTGGATACGTGTACATCTGTGTCTACCCCTCATGTGGACACGTGTACATCTGTGTGTGTCTACCCCTCATGTGGACACGTGTACATCTGTGTGTGTCTCCCCCTCATGTGGACACGTGTACATCTGTGTCTACCCCTCATGTGGATACGTGTACATCTGTGTGTGTCTACCCCTCATGTGGACACGTGTACATCTGTGTGTGTCTACCCCTCATGTGGACACGTGTACATCTGTGTCTACCCCTCATGTGGATACGTGTACATCTGTGTGTGTCTACCCCTCATGTGGACACGTGTACATCTGTGTGTGTCTACCCCTCATGTGGACACGTGTACATCTGTGTGTGTCTACCCCTCATGTGGACACGTGTACATCTGTGTGTGTCTACCCCTCATGTGGACACGTGTACATCTGTGTGTGTCTACCCCTCATGTGGACACGTGTACATCTGTGTGTGTCTACCCCTCATGTGGATACGTGTACATCTGTGTGTGTCTACCCCTCATGTGGACACGTGTACATCTGTGTGTCTACCCCTCATGTGGACACGTGTACATCTGTGTGTGTCTACCCCTCATGTGGATACGTGTACATCTGTGTGTGTCTACCCCTCATGTGGACACGTGTACATCTGTGTGTGTCTACCCCTCATGTGGATACGTGTACATCTGTGTGTGTCTACCCCTCATGTGGACACGTGTACATCTGTGTGTGTCTACCCCTCATGTGGACACGTGTACATCTGTGTGTGTCTACCCCTCATGTGGACACGTGTACATCTGTGTGTGTCTACCCCTCATGTGGACACGTGTACATCTGTGTCTCCCCCTCATGTGGACACGTGTACATCTGTGTGTGTCTACCCCTCATGTGGACACGTGTACATCTGTGTGTGTCTACCCCTCATGTGGACACGTGTACATCTGTGTCTACCCCTCATGTGGACACGTGTACATCTGTGTGTGTCTACCCCTCATGTGGACACGTGTACATCTGTGTGTGTCTACCCCTCATGTGGACACGTGTACATCTGTGTGTGTCTACCCCTCATGTGGACACGTGTACATCTGTGTGTGTCTACCCCTCATGTGGACACGTGTACATCTGTGTGTGTCTACCCCTCATGTGGACACGTGTACATCTGTGTGTCTACCCCTCATGTGGACACGTGTACATCTGTGTGTGTCTACCCCTCATGTGGACACGTGTACATCTGTGTGTGTCTACCCCTCATGTGGACACGTGTACATCTGTGTCTCCCCCTCATGTGGACACGTGTACATCTGTGTCTACCCCTCATGTGGACACGTGTACATCTGTGTCTACCCCTCATGTGGACACGTGTACATCTGTGTCTACCCCTCATGTGGACACGTGTACATCTGTGTCTACCCCTCATGTGGACACGTGTACATCTGTGTGTGTCTACCCCTCATGTGGACACGTATACATCTGTGTGTCTACCCCTCATGTGGATACGTGTACATCTGTGTCTACCCCTCATGTGGACACGTGTACATCTGTGTGTGTCTACCCCTCATGTGGACACGTGTACATCTGTGTGTGTCTACCCCTCATGTGGACACGTGTACATCTGTGTGTGTCTACCCCTCATGTGGACACGTGTACATCTGTGTGTGTCTACCCCTCATGTGGACACGTGTACATCTGTGTGTGTCTACCCCTCATGTGGACACGTGTACATCTGTGTGTGTCTACCCCTCATGTGGACACTGTACATCTGTGTGTCTACCCTCATGTGGACACGTGTACATCGTGTGTCTCCCCTCATGTGGACACGTGTACATCTGTGTCTACCCCTCATGTGGACACGTGTACATCTGTGTGTGTCTACCCCTCATGTGGACACGTGTACATCTGTGTGTGTCTACCCCTCATGTGGACACGTGTACATCTGTGTCTCCCCCTCATGTGGACACGTGTACATCTGTGTGTGTCTACCCCTCATGTGGACACGTGTACATCTGTGTGTGTCTACCCCTCATGTGGACACGTGTACATCTGTGTGTGTCTACCCCTCATGTGGACACGTGTACATCTGTGTGTGTCTACCCCTCATGTGGACACGTGTACATCTGTGTGTGTCTACCCCTCATGTGGACACGTATACATCTGTGTGTCTACCCCTCATGTGGACACGTGTACATCTGTGTGTGTCTACCCCTCATGTGGACACGTGTACATCTGTGTGTGTCTGCCCCTCATGTGGACATGTGGATATCTGTGTGTGTCTACCCCTCATGTGGACACGTGTACATCTGTGTGTCTACACACTCATGTGGCCTTTGGAAGGGAGCAGTGGGAGATTGCTGGTGTGGCCACTCCCTGCTCTACTTAGCCAGCTTCATGGGGCTGACTGAGGTGCCTGCTGATGGTTCGGGGCTCTCAGCTCTTGTGCATGTGCCCCCCTAGCCAGCAGGAGAATGGTGGTGAGCAGGGGCTGGCCTGGCTCTGCCACCATTGATACTCAAGAGCTCTGTCTCCCCAGCTTTGACCTCATGACTAGAGGTGGGCACCTGTGAGGGCATAGCTCTGCCTGCTGCTACCCATCCCCAGCCTTGGGCTCCCATAGGCTTCCTTTGCAGCTGGCACCAGGCCCAGGGCTGCCACAGGCGGTGGCCATCGGCCCTGCACCAGTCTCCCTAGGAGCTGCTCTGCCCTCAGGCCTCTAGCTGCCTGGCTGTCCTGACTGCACAGGAAGTAGGTGGGGCCATGCCTGCTGGAGGAGGTGCCAGCTTAGGCAGCGGTCGGGCAGGCGCCAGGCCTGGCAGAAGGAGCTGTCCTACTGGTTTCCCTGGAACTCCACCTCCCACTCACAATGGCAGTGCTCTATCCCTGGGCATGCAGGCTGTGGGTGGTAGTGCCGGCCCATGTGGCTGTGATTTTGTGGCACTGGCTTGTCTGGGCCATGGGAAGCATATGCCACCACATGTCACACTCACCATCACACCTACGCATGCTACCATGCACACATACCACCACAACCACAACTACCACATGTCACACCACCATGCCTGCATATGTTACCACACACATACCACTACAACAACTACCACAAGTCACCACCACCGCACGTCACACTCACCATCCCTTTACATACCACCATGTGTCACAATCACCACACGGCACACATCCCACATGTTACGCTCATCACCATGACCACGCACATCACACTACCATGTTTGAACATGCCCCATACAGCACACGCACCACGTGTGTACATACCGCCACATGTCATGCCGCTACATATCCTAGACACCTGCATATTCTGCCGTGTCATACTCACTGTTTACATGCATCATGCCCGCACACTACCTCTACGAGCCACATCTAGACACGCTACAGTCAGATGTCCCACACAGCACGCATGTCTACAATCTGTTGCAGGTGGGCAGTGTACAGAGGCCTCCCTCGCTTTGGGCCTGTGACACCAGGAACTGCAGGGGGCCATGTGTCCACAGACAAATGTCCAGTCCTAGACTTGCCCAGCAGGTGCACCAGGCCTGGCTGGGAGTGGCTGCAGGAAGTGGCTGCAGAGTCATGAACACATATGTGCTCGTCCACTCACTCACAGAATGGCAGAAGGGAGCCCACCCAGGCACTGAGTGGAGTCTGCTTTTGTGTTTGTTTTCTGAATTTCTGAAGCTCTCTGGAAGGCTGTCTTGCTGGCCTGAGGGGCACAGTCAGCTCTCATCATAGAACATAGGGTTGAGCTTGGGACGAGCACTGGGGGGCACACAGAGGATGCGAGGCTCACTGGGGCTTCTCGCAGAGATACCAGGAGCTCGGGTCCTGGCACCCAGGGGTGCTCCGAGAGGGAAGGCGGAGAAGCTGGCCCCTGCTCCTGGGCCAGCTCCTCCTGGCCATGCTTTGGAATCATCCTCGCATCCCTGTCCGGTGACTCAGCACTGAGGAGCTCAGCTCTGGATGCTGCAAGGAGGATCCCGTAGACAGTCAAAAGACAAGTTCTCCTTCGTCGTGCCCAGTGGCCCAGCCCGGGTTCCTCACGGCCCATGGGCTCCTGGCTGCTGGCAAATGCACTCAGCAGCCTGTGCTGTCCCTCCTCACTTCCCACAGGGACCTGACCTCTGATGACCAGATAGTGCTGCTCAAGTCCAGCGCCATCGAGGTCATCATGCTACGCTCCAACCAGTCCTTCACTATGGATGACATGTCCTGGGACTGTGGCAGTCAGGACTACAAGTACAACATCAGCGATGTCACCAAAGGTGTGTGTGAACACAGAAGGTGGGGCTGGGTGGCTTAGGAGGGGGCTTGGGCATCCGCAGCCTTGTCCATGGCACCCACCCCTGTCTCTTGCAGCTGGACACAGCCTGGAGCTGATCGAGCCCCTTGTCAAGTTTCAGGTGGGGCTGAAGAAGCTGAACCTGCACGAGGAGGAGCATGTGCTGCTCATGGCCATCTGTATTGTATCACCAGGTGAGGGCAGCAGGCATGGGCAGGAGGCTGCTGGCTGAGCCTGCTGGAGGAGGCTGGAGCAGGCTTGGAGGGGAGGACAGGGAACACCTGAGGAAGACATTTCCGAGCCCTGGGCTCAGATGCGCTCCAGGTCTGTATGGCCAAATGCTGTAGCACCCTCGGCAATGAGGGTTGAGTCCGGGCGATATGCCAGGCATAGGGGACAACACCAGGCACACCCAGAAGGGTGGCCCAGCAGCCTGGGAGGAGGCCTTCCCCAGATGCTGCCAGGGGTGTGATATAGGGAGGAAGACTGATGGGGCCTGGGCAGGCAGTGGGCACCTCTGAGTCAGCGTCTCTGTGAGGCAGTGCCCAGCTGGGGAACCAGGCAGAGGAGACCCAGAGGGAAAGATGCAGCCCAAGAGTAGGACAGACAGATGGGGGTGTGAACACCTAGTACCAGGACAGGTGGACAGCAGCAGGAGAGGACATGGAGGAGCCCCTGGATGACCTGAGCTTCAACTGAGGGCAGTGGGATAGGTTTGGCAGTCTGGAGGCGAGGGACAAACCAAGCAAGTTGTCAGGTAGGCGAGCTTCAGCT
Organism: Ochotona curzoniae; assembly: GCF_017591425.1. NCBI lineage: Eukaryota > Metazoa > Chordata > Mammalia > Lagomorpha > Ochotonidae > Ochotona > Ochotona curzoniae. The sequence continues at coordinate 8,112,778 of NW_024465654.1, read as the reverse complement.
TGAGCCTCTGTGTGTTTGCCCTTCTTGTGGCCAGATCGTCCTGGAGTGCAGGACACCCAGTTGGTGGAGGCCATCCAGGACCGCCTGTCCACCACCCTGCAGACCTACATCCGCTGCCACCACCCACCGCCCGGCAGCCACTTGCTCTATGCCAAGATGATCCAGAAGCTAGCTGACCTGCGCAGTCTCAACGAGGAGCACTCCAAGCAGTACCGCTGTCTGTCTTTTCAACCAGGTAGCAGCATCAAGCTCACACCCCTGGTGCTCGAGGTCTTTGGCAATGAGCTCTCCTGACCTCGCCCACCGTCCCCGGCACCCCACTGGCCCCTTAACCCAAATGGCCAGCCAGAGTGTCCAGTACCACCTCTTGTGTCTCTGACTGCTCACCTGTCCAGGTGCAGGGCCTGTATGCACGCCCTCTGTCACCTGGTCCAAGGAAGGGGTTGGGGGCCCAGGCGGGCCGGAGACTGGTCTGAAGAGGTGGCAGGGAAGACTCTGACTCATGTACCCAACACAGAGGGTTCCTACTTTGGAAAAAGGTAAAGGACACAGCCACTCTTGCCTGGAGGCCTGGCCCTGCAGTTCCCCTCCTGCGGGAGACATCCCTGCATCCTGCCACAAGCCAGTGTCCCTGTCCCTTGGACAACATCCAGCGTGGAGGGCGGCAGGCCTGGCCATCCTGTTGGGAATGGGCCCTGTGTTGGTTCCCACTGTCCCAGAGAGATCCCTGCTAGGGTTCGGCTGCAGGACCTCATGGAGAACTTGCAGATGTCTGGACAGATCACACCTGCAATTCAGCCATCTTCTCTGCTCCACATTTGCCCAGAGCCCTCTCCCTGAAGACTGACCCAGTTCCTGGCAGAACCCTCCACCCTCCTGGGGCTATTGCGTCCTGCCCCCCTCTCTGTCTCAATGTGAATCAGCCCTGCTCCACCTGTTCAAAGTTGTCACCTCATCAATAAACATGTTTCCCCAGCCCTTTCCAAGCCCTCGCTTCCTCCGGGGACTTGGGGCGTTGGGGAAAGGGACAGCATGGTGGGTATGAGGGACCCTGATTGGGCCTACATTCTCACCTGGCCCTTCGTCTTGGCTTTGGCTGCCTTGATTCCTGTGGGTGCCAGCTCCAAGCTTCATAACAAGGACGTAGGAGGCCAAGCTGCTGCCAGGGCTGCCTCACAAGATGTTATAAAGCATCTGAGAGGCATGGAGGTCAAGGGTGCTGGGAAACGTTGGTTCCCTCAGCCTTAGGGACAGCAGACAGGGTCTGCCCAGGGTGGTCACGTCACCACAGGTTGGTTCCTGTGCCTACCAGAAGGGCCCTGCCAGCCCTCTCCCCATGGTGGATCACAAACACACCCAGCATCAACAGGAGCTGGGGCTGGCAGAGGCAGACAGGAGTTACAGTCAGGTGCACACAGGGTGCTGCAAAAGCTCCAGGGCATGCTGAGCTGATAGGGATGTAACTCCTTAGTGTCCTGCTAGCATTCCCCACAACAGAGGGTGGCCTGGATAGGACCCTGCTCAGATACTTTCTTCCAGGGCTAGGGAGCCCAGTTCCAGTTGTCACCACCAGGTGGTGCTGTCACCCTGCAAAGGGACTTAGCACAAGGCCAAGTCCACGGGTCCCCTGGGGTACTGAGCTCCCTCAACCCCGCCTGGCTTCCCAGCAATAGGCATGTCTGCCCTGTGCCAACTACGAGGTGCCCAGGCCAGAGTTTTTCCAAAGCAAAGCTGCTTTAGTAATATGAGAGTCTCACTCTACTTTGCACATTTCTTCACTGTGTGACAGTCAAATCAGATTGACAGATGCACCAGCACTCGGCCCGTGCAGCATCTCCACCCCAGGTACACGGGGCATCCTGCAAAGTGTGAGAGAACAAAAGTTGAGAAATTAATAACAGCCTCATAATTGCCTCTCCTGCCCTGACTGGAAACTTAAGGGCTTGGTTCCTGTGTCTTTACCACCTGCCAGGTCCTGTCTCAGAAGTGTTAGCTGCAGTTTGCGATTCAGTTCAAGATCCAAGTTGGCCACTTTCCTTATTCTCATTGCTGATTTGCTGTGTCCTCTGCCATCATTCCAGTCTTTTGGATTCCCTTGCTGTCTCAGGCCCATCTCAGGCCTGTGGCCCACACTCAGCATTCGCTGAGCTGACAGCTATGCCTCTTGCCAGTGGGCCAAGTGCAGTAGCTGGGATCTCCAGAGTAAGGAAGGGAAGGGGGCCTGAGGGTCTGGGTGCTGGCAGGAGGGAGTTGGGGCCACAGGGCACGTGCTCACCCAGCTCTGAGCCAGCCCTGGTGGAGCTGGACCAGTCCACAGCCCGGTCACTTCACAACATGGGAGGCCTGGCCCTGGCTCAGAACTCCTGTAGCACTGCAGGCCCAGCCCTGCCCACTTGGCTCACCCTCAGAGCCCTGCTGACCTCTCTGCACTGTACCCCTGGAGCCCAGGTAGCCGAGACCCCTGGAGCACTTGCAAGCTCGCTGGGCAAGGAGGCAGTTGTGGACAGACAGCTGCACCAGCTCCCCCTTCCCCACTGCCCACCAGGACAGCCTGACAGCAGAACCCACGCTAGGGCCTAGAGATCCCAAGTGACCCTGGCACAGAGGACCCAGCCTGTCCTGGGAAGCAGCCCTGGGAGATAAAGAGAGGATGGAGGAGGAGAGATAAAGAGAGTGGGCCAGGCCAGCAGCACTTCCTCACTGATAGGGACCCGCCCCTGTCACAGGAGGGAACGGCAGGGCTGTGCCCCACTCGCCCTCAAAGTGACCGTTGAGTCCTCAGTCCCCTGGGCCAACACCGGCTTCATTTCCTCCATCAGTCATCCCTGAGGGACTGGGAAAGGGGGCTCGTCCTTAGGCACACACAGGCAGCAGGGGGCCACAGCAGAACTAGAGGCATGCCACCTCCCGCCTCTGCAGGCTCGTAGAACAGGTACCAGGCAGCTGGGGTGGACTCTTCTGCCCACCCTGAGGCGTCTGGGCCAGCCAGACACTGTGCTGCCTGCTTATCTGTTCCTGGGAGCATTCTGCACACGGCAACCCCACCGAGATTACAGACCCACAACTGTCTCCAACCACTGGGATTCAGGGAGAAGGCCAAGCACCCCATGGCGTCCGGGGACCAGGTGGGTTCCAGGCCTGCCTTCTATCCCCAGGGTCTAAAGTAGTACCCCCAGTCCCTCACCTCAGCTCACCTGACCCTGACAGCCCTCCTCCCCATCCACATCAAGCTCCCAGAATCTGGGGAGCCAGGCTGACTGGACAGGAAGGGATAGGCAGCATCTCAGCCACAGCACAGATACAGGCATTCGCTCTCACAGGCACATATACCCACACTAGCATATACACTCTCAGCTTCACATGCGCAACATGCCTCCACACATGTGCCCACAACCTACACTCTCTCACATGTAACACATGTGCTTAAACACGCCCACACTCTCTCACATGTAACACATGTGCTTACACACATGCCCACACTCTCATATGTAACACATGTATTTATAAACGCGTGTGCCCACAGTTCACACACAGTCTCATAGGTGACACATGTGCTTACACATGGCCACACTCACACACTCTCACGTGTAACATGTATTTACACATACATGTGTCCACACTTGCTCTCATATGTAACATGTGTACTATACACACGTGCCTGCAGCTTACACACACAATATACATGAGACACCTGCCATCACACATGAACATGCACAGTCCCTCCACACATAGACACATCAGGAAGAAGCGGGGTTAGGAGCTGCCTGCTCCTTGAAGACCTTGCAGTCCCCTAGCTTGGAATGAGAGGAGTAGGCAGGCGCTGCAAGGCCCTGTACCCTCCTGCAGCCACTGAGTTGCAGGCCAGGGATATGCAAACCCCGATCTCTGGCAGCAAGGAGCATGACATGACAAACCTGCCTGGTGCTGCCTGGCAGGGCCCAGGTGGAGCCAGGTGCCTATGGAATGAGCTCCATGGGCATGTACCCCAAAGCCCCTGTGTGGTGTGTCCCAGCCAGCTGCTGGATTCTGCTACGGGCACAGGAAAGGGGACCAGGGCAAGCTGTTGGGGTCCGTGCAGTAGATGTGGGGGACACGAAGGTGTGAAGAATATTGTTCCATTGCAGGCAGGGCCGCAAGGAACTTCCCGAAGAATTTTAATCCATCCAGGCATTTGTTTGCTACTGTGAGGTTGGCCTCTCACTCAACCCGAGCTTGGAGGTTAATGTCAATAACAATGTCTTGCAAAAGCGCCTTCTATTATTCCTACTGTCTTGGCTGTCCCCATTGACCTTATACTAATCAAGGGACCTATATTTAGGCTTTCATTCTTTCCTCATTCTTTAGATTCTCCTTTTTGTGATACAAGATTGAGTTGTAGGATAAGAATTGTAGCAGGAACTTATATTGTTTCTAGGTAAAACTAATGGCAGAATTATCCTTAGAAATTTCCAACTTGACCATGACGTAAAAAGTCTGAGCCAGAGTTTGACTGATTTTGTATAAATAAAGCAGACAGTTTTCGTGCATTGTCCATTATGATCATGAAATCCTAGTGGTCCGTCTTTCTTTCCTCTTTGTGCCTCATCCACGCACCCTTCACGAGTTCCGAGCTCAGCTGGAGCTGGAGTCCAACAGCAAGCCCCTTCCCACCTGCAGCCTAGCCCCTGCAGCCTCACACTGGGGAGCCCCCAATCTGAGTATCCCAGACGGCACCTGTCCCGTGTGCCTTAGGCTCTGTTCTCTGAATGCTCTGGCCTGGGAGAGGCAGAGAGCAGAAGAAGCTAGGAATGGGGTGAGGGGGAAAGGTGGGTGTGCAGGGAGCCCCATAACTTGGTTTCCTGGCTGGCCTGTGCTGTAGGGCTCATCAGGTCAAGAGCCATTGACCGTCACAGTGACCCCATGGAACCTCTCCACGTACTTGGCCTTGGGAACTTTGAGGGGAGGGGAGGAGAGGAGAGGAGAGGAAGGGGTTCATCTGAGCCCTGTGCGGCCTGACTCAGGTTGACCAGTCCAAGCATGCCTTCAGTGGACCTCACAGACGATGCGGAAGGAGCAGTGAAAGCTTTTTCATTCTGGCGAGGTCACAGGTGAAGTTTCCCTGCATTGACTGCTGTAGGTGCAGCTACCAGAGAACTGGGTGTGGATGGTGCAGGCGCACACCACCCAGCACAGGAGCAAAGCCATCTCAGGTACCGCGGGGCTGGGCTTACCCAGCCCAGCCCAGTCCGGCCAGCTGTCTGCTAGCTCCTTGGCCATCGCACCATTCCTGCAGCCCTAACCACTGGCTGCTGAACTGCTCTTAGTCTGTCCACCTGGTCCTGGGAGCAGTGCAGGGTTCCCACATCTGCTCTGGTGGGTGAACTGACCCCTCCTTCCTCCACCAGCTGGGTGTGGCTTGTGCACCTGCAGCCTGGGGGCAGGGATTTGGCCAGGGTCTGGACACAGTCTGTACTCCTTCCTACTTGCTGCCTAGTAAGGGAACACGGGAAGCCTGGGTTTTCAGGGGTGGTTAGCGTTGGCTGTGGGCTGTTGTCTCCAGCCTGAGCCCTGGCCGGCCTGGTTGCCCCTCCCAGTCCTAGCCCAGCAAACCCCGCCTCTCAGGTCTTGGCTGGGATCTCGAAGGCCCCAGGCGAGGGGCGGGGCTCTCCTACTTTCCCAGCCACTGCCACTGCCTCTTCCTGTTTTGCTGAATCTCTGGCTAGGACTGAAGGGGAGGGGACATTGCTGGTGGCCCCCACCCAGCGGCACGCAGAGGATGGCCAGGGGTCACATATGGCCCAGCCATCTCCTCCCTTACTTGTCGTAGCTATGGAATGTGTGGCTCAGGCAGATGTCAGCCCAGGAGCCCAGCCCAGGCCACCCCAGGCAGCAACAGGACACTTTGGAGGGCTCCAGAGGGTAGCAAGGTGGGCCCTCTGCACACTGCACTGGGCAGAAAACCAAGCTGGATATGTGGGCAGGAATTAGATCAGGGTTCAGTTAGAGGCATAGTGTGCAGAGCCAGAGGGGTGGGCACGCTCCTTCCAGGCTGTGTGCCAGGCCCCCTCAGGAACCACGGCAGCCATAAGCCCCTGCTCAAACAGCTGACCCGAGGGCTGGGGTCCACTCTCCCCCCTATTCTGAACAGCCCCTTGCAAAGGGTACCCCAGCCTCCTCCCTGGACACACAGACCAGACAAGTGCCAGGAATGGGTTCTAGAATTGCTGCTGTGTCCTCAGGAGCCAGCATTGCCCAGGTCAGAGCAGAGCAGCAGCTGTGCCAGTGGCAGCACCATGATATGCCATTGTACAGTGCAGGAGGCCAGGCCCCTGCCAGCTGACACCCAGTGGCAGCACCATGATATGCCATTGTACAGTGCAGGAGGCCAGGCCCCTGCCAGCTGACACCCAGTAGCCTCAGTGCTCAGAGGTTGGGTGTGCAAAGGTTCTTGGTGCAAGAAAGTTCAAGTGCAAGACAGAACAATGGTAGCTAAAGTACCAAGTCTGATGAAAACGGGACACCTCTAGGTCAGGAGGCGACCAGCTATGTGAGGAAGGGACACTGCTAGGTCAGGAGGCGACCAGCTATGTGAGGAAGGGACACTGCTAGGTCAGGAGGCAACCAGGTTATAAGGAGGGGGGTAACTTCTTTCTCAGGAAGGAACCAAGGGCCCAGCCTGCATTCAGACTAGACGTGAATGTGGGTCTCCTGTCTCCCCTGCCCTCTCCATCTTTGGGAAATTGTGGGGAGTCAGGTGTCTGGATGTAGTTTCTGCAAATGCTAATGGGACCATCTCAGCCTAGAGCCATCGAGCTGCAGGCCTCCTCCATGCTGGGCTGGGCTGGGCCTGGGGCCCACAGCAGGTTGCCCAGTGAGGTTGAGCTGATGGAGTGGTGCCCTCAGCTGGGACCCCACTCAGCTCAGCCCCTGCATGCCTCCTGGGAGAGTCCAAGAGCAGAAGTGTCTGTGGTGTCTGTGCTGGTGACCCGTCCAGGCCTCAGACCAGCAGTGGACACAGTGTCCCTACACAGACCACCGAAATAAGACAGTGTGAACCATGCAGAAAGGCCGCCTGACAAAGGTCCTCTCATTCAGGGTTCACGTGCAGCCCACGGCTGCCTCCTGCTGCTACTCGACTGCGGGCCCTAGGGTCCGGCCCTTAGCTGCCATGGGCCTGAATCTGCCTGCTCCCATCACAGGACTGCAGCTGCTCTGGCAAGTTTTGAATGGGTGTCTACTGCACGGGGCAGTCCTGGAGCTCGCTACCCTCAGGGGAGGCTCTGGGTCCTGCCCGCTGGTATGGTATGGGATCTTGTCTGGGGTGGCAGCAAGAGGCTGCTGCGGCTGCTAAGGGGGCCAGGTCGGGAGCAGGGAAGGTACAGGAGGCATGGGTGGCCCAGCCCTTACATGAAGGACTCCAAATTTACCCTGGGCTCGGGGCAGGTGCGTGCAGCCTGTGTCCTCTCCTCCCCTTCGCTAGCCCATCAGCCCTTCTCTCACTCCTCGCCCCCCACATGCCTCCTCCCACCTGGAATGTCCTCCAACCCTGCTGAGTCACCTCTCCGGGGCTCCTGGCCTGCCTCCCCACTGGCTCTGGGGAGTAGCAGTCCCAATGAACTGCTCAGCCCTTAGTTTATGCCAGACTCTTCAGTCTGTGTTGGCCATGTATCTCACATGGGCAGGGGCTGGGACCCTGAGCACATGGGGTGTCCAACTTACTGCATACATTGCAGCTGTGCTCACTTCTCCTGCGGTCAGTAGGGTCGGTCTAGCCTCAGTTTTGTGCCCCCACTGTGCTGGTGCCCTGGTCTCAGATCAGCAATGGGATGGAGGGTACAACGTGAGGTGCTATTCCTTTAAGAGCCAGGAACTGACAGTGGTGGGGCTGAGAACCTGAGCCCACCTGCTTCCTCTAGCTCCTCCCTCAGCTCTTGTAGACTGCTACCCTCTTTGTCCTGGCCCAGGAGGAGACCCCATCTTGGGCTTCCTGCCCCCAATCTTGGCACCGTATGTACCCCCACCACAGACGTGCTCGGGCTGCAGGTGTGTAGGGCAGCCGACCACAGGGGAAACCACAGCTGCTCTGCTGGGGGGCTGAGGGTGCTTGCTCCCCTACCTGCTACAACCCCAGTCACCACCCCACTCCTGTCCCACCTGGGCCTGCAGGGTCTGCCACCTCTAGCTGCAAGCTTCTAGGCAGGGGTCTGCCCCAGAGCCCCGCCCTCCCAGGAGGTGCAGGAATCCTGCACAGGGACTCCCCGTGGGGACAGCAGGGCCCTCCACCATGTGGCTCCCATCTGATACCCAGGCGAAAGCACCAACAATGATTTTTTTTCCCCTCTGTTCTCTGGAGCAAGTGGGTACAGTGAGACACAGCACACGGCCCTTGGGAAACACAGGGAAACCTGCAAAAGGCTGCCTTTCCACCTTCCTCTTGGGCCAGGTTCCACGGGTCCTCGACTGCTTTCCCAGGCCACAAGCAGGGAGCTGGATGGGAAGTGGAGCTGCTGGGATTAGAACATATGGGATCCAGGTGCGTTCAAGGCAAGGACTTTAGCTGCTAGGCCACTGTGCCAGGCCCCATTTGGAAATCTTAGTACCCACACATCCCCAGCAGCACAACCAGTGCAGTGGCACAGGGGGCTGTCCAGAGCTCTCACCAGGCCCCTGGGCAGCAAGCACTTTCTGGCTGATCCTGTGGGGAGCCCCCAGGCTGCTGGCTCCTGCCTGGAGCAGGCCTCAGTCATGCCACTTGCCACCAGCAACCAGCGTCTTCAGTGGCACCAAGGAATGTTGCTATGGGCATGTGGACACACACAGTGGGTGACAGGCAGCCACCTGTTGGGGGAAGGAGCTGAGGAGGCCAGATAGCCCCAGAATTCCTGGGGGACAGGAGAGGAAGCAGCCCCCAGGGACCCCTCCAGGCAGGTGTCTTTGCGGGAGCTCCATGCCCCATGTGTAACTGCTCCTGAAAGCTCCAGAACACTCCCTGGCAGGGAGCTGGTGACTTGCAAATGGGTGAAGACCTGTGGTGGATAGCGGCTTCCCAGCTGCAGACTGCCCAGGGAACCTCTCTCTGCCTGGCCTCAGGGCAGTGCACCCCGTACACCAGACATGCAGGCCCTGGAGGACCTCCCCATTCAGTCCATTGAAGACTCAGGAAATGCACACAGTGGCCGCCCCAGATTCAGACACAACAGGGGGGATGGAGAGGCCAGAGCTGGGCCTCTGGGCCCTGGGAGGACTGGGCTCCTGCTGATCTGCCAAAGGGTCGGCCTGTTTCTCCTTCTGGAAGGCAGGCCTGGGGTCCCTGGATTGGGCTCCCTGCCTTCCGGGTCAGGCTGCCTCTGGCCAAGGAAGCCCCGGGGGAAGCCTCATGCAGCCTACAGCCCTTGACCCCTGGATCTGACCTTCTCCCTAACTCAGAGGAGGGTGGGGGAGGCGGGAGGGGCGCTCCTGGCGGAGTGTTTCAGCCAGGGAGCCCTGGAGGCGGCTGCATTCCGAGCATCAGACTGGAACGTGGCTGGAATGGCCATCATGCACTGGGGGACACGGGGCGCATTGCTAAAGTTTGACTCACAGGGCCGAGGAGGGAGGAAGGAGGGGGAGGAAAGGAAATCCCTGGAGATGTTGCTTTAAGAAAAGGAAACTACATTCCGCACCACCCTCAGCCCTACTTCTAACGGGAACTGGAGGGACCCCCTGCTCCCCTCAACATGCTGGCTAGCCGCGGTGCGGGCGGGGGACAAGCCAGCCGTGATTCAAATCAGACCTGGTCACTGGGCCGAGGCCCGGCGCGCCCGGGGAACCCTGGGGACCCCGCGTCGGAGCATGAGCTCGGCGCGCCGCTGGCCCTGCGCGGAGCGACCCGCCGGGCAGCCCACAGGGGGCGCCGGGGGCGCGCGTGACCGGCGCGCGGGCCCGGGGCGCAGGGCGCAGGGCGCAGGGCGCGTGGGGCGGCGCCGCGCGGGCGCGGGTTTCCGGGACCGCGCGGGCCGGAGCGTCCCGGGCCGCCCCTCCCCTCGCGCTCGCAGCCGCAGATAAAGCGCTTCCTTCCATTGTCACCGCGCCCGGCCGCCGGCTGCCAGGGCCCGCCCGCCGGCGCCCTCCCTGCTCGCGCCTCCCGCGGCTGCGGCCTCCGCGCCGGGCCCCGCCCGCCATGCGTCCCCCGCTCTGAGCGCCTGGCCCGACGCGCGGCCCGCGGGTGAGTACCGGGCCCGGCGTTCCCGCGCCCCGCCGAGCTCGAGCTCCGGCAGCTCCCTCTGGGCGGGGGCTGGGGCCCCGGGCCGGGCCGGTTCCCTGGCCCCGGGGCGCGGGCCTCCCCGGGCGCCCACATCCGCCCCGCGGCCGCGGTGGCGGCCGCGGGCCCGAGGGAGGGGCTACAGGCTACGGCTGAGGGCCGCGCTCCCGGGAGGGCGGTGTCCCGGCAGGAGGTGGGCAGCGTGAGGGCGCAGGGCAGCAGCCTCTGAGCTGAGGCCGGGAGCTCAGTGCGGCATCCCTTGGAGCCGGGCGGGGCCGGCCTGCCGCATCCTTGGGCTGGGAGAGCTGTGCCCTGTCGCGGCCCATGCTGGGGCGGGGAGGGCTCTCGAGCATGGGCCCACGCTCTTGCTCGCCCACCGGGATGAAGACACACCTGTGTCCAGGTGAGCCGAGAACGGCAGTGTGCACAGGAGCGCGGGAAGGTGCGGCCAGGCCCTGCCAGGAGAAGCAGGAAGCACCTCTAGCCAGGGCTGTGCGTGCTGCAGAGGCTGTCCCCTGGCGTGGAATTCCAGGCCTGGGCTGGGAGACACTCTAGGGCCTGGCGACCGCCAGCACCGAACTCCTTGCCTCTGGACAGCTGTTGCCCTCCACTCCCCCTCCCTTCCGGCTTCCTACACCTGGCCCCCTGGCTCTGTCCTCCCAGCACCCTACTCTGCTTGAAGTGGGATGTGCCTGTCAGAAATTTGGGTTAAAGTTGGGCATGGGGCCCCTGGCAGCATCCTAGCAGCTACACTTGGAGCTTGCCAGTTTCTGCCCCAGCCCCTGGAGACCCTTACCGAGTTCCCAACACAGGGGTTGCTCCCTGGGGCCTAGTCCTTCAATACACTGCTCTGCAGTCATGATGGAGGAGGCCTGGGTGGTGGTAGGTCCTGGGCCTGTGGGCCAGTGCAGAGGGCCTCTGGCAGTGGCATCCCTCTGGCCTCAGGGTCTCTTGCTGGGCATTGTGTGTGGCAGCACTCAGAGTGTGTTGGGGTAGGGGATCCCTGGCCCTATCCTTGGCAGTGTGTGAGGGGTGGCGTGTTCCTGGGTTGGACAGGGGTCCCTGGGCCAGGCGGGCTGCTCCCCGTGGTGAATGTGGGGGGCCAGGCCCTCTTGTGGGCGTGCCTGCCCTCCGGGCTTTGCTGAAGAGGTGCTGGTCTTGAGGGAGGACCTGAGGTTGGGTCCAGGCCCAGGAGCCCAGAGCCTGTGCAGGGCTGGCTGTGCGTGTGGGCAGGGCTCCTTTCACTGGATGGGCACTTCCTCTGGGGCAGGAAGCCTGGATTTCCTGTGGGGGTCGGAGTGTTTGGGGGTAGGGGGCTCAGCCTGCATTGCTCCTGCCTGAGGCTGCTGCCCCCACGCTGGGGCTGCAGGAAGACGCTGGTGGAGGGGCCCAGGCTGCCAGGACAGTCCTTGGGCAGGAAGCGTGGTCTACAGGTGACCTGCCGGGCATTGTGTGTGCTTGGGTGTTTCCCTGTTTCTGTGGTAACCTCCCCTGGGGGCCTTCAGAGGCCTGGGCAGTCTAGGAAGAGTTCCCGAGTCCTGCAGCTCCCAGGGCCTGGGACCTCAGTGGACATGTGGCCCTGAGGGAAGGAGGGAAAGGTGGGGTGCCACGCTCTGGGGCCCCTTGGCCACTGGCCTGCCTGTGTGCTCTGCCTGCTGCTGGCAGCTGAGGCCAAGGGAGTCTTCCCAGTGGAGCGGAGCCCATGTGGGGGGAACAGCATGTGCACACATAGGGGCTCTGTGTGGGTGTGTTCGTGAGGCAGGCCGCATCTTGTGCGTGCCGCATAAGCCATGGACTGCAGGCATGGTTTCCTTGTGCGGGGCCAGGTGATGCCAGCAAAGCTGGTCTCTGTGATCCCTGAGCACGCTTCCTGGGAAGGCAGTACAGATTACACCATCCAGGCCCCGTTTGTCTGCAGGGTGGGGTCTGGGGCCTGACCTTGAAGTTTGTACTTATTTTTTTAAAAGATGGAGATCTTCAGTCTAATCACTCATGCTGTATGACAGGGCTGGGCTAAACCAACACTAGGAGCTTGGAACTACATGGAGGACTCCCATGTGGGTGACAGAGGTGTGACTTGAGTCAAGCCCTGTGTCCCGCACTGGCTCTGCATAGTGCACCAAGTGCCTACCCTGGAGACTGTGTTGGGAGTGGGGACCTCATCCTGTCATTTCTCCTTTGAGACCAGCTGGCGCAGGCCACAGGGTGTTAAACAGGGAGGCCCAGAACAGACCCCAGGTCTCCCCAGATCTACCTGGGATATGTGTGATGTGGTTGTTCCCTGGGGTCCCAGTCGCCCCCTGACCCTACTCTTTCTGAGGCTGCTGCTTGGGAAATCTTGGGGCTGTGGAGCCTCAACCCTGAAGGCCGGTGCCAGCAGCCAGCAAGCCCCAGCAGTGGCCTCTTACTCAGCACATGGTACTAGACATGGGGCCTGCAGAAGCAGGGACTAGATATGGATCTCTAGGGGCAGGGTCTTCTGGTGCCAGTTGGTGGGCGCTAGGATTGGAGTGATTGGCTCCTTGCCATCACAAACCCTTTCGGGTAGACTGGCGCTCCCGCCCCTGGACCTCATGGGGAGCCACCTACCTCCAGAAGGGGCACCTGCACCTAGAAGGACAGAGATGCCTTGCCTGATGCCAATGGTAGCTGAGCCCTCTCAGGCTGACACCTAGGCTGCAAGACACTGGGGATTGAGCTTAGGGCCCGTGACTGCAGTGTGTTGGGCACGGGGAGCCCCCAGGACCCCAGCCCTGGCTCTCCACTCCCCTTGGGCACTGGCCTACCTGCCACTGTGGACACTGATAAGAATGAGGCATCCAGCTTCGTGGGGCCATGGGCCCTGGCAGGGAAGATGAAGCCAGATAGGGCTGGGGTGGGAGGGAGGTGAGAGGAGCTGAGCTTGTGCCAGGCTGGGGCTAGACCAGAGGGGCGCTGGGTGTCAGGTCAGGTTCCTGCTCGTGTCAGCTGGTAGGAAGCTCCCTTGGACCACCCTCCACCCTTAGCTGTTGGCCAGCAGTCTGAGTCCTATGTGCTGGCTGCCCCTGCTTGGGCTTCTAAGGGCCACTCTGTGCTCCTACCTGCTGCACAAGGTTGGAGGGGTGGCTCCAGCTGGTGGCCCCTGCCTCAGCTCTGCACCACTTCCTTTCCCTGGTGCCCGCAGGAATTGGAAACCCCGGTGGGCAGAGGCTGTGGGCCCATGGGGCCTGCATCAGCCCTGGGGGTCAGCAGGGGAACCCCACACTCCTTCCGCCTGCCCATTCCAGGGAGCCTGCCGCGGGGCAGGCTGGGAGGGACAGGTTCGGAAAGAGCCGGGTGGGGGAATTTGGCATCTTGTTTTTACCCTACAGACGTGACCGCGCGTGCCTGGAGCCTGAGTGACGGCTAGTGGCACCCTGGTGGCGCAGCCGTGGGGGCCCGAGGGGGGAGTCCCATGCAAGGTGGGGGTGAACGGAGAGTTAAAAATAGCAGCAGCCAGTTTCGGTTGGCAAATGTGGAGGCGGGAGCGGGAGGTGGGCGGGCACGTCTGCTCAGCAGAGCTGCACCTCTCCTGGTACCCTGAGTCACCTAGAAGCTGTTAGGGCCAGGGTAGCACCCTACTGGGCCAGTGAGTTGGGCTTGGGGACCCCAGGATGCTCAAAGCTATTGGGTATCCTCAGCTCAGACCCTAGGGTACTAAGGCTTCTTCCCCACTCCCCAGCTTACCTGCAGATCCTCAGGTGACTATGAGCAGGCCTCGGGCTGTTCACCTGCAGCATGCAAGAGCTGGAGGGAGGTGGGGCCAGCTGTGTTAGCTCCCTGTGGGCAGGGTGACCACTTTTCACAGTGGTGAGGATTCAGAGTGTCTGGTCCCAGTGTCCATAGAAACAGATCAAACCTTTACTCCAGAGACCTTCACCCACCAGAGCCTGGAGCAGGGTGGTTTGCAGCCAGGAGGCACAGGGTAGACCCTGACCAGCTGGGCCCCTGCTGGTCCTGAGGAGCAAGCTGCCAGCACAGGGGGTGTTTTAGACCCTCGCCCCAGCTGCCGGCTATAAGAGAAACAGGAGGCAGAGGTAGGCTAGGCTGTCACTGGTGCCTGGAGTGAGTGTCCCTGGCATGGTGGCCCTGGGAGAAGATGGCAGCAGGTGTCAGAGATAAGTTGGCCCTCATTTAATACCTGGCCCAATCCAGGGCCCTTGCTCAGATCCAGGGGAACAAACCAGGATGCAAGTTGGGGAGACCACCCATGAGCATGGCCTTCTGTGGGTACAGGCAGGGGTCCCAGAAGAGGCAGTTTGGCTGGTAGTCAGAGAGCTTGCTGCCAGGACCCTGTGCTCACTGCTCTTCTGGGGTGGCCCCTCCATGATGGGGGGTCTTCATCTCACTCAGGGCCTGGTTAGCCAAGCGTTGAACCATCCTTATCTGCCGGGCCTGAGCTGAGGGCCCTACCTCCAGGCTTTGGGCTGGCTGGATCTACTCGCTCCCCTCTCTTGCTGACTGCAGGTCCTAGTGTCTCCTCTGCCCTTGCACCCATTCTCTGCCTGCCCAGGGACTTTGCCATGCCATTCCCTGCCTGGCCCTGGGAGGGTATGTGTGTTCTGCTGTACCCACTGGAAGCAGTTTATGGGCAGCATGGACAAACATACCCAAAAGTCAGGGAAAACGGGGATGAGGGAAGAAGTGCAGGTGTGGTGGGGGTGCCTCCTGGGCATGAGGCAGGTGAAGGATGCTGCTCTGGTCTGTCCCTGCAGGCACAAGGAAGCCCAGAGGGCCATCACTCAGAGCCAAGGGCAGGCTTGGGTCCTGGCTACCTTGGCCATGACTTTAGCCGTTTCCCACTCCATGAGTCCATCCTGGCCAGGGTGGACCCCGCATTTGCTGTGGTGACTGGTAACGCAACCTAGTCAGGGTGAGTGCAATGACCGCTCAGAGAGGCAGCCCTGGCTGGCAGGTGCTGTGCCTCCCCTGGGGAGTCCAGCTGGGGTATCAGGGGGAAGGTAGCTTGGCAGAGTCCAGCAGACCCCAAATGCATCTGCTGCTACCTGTGGGACTGTGGGCCTCACCTGCTTGGGATGTATGTGGTAGACTTCTGTTGTGAAGACTGGGGGCACACCCTGATTCAGCTCTCCTAGGGCACAGCCTTCCTGCCCGGGGCGCCCCCGAGCTGCTGTGGCAAGTGCCCAGGCGGTAGTACTGGCCTGGGAGGGGGCTACTTTACCCCCTGACCGCCCTCAACTCGAGCTGCCGCTGCCATGGTTACATCTACTTCCTGTTTCATTTGTCTCAAGCAGCAGGAGGGGGCCCTGGCTCCCGCTCCGTGAGGCTGTTTACAGCCCTTAGTGTGGGATTCCCAGAAAGAGACTCCAAACCGGACATCCTGCGGCTGCAAAATACCCAGGTGTGGAGAGCTAAAAATAGCTGTCTTGCACTGGCGGGGGCGAGGGCTGTGCTCACAGCCTGCCCTGGGGCTCACAGCTGTCCTCCCGCCTCAGCACCCCGCGCGCCCTGGCCTGCCAGCCGACCGCTCACCTGCCCACTGACCTCTGCCCGTGCCAGGAGGCGGGGCTGTCATGATGCTCCCATGAGACGCTGTGGGCTGCAGGTGCAGAGCCTGGCTGCACTCTTGAGCGCTGCTTCTGGGAGCCCTAGGCCCAAAGCAAGGGCTTGGTGAGTCCTGGGGTGGCCTTGCCGGGGAGCCCTGACAGATGGTGTCATCTTGTGAGCAGAGGGCTGAGGCAGGAGCCACCTCAGTGGCTCACTGCTGGCATCGGGCTAGTTAAGAAGCGTGCAGTACATGGGTGTGCAAGCTTACAGGAGCTCATAGGAGCAGGAAGGGGTGGCGATAAGTGGGCTGGGGCTGCATCCCGAGAGACAGAGGACAGCCGAGGGGGCAGCACCAGCCCCTGCCAGGAAAGAAAGTGACCACCTGCTAACAGGTAGGGCCCAAGCCTGCCTGTGATGCTCCCACTGTGGCAGAAGTAGCTGGCAGGGCTGTGGGAAGTGGATTCTGGGGACCTGTTGGGAGTTACTCTGTGCTTTCTCTGGCAAGATGATTCTTGAACATATTAGAGATGGTATCATTCATGTCCCTTCCTCTGGAGCCTTCCTGCCTGCCTGTGGCTTCACTGTGCTGATCTGGCCTGTCCCGGCTGGATGCCAGCCTGCTGGGTGGCAATGGCCAGTCCCTGCCCATAACCATTGTTTTTGGGCCCTGTGAGAGCCTGGGCATCGTAGCCTCTGAATCTCCCTCAGCAAAGTGCATGCCCACCCTAGTGAACAGAGCCTACTCACCGTCCTGGTACGCTGGTTGAGTCTTACAGCTCCTGCTGGCCTCATGCAGGTTCTGCCATGGGAAGGAGCCAGGGTATCCTGCTGCCAGGACATGAGGTATGGGGAGGGCAGCCCCTGCATCATTTGAGTAGGGAGCCGTGGGGACCCTGTTCCTTCTGGAGCTTGGGCAAGGCAGTGGTAGCTCTTGGGAGTGGGCAGGAGTGGGCTCTGGTTAGGTCCAGGTGCCCAGGGCTGGGGACACGGCTTCCCGCCAAGCTGTAGTAGTTGACAAAAGCAGCAGAAATTGGGCCACCTGCCCTGAGGCTCATCCTTGGGCAATTGCTGAGGCTGGTGTCCACTTCTGAATGTGCTGACAGCTACCCCAGGCACGGTGGAACTTAGGGTCCTGGGCTTAGAGCCAGGTGGAGCAGGAGGTGGCTTTCTGAATGGTCAGGGCTGGGCTCTCCCGCCAGTGTGCCCTGGGGTCTGGTGGGGGTTGTTCCTGGTTGGAGCCTTGGGACCTTCTGCTGTGTAGTGCTTGGTGTCCAGGGCCTGGGCCACGGGAGCAAGGCATGGGCATGGGCATGATTTGGTTGCTGCTGCAAGCACCTGGCCAGGGACAGAGGCCAGAGAGGACCACAGGCTGTACCTGGAACCAAGGCTGGGAGCCTCCTTGGTGCACCAACCTACAGAGCAAACAAGAGATGCTGGGGAGTCCAGGGACCTGTCCCAGGTAGAAGGGGCCTTGTCCCAGATAGAGATCACCTATTCCTGGTAGAGGGTCCCTGTCCCGGGTAGATAGGTGCTTGTCCTGGGTAGAGGGGGTCTGTCCCAGTAGAGGGGACCCATCTGTGGGGGCCTCAGGTGAGACAGTTGGACGGGGCGGCAGCATCTGTGGCCATGCTTGGCCGTCTGAAGCTGGGTGCTGTCCAGTCTGGGTCTATTGGCCTGATGCCGTCCACAGGAGTCTCCCTGGCCTTTGCAGCCCCTTCCTGCCTGTGAAGAGTGGTCCTTCTGCTCCAGCCTGGCCTGGGTGGTTGAGGGTGCTGTCCTAGGTCCTTAGACAGATGCGGGATCTCCTGGGAGGCTGTGTGCATCTCTTGTCCTGGGTTAGAGGTTGCAGGACCCAGATGGGGCATGGAACTCCTTGGACTGCCAGCATTGCCTGGCCCCTTGCCCTCGGTCACTGCTCCTGCTCCCCTGTTTCCCTGGCCTAGGCCCAGGCACTACCTCTTCCATCCAGGTTCTGGGGCCTGATCTGGCTGACTGGGGACTGTGTCTGACCACTTTGGGGTGTTGTGGGCTGCCGCCAAGCTCAAGTTTCCCTGTGGACATGGAGGAGGGCTCTGGGACATTTGAAAAGATGAGGGGTCCTGGCTCAGGCTCTGCCTCTCCCCTGCCCTGCCCCACCTGCAGTTCCTCATTCTACTTCTCTCTTCTGCAGATGGGAACTGAGTGAGTCAGGGCCCACCACTTCAGACCCCCAGCACAGGTAAGAGACAGCCTAGGGGAGCTCCAGGTGGGAAAGGAAGCAGAGGGGTGAAGGATACATGGTGAGAAGCTGTGGAAATATGGAGCTGTTTACAGGCAGGGCTGGGAGGAGTGGGCTGGGGTCATGGGAAGGGGTAGGCTGGGCCAGGCCACCAGCTGCTCACAGGCACAGCAGGGACTAGAAGGTGAGGTCCTCTTGTCCTGATCAGACAGCAAAGCAGGAAGGAAAGGAGAGAGCCAGGGGATGGGCTGCAGGTGTGTGGCGTGTCCACAGCCTCAGCATCCCCGAGCAGCTTTCTGGGAGGTGACACCCCCTGGTGACATGGAGTCCCCCTCTTCCCCCCCAACCCCTGCTGGCCCAGGACATGCCAGGGGGCTAGGTTTGGACTGGACAAGGCCCGCCCCACATTCCCTGCAGCTCATGTCCCCCAAGGGCCAGCTCGTTGCGAGATCCCCAGCCTGGAAAGTGGTCATCCCTTGCGGTGGACAGCATGGAAGGCCGGTGTCCTCTGCCGCCATCGGGGCCACCCAGGAGCCTGCAGGCAGGTGCGGGTCAGGTGCCTGGTGCACAGGAGCACAACCAAGTGGCCAGAAGAGGACCAAGCAGGGAGCTGGGACAGTGTGGCTCAGGGAACAAAGACCTTTGCTGGGCTGGAGCCTGCTGCACAGGGGGACCCAGGCTCAGACACAACCACGGGGAGGGTTTGGGTCGCCTGGTGGCCACCTTCCCCAGGGCCAAGGGTTGGGTGTTGCCCATTATCAGCTGGGGCTGCCCCACAGGCCCTTTGTCCTCCAGAGAGCACCATGTCCTGGATAATCGACAGCATCACTCACTTTGCCCCTTGTGCTGGCTGCCCTTGGTGTCCGTGTCTGGCAGAGTGTGTCTGGACACAGCGGAGGACCTGTAGCTGCCTGGTCAGAGTGCTTTCCCTTGGGATTCTGAGGGAGGCCTCTCGGGAGCTGCCTGCCTATGCTGTGGCACTGCTGGCCTATTCTTGCTCCTGGTGTTGCTGACACTGCTAGATGGTCCCAGACGCTGGCCTGGTGATCACTGAGTTGTCCCTGAGCTGGTGAAGCCCCCAGCATGGACGTGGTTGTTTTGAGTGGCTCAATAACCTGTAACCTGGGGCAGATGGGTAGGACAGCCATGCTTGGCAGGGACTGAGCAGTCTGCCTGCCAACCACTGGTGGCCACCTTCCCCAGGGCTGAGGGTTGCCATGGCAGGCAAACTTGGCTCTCACTTGGACTCAACCTGCTCTGGTTTGCAAGGCTCATTATCCAGCATCAAATAACCCTCAAGGAAGATGGGTGGACAGCAGCCACCTACCTTGCAAGGCCCCTGAAGACCAGTGGGGTAAAGGCCAGGGAGGGTGGGCCTGGCAGGTCAACTGAATACTACTCTCACCTGTCCCCAGGCTGCCCCTCACCCTGCATGGACATGCCCGGCCCTCAGCGGCAGCCCATGGACCTGCGACTGGGCCCGCGGCCCCCCATGGAGCCCCTGCAAGAGCCTGCCACGCTGCTGGCCCTGCAGCCGCCCCAGCACCTGGGACACCAACTTTTCCTTGCAGGCCTGCAGCAGCAGCATGAAACAGAGCCCTTGAGGGTAAAGATGCAGGCCCCAGCCCCACTCCCTCACCCTACTGCATGCCCCTTGAGCTGCCGGCCCCAGCCACAGCTGCCCCATGATGTGCAGGCACCGGCAGCAGCATCGCATGTGCGTCAGGAACAGGAGCTGCGGCAGCTTCTCCACAAGGACAAGAGCCGGCGGAGTAAGGCCGGGCACTGGCCCTGGTTCCCTGGCAGCCCCCCACACCTGCCTGTGCCCAGCTGGCTCATGCCCAACCCTGCCCTGCAGGTGCTGTGGCTAGCAGTGTGGTCAAGCAGAAACTGGCCGAGGTAATCCTGAAGAAGCAGCAGCAGGCGGCGCTAGAGAGGACCACCCACCCCAATGGCCCTGGCACAGCCTACAGGTGACAGCATGCTGTTCCTCTGCCCACACAGCTGCTCCATCTCGGTCCCTGCTCAGGGCGAGGCAGGTGCCCCGCAGGCCTTCATGCTGACCCACTCTGGGACCTGTGGTGGCTGCTGGACTCTTGTCTGGGCGGCTGTGTGGGGCCAGGGGCCATGGGGTCTGAGGCAGCCCTACTGCCTTCCATAGGACACTGGAGCCCTTGGAGACAGATGGAGCCACTCGCTGCCCACTTGGCCGCTTTCTGCCCCCTGTCTCGAGCCTGCCCGCTGACCCTCCTGAGCACTTTCCTCTGCGTAAGACAGGTGAGTCAGGTGTCTGGCAGGGGTGGCTGGGAGGTGGACTGGGCACTCTCAAGCCCTTCCCTGACCTGCAGTCTCTGAGCCCAACCTGAAACTGCGCTACAAACCCAAGAAGACCTTGGAACGCAGGAAAAACCCCCTGCTGCGAAAGGAGAGTGCTCCTCCCAGTCTGCGGAGGCGGCCAGCCGAGACCCTGGGAGGTGAGGGAAGCTGGCTGCCTACCCCTCATCTCCTTCCCGAGCTCCTGGGCATGGGGTTCGGGCAGGCCCTGGCCAAGTGACAGCTGCCCAGGAGAGGGCCTTGTAGAGGGCGGGCCCTGTGCTGACTCTAATACTACTGGAAGGTGCTGTGGTCAGTGGTAGCTATTCTCCTGTCTCTGCACAGCCCCGGGTAGTGGAGACCACTTTGGGCAAGGAGGCTGCTGTATGTACTGCCCACACTGACCTCTGACTGCACTTCCCTTTCTCCTTGAGCACAGACTCTTCCCCCAGCAGCAGTAGCACACCTGCATCTGGCTGCAGCTCTCCCAATGACAGCGAGCACGGCCCCAATGCCAGCCTAGGCTCTGAGGTAAGGTCGGCTGGGCCCTCGAGGAAGCACAGGGGCTGAGGGGTGTGCCAGGCCAGAGCTGCACTGACTCCTCGCCTGCTCCCTGTGACAGGTGCTCCTAGGCCAGCGGCTGCGACTGCACGAGACCACTCTGGCGCCCTTCACCCTGCCCACTGTGTCCCTGCTGCCCGCCATCACGTTGGGATTGCCAGCTCCTGCTAGGGTGAGTGCCACCTCCACCTCCTTCCCTTCCCCCTCCTCTGCAGGGACCTGCATACTGACTGCCTCTGTGCCCCTCCCCAGGTTGACAATGAACGCAGAGCCCGCCAGCCTCTGGGCCCTCGGGGGCCTGTTCTGGGTAGCTCCCATTGCCCCCTCTTCCTGTCCCAGGGCCTGGAGCAGGAGGCTGGGGGTTCCCTGCCCTCTCGCCTGCAGCCCGTCCTTCTACTGGACCCCGCAGCCTCTCATGGCCCCTTGCTGACTGGTGAGTCCCCTGCCGGACTGAGGAAGGCGATCCTATACCCCCATCCCAGCTTTCTCCCCTTACACCCCCCAACCCTTGCTTCTTGCAGTGCCTGGCCTTGGGCCTCTACCATTCCAGTTTGCTCAGTCTTTGCTGACCCCTGAGCGCCTCTCTGGGTCAGGCCTGCACTGGCCCCTGAGTTGGACTCGCTCGGAGCCCCTTCAACCACACCTGGAGCAGCTGAGACCTCACCTGCAGCTAGCTGAGGTGAGCCCAGCGGGTGGAACAGATGCCTGCCTGGGCCCCTGGCTCCTGTCCCTGCCAGCAGTGTTCAGCCTGTGCCTCCCTCTCCAGAGGCCGGCCAAGCCAAGTGAGAAGCCCCGGGTGCGACAGATCCCCTCTGCTGAGGGCCGAGAGTCAGATGGTGGTGGAGTACGGCAGGTGGTGGACAACGGTCTGGAGCATCAGGAGTCAAGCCATGGGCAGCCAGAGTCCAAAGGTGCACCTCCACCCTTGCGGCTCCCCCAGGTATGGTCATGTGAGATGGGAATGGGTGGGGAGAGGGTGCCATTTAACATACAGCTTTAGAACCCAGGCTGCCTTCCAGACGCTCAGGGACCACATCTAAAACATGTGTTCACATGCCTGCACATACAGGACTACACCCTGCCATGCCCACACATGTTGCATGTGCTTGCTGCATGCATGTTGCAGATGTGGGTACACACACTCACACCCGTGCACACACAGTGTGCAGCTAGGTCCCTCCTGGGAAGCACACACCCTGGGACTGGTCAGAGGTGAGCAGGGCAGGAGGTGGGATGGATCATGTCCCTGCCTCTGGCTGGAACACCCACTGTGACACTCAGGCCCTGACGTGTATGGTATTTTAGGCCAGTTCTCAGGAAAACACATTAGGCAAGAGTGGTATGGGCTAAGGGTCTCCCTTAGTTCTGTTGTTTGGTGGGCATCTTGGGCCCCTCACATTAGCCCCAAGTCTGCCCAGGCCCTTCCCCTGAGGGTTATGAGGGGGCCCTCACACTTGCTGTGCTCCTGAGCAGGGGGCAGGCCACAGGCCGCAGACAGGAAGGTCCCTGGAGTCCCCCAGTTAGGGCTGACCCAAGCTCCTCTTGTCTCCACAGAAGCTGCTCGAGGAGCCCTGTGCCCCACAGGTGGTGTTGTGGGAGCACAAGCGCCCGCCAGGGCCACTGACCCAGGGATCAGGGGACTGTGTGCTGCTCCCACGGGCCCAGAGCGGGCACCGCCCCCTGTCCAGGGCTCAGTCTTCCCCCGCGGCACCTGCCTCACTGCTCAGCCCGGAGTGCACTGGCCAGGCCAGGCCCCCATCCAGCTCAGATCCCCCGGCCAGGACCCTGCCCTTCACCACAGGTGAGAGGGGCTGGGGCACCCGAACCCCGGGACCCTTCTGGGCTGTGAGCTCCTGGGTTGCAGAGGGATTTGGCTCTAGCAGTGTCTCGCCAGCACCCTGGGCTGTGTGCCTCCTTGGTTCTACCACCTGCCCGCCCAGCGTGCTGTGAACTGACATCTCATGCTGGCTTGCGCGTCCCTGACTTGATTTCCTGGAACCCAAGGGATGGGGTGCCCTGGCTGCTCCCCACCAGTGCCCGCCTCCCACTCGCCTGGCAGGGCTGGTCTACGACTCGGTAATGCTCAAGCACCAGTGCCCGTGCGGTGACAGCAGCCGCCACCCCGAGCACGCCGGCCGCATCCAGAGCATTTGGTCGCGGCTGCAGGAGCGGGGGCTGCGGAGCCGTTGCGAGGTGAGACTGCTTGGTCGGGTAGGGGGTCCCTGGAGTGGTGGGGAGGGACGGGCTGGCGGGGGGCTCAGCGCCCCGCCTCCCACAGTGCCTGCGAGGCCGCAAGGCCTCCCTGGAGGAGCTGCAGTCCGTGCACTCGGAGCGGCATGTGCTGCTCTATGGCACCAACCCACTGAGCCGCCTCAAGCTGGACGACGGGAAGCTAGCAGGTAGGACCCTGCCCTGTGCCCCCCACACCCTGCCTCAGGACCTGACCCCCTCACCAGCCAGTCTCCGCTCCACCCCCAGAACTCCTGGAGCAGCGCGTGTTCGTTATGCTGCCCTGTGGCGGGCTTGGGGTAAGTGTGCCCAGCCCTGTGTGCTCTTTCTTGAGACCCTGCCCCCCTCAGCCCCTTGGTGGCCTCACCCCTTTTCCAGAGAGAGGGAGAACACTTACGGGGCTAGCCTGGCCATGA
Organism: Ochotona curzoniae; assembly: GCF_017591425.1. Lineage (NCBI taxonomy): Eukaryota > Metazoa > Chordata > Mammalia > Lagomorpha > Ochotonidae > Ochotona > Ochotona curzoniae. Next base: position 8,089,296 of record NW_024465654.1, on the reverse strand, counting down.
CCCCAGGTGCTGGGCCCCTCCCTGATGGACTGTGGACCACCTGGTGTGGCCAGGGTGGTGCCCAGTGGGATGGAACACTGCCTCCCACCGCGCCCTAGGAACTCAACCCCAGCAGCTTTGCCTTGCTGCCCCGGCCCAGCAGCTCCCGCAGTGGCCTTCAGGCCCGGAGCCCACTGGCAGGGTCCTGCTCAGCCGTGCCCATACTTTCTGATTCCCGACTGTTGTTGCTCTGTCTCCCTCCCGCTCCCTCTGTCTCTCTCCCTCCAGCCTCTTGCGACTGTCTCTGCCTTCCTGGCCTCTCTCGGTCCGCCTGGCCCTCCCCATCTCCCCATCACGCCCCAGGCCCCTCCTTCGCCCTGAGGCCCAGGGACTAGGTTGGGGGGCCTCCCTGCCTGGGCTAGGGGGCCCCCCCCCAGCAGAAGACAGTGGTGCTACGACGTCGGCAGGGCCTGAGCAGAGTCTGCGGGGGTTAAGACCCCCTCCAGGCCCAAACCCCACGTCCTGCCCAGGTAACGCCATGCCCCTCCCCCAGGTGGGGAGGCAGGCATGATGCTGCCTCGGAAGCTGACGGACAGCTGGGAAGGACCCTGCCGGGGCTGGGGGCCCAGGAGGCTTTGCCTTGGGGCGGTGGGACCCCGGGAAGGCAGCAGTAGCTGCCTGGCTCCCTGCCCTTAGGGTCCTGGGCTGTGGGGTGGGCGCTGCCCCAGGGAAGGCTTGGTGATGCAGGCCCTGGCTCTGGCCCCACAGGTGGACACTGACACTGTCTGGAACGAGTTGCATTCCTCCAATGCTGCCCGCTGGGCAGCAGGCAGCGTCACCGACCTGGCCTTCAAGGTGGCTTCCCGGGAGCTGAAGGTAGGAAGCACCGAAGCCCAGCCCCAGCCTTCACCTGGGATGCAGCCTCTGGTGAACAAGAGTCATCCAGGGTCTGGGTCTAGATAGCATCCAGGACCCCAGCACCATAACCCTGGACCCCTGGGCATGTAAGGGTGCAGGATCCCACAGGCCTGCATTTGATGCAGTCACTTCTGCTCTCTAGAACCCACCTTGAGGCCACGCCGCCACAGGTGCCCTATAGACAGGAAGACGGTCCGGCTTTCCGCCCCAGCTCAGGCCTGGGCACTGCCTCTGCAGCCAACAGGGGTCGGGGACAGACTATGGGAGGGCAGGGACTGGTGGTACAGGGTACAGCAGTTGCAGTGGAGAGACATAGGCGGTGCCTACTTTGGGGAGTGAGGAAGGGAAGGTGCAGCCCCCGGCTGCCTGCCTCCACACACACTGCTCTGATTCCAGAACGGCTTTGCTGTGGTGCGGCCCCCAGGACACCATGCTGACCACTCCACAGCCATGTGAGGTCCGGGGAGGCTGGGTGTGGGGAGGGGTTCTAGGGAAGGGGTCTGGAAAGGGAGCCAGCCCGACCCCCCCTCTGACCCCTACCAGGGGCTTCTGCTTCTTCAACTCGGTGGCGGTTGCCTGCAAGCAGCTGCAACAGCAAGGCAAGGCCAGCAAGGTCCTCATTGTGGATTGGGTGAGTCTGCCTCCTGCCCCATGGGAAGAGTCTGGAGCTGGGGCTCAGTGCCCCATTTTCCATGAACCTGCAGGCCTTCCCCAGAAGGGGAGTCATCCAGGGGACAGCCCTGGTCCTACCACATCCACCTCATACTCGCTCTGTTGTTGGGGCAGGGAGGGAGTATCTGGCCATTCCTACTGGGGCCTTGCCGGGATCATGAGGACCCCTCTACCTTGTGGCCCTGGAGCCCAGTTTCAGCATGGCCCCCCTGCAGGATGTGCACCATGGCAATGGCACGCAGCAGGCCTTCTACCAGGACCCCAGTGTGCTGTACATCTCCCTGCATCGCCATGACGGTGGCAACTTCTTCCCAGGCAGTGGGGCCGTGGACGAGGTACTGCCACCGCTACCCCTGCCGCCACCACACCTGGCAGAGCCCAGTGAGCTGCTCTGCTCCTGGCCACAACCTCACACCCCACCCTACCCCGGGTTCCTGTGTTCCAGGTGGGAGCTGGCAGTGGCGAGGGCTTTAACATCAATGTGGCCTGGGCAGGAGGCCTGGATCCCCCCATGGGGGACCCCGAATACCTGGCTGCCTTCAGGTAAGGGCCCTTCCTGTCCCCAGTTATCACTAGACAGAGGCCTGTCTGAGGAGGATGAGAGTACTGAGGTCTCAGATGGCAGCATGGGGAGGAGCTGCCTGGAGTGGATGGGCAGCATGGGGAGGAGCTGCCTGGAGTGGATGGCCTTTTCAGCTCTGGGGTGGCTGGGAGAGAACTGGGAAGATATTTTGGAGGCAGCCACTTAGAGTTCTCTATAGGAGCCATCGGCTTGGAGAATACACACAGACCTAGGTGTGGATGGGGTCTGGCAGGACAGGGAGAGGCTGTGGGAATGGATTGACTGGGAGCACAAAGAGACTGGTCACTCGTCAGACCAGCCATGGTCTGGAATGGGCACAGTCCCAGAGGCCCAGGGAAAAGGTCCTAGTCGGTGAGCATGAGGCAATCCTGCTCAGGTCTTCCCAGGTGAAAATATACCCCAGGTAGACCCATTACACAGCTGCACATAGCCACAGAAACCACAACATTAACACATGAAACACTCCCATATCACACATATATACCCTGCTCGTGTCCACTTCACACACACAGCTTACACATGTCCATCTCGCACACACCCTGCTCGTGTCTACCTCACACACAGCCTACACTTGCCCACCTCACACACAAGTCCACCTCGCATACACACTCTGCCTCTGCCCACATCCGCCACCTCACATACACACACATCCTACACTTGTCCACCTCACACTCACACCTTGCACATACCCACTCACCATGAAAGGTACCCTCCGGTTGGCTCCTACCTGCCTGTTGGCTACCACCAGCCAAGTCCCCAGGCCGTGTGCAGGTACCTGGGTTTCCCAGGAAGTAGTTGAGGGATCCACTGTCCTGTGAGGAGTGGCCACCTCCCAGCTAGCCGGCCAGAGGGCTGGGGTTGCCCGGCCTCCTGCTTGGGGCAGGCACTAGTGCTTCTCCTTCATTTATAGGACGGTGGTGATGCCTGTCGCCCGCGAGTTCTCTCCAGACCTGGTCCTTGTGTCGGCTGGTTTCGATGCTGCCGAAGGGCATCCTGCTCCACTGGGTGGCTACCGAGTTTCTGCCAAATGTGAGCGACTGGGATCCTGACTGGGATCTCGCCCTTGGCTCTCCCTCCATCCCCAGTGTGCAAAGGTCCAGGAGAGGGACGTGGGAATTTCAAGACAGAGGTGCCCCTGGGCCCTTGGCATGAGGCTGGGGTGAGAGTCTGCAGGCCCAAGCACAGCCATTGCTGAGGCTGGCTCCATGCACATGCCACATGCCTACCTCTCCCTCCCCCCACCCCAGGCTTCGGGTGCATGACGCAACAGCTGATGAGTCTGGCTGGAGGTGCTGTGGTGCTGGCCCTGGAAGGCGGTCATGACCTCACGGCCATTTGCGACGCCTCCGAGGCCTGTGTGGCCGCCCTCCTGGGCAACAAGGTGGGCAACCCCTGGCCTCACTCCTGGGTGCCCAGAGGTGACCAGGCCAGGGCGAGTGGCTGAAGGGCCATTCTCTACAGGTGGACCCATTCTCAGAAGAGAGCTGGACACAGAAGCCCAACCTAAATGCCATCCGTTCCCTGGAGGCTGTGATCCGCGTGCACAGTAAGTGAGTGGGGCCAGCCTCCCCATTCTGCCCTGCAGCCCTGGCCACAGTGGGGGTTTGGAGGAGAGAAGGGGCCTCTGCCTGCCTGCAATGCTCCTTACAGCTCCAATTCTACTCCATGGTTCCAAGTCCTTGCACTTTATGCAGGGACCCAGGGTCTGGGCTAGGGGTGTAGGAAGGGACAGTGGCCTTCCACGTTCATAGCAGCAGCCAGGATGAACCTCCCCTACCTAGGACCCTCCACACCATCAGTCATGGCAGCTGGGGGAGAAGCAGGGGCAGGTGGTCCACTGACCCCCACGGGGGACATAACCTGCCACTCCCCCACCAGGTAAGTACTGGGTCTGCATGAAGCGTCTGGCCGCCTGCCCTGATACCTGGGAGCCCAGGCCGCCTGGCACTGATGCCGAGGTGGAGGCTGTCACTGCACTGGCATCTCTGTCTGTGGGCATCCTGGCAGAAGACAGGTAACACCCAGCACCCCGCCTACTCGCCCACCCTCAGAACTCCCCCTGGCCCCTACCTGCAGCCTTACCTCCTCGCCCCCACCCCTGCCAGGCCTGCAGAGCAGCTGGTGGAAGAGGAGGAACCCATGCATCTCTAAGGCCCCTCTGGCTCAACCTCTGTCCTCCAAAGCACCCCGGCACACCGCGGCCCACCTGTGACCACTGTCCTCGGCCTGCAGCCCCCACACTGCACACAGTCCCAGGCCCCATGCACAACTGTGAGCTTGGTTGCAGTTGGGAGCCCTCCCCCTGCAGCCAACAGGTGCCCTGGGAGCTCGATGCGCTCTGACTCTGATGTGCCGAACCTTCATCTCCCCTCAGGGGTACAGCCCAGCCCCCAGGGACCCCTCGGCCGCTGCCAGTCCCACTCACCTGGGGCCTCCTTTGCCAGCTGGCTCCGCTGAGGGTGAGGGGGCCTCCTATGCCAACTCCTTGGCTTGCAAGGGCCCAGGCCTGGGCCCAGAAGGAGGATGTGTGAGAGCATGTGTGTGCTTATGTGTGTGTGTGTGTGCGCGTGTGTGTGGCAGCACATGTGTGTGTATGTCCACGTATGTCCCCCCACTATATCCCGCGCATGTTTTTGTAAAAAAGAGAAAAAAAGAAAAATCTGAACAATAGATGTTTTATTTGCTTTAAAAATGCCTGTGAGAGGAGTGTCCAGCTCAGGCTATGTATATGGGGCCCCAAGGGCCGGGCTGGAACCTACCTGTCCCTGGGCTCCAGGGAGCGAGACCCAGGATGGGGTCCAGGTCTGGAACCCCTGTGCATGCAGTCCATGGAGGGCCCCGGCACCCACAGCTGAGACTCTGCATCTGCCTGACTTTCTCAGCCCTGGAGCCTCAGGCCAGGCCAAGGGGACCTCTGTGTGGACCCCAGCTTCTTCAGCCCCGCAACAGTTCAGTTCAGTGTCTGGACAGCCCCTCCTGCCCCACCTCCTGTAGGAATCAGTGCTGCTGCCTGGCAGTGTCCACCCCAAGGCAAGTGGCCCCGCCAGCCCTCTCCCGTCACTTCCTATGGGACCAGCGCTGCTGCCTGCCAGTGCCCACCCTGAGGGTGAGTGGCCCTCGCCAGCCCTCTCCCAGGGTCCACATGGGCAGGGCTAGGTCAGAAGTCGCTGAGAATGCTGATGTCGGCAAAGTCTGCGCGGTAGCGGTGGGCATACAAGCCCAGCAGGAAGGCCCACTTGAAGGACACGCAGCTCCACACGCAGGACAGGTAGTAGCTGCTGGGGTCCGTGAGGCCTGTAGGTAGAGTGCCTGTCAGAGCCTCCCCAGGGCAGGGCAGTGCTCCCTAAAGTGACCTTGCTACCCTGGGAGCCTCCCAGTTCCACTCGCAGGGCGAGTGGGGGCAGCACTGGCTACCCAGCATCCACTCCTCCCACCTGTAGCCTGGCCACTTGTCCATAAATCCAGGCACCCCCCTGCTTCCCTCTACAGCCAACAGAGGGCAGGGCTACCTGCCTGGACTAAAGGAACCTGCCATCCTCCCAGCCCACTGCCCCCTCCCTGTCTCCCCTACAGGATTCAGGGTTACAGCCTCCTCCCTGTACTCCCCCAGGGGTTCAAGATCACTGCCCCCTCCCTTGGGATCATTGGACATTCCCCTGTACCCCAATACCCAGGGAGCCTCACTATGGTGCTGAGTGATGGCCAGCGTGAGAAAGGTGCAGAAGGCAGCCATGGAGACAGTGGCGAAGAAGACACCCACGAAGAAGAAGCCACGTAACCCCTTGAGCCAGGTCCTCCAGTAGTCCTGCTTGTACATGACGTGCGTGACCAAAACCCACAGCGCCAGGACACCTGGGGGACAGACACTGTCAGACCTGCCACAACCAGCACCCCTAGGACAGAGTCTCACATGTTAGAGCCAGCAATTCTTGACACCAAGTACTGGGAAACACAATTGGATTACCCAGGACACCCTGGGAGTTGGCCACACTACCACAGCCAATATGTGGAGGATACACACTTCAGTTTGCCTGGGCCACCACACTGGAGGTGCATACCTGGGAACAGGGACTGTGGCTCACAGTCCAGCACACCAGAGAGACACGGTCAGATGTGCCAGGCCCAGAGCACCCAATAGTGTCTGACTTGCCAATAACAGGGTTAGACAGTCCACGGCCAGCACATCTGATAGATCCATCACAGCCAGTGCCTGTGGAGACAGTCACCCAAGGCAGTGGCAGGCTTCCATGTTTTCCAGGACACTAACAACTCCACGCCACTGGGAGACACTCCTGGGAGATCATCACGCATCAACGACACAACACAAACGCTCTAAGGCCAGCACGCCTGGAAGACACAGACTCGCCAGGTCAGCACACATTGCAGATACGATCTGACTTGCCATGTCCAGCACACCTGGGAGACAGTATCCTCACCAGGGCTGGCATGCCTGGGTGACACGGTCATACCCACCCAGCCCCCAAGTCTGTACCTGGGTAGCAGGTTCTTTCCAAGCTCCCTAAAGTGATCCTGCCACTCTGGGAGTCTCCCAGTTCCATGGGGCACCACTGTGGCTCTCTGACCTCACACTGTTCCTCTGGTTTGCAGACAAGACGTCCCAGAACCCCGAGCCTGTCCAGGTCAGATGTCACTCAGTGCAGCACAGCTTCGCTGTTGTGAAAGTCAGTGCCTGGTGGCACTGCCCACAGGCTGGGACAAACATTAACCCCACTGTCCAGGGCCGGGAGCAGGGCTCAGTAGCCAGCAACTGCAACAGGCTTACAAGAGGCCCAGTCGGTGTCAGGCTTTCAGCGTGCCTGGGCAGGTGGGGAACAAGATCCGTGGTGAAGGTGCCCTGAGGCAGGCTGCTGCTCTGTCTTCTTAGGCTGGCCAGCCAGAGTGAGGGCATCGTGAAAGTCCTCCCACGCCTCAACTACTTGATGGTGAGGCCGGGAATGCAGCCACCATGGGGCCCACTGGGAACACAGACCCACAAGGCCCAGGGGTTAGGGTAAGGGTTCAACATTGAGGTTGCCCCAGAAGGATGGTGGCCCACCCTGCAGCCCACACTCCCTCCCTGCTCCAATCTTGCCCACCCCAAAGCTTCCCTGGGATTGGGGGACTGGACCGGGGTTCCCTGACCTGGAGCCAGGAGTGTCGAACAGGCATTTCCTACTCAGCAACCATAGAGAAGGCAGCAGCTGGGCTCCTGGCGCCCCTGTGGTCACCACCCCTGTCCTCTCCCAGCACCCCAGGGCCCTGGGCACAAGGCTTAGTGCCACGAGTACCTCTGTAGGCACTGTCTATGGCCATCCTTTTTCCTCTCCCGTCTCCACAACAGGGGCTGGCCTGGAGGGGCCCTGAGATACTTCCCCCTTCGCAGTCTGCAAGTCAGCTGGGCAGGTCAGAGGCAGCCTCCATGACTCAGCAGTTTCTACCCCGCAAAGGCCAGGGCCCAAGGGCTGCCCCAACCTGATCCCCACAGGGCAGCAGACCTGGGACAAGGCCATGATGGCCTGATGGCAGTCCAGGGAAGTCACCTGGGTACCCTGCCTTGCCCAGCCCCTTCCCAGACACTCTCTTCCTCCACAACTCTCCCAGGGAGGGAGGTGCAGGGACTGCCCATTTAACTAGGACACCTGTCCGCACAACTCCAGGGGCGGAGCCAGGTGCTGGTCTGGGCCCCCCTCCAACCACTGGCTCTGGGCTCCCAGCTGGAAAGCCAAGGACCCCAGGGGTGGGGGGCTGAGTGCAGGGAGGGTGTCACAGTGCCCCTACCCTGACCAAGGAAGAGATGATGGGAGGTGGGGGAGCCACAAAAGCTAGGGAAGGAGAGGCCCAGGTCCCCCAGGAGATACTGATTAACTTTACTATTATTCTTTTCCTTGCCCAGAGCAACAGGCCACGTGTGCTACCTGCCACCCTGCACAGCCCTTCCCCTAGCTCCCCACGGTGTGTGTGGCTGGCAGGGGGGACTGGGTCCCCAGCCACCAGCACTCTGCCCCCCACCCCAGGACACCTGACACAACCGTGACTCAGCAGCTTCTGCAGGACGTGCCTGTCATAGGGCACTGCTCACAAGCCCAGAGCTGCTGAGTCTGCATCTCAAAAGGGGAAGCCCACTGCAGACCCCTGGGGTGGGGAGGGGGGACCCTGGCTGACCTGTGGCCCTTCCCCTACAGCTCCACCCCAAGTCTCTTTGGAGATACTGCCCAGCTGGGCTGCTGGGGGCCCACACCTCCACCAGTGGTCCCCCACATACCCTGTTTACCCAGAGGAGGGGACTGAGACTCACAGAACTGGGGACTCCAGTCATCCCCTCCTCCCTCCACCACCTCGACCCAGGGACGGCTCACCCCGCCTATCTCTCAGGTCCAGACGGCGGGGTGGAGGCCAGATGAGGACAGTCAACAGGCTGGCCGGCTGCCTAAGAGACAGGGGAAAGCTCTGGGCTTTCCCCTGGCAGGACCCCCCTCGGGAGGGCGCCCAGCAAATGGGGCTTAGCGACTCCTTTTCGGAGCCCCCTCCCCAACAGCGCTCTTCAGCGACATCCCCAAGCATGCATCACTCCACCTGGCTCGGACTCGGAGCCTCAGCCTCCAGTCTGCAAGGTGGACACGCTGACGACACCCACCTGGGGGGACTCGCCCAGGTGCCGCTGCAGGGCTCCGTGCAGGCACGCGCGCTGCGATCGCGGGACACGGAGAGCTCCACTCCGCGCGGGGCTCCCCAGGGCCCCCCGACGCTCCCCCAAAAAAACCGGGGTCTGTGCCCTGTCGGTGGAGGGGGCGCCCCGCGGAGAGGAGAGGCGGCCTGAGAACGCCCGGGACCCGAGGTGCAGCCGGGCGAGCCCCAGCAGGCCGCGGCCGCACGGATCCTTCGCTGTCAACCGGCCAGGCCGGGCAAAACACCCACCCCGCGCCGGGACTGCAGACGGAGCCAGCCCGGCGCCCCTGGCGCCCCGAAGTACCTGCAAGTCCCCCCATGGCCGCGGTCCCCGGCTGCCTGTAGACCACGGTCCAGACGACGAAGATGGAGAAGCCGGCCACCGAGCTGAAGCCGGCGTAGGCGGCGCGAAGGCCCAGCTGCAGCCGCGTCGGGGCCATGGACTGCCAGGCTGCGAGCGGCGGCGAGCGCGGCGGGCGCAGGTGCAGGCCCGGCCGAGCGCGACGGCCCCGCCCCCTCCGAGCCGCCCGCCGCGACCCCGCCCCTCTGAAGCCCCGCCCCGCTGACGTCAGGCGCCGGTCGGCCCCGCCCCTCGTCGCTCCCCCTGCAGGCGCTCGGCGGAACGCGGCGCCCCAGCTTGGCGGAGCGAGGTTTTCTGGGCGCCCGGGCTCACTCGGTGTCTGGGTGACTCGGCCTTGGCGAGTGCATGTTAGGCAACACCCACCGTGACTTTCAAAATGAGCCGCAAAAAGACTTCTGTGCAACTGCAGGCCCCGGTAGAAGCTGTTTATCTGCTTTCATTGGCAAAGAGAGCGAGGGAGAACCACAGGTTCTCTCAGCAAAGCCTGGCCTCGCTGGGCCTGCACGAGGCCTCCCTCCCAGGGGCGGTGTGTGGCGTCAGGCCGCAGTCCCCCTGGCCACCGCCTCCAGACAGGCACTCTGTTCTGCCTGGGCTGGCCACCAAGGCTCCCCGACCCAGGGCCCCTCCACACGGGCTGGGCAGGCAGGTGCCCTCGGGCTGGGCCTCACTCCTGGGACACTGCCTTCAAACTCCCACAGGAGTCACCCCGAGCTCCCTGTGCGCCAGTAGCTTCCCGTCTGCCGTGGCCCCCCACTCACTCCTGAGCCCAGTGACAGCCCCTTGCTCACAGGGGCACCCGGCTCCAGCTGGCTTCTTCCCTCAGGCCTTCCTTCAATTCAACAGCCCTGGGATGGGAGGGTCTGCCCTGTCCTCCCTCAGCCCGCAGCCACCCCCACTGCCCACAGCCCCTGCTCCTGAACACTGCTTTCCCCAACCCCATTTCCACAAAGAAGCTGGAGGGAGCTCTCCATTTCTTTCTTTTCCTTTTAAAAATTAAAGATGTATTTCATTGGGCCCGGCCCGGTGGCCTAGCGGCTAAAGTCCTCGCCTTGAAAATGCCGGGATCCCATATGAGTGCCGGTTCTAATCCCAGCAGCTCCACTTCCCATCCAGCTCCCTGCTTGTGGCCTGGGAAAGCAATTGAGGACAGCCCAAAAAAGCCTTGGGACCCTGCACCCGTATTTTATTTATTTGAAAGGCAGTTAGAAAAATAGATATCTTCCATCTGCTGGTATACTCCCCAAATGTTTGCAACGGCTGAGGCAGACTGGGCTGAAGCCAGGAGCTGGCAGGCTGGCAGGAACCCAAGCACTTGGGCCATGCAGGCCATTTGTGGGGAGCTGATCAGTAGTGGAAAATCCAGGACTTGGAAGCAATGGCTTTAGCTGCCACACAGGGTACAGGTCCCAGCACTGTGACCCCAATACAGCAGTCAGGACTCAGAGACCTCTCAGTCCCTCCACAGCTTCTTGAAGCTTCTAGCCAAACTGTTCAAGGCCACCAACCACCTCCTGCCCCCACCCAGGAGGGGTCGGTCTCTCTCTCTTTTTTTTTTAAGATTTACTTATTTTTAAAATATTTATTTATTTTTATTACAAAATCAGATATACAGAGAGGAGGAGAGACAGAGAGAAAGATCTTCTGTCCGTTGATTCACTCCCCAAGCGGCCACAATGGCTGGAGCTGAGCCAATCTGAAGCCAGGAGCCAGGATCCTCTTCTCGGTCTCCCACATGGGTTCAGGGACCCAAGGCTTTGGGTCGTCCTCTAGTGCTTTCCCAGGTCACAGGCAGGGAGCTGGATAGGAAGCGAGGCTGCTGGGATTAGAACCAGCACCCATATGGTATCCATAAAGAAAGGTGCAAAGAAAGGACTTTAGCTGCTAGGCCACGGTGCCAAGCCTCAGGAACAGTCTCTTGGGAACACTGCACCAGGTACAGGCTTCAGCTCCACCTTGTGCCTCAACCCCTCCCCATCACCGGTCTGCCCTGTGGCACCTGCCACCCCCTGAGGCTGATTTGCTGGAGCATCTGCGTGTTCACCCTTCACAACACCAAGTGCTGGCAGGTGAGAGGGAGTGGGGGTGGCTGCTGCGGTCCCAGGGCTTGGGGCAGAACTTCACACAGGTACTCAGCCAGCTCCAGGGGCAGCCTCCTCCAGCTGTGCTGCAGCTGACCTCCGGGGTATGTGTACACAGCGGCTTCCTGGATCCCGACTGTACCTGGTGGGCTCGGTGCCCTTCCCTGGCCAGGCCTGCTGGGGAGGGCAAACACAGGCAGCCCTGGGGGTGCATTTCCCAGGGTTGGATACTTCCACCCCCAGAGGGCGCTCTCCTCCCAGCCTGAGGTGCATCCAGGTAGAAGCGGCAGGGGCAGCAGGGGATTGGAGATCAGAAGCTGGCAGGAGGAGCTGGGCCAGCCCTGGCCGTCATGGTCTCTGTGCCCTCCCAAGGTCCTGTGTGGAGGGAGGAAATGAGCAGAAGGGTTAGCTCCAGGAAAGCAGTCAACTTTCGCTATGGCCCCAGGTCTTCCCAAGTGGGGCTGGGGTTTGCTGTGAGGCCAGGCCTGCTTGCCCAGTACCTACCCCTGCCCCAGCCACCGATCTGGGTCCAGCCAGAGAGACCCTGGGCAGGATAGGCCTGGGGTCCAATGATGGCAGGACTCTACCAGTGTGGGAAGGAGAGTAGAGGGCTAGGTGAGTATAGAATGGGCCAGGGCAGAGCCATAGGTATGGCTGAGGAAGGGGAGCACAGCGGGGCAGGCTGGGGTGTGGGCCAGGATAAGGGTCACGTGGCCCTGGGGCTTCCTGGGTGCCAGAGGCGGCAGTGGAAGCAGAACTGAGTGTCCCTACAGCTCACTGAAGGCCGGCCTCCTTGGCTGCACACAGCCCAGAGTGCCCTGAGCTGTGTCCTCATCCCTGCCGCCCACACCCAGCTGGGGCCTCACAGTGCTGCCATGAGTGGCTAGGGCCTGTATGTCCCAGGGAAGGCTGGCCATGCCCAAGGACATTCCAGTTCCCCTCCTCTGCCCCCCAGCCCCAGGAAAGGGTAGGGCGGGGATGGGGGGAACTGAACTGGAACTCATACCGGAGAGCAGCCTCACAGCAGGCACGGCCAATCAGCACCCAGCTGAGCAGTGTCCAGACAAGGGCCCCAGAGCCTGCAACTCTGCCTCCGGCTGCTGTCCATCAGGCCCTGAGGCCCTGGGACCGGACCTCCCTCATGTTTCTGCCAGATTTCAGGGTTCCCAGGGAAGCCCCCTTGTGTGATTGCCTAGGGCTTCAACTTCAGATCTCTCCTCCACTCTCTTCTCAACTCCAACAGACAGACACCAAGGGATGTGGAGAACAAAGGAACCGACAGGGCAGGGTAGGAGACAGGGGCGGCAAAAAGAAGAAAGGATTAGAAACTGAAGAACACAAACAGGACCAACAACAAGCCCTGAGAGTATGGACACAGGTAGGCAGCTGTATTCCCCAGTGTAAGCAGGTGTGAACTCAGGGGTACTTGTGTGATGTACACACAGGGCAGGTGTGTACTCAGGTGTACTTGCTGTGTGGTGGGCACACAGGACAGGTGTGAACTCAGGTGTACTTGTGTGATGCACACACAGGGCAGGTGTGGGCTCAGATGTACTCGCTGTGTGGTGGGCACAGGGCAGGTGTGGGCTCAGGCGTACTCGCTGTGTGGTGGGCGCACAGGGCAGGTGTGGGCTCAGGCGTACTCGCTGTGTGGTGGGCGCACAGGGCAGGTGTGGGCTCAGGCGTACTCGCTGTGTGGTGGGCACACAGGGCAGGTGTGGGCTCAAGTGTACTCGCTGTGTGGTGGGCACACAGGGCAGGTGTGGGCTCAAGTGTACTCCCTGTGTGGTGGGCACAGGGCAGGTGTGAACTCAGGGGTACTTGTGTGATGCACACACAGGGCAGGTGTGTACTCAGGTGTACTCGCTGTGTGGTGGGCACACAGGGCAGGTGTGGGCTCAAGTGTACTCGCTGTGTGGTGGGCACAGGGCAGGTGTGGGCTCAGGCGTACTCGCTGTGTGGTGGGCACACAGGGCAGGTGTGGGCTCAAGTGTACTCCCTGTGTGGTGGGCACAGGGCAGGTGTGGGCTCAGGTGTACTCCCTGTGTGGTAGGCACAGGGCAGGTGTGGGCTCAGATGTACTTGCTGTGTGGTGTAGATCCTGGGGCAAGTATGAGTTGTGATATTCCACATGAGACTATTGCGGGCACAGACCATACCCCCTTCTGTTTGATCTCAGTTGTGTCCCTGTACCTCCACTCTAACACCCACCCTCTTGTGCAACAGGTACTGTTGAGGGTATAAAGGTGTGTAGGGAACATCACAGGTGGGCACACTGGAGCAGGAACAGACTGCCTCAGGTGCTTTCTAACTGACTTGGGTGGTGTACTAAGGGTGAGGGAAGACACTGGTGTGGTCTGTGCCCCTGCACAGGAGCTGCACAGTCTGGACATACAGACTCAGGAGCAGGGCTCAGGTTCTGTTCCTCCTACTCTTGGGCCCTGGGGTATACTTGACCACCATGGGGCCTGCCACCAGGACTGCTGCGAGGATTTACACCTGCAAATGCCCATCAGTTCCTTGTTTACCTGTCCTGGCACCCGGCAGACCTCTGAGACCAGGACGCAGTGTCTTCATACCTCTGGGATGTGTCCATCTGGCCTGGATGTCATCCTTGAACACCATACCCCAGGCCTCTACTCCGTCCCCATCAAGCCTTCCCTGGCCCCCTGAGAAGGGGCTGGAGAGGTGGGTAGGAATGACAGGGAGGGCATTTGGGTGGCTGGGTCATGGGCATGGCACAATTTGTGGATCTGAAGGATTGCATCCCCATCCCCTTCAGTCCAGATCAGAAGTCTAGGGCCACTTGGAGCAGGCAGCCCCAGCTGAGTCCCAGCCCTCTTCCCCCATCTGCTGGGAGGTGATTAGCCTCAGGTATTCACCGGTAAGGTGGATGACATCAGTATCTGCTTCCTCAGACTGCAACAAGCATGGAACATGTGGATGGCTCCAAGCACAGTGGCAGAACATGGCAGCTGCATGCTCAGCTGTCCCAGCCTCGGTGAGCAGGTGCTGGGGTACCAAGACAGGGGCCTCTGCTCTCCATGGCCAGGCACCCACACTCTTTCTGCCCAGGCGGCTATCCCAGCAGCCTCTGTTCCTCCTCTCATAGAGTCCACACACCCTCCAATCCCGGAACTGGCCGTGGGTTTGGATCTTGCTCCTCTGCCAGGTGCTTGCCCACCCTGGCCACCTCCAGGACTGCAAGGGGACGTGGGGGACAGGGCCTGCACCTGCGCTAGCAAGGGATGGTCCGCATCAGAGTTGGATTCCAACAGCTGCTCAGCAAGCAGGGCAGCTGTGGGCCCAGCTCCTTCCGGGACCGGGCAGGTACTTGCCACGGTGGAGGCTACAGTTCCAAGCCCTCCCCGCGCCCCACCGCGGCTGCACCCGCCCCCCCTGCCTTGACTTCCCCGCTGTGAACGGGAAGCATTGGGCCCGCCCCGGCACTGGGGACCCGCAGCCGGGAAGCGGCCCCGGCCCGGATTTCCCCCGGGTGGGGCCACCGTGACTCACCCCCGCCCCGTTTCCTTGTTTGCGTTTCTCCTCCGGGCCACGTGGCGGCCGGGCCAGCACCCCCACTCCCACCCCGCCCGGCCGCCCCCTCTCGCGCCCCCTCCCACTTGGGCGGGGTGCCCAGACTCGGAGTTCTGCCCTGGTCCGTCACGGCCCCGCCTCGCCCGTAGGACCCCCGCCCGGCTGCCACAGCGTGTTCGAGGGTCGGGAGAGGTGGCAGGGGTACAGGGAGTAGGGTCAAGGGGCGGGCGCGGCGGACGCCCACTGCCCGATGCGGGACGCAGCCGGGGCTGCCGGGCCTCGGGTGTCCAGCAGTCCTGAGCCTGAGAGACCTGCGGTGCAGTGGCGGCTGCAGAGACTCGGGGAGCCGTCCCGCACCCCTTGCGTGCAGGGGAGGTGCCTCCTCCAGACCCGCCCAGCGCGTGCAGGAGGCGGCTCGGCCAGGCGGGAAGGCCGCCGCGGTCCCGCTGCCCCTGCCCGCGCGGCTGTTTAAGGTGCTGCCCGCATCCCAGGAGGGCTGACCAGGCGCGCGCCTCTGGCAGGTGACCCGGGCCCGCAGCGCAGGTGGGTGGCCTCGCTGACCTTCAGCCGGAGGCTCCGCTGCTCGTCGCGGTGCGGAGGATGCGCCGACCCCGGAGCTGCTCCTACCAGCTGCTGCTGCCGCCGCACGGACGCCCCGGCCGTGTGCAGGGGCTTCGCTGGGTGAGCGAGTGCGAGTGGTGTCTAACCTGCTGGCGGGGAGCAGGGACTGCGACCGGCCGGCCGAGTGCACATGCCCACAGGGCCATGTCCACTCAGGCGTGGGCAGGGCCAGGTGAGGGTGGGTGAGCTTGGCTCAGCACCAGGACTCCCATCGTTGGCATGGGATAAGGAGTCCTGCGGGGGTCCTAGCTTTAGGGGCTGGTGTCGATTCTGAGCTGTGTGAAACCTGCCAGGGTTTGCCAGTGGAAAAGTTCCCTGAAGCTTCAGGAAGGAAGGAGCCGGCCAGAGGGAAAAGAAGGCGGTGGCTGTGGCAGGCTGAGGGGCCCTGTGGTGGGTCTTGCAAGGCAAACCAGGGGATAGAGAGAGCTGGCCCACCAACATGGCACGGGATCCCCTTCTGAGTAGAGCACCCCCCACAACACACACTAGGAAGTTGCAGGAAAATTGAGCAGCATGAAGGGTCCCGGGCCCCCTCGCCCTGTAAAACTGGGAGCCACTGGGCTGGAGCCAGGCCTGCCTGCTTCCTTCTCAAGCTATAATTACTAGTGCATCTCCTGTCCCCTTTCCAGCTGTGGAGGCAAGGCAGGGTGGGGGGAGGTCAGGTGCTGGGGACTGTGAGGTCACAGGCAAGCCTCCTGGGGCCCAGCGTCTGGGAGGGGCTGGAGGAGGCCGCCAGGCTGTCTCCTGGCTGCCGGTGGCCCTTGCAGCTGAAGGGTGCCTGCCTGTGTGGGGAAGTGGGAAGAGTGGGAGTGAGGGCTGCTGAGCTGCCAGGAGCAAGGAAGGGGTGTTGCTGGGAGCCTAGACGCTCAGGGCCAGAAACAGGTAGCTGCAGTGTGTCCAGAAGGTCCCTGAACAAAGGCTGGACTGGGGAGTCCCCAGCACCTGCCCCCTCACCTCTGAGTGCCATGTGGGGCCCCAAGAGGTAGCATTTGGCCAGCAGTGTCCAGTGCTGGGAGGGCTCTGGCTGTGCCCGCAAGAGCTCAGAGAGGCCAGCAGGCAGCTGCATAGGGAAAGGATTCTACTGGAGGGAATGTGCCCAGTGTGGCAAAGGCAGAGGTAAATGGGACAGGAATGGGTGGCAGGCAGGGCAGGGTCAGGGAGACCTTGTGGAGGACCTGGATGCTCTCTGCAGGACACGGGAGGAGTGGCCCCATTTGGCAACCTGCTGGCTCCACTCAGCACCCTACACCTGTGAGTGTGTAGCTGTCACTGTTCCCATTTGACAGATGGGAAAGTGGAGGTACAGGGAAATGTGACAGGTTTGTGCTGCAAAGTTGGGCCCCAGGCCTGGGTGGTCATAGCCAACATAGTGTGCTCACCCAGGGCACCCTGGCCTTTATCCATCCCCCATCCTTCCCCACACAGCCCCACCTGGTGTCTGAGCTCGACCCCAGACAGCTGGTTTGCAGGGTCCCCACACCACGTGGCTGTGAGGATGCACAACAGGGCATGGGGGCGAGGGAGGAGAGGCTGGCTGGCATCTGCTCCTTGTACCAGCTGAGGGGCAGGTGAGCAGGGAGCTTCCTGCAGCTTCCCCAGCTGAGTTGTTGACACTAGGATGCTGAACCAACAGGGAGGCCGTCAGCTCCATCCGTGGGTGGTGCAGGGGGCATAGGTGCTCCTCAGGGGTTCCACAGGTGGGCTAAGGTCATGGACGTCCTCCAAGCGGTCACTATGCGTGTCCTGGCCACACTGGATCCTTGTCATCTCCCATGGGGTGGGCCCCACGCACAGGTCACTAACACTGAAGCACAGAGGGCTAAAGCAACACAGGTCACAGCCAGGTAGGAACGTGAGGGACAGGATCTGGCCCTGGAGCTCACTGCTCTCTGCAGACCTACCCCAACCTAGAAGGTTCTACAGTTTTACAGACCTAATGTGCCATGACTTGCTGCTGGCCACGGATGTGTGCCCCCAGAACACACCTGAGGCCACTGTCCCTTTGCTGTGTAGAGGGAAGAGACGGGCCCACAGGCAGCAGAGGGGCGGGATGGCGTGGCCCCACCGTCCTGTCTTCCTCTGCCCAGGGCCGGTGCAACATAGCATCAGCCAGAACTTGCTTTCCAGGGTCCTGTGTAAGGGAGCAGTGCACTGTGGGTACCTGGACATTTCGACCCGGGCAGCAAGGAGTCATTAGCTCTGGGGCACAGGCTGGGCAGCATTCCTGCCTTTCCTCCTTCCCCTGGCTCCTCCTCCTCCTCGTTTCCTGTCCCTGAGTCTCCAGGGCTTTGTGTCTGGCACTAGGCTGGGCCCAGTGACCCCAGCAGGAATACCCTGGGGACACCTAGTAACTTCCGTCCAGCCTCGGGCCAGGCGCCCGTGCGCGCCAGCCCAGGCAGTCAGTGGGTTTATGTTTGGAATCAGAGTCCTCCCAGGCGTTTCAGGTAGCGGGTGGGAAGGGAGAGCTGGTGGCAGCAAGCTGGGTGGAAGGAGAAGGGGCAAGTGCAGTGGACACTGGTAGGAATTGTCCCCAGGGGCTCAGTCTCTAGGGCACCTCCCCTATGCTTACTATGAGCCTCAGTAAGGGACAGTCATGACTGTGCCTGGCTCATGTGTGATCTGTCATCATGACAATGGTGTTTATGATGTGCTCTGACTGTGGCAGGCAAAGAAGGAGGGGTTCCAATGGCTCTGGGACTCCCACCGAAGGGACGCTGGGGGAGGGGCCGATTCTCCCTTTTTTGGCAAGCCCCTCCTGGGTCCAGTCACCCTGCACTCCCAAAGCCCACACGTCAGCCCCTGGGTCTCTTGCATGTTATGCAGGTGCAGAAGCCAAGGAAGAGGGAAGTTGAGGCACCTGTGCACTGTTGCGATTGTGCCTGAAGCCCCAGGCCTGGAGCTGGTCTCCAGCTTCTGCTGCTGCTCCTCATGGCTCCTGTGAGCTCTTGGGCTGGCAGCACGGTGCCCTCAAGGGCTCCCTGTGGGGGCAGGGCTCTGAGGTCTAGGGAGGCGGTACCAGGTGGCCACCCAGGGGATGGCATAGCAGGGGGCTGAGGCTGCATAATGACCGGACTGTCCATTGCCCTCAGACGCCGCTCACTGCCAGCCAGGAGTCTCTGGATTTCAGCGGGAGCCTGGAGCAGGTAGGATGTGGTTGGAGGGCACGGGGCCGTGGGGAGGCCTGGGCCTAAGCCCACTGTGCCCTCCCCAAGGCCTCCACGGAGCGTGTGCTCAGGGCTGGGAAGCAGCTGTACCGGCACCTCCTGGCTGCCTGTCCAGGCCTCATCCGCGACCGGAAGCATCACCTGAGGCTCTATCGGTGAGAGGGCTCCTCCCACTGCCCACAGGAGGACCTGGGCATGGGCTGGCCACTGCCCCTCTCAATGGCTTTGTCCTCCAGGCAGTGCTGCTCTGGCCGGGAGCTGGTGGATGGGATCCTGACGCTGGGGCTGGCAGTGCACTCGCGTAGCCAGGCCGTGGGTATCTGCCAGGTGCTCCTGGATGAAGGTGCCTTGTACCATGGTGAGCCCCACGGCAGGGGCTGGCTTTGCACTGGGGACCCAGACCCACACAGCCTCAATTTCTTCCCCTCCACCTCTCTGTCCATAGTGAAACACGACTGGGCCTTCCAGGACCGTGATGCCCAATTCTACCGGTTTCCCTGGCTGGAGCCGGAGCCCACAGGGAGCCCCGAGGCAGAGGAGGAGCTGGTGGAGGCCATGGCTCTGCTGGCACAGCGAGGGCCTGACGCTTTGCTCACCATGGCCCTTCGCAAGCCGTGAGTCTGGGAGTCCACCTTGCTAGCCAGCGGGATGAGCTGAGTGGAGCTGCAGGCCAGATCCTGGGCCTCGGTGGGCAGGCACAACCTGAGGGGGTGGGCTTTGAAACCCTGGGCAGGTCTGGGTTCTAGTTCCAGCTAGGCCAGGTTCCACCTCTGTAGAGTGGGCGGGGACAGCGGTGCTCGCTTCACCAGGCTGCTGTGAGGGCCGTGTGTGGGAGGTGATACATGCAAGCACCTGGCCTGGTGTCCAGCACCTGCCACTCTCCATAAAGGTCAGCGGAGGCGCCGGCTGGCCCTGGGCCTGCCTGCATTCCTCCCCAGCCCGCACTTTAACGCTGGCTTCCTGTGCTGTGCCACAGCCCCAATCAGCGCACACATGAGGAGCTAGAACTCATCTTCGAGGAGCTGCTGCATATCAAGGCTGTGGCGCACCTGTCCAACTCGGTCAGTCCCACCTGCCTGCCCTCCATACATCCTCTCAACTGCCTCCTGCTGCTGCACTCTGGGATCAGCAGCACCCCCTCACATTCCCCCGCCCCGATCAATGCTCACTGCCTTCTTTGGCTGCAGGTGAAGCGGGAGCTGGCAGCAGTTCTGCTCTTTGAGCCTCACAGCAAGGCCGGGACTGTGTGTAAGTGGGACTGAGCCCTGGGGCCCCGAGCAAGGTGTGTTGGGGGGTGCCGTGTCTGACTCCTGCCTCGCTCAGTGTTCAGCCAGGGCGACAAGGGCACATCGTGGTACATTATCTGGAAGGGGTCTGTCAACGTGGTCACTCACGGCAAGGTGAGCCCCCAGCCCCTTCCCCCACCTCCCCTGTCACCTGGAGGGCAGGCTGTAACTGGGTCCCTACTGCAGGGACTGGTGACAACCCTGCATGAGGGAGATGACTTTGGGCAGTTGGCCTTGGTGAATGATGCACCTCGGGCAGCCACCATCATTTTGCGAGAGGACAGTTGTCACTTCCTGCGTGTGGATAAGCAGGACTTTAACCGTATCATCAAGGTGCCTCATTGGGGATCCGAGGAGCCGTGGGGGCTGGAGCGGGAACTGCACCTGGAGTGGGGGGACCGGGGCAGGTTGTTTGGGTGCGGCTTGGATGGGAGGGAAGAGCTCAGGGAGGCTCTGGCCAGCCAGGGCAGCTGGGGCTCAAAGTGCGTCTGTCCCCCAGGACGTGGAAGCCAAGACCATGAGGCTGGAAGAGCATGGCAAGGTGGTGCTGGTGTTAGAGAGGGCCTCCCAGGGTGCCAGCCCTGCCTGTCCCCCGACGCCAGGCAGGACGCGGTACGAGGCAATTCCCCACCCCTGGGTCAGCCTCAGGCTACCCTGGGCAGGGTTGGTGGACCAGGCTGGTAAACTTGGCGGAGGGGGAGTGGCATGATTGACAACTGGTGTCTGCTGGGGAGTGGGGGTGGGCACAGTCAGTTCAGAGCCCACCTTTGCCCCAGGTACACAGTGATGTCTGGCACCCCAGAAAAGATCCTGGAGCTCCTGCTGGAGGCCATGCGGCCCGATTCCAGCTCCCATGACCCCACAGGTAGGGGCGGCAGTGGCACTGCGTATTCAGCACAGTGTAGGGGTCAGGACCTCAGCTGGGTCTTGGGGAGGGTCGCCCTGCTCACAGCACTGACCTCTGAAGCCTCCCACCCCCTCCCCAGAGACCTTCCTCAGTGACTTCCTGCTGACCCACAGCGTTTTCATGCCCAGTGCACAGCTCTGCCCTGCACTATTGCACCAATATCCTTCCTACCTGTGAAGGGGGCATGGGGCACCCCGTGAGTGTGTGACAGAGAGACTATGTGAGACTTCTGAGTGTCTGTAGGAAACTGTTAACTGTGTATGACTTGTGTGAGAAAACGAGTGTGTTGAGAGTATGCGAGTGTGTGGCAGAATGTGTATGAGAAAGAATGCATTGAGAGGCCGAGAGCTGTGACAGAATGGGAGACTGTGAGTGAAAAACTAGTGTGAGAGAGACTGAGTGTGAGAGACTATGAGAGTGTGACAGAAAGGGGGAGACTGTGTGACAGAATGTGGGTGGGAGAGGCTATGAGAGTGACAGAATGGGAGAGACTGAATGAAAAACTACTGTGAGAGTGTGTGAGAGAGACTGAGTGTGAGAGACTGCGAGTGTGAGAGGCTATGAGAGTGTGACAGAACGTGTGAGTGTGAGAGAGACAGAGTGTGAGAGAGCATGTGACAGAATGTATGTGAAAAGGAAGTGAGAATCCCAGGAAGCTGTGTGACAGAATGTGTAAGAGCGTGTGAGTGTCAGATTGTGTGAATGTGTGAGTGTGAGAGAGACTGCAAATGTGAGTGTGTGTGACATTGTATGTGAAAAGGAAGTGAGAATCTGAGGAAGCTGTGTGACAGAATGTGTGAGAGACTATGAGAGATGGTGTGTGAGAGAGATTGTGAGAGTGTGTTAGTGTGAGAGAGAGCTGCCTGCTTCCCTAGCTGTGCCGTGCCCTGGGCCCTCTGCTGTGTGTCTTATTCCTTGACCGACGCCACCTTCCACGCGCAGCCTGCGGGTGGCAGTGAACGAGAGCACAGTTCATATGTGTGCAACAAGAGGCAGCAGATCGTGCGGCTGGTCAACCAGTGGGTGGCCCTGTATGGCCCCATGCTGCATGCAGACCCTGTGGCCTCCAGCTTCCTCCAGGTGCCTGGGCGTGAGGGGTGCAGCTGGGCCCCCGGGACTGCAGCCAGCTCAACACCTCTGCTCTTCACAGGGTTTCTCCAAGCTAGTGAGTGGGGATGTCCAGCTGAGTGGCCTGCTAAAAGGACAGTGGCCAGAGAGGAGGCGACTGCACAGGTGACGCTTGACTCACCCTGGCCCATAGCACCGGGACCAGCTGAGTCCTGGCCAAACCCTCCCAACCCATGCCTCTTGTCCATGTCCCTGGACGCCTCTGCTGTCCTCATGTCCACCATCTAGCACATTTATTGCTGGAAGCTCTTGGTGCCAGGGCATGCCAGCCCCATCCGATGAGTCACTGAGGTCATTACTGCCTTCTCAGACATTCCCACTGAGGCTAGGCATGGGGTCAAGGGTCCAGAACCTACCTAAACCAGCCCCACCCTCCCCTCCCCTGCTGTGTCTGGTCTCTCGTCTGTCCTGGGCTCAGGAAAGTGGGCAGAGTGGGGGCTGGGACCCCCAGACTTGCTGCTGCTGGGAGCCAGCTTCCTCTTGACGTCCCCTCTCCCGCTCCCCAGGCTGGAGAATGGCTGTGGGAATGCCTCTCCTCAGTTGAAGGTACCAGCTGGGACTGGCATGGGCTCTGCTGGGGGCCTGGCTGTGCACCACACATGCTTAAGCATTTGACTCAGCCCGGACCCTCCTTCAGAGGCTTGGCCTGACTAGATTCTTCATCTAGTCTCAGCCCCAAGCCGTGGGCCCCTCTGCGGGTCCCCTGCTCCCACTGGCTTCTTGTACATCTTCAAGGTGCAGCCTTGACCAATTCGGACTGGGGGGGAGTAGAGGCTCACAGGTAGATGTTTTGACCAGTGAGAAGGGAGCAGAGCAGGGGAACCCTGGGACAGAAGCATAGCTGCCAGCAAGGAGCAGCAGAGGGGACTTCTTACCAGGCCACAGAGCAGAGCTAGCATGCGGGAGGGGGACTTGGGTACACAGGGGGTGTCAGCCCTTTCCCTAGGCTGCCATCTGCCCAGCCTTGCTTCCTTTTCCCCTCAGGCCCGGAATGCACCTGTTTGGTTCCCCAGCCACGAAGAACCCCTGCCCAGCAGCAACTGTGCCATCCGAGCCGGGGACAAAGGTGAGTGGCTGGCCAAGCAGGCCCCTTGCAGACTGGGGACCCCTGTGCACTCCTCCCGGGTGGGGAGACCAGGCAGCGCCTCTAGCTCACTGTCGTCCTCCTCTGCAGTGTCCTATGACGTCTACCGGCCCGACCATTCGGGGCTGACCCTGCAGCTGCCCGTGACGGCCTCGGTGCGGGAGGTGCTGGCAGCCCTGGCTCAGGCAGATGGCAGAACCAGTGGTCAGGTGCTGGTGAAGGTCAACTCTGCAGGCGGTGAGCTGTGGGGGTGGATCCTGGGGAGGAGTCACCCTGGGTCTGCATCACTTCTGGAGGGGGTACAGCCTGCGGGTCACACACCCCCAGCAGAGGCACAGCAACCCTTTGACTGTGGAGACTGCTAAGAGGTTTGTGGATAGGCAGCCAGGATGTCTGTGCATGCCTCATGTGGTTGAGTCGCTGCTCACTTGGGCATGCAGCAGGCACTTCTGCGACCTGCTGAATGTCGGGGGGCTAGAGAAGGAGCTGCTCTGGCTGCTGGGCAGGACAGTGAGCCAAAGACTCGGCACACAGGCCTTGAGCAAAGCCGGGGCGTGCTGTGGCTGTACGAGGGACGTTGCCACCTGGACAGAGCCCAGTTTTGTCTGGCAGTCTGGCCAGAGCTACAGGGGGTGGGGCATAGAAGCCACCTGTGCCCCACCCCTGGAAGCATTTGCCCCCTGGTGGCCGCCTGGTGAGTTGCGGTTGCCCAGGATGGTTTCATGGAGGTTTTCAGAGGTGCCTACCTCAGACCACAATGATGGGCAGCTCTCAGGAGCCTATGTTTTACTGCAGTCCCATGAGCATGGGTATTTTTAGCTCTTATACACATGTTGCTACACTGCTGTGACACCAGTGTCAGGCTGTATACATGACAAAAATGCAAAGCAGTTTACTTTCTTTGACTCTGGCCTGGGAACACAGTCCCGTCCATGGCAGTGCAGAGGGGCAGGGTTGATGGACAGCAACACTGAGATGTCCTCAGGCCTTCCCATGTGTGTCAGGGACTCAGAAACACAGCACATGTGTATGCTCAGGTGCGTCTTCTGGCACCACCCTGTGAACACTGATGCTTGGAGGGACAAGGTCTCCCTGCTGCTGAGATCCCCCTTCCTGCCTGGGTGATGTGTGGCTGGGCCCCTGACCGCCCAGTGCAGCCTTCACTCTCTGTGCAGATGCCGTGGGCCTGCAGCCAGAAGCCCGTGGTGTGGCCACATCTCTGGGACTCAATGAGCGGCTGTTTGTGGCTAACCCGCAGCAGGTGCATGAGTTGGTAAGGCCAGACAGAGATGGGGATGGCTGCCAAGGAGCCCCAACTGGGGAAGCATCCAGGACTGTCAGATTGCCTGGGTGAACAGACTCCTGGAGGGGTGGTGGTCTCCACCTCGGGACACTGTCAGGAAGACCCCAACAGCCCCTGTACCTCTGCAGCATGCCCTCATGGTCCCCAGGCTCTGCCCTGAATCACACAGGCCACCCGCACATGTGCTCCCGTTTGCAGACCCCACACCCTGAACAGCTGGGGCCCACAATGGGCTCAGCTGAGGCACTGGAGCTGGTGAGCGCCAAGGACCTGGCAGGGCAGCTAACGGAGCAGGACAGGGATCTCTTCCACAGCATCCACCAGGTATGGGCCATGGGACCATTGGGGAGGGGGCAGACCGCCTGCCCCAGGCAGCTCTTACCTCACTTCCCCTGCTAGGTGGAGCTGATCCACTACGTGCTGGGTCCCCAGCACCTGCGTGATGTCACCACCGCCAACCTGGAGCGCTTCATGCGCCGCTTCAACCAGCTGCAGTACTGGGTGGCCACAGAGCTGTGCCTCTGCCCCTTGCCTGGCCCACGGGCCCAGCTGCTCAGGAAGTTCATCAAGCTGGCCGCCCAGTGAGTCCTGGACTGTGGTTGTGGCGCTGCTCCCCCCGCCCCCATCTGGCTCAGGCACCACACTGAGCTCTTTGCTTCTCTGCTCACAGCTTGAAGGAGCAGAAGAATCTCAACTCGTTCTTTGCCATCATGTTTGGTCTCAGCAACTCGGCCATCAGCCGCCTGGCCCGTACCTGGGAGGTAGGGTCACCTACCAGGTCCTGGTCCCCAGGGAGACAGGGCAGGGCAGCTGCTGGAGGCCACAGCCCCTATCCATTTCACTGTCTTCCAGCGGCTGCCCCAGAAGGTTCGGAGGCTGTACTCAGCCCTCGAGAGGTTGCTGGTGAGTGTTGGCCCACCTCTAGCCCATAGCCCGGGGTAGGGTACCATGGTATCTGCACGTGTACCAGGCTGGGAGGAGCGAGACACAGGCCTCTGGGATGGGGCATGATGTTACACACTAAGCTGTGTGTGGGTGTAGACAGGACATGTGGTTGTGCAGTACCCACCCTGAGTGTGTGTTACAGGACACGTGGTGGTACAATGCCCACCCTGGGTGTACAGAGAGGGACTGAGACAGAGGCCCAGAGATCTGGGGAGAGGCAATAAAAGGGTTTCCCAGGAACCCTCACCTGTAACCTCCCACTGTGGGGCTTGCTGGGTGCTGGTGGGAGACTAGGAAGCCATGGCATCAGCCCCTCCCCCTGCGCTGAGCCCCAGCGGTGTGACTTGGGACAGGCTGCCCCCGAAGCCATCCTTGTGGCTGAGAGAAGTGTGTTCCTGGGCCTGTCAAGGGCAGAACCCCATTGTGGTCCCTCTCCCACAGGACCCGTCCTGGAACCACAGGGCCTATCGCGTGACTCTCGCCAAGCTCTCCCCTCCAATCATCCCCTTCATGCCCCTCCTTCTCAAAGGTAAGGCTGGGCACCTCCCCCACCCCTGGCCCCTGCCTGCTACCCACCCAGCAAGTAGTGCAGAAGGCAAGGCCAGAGGAGAACTGCGAGGGCCTCATGAGGTTTGGGCTTGGGGCCTGGCTTGCTCTAGAGGTCACGACAGCCCATGTGGGAGCAGGAGCCAGGGAGGGGGCACTGAGAGCAGACCCCCTTTTAGATATGACCTTTATCCATGAGGGAAACCGCACGCTGGTGGAGAACCTCATCAACTTCGAGAAGATGGTGAGCATGGAATCCTCCCTGCCCTGGGGGCTGCAGAGCCTCAGTGCTCCTTCTAGCCCCCCTTGGAGCCTCTAATCACCGCAGCCCCAGGCAGGGCGGGGCCAGTGCTCACTCACTTCTTGCCCACAGCGGATGTTGGCCCGAGCCGTGCGGGTGCTGCACCACTGCCGAGGCCACGGTCATGGTGAGAAGGCGGACCCTTTGGGCAGAGCCCCGCACCGCCCCACACGCCCTGGCTCAGCTGATCGCTGACTCCCACCTCTCACCCACCCAGCGCCCCTCTCCCCACTCAGGACCCGAGCTGCCCACATACACGAGGACAGCCAGGCATCGCGGATCTCCACATGTGAGTAAAGTGGGTGCTACTGTACCTGGATGTGCGCGCCCTGTCTGCACCTCTGTTTCCCCAGCCCTCAGCCAGCACGGCGGCGCTCAAGCCTGGTGCCCAGTGTAGGCTCCCCTGCTGCTGCCACACAGCATCCCCAGCCCGCCTGGTTTTAAGTCCAGTGTAGTGTCCACTCTAGGTTTTTTACGATGGACCCATTTATTTAAAGTCATACACACACACACACACACACACAATGTGAAGAAAGAGAAGGAGATCTTCTGTCTGCAAGGTTTACTCCCAAATACCCACACCAGCCAGGCTGGGCCAGGTAGGAGCCAGGAGCCAGGAGTTCTGTCCATCCAGGTCACCCACATGGGTGCAGGAGCCCACACACTTGAGCCCTCACTCACTACTGCCTCACAGGGGCTGCATTAGGGGGCAGCTGTAGTGTGCGCTCAAGCCTGAGTGTGGGCACCTGCGGCCGGCCCGACCTGGAGTTGTATGACCTGGAGCTGTAGGACATGGCTGCTAGCATCCTCTGCCCTCTGTGTCTGCAACTGTCCCACTGGAGCTGTGCGGCTGTCGCCTGCCTAGGCATGAGGGGTGGCAGTAATTGCACTTGCTCCTCTTAGCCCAGGGGGCTGCTCCCTGAATTTTGATTGGCTCATTTTTGGTTTATCGAAATAATTGCTCATACACACTCCTACTCTGTAAAAACCCTGCAACTGTATTCAGAGTTGTAGGACAACAAACTGTGTTCCTTTTCAGCAATTTCTGGCCCTAGTAAGGGGTTTGATGATATTTGAAGTCCCAGAGATCTGCTTTCTTCAGATCCAGCCTCTTTTTTTAATTTAAGATTTATTTATTTTACTTGAAAGGCAAAGTTACAGAAGGAGAAAAAAAGAAAGAGGCTGTCATCTGTGGATTTGTTCCCCAAATGACCACAATGGCCACGGTTGGGCCAAGCTAAAGCCAGAAGCCAGGAGCTTCATCCTGACCTCCCACGTGGGTGCAGGGACCCAAGCACTTGAGCCATCTTCTACTGTCTTCCCATGTACCTCTCCCGGAAGCTGGATCGGAGATGGAGCAGCCAGGACCTAAACTGGTGCCCAGATGGGATGCCGGCATTGCGTGTAACTGCTTAATGCTCTGTGCCACAATGCCAACCTCTAGGCCTGTCTGTTGTGGGGCAGGGGGAGTTCAGAGGCGGTGGGTGGGGAGCTGTGTGACAAGTGTCAGCAGAGGGGCAGTGCCGTGGCACTTTGCTGACCCCTCTTGTCCACCAGGCTCGGAGCAGTCCCTGAACACACGGAATCCAGCCAGCGCCTGGGCGGATGTCCAACAGCTAAAGGTCATCGACAACCAACGGGAGCTGTCCCGCCTGTCACGGGAGCTGGAGCCGTAACGAGGGCTGCAGCAGGCACTTCCCCCAGGAGGATGACTGGGCGGAGGGACCCTCTGCTGGGCAGGGGACCAGACTGGGCTGGACTGGACTGGAGGTTCCAGGCATGGGCAGCACAGAGCTGCTGTGCCCTGGAATGACTGAAGAGGACTTGGAAGTGGAGCTGGCAGGGCAAGCCCCAGGGGCATGGCCAGGACTATCCAATAGAGCTGTGCACAGCAGGTGTGCCCCAGGCCCCGCCTCCACTCTGTTGTCTGAGTGCTTGGTATGTGACCTGTGGCGTCCTGGAGGTGTGGGCAGGGCCTTGTGGGAGGGGTAATCCCTGAAGGCTTGTGTTGTTTTTTTCTGAGGCCAGCTGTGTGTACCTGCCCTTGTGGCTGAGGGGACCAGGCCCTGTCCTCTGGGACCCAGCAGCCAGGAACAGCTGGTGGCTGGATCACACACAGTCTCCCCAGGACCCCTGCTAGCCACCCTTCCCAGCTGAGGCAGTCTGCTCCCTCCCTGAGTGGAGGAGGGGAAGAGTGCTTCGGAAGTCCCAGAGGCTTTTGTTCCTTCTAGACCCAGGCTGTGGTTGGCATCCTCTGACCCAGGGTGGACCAGGGCTCAGGGACACAGCTTCCCACGCCCCTCCCCAGGCTTCTGTGTAGCACTTGTGTCCTTCAGAGCTCTTGGCTGCCGGGCACCTCTCACACCTTGAGTGGCCCTGTGTGGGCTTCCTGTGTGGGTCCCTCCTGAGGCTCAGGGGAGACTGCCTCAGGAGCTCAGTGCTCGGAAACAGCACCAGAGGCCGAGGACTGAACCTTCTGGACCCCCAGACACCCTGTTCCAGGAGGCCCAGCTCTGTGTGGAAGGAGGAAAAGCAAAGGAAGTATGTGTGCACACGTGGTTGTGAGTTGTGCTTGAGTGGGTATGCACCTTTGTATGCTGCATGTGTGTCATGTGTGTGCATGCACAGTTATATGTCTGCTCCCATATGTCGCATGTGTGTGCAAAGAACTTCACTCAGCCTTCCCCTACCTTCCCCTGCTTTGTGCAGGCAGGAACCTTGGGGTACACTCCAGGAAGGGTTGAGCAGGGACTAGGGGTCCTGGCCCTCTCACCCAGCACCATCTGAGGTGGGGGGACACCTACCTTTATGGGCTTCCTGCCTGTGTGCCCAGCAGCCCCAGGCCCCACCTTGCCTGAGTAGCAGGGAACGTTGTTTCTCTTGTGCTGCTGCTGCTGGGTCTCTGTGGCAAACAGCTGAGCTCTCCTCCCTCTCTTCTCTCCTGTCTTTCTCCTCGCTTCCCTTTCAAAGAAGACTGTTATTCATTTGAAAGGCAGAGGGTTGAGGGCAAAACACACGATGTCTTCCACCTGCTAGTTCACTCCCCCAAATGGATGCAGCAGCCAGGAGCTCCATTCACGGGACCCAAGCACTCGGACCATCATTCACTGCCTTCCAGTGCACTGTCAGGGAGCTGCATGGCAAGTGCAGCAGCTGGGGCTGGAACCTGTGCTTGCCATGCCAGTGCCCTTACAGCCTTGCATCTTCCCATCTCACAGGCATTGAGGCTAAGACACATGTCTGGTGACAGTGCAGCCAGCCCCTGTGCTAAGCCCCAGCTGCACTGGCAGAGCCAGAGAAGGGGGTACCCCCCCTCCCTCTCCCCTTTTGAAAACAAAAGCATCATTTAGCTCTAGGCAGGAGTTTCAGGTCACCTGCTGGCTACCCTGAGGGCCTCATGGTGGAGGCCTAGGGGAAGAGGTAGAGGGCTTTTGGCAGGAATGGTGGAGGGATGGGGTGCTGGCTGCTGATTCAGCTGCAAGAGGACCTCCCACCACCCCCTCATTTCCTGCTGCTGAGTGGGTGAGCCAGCAGCCACCCCTGGGACGGAAAGACACTGTGGGGGTGTGTCCAGGCAAGGGAAGTTGCCCTACCAAGTCCAGCGTGGAGGCCCCTGAACCCTGGCACAGAGGTGGGGCACACCCTGACCAGGCCCTGGTCCTGAGACTGACGGAAGACTCCCATGATTTCCCCCAGCTCGGGGTACCAAGGCCCCTTCACTCGTGCCTGGAGGGCTCAGGCTGGAGTGGTCTGTGTCCATCAGGGCCTGACCTGCGTTCCAGACTCTTCAAGGCCTCAGCTGGGTTCCAGGCTGACGGCACCGGGAGGGGCTTGTGGCCACAGGGCCAGGGTGGCAGTCTGCACTCCTCCCAGGATGATGAGCAGGGTGGGTGCTTGGAGAAGTGAGCCTGACTCAGTCCACTGCTGCCTGGGGCTTTGGGGGTTGTAAGGCTGAGTTCATGTTCAGAACCAGAAATCTACACAGAATAGAGTTTAGCTTAAAACAAAGCTTTATTGGAAGGCACTCCCTGGCAAAGCTCACTGATCCCCTACGGACAGGGCAGGGAAATTATGCCTAGGGGCATGAGGGGTTGTTTTTATCAGGGGGGCTGTAAAGGTAGGGTTTGGGGGGCAAAGGAATGTACCTTATTTAGTTCTGTAGGAGGGGCTGCATTCTGCAGGTGCAGCTTTATCAGCCACTATTCTCAGCCTCCTCCTGGGCTGCCCCTCACCCATCCCAGCTGTGCCTTACAGGAACAGAGGTCTCACAGGGACCCTGAGAACACCACCCAGTGACCCTGGGAGCAAGGCAAGCTGTGTGCGGGCTCACTTGTATATCTGGCCTGAGAGTCGGGCACTCAGGGCTGGCACTGCTCTGCCACACTTTGGTCTGAAGCCTGCTCAGGTTCTGGTTTTCCTCCTGGTGTGTGAGTTGGGGGCAGCTGTGGGCATGTGGGTGCCTGGGTGAAGGAGTTTGACACTGCCCAGGTGGGTGCCTGGAGGTGGGAAGTGGCCCTGTGCCATGGATATGGGGGCCCTTTTCCTGTTTGTAGTGTCTGTGGTTCAGGGACTTCACTGCCTACAGTGGCCAGCTCTAAGTAGCTGTAGTAGTAACTGAACATTAGTGCCTGTGGAAGAGAAGCCTGCCCTGGATGCTGTGCCAGGAGGCTCAAGTGCCCACTGCTGGGTATAGGAAGACCCTGATAGTCACATGCTGGGACACTCATGCAAGGGTAAACAACACAGTCAGTGGACAAGGTCCGGGTTTAACTCCGTGAGGGATGCTCAGTAACTCCCCTGCCCCGAGTGGGACTCTGAAAGAAGGGAAGCCCATGTTTGGGTGGACACCAGCCATCTTGGCTCCTATCTTCTGTGGCTTTGTGGTGGCACCTTTACTGGTTCCGTCTGTGGAGCACTGGGCTAGGGTTTGGAGCCGACTGGTTGCCAGTGGGACATAGCTTTCCCCAGAGTCAGGCACAGCTGTTGGGCGACATCCACCTTTGAGATAGGCACCTGTCCTGCAGGATAACACCCAAGGCCTGATGACACTGACGTCTACAGGGACTGTCCCAGGGTGGACAGCTGAGCTGTGCAGGCCTCACCCTGCCCGGGGGGGCTGCTAGGTTCCTTGACTACTCTGCTGAGTCAGTTTGCCGCCGCGTCTGGCTCCTCGTGTGCCAGCTGGGCACTGACTCATCCTGGAGCAACTCCTGCTCTGGTCATGCCTGCTAGGGAAACAGAGGTGCGGAGGCGCCCTGCTGCTGTACACCCCCTTTGCCCAGCCGAGCCTCTGAAGACTCACTGCTGAAGGACCTGCTGGTTGGGGATGGGCTTTGGGGCAGGAGCTGTCACGGTCACCTGTCAGATCAGAGATTCCCAAACTTGTCGTCGCTGCCTCTGAGAGACAGAGCCACCAGGCTGACCGGCACACCTGGGGCCGGGGCTGGCCAGGTACCTCCTTTGGGCTTGGCTCCTGGCTGGCCCCAGGCAGGTATATCTTTGTCCACAACTCTCCTCTGCTGGCTCCCACACTGTCGCCTGGAACCTGCTTATTGCCGCTGTCTGGCATGGCTGGCAGAGGTACAGCAGTGGCCCCTCTGGGACCTGTGGTATATGGTGACACCAAGATACCATGAGTTGAGGAATAGGGAGCTGAGGGGCGGGTCTGCCTTCGACACCACCCTGGGGCACACACCCAATCCCTGTGGGCAGCTGCACATGTTGAGGAGTCACTGGCTGAGCCCCCCATCCACATTCTAGTAGCAGCTCCTCTCCTACCCTCACATCTGTGGGCGCCCTCACAAGTGCCTGCCCAGAGCCCTAGGAACCAAGCTGTGAGGTGAAACCTGTTTCCTGGCTTGGGGTCTAGGAGGCAGCTTTGTGGGAGCAGGGACCTCAGGTCCCCGGGATGGGGGCTGCCTTGGTATATGCTGCCCCGGCAGGGCTGCTGGGTAAGCACTGTGCTCCCATTGCCTTCTGCCTCTGGCCTCCACTGGATGCCTGAGCAGGGGACTCGCCAGTCTGGGGTTGGGAGCCCCCAAAGCTGGGGGTCAGAGGCCATCTCCTCCTTCGAAATGGTGCCAGCACTTAACTGCACAGGCAACCACATACTCCCCAAATGCCAATCTCCCCTCACTCTGGGGGATACCCCCATTCTGGGGAGGGAGCCAGGCTCTCACCCCATGGTGCTACCATTCTTGATGGTCTCTTGGATCTGAGATCCAATCTGTACTCTCTGCAGCAGCAACTGCTCAGCCTGGGTACCTGGGAAATATAGCTTTAGGTGGGCAGGCAGGTGTTTCACAGGTCCCTGAGGGAGGGGACCATCTTCCAAGCCCCTGGGCTCTGTTGGAACCACAGTTCTGCCTGCCATCTGCTTGAAGATCTCACATCTGTGAGGACTTAAGAGCCCTCACTAAGGAAGGGACACGAGGGAGGGGCCCCGGGATCCCAGGAGACAAGGGATGCTGGGCCCTTCCCAGAACTACTGTTCCACCTGGGAAGCTGTGAGCACCTGGAACAGGTAAAACCTGAACTGCTGACTCAGTGAGAGTCATCAGCGTCCCTTCTGGGGACTGACCCACGCAGATCCATAGCCACAGAGACCTATGAGCCCCACACCCGCCCAGGCACCTGCCATCTGTCACCCTTGGCGCTGGTGCCAGGAGTGGAGCAATGAGGCTGGGACTGTCCCTGCATGCCCCCCACTTGGATGGAGAGCCCCATAATAGACTTGGTCACTGTGCCTGGCTGCATGACCCACTTTGCTGCCATCACAGCTGGCAGGACCTGTTCCAAACACCTGGCAGGACCTGCTGGCCTCCACACCTTCCCCCTGCCCTCACTGAAACAGCTGCAGGACCCGCCCTCTCCTGTTGGCCCCACCCGGGGTCCCTCCCTCTTCTTCTCCCCCAAGGCTCCCAAGGCTCCAGACCCACAGTTCCTGGTGCCTCTAACAGCTCAGCCAGTCTGGGCTGCTCACCTGCTCCAATCAAGTCGAAGAGCCATCCCCCCTTGGGCTTCCCACAGCACCATGAGGGCCGGTATCCCACTGCTGGTGGCCATGCTCTGCAGCCTGGCCTGTGCCGGTAAGTCAGCCTGGAGCACACAGGCTGGGGTCAGGGTCTGCTGCAAGGAAGAGAGTTGGGGAGCAGGGTAAAGGATGAGGGTGGCTGGCTGGTGTGGAGTCCATGAAGAGCTGGGGGCCTGGCAAGCCCAGAAACCCCCTTCTCACAGCTGGATGGGTTGGGCACACACCTCCCTTCTTGCAAGCTGGTTTTGCCCTCTGGAAGACTTTACTTTCTGGGAGCACCATATGGCACAGAGTGGGGTTCCCAGTAGTCTGGCTGCAGGTTATTGCTGCCCAGGGGTGAGGCCTGCCCTTTAGGAGGGAGGCAGACCCTGGAAGAAACCACAAAGCCCCACCAGGAGGCTGTGCAATGGGTCAGAGGACAGGGACCCGAGGAATAGGGAAGGGCTTGACGGGCAGCTCTGGGGGAGCCTGATGACAAGACCTCAATGCTGCCGTGTTGATGGGTGGGAAGCATGTCCATGTGGGAGCTGAACTGGGGTGGGGGAGCGTCCTAGCAGACCCCGCTCTGCCTGCCCAAGGCCTGCCTTAGCACCCCAGGCACTAGCATCTGATCTTGAGATGTGAGGACCAGCCACACTCCAAGGGTCAGGATCCCCAGATGGGAAACCTTTCAGGAATGTTGTCCGTGGCCAGAGGGGGTGGCTTTGTGCAGTGGAGGAGTTTGCCAAGCCTTCTCAACTGAGCGCCCACCTGGGAGGAGGGGAGTATCCTAGGGCCAATGTTCCCTGAGATGTTCTGGAACACCAGCCTGGGAAGAGAGGCAGAGAAATAGTGGCTGGCGGGGACAGTGGTCAGTCTGGCTGAGACTGCAGGGGACTGTGGGATTGTGAGTTCTACGGGGCTTCTGCCAGTCTCAGGGCTGTGCTGCCAAGCGAGCATGCTGGGGACCTCATCCCAGTGAGAAGATACAGGCAGCGGGCCCAGACACAGCTCCTGGGTGATGCAGTCTCCTTGGAGACAGCAGCACTCCCGGAGGAGTTCACGGGGCTGAGTCCGCCCAGCCTGAGACCAAGGGCTCTGGATGAGCAACAGGTCTTGGGGTGTGGGGTGGGAAGAGGCAGAATCTGACTAGAAGAAAATAGAAGCCAACAGGAGGATGTTGGAGGATAGAGGCAGGGAGCCCAGGCAGGACCCCTGGCATATCTTCAGGAAGTAAGGGGAGAGAGGAGACCCTGGAGAAGGAGTTGGGCAGCCCCAGACAGGTCCCTCCCAGCCCTGCTCTCTCTGTTGTCCCTCGGTTACCTTGAGGCAGATCCAGTTGCCCCAGCAGAAGACCCCCTGGGGACCCTGGCACAGGCTGCTCCTGGGACTTCAGTGCTTGGACTTAGAGCAAACCCCCTGAGCCTGGGCCAGGGGTCCTCCTAGTACCTCAGCTGCCCATGGTGTGCCAGCCGCCGGAAGGAAGTAAATGCTTCCCAGGGCCTCTGCTGGCCTGGGCCTGCTTTGCCTGGGCCTCCTGCCCTGGTCCTGGATGTCCTGCCAGGCTGGTCAAGCGGGCAGCTGACTGGGGACCCCTCCAGACCTTACCATTCAGTGCCCAGGAGTGTGACTTAAGATTCCAGAGTGGTTCTTCTGGGTTCCCAGGGACCAGCGTGGCCAGTCCACGGGACCATAGTCCCTGGTGAGAAGGTACTTCGGCACTGGTCAGGCTGGCCTAGTGCCTCATCCATGGCTGAGGGGCACACGGGCCTGTGGCTGAGGCTGGCCCAGCCCATTGAACCCTCACCTCCCCCTCCATGCACTAAGTGCTTCACTAATATTAGCTCATATACTCCTCATAAATATTCCCTGAGATAAGCTGCATTAACTTCCCCTGATAAGGCAATGGAGGCACCCCAGGTTAAGTAACCTGAGTAGGAACCTGTAGCTGGGAAGCCATGAAAGCAGAACGTCAGTCGTGGACAGCTTGGCACCAGGGCACTGCTTCTTGCTGTCAGCCCCCTAGCCGGCCTGACCACCGAGCCTCCCCAGCCTTCTCCTGGCTGTGAGACGGTGTAGCTGGGTGGAGCAGGCAGGACTTAAATTATTCCTCTCCTGAGCCTGACACCCCTCCCAGCCTTCATGTCACCTTCTGGCCACCCCTAACTTTGCCCAGACACCGATGCAAAGTGACCACTTCACCAAGTTCAACACCCAGCTGTGCCCAAACACACTCAGCCCTGGTTCACATCAGACATCCTGTCCTCACCTGACCTTGACCTGCCCTCACTCACACAGCCTGGGCCCTGAGCTGACAACATCCCAACCTCAGAATCCACCCCCATGGCTGCTCACAGCTGTCCCAACACAGCCAGAGTCTGGAAGGAAGAGGGAGGTGTGGTGCTGAGAACACAGTCCCCAGAGAGCCCCAGGGGAGGGGGATGTGAAGGCAGCCCGGGCAGGAAGGGGCGGGAGCGGCAGCACCTGCTGTCCTACAAGGTTCCTCCTGCCAGCATCCGCACTCCCACTTGCCCTGTGGTGTCTGGGCTGGAGCTGGGTACTCAGGTACCCGGTAGGGGCTGTGCCTGCCAGCTGGGGCAGCTGGACTGAGACCCTGCTCTGCCTGATGATGAGCCCTGCTGCGCTGGGCAGGTGGCAGGAGGAGGCTGTGTGACTGTGTCTGTCCAGCAATGACCCCCTCCTGCAGGGGCACTACCAGGCAGGAGCTGAGCTTCTAGCCCCTCTAACTCACAGGGGAGACAGGATCCTGTGTGTCTCGCTGCAAGGAGAGATTCCCCCGGGGGTGGCACCTGCCAGTGTGATAGCTGGTGTCCCCGCTATGGGGATTGCTGTGCAGACTACATGTGCCTGCGTGCCGGTGAGGCTCCCGTGGGCTGGGGGCCTGGGAGGCACTGCAGTCCCCATGGGGACAGGGGCACCATGTCTTGCATCTCCTTAAGATAGTAGACATCATTTTCCCTTAGTATCTGAGCTTGCAGGATTCACAGTCTTGAAAGTGTAAGCCCCTGATTCTATGAGAGCAGAGTGAGAAAACGCGGCTACTTTAACACAGCTAATGTTATCTGCCACGGCTCAAGTTGCAAAAGTTCAAATCAGCAGTCACACACACAGCTTAGTCCTTGAGGCAGTGCCCTAATGGCCACAATGCCTCCAGATTGTCTCTCCTACCCCACACCCCATCAAATGGGACAGGGCAGATGCCTGGGCCATGTGGCCATTCCTGCTCAGACACACGATTCCAGCCTAGAGCCCACAGCAGTCATGGCCAGATAAACGCTTGCTCAGGGTCGCAATGTTGAGACTTCCGTCAACTTTTATTTTGTGACACACAGCTTTATGGTGTCACTGAGGCCATATGGGCACAAAGGCAGTGGCTGTCAGGAAAACTGGAGTAGTGCCGTCTGTGCCCCATGCCAAGCTTTACCTGGGGTGGCCTGAGTCTGCTGAGAGAAGTAGCACCTTACCCTGGTGGGTCTCCAGAGCTGCACAGAACATGCTCGGGCCTGCAGGGCTACCCACAGGTGGCAGAGCTCACCATGAGTGGCAGGGCATCTCATGGGAGGCAGGAATCCCCAGGGGAGGCAGATATTCCCATGGGCAACCCGGCAAGCAGAGACAGCCTAAGCAGGGCCTCTCAGACCACCAGGCTGGTGGTACATCCAGGCTGGAGTGTTTCACTTCCCATGCCTGAGCTTCACAGCTGGAAACTCCTTCCCCATAGAAGCACTATAGAGGGTACCACAGGAGCGGAAGGCTGGTGTACACTGGGACAGCCATGGTGGCAGCAGCTTCATGGGCAGAGTAGAGCTGGCTATCGCCCCGCTGTTCCCTTGGGTGACAGGGTGTTCCTCCACTGTGTGAGGGGGCAGGGACTCTCAGTCGGTGGGCACTCCTTCCTCCCCTGCCGCTGGCCCTCTCTGCTCAGGGCCAGCAAATGGCATACCCTCCCCACATGGCTTCTCAGGGAATAGCCCTTTGCCCTGACAATCTGCCCTGCCTCTGGAGCCCCCACAGGAAGGCCCTGCTATGAGGAGTGCCTTGGGACCCTCCGCGCACTGTCTGCCTGGAGAGCAGGGCACCCCTTAGGTGGTGGCCAGCCATCTGCCTTCTGCCAATAGGTCTCCTCCTGGGCCCATGCACAGGGCTGAAACCCTCAGGGAGCTCAACTGTGGCTTTGCTTTTTGTCTTCAGGTGGAGAGGACACCAAGGAGCCACAGCCATCTCTAGGACTGGGGGAAGAGTCAGGCACGGCCGCGACCAGCAGTGAGCCTGCTCCTCAGCCAGAGCGTGGGGGTGATGCTGAGGGCCTGGAGGGGCCCAGCCAGCTGTGGCAGGGCTGGGAGCTAGTGTGGGCATCGGGAGGGATTTCCTAGTGGACACTGCCCAGGTTCTGGGGCCCACACACGCTTCTGCCCTCAGGCTTGTATGCAGCTCCTGGCTCCTGCCAGGGTCGCTGCCGGGAAGCCTTCGACAGACATCAGCCCTGCCACTGCGATGTCCACTGCCTGCACTTCAGAAATTGCTGTGAGGATTTTCAGCGTCTGTGTGAGGCCCACGGTCAGTCAGGCCGAGACCCAGGGCTCCCTAGCCTGCAGCACCTCCAGGGTGTGGCAAGCCATGGGCCTGTGGAGGCTGAGATCCTGCCCTGCCATGCCCCCAGAGGGCTTCTCTCGCAGCAGCGACGCCATTTCTCGGGAGGAGCTGCGGAGCATCTCAGAGCGAATCTACAGGGCTGATACCAACAAGGCCCGTAAGGAAGACATTGTGCTCAACAGCCAAAACTGCATCTCGCCCTCAGAGACTGGGGACCGCGTAGACCGTTGCCCTGAACCGTGAGCCACCCCTCCCCGCATCTGGCAGGCCTGGCAGGGGTTGGGGGGCTGAACTTCCATAGCGAGGTGCACACCACCCATCCCCGACACCCCATAGGGAGGGCCTTAGTGGGTCCCTTCCACCCACCCCAGGCTCTTCAGCTACGTAAATGAGGAGCTGTTCTCCAAGCCCACATATGCGGCCTTCATCCGGCTGCTCAACAACTACCAGCCGGCCACGGGCCACAGGGAGCATATGGGCGCCCAGCAGCTGGCCGAGCAGCAGGCCTTCCTGCGTGAGGTCATGAAGACAGCTATCATGAGAGAGTTCTGTGACTTCCTGCTGCAGCAGAGTGAGCATGTGTGCTGGGCACAATGGGCAGGCGGGCACAGTGGGCACACCATGCAGTGTGGGCATGGGGCAGGTATGGGAGCCCACCGGGCAAGATTGGTGGCGTGGAAACCACCCCGCCGCCTGGTCATCAGGCTTCACCTCTGGCTTCAGGCTGGGGCTTTCTGGCAAGGCCCTGTGCCTACCCTACCCAGGGCACAGAGCATGGAGCTCCCCATCCTGCTCCCTACTGTCTG
Organism: Ochotona curzoniae; assembly: GCF_017591425.1. NCBI lineage: Eukaryota > Metazoa > Chordata > Mammalia > Lagomorpha > Ochotonidae > Ochotona > Ochotona curzoniae. The sequence goes on along the minus strand of NW_024465654.1, from coordinate 8,050,785 downwards.
GGGAGGGGCTGGTTGCTGGGGAATCAGCAACAACAGAAAATCCAGGGAGGCTGGCTGAGTTTGTTGCCAGGTCCTGCACATGTCCTCCCAAGCTCCAGGCAGCTGGGCTTCATCCAGGGCCCTCTGCCCAGAGCTGCTGCATTCTAGCTAGGGCGTCTTGCTGGGTGCTCTGGCAAATGGTGCACACTGCTCTAGACAGAGCCAAGGGTGAACCTGGCATGCTGCAGGCACAGCACAGTCCTCAGCTGCCCCCTGGCGTCCGACTAGCAGAAAACAATGAGACAGGTTGGCGGGCCAGGGACAGGACCTGGTCCAGGCGCAGGGTGGGAAGCGGCCCCTTGCTGAGGCCCTCGTGGCCCCATCATGGCCCAGCAGTCTCCTCTCAACATCGCGGTTTTGGGGATCTGGTTCTCAACACATGCCTGCTTGGGGACAGGTTTGGATACTACACTTGATCTTAGCCAAAAGGCTGAGAAGCGATTGGGGACAGGTTTGGGGTGCAGCATCCCGAGCTGCTCCATCACGCTGGGTTCGTTGGGCCAGTCCCCTGGCTGTCCACTGTCTTCTGCTTCCTCTGCTCAGTCCTCAGCCTCTGTATCAAGGCCTGGCATGGCAGGTGCCACTGACCATTGCTGCAAGGGAGGCTGGACACATGGGGAGCTGGGCCCAGCGTCTCTTGGCGAAGGCCCCAGCCCTGCCTCCCCTGTACAAGGTCCCATGTTCCCCATAGACCGCTATGACTCAGAGCAGGAGCTGGTGGATGACCTGCACAACATGTGGTTCGGGCTGTACTCCCGCAGTGGCGAGGAACGGGATTCCAGTGGCTTTGAGCACGTCTTCTCGGGTGGGTCCCTGCCCTGGAGGACCCTGGTGGAGGGGTGGGGGCCCGGGCTGCTCAGAGCATGTGGGGACATGATGGTGGGTCTGAGAGGCCATTCTTCAGGTTGACCTGTCCTGAGGAACTCAGAGTGCGAGCAGGACAGACCCACATATGGGTTCCTCTGGGATGGCCATTGGCCTCAGGGTGGCCTGGCCACATCTGTGGCCTCTTGCTTACAGTCCTGCCCCTGAGTCCCTCCTTGGCTAGACCCCTGAGACAGAGCCACGAGGATCCCCCAGTGGCCACTGGGGCAGGTAGCCAGGGAAGGGACCCTTCTGAGGGCCAGAACTAAAGGGTCTGGGGCCTGGGGAGAGGCTGGGACAGCCGGGTCACACGCCTGGATCTTACAGGTGAAATCAAGAAAGGCAAGGTCACGGGTTTCCATAACTGGATCCGCTTCTACCTGCAGGAGAAGGAGGGCCTGGTTGACTACTTCAGCCATGTGTACGATGGGCCTGTGAGTGCTGGGCCCACTGCCCCCATCCTGCCTTCTCTGTACCAAGCAGGGGCCAGAGGGTTGCCTTCCTCCCATGGCACCTGCAGGCAGCCTCGCAACGCATCTGCTGCCCTCTCTTCACAGTGGGATTCATACCCCGACGTGCTGGCCCTGCAGTTCAGCTGGGATGGCTTCTATAAGGAAGTCGGCTCGGCTTTCATCGGCAGCAGCCCTGAGTTCGAGTTTGCGCTGTACTCACTGTGCTTCATCGCCAGGCCAGGCCGAGAGTGAGCAGCCCGACTGGGGAGGCAACTGGGGTGGAGTGGCACACCCGCTGGCCTCAGGGTTAATCCACCAGCTTCAGAAACATTTTCTGCTTCTCCCCACAAGGGAAATCTTTGATTTTAAAGATTTGTTTTATTATTTGATAAGTAGAGTGACAGAGAGAGAGGGAGAGACATAGAGAGCTCTTCTACCTGCTGGTTTACACCCCTCCAAATGCCTATAGTAGCCAGAGCTGAACCCTGCTGAAACCTGGAGCCAGGAGTTCCCACATGGATGGCAGGGACCCTGGGTCTCGCTCCATCCCTTCACTGCCTCCCAGGCACATGAGCAGGGTGCTGGCTGAGAAGTAGATTCGCTGGGGCTCTACCTGGGCATTCCCGTATGGGATTTGATATGCTAAGCCGCTGCTGAGTCATAGCTTCCACCAAGTGAAACCCTCCCTGGGACCTGGGGTCACTCAGAGCTTGCTGGGGGCATTCAGCATGTCTGCTGGGCCCTGGGTCTGTGTGGGAAACCTCGAGACCCACTAAGCCTGGGGCCTCTGGAGGAGACTCTGCTCCTCCTGCTGCTCCAAAGCCCTTGAGGTCCTGTTTCACCTGGGAATGTCTCAGCCTGGGGGTTCCAGGGCTTCAGAGTGCTCCTGTGGATGAGAGAGCAGCGGTGTTCTTTGGGAGAACAGAAGAGAAAGAACAGGTCTGACCCTGTACAAATCAGTGCTGTTGTGCTGGGCAGCTTATAGGACCCAGACAGGGCAAGGGTGGCCCCGTGACCACATGGCCTTCCCCACAGGTGCCAGCTAAGCCTGGGTGGACACCCCTTGGCCATCCAGACATATACCTGGGACAAGAGCACCTACGGCAACGGCAGGAAGTACATCGCCACAGCCTACATCGTGTCCTCCATGCAGTAGGAAGGCAGGCAGGCAGCTTGCCAGCCTGAGGCGCACTGGCCTGTGGCCGGAAGTGTTTGACCCCAATCCATAACAGGCATCTCTGACCAGGAGACCCCATAACGGGAGTCACAGCCCACAGCTGGGAGCCAGGGCTTGTGAACCCACTCTCTAGGGAAGGATCTGTTCCCTCCTGGGCCTGGTGACACTGGGACTGGCACATGTCCTAGCTCGGGGGAAGAGGCCCAGGTCACCGAGTGTGGGGCTGGGGTCAGTGTCTCCTAGCCAGGCCCTGGGAATGCTGATTCACTCTGAGGGCTGTTCTGTGGACAGCCCCCGCTCCTCCCGCCCCCTAACTCTACACCTAATCTGGAAGCTTTCACTGGTGGGCATTCCTGCCCCAAGTCATCGTCCCCTCATGGGAAGCACAAGTGGTGTCAGCTGACACTGACACGTCCAATCGGGCTTCTCCAGGGGCAGCCCTTTGGGTGGGGAATGGTGAAGCTCTGGCTCAGCACCACCTCACAAAGGAACAGGTGCTGTCCCATAGGGCCAGCCTGGAACGACCATGTTCAGGGTTGAGTTGCCAATTAAAGATACTGAGGGGAACCTGAGCCACGTCTCTCTCTTCCTGGAGTTGGGCTGATGCTTCTGCCCAGGGTCTCTGCTTCTCAGGCGTGGGGGTGGGTGTGTGGGCAGCTGGCTCCCTGAGTGAGCTCTGAGACCAGGAGCAGCAGAGGCTCAGCAGCCAGGTGTGTGTGGAGGGGGCAATTGTGGCTGGTGGCCCCTCAACCGGTGCCTGGGGGTGCTTCCAGGCTGTAGAGTGAAGAGTGAACAAACAAGGAGCCCCTGACAGTGTCACGGGGAGGTGAGCCCCGTGGCTGCGGGAGCTGACATAGGGCTGGTGTCTGGGCCCAAGCTCTCTCTGCTCAGTGTGTCACCCTCCCCCCAAGAGGCCACTCTCACGAGGTGGACACCCCCTTTCCTGCACAGGTGCTATGCACTCACAGCATTACCGGCAGCATCCGACTGCTGCAGCTAGCAGCAGGCATGCCTGCTCGGCCCGTCCTCACTGTGGCACACCTAAACCACCAGGACTGGCTCGCCAAGATGCGTGTGCAAGCACGATTGGGGTTTACTCTCAACGGGAACAAACCAACCCGACTCTCCGCACCCTGTGGCTATCCGCGTGGCTGTGAGGTCCCAGGGAGGGACTCAGGAGAGTGGAATTTGGGGAGATCACAGAGATCTTCCAACCACTGGCTCACTCCCCCAGTGAGATGTGTGCACTGGGCCAGGCCATGGAGGTGGACAGGAAGCGGAGCAGTCGGCGCCCCTGAGTGGGATCCGTAAGTGGAGAGAGGGGCCAGCTCAACTCCACCAGGAGCACGACTCAGCACGACTCCTCTCCCGAGACGGCAGAGCACCCGGGTCCCGGGAAGCCCCTGGAGCTGCCAATCACCCGGCCGCCCCGGAGGACCCCGGACGGACGTTCTACGCAAGTGCGTGCGCAGACTTGTAGGGTGAAGTCGCGGCGGGAGTGACGACGTGAGTGCGACGGCGCGACTGCGACGCGTTGTGTGTGACGCAAGTGTGTGCGACGCGCTGCGGTGAGGTGAGCGCGGCAGAGCAGCTGAGCGGCTGAGCAGGTCTTTGCCCGAGCCTTCGTTACCCTGGAGAGGGTGTGGGGTGACCCCGGCCCCGGCCCGTGGTGTATGGAGAGCCGCCTCTGGCTTCCAAGAGGGACTGGTCCGCCTGGCTCTCCCTGGGGACTCTGCGCCCCGCGGGCACCACGGGTTCAGATCCCAGGCTCTACCTGGCTCGGGGTGGCCTTGGCTGGACAGAATGTCCACCCACGTGCCCTTTTGGAGTTGTTTGCTGGTGTCGCTCATCTGACCAGGCTCCCGAGTCCTTGCTCGGATTGGTTACTTGGTCCTTTTCTGTCACCTTTACGAGTCAGGATAGGGGTGGGTCTCGTGGCCCGTGACCCCTCATCCTGCAGCAGCCCCTGGCTCTGCCTGGACAAGCAGCCCGACTGCGCTAGTGTGTGGCCAGGAGAGAAGGGACTTGTTACCGGCCTTGCTGGAGTTGCCCCATGCTGCCTGCAGAGCGAGTAGTTGCGAGGGTTTGCCTTTCCCCTCTGCTGCCTCAGGCCTTGTGTGACCTACACCTGCCGGAAGGAGTAGAGCAGGAAGTCAGATGCCCGCACTGGCTCTGGTGGGCAGCAGCTGGCTGCCCTGGGGCCACTCGTGGATGCCGTGGCTGGCGGCTGAGCACATCTCGGTGGGAACTGCACCTAGTGTTTTCTGGGCCGGCTCCCTGCTCTGACCACACAGTGCTGGGTGCTGGTGGGACATGCGGGGGGACCCAGCATCTGTAGGGCATGCGGTGCTCTGAGCTACGGGATGGAGTGGGCTTGGGGCATCATGCACATTTTGAACTTACGGTGTCTTCATTTTATGTTGGGTTTGGGAGAGCATGGCTTCTTTGCCAGTTGAGGATTGTCTGTAACCCCTTTCTCATTGGGAATGGGTTGTTCACAACCTGTAGGTCAAAATGACATCAAGTAAAGCCTTGGAATTACAGCTGCAGGTGAAACAAAATGCAGAAGAGCTACAAGACTTTGTGAGGGATTTAGAGAACTGGGAAAAAGACATCAGGCAGAAGGATTTGGAACTCCAAAGGCAGAGTGGTGTTCCTGAAGAGGTAAGTGATGCAAGGGACGGTGTGAGAACGTCAGAGTTGGGAGAGTCTCCTTCTGAGTTGGTCTTTGTGATAATTGTGCTGACAGTACTATGATCTGGCTGAAAGGATGGCTTTGTGGTTGTGTTTAAAGGTAAACTGATACATCATGTAATACGTAGGGCATGTGTTTAGATGTTTGCGTAGATGAGTACTTCAGGAAGTTCAGAGGAAAATGAAATTACAGGGTCAGGTTATTTTAGAATCCATACATAGTATTTGTGTAATACGCATTTTACATGAACTTTTTGAACACCCCTTGTGTGTATGAAGTTCAAATTTGTTTTATCCCAAAATAAGCTTATCTTTTAATTACATTTCTATGAACATTTAAAAATTTTATATTTCAGATTTTTTGTAGAAAATACCTTTTTGCCTTGTAAAGTATTTACTTACTAGAGAGAGCTTGTGTGCACACACTTACTCCGTGCAGGCAGAATGGGGCCAGGTCTGGAGCTGAGGTTGCCCAGGTGGAGGGGCTGTCCCTGCTGCTTGCCTCTTGGCATTGGGGACGGCAGGAAGCAGCGTCCAGCTGCCCCACTATGCCATTCAGGCCTCTGCCCTGCCACGCAGACCTCGCCCCAGCCGAGGAGACGTCGAGTGGGAAGTCACCTTACCTTGTGCTCAGGCATCTTCGTATGAGGGTTAGGTCGTTTTTGAGGTTTGAATTTAGGATTGCAAATTGAAGTTGCAGGTTGAATTTCTAGACAATATTTTCTTTCTTTTTTTAATTGTTTTTAATAATCTTACTTAGTTGATTAGGGTACAAAGGGTCAAGGGCTACAGCGTGAAAGTGGGTAATACCATTGTTTCCACACTAATATTATAATTTTTTCCCTGTATCTGGGGTCAGGGGAGAAACAAAGGGAAAAGCCCCACCCAAATTCCCACCCATCCCAAGTTTATAAATTTGGTAAGATACTGTCTTTTTTTTTTTTTTTATTACAAAGTCAGATATACAGAGAGGAGAGACAGAGAGGAAGATCTTCCATCCGATGATTCATTCCCCAAGTGACTGCAATGGTCAATGCTGTGCTGATCCGAAGCTGGGAAGCAGGAACTTCCTCCAGGTCTCCTTTTGGGGGTACAGGGCCCCAAAGCTTTGGGTCGTCCTCGACTACACTCCCAGGTCAGAGGCAGGGAGCTGGATGGGAAGTGGAGCTGCCGGGATTAGAACTGGTGCTCATATGGGATACTGACACGTTCAAGGCGAGGACTTTAGCCACTAGGCCATACCGCCGGGCCCAACAATATTTTCTTATGAACAAACAGTATTCAACATTTTTCCTTTTTAATTAATTGATTTATTTGTAAGGCAGTTAGGTAGAGTGTGAGTGGTATCTTCCATTTGTGGATTCCCTCTCCAAATGATTGTGAAGGCTGAGGCTGGGCTGAGCTGAAGCCAGGAGCCAGGAACTCCTTCTGGGTCTCCTGAGTGCGTGCAGGGGCCCAAGCACTTGGGGCTTCCTTCTCTGCTTTCCCAAGTGGAGCAGCAGGGACTTGAACTGGCGCCACTGCGTAACCCACTGCACCAAAGTACTAGCCTCTTATAGACATTTTTTTTAAGCTGCAATTATTATAATGGCAGATGATAAATTTATATTCTTAGGTGTTAAGTTAAAAATTGCTTCTTAAAAATATAAATTGGTGACAATTTTAAACATCATTAGTTATACAAAAAATAGAGCAGAGTGGTGAAAACCACATACCTTTTTCTCCTAGAATTTGCCTCCTATTCGAAATGGGAATTTTAGAAGAAAGAAGAAAGTGAAAACTAAAGAATCTTCCAAAAGAATTAAAGAAGAAAACACAAAAAACAGGATAAAATCTTATGATTATGAGGCATGGGCCAAGCTGGACGTGGTGAGTTGGTGCCCTTCCTGTCTCAGCTCTTGGATAGGAATTTCTTGGAGTTTGAAGAATTGGGGGAATGTTTTACAGCCTCCCTGTTATATATGCACTGTTTCATCCTGCTGAGTTTGCTCTCAGTGAGGCAGCAGAGGAGGCAATGTTTCCTGGTGGTGGGACAGCGCGCGGTCAGGGTGGGTTCCTCTCTTTTTACAGAAGGGGTCCCTGAGGGCTGGATCTGTTCCGTAGTCTCTTCAGGGCTGCATCTTGCTTCTGACACAGGACAGGAGTGAGGGTTGGGACTGTGTGTCAAGAGGTGCATCTATTCTGTCACATGGTGACGTGGACCATGGGTATTGCTTCCAGAACCAGGTGTGTCCTCTTCCTGGAAGGGCTCCCTGCTGTTCATCCCCAGAGACAGGCTGTCCTCTACCTTGGAGGGCCCCTGCTGTCCATCCCCAGTTACCTCAGGGATACCTGTGGAGTGATTGCCAAGAGAATGTGCTTGTGCTGATGCTGGGCTGGGCTAAGTGGTCGGGCGAACAGGCCCGTCTGTCTGAGCTCTGGCCATGGCTGCTGTCCAGCAGCTGTGTTGGGACACCTGTGGCCCCGTGGTCAGTGCTCTGTCACTTGCTCAGGCTGAGCATTGTCTGCAGTTGTCCTCTCACTGCTGATACACCTGCCCAGCTGTCCTGGAGTGTGTGTGTGTGTGTGCTGACATGTCACAGCACGTCCGCTGCTTGTGTGTACTTACTGTGTGCCCATAAAAAGGAAAGTGGTGTTTAAAAATATATCATCCTGAAAAGTGTTCTCTCTCTCTCTCTTTTTTTTTTTTTTTCCTTTTTTAAGATTGATTTATTGGCTAGTCAGGGTGACAGAGATAAGCAAAGAGAAAGATCGAGCTCGCTCTCTGTAGGTCTAGCCAAGAGCCAGGAGTCCAGCACTCCCTCAGGGTCCCACCCCAGTGGGTGAGTCAGCACCCACCCCAGTGGGTGCAGGGGCCCAAGCACTCGGGCCATCTTTTTTTGTTCTTTTTTTTTTTTTTTAAGATTTATTTATCTTTATTGGAAAGGCGGATTTACAGAGAGGAAGATCTTCCATCTGATGATTCACTCCCTAAGTGACTGCAACAGCCAGTGCTTCCCTGATCCGAAGCCAGGAGCCAGGAGCTCTTCCGGCTCTCCCACATGGGTGCAGGGTCCCATGGCTTTGGGCCATCCTTGACTGCTTTTCCAGGCCACAAGCAGGGAGCTGGATGGGAAGCGGGGCCTCCAGGATTAGAACCTGTGCCCATAAAGGATCCCTATGTGTTCAAGTCAAGAACTTTAGCCGCTAGGTCACTGTGCTGACCCCTCGGGCCATCTTCTGCTGCTTTCCCAGGTGCATTTGCAGGGAGATGGTATGAAAGGACATCAGCTGGTACTTGAACCAGTACTTCCGTATGGGATGCTGTTGCTATAGCAGCGGGTTAACCAACTGTGCCTCAGTGCTGGCCTGAGCTTTCAGTATGTTTGACAGCATATGATCTTAGACACCCATGGCTTCTATGAGTTACTTGTTACCCTGAAAGAGGCTTGTAGTCAGAGAGTTAGGCTCTGGAGACTGAAGTGAGAAGCTTTTTGTGGTCAGCAGCTGTGGTCTTGGGTCTATGGTCGCCACACCACCTGGGTTCCTGAGTTGGACACACAGGAATCGGCTGGATTCCATTTTGGTCTCCTTGTGGAGAGTGTCAGTCACTGCCACTGCCCCTGGGCGGTGAGGCTGTGAGCCGTAGGGCTTGGTGCTGGGGTGCTCTGGGGTGGGACTTGTGGTATGAAGCCTCAGCACCCCACTGCCCACAGGTGGGGAGAGAGTGATGCAGCCTGCTCTGGCTCGGAGTCAGAGTCTTCAAGTCATTTACATTTTCCTCCGAGTGTGATTTTTTTTTTTTAAGAGTTATTTATTTGAAAGGCAACATTAGAGAGAGCAACCACTCTTTCATCCTCTGGTTCATTCCCCACATGGCCACAGTGGCCAGAGTTAGGCCAGAGGAAAGTCTTGAGCCAGGAGTCAGGAGCTTTGTCACATGGGTGCAGGGACCAAGCACTTAAGCCATCTTGCACTGCTTTCCAAGCCCCATTAGCTGGGACCTGGGTGGAAACTATAGCAGCCAAGACACAAGCTGGTGCCTGTACGGGGAACTGGCGTCCCGGGCACCTCTTTACCTGCTGTGCTATAGTGCGGGCCCCTCAAGATATAGTGGCCTGTAGGTCTATAAACTATAGTTGTTTAAGTTCCTGTCCTGCTGGTCGAATCACTTTGTGCGCTCCTTGCCCATGGCTTCAGGACAGCATCCTCGAGGAGCTGGACAAGGAGGACAGCACCCATGGTTCTGGGTCTCAGGAGTCTGAGTCGGAGGAAGACGGGATTCGCGTGGACTCACAGAAGGCTCTTGCTCTGAAGGACAAGGTACTACAGTGGGTTAGACTCCACAGCCAGGACAGGGAAGAGGGAGGCAGATGGGACATGAGGTAAGCTCGCTAGAGGAATCCATCCCAGAGAAGGGACCTATAGTCATAGTGCCCTGCCAGTGTGGAGCCAGGAGGGGCCGTGTGCCGGGTTGTTAGTGGCTGAAACTCCCCATTAGACACCTAAGCTTGCAGGCTGGTTAGTGAGGTCTCCGTTTCTTTCTTTCTTTTTTTAGATTTTATTTTATTTTTATTGGCAAGGCGGATATACAGAGAGGAGAGACAGAGAGGAAGATCTTCCATCCAATGATTCATTCCCCAGGCGGCCGCAACGGCCAGAGCAGAGCCAATCCAAAGCCAGGAGCCTCTTCCGGGTCTCCCACGCGGATGCAGGGTCCCAAAGCTTTGGGCCGTCCTCGACTGCTTTCCCGGGCCACAGGCAGGGAGCTGGATGGGAAGCGGGGCCGCCGGGATTAGAACCTGTGCCCATATGGGATCCCGGGTGTGCAAGGCGAGGACCTTAACCACTGCGCCATCGCGCCGGGCCCAGGTCTTTGTTTCACTGCACTTGCAGAGTCCTAGTCTCTTGATAAGCACGTGAGGATATAGCCACCCAGTCCTAAACTGTCTTGCCACATCATCAGGATGTCCATTCCAGAGGCAGGCAGGCTAGGCTCAGGTCTGAGCAGTTCCTGACCTTCCTGTTTCTCTACCGTCCACGCTGTGAGGTGACTAAGAGTATAATTGAATCTCCGGGCACTGTGGCACTGTCCCTGGCTTATTGTATTCACAGTACTGGCCCTGGTCCTGGAGTCCTGAGGGACTTCACAGATGGCCAGTGCATGGCTCTCAGTGTGGGTGCTGCACTCTCCTACCAGGAGCCTCAGGTATATGTGCTGTGCTCCACCCCACCCTGCCCATCTCTCGTGGGGTGCTGTCGTTTTTGTCTCAGACAGTCTCTGGGAATCCTGGAACATTGCACATGGTGAGGCAGATCTGTTCCGTTGCTTTTTAGAAGGCTTAGCTCTCTTCAGGTCAAACCTCCTCTCGATGTGTTTTACTTGTTTTTCTGCCAGGGCTTTTGGCTGCCAACCACAGAATGATGTACAGCAAAGGTCTGTGAAGGGCAGACATTGTGGCCAGGTGGGCTCAGCTGCTGCTTGGGCTTTCCATGTCTCCTGTTACTGCTAGTTAGTGCTGATTTGAGTAGATGAAAATATATAAACATTATTGAAAAGACCGTTTTGATTTTCTTTCAGGGAAATAAATACTTCAAGCAAGGAAAATATGATGAGGCAATTGAATGCTACACGAAAGGCATGGATGCTGACCCGTACAATCCTGTGTTACCGACGAACAGAGCATCAGCGCACCTCAGGCTGAAAAAGTAAGACATTGCCAGCAGGTGGCTGCTGTGGCTGTGGGCCGACTCAGCATCTGCTGCTGTAGCTGTGGGGCTTGACTTGGCTCTTTCATAGTAAAATATCTGGAACAGATGGACATGTTGCATTTCTATTCAACTTTTTCTAGCTATTCCCTTTCGTGAAATTACCTTTGCAATTGTGAACCTTTTTTTTTTTTTTAAGTCTTTATGTTGAAAGCGAGAGAGAGAGAGACTGAGAGAAATCTTCCATATGCTGGTCCACTCCCCAAATGGCCTCAGTAGTTGGAACTGGGCCAGTTCAAGGCCAGGAGCGTCTTCTGAAGTCTCTGACACGGGATGCAGGGACCCAAGCACTTGGGCCATCTGCTGCTATCCCAGGCCATTAGTTGGGAACTGGATGGGAAGTGGAACAGCCAGGACTTGAGGCAGCACCCATATTGGCGCTGCCTGGGATGGCTGCTTTACCTGCTGTACTGTAGTGCCTGCCCCCCACTGTGGACCTCAGTGCCCAAGCTGTGCCCCATCCCTCACTTTACTCAGGAGTCCTCAGACCCAGGCCACGGAAGGAAAGTTTGTGGAATAAAATGCATGGCAGTGAATTTTCTTCCATTACTTTGAAAGCTTTTTATTTACTATGTAATCTAGTTCATTTTCATTCTGGTAATTTTTAAAAAATTTATTTATTTTTATTGCAAAGTCAGATATGCAGAGAGGAGAGATACAGGGAGATCCTCTGTCCGATGATTTACTGCTCAAGTGACCACAACGGCAGGTGCTCTGCCAATCCAAAGCCAGGAGCCAGGAACTTTTTCCATGTCTTCCATGCGGATGCAGGGTTCTAAGGCTTTGGGCTGTCCTCGACTGCTTTTCCAGGTCAGAGGCAGGGAGCTGGATGGGAAGCAGAGCCAATGGGATTAGAACCGGCACCCATATGGGATCCTGGCACATTTAAGGCGAGGATTTTAGCTAATAGGCCACTGTGCTGGGCCCCATCCTGGTAAATGTAAGCTGTTTTCCAGGGATGAATGCTTGGCCTAGTGATTAAGATCCTGATTCTAGCTCCCAGTTCCAGCTTTCTGCTGCTGTAGGCCATGGGCATGTGGCTGGGCTCTTACTGTGCGCTTGGAAAGCCTGCATTGAGTCCCAGCTCTTGGCCACACTCGCTTTCTGAATACTAGGGCAGGACCCTGGCTGTCATAGGCATTTGACGAGTCAACCACTTGATGAGAGCAAAGTCTTCTCTGTCTAATTCTTGAATTGCCTGTCTGCCAAATAAATAAATTTATGAAAATACAATATAATCAAGACAATATAAAAATTTGTCAGCGTTTACCTTAAGTCAGACTGACTCTTTAAGTGCGTATTTAATGTTGAAGACATCAGTGTAGTGTTACGCTCACGTGACTGAGCTGTCAGGAACTCTTGAAAAGGTGAATGCTGACAAGAGGGCCTTGTCACTGTGGGGCCTGTTTGGGAATACAGACGATGGTGGCATCTGAGGCTTGACTGTTGAAGTGGCATGCTTTATGCTACTGATATCTTCACAAGCTAGGGGAATGTGTGCATCGTGTAGTATTTGATACCTAAACTTCATGAGTTCATGCAAGATGGGATAGTCGGTTGCAAAAACTGAAATCCACATGCAGTTTCTTCATAGCATACACTTTCCATGAAGTTTGGAAGATTCCTCAGGATGAATTAGGAAGAATGTTGGTTTTGAAGCTACTGTGATGCTCTTTGACATACCTGTCCCAGGCCTGCCTTCTAGTTTACCATCTGTTTTTGCTTTTTGAAGACTGATTTAGAAGGAGAGATCTGTTTGCTGGTGCCGGCCACAGCCAGGTCTTCCAGGCTGAAGATAGGAGTGGGGGTGCTCTGGCGCTCTCTTGGCAGTGAAAGTCAGCAACCCAAGTACCAAGACTTCGACTTCGTTACACTCCCAGGTGCATCTGACATGGAGTGTGGCATTCCAAGGGACAGCTTAACTCACTGTCCCAGTGCCCACTGCAGCACAGTGACCATCTGAGTACAGGAAGGATCCTCACATGTGTCTCCTACATAACGTATCCCGGACGTTGCTGTCTCACTGAGCTTTACACCTGTTGTGCTCTGTGGCCCTTGAGGCATGCCCGTTTCTCTGAATACTAGTGCAGGACTCATTGGCTGTGGGTTCTATTTTCGTTGTCTTGTTCTGCTGTTGTGACTCACTGGGTGGCTTCTTGCTCCTTCTCCTCTTTCCCCGCCCTTTTTTTCTTACTTCAGGCAGTGATGCTGGAGCATTCTGTGTGTGTGTGTGTGTGTGTGTGTGTGTGTGTGTGTGTGTGTCTGTGTGTGTGTGTGTCTGTCTGTCTGTCTCGGGGCTGGGTGTCCATTTACATTTCTCCAGGTATTGATAAAGTTCAACACCTTTTATTTATTTATTTTAAATTTGGGGCAGCGCATGCTCCCTCCCTTGCTGCTCTTGGGGAATGTCCTGGGTGTTTACCTCATCAGTGGAAATTCCTCCTTGCTAATTCCTTTAAATACCCCATCAAGATTTGGACTTGAGTTGTGCTGAACTTGTCTGTTGTCTTGTGTCTCAGTGTGGGTTTGTGGGAGAAGTTCCCACCTTCATCTTCCTCAGAGTCTTTGTCAGTATGTCACTTTCTGTTTGAGCCTGTATGAGTTCTTTGTTGGCCTGTAGAACATCAGTCACTTTGCCAAACTTCATTGTTTTTTAGGCCTGTCTCTTGATTTTTTTTTTCTTAGTTTTCTGCATAGCCCACAATGCTTCTGAGAATGTGAGTCTTATTTGTTTCCATTTTTTTAACTATTTTTTTTTCCAGTGAGATTGCATTGGTGAAGACTTATGGTACTGAGAAGGTCCTTCTTAATCCTTGCATGAAAAGGAAGGCTGCTAGCCTACCATAATCATGACTTATAGCTTGAGGGGCTTGGCACTGTGGTATAGTAGTTAAGCCTCCACCTGCAGTAACAGTATACCAAGTTCATGTCTTGGCTGCTCCATTTCCAATTCAGCTTTCTGCTTTTGGCCTGGGAAAGCAGTGCAGGATGAACTCAAGGCCTTGGCATGTTGCACTCACTGAGAGACCCGGAAAAATCTCCCGACTCCTGGCAGCAGACTGGCCCAGCTCTGACTGTTGTAGCCGTAGGAAGTCAATCAATGAGTGGGAGAGAGTTCTCCCTTTCTCTCCTCTCTGTAAATCTGCCCTTTCAGGAAAAACCAAAAAGTGCTGGCTTTACAGGCTTCATTTAATAAGGGAAGTGGACACACCTTCATTTGGGAAATCTTTTGAGGGTGTCACAAGTCAGAAACACATTTTGCAGCTTTGGTTTTAAATAATAAGTTTTGATAAATTTGGTTTGCTTCGATTTTTAATTGCAGGTTTGCTGTTGCTGAGTCTGATTGTAATTTAGCAATTGCCTTAAATCGAAACTACACAAAGGCGTATGCCAGACGGGCTGCTGCTCGGGCTGCTTTGCAGAACATGGAGGGTGCCAAAGCAGGTATTACTGTGTTCAGATCATCTTTACCTGAAAGATCCTGAGCAGCTTTAGTGATGATTGTGGAAAACTAAGTGATCTCAGGGCAGCCTTCAGAGAGCTCTGCGTAACAGGGCTTAGTTTTACAGTGTGAAAATATCTTGATGGTTTAACAATAGATGTTATATTGCTAATGGAAATTCAGCTCTGAATTTTTTGTTTTGTTTTCAGTTTAATTCAATTCATTTAAGATGCAGAGAGGAAGAGGCATCTCCTCCATCTATGGCTTGTGACAGATGGTGCTGGGCCAGAGCTAACTCTGGGGCTGGGAACTCATGCAGCTGTTGGCACAGAGGGCAGGGACCCAGGACTGGGAACTCGTGCAGGTGTCGGCACTGGGGGCAGGGACCCAGGACTGGGAACTTGTGCAGGTGTCGGCACTGGGAGCAGGGACCCAGGACTGGGAACTCGTGCAGGTGTCGGCACTGGGAGCAGGGACCCAGGACTGGGAACTCGTGCAGGTGTCGGCACTGGGAGCAGGGACCCAGGACTGGGAACTCGTGCAGGTGTCGGCACTGGGAGCAGGGACCCAGGACTGGGAACTCGTGCAGGTGTCGGCACTGGGAGCAGGGACCCAGGACTGGGAACTCGTGCAGGTGTCGGCACTGGGAGCAGAGACCCAGGACTGGGAACTCGTGCAGGTGTCGGCACTGGGAGCAGGGACCCAGGACTGGGAACTCGTGCAGGTGTCGGCACTGGGAGCAGGGACCCAGGACTGGGAACTCGTGCAGGTGTCGCACTGGGGGCAGGGACCCAGGACTGGCACCGTTGGTTGAACCCAAGCATGTTGAGGGCAAGGCTGATTCTACTTCATCTCAACCCTGTGCCGTGTAGGGCCAGTGTCTTGTAATAAAAGGTCGTGTCACTGCTGTAAGGCAGCCTAAGCAGAACTCCTGATTGTGTTTATTGTGACTCCTCTCGTTTCATAAAATAGATCGCGTAGCATGAATCAGAATGTGTGCCAAAAGCTGATATTTGGCTGTGCTGTGCTGCTTTGTGATTTTAGTAGGTGTGGCTCAAAATGGCAGATGTCTTCTGCGGGACTGGGGGGAAGCTTGTCCTAGGGTTTGGTCTGTCCTGGGAGAGGCCTGGTGGTGGACCTCCCCCACCTCCTCTTGCTGTAGGACAGCTGCCTGTCAGTTGCACATAAAAGTGATCATTTTGTGATTATGCAGGATTTAATAAGGAGTACAGTTCTGTTGGCTCAGTGATACACTTAGGTTTCTGAATATCTTTCAGAAATTCTTTTCTGTTTTACTTAGATTATGAGAAAGTGTTAGAATTGGAACCAGGTCACTTTGAAGCAACAAATGAACTGAGGAAGATTAATCAGGTAAGCTGTAGTTATTATGTAAAATACTTTATTTGACAAAGTAGAGCTTTCTGCTGAGTTTGTGCACTGATTTTTTGGTACACAGATGATAAGATTTTAATTGTAGTTTTACTAGATGATTTTGTGAGTTGAGGCAGTGTAGCATGAAGACCCTGAGCTGATCCTGCTTGTTTATTAGACCTTTCAGTCTGAAGGGAGCTCACAGCCTGCTGGAGTCGCCATGGAGAAGAGGCCCCCCGAGGGAGAAGGAGCAGCCACGGAAGAACGGAAGCGGCAGCAGGCCCTGGCGCAGAAGGACCTGGTAATCCTCGGGCTCTCGACAGTGCTGCTCTGCTGTCTGCTCGGTGGCTGTGAGGTGTCTGCACTCTCTCACATCCTGTTCTTCAGTAGCAGCTGGAAGTGAAATTCATGGAGACCTTTGAAGCCAGCTAACTCAGCATTTGAGTAATCAGGAACCTGTCATGGATTTCTTTTTATTTATTTTTTTCAAGATGTATTTATTTTGATTGCAAAATCAGATATATATAGAGAGAGAAAGAGAGAGGAGAGTCAGAGAGGAAGATCTTCCATCCGATGGTTCACTCCCCAAGTAACTGCAATGGCCGAGCTGCACCGATCTGGAGCCAGGAGCCTGCAGCTCTTCCGGGTTTCCCAAGCGGATGCAGGGTCCTAAGGCTTTGGGCCGTCCTCAGCTGCTCTCCCAGGCCACAAGCAGGGAGCTGGATGGGAATGGAACTGCTGGGATTAGAACCAGCGCCAATATGGGATCCTGGCGTAATCAAGGCAAGGCCTTTAACTGCTAGGCTATGGCGCCGGGCTTTTTATTTTTTTATTTTTTCTAAAGGTAGACATGCAGAGAGAAGGAGAGACAAAGACCCTCCATCCACTGGTTCACTCCCCAAGGGGCTGTGATGGCTGGAGCTGAGCCAGTCCGGAGCAGGAGCTTTTTCAGGTCTTGTACATGTTTGCAGGCCCTAGGCTTTGAGCTATCCTCTACTGCTTTTCCAGGTCATAAGCAGGGAACTAGATGGAAAGTAGAGCCGCCACTAGTGCCCACAAGGGATCCCAGTGCATGCAGGGAGAAGATTTAGCCACTAGGCTGTCATGCCGGGCCTGTCACGTGGATTTTTTTTTTTAAGATTTATTCATTTATTTATTGGAAAGTCAGATATACAGAGAAGAGGAGAGACAGAGAGGAAGATCTTCCATCCGATGATTCACTCCCCAAGTGAGCGCAACGGCCGATGCCGATCCGAAGCCAGGACCCAGTAACTTCTTCCAAGTCTCCCACGCGGGTGCAGGGTCCCAAAGCCTTGGGCCATCCTCGACTGCCTTCCCAGGCCACAAGCAGGGAGCTGGATGGGAAGTGGGTCCGCCGGGATTAGAACCGGTGCCCATATGGGATCCTGGCGCGTTCAAGGTGAGGACTTTAGCTGCTAGGCCACCGCGCCGGGCCCACATGGATTTGTTTTTACAAAGATTTATTTTTATTGGATAGTCAGATTTATAGAGAAGAGGCGAGACAGAGAGGAAGATCTTCATTCGCTGATTTGCTCCCTAAGCGGCCGTAACAGCTTGAACTGAGCCAATCCAAAGCAAGGAGCCAGAAGCCTGTTCCAGGTCTCCCATGCGGGTGCAGGGTCCCAAGGCTTTAGGCCGTCCTCGACTGCTTTCCCAGGCCACAAGCAGGGAGCTGGATGGGAAGTGGGTCCGCCGGGATTAGAACCAGTGCCCATATGGGATCCTGGCACATTTGAGGTGAGGTCTTTAACCACTAGGTCATCGTGCTGGACCCAGTGGGTTTCTAAGAAATTACATAATTATGGAGACATTTAAGTTTGGGAAACAGAATAGTGTTGGCAGATTTTTGCATATGTTTGATAGAGAAATGATTTTTAACACACGAGTAAATTATAGAATAGTGTTGGCAGATTTTTGATATAGAATGAGTTTAACACAAGTAAATTACAGTTTTTTCTTCAGTGTACTTTCTCATGAACTCACACTGCACCGCTTCTGATGGAAGTTCCTTTACAGATCCTCCTTAGGTTGAATTTAACATGTCTATAACACTTCTTGAGCTCACAGAGAACGGCTTATTAAATCCTTAAGGAATTTTGGTTGTGATATGTGACTAATTTTAATGACGTAAAAATGCAATGTGAGCTATGAAGTCTAGTAGTTAAATTTATTCTACATTTAGGTGTTGGGTGTAACTGAAGGGGCTGGGAGTGCTTTGTAGTGCTTTACTGTGTTCTTCACAAAAGTTATTTGAGTTGTGAAATGCTTGTGTGCAGCTTCTAGTGAAACTATTGATGTGTATTAACTGAGCCTTTATGAAATGTATAATATTGAGAGCTATGATCAGGAGAGTAGTTTGCACTGGAGAGAACGTGCAGTAACCTGAACTCGCACGTTCTAAGCCCCGTCTCCCGGGCTGCGCTGTGTGCTTGACTTGCCGTCTGATTCTGATGGATGCCCTTGGAGTGTTGAAGATTTGAATTCATTTAATTTTTTTTTTATTCCTTTCCATGCTATGCTTTAATATGTATAGGGGAATATATTTTTCAAAGAGGGGAGATATGAAAAGGCTATTGAATGCTATACCCAAGGAATGGCAGCCGACAGCACCAATGCCCTTCTCCCTGCCAACAGGGCAATGGCTTACCTGAAGATACGGAAGTGAGTATCCGTTATAGCTTAATGCTGTTTTAAGATGAAAATGTGCTGTAAATGGCATGTTAACTGGTATTGACATATGCTTGTTTTTCCTCTAACACTACAAAATACAAGCAATAATTAAAATGTAGGCAAGTTAAAAAATTGTTTTAGGGCATGTGGAATGAAGGTTTGAATAAGGATGCCTTAAGATGATATTCAGCACGGATAGAAGGTGTTGATTAGCGAGCGGCTGTGACTGCAGCGTTTGAAGGGAGATCAGGAAATGGCAAGGTCTGCTGTGTGGTGCAAGACACCTTACGTCCTTGACATCACGGTGATGGACTCTGGAGGAACTGTGCAGCCAGCAGTTAACTGGACAGCTGCAGTCACAGGCAGACAAGCAGTGGGTTAGGTGACTATAGACAGGACACTCAGTGGGCTAGGTGAGTGTAGACACAGGCTGACACATGGTGGCTTATGTGACTGTAGACAGATACATGATGGGTTGTTTGGTGCTTCTAAAACTGCTTTTACTACCTGATATTTGCACAAAGAAAGCTAACATTTCGTTTAGAGCTAGTGAAACTTTGATGGTCACTTTTTCTCATCCACATTTTCGCATCTCCCAGGATGAAATTCGGGACTTTGTGTTATGTATTTAGCCTCAGTTATGGTGTCATGAAACACGGACACATTCTTCTTGATTTTCAGAGTCAAGGTCATGTTAGCCCTTTCTAGGTAATGAAAAGTTTGGCTTGTCCCGGCCAGGAACTGTGCATTGTCTTGGCATCATAAAGCTTGAGTTCTTTGGTGTCACTAGTGGCAAGATAATACCCTCTTGTAAGTGAGAGATCATAGTCACATTGGAGAGATCTAATTTATTATATTAATTTTATCTTGATAGTTGACAATTGCATTGATACACTATGTAAAATATACTTTAAAGTAAAAGAATCATAATGTTTTATATATTTTTAAAAATTTATTTATATTTATTGGAAAGTCAGATTTACAGAGTGAAGGAGAGACAGATAAAGATCTTCCATCCACTGATTCACTCTCCAAGTGGCCGCAATGGCCAGAGCTGGGCTGTTCCAAAGCCTGGAGTTAAGAGCTTCTTTTGGGTCTCCCACACGGGCACAGAGTCCCAAGGCTTTGGGCCATCCTCAGCTGCTTTCCCAGGCCACAAGCAGGGAGTTGGAAGGGAAATGAAGCAGCCAGGATACTAACTAGGTTCCTATGGAGGATCCTGGCTTATGCAAGGCAAGCACTTTAGCCATTAAGCTACTTGTGCTGAGCCCAAGGATTTATTTCTTTATAAAGAGTTACAGAGGGTCTGAAGCGATAGTGTAGTGGTTAAAGTTTTCACATTGCAGGTGCCGGAATCCTACATGGGCGCTGGTTCTAATCCCGGCGGACCCACTTCCCATCCAGCTCCCTGCTTGTGATCTAGGAAAGCAGTCGAGGATGGCCCAGTGCTTTGGGACCCTGCACCTGCATGGGAGACCCGGAAGAGCTCCTGGATCCTAGCTTCCGATTGACTCAGCTTCAGCCGTTTTGGCTGCTTGGGGAGTGAATCATCAGATGAAAGATCTTCCTCTCTGTCTCTCCTCCTCTCTGTATATCCGCCTTTCCAATAAAAAATAAATAAATCTTTAAAAAAAAAAAGTTACAGAGAGAATGAGAGAGAGGGCTCTTCCATCCACTGGTTTGCTCCCCAGATGGTTGCAACAGCTGAGGCTGTAGGCAGGGACCCAAGTGTGTGGGCCATTGTCTGCAGCTTTCCCAGCAGTAGCAGTAGGCTGGATCAGAAGTGGAGCAGCCAGGATATGAACCAGCGCCCACGTGGGGTGCTGCAGGCGGTAGCTTTCCAAGTTGTATCATAGCACTGACCACCCTGGGCACACAGCCATTACTGCTGCCTTCCAGGTTTGCCTTAGCAGGAAGCTCAGTCAGGAGCTGGAACTGCTCGTCAAACCCAGATGTGGTGTGACTTGTATATGCTTTTTAAAGACTTCTTTCTTTCTTTACTTACTGGAAAGGCAGATCAGATTTATGGAAAGACAAAGATCTTCCGTCCGTTGGTTCATTCCCCAAGTGGCTGCAACAACTGGAGCTAAGCCAGTCCAAAGCTGGGAGTCCCTCTGGGTCTCCCATGTAGGTGCAGGATCCCACAGCTTTTGGCTTTTCTCCACTACTCTTGTAGGCCACAAGCAGGGAGCTGGATGGGACATGGAATAGCAAGAAATTGGCACCCACATGGAAGTGCAGTGCTTGTAAGATGAGGATTTAGCCATTGAGTCATTGAGCTGGGCCCCTATATGCTTTTTAGATGAGTAATTATGGGGCCAGTAATCAGTGATGTAGAAGGTTAAACTTCCACCTATGGTGCCAGCTTCCTGTATGGACACTGGCTGCTCCAAACCGGCTCTCTGCTAATGTGCTTGGGAAAGCAGCAGGGGATGACTCAAGTTCTTGGACTCCTGCACACACATGGGAGACCTTGATGGAGTTCCTGGCTCCAAGGTCCAGCTCTGGTCAGTGGCTGGTGTTTATGGAGTGGAAAGTGTATGAAAAATCAGTCTCTTCTCTTTCTGTAAATCTGCCATTCAAATAAATAAAAAAATCTAAAAAATATTATTAATTAGTTAGCATGAAGTCTCTGCAAGCTGCATTTTGCTTTGTTCAATAGATTCCGAGAGGCTGAAGAAGACTGCACATGCGCCATTTCCTTAGACGGCTCGTACTCCAAAGCTTTTGCCAGAAGAGGAACAGCAAGGAACCTTTTAGGAAAGCTGAGTGAAGCCAGGCAGGGTAAGACCCTTGTGGTGGCACTTGGCTTGGCCCAGAGCGCATGAAGTGTTCTGGGCCCGGGTCCTCCTAGCCCAGAGCAGTGTGCTTGCTGCAGGGGTCTCACCAGGGCACCCTCAGACTTGGCCCCAGAAATTGATGGAATTTGAATTACAGCTGAGAAGGGAAACATGAGGAAGGGCAGGATGGCAAGGGTAGCGGTGCCTCCTTTGTGTCATATGTGACGTGGGCTGCAGAAGGGACTCTGGACACCGTGGGGAGCAGCGGAGGTGCCCGTGGCTCGTCAGGCCTTGTCCCCTTCCCTGCTGGTCTCTGAGGAAGACACCTGATACATCTTCCCCTCCATCACATGATTCAGTTCTTTACATATTCTCACTTTAGATTTTGAAACTGTTTTACTCCTGGAACCTGGAAATAAGCAAGCGGTGACTGAACTTTCCAGAATCAAAAAGGTAAGGCTTCTTTCACAACAAGGTGAAAGTGAAGCATTTTGTTTTATTAACCTGAGAGTGTTTTGATCTCTGTGATTATGTGTTGATTTCCCAGGAATTGATTGAGAAAGGGCTGTGGGACGAGGTCTTCCTTGAGTCCACACAGAGGCAGAACGAGGTGAAGCCAGCTGGGAAGCCACCGCAGCCTGGAGCCTCTGTGAGTGCCGGTTTGTTTTATTCCTGCCCTGTGTCATGCTCATGGCATCGGAAGCCACAAAGCTTTCCTCAGGGCTGTGGAGTCCCTGGTTACAGCAGCAGGGACAGCCAGAGGGGCAGTCAGCTCTGTCTGCTGTGGAGCAGCTTCTGCAACTTTGTGAGCGTCGAGCCGTGTTGAGGTTAGCAGCATGAGCCTCAGAGTGAAGGAGGAGGCCCTTTGTCTACCTGTGGGTGCCCTGATCCTGAGCCATGAGGCTTCACCTGAGCCCCTGAAATCTTAGCCCTTTAGATTGAGAGTAACTCACAGATTTGTTTATCCCAAAGGCAGTAATGTGCATGAAGGCTAAAGTGATTCCTAGTGAAACTGTCCGTTTCCTCTTCTTCCATCAGGGTGGTGAGGTCTCCTGGTCTCTGAGGGACAGAGGAGGGTGTCAGGACCTCAGGTGAAACCAAGCCAGATTCCTGTGTGCCCACGGGGCAAGGACCCTCTGCGGGCACTGCAGGAAACTTGTCAGGATTGTTGGTTCAGTGTTCCATTTTATTTCATTTATCTTGTTTTTCTATTTCTGCATGTCAAAACACCTTTCTACTTGATCCTTCCTGTTTGTTAATTTTTCTTAGTTTTCAAAATTAGAGCCTATACTTTTGAGTCAAACTTGTAAAAAGGGAGTGACATGAGCTTCTGCTCCATCTTTTCTTTCTGTGGTAGTGTCGGTGCGACTGTAACCCCAGCCCTCCACCGCCTCCTCTCAGCCCTTCGATCCCTCAATTACATGTCTGCTGTCAATGACAAAATTCAGTTTAATTTTGCCAAGTTTTTACTTTTTCATTTTCACTTTATTTGAAAAGCAGAGAGAAAGCACGCATTTCCACTGGGTGTGATGACCAAATTCCTGTGACAGCTAAGCCTCAGCCAGGGGCCCACATCCTCGAGCATCTGGGCACCTCCAGGTGGAGTGGGGCATTCTGGGTGCCATCCTGATGGTAGTGCCCAGTGTGATCCCTGCTCCAGGTTTTGGTCTCAGATAGGACCACATTGATCTGGTGAATGTCACTGTTTATCAGCAATCATTATGCATTTTTTATACTAATAGCCAATCCAGGTCCATATCTGGGTACAAAACTGTTGCTGATTTGCTTCCCTAAAAAGCAAAAGTCTCTGCTTAATTGCCTTTTCTTTAGATATAACTTGGGCCGTCCTCGACTGCTTTCCCAGGCCAGAAGCAGGGAGCTGGATGGGAAGCGGGGCTGTCGGGATTAGAATAAATGGGATCCTGGACATGCAAGGCGAGGACCTTAACCACTGCGCCATCGCGCCGGGCCCTAACTATTAAATTTTTTAAAAAAGATTGATTTATCTTTATTGGAAACACAGATCGGATTTACTGAAAGCAGAAGGGACAGAGAGAAAGATCTTCATTCACTGGTACATTCCTCAAATGACTGCAAAGGCCAGAGCTGAGCCGATCTGAAGTCAGGAGCCAGGAACTTATTCTGAGTCACCCAAGTGGGTACAGGGTCCTGAGGCTTTGGGCCATCTCCTACTGCTTTCCCAAGCTATAAGCAGAGAGCTGGAAAGTAAGTGGAGCAGCTAGGACACACACTGGTGCCCATATGGGATCCAGGCATTTGCAAGGTGAGGATTTAGTCATTGAGCCATCACACTGGGCCCAATTATTGAATTTAATATATATCTCAGAGTAAGGCTTTTATATAAATTTAACTACACAGTTGTAACAAGCAGTTTAAAGAGAAAAGGTTTTTGTTTGTTTGTTTTCCAGAGCTGAATTTCAGGGCCATCATTGTGGTGGAGTGGGTTTAGTTGCTACCTGTGATGCCAGCATCCCGTATCAAACCCAGTTTGGAGTACCGACAATTCCAGTTTGCATTCAGCTGCCTGTTGGTATGCCTAGGAAGGTAGCAAAACGTGATACAAACACTTGGGCTACTGCCTTCATCCTGGCTCAGGCCAAGCATGTGCAGCTATCTGGAGAGTAAACCAGCAGATGGACCATCTCTTTTAATTCTGTCAAATAAATTAACAAACCTTTTCAAGTTTCAAACACAGTAGAGAATGCAAACTTCCATTTTCTGTTCTTCTGTAGCTGCTGTTAATATTTACATTTAAGAAGGCACTGTCTTACCTATTTATCTTCTGTACCCTGGTGGGGCATAGATCCTCTGTAGTTCTATGCATCTGGCACTGGTGGTGATAATGAAGAATGTTATGTTTTATTCCATAGGAGAGTGACATGAATATAAGCTGAAAATGTTGAAAATGCTTACAGTGATCCAAGTGAACATTAGATGAAATTTAATCAGTTGAAAACCTTTGATGGTTATCTCTTATTAATACTGCAGACATTTGATCAATCTGTAACCTTGGGGTTTTATTGAGCTGCTTTTTATATATTTAGAGAAGGCTATTAGTTTTTGTTTTTTTTTCTTAAAGATTTATTTATTTATTGGAAAGTCAGATATACAGAGAGGAGGAGAGACAGAGAGGAAGATCTTCCATCCGACGATTCACTCCCCAAGTGAGCAGTGGCCGATGCTATGCCGATCCGAAGCCAGGATCCAGGAACCTCTTCCAGGTCTCCCACATGAGTGCAGGGTCCCGAAGCTTTGGGCCATCCTCGACTGCTTTCCCAGACCACAAGCAGGGAGCTGGATGGAAAGTGGAGCAGCTGGGATTAGAACCAGCGCCCATATGGGATCCTGGCGCGCTCAAGGCGAGGACTTTAGCCACTAGGCCACCAGGCCGCTGGGCCCCTAGGTTTTGTTTTTTTGAATTGATTTAAGAGAATGAGGAAACGAGCGCGACAAGAGTGACAACAAGAGTGAGGGAGGGTGGTCACACAGCATTCTCTGTGTTGGTTCACTCTAAGATGCCTGGAAAAGTTAGGGTTGGGAGGGGGCGGCCTTGAACTCAATCTAGATGTCCCGTTAGGCCCAGGATAATCCCTGAGCCTCACTGCCAGCTTCCAGTAGAAAGCTAGAGTCAGGAGCCAGGCCCGGCATGGTAGCCTGTGTTGTTTTCATCACAGCTGCACCCATGCTCCCCCTCTGTCAGCCGCTCTGTTTTCTGGTGGGGCTGTTTTGGGTTGTCTTTCTTTGCTTTATTGCATCTGAACAAGTGTTGACTATTGGGTATGACACACAAGCAGCCTTCACCTTCCACCCTTGTCACTGAGCTGCTGTCTGTGTAGCCTTCCCTGGTGCTGGGTCGCCCTTCCCATTTCCTTAGCACTTGGTGCTGTGCAAGTGCCTGGTGGCTTCTGGTGTCTACACAGACTCTGCCCTAATTGACACTATGTCGGATTCGTTTGTAAGTGGTATGTCCGCTACTACAACACCATATTGTGTTCTTCTGTGTGCTGATTGAAGAACCAACTCTAATTGATTTAGAAACAACTCAGGAACATTGTTATTGAAGAAACTGGAAATGTAGACAGCACAGCCACTGCCGCCATAAGTACTGATCCTGCTGAACTAGCCAGCGCAGAAGCTGCTGCGAGCACCACACAAGATAATTCAAGCCAGGAGGGTACTTTGGCCATCAGTGACATGCCAAGAACAAAAGTGTTGAAAATAGAAGAGACAAGTGACACCTTGCGCCTGCAGTGAGTAGACATACTGCCGTGTGAGTGGGCATGGGGTAGTGCGTGGATGTGGTGCAATGAGTGGACATACTGCCGTGTGAGTGGGCATGGGGTAGTGCATGGATGTGGTGCAGTGAGTGGACATACTGCCATGTGAGTGGGCATGGGGTAGTGCGTGGATATGGTGCAATGAGTGGACATACTGCCGTGTGAGTGGGCATGGGGTAGTGCGTGGATGTGGTGCAATGAGTGGACATACTGCCGTGTGAGTGGGCATGGGGTAGTGCGTGGATATGGTGCAATGAGTGGACATACTGCCGTGTGAGTGGGCATGGGGTAGTGCGTGGATGTGGTGCAATGAGTGGACATACTGCCGTGTGAGTGGGCATGGGGTAGTGCGTGGATGTGGTGCAATGAGTGGACATACTGCCGTGTGAGTGGGCATGGGGTAGTGCGTGGATGTGGTGCAGTGAGTGGACATACTGCCGTGTGAGTGGGCATGGGGTAGTGCGTGGATGTGGTGCAGTGAGTGGACATACCCTGTGAGTGGATGTGGTGTAATGAGTGGATGTACCCTGTGAGTGGACGTGGTGCAGTACATGAGGTCATCAGGCTGAGGGAAGGAATACTGTCCTTATGTGAGTTTCCTGGCTCAGGTTCTCTCTGCACTTGTAATTACTGTGGGGAACTTCATGAAGGTTTGAACAAGTTGGATTTGTTCATTTTCTTTTCTAGAACTTAATGTAAATGTTTCACTATATAGGATAATATTGAACACATAGATGAATGGGGTTTAGGTTTTGAAACTTATATATTCTTACATTGCCAGCCACTAAATGTAACTACATTTTTGGTGTTTAGACTGTGAACTTCAGGAGTAGGTTTGCATAAAGTGACGGGTGGATTGTGACTGGACAGGCTGTTAGAAGTCAGAAGCGCTGCTTCCTTTCTGGAGCATCTTGAAACCATGAGGTTTCAGAATTGTGGAAGACAGGCTTGCTGCGCAGGGTGCAGCCCGGGCCTGCTGTGTCCCAAAGGGGGCCTTGCCCATCACCCCACGGTGAGAATGCCCAGCCTAGCCAGTAAGGACATGATCTGTGTGAATAATAATGTGTACATATTATTAGCTGAGATGATTGAGTACTGTATGATCTAAGTCAGTAGTGCAGTAGTAACAGCATGATTGATGGGAGATCTCCAAGTGACTGATGCCTGTGACTGGTTGCAGCCCACAGGCCAGGCTGAGGCCAGGTGGACAGCAGCCTCCCTCGGAGAAGTCGGCTGCAGAGGTGGGACCAGTGCCTCCTCACTTGGCCACGACTGCTCTCCCTCCGGTTCCTGCAAACTCTTTTCAACTTGAATCTGATTTCAGGAGACTGAGAAGTTGTCCAGATGCACTGTACCAGTACTTGAAGGTGAGGAGCAGACTGCTGTCATGAAGAGATCAGGACTACTTCATCACTGCATAGTCACAGTGCCATGTTGGACGTGTGGGGTTGGGTCGTGCAGGCGCTTTTAATCCAACGTGTGTATCACCCTGACCTCTGGCGAACCTCAGCACACTTTGGGAACAGGCAGAGATGAGCTGCATTTGACTTAAGTGTCATCACCTTCAAGTTGGGGGCAGGGAGTTGAAGCACGGCGAGTTCACTTCCTGAATATGAGTGGGTTGAATCTCATCTTAGCAAATTCAGCAAATAGTGGGTTAGCGCAGTCTTTCCAAGTTTGAACACAATAGCACTCCCTTACAATGACGGTGCTACACAGTTGACTTCAGCTACATTCCTCTGTGTAGTTCTTTATTTTCAAGTCTGTCTCTCAGAGGTGCTCACAGGTCCCTGTCTCAGGTGGTGGTGTCTTTCCTCGGGGTGGAGTGGTTCCTGGTGGCTCTGACGCAGAGCCCCGGCTCTTGTACCTCGGTGGGGCCAGTGTCCTCCCTGGTGGCCACTCTGACATGGAGCCCTCATAGAGGGGAGGATGAGGCATAGTCAAGATGATGCAGATGACACAGGAAGCTTAGCCCTAAGTTTGAACCTGTGGAGGATGCTGCCAGTGGCCAGGAGACATATCCTCCCTGAGAGGTGGTTTTCTTATAGCTCAGTCTCAAAGAAGTGCCCATGTCAGTCAGGTGAGGGAGGGCGGGGAAGAGTGTCCACCTGAGCCAGGGCCCCAGGGAGGACGGGTAGCTGGGTGGAGAGAATAGAGCAAGGAGGTGGATCCTGAGGTCGCAGCAGCAGGAGCAGGTGCTGGGCCTGCACAGGGGGTCCTTGTTGGTTTTTACATCTTAGCACAACCTTGTGTTTGTCGCCTTAGAAACTCTAGTGCCTCTCAGTGGGGTTATTCTTGAGCTTTCTCCTTAGCAGCTATGTAATTAAAATGTGTGAGGACTAGCATATTGTGAGAATGGGACAATATGTGAGAAATATCTTCTGTATTTTTTCCAAGCAAATTGAGCCATCCCTGTATCCTAAGTTGTTTCAGAAGAACCTGGAACCAGATGTGTTCAACCAGATCATTAGGATTCTGCATGATTTCTACATTGAGTAAGTTGACTTCTGGGGTTATCTGGCTTGAATGCCTGTAGATGAAGTGCTCAGGACGGACATATTGCATGTGGACTTGGGACTGTTGGTATATACGTGACCGGATCTGGTGAGATGGCGCTTGATTCTAAACACAAAATTCAGGTCTATGTCATGTGCATCTTACACATGTAGCCTCAAGGAAACTTCATGCATTATTTCTTTTTATTTTTTTAAATTTAAAAAATTTTTTATTTTTTTAAAAGATTTATTTTATTTTTATTGGAAAGGCAGATATACAGAGAGGAGAGACAGAGAGGAAGATCTTCCGTCCAATGATTCACTCCCCAAGTGAGCGCAACGGCCGATGCTATGCCGATCTGAAGCCAGGAGCCTCTTCCGGGTCTCCCACTGCGCCATCGCGCCGGGCCCTATGCATTATTTCTAATAATTTTGTTCATGAGAGATGTTTTTTTCCCTACAGATTTATTTCATTTATTTAAAATGTAGAGTCACAGAGAGAGGAGAGAGACAGATACATATAGAGAGATCTTCCACCTACAAGTTCATTGTTCAAACAGTTCAAATGGCCAGGACAAGGCCAGACCAGAGCCAGGAGTCAGGAGCTTGCTCCAGGTCTTCCATGTGGGTGCAGGGGCTCAAGGACTTGGGCTGTCTTCCATGGCTGTCAGGCATGTTAGCAGGGAGAAGGACAGCCTGGACCAAAACAGGTACCTATAGGAGATGCTGGCATTACATGGGGTAGCTCTGCTTGCTGTGGCACAATGCCAGCTCCAAAACAAAGTTTTATCCTGTAATTTTCTACTATGACGTCATGGAATTCAAAATGTTCCTGGTTTTGGCTGTTGGGATTAGTAATGCGCCACTTGAACTGGCATGTTGGGATAGCCTTTCCAATGGTGGAAGCATTATTCTCCTTGATGTAGTAGTAACCTGTGGATGATAGAACTAGTTTTCTAGTAAATTCTACTGTTACAGAGATGATGGATACAGACAGCAAAAAGAGAAAATGAAGTGAGATGACAAATAACTTGCTAAGTTTTTCCTAGAGAAAAGTTTGTGTGTGGGAATGGTTTGTTTGAAGTACAGCAAGCTTCTGTGCTGAGCTCCAAACTGAGGGCTGAATGGCCATGGTGGCCGAGAGTGCTGGCTCGTCTTGGGTGGGGCATCACGTTCATTGACTGTGAGAATCTTCACTGACCTGGTTCAGTGTGAGTGCTGTTAGAGCCAACTGAATTGGGCGGGTGTGAAATCTCGCTGGGTGGGGTGACCAGTCTCAGTGACTGGTCTGGGTGTTAAGTCTCCTCACGACTTGGTCCAGTGTGAGGTCTACTCATTAAGAGTTTGATCACCTTGTTCATAGACAGGATCTTGTGAAGAAAGGAAATAACATCTTAATTATGTGTGGTCAGAAATACAGTGTCAGTGAATACACTTAAGTGAGCTACTTGTTTGTGATAATTTGTTTTAATTCTTGGATCTTTTCAGGAAAGAGAAACCATCACTCATCTTTGAAGTCTTACAGAAACTTTCTGAATTGAAGAGGTTTGAGATGGCAGTGATGTTTATGTCAGAAGCAGAGAAAAGGAGTAAGTTATGACAAAAGAGCTTTCTCAGGGCTATTCATTATCTGTTCTTCCTTTCATGGAAGATATTGTAGCAGTCACTCACTTTTTACTACATATAAAGTATCTGTAATTAGCTAATTAGAATCAAGTTAGAGTTGCAGTTAAGCACAATAAAATTTTTTTTAATTTTAAATATTTATTTGAAAGTGTTGCAGAGAGAGGCAGAGAGATGGAGAGAACAGGAAAGAAGATCTTCCATCTGCTGTTACAGCAGAGACAGCCAGGGCTGGGCCAGGCCAAGGCAGCCAGGACATTCATTTGGTCCCCATTCTATTGGCTGGGGCCATGTGCCTGAGCTCTCTTCTGATGCTTTCCTGGCAGGAGAAGCCAGGGCTTGAACCGGGCCTCACATGGCCTGTTGGGTTGCAGACAGTGACTTACCCTTCTCTGCCACTGCACAGTGAACTTGAAGCTATTAGAAGGTGTGGATGTGAGTGTCCCTCATGTTTCATAAAAGGGAAGGTAATTCAGATGACACAGGAAGCTTAGCCCTGAGCTTGAACCTGTGGAGGATGCTGCCAGTGGCCAGGAGACATCTCCTCCCTGAGAGGTGGTTTTCTTATAGCTCAGTCTCAAAGAAGTGCCCATGTCAGTCAGGTGAGGGAGGGCGGGGAAGAGTGTCCACCTGAGCCAGGGCCCCAGGGAGGACGGGTAGCTGGGTGGAGAGAATAGAGCAAGGAGGTGGATCCTGAGGTCGCAGCAGCAGGAGCAGGTGCTGGGCCTGCACAGGGGGTCCTTGTTGGTTTTTACATCTTAGCACAACCTTGTGTTTGTCGCCTTAGAACATCTACGTGAGGATCCCTCCTCACCATCCACCCTGCCCCCCATTCCACTCAGGGACAGGAACGTGGTCAGTAACGTTATAGAATACAAAAAGCCATCTCCAGCGTGGTTTGTAGCTCCTTTTGCCAACTTTCCATTTAGAGTATTAGACAGTTTGTTCTAGAAGAAAATACGGTGGTCGGTTGGTGGGCTGCCTAGCAAGAGACTGTGCTGCAGCATTCATGGGGCTTGCTGCTGCCTTGGGCACAGAACGTCTCTACCCCGGAGTCAGGTTGCTCCCTTCAGCTGTGTTGTGGTTAATCTGTACAAGAGGCAAGTGGAGCATTTCCCTTCTTTTCCAGCTGTGCGTGCATTGCTCAGTCACGTGGATGGAGCAGGGCTTGGGGGACGACCCCTTGACGACCTCAGGAAGAGGTATGGAGGCTGAGCGTCCTGTGGTGGGCGTCACTGTGAATTTAATGGATAGTTTATGGAAAATAAAGTGTTTTACTTTTTAAGAAAATAAACCAAAAAGGACTGCCTTTGGAATAAGCTGGTTAGCTAATGTGATTATTGTTTAACTTGTGATTAATGTATTCAGAGAAGTATTTAATATATTTTTCTGGAAATAAAAATGTTTGCAGTGAAGTGTATTTTTAAGGATTCATATTTTGTAAATCATTTCAGGTGTTTTTCAGTGACCCATTTTTAAAATTTTATCTATTTATTTATTTTTAAAGTTGTCCAGTTTTGTGTCCCTGTGATCACACTGTCGTGGTGAGCAGGTGACCAAGGGTGTCCTTGAACAGGAGTCAGGCAGGTGGGAGAGGTTCTCTGTTCAACCTTTGAATGTCACTGCATGGTTCACTCAGAGTGTGTGTGTGTGTGTGTGTGTGTGTGTGTGTGTGTGTGTGCTGCACCTTCTTGGTGTGTGTGCTAGGAGGAGGCTTTGAACATGGGGACAAGTCCAACATTCTGATGCTACAGGGTGTTTTTCACAGGCTGTCCCAAGTGAGCTAGATGCTTTACATGGGGTATGTGGATCATGTGTGTGCTGCTGCTGCGGCATTTGTAGTGTCTCCACGTGGGGCTGGGACTATTCATCCCAGTTCCTATGCAGAGCCTGACATAGCTCTGTGCAAATAGTGGGGGTTCAGCTATGTTCAACACAGGATTACACTGGGTGAGTAGCAAGCTAGCACATTTTGAGCAAGCCGTAGGTATTAGTAAAACCCACTGCATTTTAGACTGTTATCTGCATCATTGGAAATACTGGTACCACTTGTGGAGGTGGGAAGTGGCGTGGGTGACAAAGCTATGAGGAGGTCCCCTGACTCCCTGACCTGGGGACCTGTTAGACTCGTGGTCCAAGGGGTGGTGGTTTGGATTTGGAATGAACAGCCTTCAGGTGAGGCCTTGGAATGGATGGTTCCTGAGAGGTGCAGGGACAGAAAGGAAGTGGCCCTGAGGGTGTGCTCAGGATGGGCTGTTGGGGACCTCAGTGCTGGTTCTCTCATGTCCAGTTTCAGGCTTGCCAGGTGTCCCCAGCACTGAGCACACCGTATCTTTGGCTAGAAATCCATAAGCAGTCACATCCAACTGGTATATATGGCCTCTGGCTTTGCTGGTCTCCTGCTAGATGACACCTATGGGGCCATTTGCTGTCTCTTGTGTCCATATGTAAATGGCTTGGTGGCTTGGCTTCTGGTCCATCCACTGCCAGGCAGCTGTCAGCTCCTTGGCCTGGTGCAGAAGGGATTGTGACCATGTGACCGTGTCACATCACTCAGCCTCTCAGGCCCCCAGGTCAGGGAGTCAGACCTGGTTGTGTTGAGATGCCCAAGTTCCGAAGGAACCTGAGCCTAAGCAGTGTCCTGGCTCTGAGCTCTGCTGGACCCTGAATCCCAGACCCTAAACTCCTGGCCAACCATCGGCCTGTTCCCCTCCTCTTTTTTCAGTCTTTATTTTTGATGATGTTTACATTGTTGGAAAGAATCAAGGGTAAGGAGAAAGTCGATGTAATTGTTTCCAAATTTGATGTTTATTTTTCTTGTGCCTGGGGGGAGAAGCTTTATCCAGTCTCCCAAGTGCTCCAGTACCCAGTGATGGGGAATGGCCTCCTGATTTCAACCCAGAGTTCCAATGTGGTACACACTTCAAGGGTTCTGAAATGCTGTCGATCTTGCCAGTAGGATTAAGAAACCCTTTCAAGGTCCGTTGGCTGACACAGTCAACCTTAGAATCTTCATTTGCCCAGATTTTTGTTGTCATTATATGACTGGGGTAGTTGTCCAGTCGACTCTGTTCCCCTCTGCTGTGGAACCAGCTTTCCTCTGCAGACTCCAATCAACTGCTATATCCTCTGTGTACCCAGGCCTGCTGTCCACTGCTCCCATCTTTTCCACTGAGGAGGACGAGTTTTTGCAGGCGGGGCCCAAGGACACGGCCAGACAACTCAGGCCCTGCCAGGCCCCCTCCCCGCTGAGGATTCACGGACCTGGCACCCACCACGCATGCGGGCCCAAAGACTATCCCCTTTTTTGAAGTTAATGTCTATGTATTAAAGTTTTCCTTACTTTTTTGAGAGACATACAGATCCCACATTCGCTCTCTGCCTGCAATAGTTGGGGCTGGGTAGAGGGAAGCTGAGAGCCTACAACCCAATCCAGATCTCCCATATTGGCGGCTGGGAGCCAAGCACTTGCGCTGTCACCTACTGCCTGCCAAGGTGCCTAAGCAGGGAGTTGGGCCAGAAACAGAACAGCTGGACTCCATCCTGCTCGCTGGTGTGCAATGCAGGTGTCCCCGGGGCCCTGACCCGCCATCTCACTGCTGCCCCAAGAAGGTAGTTCTGTTAAAGTCCAGAGTTTGTTTCACAGATTAGGACATTGATAGGCCTAGTAAGTCACATCATTGACAGGAGTGGTCCTGCCAGCAGAAGCCACAAGCCCCTCTCCAGCCATGCCCTGCCCATGGAGGTGTGGGGGGGAACCTGAGGGGCTCCACTCCTTTTCTTCACTGCCTGATGCCCCTTGTCCACTGTCAGTGAGCCTGTAGACATCAGCCTTGCCTGTGGGCCATGTTCCTGGGCTCAGAGCACCTGCCTCGGCACTGACCCATGATGGAGAGTGTTGGCTCCCTAGCCCAGGCAGGCAGAGCCAGGCACCAGGGCTTTGTGCTTTGTTTCCCTGGGATCTGGCACTGAAATCCCACCCTCCACCGCCCTGTCTTCAGACTCATCTTTCCACGAGCTAGAAAGAAGGTGAAGTGAGAGAATGAATGCCACGTATCATCACTGCAGGGAATGAACCTCAAGACAGCGCAGCAGAGCCTGTGTAGTGGTGGACTGGAAGGCCAGGCCATTCAGGAACCTCCATCGGGGAACCACATTCGTGCAGCCTCACTCATGACCATGCTGGCACAGATCTACAGGGACTTGGAGCACAGTCCCAGATGCCCACCCCAGGGGTCAGGGACCATTCACTGTGGAGGATCAACTCCTCGTGTCTGGGTCCAGGTTGCAAGTGACAAGTAACCCCCCGGCCTGTTGTCTGCTGTCTACAGTAACTTCCCTTCGGCTTTCAGAGTCTGTCTTGGCTGCCTCATCCATCCCAGCCTTTGAGCTGCTGTGGCCCGGCCCACCCCACACCCCGTTTCAAGGTGCTCATGTGGGTGTTGCAGCCTGGACCTGCCTTGCTTGTTCCTGGTCCAGTACCAGTATCGATGAGTTGACATCAGTCATGTCTAGCTCAGCCCATCACTATTCCCAACTCTCAAGCTAACCAACAGGACTTGTAGTTCCATAGGGTTGGGCCCACATATCTCCCCAGAATCCACCCCCAGACCTGGTTCTCTTGCATGCTGGTTGGTGTCATGGCCTAGTCTATATGACTCATCTCCTGATCCAAAACTCACTGTGATATTCCTGCCAGGCAGGCTCTCAGCCATAGCTTGTGTGTGCATTGCTGTGTGGTGGTCAGCTTTGTTCCATGTTAACAAGCCCAACCCAGGACTTTCATGTGGGCAGTGCACAAGGCTGACCCCAAAATATCTTCAGGTCTCTCCCTTCCAAACCACCAGGTCTCTGTCCCCTTGCTTACCTGCAAGTACAGTGACCCTGTCATTGGGTGTCCCTCAGGATTTATTCCTCACCTATGCGTATTGTCTTATCCATGGGTGTCCCTAGGCAGTAATTCCATACCCCCAAGACTCCAGAGTTCGCCACCAGGCCAGAACCACAAGTCTAGGAGGCTCCACTGAACAGCATTGCATGGGGAGCTAGGATCCCCAGCAGGAAGTCTGGGCCGGTACGGGTGCTCCCAGCCACAGCCACATTGCTGGGGAACCAGACACCTGTGCCATACCACTGCTCAGACTTACCTGGACTCTCAATTTATTTTAAAAGCAGGGAGAGGGACAGATGCAGTGGCCTAGTGACCAAAATACTTGCCTTAAATGCTCCAGGATCCCTTGTGGGCAATGGTTCATGTCCTGGCAGCCCCACTTTCCATGTAACTCGCTACTTACGGCCTGGGAAAGCAGTAGAGGATGACCCAAAGCCTTGGAACCCTGTACCCATGTGGGAGACCTGGAAGAGCTCCTGGCTCCTGGCTTCAAATTGGCTCAGCTCCAGCCATTGCAATCACTTGGGGAGTGAATCACTGGATGGAAGATCTTACTATTTCTGACTTTGTAATAAAAACAAATAAATAATAACAATGATGAGAGCAGAGGAGAGAGGCCTTCCATCGCTGGTTTGGGCCAGACTAGTGTAGGGGCCCAAGCACCTGGCCATCCTCTGCTTTTCCGATGGGAAGGGAAGCATCCAGGGCTCTGACTGTAAGTGGCAGCTAAACCTGCTGCACTAGGCCACAGTGCTGGCCCCCTGAATTTTGTCTGACAAGATCTTGGTAGGTATATTCATTCAAGACTGAATGGCAGGTTTTTTCTTATGTTTCTTTGTACCTGTGCAGGCAGCATTATCATGTTTCAAACCATCCTCTACGATGCTGAGATGTCACAACTTGAAGGAAGTGGAAACCACACCCTGGCACATCCATCATGGCAGCGGGCTGCTGTCTGCAGTGTTGGGGCGCCTGGCCTTCACGGCTCAAGCCATCTCAGGGCAGCTTCTGCTCTCCCCTTTCCTGTATATGAGGGGTCCTGTGTCAAATAGGGGCTCCAGACTTGAGTGTCAAGTGCACCCTCTTTAGGTATGCATCAGTAAGTACACCTTGGAAACATTTAGTCTGGATGCAGTTCCTGGGAGGGATGTCAGAATGACCACAGCGCCCCCTGCTGTCCAGGGGCTCACAGGCGTGAGTGGCGAATGTTTCCAGGGAACTAGGCTTGCTGTGCTGGAAACACACATGCTCTCCTATTATAAGACGCCTCATCATTAACTGGATTCAGAGCTGACTGAACTACACTGTTAAGGCAGTTGACCATGTTCCCGGTTCCGCAGGGGCCTCCTGGGGTGAAGGAATCTTTCTTTTGTTTGAGGTGAGCTCCTGTGTCCCCACTGCCAACTGATGGCAATGAGGTTACCAAGGTAGCCTCAGGCTTATGCCAAGAGGCCCCCCCCCTCGGGGGGGGGGCTGGCAGCCTCCTATTGAAGGAAGGCTGGGGCGCTAATGGCATGTGTCATCCCCCTGTAGAACTCAGCCAAATGGAGGGGAGTCCCTGGCAGGAACCCTGCATGTTAGAGCGGTGAGCTGATGTGGTGCCCAGATCTTGAGAACCCCCAGAAATCCCCAGGAGTCTGAAGTGGATCCAAGTGCACGAGGATGGTTTATTTAACCCCAGCACATCCGAGCCTGGGCTTTTGGTTGAGAGCAGACAGCTACCTGACCTACTGGCCAGTCTGCTGGCTGAGACCAAAACCCCTTACTGGGAGTGTGACCCGAACAGAATATTCATAGGGATTATATAGGGGCAGTCCACAATAGCCTGCAAGGTGAGGGGAAATACCACGCATTCCCTACCTATATTGCCTGGACATCCTGTTCCTCCAGCAACTAAGGTAAGCACCCACTTAATTACTTGGAGCCACCTGTGAAATAACCAGACTTAGGTGGGCCTTGATTCATAAGAATCGGGGCCCATCAGTGCTAAAGGTCATATAGGCTGCTAAAGGTTACATAGGCCTTTTAGCTTGCAAGCTTATACAGTTTCTTAGTAGCAATGAGCCATGAACAAATGGTTGGGGTTTTTCACTGAGGGTGGTGCTCACCAGTCCAGAGTTCATCCCTCAGTGTCCTGATAAGGCGGCCATCATAGACTGTGCTTTCCTGAGCCTGTTGAGGTGCAGCTGAAGTGCCTGGGCTCCCTTGCTCAGAGCTTGTAGAAGGGAAGGCTGTCTTCCAGGTCAGCCATTAGCCAGGCATCTGGGAAGCTTCTTGGTCGTCCTCTAAGACCACCCAGGAGTTCTTTCTGGTTGTTTACTCCTCAGTGTGGGGTGGCTGGGAGGCCTAGGTTAACCTGAATAAACTGCCCTTGATGTGTTAGCACTTCAGACTTCAGACTCGATGATTTTCTGGGGATCTCAAAACCAGAATACCCTAACTGCCTACTGCCCAGTCTAACTCCTCTAAAGATGAGGACTTTCACTGCTAGGTTACCACACCAAACCCTCAGCAGGTATTTCTAACAGTTCTGTCCAGGGACTCGTGCTTTCTGACAGATGGGGCCTCTGTAACTGGCCCCAACAATGGAGAGGCAAGTGGGCTACAGGCAGGGAGAGACAATGTCGCATGGGGAGACCCCAGGGGATTGTGGCCTGCGCAGCACACACAACATGTCACAGCCCTTGGGGTCTGCCTGGGACATCACTGGGCATTCAGGACCTGCCTCAGAATGTGCTGGACCATCAGGAGTCTCCAGCCCAGCCCTGCCAGTCCTTTTGTTGCAGGGGATTCGACATGAAACACTGCAGCAACCTTAGAACCTAACGTAGACAGCTCTATTTTGCAAAGCAGGATTTACTTAGCAAAGGAAGAGGACTCCTGTTGTAGTGACAGTGTGAGGAGTCAGGATAGCAAGCAGTTAGGGTTTCTTGTCTCTGGTGAACTTACTTTTCAAAAATACAAAAATCGTACTTCTCCCCCATTGTTTTAACTTTCCAAGAGCATGTCTCTTCCTGTGTGTTGTTCCCTTGAGGAAGAACAGAGGGGCAGAATTAACATATCAATTCCCCATCTCAGAATTGTAATAAAAGCAGACCTCTGGGTCAAGGAGGTGCCCAAATGATCAGCTTGTCCTTTGGGTAACTCCCCTGATATGGTGCATAAAAGACATCCTTTCCACCATTACCTTTTTTTTTTTTTTTTTGGATCACCTTCTGCCACTGTGGCAGGAAATCTGGGGTCTTTTCCTTCCTCGGAGCTCCCTTCAATTGCTAGGGCAGGAGCCAATTTCTTTTTGTTAAATAATTCTTGCACTGTTAACTGGAATCATTTGCATGAAAACAAGGTTGTTGCTGTTTCAAGTTGAATTTCCTGAAACAACAGGTGGGGGCTCCAAGAAAGGAAAAGTCCTGAGGAAATGGTGAAAATGATCTTTTATGCACAGGCTCAGGGAAGGGGTTCACATGAGTCATCCCAAGGGCAAAGGGCAACGGGCAGTGATGTCTACCACCTTGCCCAGAACAAACAGTTGGACTGGCGACTTCCTCCTCCCAGTGTGATAAACCAAGAGCCATCCCCTGGACTGTAACCCAGAGATGAGATGAGCCTTGACTCCTTCCTTTTGTTATGACAGCAACTCTAAGAGGTTGATATGTTGATTCTGTCCCTTTGTTCCCTCCCCAGAGGGAGCAGGTGTTCTAGGACAGGAACGGAAATGGGGAGAAAGCACCGATTTTACATTTTGCATTTTAAAGGCTAATTTTACCAGGGACCCTAACTGCCTGCCATCCCATCTGACTCCTCACGCTTTCACGGTGCTTGGGGGTTGACAGCTCTTCGCAGTGCCAAGTCAGTGGTAAGCTTCTGCTCTCTGGCCCCCAGGGATACAGTCCAGACCCAGAAGCTTGGCCTGCATGCTTATAGTGAGCTCTGTGACGCTGTGAGAAGGTGTGTGCGGCGAGTATCAGTGCTGTGCTCCGTGGTGCTGGCGTCTGAGGCAAAGGCATCTGTTGTCCCAGGATGTCCCTCAGATGCACTGGGGTGCTTTGCCCCGAGCTCTGGGTCCTGAGGTTCACAGGGGCCCAGCTCTTCCACAATGGCATGGCTGTCGACAGGAGGGATGGGAACAGAGCAGAGCTCAGGCCCAGGGGTCAACCCAGGAGGCCCATGGATCAGGCCTGGCATGGCAGCAGTGGGAGACCCAGGGAACTGCTGCTGTGTAGGACTGGCTTCTGCTTTGGCTTCCCGGGCGGGGAGCCAGGACGGGAGGTGGCACAATGCTGGGGAAGTCATTTGTCACCAGCTGGTTCTTCGCTCAGGCCCCCCTGCCTTCCTACTGGCTCTATAATGGAGCAGGGAGCCCCCAGGGAGGGTCAGCCGGTAACCAGGCCTGGAGCAACTGTTGCCTGCAGCTAGACAGAGATAATCTGTTACAAAATAACAAAAGGCAGGAAGTTGCTGCTAAAATGCGGAAGAGGTCAGCACCATTGGAGGCAGACAGCTGGAAGGCTCCTGGAAGCCCCATGGGCTGTGCCAGGGACACCCACCTGAAGATGAGGAGTCCTGCGGGTATGCAGATGTGTAGCTGTGGGGGGCACCCTGATGTCAAGTCTGTCCCCAGATTGGAGCCTTCTGGGACATTTCCTCTGCCTGACACCCATGGAGTGGAGCTGCCCTGCTATGCCAAAGGCCAACTGAGGCAGGAATTTGGGGGCTTATCCAATGCAGCTGCTCCCCTACCTGTGGCTATGGACAGCTGTGCCCTGGAACCTTGTGGGGCCCGTGACACTCGTCCCCATAATTTACTCCACATGAACGTAAATGAGGACACAAAACTGCCCGAGCCAGAACAAGAAAAGTAACTTGATGGTTACCATGGCTACTCCTCCGCTTCGCCTGTCTGACTGTGACTTGTCCAAGGCAGAGGTCAAGGCCTGGTGCCACAGGCAGCTTCTCCCCCGGGGAGGACAGTGCAAGCTCAGGCTCAGCTCTCAACCTCTTATCAACATTAATTCTCGCTGAGAGCTCACAAATGTCCTTCGGGTCAGCACAGCTGAACCTGCAGGGCACCCATGGTGACTGTCGCAAGGGTTTGGGAAAGTAGCTTCTTAGCAGCAGCTATGCATAGGTGCTGGAGAAGTCCTTCTTCAGCCAAGCTAATGATGCAACTGGAACAGCTGAGAGTCTGCCCCGAGATCCAGGAGGGGTCCTCCCGGGTGTAAGGAATTATTCGAACATCCTACCCTGGACCTGGCGCCATTTGCTCTTCCTCACAGCTCGGGAAATTCGCACAGTCCAGCCATCCACCAATCAGATGTAATCTGGCATTTCACTGAAAATCCCACCCCCAATCTCCCAACCCTGTTCACTGGCCAATCATCCCTAGGCATTCACCTGCAGGCACCAATCCCCTGGGGCTGCCCTCAATCCCTCCCAGTCTCCGCCCCCACACTTTGCTGACTCACAGGAATGACATAAAGCCCCCCAGGTGCGACTCTGTCTCTCTCCTACTGGCCTACCCCTTCTTGCCTTCCCACCACCCCGTCCTGTTCCTTCCCCGCTAGAATAAACCTCCCAAGATACCTCGTTGCATCTGGTGTTTTCAGCTCATGGTAACGAACCAGGCTGGGGAAATTAGTTGCATATTATATCGTAATAACTGTTTTAAGTAACTAACACTGGGTCCTCTGGTCACTCCAGGGCCCCTCATCTCTACCTGGCTGCTGCTCCGAGGTGTTACTCTGTCGCGAACACCGAGCCCGGTCACCTGAACAAATGCCAAGAGTTGAGAGTGTATGCTTTGCAATCAAGCATTCAAGCATTTATTCAGGCAAGCACACACCAAACAGGATGGGGGAAGCCACTGAGAGTGCCTCTTGACTTTGGTCTATTGGAAGTGTTCTAGGCCTTTGGCTCCGGCCTTGTGGGAGCCTGCAATTCGAGTGGAAGCCCAAGACCTTGGCTTCGGTCTAGTGGGAGCCTACTGGCTTCTCTGGTTCCAGCCTCATGGGAGCCTGCAAGTTCAAATGGAAGCCCAAGACCTTGGCTTCGGTCTAGTGGGAGCCTACTGGCGTCTCTGGCTCCGGCCTCATGGGAGCCTGCAAGTTCAAATGGAAGTCCAGGGGCTTTGGCTCCGGTCTAGTGGGAGCCTACTGGCGTCTCTGGCTCCGGCCTCATGGGAGCCTGCAAGTTCAAATGGAAGCCCAGGGGCTTTGGCTCCAGTCTAGTGGGAGCCTGCTGGCTTCAGTGACTGGGACAAATGCATGGGTTTATATACAAATCCAGGGGCAAGACAGGCAGTTGTTTACAATGTTTTGATTGGTTATTACATGTTATCTATCAGTAACACTTGCTTTCTCTCAATTCTAAGAAAACATGCATATTCATTCTCAAAACATACCTATTCATTAATATACAATTATTTCTTCTTTTATCATTTCTACCATGACATGCTTACGTACATGGTGGCTTCTTGACAAAGGTGATAAGGGGAGGGCTTGTGCGCCTAGGAGTCTCTTGACAGGAGCGATAGGAGAGGAGGCCCCATTTCACCAGTAGTTTAGGAAGATGGAGTCACCTTTGTTAAAAGACTCTAACATACACACTATATCCATTATTAAGTCACAGCATAACTTGCAAAGGAGGTCTATTATTGCAGCTATCTCTGGGTCATCAATTTCTGATAAAACTGTAACAATATTAAGGATACAATTAAGATTATTAATAGTACTCCAACCCATATTTCCCAAAGCTCCATTTTTATTTATGGTCATGTTTTGCTGGAGCAATGTCAATGTGGAGTACTTATAGTCAGACTGTTCTATCATACTCTCAGGCCAGCTTCGTTCTCTAGATTCATCTTCAGACAGGTTCTGCTAAACACCTAGCAGCTCCCCTATTGCACAGGAGGGGAGGTGGGTGTTAGAAGAGGAGGCATCTCGGCTGAGGAAGAGTTAAACCAAATTCTGACAGAGTGAGTGTGAGTCTGCAGGCTGTGTGTGTGCAGGTGAATGCACAACCCACGTGGGAGTGTCAGATAAACCGGGAGCAGGAATATCTTGGGGCTGAGACTGGGATTCAACGAGCTTGGGCTTTGTGGAGTAGCCCCCCAGCCCCCCTGCCTCACCTCTCCTAGGACTCCTGACAGCACACAAACCAGAAATAACATTGCTATATCCATTGTCCCATGTAAGCAGTACACAGGGACCACGCTCAGGGGATTACCAGTCCTGGGTCAGCCAAGAGTCGAGGTGCCAGAGTAATGGAAGCATTTGACCAGAAAAGAGAGCCAGCCATTGCTCCACAAGCCTTTTAAAGGGGCTTGTGAGGGGAGTGGTTTGCAATACAGACCCCTCTCATGCTAGGCGAGTCACAGGTGGGTGGGAGGGAGTGGCTGAGGATGGAATTCCATTACTGTTAGGCCCCACCTTCAGGACAGAGGGCAGGGG
Organism: Ochotona curzoniae; assembly: GCF_017591425.1. Lineage (NCBI taxonomy): Eukaryota > Metazoa > Chordata > Mammalia > Lagomorpha > Ochotonidae > Ochotona > Ochotona curzoniae. The sequence continues at coordinate 8,008,772 of NW_024465654.1, read as the reverse complement.
ACACAGCCACAGTGTGTTTGCCCACTGTTGATGGATGCTGGCCATCACTGCCTGCACCCCATAACTGTGTACTGGCTTACTGCAATCCATAAGTGAGAGGCAAGGCAACCGACTGATCGACCAACCGGCCAGCTAGAACCAACACCCCTTACCAGAGTGTGGATCTGAACAGCATATCACAGGGTTTTTACAGGGGCAGTCCACAATAGCCTTCGAGGTGATGGAGGAAATACCACACATTCTTACCTATCTGGGCTGGGTTGCCTATTCCTGGATCTTCTCAGGTCAACAATTATGGTAACTACCTGCTTCATTACTTGGAGCCACCTGTGAGATAACCAGACTTGGGCCTTGATTCATGAGCATAGGGGCCCATCGGTGCTAAAGGTCACCTAGGCCATTTGGCCTGCAAGCTCACACAGTTTCTCAGTAGCAATGAGCCATGTTTACTCCATTTTGCTTTCAATTCTACTGGCGGCTCCACTTCCCATACAGATCCCTGCTTATGGCCGGGGAGAACAGTCAAAGACGGCTCAAAATTGGGCCCCTGAGCCTGAAGATGGGGCTGATTGGGAACCACACTTTGCAGCTGCCCACGCAGACCCATGCGTCCTAAGCAACGTGTGACTCAGCCTTGCACCTGGCCTCGAGCCCCGCCACAAGTGCCGACCAGCCGCAGCTGCGCGCGCACGCGCACTCTCCCGAAGTGCCGAGCTTCCACAGGCCGCCGTGGCGCCGCGAGAGGACAGGCCTTGGAGCTGGGTCGCAGTGACCGGGCCCTCACACCTGTCACCGCCGTCCTCGCGGCCCGTCCCGGGCCTGGCCGGGTCAGCAGGCGCCGTCTGGGCCCTTGGGCATGGGCCCGTGTGGCCGCGGTGGGACGAGGGCGCCCGGTCTCAGTCCACCTGGCCTTGCCCGGACTTGGGTAAGACGCTTTTATCCCGGGGAACTCCAGCGCCTCACGACCTCTCGCCGGGGCTTCTCTCACTGAGCCCGTGGTTGCCCTGTGAGGCCGGAGCAGCCGCGTGTTGTTGGCCTGGACGTGGCTGGGGCACAGAGCTGTCCCCTCCCGTGTGGGTGAGCGGGGAGGGAGAATGGGAACGGCCCAGCTCAGGTTGAAGAGGCAAGGGGCCGGAGGTGGGAGAGAAGGCTGGGAGGTGCAGAGCTCTGGTGAGGACGCCGTTCGGAGCGGCGTGGGGAAGGGGGGGCAATGGGACAGTGTGGGAGGACCGTGGTAGTTTGGGTTTCGGTCTGAGCCCAGGGTGTGAAGGATGCGTGTGCCCTCAGGATTCGGAGTTAGCTTCCCTGGTCGAGAGTCTGTCCACCAGCAGGTTTGCTGGTTTTGTGCCTGTTGTCTGCCCAGGTGTCTAAAACTGTGTGGTACCGCCTGCTTAGTAGATGAGTGAATGAGTTTGAGCGTTTAGGTAGCAGTGCAGGCAATGATAAAGTATTTGGTAGCCCATTTCCGGTTGTGCCTGGGAGTCCCAGAGACTGTGGGGATTCCCTGCACACCCCTGCCATTTTATTTTATTTTTTAAAAGATTTATTTATTTGTGTTGCAGAGTCAGAGATATAGAGAGGAGGAGAGACAGAAGGAAGATGTTCTGTCTGATGATTCACTCCCCAAGTGAGCACAGCGGCGGATGCTGTGCCCATCCGAAGCCAGCAGCCCGGAACAGAACCCCTTGCAGGTCTCCCACGTGGCTGCAGGGTCCCAAGGCTTTGGGCTGTGCTTAACTGCTTTCCCAGGCCACAGGCAGGGAGCTGGATGGGAAGTGGGGCTGCTGGGATTAGAACCAGCACCCATATGGGTTCTTGGCGCATTCAAGGCGAGGACTTCAGCTGCTAGGCCACGGTGCCGGGCCTACCCCTACCATTTTAAAGGGTCACTTTACCAGGTACCCTAGCTACCCAGCATCCCTGCTGACTGCTCACAGTACCATGCTGAATACAGAGCAGAGTTCAACAGTCACATGGTTGGGGGTGGGGTGCAATGCAAAACAAGTGTGGCTCACTAGGAAGCAAAGGCTGTGGACTTCCTCTAGGGCCAGACAATGGTGACATCTGCTCAGCGAGGCCAGCCAAGGCTTTAGCAGAGAGACACCCAGGAAACTGCCCCAAGGAAGGGTGGCCCTGGGGGGCTTTCAGCGAAACCCGCATCCACTGCAGCTCCAGGAGCTTCCTCTGGCTTGCTGCCTCCTAATCCTGAACACATCTCCAAAGGCAGCCTGTTTTCTGTAGGTAATAATGCAAAAATGCCTGCAGTAACCTAGTTAAATGCTCGGAACCCTTCAGCGAAGGTCCTTCCTTGCCAAAGTGTCTTGAATTTGCCGTATTCTGTGTGTTTATCTTTTAACTCCATTTTGTCTGTTCCTGGAGTGTGGGAATGGATGTGTGTGCGGGCATCGTGTTTGGGGGTCCCAGGGACTGTGGGATTCAGGCCCACCTGGAGGTCAGTGCACAGCGTGTGCGGATGCTGTCTGCCCAGGTTGCTGCAGACACTTCAAGCTGCTGATGTGTGGTTTCAAGTGTCCCTCTAGTTCTGGTTCTAGCCATGAGTGTGTGTGCATTTAAAGATTTAAGTGTTTATTTTGTTTGTAAACTTATCTATTTTTATTGCAAAGTCAGAGGTACCGAGAGGAGGAGATAGGAAGATCCTCCATCTGCTGATTCACTCCCCAGGTGACCACAACAGCTGGAGCTGAGTCAGTCTGAAGCCAGGAGTCTGGAGTCTCCTCCAGGTCTCCCACGTGGGTGCAGGGTCCCAAGGCTTTGGGCTGTGCTTAATTGCTTTCCCAGGCCACAAGCAGGGAGCTGGATGGGAAGTGGGTCCGCTGGGATTAGAATTGGTGCCCATATGGGATCCTGGCATATTCAAGGTGAGGACCCTAGGTACTAGGCTACCACGCCGGTCCCTGAAAGGCAGATTTACAGAGAGAAGGGACGGAAAGAAAGAGAGAGAAGCCTTCCTTCTGCTGGTTCACTGCCCACATGACCACAATGGCCGGAGCTGAGCTGATCTGAAGCTGGGCGTCAGGAGCTTCCTCCAGTGTCTCTCGTGGGTGCAAGGATCTGAGGATTTAGCTCATCATCTGCTACTTTTCCTGATGCATTAGCAGGGACTGGACTAGATGTGAAACAGCTGGGAGGTGAACTGGTGCTCATATGGGCTGTTGGCACTGTAGGCGGGGGTTAGCTTGCTAGGCCATTGCCCCAGCTTCGGCATTATGAAGGTCTTTGTGAGCGCATCTGTCAGACATCCACCAGTGCTGGGCCTCTCTTTGGGCCAGCCGAGGGAGAAGGGCCGTGAGCTGATTACAAGTGCGGGAGGTGGCTGGAAAATGGAGCCATGGCGCTAGGCCCAGATCTGCTTCCTGCTGCGCCACAAGGTGCACACAACAACCTCCCCGTGGGTGTGACACAGGGCCCACTGTGCCTCCTGGAAAGCCAGTGCAGGGGTGTGGGTGCTTTCTGTGGTTTGGGCATGGTCCACATTGATCCGCTTGCCAGAAGCCAGCTCACGTGTGAGAGACAAAACTACAGGGGCCAAAGGTGGGCTCCCCGTGGCATGAGGGCATGGTCTGTTGTCTCTCATGGACAGTTGCTCTAGCCCCACCTCTCTGTTGGGCATCCTTGTGGCCAGGCTTCTGGTCAGATACACTGTGTCCTGGCCTGTGGCTGTTGAGTAATCCTGCTTTGCCATCCCAGGTGGCAAGGCACTTGGTGTGTGCTGCCCAGCCCCAGCCAGCCCCAGCCAGCCCCAGTCCCTGCTCTGCACAATGCCTGTTCCTCAGTCTCTGTTCACCCCCGACAGAGTCATGTTCCTGCTGTGCACGCCCAGTACCTAGCACATGGTGTGCTAGTGACTAAGGGAAGGGTGACCCCATCATGACAACAGGGACCCTTGCAGAACTGCGGGCATGCTGCCAGGGGCAGGACCTGACCTTGTGCCACCATGGGCACAGGCAGGAGCCAAGTACAAGGAATATTGGTTACCTTGCTTAATGGGACTGAAGCAGATTCTGATGATAGAAATTGACAAGAAACAAAAATGGGAGGGATAAACATAGGAAATTAACGTAAGAGACCTTGACAGGCAGTACACAAGATGAAATGGGATAAAGTCTAGTATGCTGAATCTGAAGCAGTGAGTGAACTAGTGGTAAGTCAGCACTGGCGCAGACAAGGTACTCCAGCCTTGGAGCAGAGTTGGGCTGCTGCTTTTCTCTGGCTCCTGCAATGAGACGGGTCTGTGTCAAGCTGGGCTCTGCGTGCCCATGGGCGTCTGTGCTCTATGTCTTCCTGGCTGGCATTGCTTGTGCAGTTGAAGATGTGGGTTACCCTAGGGTTTGGGGTGTGATTTTGATATTTAGGGTATGAGAGACAGAAAACTCTGGAGTTGAACTCTTAGTAGACATTTCCTGGTGTGGAAGGAACAGACCCCAAAGGGAGACCATGGCCCTAATGGCTCAGCAGGTGCATGTGGCCTTGGGTGAGCCACTTACTCTCCAGCATCTGCTTCACTCATTCCATGTGGAGGGGTTAAGTTCTCCTTTGCCTGTTGCCAAGGATCTGAGGAATCCAGAGCTGGTGCTAACTCAAAGGGGGCTAGGTCACTTACCCTGAGCAAGAAAATGACCATGACCAGGCTTGCCCAAGTTTGCTGGCGAGCAGAGGAGGGTCAGTCATCCTGGTTCCTTAGGGTAACATTACAGTTCCTACTTTACACTCCAGGTTATTTCACCTGCCAGAACTATCAGGCCATGCTGCATGGCAAGTGGCTCTCTCAGCAGTTGGAGCAAATGTGGATGGACTACAAGGGATCCATACAGCCCAGCAGCCACTCGGTGGGTGGAATGCACAGGGCCGCTCCTCCTGCATTGGGGCCTGCACTGTTCCCCAGCTGCCTAGGTGGCCATTGAGGCAGAGTTGCCCCTTCATCAGCGTGTGTGTGCAGTAGACGGGCAATTCCTGCTGAACATATGTGTACTCCTTTTCCCTGGGTGAGTGATGTCATGCCAAGCTCAGGGTGCCAGAAGTTCCCCAGCAGATGAATGTGTGAGGGAAACAGGACAGGTCTTGGTGGGGAGGAGGCCGGAGCTCTCAGTGTGGACAAGGCAGGTGGGGAAGTGGCCACCTACTCTTCACCACTACTTGCCACCTCCATATCCAACTTCTGTCTGCCCACGCCCACATCCAGTCAGGTGATACAACACATGTGACTTGGTCTGTACCTCAGGAGGCTGTGCAGATGTGCACAGCTGGAGAAAAGCCTGCCCCTGAGGACTTCCTGGTCCCTGGCCTGCCTCTTTTTTGTTTTTTTTTTTTTAAGATTTATTTATTCTTATTGGAAAAGCAGACATACAGAGAGGAGGAGAGACAGAGAGGAAAGTTTTCTCTGATGAGTCACTCCTCAAGTGGCCACAATGGCTGGAGCTGAACCAATCCGAAGCCAGGAGCCTCCTCCGGGTCTCCCATGCAGGTACAGGGTCCCAAAGCTTTGGGCTTTTAGTCAGCTGGGCTAAAGCATCACTCACCTTGGGCCATCCTCAGCTGCTTTCCTAGGCCACAAGCAGGGAGCTGGATGGGAAGCGGGACCGCCAGGAGTAGAACTGGCGCCTATATGGGATCCCTGTGCGTTCAAGGCGTGGATTTTTAACCACTACACTATCACGCCAGGGCCCCTGGCCTGCCTCTTAATGGTACAGTTATACGCACGAAGAGACGCCATGGCTGTCTCATGCTGGCTTAAGCGGCATTGCATGGAGCAGAGACTGTTCCCTCCCTGCACATCTACATGGAAGAGCTGGGACTGTGAGTACAAGCTACGGTCCTGTCCATGCTGCGAGGCCCAGATGTCCATGTTGGGGAGGAGCACACTTGGAGTTCACACAGGTCCGGGTGGTGTTCACATGGGTTCCCTCAGGTGTTGACACAAGCACACGTCTTGTTCCTACGAGCGCTCCAGTGGTCACTCACCCACTCGGTGTCCGCACAGGCCTGCTCTGTGGCTGCAGGTGCTTTAGTGAGCCATGTTTGTGCCTGGCGTTGAGTCAGAGGAGCACAGATGGTCTCTCCCTCGTCTGAGGTTGCAGTCATCCATGACTCTAATGCTAGCGGTGTAGACCAAGCCTGCTGATAACAGGTGGGGAAACAGACTTTGAAACTAAAAGCCCCAGGAATTAGTGTGCCTATTTTTATTTTTATCAGATTATTTTATATAATCCTCAGATTTAAAAAACATCCCCTAGAAAATTGTGGAATAAATATTCTTACAGTGAGTATTGTCACAGTGAAACATTTTAATAACCAATTTGTTGCCAAACAACCATGAACTATGCTAGCTAGTATCACTTTTCAAAGCAGTAACTTTCTCTTTTATTTAACTTTCTCAAGGCTTATTGGAGTTTCACAAGAATATTCTTATCTTCCACCCTGTTGTTCTGGTCTACGGAATGAACAGCTGGTTGTACCCAGCTGGCTAACGTTCCAGGTTTCAAAAGGGAGATCGCAGAGCAGCTCTCAATTAGCTTAAAGATAGTAGCTCTGGAAAACCACATCCCATTGATCAGGTTGTATTTAGAAAAAGAGAAGCCAACACAGTATTTCAGACAAAGGGAGTGTAATGCAATGGTTGCTTACATGGGTATGGGAGGCCAGAGGAGCCTAAGAGAATATTAGTGCATGTCACGCTCTGTATGACTGCTGCCGCTGCACCAGCAGCTCCTGCATTTGCCCCGTGCTGACCCTCATTAGGGAAGAGGTGGGGTCCCCTTCTTCCTTCCCAGCTTACGTTTGGACCCAGTGGACAGCAAAGGTGCAGAAAGCAAGTGATGGTGTCCAGAAACAACAGCATGTTCCGTTACTGATCCAATTGTCCTTGACTTGTGATCAATGGCCTCCCTTCTACAGAACAGAGAGCCTCAGCCTGCAGCTGCTGGGAGGGCCTGTGAGGTGGGCACAGGCAACAGGGAGAGCTGACTGCTGACCATGCTTCCCGCAAAGACTGGCCTGGAGGCAATCAAGGCTCCTGCTGGCCTGGGCGTCATCTGCTTCCTTGATGTTTCTGTCAGGCTGTGTGGCATCTATGAGTGACTCCAATCCAGTGTGGTCAGCTCTTACAAGCAAGTGCAGGTAGCAGTCCTGTACTTTGGTGGCATAGCAGGACCTCAGCCCCTTACAACCCAAGGTAGAACACAGAAAACTGAATCACTAAATAAAAAAAATAAGCAACAAAACCAAAAAAACCTGAACCACTGAGTGGCAGCTGTTGCTCCAAGGTCAAAGGGGGTAAAGGTAGTGTCTGTAAGGAACTGTTAGCTGAAATTACTGGAGGTTGGCTGGGAGTCACAGGCCACATGTACCAGACAGAGGTCAGACTGAGGAGACACACAACTCCTGTGTTCCCAGCCTGACGAGGGACGTAGCTCACCTGTACACACACTGATAAGGGACACAGCTCACCTGTTCCCAGCCTGAGGCCACACATAGCTGCCATGTTCCCAGAATGAGGTCAGACTGAATCTGTTTTTAGTGGCTCTAGCACACAGTCATCCCTGCTGGGTTACAGCAGATAAGTGCTGTGTCACAGGTCACAGGGTCTTTTGGAAGTTTTGGTACCTGAGTATGGCCTTCCAGCATTTTGTTCCGCAGGACAGGTCACTCAAGCCCACAGAAGTGACCTAGCAAGTTGTGGGTGACTTAGTGATTTTTTTTTTAACATTTATCTATTTTTATTGAGAAGTGAGATATACAGAGAGGAGCAGAGACAGGAAGATCTTCCCTCTGATGATTCACTTCGCAAGTGACCGCAACAGCTGGAACTAAGCCTATCTGATCTGAAGCCAGGGGCTTCTTCTGGTCTCCCACACAGGTGCAGGGCCCCAAGGCTTTGGACTGTCCTCGAATGCTTTCCCAGGCCACAAGCAGGGAGCTGTGATAGGAAGCAGAGCTGACGGGATTAGAACCGGCGCCCTTATGGGATCCTAGTGTGTTCAAGGCGAGGACTTTAGCTGCTAGGCTACCATGCCAGGCCTGACCTAGTGATTATTTATGGGTACTTTCTGAGGAGGAGGCAGCCACTTCTTTTCTGCAGTAGCTCTGCCATCCTGGTCCCTGCATGGTCCATGTCGTAGCAACTGTGGGACACCTCGAGGGACACAAGTCTGAGAAGTCTGTCCTAGATCAGAGGCAGTAGCTCTGCTAGGCCGGCTATTGTCTGCCTTACCTGTGAAGACTGTGTACACGCTGTGTCTTGCTAAGGAGGACCCAGATGTGAGAGTCCAGAATCCCAAGTGTGGTCAAGGCTAGAGCACTGGTGATGACCTGACACTGCAGGCTTTTCCCCTGGATGGAAGACACCTGGGGCATTATAGGAAGCAGGGAGGGACAGTCATTCCTGGAGTCAGGCTGGTGGCCAGAGGCCTCATTTCTGTGAATCCAGTTTAGTGCCATGCTGGCTCCCCTGGGGTCTGGTGAGGTCAGCTGGTTGTCTCAGAGTTGGCTCTTTGCATGGTGCCTGCAGAGCCACATGTTCGGTCGGCAGCTTGCTTTTTCCTGGGCCCACTCTGCCCAGTGTTTGAGTTTCTTTCCTTTTTCTTTTCCTTTTCCTTTCCGTTCCTCCTTCTCTGTCTTTCCCCAGGTGCCCCATGTGGGTACAGGATTCCAAGGCTTTGGCTATCTTCCACCATTCTCCCAGGCCGTAAGCAGAGAGCTGGAAATGGAGCAGCCGGGACATGAACTGGTGTCCATATGGGATCTCAGTGGATGCAAGATGAGGATTTAGCCATTGAGCCACCCTGCCAGTGCCAACAGTGTTTGGTTTTCCGTGATCATTTCCCCCTTTCTATAATGTGTGTTCCTTTAAAATCTGAAGACAGGTCATGTTGGGCTGCTGCATTCAGGCTGTGTCCTCAGCACCAAGCACTCATTCCCAGGGAAGGGGAAGCTTTGGGCATTCTTCTGTGTCTCAGTGAAAGGTGTTACAGGGTGCAAGTGAGACCACTCCAGACAAGTCTAGGATTTATTAAGACGTCTTTATTAATCAAGCTTGGTGGTAACAGGGCCCACTAGGAGTTAGCAAATCACAAGTCCATGTGGCAATCCAGTCTGAATTAAAACCCCAAGAGGAACAAATGGTCATTATTCTGAAGTCCACCCATTAAACTGAAGCTCTATGTTCCAGCTTCCCCAGGAATGTAAGTTTTCCTAATAGACATACAGCGAACTTGGACATACTTACAAAGCTGCAGACATTCACCTTTCCCTGGCTTCTCTGCCCACATTCCATCACTGTTAGGCCTCAGCTCTCCTGGCACTCTGCAAAGTATGCAAATTAGAGATACAGAGCATCTTAGCATTGACATCTTCACTGTCCCACCCAAGCAATGAGCAAAGGGTGAGAAATACAGACATATGGGGACCATGCTCATCACAGTCAGTCCACAGGCAGCCAGAGAGCAAGCAGGTAGTGGGGACCAGGAGAGAGAGCCCCTCCCTATCCTGGGCCTTTATAGGGACTTGTGCAATACCGCCCCCTCTCAGGTTCCAAGTGATAGGTGAGCATCCCAGGTGGGCAGGAGGGAACACCTGGTGGTGGGGGAGTGGCTTCCAAGCTAGTGACCCTGAACTAGTGCCTGCCTCACCACAAAGGCTGAATTTCACCAACAAAAACCTACCTACCTGAGTCACTCTTGGTTCAGGTAGACCCAGGCATCCTTGCAGAAACTGAAAATGATGAAAGTTTATGTTCAAACACAGCCAAGCCTCAGTTTGCTCTGGAAACTACATGGTCCATGTGGTTTGTAATGAGGTACATGACTCCTGTGGCTAGTGTGGGCAGAGGCCTTTTTCCTGGGTCTGGAGAAGTCAGGAGGATAGTGGCTAGGGGAGACGCGAAGGAATATGACGAGGAAATGAGGACTGCTCAGCTCGCATGAGCTGGAACCTGTACCTGAAGGCACCAGCTAAGTGCACCCCTTTAAGGGGGGTCCCTTGTGGGACCTCACTTGGCTGACTGTCCATTGTTGACCCAGATAGGTTGATGTGCTGCTGCACGTGCTGGTGGACCAACATGAGTGAGGCTTCCCCAGGCTTGCCTGAGCCGGTGCCTCTCCTGGCAGCACCTGTTGCTTTTGGCTTGTGGTGGAGGAAGTCTGAGTGCGGATCTCCCAGCACCAGGAGCCCACCTGCCTAGTGCACTTGCCATTGGATTGTCCGCCTAACTTGTCCTTGTGGGTTTTCCCTGTGAAGAATGGTTTCTTTCTGGAAGCTTGTCTGTGTGTCTAGAGGGAGATGACAAAACACCCTGAGGACAGAAGCCTCGTGTGTGAACATCTGACACAGACAGCCCCCGGGGTGGGCATGGCCATGGAGCCCCACAGCCAGCCTGGGCATGAGGTCTGGAGAGGCCTCGGCGCAGGGAGGGGCTCAGTCTTAAAGGTGGGGTGGAAGGGCTGTTCTCTCTGCAGCCCCTGGCTCGAAGAGTGCTCACTGCTTGTGGGTGAAAGGTGAATCTGCTGGCTGGGCTGGCCCTTCTCCGTGTGTTGCTGGTCCCTGGTGACAGCCTGCCATGGAAGACCTCACACCAAAGCCAAAGGGAGAACTCAAAACACTCAGTGAACTGTGCCAGTGGGTTTTTGGGAATGGAAGCCTCTTTTGTTACTTTTTTCCTCCTTTTTGGTCTCCAGTGAGTTCAGGGGTTAACTGTCACATGTTACATTTTAGCTAAAACTAGGAGAAATGACAAACTCCCACTCAGCCTTGAGTAACAAACTATCTTAATACGGGATGGGGGGAAGTCAGCAAATTAAAAATTGATAGAAAAAAAACATCAGAAATACAAGCCCAAATTATGAACTAAAACATGAATGCCCCAGGGATAGGGAGGAGGGGAAGATAAATACGTAAATTAAGTAATTTTTCATTAAGTTTTCTGTTGTGTTGAAGTAGTTGAGGGACTGGTGCAGTGGTATAATAGGCTAAGCCTCTGCCTGTGGCACCAACATCCCATATATATGCTGATTCAAGTCCGAGCTGTCGCACTTCTGATGCAGCAGAAAGACAGCGCAAAGTGCTTCAGCGCCTACACACACGTGGGCGACCTGGAAGAGGGTCCTCACTCTTGGCATCAGGCTGGCCCAGCTGCAGCCTGTATGACCAGCTATTTGTAGAGTGAACCAGCAAATGAAAGATGTCTGACTCTCCTTTTCTCCAACTTTGCCATTCCGATAAAAGTAAATAAATCTTTATTTATTTGAGAGGGAGAGAAACACACACAGAGAAAGAGAGAGCCAAACCAAAACAAACCAAACCAGAGCTCTCATCAGTGGTTAACATCCCAAATGCATGGAAATCAGGAAGTTGGGGCAAGTCCCACCTGGGCCTGACCGCTGCACCCTGCTGACCCCATTGCGCATATTTGTAGGAGCTGGAGGCAAGAGTGCAGTGTGCCTGCAGCCTGGGTGTGCCCATGTGGTGCTAGTCCACTAAGCCATGTCTTCACTACCACGTGGCCCAGGTCAGTTTTTGCTTTTGTATTTCTTTTGGTGTGTGTGGCTGTGTGCTTAAACAATGAATAAAATTTAGTGATTAGGAACTAAATGTTCAAAAAAGTGTAGTGAGACTAATAAATTAGGGACCCTATGGCGTGGCCTAGCAGCTAAAGTCCTCGCCTTGAAAGCACCAGGATCCCATATGGGTGCCAGTTCTAATCTTGGCAGCTCCTCTTCCCATCCAGCTTCCTGCCTGTGGCCTGGGAAAGCAGTTGAGGACAGCCCAATGCTTTGAGATCCTGCACCTGTGTGGGAGACCTGGAGAAGGTTCCTGGCTCCTTGCTCCAGATCAGCACAGCACCAGCCGTTGTGCTCACTTGGCGAGTGAGTCATCGGACGGAAGATCTTTCTGTCTCTCCTCTCTGTACATCTGACTGCCATAAAAATAAATCAATCTTAAAAAAAAATTTAAAAAGGGTGCAGGGTCCCAGCTATTGAGACCACACCACACGACGGCATGAGAACCCACCCTGCTGACTCCTCCAGAGCCCGTGTGTGTGTGTGTGTGTGTGTGTGTGTGTGTGTGTGTGTAGGAAAGCCTTCTCCACACCTTGCTGGATGGGGTGTGTGTATGTATGTATAGTCTGCACACCTTGGCTGTGTGTGTGTGTGTGTGTGTGTGTGTGTGTGTAGGAAAGCCTTCTCCACACCTTGCTGGATGGGGTGTGTGTATGTATGTATAGTCTCCACACCTTGGCTCTGTGTGTAGGAAAGCCTTCACACCTCGCTGGGTGGGGTGTGTACATGTGTGTATAGTGTGCACACACTGGCTCTATGTATCTGTGTGTGAGAGTACAGGGCAGGTGACAGAAGTCCTGAGCGCACTGCCTAGGGTATTGTCTCCCCATCCACTCTGTGGTCTCCTTCAGGATGGCTGTCCTGGCCTGTGTAGGCTCTTGGTTCTGGTTCCTTCCACCATTAGTTCCCATATGGGTATCCAGTGGTTCACCTCTGGTGTTATCCACCTCTGTGCCATCACGGATGCCCTGCTTTACACATATGCTTTTGGGGCCAAGTAGCTTGGATTGTGTTCATCCTGGGGTTCTGGTCAGGTTGCCCAGGGATGGGCAGGTGGGGACCTCAGATGACGTGCCTGTCTGCTGGTCGGCTCTCCTGCACCTGTCCTCCTTGGGGTGCCCCATGGGAGGAGGTGTGCAGGAGTCTCTTGCACCATGTGTGCTGATCTGAGCATGTCACATGGCTACCCCAGTCGAGACCCTGCCTCTTGGGGGAGACACATTATTCCGGCCAGCTTACAACATACTGCACCCCAGAGGACAGACACAATGTTTCCTTTGCATTTAGACCAGTCTGTTTTGTTTGACCTTTCAAAATCATGTGCACATATTTCTTTTTCTACAATAGTAGTAGTGATGAGGACTTTTAAAATATGACTCCATATGCTTGTGTTACTTCAGTTCCGTACCAGGATCATATTCTTATCTATGAGCCTTTTGAAGGACCCATGATTTTGAGTAAACACCTAATTCTAGTTTTTGTATCCTCTCTAATTTTTTTAAAAGATTTATTTATCTTTATTGCAAAGTCAGATATACAGAGAGGAGGAGAGATAGAGAGGAAAATCTTCTATCCATTGGTTCAGTCCCCAAGTAGTCACAGTGGCTGGAGCTGAGCCAGTCGGAAGCCAGGAGCCAGAAGCTCTTCTAGGTCTCCCATGCAGGTGCAGGGTCCCAAGGCTTCAGGCCATCCTTGACTGCTTTCCCAGGCCACAGGCAGGGAGCTGGATGTGCAGTGGTGCTGCCAGCATTAGAACCGGTATCCATATGGGCCCGGCGACGTGGCCTAGCAGCTAAAGTCCTCCCCTTGAGCGCACCAGGATCCCATATGGGCTGCCGGTTCTAATCCCGGCAGCTCCACTTCCCATCCAGCTCCCTGCCTGTGGCCTGAGAAGGTAATCGAGGATGGCCCAAAGCCTTGGGAGCCTGCACCCATGTGGGAGACCTGCAGGAGGTTCCTGGCTCCTGGCTTCGGATTGGCAGCACTGGTCGTTGTGCTCACTTGGGGAGTGAATCATCAGAAGGAAGATCTTCCTCTCTGTCTCTCCTCCTCTCTGTATATCTAACTTTCCAATAAAAACAAATAAATCTTTCAAAAAAAGAACTGGCGGATCCCAGCACGTTCAAGGTGAGGACCTTAGCCGGGCCCCATCCTCTCTAATTTTAAGCCACACAGTGGCAGGTATGCAGCAGTTGTCATCTGAGAACCATGTCACAGAGTTAGGTGCAAAGTTAATGTTCCATCCATGTTGGATGGGGCCTAGTGTGCACTTGAAGGGAAATAGCCTCAAAGCCTGTTCTGGTGATGAGGCGATGGCAACCGTCTTTTAGCATGAAACAGCAGCGTGCTCCTGTGGCAACAGTGGCTGGGTCAGGCTCAGTCATATGGGCAACCTCATGCCCGGCCCATCTACATCTCATTAAGAAATTGTGCCTCTCTACAAATGCCCGTGGGCACTGTGGCTGGGAAACCACCTTTCCAGAGCAGCAACATGAATTAGTGAAAAGTGGAAAGTGACCTCTGGGTTTTGTTCAATACCCCCACCATCCAGCTTGGCCAGGGCGCTTAGCAGTCCGTCTTGTTTCTCCAAATTAAAGAGCATTAACTGGAAACAGCAAGAGGCTAGAGACACCGTGGAGCTTCCCCATTGACTGTCTTTCAGCCCCGTGTGTCTTGCTGAATCCTGCTTGTCCAGCGTGTAGGAGTTTAGGCCAGCAATTTATTAAGCAGTGATTAGATGCCATCTTGGCCCTTCCCAGGAAGGTCGGAGAGAGCCTGCTACTCGGAGGCCTAATGTAATGGACAAAGGAAATTGCCTTCTTGCTTTTATTTGGCCCTTCCTGATGGAGCCCAGGGTGGGCTTTCCACTCAGTGTTCCGGATTAGATCACTCCGCATTTGTCTGCTCTACTCCCTGGAATTGCACAGAGTTGGGGCCCAAGCTGCTTCCTGAACCTCGTTTCCATGTTAATGAGAACACAGGCCCCTGGAATTTCTCTTCTGAGTATGGTCATCTTACTGAGAGTTTGGGATGCAGTTGTGCCCTGTTGCCTCATGAATGATGGTTCTTCGCTCAGAGGACCACAGGCTATGCATCTCCACCACTCCCCGTAGAATCGGCAGCGTGTCCTGAGGGGTGTGTGTGTCGCGGGGGGTGGAAGGCAGACTTGATCTGCCTCCGCCATGGTCATTGTCACAGTTACCATATCCACCTGTTGCCTTTGTAGGCCAAAGTGGAGACGCTGGTCAACCTCTACAGGGGTGTGAGAACATGGGGTGTCCTTCCTAGAATCAGACACTCCCTGTTAACACAGCTGACTCCCATGGTGGGCCCGAGGCCACTGTGCCTACCCAGTGACATGAAACAGTCCTTCATGTAGAAGGGTTCTGTGGGAGTGGGCTGTCCTGCTGCCTGCTACCCCAGGACCTGGCCCAGATCAGCAGGAGAAAAACCTCCATGGGCAGCGCCAAGGGGCTTCAGAAGGAAACTTGGGAGCTGAAGAAAAGGGCTTATTCACTTGTTTACACCGAGAGTCATCTGTGGTGGGGCAGAGACTGGGGTAGCCTGGGTTGCTGGGGGAGGAGGGAGGGCTGAGTGGCTTGCCAGGCCCTCTGGCTCTGATAAGAGCTTGTCTTGCTGGTCCTGGAATCGTGGAGGGGGCGGCAGGGAGCTGGTCCTGCACCTGCTGCCGCTCGCAGAGGGCCTTCTGCTAGGCTAGACATCAAGCCGCTTGTTTGGGTGGCAGCCTTGGAGCCCTTCCCTGCTGTGGGGGGCGGAGGTGTCAGCTGGGAGCCTTGTGGGTTTCAGTAAGAGCCTCACCCCTGCTGTGACAGGCTGCCAGCAGAGGGAGAGCTTCCTGTGCCAATCTGCCAACACGATTACATGGTTCAGCATGATAGAGGGGAACTGAAACTCAAGGTCATTATTTTCACATCTAAGATTAGAGCACATCTGGGAAAGAACTGATCCCTGAAGGGTGGAGAGAGAGGCCCTGGTGCTCATGCTGCAGGGCACACTTATGCCCCCGCACACCAAGGCAGGCTCTGTGCGTCCATTGTGAGCCTGCTGCTGCAGGGCTGTGAAAAGTTGCACCCACCTGCAGGAGGCGTGCACGGTCTGCGCTGTCCCTGGGTGCAGAGTGCATCCTTGGCTGTCAGTCACAGGAGGGCCTTTTGCAGGGTGGGAGTGTGAAGCCCTTGGGGACTGGGTGTGGCTGTATATTTCTGCTTTCCCTGTGCTATCTGTCTGAGCAGAACCAGGTTGGAAGCCCGGTGCAACCTGCCTGTTAGTGTCATGCATTTGGTTTCTGCCTATTTTTAGAACAAATGGTGGCAGAGAGGCCTGGTGAGATATGCCCAGCACAGCACAGAGCAGGCCTGTGGGTGTGTGGGACAGATGCTAGTCTTGTACATTATCCATAGGGGGCCGCACTGATGCCACTTGCCTGAAGGACATGTGGACATGTATGGGGAGCTTGGTAGGCCTCTGCCATTAGAACAAGCTATTGTGGGCCCGTGTGAGATTGTGTGAGCCCCGTGGGCCTGTGTGAGTCTGTGAGTGATCCTATGTGAAATTGTGTGAGCCTGTGTGGATCTGTGTGGGCAAATGTTGGCCCATGTGCTAAAGAACTTTAGCAGGAAGCATTGAGGATGCACCTGCTTTACTCAGAGCAATGTGAGTTACTTGTTTTGAAAGCAAGCATGTCTCTGAATGCTACTCCTAACAGTCATTGTTCTCAGAGTTCATGAAAGCAAACCTTTAAATGTTAGCACTTTAGCATGTCACTGTGTGTGTTGCTTGGAGTGCACAGACCCTGCCCCCTGAGCGTCTTCCTGGTCTGACGCTCTCAGCACTGCTCTCAGCATCTGGGAAGGCACCTGCCTGAATAAGGCACTTATGGTTCTGGGTAGCCCTGCTTTGCAGAAGTTTTCAGAATCTCAAGTTTTGTCTAGAATGGGACAGAACTGAGTTTGAAGAACAAGTGGGGAAGAGGTCCCTTGGCTAACCCCCTGCCATCCCAAGACTGCTTACCTCAGCCCACATCCTAATGCTCATTCAGGCTGAGACCTGCCCCCCTTGTGACAGCTGAAGGGGGGCTCTTTCTTCACAGGGGACAGAGATGAGCTGGGGAGGTTTTTGTCTGGTCCTGTGGGTGACAGCATGAAAGGCAGCCGTGGGACAGTGCCTATGTGTCCCAGGACTAGGAAGACAGGAAGCCCTGCCCCCTTGGCTCCAAACTCAGTCTTATCTCGGCTGAGCTGAGCTGAACTGTAGGATATTATTATTATTTTTTTAAAGATTTAGTTATTTTTATTGGAAAGGTGGGTATACAGAGGAGGAAAGACAGAGAGGACGATCTTCCGTCCGATGGTTCACTCCCCAAGTGACCGCAATGGCAGGAGCTGAGCCATTCCCAAGCAAGGAACCAGGAGCTCTTCCAGGTCTCCTACATGGGTGCAGGGTCCCAAGGCTCTCCGTATTTCCCCAGGTTAGGGAACTCAGCAACCCTGCTCCCAAGGGAGAAGCCACCTCAATGTCTCTGAGGGGATGCAGACACACAGGGCACATGTCAGCCTCCACACACACAGGGCACATGCCAGCCTCCACACACACAGGGCACATGTCAGCCTCCACACACACACACAGGGCACATGCCAGCCTCCACACACACAGGACACATGCCAGCCTCCACACACACAGGCACATGCAGCTCCACACACACAGGCACATGCAGCCTCCACACCACACAGGCACATGCCAGCCTCCACACACACAGGACACATGCCAGCCTCCACACACAGGGCACATGCCAGCCTCCACACACACACACAGGGCACATGCCAGCCTCCACACACACAGGGCACATGCCAGCCTCCACACACACACACAGGGCACATGCCAGCCTCCACACACACAGGGCACATGTCAGCCTCCACACACACACACAGGGCACATGCCAGCCTCCACACACACAGGACACATGCCAGCCTCCACACACACAGGGCACATGCCAGCCTCCACACACACAGGACACATGCCAGCCTCCACACACACAGGGCACATGCCAGCCTCCACACACACACACAGGGCACATGCCAGCCTCCACACACACAGGGCACATGTCAGCCTACACACACACACACACACACACACACAGGGCACATGTCAGCCTCCACACACACACAACAGATTTGCCAGAGGCTCTGCATGCTCACATCAGAGCATGGACACTAGCCAGGCAGGCCTCTGCTGACTGCACTGGGACCAGTTCCACCTTGCCATGCTCTAAAGGCCTCCACCAGCCGCTCCAGTAGTTTCTCCAACACCAGTGTCTGAGCTCTCCTTGGAGGTGCATGTTCCCAGACCACTTCTCCATCCCTCCTCTCCCTTGTCAGCTCAGGTAACTTCCCCTTAAGAGGTCACACCTCTGGGCCACAGCGTATCCCGGAGCAGGCAGCCTTCCCATCCTGCAGCAAATCCTGAGGGACTTGATTAGGGAAGCAAACAGTGGCATACTTGCTCCAGGCAAACCACACCCTCCAATCTAGTGAGTTCACCCCCACCGGAGGGAATAGAGGGAAGAGCTTCTCAGAGCCTTCAGGCCGACACTGTACCCCCCTTGGACTCCATCCTAGAGTTCCTTCTGGACTCCAGGAGCCCAGACACTGCAGCTGGGATGACATGCTTGGCCTGGACACTGTCATTGGGAAATGGTAGTAGGCCTGGATGCTGTCGCTGGGGTGCAGTGCTAGGCCTGGCACTTGGGCTGAGGCAAGCCTGTCTGAGCACTGCTCGTCCTTCCGCGGATTATGTACTGCTCTGCCTTTCTCCTTTGTCTGCAGGGTGACAAATGTTTGCCAAGTTTACTGATGGTGACTCTGGGGACAGATCAATTCAATTTGGTGAAAAGTTTAGTCCCGGGCCCAGTGCGGTGGCCTAGTGGCTAGAAGGCCTCCCCTTTGAATGTACTTTGGGATACCATATGGGCACCGGTTCTAATCCCGGCAGCCCCACTTCCCATCCAACTCTCTGCTTGTGGCCTGGGAAAGCAGTCGAGGAGAGCCCAAAGCCTTGGGACCCTGTACCTGCGTGGGAGGCCTGGAGGAGGTTCCTGGCTCCTGGCTTCGGATCAGCACAGCATCAGCCGTTGCGGTCACTTGGGGAGCGAATCATCAGGCAGATCTTCCTCTCTGGATATCTGACTTTGCAATAAAAATAAATAAATCTTTTAAAAAAAAAAAGTTTAGTCCCATCCACCTTCACTGGTTGTCCGAGTCCCTACCTTTCCATGGGAAGGCATGACATGTGCATCTACCCAGTAACCCAGGCCATCAGCCACACCACCTGCTGATTCCCTCACACCCAGAGCGGGAACTGCTTGAGGCCCATCCCAGCTGTCCTCTGGCAGGCCAGGACTGTTTGCTGGACTGGGAGCTGAGGTAAACTGGGCTGGAGAGTGGACCAGGAGTGCTGACACAGATGTAGAAATGAATGATTCTTTGAAAATTTGACATCATTTGTCAGGAACCAGCTCTGCTTTTGGGAGCTGCTGGAATGGTTTGCTGTAGGTTATTGCCCAGCAGGCAGAACCCTGCTCCTGTCACACGCAGACACTGCACGTCCCACAACTGCTTCGGAACATGAATTCTTTATTCCAATTTTATGTTCACAAAATGGCAAAGCTGACAGGTGCTGGGAGGCAGGAGGACTGCTTGGTCACCCCCTGGGGATGGGGCCACCACAGGTGACAACAGGACTGTGGCACAGTGCTTCCCGCCTTCTAGATTGCACAGATGACCACAAGGCCAAAGGCTCTGGTGGCTGGGAGGTCCTGGCCATGAATGGGAGTCAGGCCGAGGTTGCTCTTCTTGTACTTGGGCTCTGGGCAGTTGGGGCACGCCTGTTGGAGTGTCTAGGCCGCCCTCTCCAGGGCCTGTAGGGGCCATAGGGATGGTTCCGGGGAAAACCCCTATGGACCACAGGAGCCTGGCACTGGACATATGGTGATGGGACACAGGGTACAGGGGGCTGACCATCAAATGTCAAGTTGGCTTCCAGTGAAAATCCCGTCTGGGTCGGAGAGGAGGCATCTGGGCTGAAGCAGAATGGATTCATTTGGAAAGGATGGTCTGAGGTGAAGTAAGAATCCTGGGAACAGAGTGGAAACGGGGGCACCATTGGGTAAGGGGGCACAGGGCAAGTCTGTAGAGTCATCAGACTGGGTGCAGGCAGCAGTGGGGGTGGGGGCGAGAATGGAAGCAGGGGTGCATGCCTGGGAGGGGTCAGTGGCTGGGCCAGGGCATCCCTGCCGGTCGGGTGCTGCCTATGGACCCCCCGTCCACACTGCCCTCTTGTGGGGCCCTCTTGGAGCCACCTGACTGCTGGGCGGCGTGGCAGCTCCACACCCCAGGCATCAGCCACATGAGCCAGCAGCAGGTATGAGAGGCAGCGGTGCGCACGCGCGTTCCAGTGCACACCATCATGGTGCCGGTGCTGACTGGCATGGCGGAAGTGGAAGTGCAGGTCAAGCAAGTCGAAGCCATGCTTCCTGGCCTCGGCGAAGCAGTAGAAGTTGGCCTCCATCAGGTAGATCCGTAGGGAGGCGGCATATGGCTGGTCCTCAGGAGGGAGGAAGCTTGCAGTGATCTTGTGGCCCACAGGCATGGCCGTGTTCCACACCAGCAGGCAGGATGGGGGCAGCACCCGGCCCAGGTGTGCAAACAGCTTGGCCAGGTTCTTCAGGTACATCTTCCCAGACTCGGGGCCATACCTGGAGAGGTCCCAGAGGCAGGAGTTCATGATGACCAGGTCTGGGGCATGCTCGCCGGCCTGCAGTTGCTCCAGCACGGACTGTAGGTACTTGGAGTAGACGCGTGTGAGGAAATAGAAGCGCACCAGGTGGTGCCCGGAGAGGTACTGGCGCACCTCACGGTAGGTGGTGCCGTTGTGCAGGGTGTCCAGCTGGCCTCCCTCCAGCAGCGTGTCCTGCTCAAAGCTGAGCTCCCCCTTGGCTTTGAGCTGCTGCAGGCTGAGCAGGGAGTCCTTCTGCAGCAGCAGCACCAGGTCTTTGTACACGGCCCGCTGCACCGAGTCCCCCAGGACCACCACGAACTTGTTGTGGAGAAGCTGCCGCACCTCGGAGGCCCGCAGGGGCACCATAGCACCCCTGGTGTATGGAGGGGCGTCTGGCTGCTGGGACAGAAGGAGAGAGAAGCTGCAGTGGGGGTGGTCAGGGCCTGGAGTGCCAGATGGTGGCTGTGGTCAGGCTGCAGCTGGAGTGTGATCTTTGGACCACAGGCTGCTCTGACCAGGAGCGCCCCCCACCCCCAACCCGAGTGCTCCCTGGGACAGGTCCAGAGGTGCTGCAGGTCTACCAGGCTGCCTGGTTGTGGCTAGAGGCCAACATGTCTGACTCCTCGATGGAGTTAGCCAGCCTTGCAGCTTGGCAATAACAGCAGTGGTCACAGCGTGCACCTGCCCCCAGGACATCAGCTCAGCCCCCCCCAACTGTCCTCCTGGGCCAGCAGTGGTCACAGCGTGCACCTGCCCCCAGGACATCAGCTCAGCCCCCCCCAACTGTCCTCCTGGGCCAGCAGTGGTCACAGTGTGCACCTGCTCCCAGGGGCTATTGGGCTTACTAGATCTGGAAGAGCAGTGGCCTTGACTCAGGCTGAATTGAGTCCAGGTTACTTTAGCCTGGGAAATGGAGCACCCAGGGGTGCTGGTTCTGGCTATTGGTGTTGTATACCTGCTCCTTGGGAATGCTAAGGTTGGGCCTTTGTATTGTCTGTAAGGGGAACTTCTTAAAATGGAGTGTTTAAAATGATACCGGGTTAGTGACCACTAGTGAGCATGCTGTAGCATCAGGTGGGTCATCTGTCAATGTTCTGCTGCCTTTCTAGCAGGTTCTGTGGAGGTAGGAGACCAGGTCACAGCTGCCCAAGGCCAGGGACTCCACAAACATTGCAGCTTCTCTTCCACAGGACAGCCTGTGGCTGGACTCAGGTTCCAACTGGGGAAGGTCTGCTTCTCCAGCAGGGTGTGATGCCTCGTGTACACATCTTGAAGGCCTGGACAAAATCCTGCAGACACCACTGCGGCTGCCCAGGGTGCCAGCCGCCCCACGCCCCCCCCCCCCGCTCAGGCCAACCTTGCAGAACACAATGAGAGGAGGGACAATGCCTAGAGCTGCAGCCCAGAGGGACTGAGTGACAGGATGACACCCCTCTCTACCCCACTGCCTGTGGGGGGGAAAAAAAACCACCTCCCCAAAACAAAAGGCAAAAAGGTGCCTGGGAGCACGCCTCTTGCTGGACTGTCCAAGCTCCGCCCCAGTCCCTGGGGCGCCTCTTGCTGTCCAGGCTCCGCCCAGCTCTTGCACCATGGGGCGCCTCTCCCTGGAAGGCTCAGGCTCCTCTCCAGCCCCTACACCCGGGGAGCACTGGATGGAGCTGGGGAGCTGCAGCTAGCTCAGGGGTTCCCAGGCCGAGTGGATGTGTCCAGGCCCGCCCAGCTGTGCCAGCAGGCAACAGCCTCAGGGAGCCGTCATCAGTGGGCCGGGGATGCCAGCATGAGGTTCTTGGTGGAAAACTTGACTGGGACCCATGGTGTTTGCACGGTGCATGTTTTCCAGGGACTTGGTGAGGGCCCCATTTACCCGGCTGACAGGGAACTTGCACACAAACAGCAGCTGACCCTTGCTGCCTCACTTGAAGAACTCTCGTTCAACCTTGACAGGCCCTTACTGTAAATAAAGTGGCCACCACAATCAGGACTAGGCCTTCTGTCCAGAGCGGTGAGCACAAACCTTGCAGGTAGGGCTGAGCCGCATTCCTGTTCACCGGACTGAAAGGTTTGGGCAGGCAGACCCAGGGCCCTGCCCAGCACGGCCTCCAGAGAACAAGGAGTGTCACCGCCCCCGCTAGGTGCTTAGGAAGAGCCCGGCCGGCGAGGCCCCCTCTGCCGGCGCCCCGTGAGCCCAGCCCCCACGGCCCGTACCTCCTCAGGTGTGCAGCCGGGCCCCCCGCGCTCGGGGAGGCTCTCCCCGCAGCCGCCAGCCGGCTCCAGGCTGGGCCCTGCAGGCGGTCCGACCGCGCAGTCCCCGTCGGCTCCGCTCTCCCGGCCTTGGCTCCCTCCTGCTGGCGGGAAACGCATTCTCATCTCTTGCTCCACCTCCAGGACCGGCCTACCGTCCACCTCGCTTCAAGGCCACGTTTCTAAGGAGTGCGTCGGGTCCTCTCCTCCCACTCACTCCCTGGCTTTATCTTCCACAGCCGCAGAACCTAAGGAGTGTTTGTAAATTATCTTGTCCGGTGACCTTCCCGAGGTCATGTGGGGGCTTAAGGGTGGCCGCTCCTCCCCTCGGCTGCGTCCAGGTCCTGGCACCCTCTGTCTCTGGGAACCCCTGAAGGCGGGTCTTCCTCAGGGCCGTCTACTGGCTGCCTTTCGCTGCCACTTCCTGACCCCTAGGTCGCCCAGGCTGCTGGCTGACACCCGTGGTCACACCCCTCCCCCAGCACCCCAGGGGGCCACCCCTTATCAGCGCCATCAGAATGCAGATGGCTCCCGAGGGAGAGCTGGCTCCAGGGAGAACCAGCAGAGCTGACTGCCCCAGCCCAGGCACTCCCAGGCCCCGGGGGATTTAGTCAACAAGATGGGGCTCCAGCCCAGACCAGGCCAGGGCTCCTGGAAGGTTCCTGTGTGCAGGACAAGCTGTCAGGGATGGCCCCAGTCGCCCACTCGCCCTCCTATCAAAGGACAGCTGGATTCCTAGGAAAATTCTAGCCCAGCCTTTGAACAGCCACCCCAAAAGCAAACACCAGGGGTCCCCAGAAAGCTTGGGGACATGCACTCTGTGGAAAATCTCCACGGATTCCGGCAGGGTTTCCACCAGGATGAGCCTGTGTGAACGGCTGACGCAGGGGCGCTGGTCGCCCACAAGCACTGCACTGTGGTGCGGCCCCAGCTAGCTGCGCAGTGGGTAGAGGCCTGTGGCAGTGTCCAGCTCCTCCAGACTGCGACTGTTTGGGTTCAGTGGCCTCTTGGCAGGGGAGAGGGAGGGCCTTGAAATGCACTTTGGGAAGCTGAGCCTGGAGACCAATTTCCCCTGTTTTAATTTTTTAATGTGTTTGCTTTGATTAATGCCTTATTTCATCTCTATTTTGTCACATAATACCCTGCCACTCGGGTCCTTCCCAGTGTTCCTGTGGCTGCTGGCAGGGCCTCCTAAAGCAGCCCCAACTGCAGGCAGTGGGGTTGGGATGGGGCAGGAGCGGTCTAGGTGACTGATTTCAATCCCTTTCTCCTCCGCTCAAGGGCCCTTGCCTAAGGCGCCTGTTGCCTGCCTGTGTTGGAGCAGTGTCCCTGGGCACTGTGCCCACTCGATCAGCTCCCATGGCTCGTGCCAAGCCACAGCCCGGGGAGGTCCTGCTGCCCATGGCTGTTTCTCAAGGTCATCCTTGAGAAAATGGCGACATCAGAGGGGCTACTGCTCCTGCACCGGGCCCTCTGCTAGGCCTGCAGCCGTGCCCCCTCAGCAAGTGGCACATGGGGGAGCCACCCTGCTGTGATTCTTGGTCCATTTCCCTGTCAGTCCTGCCCCAACCAGTGAGACTGCGCTTGGTCCTCACCGGTGTCCAGATGTGAATAAGGCTGAAAGACAAGGGACAGTGTCCAGTGACAGAGCCCTGAGGATACAAAACGGATGCCACTGCTGTTACTGCTAACACCAGGCTCTGAATTTTATGTGCACTTATGTGTCTGGAAAAAAGCTGTGGATTAAAAAGCAAGATGCCCAAGGCCGCTGCCAGCCTGTGTCCACCCGTGCTCTCCCACCTGTCAGCAGGGCCCAGGTTCCAGTGGGCCTGGGCCCCCAAACAGGTCAGCAGTGTGTGGGGTTGTGTGGGAGGCTGGGTCCTCGAAGCCCCGGCGGGGGATGGGCTGGGAGCTTAAGCACAGTGTGGCACACAAGCCTGTACTCGGTCAACACCGAGGGGTCTCCCCTGAGAGTCGGGTTCTCTGTCTTCATCTCACACTTTGGGAAATGACGGTCAAGAGGTCAGTTCCCCACCCGTGGGCACTGATTTCCAGAGAACAGAACGCTGGCGGGCCTCACATCCTTCCAGCTAAACTGGCTGCTTCCTCTCTCGCCCACAGCTACAAGTTTAGTGGCTTACAGCGAGGGCTGTTTCCTCACAGTGGGTGGGCTGGGGGCTGGGGCCCCAGCTGGACCCGGAAGCTGGGAAGTACTTACTTGCAAGCGTGCCTGGTGCCTAGATGCTGGTCCCTGGGTGTCCTCTGGCCGCCCGGTGCCACGGTACTACCTTAGCGCAGCCAGAGGCACTTCCGGCGTAGGGGGAGGGCAGCAACAGTGCGGCTGGGCTTTAGGAAGTGGCGAGCAACAGCCCCGGGGTGCCCCGGGAAGTGCTGTCTAGCCCGGAACTTGAGTGTAACTCAGGGGGCTTTCTTTGTTGAGACCCCCAGTTCTTTTCCCGCCTCCCCTCCCCCCTTGCAGGCCTTCCTCTGGGAGGAGGAACAATTGTGGGAAGGCCTATCTCCTCTTTCCTAAATCAGATTTCGTAGCAGTGACCCTGCACTGCTGGGCCGACAAACTAACCACTTCCAAGCCTTCCACCTGCTCTGCTGGGAAGACAGACCTGAGCCTGTCCAGGGACCTCAGCCAGGGGCAAAACTGGACAGACCCCCAGCCCCTGCCTCAGGCTTGTGGCCTGGCCTTCCTCTCTGGTTTGTAATCACCTGTGGGAGGAGCAAGTCTCCTCCCCTCCTCTCCCAAGTACCCAGACAGCTTGGCCTAGAAGGAGGAAATGAATCAGAGAAAAAGAAAAAAATGAGGAAATGAAGGCTTGAGAAAGGTTTTCTCAGAACCCTGAGCCTCCAGCGGGTGTTTGACACATTGGGATAGAGCGCCTCCTGTGGGATGCGAGGCACGCAGCACGCAGGGTAGCTTGGCAGCCAGTGCGGAGCTCCGTCTCCCACTCCCACAGGCCTGACCAGCAGAGGACCTGGGTCCTGGGTGTTGGGATGGCTGCAGAGCTGCCCAGGGCCCAGGCAGCAGGTAACCTTCCTGGGATCTGCTGCACAGCTCTGTACCATCTTGGCTTTTTCCACCACCTCAGGTGTGTGTGATGGGAGAATGCTGCTCCAAGGACTTCCCACTGCCCAGTGCCCATCTTCATGTCGGCCCTGGGATGGTCGTTCTTATTTTGTATTTGAAGGTTCCTCCTGCATGCGGTGGTTTGAGTCCCAACCCTTTAGTCTCCCAGGTGCAGTGCCTGTTGCTGTCTCAGAACCTTCCATGCAGGTGCTTTGACACCTAGGTGGCGCTCGGAGGGCTGAGAACTCCAAGCTTCGGGGCTGTTCTGCAAATGCTGATGGCCACCATGGTGTTACCACAGCCTGCCCAGCAAGGGTGTCCACGGGAGGGCACTAGGGAGGAGGACACAGCCACCCTGTGTCCAAGGGTGACGTGGCCACTGCAGAGCCATACGATGACTTAAGCGGGCAGCACCAGGCCTAGGGATGTGTGACACAGGGCTGCCCTTTTGTCCTCAGTCTGTCAGTGACCATGGCAGGCAGCATTGCAGCACAGGGGACACAGTAGGAATGACCCAGTCACACACAATTCCTGCCTTGTAGCAGGCAGAGGTGGGAAACACCTCTGTTAAAAAACAGTCTGGGCAAAAGAAGAAAGGCCTGGGAGTCCACAGGTATGCCTGGTGGGAGCTCTGCGCAGGGATTGTTTATCACGCGGGCCAGAACGTGCTCTTTATGCAGGCTGGAACCATGCACCACGTGGGCCGGAACTGCTCTGTGATTTAGCAGCCGAGCCAAGCTGAAGAAGCCAGACCTGGGGCAGCAAATGCCCAGCACAGAAGCAGCTGGGAAGGCGTGGTTGCAGCAGAACCCTCTGGCCTGCAGCAGCAGAATGTGGAACAGGGCCGGGCCAACAGTTGAAGGGGAGCTGGTCCTGAGCGTGCTGAAGGTGATAACACTGGAGAACCCAGAGGAGCAGGGCTGGGTGGGGCTGTGTAGGAGGACATTGGGACCCTAGAAGGTCAGGGAGCACAGGATTACAGTTGATTGGACAATATTAGTATGATAAACAACTGAATGGATGCCTTTTGTGTGACTGATTGGATAACCTTTGTATGAGAACAACCGATGGGATATCATTTGTATGAGAACAGTTGAGTGGACAGCATGTGTATGAGAACACTTGGTGGAATATACAAGACAAAAGGACTTCCAAACAAAAGCATAGAAACAGTTGATGGGTTTGCTGATGAGCTCAATATCTCCACCCTAATCCTATACGACCCTCAGTGTATAAAGTGTGTTGCCCCTAATAAATTTCAGCTATTGATCACCAGTCAGTAGTCCATGCGGGTTATTATTGGCTCCATGCACCAAGTCCATCGCTGCAGGACAGCAACAGGGCTGGGTGTTTGGATCACTCACAGGACTCAGCTGTGGGCTGCGGAAGGCTCTGCCAGGAGGAGACAAAATCTGTGACTGCACCCTGAGTCCCATGGTGCAGGGGTACAGGAGCCCAGCTGGACTGGGAACTGCCACCTGGCTGCAGGGCAATGGTGGTGGCACTGGACATGAGTGTGGGGGAGGCTTACCAGGTTTGGAGAAGGTAGCAGGGAGCCGGGGACATTGTCTCTGTCGGGTCACTGGGAGGGAGGACGGCAAGGGGGACATCCAGGACAGGCTGGCCTTGGAGGGTGGACAGGGGACGGGTTGGGGGAGAAGGCGAGTGGTAGACCTGAGCACAGGCTGGGCAGGGTTGTTTCCTGTCCCCTTGGGCCATGTTGCAGGTGCTCCAAGAAACCAGAGGGCTGGGCCTAGGCCAGGCTGCAGCCAGGAATCTGGAATTCCTCCCGGGTGTTGCACCTTGGGGGTAGGGTTTCAGCATCTGGGCCATCTTGTGTCTGCCTTCTTTGGTGGGTTAACAGGGTTGCTAGGAAGTGGAGCAGCTGGAGCTTGAACCTGGGATGTGGGATGCTACGCCACAGGTGGTAGCTTAGGCCAGGCTGCACCAAATGCCGGCTCCCTTTGTTTATGTTGACATCTAAACCCTTCAAGTTGAGCATTTCCGAGAGGCAGCAGGCCATGAATGGTTCTGGCCACAGGGCTTAGGAGTGTTCTGTCCAGCAGCCCTTGCTGTCTGACCACGCTATTTCAAGAAACTTGGTTGTTTTTCTTACCTTCTTGGAACAGAGTACTCAGAAGTGGGCCAGAAATGAACTCACATATTTACTTATAAGTGCATTTATTCTCATCCACTGGTGTGTGTTTTGCGTTCAAATCTATGTCTGGCTCCTTTTTTGAAAAGGACCAAATTTGGAAAATCGCAACACTTTTTTTTTTTTCTGCCTGTTTGACTTGCTGTGTGTCTTTGGTCTTTTCCCTTTTAGCACTTTCGGACACATGTGAACAGTGGGTGTTTTGATCATGTGCTCAATTAGCATGGTGTGCTAAGCCACTGCTCGGGACTCCTGTACCCCCCAGCTGACTCGGGTTGCAGTCCCGGCTGCTCCATTTCCAGCCCGAAAGCGGTGGAAGACAGTCCCTGCTGTCGTCTGGGAGACCCAGATTGGCTTCCTGGCTCCTGATTTGGCCTGGAGTAAATCAGCAGATGGAAGATCTGTCTTTCTGCCTATCAAATAAATAAGTATACATTTTTTTAATTAAAAAAAAAAAATAGGGCCCTGCAGCATGGCCTAGTGGATAAAGTCCTCACCTTGAACACACTGGGATCCCACATGGCCACCAGTTCTAATCCCGGCTGCTCCACTTCCCTTCCAGCTCCCTGCTTGTGGCCTGGGAAAGCAGTTAAGCACAGCCCAATGCTTTGGGATCCTGTACCCATGTGGGAGACCTAGAGAAAGTTCCTGGCTCCTGGCTTCGGATCGGCACAGCACCGGTCGTTGTGCTTACTTGGGGAGTGAATCAGATCTTCCTCTCTGTATATCTGACTTTGTAATAAAAAAAAAATCTTTAAAAAAAATTTAAGAAAAATAGAAAGAACTTTTGGGAGTGGAATTTTGTTGCAAGGTGCAAGTGGGACCATGCCAGACGTGTCTAAGGTTTGTTAAGGATCCTTTATTAACCAAACTTGGTGATAACAGGGCCCACTAGGAATTAGCAAATCACAGGTCCATATGGCAATCCAATCAATCGTAACCCCAAGAGGAACAAATGGTCGTTACCGTCAAGTCCATCTGTTAAGCTGAAGGCCTATGTCCCACCTTCCCCAACAATATAAGTTATTCTAAGAGACATACACTGAGCAACCTGGACACACTTCCAAAGCTGCAGACATTCACCTTTCCCTGGCTTCTCTGCCCACATTCCACTACTGCTAGGCCTCACTTCTCCTGGGACTCCTGTCAGCACACAAACCATAAATACAAAGCATCTTAGCATTGCTATGTTCATTGTCGCACCCAAACAGTGAACAGAGGGTGAGAAATACAGACACACAGGGGCCTTGCTCAGGGGTACCTGTCCTAGGAGGTACTGGGGAGGCCAAGAGTCGGAGTGCCAGAGCTATGGAAGCACAGGACCAAGAGAGAGCGCCCCTTCCTATCCTGGGCCTTTATAGGGGCTTGTGAGGGGAATGGTTGCACAACAATGCAATACTGCCCCCTCTCAGGTGATAGGTGAGCATCCCAGGTGGGCAGGAGGGAACACCTGGTGGTGGGGGAGTGGCTTCCAAGCTAGTGACCCTGAACTAGGTGCCTGCCTTACCACAATCTGATGGCAGAGTGGGGTCTGCCTGTGCTCAGGGTACAGCCCAGTCTAGCCGGTTTCTGAGCTTTTCATCAGCGAGCTTGACACTCTTGTCTTTGGCTGCCCCAGGATAGCCTGAGCGTGGCTGTGTTAGCAGTAAGGACCTCCAGCTCCATGCTGGGGTTAACCTGCTGCACATTCGGTGTCAGATGTGTGAGATGCCAGAGTGCTTGGTGAGCTGAGTCCTTTCTGGGAGCCAGTGTGCACCCATCCACCCAGCTGTCACGCTGTGGGGTACAGGGGTCCCGAGCTGGGTTTGTTCCCAGTTTGAGCTTTAGCATAACAGGAGTTTTCAAAGCAGGGACACAGGTAAGGAGTAGGACAGATTAACGAAATGTCCCACACTGGGAAGTGAGTATGGGCAAGCATGGTGGCTGCTGTCCCCACGTGGTGGGCCTCAGGTCTAATGCTGAGAACCACTTGTCCTTCTCTGAGACACACTTAAAGAGCCAGGAAGAGAAAGGGCAAGGGTTTCTGCTTGGAGTTCTGAGGACACTCCACATTGTGTTGGCCAAGTGTCCTCATCCCTGGACCCATGGGTGCTAACCATGAAGACAGATGGCGTTTAGTTCCCAAGCACACATTTGTTCTTGGTGGGGTTTGCTGCTGAATTTGGATTGTTGTAAAACATGATGAGTTGAGTCAACACATGTCTCTGCTGTTGTAAACGTTGTGACTCAGCAAGAATCCCGTTTAAAGTAAATCCTCAGTACACCTCTGAGTCCCTGGGTCTCCTCCTCTCAGCACAGCACCAGTGCAGCTGGGTGTGGTCTGCAGCCCTGTTCTTCTAAATTCACCTCCACCAGTCTTCCTCCTGCCCGCTGCCCACCTGCAGTCTCATACCAGCAACGCCCAAGGAGGGCCAGGCCAGAGCCAAGAGCTTCAGACCAGCCAGACACCTGGTGCCTCCTAGACCCCTTAACCAGAGGCTGGGTCAGAAATGCACGGTAGCCAGGCCCTCCAGTGGGAACAAAGACACCCCAGGTGGCACTTGAAGCATTGTGTTAAGGCTGTGCCCTACCTGAAAGTCTTCAGGTTATCACTGTGCCTCCTCTTAATCCTGGTAGGGAAAAGAATCACTCTCATGTGGGACAGAGGGAAGGGACAGGAGGGCGATGCACATGAGGACTGTGGCAAACACAGGGCTGCAGCCTTGCTGTCTGACAAGCCTGAAGCAGGGACACGGCCTCCATGTGTCAGGGACACGGCCTCCGTGCGGTCAGGGACACGGCCTCTGTGTGTCAGGGACACGGCCTCCGTGCGGTCAGGGACATGGTCTCCATGTGTCAGGGACACGGCCTCTGTGTGTCAGGGACACGGCCTCCGTGTGTCAGGGACACAGCCTCCGTGTGTCAGGGACACGGCCTCCATGTGTCAGGGACACGGCCTCCGTGTGGTCAGGGACACGGCCTCCGTGCGGTCAGGGGGCACGGTCTCTATGTGGCCAGGGGCTCAATTTTCCAAAGAGGAAAAACTGTTGGTATGAATTTTTCCTGAGCTGCATTCTCACTTGAACATTGTCTCTACAACAGGTGAAGGGCCACATAGGACTTTGCAGTCATGGGTTTGTGCTCCTGTCTGGCCTGCAACAGGACCCAGTCTGAGCAAGTGTCTTGGTGCTGCGGCCCAGAGTCAGGCTCGTGTGGGGTCAAGGGGCAGACGGCGAGCAGGGGAATGTGCAGCAGTGGGGTGAGAATCATCCCCACCTCAGCACAGACTTTCTGCTTGCAGCCAAACTAGAAACAGTTGCCAGGGCAACGTCCAGTCGGGTGGAGCCCGAGGTTCCCATGTGATACAGGCCCGTGTCCTTTCTTGATGGGCGCATTTTGGTAGTTTGCCAATTTCACTGTGCCAGGAACAGGCCCTGGTTACGGACAAGAGCCGAAGGGAGTCCTACCTCAGTAACCCTCGGGGTGTTGTCTACAGGTCACCAGCGTGCCACAAGGCGCTCAGCCTGTCTGTATGGGTTTCCCACGCCCTCATTTCCAGGCAGGATCAAGGCCTGCTGCCCAACACGAGCTTGCATACACCCTGCCACTCCTTTGTAATAAACAGAGTGGTACTGTCTGTGACGTACGAGCAGCCTCCCGGCTGTTCTAAGAGCTTTGTTCTAAGAGTGTGGGGATGGGGCCTAATGAGCTGCAAGGTCTGCTGCCTGACTCTCACCTTGATTCTCTTCGCTACCTCCCCAGGGTCCTGAACCAGGATGGACTGCAGTGATGAACGTATGTGGCCCCGTGGAAGCCTGGCATCAGAGGTACTTGGCAAAGTCGACCAGTGCAGCCATAGCCCACTGAGGAGACAGAACCGTGATCTTGGCGGTGAGTGTACGACTCAGGGAGAGTGTGGTCACCCGTGTGTCTCAGAATTCCACCCAGCAAACCATTCTGGCAACCCTGAGTGTGTAGTGACATTATATTCTGGGCATCCCTCTTGCTGCCTGCACCTGTCAGCAGCTGGTGCCTGTGCTGTGGGTCGTGGCACTGGGATGGACTGGAGGTGTGGTGCTGTGGTTTGTCCTGCTCTGACCGTGTGATGGGACAGCTGTGAGCTCAGCTCAAGGCTGGTCACTTCTGAGTTGTTTGCTTTCTTGTCACAGCTGCCAATGATCTTGGCATCTTGGCAAGGCATTCTTACCAGTTTTCTTTTAGAGACTATACCTCTGGGATAGGAAATCCTGGAAATGAGACGGGATGTTTGGAAGCTGACACAAGCAGCAAGTTGATGAGCCAGTGGTGACCCACACAGAACCTGGGAATAGTTATGCAAAGTCCTTTCTGCCAACGAGAGCAGGGTTAGATTCTGTAGGTTAGAGGATCGGCGATGACCAAGGGACCGTGGGCTTGAGGAGGACACCTGGGCAGAGGGTGGGAGCACAGTCTCTCACAAGCAGCCAAGAGGGCTCCTGGGAGATTAGAGGCAGCAGATGAGCAGGTCTTAGGGCTGGACCCCTGGACCAACCCACAGTCTGTCCTCAGAGTCAGGTGTGGGCTGGCTGTGGTGTGGTCAGTGCCTGCCACACACCTTGGTGTGCATGCTCACAGCTCCCTCCAGACCAGCAGTGGAGTGGGCCCAGCCCTCTGTGTTGCCTACCGCCTGCTGCTGCTGCAGAATGAAGATGACATGAGTTGTGGGGCCATGGCTCCTTCCTCCAAGCCTCCCAAGGAAGCCCAGGAGGCCGGGCTGACTCATGACACTGGAAGTGCAGCTGGCCACAGAGTGACCCACAACATGAAGCAGCTGTTGGGGAGGCTGACAGCAGCATGCTCCACCATGCTTGGCCAACCCCCATGCGAGCCTGCAGCTCCGGGAGCAGCCACCTGGGCAGGGACTAACAGCTGTAGAGGCCACCTGTCAGGGAGGGCCCTGGCCAGCCTGGGAGCCTAGGTGAGGGATGTCCTGCTGGGACATCACCCAGGGGAGCTGCCGAGATCGTACTTTGAGCTCTAAGAACCAAGTCATTGGCTGCCACCAGCAGGGTGTGAGGTGACAATTTTCCCAGCATAGCGTGCTGAGGAGGAGGGCATGGGCTGTAGGACTGCCTGCGTTACTGCCGAGTTTGGGTGTTGCTGTGGTCTGATCTGTTCTACTTGGCTGTGTTTCTCCCTGGGGATGGGGATGTATGCCTTGTATCTGACCCTCGTCTGTACCTTGGATTTTCGCAGGGTCACAACCGGGAGTTTGCCTTGTGTCTTAGCTGAGACTCTGGGTGTGGCCTTTGAACTGATGTCAGCGTGGATCAGGAGCTTGGGTTACTGAGGCTGGGGTGATGGCAGGTGTGTGTGAAGAGGGCGTGAGTGTCAGGCAGGCAGGACTTGGAGGTGACATGGGTTCTCACTGAAAAGACCATATGAGTCATACTACAGGGCCAGGCTCTTTGGGATATGATTGCCTCGGATCGGCTCGCTGAGGGAGGGTCCCAGTGACAGTCACTGTGGCCGTGTACAGCGTCAGAGACACACAGGTGCTCCCCTCCTGGCTTGGTGGCACACACCTCACTGAACACTGGCCCATGGCGCCCACTGCGGGCAGAATCGCCTCTCACATACTGCTGTTGGGGAAAAGCTGAGCAGTGCCCTGGCCTGACAAAGCAGGGTGTACTCTGGTTTTTCTTTGCTCAGGGTGTGCAACCACGGCACGCAGCATGGCTGGCAGAGAAGGGGGCCTTTGCCTGTTGTCCACTGCATGTAGATGGTTCCTGTGGTTCTGCCTGTAACCACACAGAAGGTTTGCCTGCTTCTGCCTGTGGCCACGCAGTCCTACAGGAATGGAAAGTCTGTGTGCCATCGGCTGCACCCTCCCCGTGAAGCAATTAGCTTTGTCACTGTCTGGGTGGCATCTCCTGTGCATGCTCTGAGGGAATGAGGACAGCACCTCTGGGGACAGGGCAGTTGGCGCGTGGTCCTCAGCGCTGTGACAGATGACGCCTAGTGCCCACAGCCTGGAGCCTGGGTAATGTAGGGTACAAGTGCCCCAGCTCTCAGAGCCACGTTTTTGCCAGAGTTTATAAACAAAAGAGCCTCGAACTCGATGCTTGCTTTGAGCGCATTGGGGATTTGTGCTAGTCTCTGCTGGTTATCTTCCTCAGAAGGACCGACCCAGCCACGCGTGCCCAGCTTCTCCCATGCACAGGGGGCCTTCGGCCGCGTGTCTGCAAGAAGTGCTGATCGGGGTGAACTCAGTCCACCCCCCAGGATGAGCTCTGAGCAGCTTCTGTGTAATAAGAGCAATTTCAATATGTGAACATAACACTGTACACACATGCAGCAAAACCACACTATTCCCTCTCCACTAGGAAGACATGCTAACACATGTAAACACATATATGTACCACGCACCCACACACAGAACCACAGATGACCACGTATACCGCTGCACACACCCACACTTGTATACCACACACCACACATGTGACCACACACCACACACGTGACCATACACGACCACACATACCACTGCACATGCCCACACACATGACCACACACCCACACATGTGACCACACACATGCATGCATCACACATCACATTATCCCCCTGTGTACTAGGCAGACACACAACACACATGTGCATTTTCATGGACATTTTGGAGTGTTCTGGGACTATATGTGCACACCCACACATACACAAGCCCTCTAAAACACACATGCACACATGCACATAAAAACACAAACATCGTCTGGCCCCCAGCACTTTACTGCCCTCTCTTCCCTCTTCACTACCCTCTCCTGCACCTTCCTTTCTTCCTTTCTTGACGACACTGAAACACGCTCCCTTCTGGGCTGCTGCACCTGCTGTCCCCTCCTGGACACTGTCTCCCTCCTGCTGAGAGTTACAGAGAGAGAGAATCTTGCAAGAAAGACTACAGGCCTGCTGTGAATCATACAACGGGGTTTGCAGAAACACCTAGAGAGCAGCTGTGTGGTATAGACACATCAGTGAGGGCTGTGTGGTGTAGACTCACACCAGTGAGCTGTGTGGTGTAGGCACATACCAGTAAGGGCTGTGTGGAGATGTAGACTCACACCAGTGAGGGCTGTGTGGTGTAGACGCACACCAGTGAGAGCTGTGTGGTGTAGACGCACACCAGTGAGGGCTGTGTGGTGTAGACGCACACCAGTGAGGGCTGTGTGGTGTAGACGCACACCAGTGAGGGCTGTGTGGTGTAGACGCACACCAGTGAGGGCTGTGTGGTGTAGACGCACACCAGTGAGGGCTGTGTGGTGTAGACGCACACCAGTGAGGGCTGTGTGGTGTAGACGCACACCAGTGAGGGCTGTGTGGTGTAGACGCACACCAGTGAGGGCTGTGTGGTGTAGACGCACACCAGTGAGGGCTGTGTGGTGTAGACGCACACCAGTGAGGGCTGTGTGGTGTAGACACACACCAGTGAGGGTTGTGTGTACAGCTGTGTCACAGAGCAAAGGCTGTTTCCAAGGCCTGGACAGCAGAGAACACAGGATGAGAACGTGGCCCGTGGGGTCTCATCTACCCCGAGACAGAGGGTAGATAAGTAGCATAGCGCTGGGTGCGGAGCTGATGCCTGACGCTATAGAAAGAAGCAAGCAGGTCAGCGGATCCAGAGATATCAGGGCAGATGGCGCGTGGCGGCAGGGCCACTTTAAATCAATGCCCTGGACACCCCCCATGCAGTAGCCCTTGGGACTGGGCTCCCCTGGGCTCCAAGCAAGGGCTGCAGCAGCGCTCACAGTGGTGACGGGGTGAAAGGTGAGCTGTGTTGCCTGCACGCTGAGCCACCTCTGAGCTCTGAGTCTCTTGTTAACATGGGCTCTT
Organism: Ochotona curzoniae; assembly: GCF_017591425.1. NCBI lineage: Eukaryota > Metazoa > Chordata > Mammalia > Lagomorpha > Ochotonidae > Ochotona > Ochotona curzoniae. The sequence continues at coordinate 7,973,094 of NW_024465654.1, read as the reverse complement.
GATGGAGGCCAGAGCTGCCTTGAAACTCCCGGTGCCTGGAGCCTTCTGGGAAGGCAGTCACTGTCTGGAATGGACACTGGGCAACGAGGGAGAGGTCTGCTGGGGTTGCACATGAGCAGGTCCACCGTCAGACTACTCGGCTAGGAATGTCAAGTCTGCATCTGTTCTGGAAAGCAAGGCCAGGCAGCCCTGAGGCCCTGAGGGAGGCCAAGGTGAAGCTGTGACACCTGAGCCAACACAATGGCCATGGCAAGCTCCCTTCACAGTCCAGGGTTCAGGTCTCACCTTGGGTATGGGCAGCACAGGGAGTAGGCCTCCAGGTCCTGAGTGGGCCCCAGACCTGGCTACTGAGGCCCGCCCTGAGGGCTACTGCTGCTGGGATGCCAGGCTGCTCTTGGTAGACTCATCCAAGCTCAGATGTGACCAGGCTCTCAGGGCACAGCCTTCCCTCCGTGCAAATATGGCTGGCCTCTGTGGATTTGAGGACTGCATGGACCCTTTGCTTATAAGCATTCAACCAGTGGCTATCCTTAAAGGACAGGGCACTTCATTACCGCTGGAGTGAGAGTCTTCACTGCATTGCTTCAGATCTGCACAAACCCAGGAGACCCCTCCCCTGCACAGACCCGGGAGACCCCTCCCCTGCACAGACCCGGGAGACCTCTCCCCTGCACAGACCCGGGAGACCCCTCCCCTGCACAGACCTGGGAGACCCCTCCCCTGCACAGACCCGGGAGACCTCTCTCCTGCGCAGACCCGGGAGAGACATTTTTCACCCTGTACCATGTTCTGTTGCTCTGTGTCTGTTTATGACAGTGGAAATCTTGTTCCTGAGTACTCATGAATGACTTCATTCAGATGAACACAACCCTGATAATTCCAGTCAACGAATAATTAGCAGCTAGACTGGCAAAACAGAAACGAAAATAAACCGGCTGGGCCATCCACCCGGTCATGCCTGCATGTAGCCAGTGTGACTGTGACGAAGCTCCTTGCCACCTGCCGTGCTTAGGAAGGGATCTGTTTCACACAGAGCAGCCTCATTTTCTTTCCTATCTGTGCACATTGAACATTAAAATCTCAAAATAAATTACACAATTTTTGGAGCTGGCAAAAAGTGAAATCTAGCCAATCTCTTCTAATGAGAGAAACAGCTTGTGGCTGTTTGGGTAAGATGTCACCCTTTGTCCTGGCTCCCCATGTGTCTGCAGGATGCAGGTCATTTAGGCGCCTGGCGGGCTGTGCAGCCTCTAAGGGGAAGGGGCACTGGGTGTCTGTTGCTGGGATACCTGGCTCCATGCAGGGCATTCGCCCAGCTCCTCAACAGTAAAGGTCACTTCTTAAGCATCTTAAGAAAATAGCCCTGCAGAGCTGGGAGACATTCCATGACAGCTGAGCTGTCTGCCCTGCGTGTTTGCATTTCCCGTTGTCCTTGTGAGCTTGTGGATGAGGGTTCGGGTTAGGGCTAGGGCTAGGGTTAGTCCCAGCTCTGGCACACCCTGGGAGGCAGCAGATGAGGCTCTGTCCTCGGGTCCTTGCTGGGCTCCTGACTTAGGCCTGACTCTGTCAGGCATTTTGGGAGAGAACCAGTAGGTAGAAGCCTGCCTGACACAGAAATAAATCATTGTTTTTCCAAAAGAAGGAGAAGTAGTAGGACAGAAAATGTAAAACAACTGTTCCAGGTCACAGATCCTCCCGTGTCTGTGACCTGGTTCCCCACTTCTCCCTGTTGACCATGTGTGTTGGCCTCACTGCCCAGATCACTGTTCTAGCTCCTCTCTGTGAAGGGAAAGGACCTCCCTGGCAGGAGGCATAGCCTCGAGCGCCCTCAGATATGTATCCCACCTCCACGGAGCCCCCTGACAACCCCTAGAGTACTGGGCTGGAGAGGCCACAGGATGGGGTGCAGGCTGTGGGGCTGTGCAGGGCTGCATCTACCCTTCCAGTTTGTGGGCCCCAGCTGTTGTGTCTTTGAACCGTCTACAGCTTCTGCCTCCAGGGGAGTTTGGGAGAAGTTGAGTCCTCAAGGACTGAGAGGTGCCTCAGTTTCCCCAGCAGGACCTAGCAGTTTATCCTTAATCCTGCTGCCTATGGACCTGTAAGTCCTGACTCCTGCCTGAGCTGACCTGTTCATTGAGGTGACCATGGGCAGTGCTGTCCAGACACCACCAAATGGTGGTTGCCACCCTTTCCCCACCATGGTCCCACCTCCGTGCTGAGAAAACCCTTGTGCTATGGTGCTCCTCTTCCTGGTTTCAGCTGAGAGGAGTGACTGGTACCTGTGGCCATTCCTCCCAGCATGCTCCCTGCCTAAGGGCCTTTGTTATCTGAAATAGGAAAATAGCACATTCATGTTTAATTATTCATTTTCCATTGCCCTTAGCAGAGGATTAACTGAGTGAAACAAAGGAAGTAGCCTGACCTTCAAGCTGGAAGGATGGTTGTTAACACAAACTTCAGAGATGAAAGGTTACGCTGATCCTGCTGTAAATGAGCAGGATAGCCAGGGGAACTCACAGCAGAAGGCCTCCAGTGACTCCAGGGACAGCCAGTGAGGTTTGTCATGTGGGGCCTCCACACTGCCCACCTGCTGGACAGTTCCCCGCGGTCCCCTGGGGAGACTCCCTTGAGCCTGCCCCAAGGCCCAGCAGGGCCGCTGCTACCGGGAGCATAGCATGGCATGGTTCTCAGCTGCCCTCCCACTGCCAACTTGAGAGTCACACAGATACCACATGACACAAATGCATTTCTGTTTGAGTTGTGGCAGAGGCAGGCATTATTAATAACTGGGATGCCCAGGGCCTGGGGCGCCTCTACCTGCTGGAGCCTGGCATGTTTGCCCTGGGCTCCTGGCTGCGTGGACACACTTGCTGCTTACACCTCCTCCGCGTGTACCCTCACTAGGTCAGGACTGGATAACCAGGCCTGGGAAGCCGTTTGACGGACACCCTTGGCTCCTCTCACCACAGCAATGGTTGGTTTTGCTGGGTACTGCCACGGGAACCCCTAGTCAGGGCACCCTGAGCCACTCATGGCAACTGTTGCATGTGTAATGGTTCTCTTCCAAGGAACTCGCAAGGCTGGAGCTGAGATCTAAGGCACTGTAACTTGAGCTATAGGAAATTGTGGGTAGTCCAGTTGCTGACTAAAAATGGCAGTTTTATGGCCCATAAAATGCAGGTGATGCCATGTTCCTAAAAGGCAGTTCAGCCTGTGGTGGGTGCCTCAGGGCCCCAGCCCCGTGGTCAGCTCCTCTGTGCCACTGCTGCTGTTGCTGGGAGTAAGCATGCGATGCGAAACTGCCCAGGAGCCACATGGCACACCAGGACCCCAGTGCATTATGATGCTTGTACAAACCCTGTCACAGTTCGCCAGGTTCACCCCAGCATGGCAGTGACTCCCAGAGTCAGAACCTGGTGCCCACCTGTGCCCCCCACAGCTGGGGTGGGGACGGGCCTTCTGAAACTGCTTCAGGCTCTGTGCCTTCCCCTGGGAATCCTGCGTCCTACATGTATGACTTCCTTCTGGCACCTCAGGGTGGGACAGAGGAAGGGGCCGGGGTGATGATGGCATTGCATCCTGAATGGTCGTCTTAGCAGTGGCTGCTGAACACACAGCCGTTTCGAGGGTTTTGGGGCAAGAGGGGAATGGTCAGGAAGGGGCCAGGCAGGGAACAGCGGGAAGATGGTTGTGTCAGACACAGGGGCGTCTTGCTTCCCTGCCCGGGAGGCCGGGCAAATGACAGCCACTCAGCCCCGCCTGCCCTGAGCCATGATTCGGTTCTGGGTAATGTTTTGCTTCTCTCTATCCATGTTTCTCTTGTTGGGATGATTCAGTATAAATCATAAAGAACACGTCCAGCAGATGAACATGCTACCATGACTCTAGGACCTTGGGGGATTACATTCAGACGAGGCAGAGTGAATGAGTCTGTGCTTGAAGCAAGTGATCCATGAGGTGTTCAGTGCACTGCTCCTCCAAGGCAAGGCACACGCAGGGCTGGTGGCCCTCGTGTAGGGCCCTTCCCCGAGGCTCCCTTCTCTGCTACATCTAGACTGCCTTTCCCCACTGTGGAAGGCATCACTGCAGACAGCAGAAGATGGCCCAGCTGCAGGGTTCTGATTGGCATTTTGCACAGGAATTTGAGCCAGCAACAGTTACTGATGGCCTCACTGTGTTATGAATGCAGGGAAGTGCAGGGGCCGCATGCTGTCAGTGGGAGAACCCCAACATGCGGTCTAGACTGGTGGCGAGCAGACAGAAGAATGAAAGCGGGGTCTTAACTGACAGACTGGAGTTCCACACCAGCAGTGAGTCGTTCCGCACCATTGGGTGTTTAGAAAGTGAACTCCAGTGCTATACCGGGGAGACAAGAATGCATCTAGCAGAGAGCCACATGTGGGCCGGGCTGTGTTTCCCTTGTTTGTGTGACGTTGAGTGGTAGGCTGTGCAGAAAAGGGTCCCTTACGGGGAAGCTTGCCTTGTAGAACAGTACTTGTGAAGGGCTACCACCCCTCACTGGCTATGGTTGGATGCTGATTCCTGGGGAGTGGGTGTGTGGCATCGTGCAGGCCTGTGGAGCTGCAGAGTTGCATGCCTGCACCTGCACCAAGGCCGACATGCAGCATCTTCCCCAGAGGCCTGCTGTGGCCGGAGGTGGACGGGGGGGACAGCCTGCAGCTGTCGGGAGTCCCCAGAAGGAAGGGAGAGGGCAGGAATCCTGGCTCAAAAGGATCCGACACCTGCTCCGAGGATCACTGCCCTCTGGGCTCCTTCTCTTTAGCCAAGTCCAGACTGACTGTCTTGTGCTTCACCATGCTCTTGAGCAGCTTGGAGTGAGGTCAGGGTACAGGACACCACCAGCAGTTGTGCAGAGGGAAAGAGCTTCTGAGAGCTGCAGTGATGGTCTCACGGACGGAAGCAGGATGGGGATTGCTGGGCCTGAGTGTTGTGCTGCTCTGTTTTTTTGGAGTTTCCTGGAAGGCCAGCACCCTGCGTGGCTGCTCCCCGGGCAGGGGTGGGGAGAGGGTGCTGTGGGGCTAGGCTGTCAGCCAGGGAGGTTGTTGCTAGGAATCAAGTCTCGCCCAAATTAACTGCAATTAGAAGGAGGCACTGACTTTGAAGATAAGGCCTGCAATTTTCTAGATGTTCCCAGCAGGAGACAGAGTCCAGCTGCTGCTGGCGAAGGGGCCGGTCCTGGTCTCTAGCTAGCTTTCTGACCCTCCTGTTCACTCACTTCCAGAATGAGGTTCCCTAGGCCCTCGTGGAGAGAACTCCAACAGCTTGGTTGCACCTCAGCCTCTGACTCGGTCTCTGACACTTGGCCAGAGCCACAAGAGCCTGGCTATAGCTGCCCACCAGCATGTGGCAGGGGTCTGTAGCATAGTCAGGACCCCCTTGCCAGGCCTTTTGCAGCCCAGAGAGGTTACGCAGCAGGGCTCTTGAGGGTGTGAGCCAGGGAGATGGCACAGGTGGCCCTGTAGACACCACTTGCCCCTCCCTTGTAGTGGGGGAGGTTGAGACAAAGTAGAAGAGCATCTGAGTTTGGGACAGAGCTGTGGTTCCCATCCCTGCTCCCTCCTGTGAACTTCAGAAGTTACTGGCCCAGGGATGGTGGTGCTGCCATCAGCGTCATGAGGTGCTCCAGGAGACCGAGCTGGGTCTGGGTCCCTCTGTCTGTTGGCACACAGAGACAGGCAGAGGCGTCTCAGGCCCTGCTGAGTCCGTCTTGGCCCTGCAGGCCGGAGCCTGTGCTTGTTGGCTTCCCACAGAAGCAGCACACAGATCTCAAGTGGGCAGACAAGTTCCCAGAATACTTGGAAACGATTGCACTAAACTTTGTATCTGCATAGCAGTGATCCATTTAGCTACTTAAACGATGACAACTCCTGACTCTGGGAACCAACTACAGTCCAGTGCCTGGAAACCAGGGCTAAGCAGAGAACTAAACAAACAGTATTATCATCCCTGCCTGTGTCCTGGACGCGTGTGGCCAAGAGGCCAGGGAGAAGCTGCTGCAGCAGAAAGGAGCCGGGCTTCTGCCCAAGTGGGATGGGGCTGTGGCCTGGAGAACGGAGTGGGCCCTGAGTGGGCTGTTCCTGGAGCTTCTAGTTGGCACAGACAGAATGCAAGTCCAAGCTCAACCTGTTCAGGTCTGCTTGGCCCCTGCCCATCGCATCCAGTTCTGAAGGGCACGGCCAAGGTAGCCACTAACACTCTTTGAAAGCTGGGAAGTGGTGTGAGGCAAGTGTTTGAATTTGGCTTGAAAAATTTCAATCCTTTGTTGAAAGGGCAGTGTTGTTGCCTGACCTTGTGCTGAAGTTATCTTCCACAAACTTAGATGTCTATTTCTGATAATTGTTTGGTCAAGTTCCACCTCAATTATGCTTCCAGCCAGCTAAGATGTTGCACATGAAAGCTGTGCCCCAAGTTTACTTCCTGTATATTTATAACAGGTGCTAATTAAAGTATCCATTAGAGAGCATGCATATCTCCAGAGTAAATCATCATGAAACCAAGCCAGAAACAGCTGTAATACAGTCTGGCTTTTTTCTACCTCGGTTTCTCTGAAAGCCAGGATGAGACTTGTCTGTCGCTACCTGATGTCGGACATGTGGGGGAACAGCCTGCGGCCAACAGGGGGCACCGTATGACAGGGCAGGGCCGACTATCCCAGTGGCTGGGCACACACACCTGGATTCCAAAGAAGAGCAGTGGCAGGGGTGAAGGTGAACAGGCCTTGGCCACTCAGCTGCTGGCCGGCACAGTGTTCATGTCACCAGGCTGTGCTTGCCTGTAGCAAGCAGTGCCCACTTCAGCCTGTTCCCCACTTGGGGAACCAGTATGGGAGATGAAGCAAGGGGCATGCAGCACTCGGTGTGTGTCTGCGGCACTCGGAACGCTTGAGCAAAAAATCCCCTCTTCCTGATGCAATTCTGTACTTCCACGGAGACACGGACAAAGGAGAGCCTAGTGACTTCTGAAAGAATCAAACGCGTGAGGAAAAGCCGTCTTTGTCATAGTGTGACTGGAGAGTTCTTGACAACCTGTTAGGCATACCACTAAAGTGACAAGGGGATTCAGGGGCAGTTTAGGTCCGAAAGGTGCTTGTCACTTCACAAGGTGACCCAGAAAGGAGCCATGCGGGCCATTGGTCAGCACGGGGTCACAGGGCAGAGCCACGCGGGCCATTGGTCAGCACGGGGTCACAGGGCAGAGCCATGCTGGCCATCGCCCAGCATGGTCAGGGAACAGAGCCATGCAGACCGTCGCTCAGCACGGTCACAGGGTAGAGCCATGCAGGGAACTCAAGCAGGGAAAGCATGTGAGGAAGCCAGCACTGATTTGTAATGAAAACATGTTGCAACTAGGAATAGGATCTCCTTAACTCAGCAGTGAAGGTTTGTGAGATATCCCCTGGGAGCACTGCTCTTGAACTTCAGCCCTGGAAACTTCCCAGAGAATTGGGAGCATACAGGGTGCTCCCTGTTGCCCTTCTCTGTGGCATTGGAATGGGAGAGGGGAATGCAAGTTGTGGAGGTTGGAGGCAGTTCTGAGCCGCAGATACATGCATCCAGCATTTACAAAGGACCTGTGGACCAAAGCGTGGATTCAGTAGAGCAGAGGAGGAAAACTGGACTTGGTGCCAACATACAGAGACAAGTCACGTTTATGCGCTGGCAGTAAGCAAACAGGCAGTAGGCAGATATGCAGTAGCTGGTCCTAGAAGTGACTCTGAAGGTGTGCAGGACATTCCTGAGGAAGGCCGAGCAGAGCCCGCAGGTGGACACGGCCACCTCGAGCTGACCTCTCCCCTCTGTCAGCCCAAAGCCAAGCTGTGGGTTTTTTCCCCCCAGAAACCATCAAATATCTCTAAAACTAATGGAAATGTGGAAGTGTAGGCATAGCTAAGCCGTTCTCGAGGAGGTGTGGGTGGGTGCTGTGGCTGTGGTGGTGCTCACTGAGCTGTGTGGCACGGGGGCAGAGCGAGTTCAGATGCAGGGCTACGTGCAGTCACACCATCAGTGGGCAACGTGACCCTGCAGGGCTGGAGGGGCAAACGTCTAGACACAGTGCAGCAGTAGACCTGAAGTAAACCCCGAGACTTTGCTTTTTTATTTTATTTTATTTCTTTTTATTGGAAAGTCAGATATACAGAGAGGAAGAGAGACAGTGAGAAAGATCTTCCAACCGATGATTCACTCCCCAAGCGAGCGCAACGGCTGGTGCTGTGCTGATTCGGAGCCAGGAGCCAGGAATTTCTTCCAGGTCTCCCATGCGAGTGCAGGGTCCCAAAGCTTTGGGCCGTCCTCCACTGCTTTCCCAGGCCACAAGCAGGGAGCTGGATGGGAAGTGGAGTAGCCGGGATTAGAACTGGTGCTCATATGGGATCCCGGTGTGTTTAAGGTGAGGACTTTAGCCGCTAGGCCACGCCGCCGGATCCACAAGGCTTTTCAGAGGGAAAACATCTCTGTGATCAGAGAATGGGAAGTTCTTCCTCGCCAGAAAACAAGCCAAGCATGAACCCAAAAGGAAACAAGGACAACAAGCTCTAACCAACAGCGCCCTTTCACCCAAAGTGGGTGATGTGGCAGCTGCTGGGTGGGAGGCAATAGCAGCGTGTCAATGTGTATCATCACACACACACATTAAAGTATGAATCCAGAATGTGTATGGAAATCCTGAAGATCAGTCAGACCCATAATGACATGGCAGAATCACGGAAGAGGCTGTCTGAACAGGGTAAGTGGCTCAAGGTCATTAACCATTATGTATCCACCATGACGGTTGTGATGGATAAGGTGGGAGGTGATCGGCACTGCACCCCCAGAGCCCCCAAGTGGGGGCCCCCACCAGGAGGGTGGCTGTGAGCACCGTGGCCAAGCCCACAGCTTCCTGTGGACTGTGTGTCAGCACCTGGAGACAAGTGTTAGCATGTCCTGGCCTATGGCTGCGAAGCCTGCCACACAGCCATGCAGCAGAAGCGTACCACCATGAGAAGCATCTACCGAGGTTCCCTGGATCTCTCAAATGGCAGAGTTGAGCAGCACAAAGGGTCTGAGAGGAATGCTGGGTAGATCTCTGCTGGTCAGCAGGGGTGGGCGGGCTGCTGGGAGGGCCTGGGGTCTTCTGCATTGCCCTTGCTCTGCCCAGCCTGCCGGTGTGTGCTCAGGATTCTGAGTCCTGTGTGCTGGGCCTCTGGCCTCAGACGGCCTGCTGGAGCCTGATCTGCTTGGAAGTCTTCAGTGTCCTTGTGCTGTGCACACATTATTTGAGGTTCTGCACAGTGCCTGCCTCTCCTGACCTGGGTGCGGTGCTGTTCTCAGCAGCTATGCACACCGTCACACAGCCCGTGCTCGGCTGGGAGTGATGGTAGCCCTGGCCAGGGCAACTGTGGGGCCTCTCGGGCGGCTGTAGGGCCTCTTGGGGGTCTGTGCATACCCCTACATGGCCCGTGCTTGGCTGGGGGTGATGATAGCCCTGCTCAGGGTGACTGTGGGGCCTCTGTGGTATGACTGTAGGACCTCAGATGACTGTGGGGTCTCGGGGGGCTGTGGGGCCTCTCGGGGCGCTGTGGGGCCTCTGTGGTATGGCTGTGGGGCCTCTGGGGCGGCTGTGGGGCCTCTTGGGCGGATGTGGGGGGCTGTGGAACTTCTCGGGGGGCTATGGGGCCTCTGGGGCAGCTGTGGGGCCTCTCGGGGGGACTGTGCACACCCCTACATGGCCTGTGCTCAGCTTGCAGACATGTTTTTAGGGCCGTGGCTGTGGCGCCAGACACTCAGTGCCTTCCTGACAAAGGGAATTTAGGGCAGAGCTAGAGTTTTAATAAATCTGATTGAGCAGATAGAAATCCTACTCCGGGCTGGATGTGGACAAGCGCCTGGCAGGCTTGGCCCTGCACATTCTCTGTAATGGTCCTGGCCTCTCTGAGGAGAGCGAGTGGATGTGGGCTGGGTTAGCTTCCTCTGTCGTTCATCTGAGGGCAGTGACAGCGCGGCTCACTGCTCCTGACCAACGTCTGCGCATGTGCAGACCAGTCGAGATACCCTAGGGCCAGGCTGACTGGGCTTCCCAGCACCAGTGCAGACTATGCAAGGAGTTGCCTTGTAAATAGATGCTGCATCTAACCAAGCCATGTCCACCGGACAGACAGGCATTGTCCACAGTCTGCGGCAGGCCATGCCGCTGCATGGTTGTCAGGCAAGACTCATGGCTCTTTGGTCCCTGAAGCATTTTCTTCATCTGTCTATTGCCTTTGTCTTTTCGAAATGGGGAAGCTGGGATTCCCAATTCAGGGAACCCAGTTGACAGATGCAAGTTTGGGGAATTAAGCAAGGACTCTGATTCTGAACTCATCCAGTTTACCATGACTAAAATCTAAAATGCTAAAATTCTATTTGTATCTGGAATTGCTGGGGCTTGAAACTACATGCTTTTTTCTTTTAAGATTTTTAAAAATTTTTATTGGAAAGGCAGATATACAGAGAGGAGGCGAGACAGAGAGGAAGATCTTCCATCCAATGGCTCACTCCTCAAGTGGCTGCAATGGCTGGAGATCAGCCAATCTGAAGCTAGGAGCCAGGAGCTCTTCCGGGTCTCTCACATGGGTGCAGGGTCCCAAAGCCTTGGACTGTCCTCGACTGGTTTCCCAGGCCACAGGCCCAGGGAGCTGGATGGGAGGTGGTGCTGCCGGGATTGGAACCAGAGACCATATAGGATCCCGGCGCATGCAAGGCGAGGACTTTAACTGTTATGCTATCGTGCTGGGCCTGAAACTACATGTTTTTGATAGCGATTACCCAGTTTGGAGTTGGATTCTGTCCTGTGTCCATCTCAGACTTTCCCGTGGACTGCTGATGGGCAACTGCCACACGAGCTTCTGTACTGTGAGCCCTAATATCAAACACAGCTGACCTTCACCTCTGCACAGGAAACTGAGCTGATGTGGAAGTCCAAGGCAAGGGCAGGGCAGACAGGTGGGAAACCCTGCCCCACCACTAGTCCTGGGTATATGCCCTGGCTCTCACTAGCAGGTGGGGCTGCTGTGGCCATCTCTCGGTGCCCTGTGAGAGTCAGGGGAGAAGCCCGGGACCCTGAGATGCTGTCCGTGTTCTGTTCTGCTGATGGCCGACTCTCCGTGCTGTCACTGTCAGAAAAGTCAGAGTTCAAGGGCAGATGACCTTATGCTTGCTGACAGCAGGGGTCTGTGTTAATCTTGTGACAGTGGGACACAGGTTCTTTCTCCATCTCATTTTGTGTTCATGCTAGAGAATAACGGTTGCATCAAATCAGATATTACTTTGAATAATTAGATTCACTGTTATAAAGCTATGATAAATTAATTACTGCTACAGGAAATCTGATTCTTAAGGACATAAAGCATGAGTCTGAATGTTTCATATAGTTCTCCAAACTGGGTTTGTTAAACATTCTCTATATTTTTCAGAGAGAGAAAGTTAACCCAGACTCTTGATGGCTAGGACCCCAAGGATGTGTGTCATCAGGAAGCCGAGGTCGGAGCAGAGCCAGGGCTGGACCCAGGAACTGTGGAGCAGGGTGTGGGCCTCGTGCAGGACCCTTACTGCTGTGCCATGGGGTCAAAGCTGAAGGATGGGCATGTGGTACCGGAGGCCCTGTGACCACATTCTAAGTGAGATCCCATTTTTAAAAATATTTATTGGAAAATTGGATATGCAGAGAGGAGGAGAGACAGAAAGATCTTCCATCCCATGAGTCACTCCCCAAGTGACCACAATGGCTGAAGCTGTGCCAATTCAAAGCCAGGAGCCAGGAGCTTCTTCCGGGTCTCCCATGTGGGTGCAGGGTCCCAAGGCTTTGGGCCGTCCTCAACTACTTTCCCAGGCCACAAGCAGGGAGCTGGATGGAAAGCAGGGCTGCTGGGATTAGAACCAGGGCCCATATGGGCTCCTGGCGAATGCAAGGCAAGGACTTTAGCTGCTAGGCCACCACGCTGGGCGTATGAGATCCCACTGTAAGTGAGATCTCAGCTCCGTGGGATCTTCGTGGGATGATTGTGGTAGTCTGCATCCCTTGGCGTCCTCACCCAAACCTGAACATTGCAGGGGGGCGGGGAGAAGGCAGACATACAGTGCGGTTCCCATCTGTGAATTTCAGAGCAGGCGTACCTGAGGCAGATGTGCACTGGCAGTGAGAGGATGGCTCCACCACACTAGGTGTTGGGCAGTTTCCCGCAGCCCACCAGCACAGCAGGTGCAGGTGCTGTTCAGTGCACCCTGGAAGGGCTGCTGCCCAGCAGGCCAAGCGCCCTAAGGCAGGATGCAGGCCAGAGGCAGCAGGACTGGCAAACTGAGCTCCTCAGCATTGTGCTGTGACAAGCCGCTGTCTCCTAGCTCCTGGGGTTCCTGGGAGGCATGTGGGGGAAGACTCCGAGATCTTGCCCAGTGCTCCCTGCTGGGAACAGTAGTCACTCCCCGGCCACACCTGTCTCAGTATCCAGCTCAGTCCTGGCCTGCTGCTCCTGGACATATCACCGACTGGTCCAAAATGCCAGCAGACTGAGCAGCTCAGAAAGGCCTTAGCTGGTTAGGGAAGCAGCTCTCCCCTCTGCCATGGCAAGCCACCACAGGCGACCTTTTCCTGCAAGAACTTGTGTGTCACATACAGCCTTCAAAGAACTCAAAGCGATTGCATACTGCCCACCATCAAACTGTCAGGAGCGCAGCTGCGGCCTCCCTGGGGACAAGGGCTGGAGCCACACAGTGCTGGCTGATGCTGCGAGGGAGAAGTGGCCAGGGCAGAGAGCCTGCTGCCCCAAGAAGTCACGTGCCAGAGGGAAGTCTGTAAGTCACAGTTTCCTGTTGTCACTGTGACACAGGAGGTTCAGCCAGGGCTTGCAGCAACGGCAGTATACTGACTCCAGACCTGGCTGCTCCGTTTTCCATCCAGCTCCCTGCTAAGGAGCCTGGGAAAGCAGTGAAAGATGGCCCATGTGCTTGGGTTCCTGTGCTCACGTGGGAGACCCTGATGGGGTTCCAGGCTTTGTCTGGACCAGTTTTCACAGCTGTTGCAGCCTTATGGGGATGGGAAATGCTCCCCCAAACATGGTTCCCCCTCTCTGTTACTGTGCCTTTCAGGTAGTTTAAGCCTCATATTCTACAAACAAGACCCTACCTTGCTTTGTCAGTAAGGTTGAGTCAAGGCCTTCTCCCTCTCGGCTCTAACCCAGCCTAGCCTGGAGGTAGAGTCCTCTGCTTTGGAGTCACAGGTCTGCCAGGAACACACAGAGGGGGGTGGCTTGCGTGTCTCCGTCTGCCTGCAGCCTTCATGGTTTCCTGGTTGTCCACCCCCCTGAGTAACTCGGACCTGCCTCTGTGCGGGGAGAACCAGAAGAGGTGCAGCGCAGGCAAGAGGCCGCCAGGGAGGTGCCCGGTCACCGGCCCTGCTTTTGCTGGCGGCAGTAATGCACTTCTAGTTCCCATGGGATGGCCAAACTCCCAAATCTCGTTAGACTTGCGGCCCCAATGGATCTCCTAGCCCTCGCGCTGCTGCGACCCGGTCTGTCCCTCCCAGCTCCCACCAGCCGCCTGCACCTGGCTCAGGAGGGACGGCGAGGTCGGCAGGGCTGAGTCGCTGCCCCCTTCCCCGCACCAGTGCTCCTGGAGTCGGTGTGGAGGAATGTCCCCGCCCGCCATTTCTCGCAGTGGACGCCCCCAGCGCGGACTGGGTGCGTGGACTTGCGGGGTCCCCAGGGCGCGGAGAGCCCTTAACTTTCCGGACCGTCCCCCACCCAGTTGGGGCGGGCGAGCCCTCGGCCGGGCAGCCTGGGCCCGGAGGAGGGGGTCGGGAGGCGGGGCGTGGGGGGCTCCGATTGGCCGCGCCCCGCGCCCCGCCCGCCATCTCGGAGCCTGTCCCGCGCGAGGGAGGGAGGAGGCGCGGGGCGGGAGGGACCTGGCCCGGGAGCCTCGGAGCGCGCGGCGCAGGACCGCTCGGACCCGCTCGCCCTCGGCTGTCCGCTAGCGGATCCTCGGGCTCCTGCAATCGGCCCCAGGCGGATCGGCGCGCGCAGACCCGGCGTTACCTGAGCCCGGCCGTACCTGGGCACCGTGGGGAGAAAGGTGCCGTCAGCGCTGCGGCCACGACCCTAGGAAGCCACCTCCTCGGGAACTCGGGCCGCGCCGAGAGCGGGGACGCGTCCGGACCCTCCTCGCCTCCGGCTTGCGGAGTGAGTGTCTCCCGCGCGGTGGCCGGCGGGCGTTCCCGCGCGGCTGTTTACGGCCACGTTCTCGTGTTTTGGCGTTTGCTGGCGGCCGCCGGCTAGCACAGCTGCCTGGAGCGGCCTGGGACACACGGGTCGGGCGGCGGGAAGGCCCCGGAGTCCCCCGCGGCTGTAACCCGTAGCCAAAGTTCCCCGGGCGGATCGCTTCTCGACCTTTTCTAAGATCAAAGTTCCCCGGGCGGATGGCGGGGCGTGGCGCTCAGGGTCTCGGAGGCGGTCGGCGGCGTCCCGCCCTGAGCGTCTCAGGTTCGCCGTGGGGGCAGAGCCGCGGCAGCGCCCGGAGGAGCTGCGGGGCCACCATGTCCGCGCGCCCGCGCTGCCGGGGGCTGCTCTGCCTGCTGGCGGTGACGGCGGCCGTGCGCCCCGGCGCGTCCGGTCTGTGCCCCGCCGCCTGCACTTGCGCCACCGACGTCGTCAGCTGCACCGACAGGAATCTGTCCAAGGTGCCCGCGAACCTCTTCAGGCTCGTGCGGAGGCTGGACCTGAGTTATAACCGGATTGGACTCCTGGACTCGGAGTGGATCCCGGCGCCCCTGCTCCAGCTCAGCACCCTAGTCGTGCGCCACAACTACATCGCCAGCATCTCCGCAGGCAGCTTCGGTACGATCCCCAACGTCCGGAACCTGGACCTGTCCTCCAATAGGCTGCAGGTGGTGCGGGACGCCACGTTCCAGGAGTTGCGGGCACTGGAAGTGCTGCTGCTCTATGACAACCGTATCTCTCGCCTGGACCCATCGGCCTTCGGCGGGCTCGTGCGCCTGCAGAGGCTGTACCTGAGCGGCAACACCCTCACACAGTTCCCTGTGGGCCTGTACCTGGGTAGGTTCAAGCTGGCGGCGCTCACGTTCCTGGACGTGTCCTACAACCGCATCACCGCCTTGCCTGTGCACCACATGCACTTGGTACCCGGGAGGCAGTTGCGGGGCGTCTACCTCCACGGGAACCCCTTCGTCTGTGACTGCGCCCTGCACTCCTTGCTCGTCTTGTGGTACCGCAGGCACTTCAGCGCTGTGGTGGAGTTCCAGGACCACTACACCTGCCGCCCCATCGCGGCGGGAGTCGGGTCGGGCCAGCAGGTGCGGCTCCTGCGCGAGAGCTTCCTGAACTGCTCGGTGGGCGGTGCCAATGGCTCCTTCCACGCGCTGGGCTTCATCCACGAGGCCCAGGTGGGGCAGAGGCTGGTGGTGCACTGCGACGACAAGGCTGGCTCTGCGCACACGGACTTCCTTTGGGTGGGCCCCGACAGCCGCCTGCTGGAGCCTGGCCGGACCACAGACAACTTCCACGTGTTCTACAACGGCAGCCTGGTGATAGAGAGCCTCCGGCTGGAGGACGCCGGAGTGTACTCGTGTATCGCCATGAACAGGCAGCGCCTGCTGAACGAGTCCGTGGACGTCACGGTCACCGTGAGCAACAGCTCGGCCGGCAGGGCGCACTCGCACGAGGCCTTCAACACGGCCTTCACCACGCTGGCAGCCTGTGTGGCCAGCATCGTCCTGGTGCTCTTGTACCTCTATCTGACGCCCTGCCCCTGCAAGTGCAGAGCCAACGGGCCTAGGAGCACGCCCACGCGGGGCAACATGCAGGCGGCCAGCCTGTGTCCCCGGCCCAGCGATGAAGGCTGCGTGGCTGAGCCCCGGGCTGGCGCCGGGAAGAGAGTGGTGTTCCTGGAGCCGCTGAAAGAGGCAGTGACTGGGCAGAACGGCAGAGTCCCGCTCTTTCCCGGGGAGGCCACCCTGGCCGAGGGCATCCTGAGGGCCCCTCGGGGGAAGGCGGACTCCATGAGCTCTGGCTTCTCAGACACGCCCTTTGTGGCCTTAGCCTGAGCCGCGTGGACCAGGCAAGCAGTGCGGTGGGTCCGCCCTGGTGTGGCTCTGCATTCTGGCATTCAAGTCAACAACCAGGAGGAGGTGGGCAGGAGAGGGCGCTGAGCATCCTGCTTCCTGCGCCAGGGGCCTCACTGTCCTAGCTCGGGGTGCCTGGGAGGGGCCGTCCATGTGGGGTTTGGAGTTGCCAGACAGTAGTGATCTTTCCCCACAGCTCTGGCTGAGTGACAGTGTTTTAAAGAGGGTCTCGTTGTCTGCAGAGCCATGGAAAGCGGAGGCCAGCACCGTGAAGTGGAAGCTGGCCTGAGGCTTGGGGTTGTTTGCAGACCAAGCACTTGAACCCAGCGAGGGCAGGCAGCTCCCGCAGCCTCAGCCGCCCGGAGCTCACGTGTCCTTGGTGGAACAGCACGACCCCGCATCGACAGGCATGGGAACCGTGTGTCTGCTGTGCTGATCTCCGTTGTGACTCATTGCGCATGTGTGTCCATGTAAACCTTAACAATATGAAGTATCGTGGTGCCAGTGTTGTGATCTGAACCCGTGCTTAGTGGAAATTATCCTGTGTCACGGTCCCCATCCTGTTCCACCTGACTACTAAAACACATAATTGGAGCTGTTTCCTGTGACCAGGTTGTGCTGTTTCACATGGCTGCTTACAGCAAACCTTGGCTCAGTTCCTGAGTTCAGCAGGAAGAGCAATGTATATGGGGAATGTCTTTAGCAGGCACTAGCCCCAGGTGACTGACGTGTCACAGTTGGCTCTGACATCACTGTGTGCTTCAGCCGGATGTGAAGGACACTTAAACTTGGATTTTCTGCGTGTGTGTGGAAGCGTGAGCAAGCTGGGCACCTTGCTGTTGCCGTTGCTGCCTGTGGTGTTTTAACTGTCCCCTCTGGACCAGGGCTGCACAGACCAGGTCCTGCCCTTGCTGGGACTGCTCCCTTCCTGTGGTCCCAGCTGTGTCCCAGGCTGCCATTGGCTTTCTGATCTGCACTACACTCTGACGGAGCACAGGAGTGGAGCAGAGGGGAGGGGTGGGGCACAGGGGAGAGGTGGAGCAGAGGTGTATGACGGAGAGCAGCTGTGGGCTTCTTACGGACAGCTGGAAGAGGTTCTGACTGTCGTACATGGCCTTGTCCCTGTTTAGGGGTGAATGAGAGCCAGGAGGGTTGTGGGCTGTCTAGGGTCCGGCAGTGAATTCTCCAAGGGTGGGGAGAGGAGAGCCCGGGCTCAGCATTCCCCTTGGTGGCCACCAGAGGGCTGAAAATGTGGTGGCTTTGAGGGAGGGGGCCCAGAGAAGGACCCCAGCCTCCAGCCAAGGTAACAGAAATGGCAGTGGGCTCCCAGGCCCACTCCGCAGAGCGGGGAACATGTAGAGATAGGGTCTGGGGTGGCCTGACCAGAGACCCCGAGGAGCAGGTCAGTCAGTGACAAGCATGGACGTGTGAGGATGGCTGGGCACCAAGGGGCAGTCTTAGTCAGCAGCAGGGAGGATGCTCAGGCCAGGAAGTGCCTTTAGGGATTAAGGGGTCTCAAACCTCACTGCCTCTTCAGTGCTGGAGGTGCCCAGAGGGGGTGCGACGGGCACCATCATCCATGTGGCTATGGGACTGTCCTTGTCCTGCCTCAGGGGAGTGGCCACGGCCTGACACCCTCTCTAGCCATCGGGACTACTTGGCTGGGATGGGCTGCCCTGGGCACCCCACCGCTCTCCTGAGGGTGCAGTGGAGCTGGGGCCATCTCTGACGAGAAAGTTGTGGACAGAGGCTCTTCTGGTTGGCCCCAGACCGGGGAGCAGAAGGACAGTGCTAGGATGGGGCAGTAGTGTGGCCACTGCTGGCCGGCCGTGATGACTGCTGTCTCTCTAATGGTGAGCTGAGGCAGAAATTAAGATCCTTATAAGCCAATGAATGGAGTCCTGGGCGGCAGAGCCGTGTTTCGCATACAATGCGATAACAAACAATGGGTCCTGTGATGCGGGCTTTTAGCCTCTTACACAGATCTTTTTTTTTTCCTGACAGGAGTCTCATCACATGTACTTTAAATATAGGAACAGAATTAGCTATTTTTTTTTTTTACTCTTTAAAATTATTGTTATCATTTTATGATACAGTTCCATAGGTCCTGGGATTTCTCTTATCCCCTCCCCAATTCCCTTCACCCCCACACTGAGTTCCCCTATATTATTACTATAGTATAGTCATATGTCCATCATTGCGGGCATGGACAATGGCAGAGAGTCCGCCATCCTATTTAGTTAGCATTTTCATTGGGAGTCCATCTTTGAGCTGGACATTGTATCTTCACATCTGGTATGATAGTCTCCATTACACAGTTACTACACATCTCCTTAAATGAAAAGCCACAATACAAATCAGCAACAGGAAGAATAATAGAAATTTACAATGCCGTGAAGCTAAATAACGTGCTACTGGATATGATAGACTCCCTTACACAGTTACTATGCATCTCCTTGAGTTAAAAGGCACAAAACAAAATCAACAATGGGGAGAAAAAGGAATTAAAAACGACATGAAGTTAAATAACATTTTACTGAATGACTAATGTGTTGCTTAATAAATGAAAAAGAAAATCAAGAATCTTCTTTAAGAAAATGATGCTACTGTATGATCTTTGAGTCAGTGGAGAATTTAATGAGAAGAAAATGTTTTAAAGAGATGGAACTAAAAAAAAACCCCAAATTCCATAAGATACAGTTTCCGCTGATCTTTGTTGGTGAGATATGTCTCTTGTAGGCAACAAATAGGTGGATTTTGTGTTTTTAATCTAGTCTACTAATCTATGACATTTGATTGATGAATTTAAGCCATATACATTGAGGGTTAGTATGAATGGGTGGTAATTTGATTCTGTCATTTTAGCAATGGGTTGCTAATTAATTTAGTCTTCTGTTGTTATTTTACTGGGATGTTCTTCACATTTCCATTTGGTTTTGGTGGGTGCTATTTCTCTTTGTCAAGAGAACAACTTTTTTTTTTTTTTAAGATTTTATTTGTTTTTATTGCAAAGTCACGTATGCAGAGAGGAGGAGAGACAGAGAGGAAGATCTTCCATCTGCTGATTCACTCCCCAAGCAGCCACTACGGCGGTGTTAACTATGCTGAATCAAAGCCAGGATCGGGGAGCGGTCTTCCAGGTCTCTCACACAGGTGCAGGGTCCCAAAGTTTTGGGCCATCCTTGGTTGCGTTCCCAGGCCACAGGCAGGGAGCTGGATGGGAAGCAGAGTATCCAGGAAATAAACAAGTGCCCATATGGGATCCTGGCGCATGCAAGGCGAGGACTTTAGCCAGTGAGTTACCATGCCGGGCCCAAGGGAATATCTTTAAGTATCCTTTGTAGGGCAGGTTTGGAAGAGGCCTATTCTTTTAACTTTTCTTTATTATTGCATTTTCAAAGACAAAGGAAAGCTTTGCTAGGTACATTATCCCAGGCTGTCAATTTTTTGTTTTTAGAATCTGGAATATGTCACTCTATTCTCTTCTGGCCTATGGGGTTTCCTGTGAGAGATCTGTGAATTTAATTGGCATTCCTTTATGTCAGTTGAGGATCTTTTCCTTATGTTTTAAGGATCTTTTCCTTATGTTCAGTTGAAGAGAACTTGATTATCATGTGTCTTGGTGAAGATCGCTTTTGGTCAACCCTGTTGGGAGTTCTGTGCCCCTCCTGGATGTTGTTTTCCAATTCTTTCTCCAGATTAGGGAAATTTTCTTTTAATATTTCATTAAATATATTTTTAAACCCAGATTTTTTTTTCTTCACCTTCTGGAGCTGCCATAACTATTGTATTTGGCCTTTTAATAGTGTCTTTCAATTCTTGAAAACTTTTTTTAGCTTGACCCAGCTCTGCTTCCAGCCCTTTGTCTGTTTCCCTCTGGTGAGAGGAAATATCTTCCAATTCTGAGATTCTTTCTTTTGCTTCATTCAGTCTATTTTGGAGACTCTCCACTGTACCTTTTCTTGTTTTTCTTTTTAAGATTTATTTATTTTTATTGCAAAGTCAGATATATGTAGAGATGGGGAGAGATAGAGAGGAAGAGCCGTTTAATGATTCACTCCCCAAGTGACCAGCATGGCCAGTGCCATGCTGATTCAAAGCCAGGAGCCAGGGACTCTTCTGGGTCTCCCGTGCAGGTGCAGGGTCCCAAGGCTTTAGGCCGTCCTTTACTGCTTTCTCAGACCACAAGCAGGGAGCTGGATGGGAAGTGGGGCTGCTGGGATTAGAACCAGCGCCCATGTGGGATCCTGGTGCACCTTCAAGGTGAGGATGTTAGTTGCTAGGCCACTGAGCTAGGCTCTCTCCACTGTATTTTTAATTTGCTCCACTGTATTCTTAATTTCTGATATATCAGCTTTCATTTGATTCATTTCCTATGTGACATATTCCTTAAATTCCTTGAACGCCTGCCTTACACACTTCTCGTTGTTGATAAGAAGTTTTATAACAAGTGTTTTGAAATTTTATCCCCCATTTTCTCAGTGTATTCCTCAGTTAACCTTGAGGTTGGCAAAGACTTGCTCCTTCACAGGGGAGTTTTCGGTAATATTCATTGTGCTTACATCTCTTCTTTTTGCTCTTGGTCATTGTACTTCTGGTTAGCAGATTCTGCTCCTTGGAACAGGTTTTTGAGCTGTGTCACTCACAGATCTACAGTTCGATTTTACTTATTGCAGTTGGTACATGGCTCTGTGTTTGCAGTCACTTGTGCCACTCCCTCCAACGAGTTCCAGGTCTGGGTTCTTATGTTAGACTTCCACCATGGTCTCTTTAGCCCCAGCTCCTGGATCATCACTCTCCACCTCCTGTGATACAAGTTGAGGCTGAACTGTTGTCTGTACAGCCTTTCTCCCACTTCTGGTTGGAGCAGGTCCTAGGATTAGGGAGACACCAGGTGACCTATATAGCTAGGTTGTTGGTGGTACTGATCTTGCCAGAAGCTGTTGGCCATTAGGTCTGAGGGCCACACAGGCCTATTTTGACCTGTATGATGCCAGCGTTGGTATTATTTTTCCCATGGGACCAGTGCAATGCTCTGAGCTCAGTGAGTTCACTCCCAGCTCAGTGCATGCGCAGCTCACTGTTGTCCCTGCAGCCTTAAAGCCTTTGCCACACTGTACGAAATGGCGCCTGATGTGCCACTACTAGAGTTCTTGGTCTGCTGACTGTCAGGTCAGATCTATCTTGAATGGAACCTGTAGCATGCCATGTTGTTGCAGCTTACTGTGCCAGAAATGAGTTCACTCCCAGCTTAGTGCATACACAGTCCTGTTCCACAGCATTTTTGTTTTTAGACAAAATGGTGCCTGATTCAGTTCTAGGGGGTGGACTGGACTGTACAATCTACCTTGTTCCTGCACTGCCCGTCTGGGATCTGCCGCTCTGTCTTTGCTCCTGGTCAAATCAAACAGACCAGCAGGACGGGCAGTTCTTTGTCTGGGTTCACCTCCTGAGCTCCCAGTGAACACCCCTTCCCACTTTGTTGCTGGTAGAGTTCCAGCTTCTGGTGCAATTCAGTTCGCTGCTTGCTGAATGCTGTGGGAGTATCAGTCACTGCAACCTCAAACCGTTGAGTCTGCTGCTTTTGTGTCTGTCAGTCTCCAGGTGCCCCTCTGCTGTTGTTCTGCCCTCTCCTGTTTCCTTGAGCGTGCCCTTTCTGCTTCACACTGGTTTATGTTTCTCCATCTGTTTAAACGTGTCCTTACCCTATTCTGCCATCTTGATTCTCAAAATTAACTTTTTTTAAAATAGGTTTGTCCTCCTCAGTGCTTCCTCTGGTCTTCCTTGCCAGTGATGAGTAGGGTTGTGCTGGAGGCTGTGTGACTGGCAGCACCATGGCCATGGGGGTAAGGGACTCGTGGCAGATGTGGGGGAGGCACCAGTGGCATTGCCCAGGCCTGTAGACGAGCATGGGGAGGACACTGGGCTCGCTGGCTGCTCGCTGTTGACCCCCCATCTATTCCATCATTGGTGTGGACTTGCAGGCAGAAGGACTGGCCTCTAAACTGCCTTATTTATGTTCGGCCTCTGCATCATTCCTCGCTGTTTGGCCTAGGGGTGCTTCAGTGTATTGATTTTTCTAGCTGTAGTTGCCTGGACTATTTGCATAGATAATGGGTTTTTCTTTTTTTAAGTAATATCTCAGATGGTCACCGGAGGCACCCAATGAAGCCAACAGGAGGAGCATGGTGAAGCCTGTTCAGCAGTGTCTGCTGCCAAGTGTGGGTGCCACAGGCTCCACGCAGCCACTCCAGCTCTCATGTCATCGCCTCCGCCTGAGGCACAAGCTATGTCGGCGTGCTTGTCTTGCTGTTCAGGGCATCTCTCAGTACGGGAGGAGGGGCGAGCATGGCTTGCGACATGGGGAGAAGCCTGAGATGTTTCCCCCGAGAGGACAAGGGCTGGATTCATCCAGTTCATCTCCCTTTTATGTTATTTTTGGCTTGAAATCAGTCTCACCGGGGTGATGTGCAACAATGAGCTTTGCAGCTTCAGCTCTGAGGAGACCCAATGGCTGGGTATGTCCTGCAGGCTGCAAGTGCCGACTCCCTGTGCCTCCCGCCACCACTGTCGTTGTAGGTTAGAACAGCTTCCTCCTTCCCCCACCGTCCCATCCCTCCATCTGGCCCAGCTTCCTCCAGGGCTGCCTCCAGGAAGGGCAGCTGCTCCTGGGTGACCGTGTGCACAGCCTTGTGCTTGGGCTGAGCAGTGCGCGGGCCTGTCATCCCTGTCTCAGCGGCCTTGACTCGGGAGCTGTATCCCTGTCACATGTGCGGAAGCAGCTCAGAAAGAGGCTGTCTCAGGCGACTGTTTTGTCCTGAAAACCACAAGAAATGCCTGTTCCATGGTCCTGGGTTGCTGCTTGACCCACACAGCAACTTTGCAAAGCACAGGCCCCAGCAGACTCACATGGCACTGGACACAGGTAGGACATGGTGCTCAAGAGGCAGCTGAGCAAACAGCCGCATGGGCATCCATCCTCAGAGCTGCCAGTCAGGTGCCTGGACATAGGAAGGCTGAGCTGTAGCCTGCTGGGCACCTACTTGGATTGGTCGGGGGAGAGTGCTGATGGGGTTGGGGATGGCAGTTTGTTGTGAATTTCCTTAGAATTGACGGGTGACCTAGACCCTGTGGGAAGTTCCCCAGTGATGAAGCTCCCCAGGCCCTGGGCTTACGGCAGTTGGCTGCACAGGCGTGTGTCATGTGCGCCATGCTGGGCCCTGGAGCCTGTAATCGCCAAGCCACCAGAGCAGCAGTCACCACGCTGGTGGTGAGTAGCCCATGGTCGGACAGAGTGTGTGCAGGTGACCACGGCAGCTGACAGAAGGCAGGGGAGGAGGGCAATGGGCAGAGACAGGGCCTTGTCCAGCTGGGCCTGGGTACCAAGCCTACCCATCGAGGCCATCGCTATCACCTGGGCCCATAGGGACAGACCTGGGAGGGATGCTGTGTTACTGATTTGACTCGGGCTGTAGGAGAAGGATCTTAGTCCAGATGTGTCCACACCCCAGCCCTGCCCCCTTCTCGGGGGCCCTGCTGTGCCATGAGGAATGGGTGCCTGTGACGCTACCACTTGGAAGCAGGCACTGGGCTGTTCCTGCCAAGGCTGCAGGCCTGCTGTCCACACCTGTGGCTGAGCATGAGCTGGGGGACAGGATTTGGGACCAGCGCTGCCTAATCGGTGCCTGGGCTCCAAAGTCCCATGTGTGATGAGTGAGTGGGGGCCTCCTTAGCCTGCACTCGGGGCTCTGCCCTCTGTTCCCCCGCCTTTCCCACTGGCAGAGTCCCCAGAGCTGGCATCTCATTTCCCTGTGTTCCCCTTGGTCCTCCTCCTGTGCCCAGTGTGGGCAGGTGTTTCCATGACATCCAATTCTTCAGCAGTAGGCACTGAGCTCCCATCAGCCAACCCCTATCCCCGCTGGTGCCGGTCACAGACTAGCTGCCCTTGGGCTGGAGGCCCCAGGGAGGGTCTGCCAGTCATGCTGGACATGTACACCCTGTGGACCATGAGACTGCTGTGCTCCAGGTCCCTAGGGATGCCCCGGAGTCAGTGAGCGCCAATCTGTCTCCTAATAAGGCCATGGACAGGGTGACCCCAGCCCCACGGGGCAGGATCTGGTGTGCCATTCCTGGCTTCCTGTTCCCCTTGCACTGGGCATGTGACTCAGTTCCTGGGACCTGATCTGGCTCACACACCCACTGCTGGCACTGTCGGAGGCCAGGGCTTCCCAAGGTCAAGGTGCAGGGCCCTCCTCGACTCGGTTAGTACTCCATGGACCAGGCACATCTCAGAGCCAGGGACACCAAGGCCTCCACCGCCAGCCTACACACTGCAGTCACCAAGATGAGTTTACTGGGAATGACTCGGGTGGGAAGAGAAAGGAAGGCATGATGTTCACGGGGCAAAGCCCAGAGTGAGCTGCAGAGGTGATCGGCAGGCCGGCATGCCCACAGGTGGACACCCCAGCTCGCTCCATTCAAGGAGCTAATCTTGCTGAGCAGCCAAGCCTGCCATGCTGTTGTGCACGTGAAAAACACATTCTGTTTTTTTTTTTTTTTTTTAACTCTTAATCTTTCTGCCAAGAAGTGTGTCCTGCCTGAGGTGGAAATACAATGGAAGATCTGCCATGTAGAAAGAAGAAGCTGCTTGTTTTGTGTGTGTCCTTTAACATTCAGAATCACATGGCAGCCACCCACTCTGGAAGTTCCCACTCCACTGTGGGGAGAGGTGGCAGGTGTCTCCCCAGGCAACCGTGCGACTCTCCTCAGCCCAGAGGAGCCAGAGCTGGTACCGGGGGCCAGTGGGTCAGAAGCCAAGTGTGTGCTTAGGCAGTGAGGGTAACTGGAAAAGCCCATCGTCCATAGCGCATGTATTTTAGGGGCGTATGATGCTTAGGCCCTGAGCAAGCTGCAGTGTGGGCTTACCCTCATGACAGTTGTGACACCTCGGCTTCACTCCTTATTCATGGGGTCGGCCATGGGGGACTCAACGACAACCAATGGCTTTTATTGGCCTGGTCTCAGGTGTCCATGGACCACTTCCCGGCTGCTGGCCACAGGACGTCAGGCTCAGAGTGCGTTGTTCCCAGGGGACCCAGTTCTGTCTGCTCTGTCTCCCGACTCTGCAGGAGCAGCAGGGACCTAGCTCCTATGGGTGCAGCACTTGTAGGTCCCTGGGTCTAGAGGTGTAGCTCTGCTCCTGCCAGGCAGAGAATTTGAGATGGGACTCAGATCAATCCCAGCCCACCTTCCCACATTGCACCTTCTGGTATGGTTGTCACCTCCTGGTGTATGGGGCCCCCGTCACTGAGGAGTCGGCTTCGGGGGCTGCTTTCCCAGTGCCAGTAGGACCAACTGGGGACAACTCAGACAGTGCCAAGGTCACAGTCACCAGGTCTGGGCTAGGAGGAACCTGCCATCCCACGGTAAGTCCGCGTTGCCCTGCATGTCTCCCCTGAGCCCAGAAGCCCGTGGGGTGTTCATGGAAAAGTATGATGCAGTGCCCAGAATGCATCAGGAAAATGAAGCTGCTCAGGACCAACAAAGAACCCCGTTAATGCAGGAAGAGTCACCTCCTGCCTTCACAGCAGGTGTCCTGTCACAAGGGACGCGGCTGGCCAGGCAGTCAGACAGGCCAACTACCTGCTCTTCTCTGGAAACAGCTTTTCTGAACGATCCCATGAAGTGAGGAAGAGAACCACGCCCCAGGAGGCTGCCCAGTGAGGAGGGTACATGGCTCTGGGACACCTGCTGGTCCTTGGGACTCAGTGAGAGGGGAGCATGGACCTGTAACTGCAGTGTTCAGGTCTCCTATGTGGACAGCAGTGGCCTAAGTACCTGAGCTGCCCCCTGCTGCCCCCAGGACACGCATCAGCAAAGAGTTGGATCTGCAGTGTGGAGGTTGGGATGCGATCTGTGCTTGCACCTGGAGGACCAACATGGCCTGCTGCCTAAGAGCCACACTCCAGTGAGACATTTTTATTGGAAAGTCAGATAAACAGAAAGAAGGAGAGATAGAGAGGAAGAGCTTCCATCCGATGATTCACTTCCCAAATGATCACAGTGGCTGGAGCTGAGCTGAGCTGAAGTGAAGCCAGGAGCCAGGAACTTCTTTTGGTTCTCCCTCAAGGATGCAGGGTCCCAGTGGTTTGGGCCATCCTTGACTGATTTCCCAGGCCACAAGCAGGGAGCTGGATGGGAAACAGGGTTGCTGGGATTAGAACCTGCGCCCATATGGGATCCCAGCACGTTCAAGGTGAGGACTTTAGCTGCTGAGCTAGGCCACCACACCGGGCTCAATATTTTAAAACTGAAGTACCGTCATGTTTTCTGGAGTAGGCATGCAGACATCAATGGTTTTAGGTAGATATTCTGTCATTTTTAGCTTCCTTAGAAAAGGGGAAAAAACAATGCATGAGATAGAAACTAAGCAGCACTGACCCTGGGGAGGGGTCATTCTGTGTGCTGTACCTGTTGACCCTGCAAGCTTCTGCCAAAGCCACCATTCTCTTTCCACCTGTGACCTAATTCAAGGCCACCTGCTCATAGGACCAGGCATATTGGCTATACTAGCTTGTTATGTGACAGGAGCTTTAGGGCCACTGGTTGCACACTGGGAACTCTGACTTTGTTACCAACTGATCCTTGGGTCTCCATGACCTGTCACAAGAGGAGGCTGCAGGTAGATAGGAGGACAACTGGATATTGAAGATGCAGATCCTTACCCCTGCACAGAGAGGACACTCACCTGACCCTGCACAGAGAGGACACCCACCTGACCCTGCACAGAGAGGACACTCACCTGACCCTGCACACAGAGGACACCCACCTGACCCTGCACAGAGAGGACACCCACCTGACCCTGCACAGAGAGGACACCCACCTGACCCTGCACAGAGAGGACACCCACCTGACCCTGCACACAGAGGACACCCACCTGACCCTGCACAGAGAGGACACCCACCTGACCCTGCACAGAGAGGACACCCACCTGACCCTGCACAGAGAGGACACCCACCTGACCCTGCACAGAGAGAGGACACCCACCTGACCCTGCACACAGAGGACACCCACCTGACCCTGCACACAGAGGACACCCACCTGACCCTGCACACAGAGAGAGGACACCCACCTGACCCTGCACAGAGGACACCCACCTGACCCTGCACAGAGAGAGGACACCCACCTGACCCTGCACAGAGAGGACACCCACCTGACCCTGCACAGAGAGAGGACACCCACCTGACCCTGCACAGAGAGAGGACACCCACCTGACCCTGCACAGAGAGAGGACACCCACCTGACCCTGCACAGAGAGAGGACACCCACCTGACCCTGCACAGAGAGGACACCCACCTGACCCTGCACAGAGAGGACACCCACCTGACCCTGCACAGAGAGGACACCCACCTGACCCTGCACAGAGAGGACACCCACCTGACCCTGCACAGAGAGAGGACACCCACCTGACCCTGCACAGAGAGGACACCCACCTGACCCTGCACAGAGAGGATACAGTCAGGACGAGGTAAGCCTTGCTGAGGATCACTCACAGGTGTGGGTCCAGCGATATGTGACATCTGTGGTCACAGTGGAGAGGACCTGTTCGCTCTTTGTTTTATGCTCACTGTCATCTTTGAGTCAGGTGCTGCCAACGTTGTTTACTGAGAGCGGGATAAAATTAGCCAGAGGTCTCCTGTAAGCGTGTGGACAGCTGTAGCTGTCCACGTTGCAAGGCTGTGGGATTTATGCTCCTGTGTCTTACTCATGTTTAGTCTCGGGTCATTTTTGTAGCCGTGATAATATCCTGCTGTATCCAGGGTACAAGGGCTGTCTGTGCTTCTCCTCCCTTATCCTCTCTCTTTGTCTTCTTTCTGTGTTACTGAGTCAGTGCAGAGGGCACACTATCACTGGTGCTGGGGAAGTCTGGAAGGGCCCGATTTCGCCCTGGAAAAGCCGAGTGTCTCTCCTTCAGGGTCTCATGGGCTGGGGTCTGCCAACAGGTGCCATTCATTGTCTACAAAAAGCCTCATGCCACCTGCAGTTCCATGGCGGCTTTCAGTGGGTGTCACTGGCATGGGCAGTCCTTAGAGGTCATGTTCCCCAAGCCCTGGCCACTTCAGTAGCTCTATCTGCAGGACGTGTGTTTGTAGTATTGTATCACACATGGTCACGTTCTGCCACCACAGCTCACTCTCAGAATGATGAAAACACGCATCCGGTATGTCTCCAGGAGATAGCCACCATTTACAAAATGCCTGACTCCTGGACACTGAGATTTTTCTGTGTTAGTAGCCAGGTGGGTGTTTGTCGGATGCATGGGTGGTATTCCGCTGGCTCCCCTCTCTAGACCTTCCTGGAGAGAGCTAGAGCTGGGCCTGACCACCCTTGCCTTTCAGCTACTGGGTCTGCAACCAACCAGCTTGGTGGGGCTGCTTTCATGATGCTGCTGCATCTCCTGGGATCTTAGACTGGGCAGCAAGCTACCAGACAGGCTGGCCCATCTCTTGTCCTCTTCCAGAGCCTCCTAAGGCCTGGGAGGCCTCTCGCTGGCTTCCGGAGTGCCTGGGGCATCTGCTTCCACAGTGTAATCATGTATGGAGAGCTTGCTGCTTCCACATTTGTACAGTGGGGCCAACCCGCTGCTGTTTGTTTGTATTTGTTTGTTTGTTTGCTTATATTGTAAAGTCAGATTTACAGAGAGGAGATTCAGAGAGAAAGATATTCCATCTGCTGGCTTACTGCCCAAGTGGCCACAATGGCTGGAGCTGAGCTGATCTGAAGCCAGGAGCTCTTCCGGGTCTCCCATGTGCGTGCAGGGTCTCAAGGCTTTGGGCTGTCCTTTACTGCTTTCCCAGGCCACGATCAGGGAGCTGGATGGGAAGTGGAGCTGCTGGGATTAGAACTGGTGTTCATATGGGATCCTGACACATGTCAGACGAGGACTTTAGCTGCTAGGCTACCACACTGGGCCCAGTTTGTGTTTGTTTTGAACACGGCGACCACTGCCCTAACTCAGGCAGCAGTTAACACCTCAGAGTGACATGCAAAGCTGGACACTGTCCCCCACCTGGCACTGTGATGCCAGGGATACTATGGTGACTGAGTCAACCGGGTGGTAGGCGGCCTTGCAGGCATGGTGTGCCAGGGCAGAGACTTGAAGGGGGCACATAGAAGCCCCTCAGTCCATTCTTGTCAGCTGGATTTCCTTGCCATGAAGTCCCTGCCTATATGTCTAATAATCCAGCAACACAGGAAACTAAGTACCTGAAATTTTATTTTTATTATTTTTTTATTGGAAAGGCGGATATACAGAGAGGAGAGACAGAGAGGAAGATCTTCCGTCCGATGATTCACTCCCCAAGTGAGCGCAACGGCCGATGCTATGCCGATCCGAAGCCAGGAGCCTCTTCCGGGTCTCCCACACGGGTGCAGGGTCCCAAAGCTTTGGGCTGTCCTCGTCTGCTTTCCCGGGCCACAGGCAGGGAGCTGGAAGGGAAGCGGGGCTGCCGGGATAGAACCGGCGCCCATATGGGATTCCGGGCATGCAAGGCGAGGACCTTAACCACTGCGCCACCGCACCGGGCCCCTACCTGAAATTTTTAAAAAAGATTTATTTGTATTTGAAACGCACATTTACAGAGAGAAGGCTCTCTCATCAGTGGTTCACTCTGAGCCAATCCCAAGCCAGAGGCCAGGAGCTTTCTGCTTTGTAGATGCAGGGCCCGCACACTTGGCCCTCCTCCGCTGCGTTCCCAGGCACATTAGCAGGGCGCTGGACAAGTGGAGCAGCCAGGATGCTGGCATTTGCAGGTGGAGGGTTAGTCTGTAAAACCACCGCACAAGCCACGCATGAGCGTTTTTACCTGCAATCCTCACATGCTACGGCGAAGTTGGTTATTAGGATTCGGGCTCTTAGAAAGGGAAGGTGCTGCTGCGAACTTGATTCTCTTCCAAAGGGGAGTAAGCAGGGCAGCTCTGCCCCTGAGCCCGGTCTTTGTTCTGTGAACCCTACGTCCTGTCCTGCCTCCTGCCCCCGTGCAGGTGGTCTGTAGGTAATAGGTAATGGTGGCCTTCTGTGCCATCTAGTGGCCTCCTGAATACAAAACATTACAAATTACAGTCCAACTAAATGTGCCACGTATGAGCTCCTGGAAGCTTTATTTTAATTATTTGAGAGGCAGAAACATCTTCCTGGTTCACTGCACGGATGCCTGCAACGGCCAGGGCCAGGTTGAAGGCAGAAGCCGAGCACCGGTCTAGGTCTTCCCAGGTACATGGGAGCAGTATGCTGGAGAGGAGAGCAGATGTACAACTTGAATCCAGGATTGCAATACAGGATGCAGGCATTCCACGTGGCAGCGGAGCCACCAAGAACCTGGCTCCAGAGCGTGACTCTTGCTAACCCTAACCCCACAGGCTAAGGATGACACCTCATACTCCAGAGGAGCCATGCCAGCACCCCATATGGACACTAGTTCAAATCCTGGCTGCTGCATTTCCCAGCCCCTGATGATGGGCCTTAAGAGTAGTGGAAGATGACCCCTTTTGCTTGGGCCCCGTCCTCGCCTGTGACGCCTGGAGGAAGTGCCCAGATCGTGGCTTTGTTGTGGTTCAGCCCTGACCATCTGCGGAGTGGACACACAGAAGGTACCCATCACTCCTTCTTCCTCCGTAGCTCTACTCTTCTTTCTTTCTTTCTTTCTTTCTTTCTTTCTTTCTTCCTTTCTTTCTTTCTTTCTTTCTTTCTTTCTTTCTTTCTTTCTTTCTTTCTTTCTTTTTCTTTCTTTCTTTCTTTCTTTCTTTTTCTTTCTTTCTTTCTTATTTATTTATTTATATTGGAAAGGCAGATACACAGAGAGGAGGAGAGACAGAGAAGAAGATCTTCTGTCTGATGCTTCATTCCCCAAGCGGCTGTAATGGCCAGAGCTGAGACAATCTGAAGCCTGGAGCCAGGAGCTTCTTTCAGGTCTCCCACGCACAGGGTCCCAAAGCCTTGGGCCATCCTCGACTACTTTCCCAGGCCACAGGCAGGAGCTGGATGGGAAGCAGGGCCGCCAGGATTAGAACTGGCACCCATATGGGATCCTGACATGTTCAAGGCGAGGACTTTAACCACTATGCTATCGCACCAGGCCCGTAACTCTGTTTTTCAAATAGATAAATTATATATATATGTAAAATAAGCCCATCTCGGAGCTTCCTGCTGGCATGTGGAGAAGAGCAGAGATTACCTTGAGCTCCTCCTGGCTGACACAGGAGGGCTACATCACCTAGGGGGCTGGTGGCTTCCACAGGAACCAAGCCACACCTGTGGGCCAAGGCAGGAACACATCACCCGCGTGCACCATCCACCCGTCACTCTCCCACTGGCCAGCTGTGGCTGGCCCCACAGGGAGCTCACCTGCACAACAGGATGTGGTTTAGGAACCTCTTCTCCCTCACTGCTTCTTTGGGCTCGAGCTGGTGTGCCCCTTGCGGCTGCGCCCTGGAGCAGGGAGTTCATAGCTGTTTGATGGCTCTGATAGCTCTGGCTCTTCCTCCCATTGCCCTCTGAGCCTCCACAGGACCCAGTGCTATGCCACCACCCATTTCCCACGATGTCAGTGCCACACAGAGCCGAGTTAGTTGGCATCTGGTCGGATCGGTTACTGTCCAGACAGCAGAAGATGCCACCCTGTGAGCCACTGGTGGCACCAGCAGCGACCTGCCAGCAGCGACCTGTCTGTGTCCTCGTCGGGATCTCCCCGGATCCTGTGCATACACAGTGACTGCTCTAGGGCCCCAGGTCTGCTTCCTCCTACTGGGCCTTCTAGGAGGCCATCATGAGCTCCGGCCTGTTGAGTATGCTGTGGCTGTGGGCTCCAAAGGAGGCAGCAGAGAAGCCACATGGCTGCATTTGCTGGCATTCCTACAACCCTCCACGCAGGTACCCACGGGCTTCAGTAGCCAGGCTGAGCCTGCTCCACCCACGACTGGGCACCAGGAGAGGCCCAGCCCTTAGTCAGGAGCATGTGGCCTGTGGGCTTCACTGGCAAAGGCGTCCAGACCAAGCTTCCTTGGTGCCCGCGTCCTGTGCACTCTGCAGCCCCGTGACGAGGTGATGCGTGGGAAGGGCTGCTGTCCACTTGGAGCCTCTGGGCAAGAAACTGCATCCACTGACCCTCTGCTGGGCACCTGCAGGGTTGAGGCATCTGAGCCTGTAGAACACAAGCACTCCAGGTCACACAATGAGCTTGTCCAGCCCTCGCTGGACAGTGGGTGAACTGACAAGCATGGTGAACAAGCCATTGCTGGCTGCCTCCTGCTGAGGTGTCCCTGCACCCGACAGGCGGCAGGGCCTCACAAAGTCTCTGACATCGGCCATCCCTTGCCCTGCTTTGGCTTGGAGATATTTAAATTAGGTACTGAGATACGCTGCCTGACATCTCTGAGAATCGAGGTCTTGAGGAAAGGGGCCAGCGGCTGGCAGACCCTCCCAGGACACTTTTTGCCTAGAGGTGGTTTTGCTCCCAGAGCTCGAAGCACGCAGATGTAGCCGCAGAGCCAGCAGTCCCCAGGCAGGGCCTGGGAATCCAAACGTTGCAGAGCTCCCTGGGTGAGTCCCAGATCTCGAGACCGTGATGGCCCAGCTTGGAGGAATGTCTGAGTTAAGGTGCTCGGGCTGAGGGCATCCAGGCTGTGCCGATGGGGGCCTATCCGCTCTATCCTTGTGAGACACAGAGACGAGCTGACACCAGGGCCTCACCCGTGACCAGTGAGCTCAGTCGGTGAGAGCGTGCGACAACATTCTGAGGACTGATGTGTCATAGGGCAGGGTTGAACATGGGTGGGACAGAGAAGGTAACAGAATAATAGGGTGTCTGTGCCCTCTGCAGCCCCAGCTGCTAAGGCCTGAGCAGGCCCTGGAGGCCACCAGCAGCTCCTTCACAGCTGATTCTCACAGGGGGCAGGATGGCAGGGTGAGGACATAGCGCCACACCCCAGCCGTTTGGCTCAGCAGGTGGGATCCTGGGAGAAAACGAAGGACACGGTGTCTCCGTCTCCGTGGGTTTCAGATAGAAGGACCCTTTGCTTCTCTAAAGGACTTGCAGCTGGGAGCTAATTATAACTCCACAAGCCAATTAAAGACCAACAGAAAGCAGTCGAGGACGGCCCAAAGCTTTGGGACCCTGCGTCCGCATGGGAGACCCGGAAGAGGCTCCTGGCTTCGGATCGGCATAGCATCGGCCGTTGCGGCTCACTTGGGGAGTGAATCATCGGACGGAAGATCTTCTTCTCTGTCTCTCCTCTCTGTATATCCGCCTTTCCAATAAAAAAATAATAAAAATAAATCTTTAAAAAGACCAACAGAAGCAGTGTGTGCTGCCAGCCGCGATGTGGCTTGACCGCGCTTGGAGCCTTGCTGTAAGCCAGGGCTGAGACCGTGCTAGTCGGCTGTTAGACACTCACTGATTTCGTCAATCTAAGTTTATACGTCTTCCCCACAGTCACCTGGCATGCGCAGTGCACGACCCGCCCCTGGCTCCTCCTGCCTGTTCCCTCACGTTGGCTCATTCCAGCCGGCCTCGAGGTCTGCTCCTCCATTTCCTTAAACCCATGTTAGGTCCCTGAAGGCTGTCCCCTATCCCTAGGACCTGGTGTTGCCTAGGTGACTGTGGTGTGTTCAGGAACCGGTGTGCTGCACCTATCCAGCCCCGCCGGTTATCTTCCCACAATGCCTTTCAAGCCTGTGCCGCCCTCAGGTTGGACAAACACACACAGACCTTCACCTGCCGGGTCACTTCCCAAATGGCCCCAACATCAGGGGCTGGGTTGGTCCAAACAACATTAATCTTTTTTTTTTTTTTAAGATTTATTTATTTTTATTGCAAAGTCAGATGTACAGAGAAGAAGAGAGACAGAGAGGAAGATCTTCCATCTGATGATTCGCTCCCCAAGTGACCGGAACGGCTGGTGCTGCATCAGTCCAAAGCCAGGAGCCAGGAACCTCCTCCAGGTCTCCCACACGGGTGCAGGGTCCCAAGGCTTTGGGCTGTCCTCGGCTGCTTTCCCAGGCCACAGGCAGGGAGCTGGATTAGAACTGGTGCCCAAATGGGATCCTGGCATGTTCAAGGCGAGGACTTTAGCTGCTAGGCCATCATGCCGTGCCTCTAACGACCTTAATTTAACATGTAGGCCATTCTACGCTGCTTTCCCAGGAGCCACAGATGCTGTGAGCCGCGGAGTGGATCCCCAGGAATGGCTGGAAGAGTAGCGGCTTACCCATGTGTGACCAGGAGAGGCACGTGGAGCAGGTGACCCTACTCGCACGTCGCTGGGCCTATGGAGCCCGACCATCTACAGGCCTGAGAAGCGGCTGGGGACCCCATCCCAGGCAGCCCCGGGAGCCCCCCGAGGCTGAGGCGGACCCTGGCTGCTTCACAGTGGCTGGAGCTGGGAGGAGCAGCAGGTGAAGGCTCCCTGCGTGCGCTCGGGAGGCGCTCTGCTTCCCACCTGGGTACACAGCAGTGGGCAATTAAGGGGAACGCTTCCTGCGTTCCCCGCCCTTCCGCTGTGGCCAGCCACGCAGGAGCTGTGCGCCCAGGCCTGCGCCGGCTCCTCATCCCGCTGCTGGCCGGCGCTGCCAACCGTGATTCTTGTCGCCTTGTGATGGCTTCTACAGTGAGGAGTCTGCTGCGCCCTGGAGAGCTGCCCTTGTCTCGGCATGACTCAGCACAGCCGGAAAGGTGGGCCTACCGTTTTCCTTCTGTGTTACTCAACCTGGGGTTTCAAGGACTATGAGCAGTAAGGATAAAGGGGGAGAGGCCTGAAGCAGGAACCCTGATTTCGTGTGGACTTGGAACACATGTGGGCCTCCTGGGCACTGAGAGTTGGCCTGGCCGTCCCAGCTTTGCCAGCCTCCGTCCCACTGCAGGCCCGTTCCGCCCTGACCTTGTGTCCGGTAGTGGTGCCTCAGTTCTGTGGCAGGTGAGAAGGGTTGGAGTTCTTAAAATCCTAGCGGCAGCTGAGGCAAACTCATGGCCACCCAGGGTAGTGGTCCGGTCATGTGGCAGGAGGGGCCACACCTTCTCCACAGCCGCTCGTGACTTAACCTGTGTCCAGCTGCCACAGGCCAGCACTGCAAGCCCTGTCATTCCCAGTGGCTCGAGTGGCTGTGCGCACAAGGACACTGCCTGCTGGTGAGCTGGGGCCCGGGAGCACCAGAAGAGAGGTTGCGTGCCGGCAGTGGGTAGACCCGTGGTGATAGGAGCTGCCCACAAGGGGTGCACGAGGCAGCGTGCCACACCAGTGTTTGTTGTGATGGCATGGGCTCTGGCTGAATTCAGAGGGTCCATGCTCATGCTGCAGGCGGCTTGCTCTCCTGTTACCCTCCCCTGCTGGCACCCAGAGTAGCCACACACCAGCTGAGGAAGCCGGTGTGGTCTGAGAGTGAGCCTGGCAAGCAGCGCCACGCTACCCTTGGAGAGAGGCAAGGGTTTTGTAGCTCATCTGCTCCAGATTACAGGGATCCGGCGCATGGCTGGTGGGCGAGAGGCCAGGGACCAGCCACCAGAGCACCTCCATAAAGGTATAGGTTAGTCTGCAGGCTGGACTGCCTGTGAGTAACCCTCTCTGGATGGAGCCACTGCCTCAGGGCCTGGGGTCCAACACACTTGAACTGTTTGGGGTCTGTTTGCTTGTTGGTGATAATGAGCTGAGGCAGCTGGGCTGGCGATGCTCGCAGGTGGAGAGTCTTCTGTGTGAGTAGTCACTGAGGGTCACTCAGGAACTAAGCTTGACCTTGTGGCGGCCCTGGGCCCATCCTGCCCTCATCCGTGTCAGTCACTCAGCCCAGAAAGATGCAGCCAGCTCCTGTTACGTGCTTTGTGTGTTTTCAGAACCACAGACATGGTCACAGCCATGTCTAGGGAGATGCCTATGTGTGCTTGAAGACCATGACCCAGTGTGGCCTTGTGCTGTGTGTGTCCATGGAGACCTACCTCGGTTGGCCTTCCTCCTCTTTGAGGAAGAGGGATTCCCAGTTACTGAAGGGACAGCTCCATTAAAGGCCCTTGTTCCCCAAACTCCTCCTGACCTAATGGGCCCCACCCTCTCCAGTCAGACTAGGACTCCAAAGGTGCTACCCACCCGTGGCCACCAGTGCTCACCAATGCTCACACATAGCCACCCGTGACCCCATCCCACCTGTGTCCACTGGTGCCCACCTGTGTCCACCTATGCCCACCCATAGCCACCCGTGCCCTCCATGGCCACCTGCAGTCACCCATACCCACCTAGGACCTCTGGCCTTTGCCTATTTGTATTTGTTATTTTGACTCCAAAAGCAGCCTTAAGAATGTTTTGAAAAATAAGTGCCCCTTCATTTGAGAATTCCTCCTCCTTGCACAAATTTTATTTTCCCATCTAGGTGTGTGAACCAAGAAGGGTAATCTTGTCTAAGTGTTTTTACTGTGGATGGGCAGTGGTGAGAGCTGCTCGGGGTCCTGGGTGCCAGGAGCCCAGAGCCTCCTTCAGGTCTCCCACATGGGTGTAGGGTCCCAAGGCTTTAGACCATCCTCCACTGCCTTCCCAGGCCACAGGCGGGGAGCTGGAGGGAAGTGCAGCAGTCATGTCCTGTGGAGGGTCTGGGTCACAGGGATCCAGCACTCGACAGTTCTTTCTCTGGGGAGAGAGTTCCGTCCCTGTTGAGGTTTCCTGTATGGTGGTTCCTGCAGGGCACTGTTAGATGTCCTGTTGCTGTCCTGCTAAGGGGCAAGTGGGCCAGCACCGACTGGAATTCGCAAGTTACATTTCTGTGGGTTTGTAAGTTTGAGGGGGCTAGATCAGAACCAAGACATTATCTTCTAAATGAGGAGGAGGGGCTAGACATGTGCCAGGCCCCGTGTGCATGCGCATTTGTTTTTCTCCAGTTAACCCAGGAGTGAGCAGTTAGCCTATGTCACAAATGGAAACACCCAGGCCTGCAGAGTCCAGGTGACTGGACGGGCGGCTGTTGGCCCTGGGAGCTGTGACCTTCATCCTGTAGCTGTGTGACCACAGTGGCTGGCCCTCCAGGCCTCATCCAGTCTCTTTACCGAGTCAGAGGAATTAGGAAGCCAGGATGAAAAATGTCAGAAGACCAGGGAGAGTATCCGACAGGGTGGCAAGGCTGTTAGTGTGCCCCACCAAGGGGCTGAGGGCGGGTGACACTTCTGGAGAGTGACCTGTGAGTCCAGTGACTCCAGGTTCTGTCCACATGGAGGGCGGTGACCCTGTGGTAGACACCCCTGCCCTGTCCACAAATAGAGCTGATGACTCATGGGCCTGGATCTGTGTCACCCTCGCAGTGCACTTGACGCTCGGGACAGCCCTGGGTATCCACAGCCTCAGCTACAGCACAGCTACAAATAGAAGGGCAGGAAACCCAGCACCACTGGCCACTGCCAGTCTTCTTGCGGCAGCCTGACCAGAAGGAGAGCATGAGGGCCGTGGGCAGACCTAGCTGGGGAGGGCGGGGTGACCCACATTCTGAGGGGTTATGATAGGCACACACAGGTCCTGGTTGGACCTGGAGTTGACTACTGCTAGGCCTCCACCCTCGGCCTCCTGTCTGCATGCTTGTAGCAGTGAGATGGGTG
The DNA here is from genome assembly GCF_017591425.1 of Ochotona curzoniae. Lineage (NCBI taxonomy): Eukaryota > Metazoa > Chordata > Mammalia > Lagomorpha > Ochotonidae > Ochotona > Ochotona curzoniae. Next base: position 7,935,373 of record NW_024465654.1, on the reverse strand, counting down.
CAGCTGCCCTACCATACTCCCCTCCTCCCCTCCTCCTTCCTCCCTTTCCCTCCTCCCTCCTCCCTTTCCCTCCGCCTTCCTCCCTCCTCTCCTCCCATCCTCCCGTCCTCCTCTCCATCCTGCCCTCCTCTCCTCCTCCTCTCCCAACTCCCACCCACAAGTTACATCGCTCTCCATCCTCCCGTCCGTTCTACATCCCTCACCAATGTGCCTGCCCCAGCACTTTACCTTGGGAACATAAATTTGCATCCCATAGGATTATTTTTTCTTAAATGCACTTATAAATAGAAGTTCAATGGCTTTAATTTTCTTCAGAAGGTAACATTTAGCTAAAGCTGAAATTAAAATATACTTGGCAGTCTGTGCTCTTATTTGTGCATTTAATCATTCATCTCTTACCTGCTGTGCTCATGGCTTGGCAGAGAAGAACTTCAGCCTGTCTGTGTGACCTTGGTCTGATAGTATTTCCCTCAAAATCTCATCCGAGAGTGTGCTGTGTGGTCTTGAGCTCAGCAACACTGCGCAGGTGTCTCAGGACGGCAGCATGACGTGACTGCCATGGTGGGCTGTTGTGTCCTGGCAGATAACGTCAGTCTATATACCCGAGAAAGGAGTGTGGTGGCACTGGATTGAGACAGACATGTGGCGACTGTACAGTGAGACTAAAGCCTGCGTGTGGTGGTGAGCCCACTGTTAGTGTGTGATTGGGTCAGGATGCAGCTTGAGATGTTGCCTCAGTGAACTCTGGACAGTGCTGTCGTTGTCTTCTGGGCTACTCAGGGTTGCTGGTGACACTGTCAGATGGAGGTCTTGGGGATCCCAAAGAGACACATCAGTTAGCTGGGGGTTCCTGCAGTGGACAATGACACATTGATCAACTGGGGGTCTACATGTCAGGCGGTGGTCCCTGTAGGTGGACAGTGACACGTCAGTCAGCTGGGGGTCTCTAGGTGGACGGAGACACGTAAGTCAGCTGGGGGTCTCTAGGTGGAGGAGACATGTCAGTCAGCTGGGGTCCCTGTAGGTGGACGGTAACATGTTAGTCAGCTGGGGTCCCTGTAGGTGGACGGTAACATGTTAGTCAGCTGGGGTCCCTGTAGGTGGACAGTAACATGTTAGTCAGCTGGGGGTCTCTAGGTGGATGGAGACACGTCAGTCAGCTGGGGGTCTCTAGGTGGAGGAGACATGTCAGTCAGCTGGGGGTCCCTGTAGGTGGAGGTGACATGTCAGTCAGCTAGCAGTCTGTCCACATTATGAGAGTTCAATTCCAAACTCCTGGTTCGACACAGTCTTGGCTTTCGAGTGAACCACTGGATTAATGTGTTGTGTGCCATTCAAGCAAATGAAAATGCATTGTTTAAATGGCAGTCAATTTCACAGGGTAATATGCTTAAGTTTTTTCCCCAAGATTTATTTGAACTATTTTAATTATGTTACTTAAATATGTAAAGGCTGAGCATAAAAATTGGTCATGATAATTACGCATTATAAAAGCAGCCATACTGGACCCAGTGTGATGGCCCAATGGCTAAATCCTTAATTTGAAAGCACCGGGATCCCATTCCTGCTCTTCACTTCCCATCCAGCTCCCTTCTTATGGCTGGGAACGCAGTAGAGGATGGCCCCAAACCTTGCCACCCTGAAACCATGTGGGAGACCTGGAAGAAGCTTCTGGATTCAGATCAGCTCAGCTCCAGCTGTTATGGCTTTTTAGGGAGTGAATCAGCAGATGGAAGATCTGTCTCCTTTTCTTTGTAAATCTAACCTGCCTTTCCAATAAAAAAAAATAATTCTTTTTTAAAAAGCTGCTATACTTACAAAGTAAGCATTAGGAAAAGCATGACCAACATTTAAATTGTAGTGTAGTATTACAGCTGATGTTGTTTATGGAAGGTGACTTGGCAAGTTGGACTGGCAGCGGGCAGGTGCAGTCTGCTTTCTTACTGTGTCACAGGTGCCGAGCTGCTCTGTGGTCTGCAGATGAGACAGTTCCAAATCTGTGTGCTACTGAACATAAGCAGGTGGCACATTAGTCAGACATTTATACTGAGCACTTGTCAAAAGGCATTGCATTTTTTTTTGGAAAAGATTTATTTTATTTTTATTTGAAAGGCAGTTACAGGGAGGAGAGACAGATCTTTTGTCTGCTGGCTCACTCTCCCAGAGCTGGGCTGGTATGAAGTTGGGAGTCAGGAGCTTTTCCAGGCTCCCACATGGGTGCAGAACCATCCTCCACTGCTTCCCCAGGCTGTTGGCAGGGAGCTGGATCAGAAGTGGAGCAGCCAGGACACAAACTGGTGTCCATTTGGGGTGGCGGCTCTGTAGGTAAAGGCTTAGGGTGATAGGCTGAGGTGCTAGCCCCTAAGTATTTTTAGCGTATGTTTTTTAGAGGAAAACTGATATGAGTGTCTTAATTGATATGCGACTGACGGCCCTGCGACCCTCCTGACGTGTGTTGGGATGAGGCGTGGGCTCAGCATCCTGAGCGCTGTGTGCTGGCACGGCCTGGAGTTCAGCAGGTGCTCACTCCCACTGACCCTAAGTGCCTTATTGTAAATGGGTACTGGAGTGAGTGACTTTCTTCTTCCATTTACATTTTTTGCTGTTAAACTTTTATTTTTGAAGTAAATGTCACCGTGGAGAGGACCCGCAGAGCCCACGTCATGTCATGTCCTGCAGCCTTGGGGACTGCCATGCCCTGTTGCCTAGATTCCACTGGCTCCGTGACCTCCTTTCAGGCAGGTCCCCTCGGCATGGGCAGCAGGGAGTTGCGACAGCACAGGGTGGGGGCAAGCGGTGCAGCCAAGCGGAGCAGGAGCTGGTGCCAGGGAAGCTAAGGCTGTCACCAAATCCCAGGTGGCACCAGCTCCAGGAAAGAGAAGGCAGGCAAAGGTCAGAGGGTGTGGCAGGAGGTCCTGGGGCAGGCCTGGCAGTGGGTACAAGATACTTGGGTGGGCTGCAGAAGAGGCAGGCTGGCTATGGCACCTCTGGGCATGGGCGAGGTCAGGGAGGGAGAAAGGACTTCAGCCAAGATTGCTTGCTGCCAACATTCAGTGCTCCGCACTCTGTACTTCCCGAAGCGGAGCCTCTGTTAGCCTACAGCAAGGAGACTGAAGGCATCACGCATCTCTGGGCTGGCGACCGTGCTGGGACACGGGACTCCCCTGGGACCAGAGAACCTTAGCAGTAGCTGAGGGTGCAAGCGGAATGTCTTAGTCACTGGGAGCTCAGGCCTGAAGACCAAATGCCAGAATTAACCAGGGCAAGTAAATGACTGGGGGCACTTAGGCTGCTCCAAGGAGGGGGGTCCTGACGGTGCTGCCCGCCTCGACCCCTTTGTGCACGGGACAGCACTTTCTGATAACATGGAGCCCAGAGAGAGTAAAAGCCTGGCTCTTTCCATATTTCAGGGCAATGGGAAGCAAGGGCTTGGCCAGTGGTGTTTTCTTGGCTGCAGAGGATGGTTTCTCTGTGTGAGCTGTCAGGTGGGTTGTTAGAACATGGGCACAGACTGCCCCACAAGCCTGCCCTAGGGGTGGCCTCTAACAGAATGAAATTTGTAGGATGAGAACATGCCAGATTCTTGCCAACTCTCTCAAGCCTTCCTGCCCCCAGGCCCGGCCTACAAGGTGACCTCGGATAGCACTTCTTCCAAGAGTTGCTCAGGTCCTTGTGGTGGGGTGCAGGCTGAAAGAATAGCAAGGAACAGGCTGTTCCATCTTCCCTTTTGTGAAATTTGCTTGTTTATTGAAAGGCAGAGTTACAGAGAAGACAGAGTGCTACTCTACTGATAGATGCTGATAATCCGCTGGTCCAATCTCCAAATGGCAGCAGCTGCTGAAGCTGCTTCTGTGTCTTGCACATGGGTTCAGATACCCAACAACTTGGACCATTCTCCACTGCTGTTCCAGTTGCACTATCAGGGAGCCAAATCAGAAGTGGATCAGCTGGGACTTGAACCAGTGCCCTTAGGCATGCCAGGACTGCCAGGAGTATCTTAACATGCTATACGACAGCTCCAAACCCTTTGCTTCCTTTTTAAAAGTGACTTTTTGAGATGGTTCACACATTGAATAATTCACTCAATTCTGTGAACAAAGTCCAGTGGTGATTGGCGTATTCACTGAGTTGTGCAACACTCACCATGGCCTGTTCCCACATCCACCATGGCCTCCGCCCAACCTCCACGCACAGCCTTAGGTAACCACCAATCATGTTCTGGACATTTCACTTCATATATATATGGGGAATGGGAAAAAAGAGCAAAAGAACGTCCATCAACTGGCTCTTTCCCCACATGTCTGCAGCAACCAAGCCAGGCCAGAGCCAGGAGCCAGGAGCTTTCTGAGGGTCCCCACATGGGTGGCAGGGTCCAAGGCTTGAGCCATTTTCTGCTACCTTCCCAGCTGGATCAGAAGCTAAGGCAGGACTCCATCCCAGGCCCTCCTGTAGGGGATGCAGGTGTTTTAAGGGTCGCTTAACTTGCAGCGCCACAGAGCTAAGCCCTTTTTAAATGTTGAATTTTTTATTTATTTGAAAGATAATACTCCCATTCTGTAGCTTGTCCCCTAAATGCCTTCATTTGGCTGGTGCCTGGGTCAGTGCCAACACCAAGCCTAGGAAACTCAATTCACGTCTTCCAGTTGGGTGGTCAGAACTGATCACTTGGTCTACTGGCACTGCCATCCAGTTTGCATTGGAAGAAGTGCAGGCAGCAAGAGCCAGTGACTAGTGCTGAACTTCAGTTGTTGGCTCTGGGAGGTGGCACCAGGACTGTTGGGAGGCGTGCTTTAATGCTGGCTTCTTCCATGCAGCATCTGCCTGCTGGTACCCATCCATGCTGTGGCATGGATTTCATTGCCCAGCCAGGGTCTCTCATGTGGGTGTGTGGTGTACTCTCCTTCATTAGGCATTAGGATATTCCTGTTGGGGTCTGCTTTGAATGTCACTGTGCGAGATCCCTGTGGGTGTGTGTTTGCACAGGCAATATTTAATTTCTTGAACTGCCACACAGCTTTCTAGAACCGCCGCTCAGTTCTCCCTCTAGGAAGACCCAAGCCCAGTGCTGGAAAGTGGAAGCCAGAGCGGTGACTGTGGCTGCTAGTCTGGTGTGTGGGCAGCAGGAGATGCCTCCACTGCCCATCCTGGAGATGGTCAGGGCAGGGCAGTGTGGGTGGGAGGTGCTGTATGGAAGAGTACACACACATCCATACCATATCCCATCAAGATCCAAGAGCTCCAGTGCTTATCAGATTAGACTAGAAATGCTGTATATTCTAATGAAATATATAACATCTCAGATTATGCTTGTGTAACTTGATATTCATCATGGCAGATTATACTATGTAATAGCACCTAATATGTACATGGATATATACATGTAGCAGCTATGCTACACCTGTGATGTTACGGAGGCGTGTGGGGGCTACACATAAGTGCATGGCCGCATCACCCGAGATACATGTTTGTACACTGATGATGGGGTGGGGTACACGTGTACGCACTGACAATGCCTGACTTAGTGTCTCTGGTTATGCATTCTTAAGACCGTTCTGTGTTTTAAAGTCCTGGCAACACCAGGACTGTCATAGGAGAAGGCCCTGGGCTTGCCAGCAAGGACACAGAGCCTGTCAGCTTTGCATGAAGTTACCAAGCCTGGGTTCTGACCTCACTTGTGCTGCTGGCAAGTTGGCCACAGTTTGGGGTCAGCTCCTTAAAACCACCAGCTTAGTCCCAAGGAGCAGAGCGTTAGGACCGTGCTTGCCACTGTGGCCTCTGCTCACCCCTGGGAGCCACTGTACCAGGTGACGCTCAGCCAGCAGAACTGGAATCTGTTGGGCAGCTGGTTCCAGGCAGGAGAGAGGTTCCTACTGGCCTGACCTCGTGGGTTGGGCTGGCCTCCTCCTCCAGCCTGGAGGAACTTAGCAGGTGGCCAGTGCCCTGCTCACCGCCAGAGAACCCGCTCTGCCATCTCCCTTGAAAGGCAAATCCAGGCGTAGCCTCCCTCCAGGCCTGGCCCCCTGGGACAGCGGCCTCTGTCCACCTGGGATGCTTGTCCACGGCTCAGGTTCCTGCCTGACGATTGGCGGTCTGGCTGGAAGGGAGGGTCCACAGGAATCGCAGCGGCGGGATGCCGCCCCCTATCTCAGATGGAAATTTCCACTCTGCAAAGCAGTAGTAAAGGAAAGAGGGGTGTCCCATCTGCAGGCTGTGCCGCTGGATCCCACCTGAGCCCAGAGCGCATGGTGAGTGGGTTCGTACCAGCGCTCAGGGCGGGCTATCGGTCCTGCGGTGTGGGTCTCCTTCGGGTCAGGTCTCTACAAGCTGTGTCCCGACTGACAACAGCCCAGTGACCAGACCCCCCGCCCCAGGAGCCCGCCGTGCTCGGCTGCTGCGCCTTTTCCTGGTGGCGGTGTCGCCGCCTTCACCGCCCGTGCGTGGGTACTGGGGTGGGTGCGCGAAGACCACCTCATGTGGCTGCACTATTGGAGCGACCCTGCTGGGGGTCAGCCTCGGGTGCGCCAGGGCGGCGGGATGCGGAGTTCTTGCAACACTTCTGGGATCTCTGGCCCTGGGCGGGTCTTCTGGTCTGGCCAGGGGAGCTCCCCAGAGGTCTTGGAGCGCTGCAGGGGGAGCCTGCTGGGTCGGAGGGCTGGTGAAGCCCAAACCCAGGTTCCCAGGTGGGTGAGGGGCTCCTGTTGGAGGGACTGAGGGAAGGGCCAGCTTGGAGATGTGGGGACAGAGAGGGCTTGCACTGAAGGTGCCAAAGGAAAGAGAGAAAAGAGAGAAGCAGGGGAAGGGCTTGTGGGATCCCAGAGCTGGAGCTGAGTCCGTCTGACCAGTGGAGCTGCAGTGGCGCACAGGTGGGCACTGCACCAGGTGGCTTTGCTGGCATGGCTGGGGGAGGTGGGCTCTGAGAGCAGACGTGGCCCCTTCCACGTAGACTAGTGCTGTGGAGACACTGGTTCCACAGGGTGAGAGGGAGCCCCTGGGAATTGTATTGGGGGTGTCCTGGAATGAGTTTGGGTTCTCTGTGGGGGTGCTTTGGGGTATGGGGTGCTCTGGGGTATGGGGTACTCTGGGGCTCTGTAGGGTGCTGTGTGGGGGTGCTCTGTAGGGTCTGGTGTGATCTGTGGGTTGTGGGGATGCTCTGTGGGGTGTGGGGTGCTCTGTGGGGTCTGGTGTGCTCTGTAGAGGGGGGCACCCTGAGGGGTGTGAGATGTGAAGCCAGGACTTAGAAGGCTGGGTCATGGCAGAGAACAGCTTGGTACCTAATGATGTCTGCTCCCCAGGGCAGAAGGGTGACTGCCTGGCAGCCCTGACCCCCCCAGCACCTGCCTGTACCCGGTGCTCCTCCACACTGCTGCTGGCCTAGAGCTCTGGGAAGTGAGGTGGGTTCTGGGGACAGAGCAGGGACATTGCTGGGGTCTTTGTCATTTCATCAGAAGCATGGCCGCGTGGACCTTACATGCCTGTGTGTGTGTGTGTGTGTGTGTGTGTGTGAGAGAGAGAGAGAGAGAGAGAGAGAGTGAGAGTGAGAGTGTGTGTGTGTGTGTGTGAGACACCCAGGCCCTCCAGTTGTAACGAGTGCATCTACAAGTGCACCTGCTGCCTGTGAGAGTGTTAGGAGAGAGAACTCCCCAAATGACCAAACACCTTTTGTGTTCTGGAACTGGGTGCGTGAGCTGGGCTGGCTGGCCTTCTCTGGGCTGGCCTCACAGGGTGGGGATGTTGCTGTGCTACCCTCACTGCAGCCTTATGAGGTCCCCCCTGTTGGTGAGCATCTGGCAGACAAGCAGAGGGAGGCCCGCGACGTGGCCGACTGGGACAGACGGCTTCCAGAGACTTGAGGCTCACTTCTAGGTTTGGTAAGAGGAGTCCCGGCCTGGGTGCCATGCAGCTCTGGCACAGTGTCTGGAATAGATGACATTTGGGAAGCATGTGGTCTCGGCGTGGCGCTGAGGACGGCGTGAGCGCCGTGTGGTGATGGTGTGTGTGCTGTGGCAGCCTGAGGGCTGCAAGTGGCAGGCTGTTCCTCTTTGGTAGTCTTGCCTTCATTTACTTCTCAGTGTTTTTCACGTCTGTATCAGCTGCGGTATTTTTGGACTTACCTTGTTTTTAAGACTTAAAACTTTGTTCCTGTCTGTACACTCGGAATGGTGAGCTCTGTGAATCTGAAGGGTGTGGCAAGCCCCGGGGCCGCTGTGTCCCTCTGCTGCTAGAGAGTCCGTCACCTGCAGGCCCCTGTGAGCCCCTGCTCCCTGACCACATCCCACAGGAAGGACAAGGGGTGGGGAGTGAACAGCTTCTGGGCGACCCTCTTAGACCAGCGGCTGCCAAGGTCTGTGTCTTGGGGCTGCCCTGACCCTCAGGGGCCCTCCAAGCTGTGGGGCTATTATGCCCTTTTTGCAGGAAAGGAATTTGAAGCTTGGGGACTGATGAACTGGCCTTCCTGTGGCTGATCAATTATGTCAATCAACACAGTCATAAAACACAGACAAACCTGCAGGATAAAATTGGCCTAGCACCTCTTCTGCAGCACAGCAGGAGGCAAGCTGCTGGCCCCCTGCCCAGCACCACCTCTGCAGTGACCTGATGCCTTGGGCTTCCTGAGTCCTTCGCTCAGGCACCCTGTCTTCCTGGGATTGTCCCTGGGGTCCATTTAATTCTATCCCCCTAACCCCTGGGTCCCCAGGAAATGTTCCCTGGATCATGGCTCAGTCTGAGCCCTGGGCCAGGGCTATCAGATGGAGGCCAACATCCCCCAGGACCTGGCCCAGGCAAGGGCACCAGGGAACAGCTCAGGACTGCGGGTGCTGGTGCCAGAGTGGGACACAGAAACAACCCTTGCCAAGGCAAGAGCAGGAGGGCATGAAGAGAGAACTTGGTTACTGGGAGGGGCAGCGCTCCTGCCAGCTCCCCTTAGCCCAGCTCCTCCCTCTTTGCCCATTGAGCAGGGAAGGGAGCCTTGCAGTAACTAGCATGCTAGGGCCCTTCAGACTCCTTGAAGTCCTAGGGTGCTCGCATGATAGGACTGGGCTTTCCTGTGACCTGGGAGGGAAAACCATGCCATCTTCTGTTCCTCCAGGAGGTGTTGGACTTGCAACCACGAAGAACCTACAAACCACACCCCTCTGTTTGCCTGAGAGTGTGGGAGGAAGTGGGGGCAGGACGTGGTGTTCCTTTGTCTGTCCCAGAAGATGTCCCACACTCCAAGCCTCGATGGCAGCCTGGAAGCTCTGACTCCCAGGGGGTTTAGGTGTCTGTTCTCGGCTGAAGTCACAGAGGCCGGCGTGCCTGTGAGTGCAGGAGTGTAAGACCTCATGGCTGCTCAACCCGACAAAGAATTGGCCTCCTGATCGCAGGGACCGGGCCTCAGCCTGAAGTCTGAGTGTGTCTGAGCTTGCACCACTTGGCTGTGAAGCTGGGGTGGAGGAGGGGGCTGGCTGTCACTGCTGTGGGGAGGAAGGGTGCAGAGGAAACAAAGAGGGGGTTCACCATCAGTGAGCGTGTGGCCCACCTGCTACTGAAACGCTGCGGAATCCCAGTGAAATAGCTAGGATGGTGGAAGGACTTGCTGGGACTCAGGCAGTCTGGGAGCCCAGAGTAGACCAGCGCGGGCAGGTCGGGAGTGCCCAGCTCCCTCATTTCCTGCTGCCTGCCTACCCTGTGATGCCTGATAGATCCTGTGTGCCTATCCATCCTGAAAATAAACAGCAGCCTGCTGTCACCCGTGTCCACAGTGACGGGGCTAACAATGCTGGCGTGTGTTTGCAGAGGGAAAGGCTACCTCTGGCTGTTTTTCATGGTGTTTGTTCTTGAAAATCTTCCTCATTCAACTATTAAAAGTTAGGCAAAATAAATTTATCTTTTACATCTACTCAGTGTAAATACATCTAAATTATTTATTTAATGCATTTTAGTGAATGGCTAAGGGTGCAAACTTGGGAAAAATATGTGTGAATGGGAATCCTCTGCCTCAGAATTAGCTTACTGTGTGGAGCCAAGCTGTATCTGCTGAGGCTCCTACCTCTGATGCAGGACTGACCCCGGTCCTGATGCAGGACTGTCCCCTGTCCTCTGGTCCCAATGCAGGACTGTCCTCTGTCCCCTGGCCCTGATGCAGGACTGTCCCCTGTCCCCTGGCCCTGATGCAGGACTGTCCCCTGGCCCTGATGCAGGACTGTCCCCTGGTCCTGATGCAGGACTGACCCCTGGTGCTGATGCAGGACTGTCCCCTGGTCCTGATGCAGGACTGTCCCCTGGCCCTGATGCAGGACTGTCCCCTGTCCCCTGGTCCTGATGCAGGACTGTCCCCTGTCCCCTGGCCCTGATGCAGGACTGTCCCCTGTCCCCTGGCCCTGATGCAGGACTGTCCCCTGTCCCCTGGTCCTGATGCAGGACTGTCCCCTGGCCCTGATGCAGGACTGTCCCCTGGTCCTGATGCAGGACTGTCCCCTGGTCCTGATGCAGGACTGTCCCCTGTCCCCTGGTCCTGATGCAGGACTGTCCCCTGGCCCTGATGCAGGACTGTCCCCTGGTCCTGATGCAGGACTGTCCCCTGTCCCCTGGTCCTGATGCAGGACTGTCCCCTGTCCCCTGGCCCTGATGCAGGACTGTCCCCTGTCCCCTGGCCCTGATGCAGGACTGTCCCCTGGCCCTGATGCAGGACTGTCCCCTGGTCCTGATGCAGGACTGTCCCCTGTCCCCTGGTCCTGATGCAGGACTGTCCCCTGTCCCCTGGTCCTGATGCAGGACTGTCCCCTGGCCCTGATGCAGGACTGTCCCCTGTCCCCTGGTCCTGATGCAGGACTGTCCCCTGGCCCTGATGCAGGACTGTCCCCTGGTCCTGATGCAGGACTGTCCCCTGTCCCCTGGTCCTGATGCAGGACTGTCCCCTGTCCCCTGGCCCTGATGCAGGACTGTCCCCTGGCCCTGATGCAGGACTGTCCCCTGGCCCTGATGCAGGACTGTCCCCTGTCCCCTGGCCCTGATGCAGGACTGTCCCCTGTCCCCTGGTCCTGATGCAGGACTGTCCCCTGGCCCCTGGTCCTGATGCAGGACTGTCCCCTGGCCCTGATGCAGGACTGTCCCCTGTCCCCTGGCCCTGATGCAGGACTGTCCCCTGGCCCTGATGCAGGACTGTCCCCTGGTCCTGATGCAGGACTGTCCCCTGCTTCTGAGGCAGGGTCTTTTGGCTGTGCTGATGCCATTTAGTTCTTGTTTTTTTACTGTTCACCTGCCTACTGTCTCTTTTTATAGCTGTGTTTGGGATACAACAGTTTTTGCCTCAAGAGAACTCAGAAGGATCACTGAGTTAATGTTTTGAATAAGCATTTAGAATTACAGCTGGCACTTGGTATGCAGTGGAGCTGATTGTTGCTTAGACAGGTAGACTGTGGACATGGTAGCTTCCTACCTGTGTCATCGGGATGTGTCTTGCCTGAGAAGACCCCATGACGTACAAGTCTCACAGCTTCAGCCTCCCTGGCTTCTTCCCTCTGTTCGCGTCCCCCCTTTTGTATGCCTGCACACCCCTCAGGGTGGGAGCTTTTCTTACTGTGCTGGCTATTTTCAGCACTAGGTACACTCCTGGTCCCAGAAGTAGGCTAGGATGGAAGGTATCAGGTGGAATGTACCACGATGTAACCTGGCAAGAGCAGGTAGGTGTAGGCCTGAGCATCAGGTGGGTGCCGTGAACGGGCCAGCTGCTGGGGCCCAGGGGAACTTTGCTGGGGATGCGTCCACGGCTTGATGTGAGCGTGCTGGTGGAACACATCATGGGAACCCGCCAGGCAGTGAGGGAGGACCACCATGTTGTGAGGGAGGATCACCAGGCGGAGGACCACAGCACCATGGGACCTTGCCAGGCAGTGAGGGAGGTTGTTGTGAGAGGGGACGTGGAAGACCAGGGGGATGAACTGAGAAAGGGGGCCCTCCTGTGGTAAGAGACGCCCCTAAATGCTAGCAGGGTCCTGTGGTCCTGTGCCTGGTGATCCTCCCTCACTGCCTGGCAGGGTCCCATGCTCTATGGCGTGGTCCCATGCCCCGAGTGCCAGCAGGGCCTGTCTGTACTGTGTGCAGTCACATGTTTAGACAGTTTTCAGGTGTGGGTTTGCCCTGCAAGTAGGCAGAAAGTTTAATGAAACTGAGCCCACTCTGTATGATGGTGGTTGTTGCATTGTTTGGTGAATGTGCACAGGATGGAGGGAGCAGTTGTGTGAGGGTTCAAAGACAGAGCCAATTCTGGCTGCTCACATGGCCCACTGCATCCATGTGTTTCCTGGGTGGCCGACGCCTGCACCTGTGTGGGGTGTCTTTGAGGACTGTACCGAGAAGAGCGTGTGCCCAGCTGTGAGGGATGTTTTTCTGCCGTATCGTCACCTAATCTGAGTTGATAGTGAAGGCAGTGCCTGTGCCACTGAAGTGTCCTTGGATCTGGCCCAGGGACCGGCCAAGTCTACGATTCTTTGTCTTCTGGGACCAGGGAGGTGGCCCCTAGCCTGAGCCCCATGGACATGAGTGTTACTGTGTGATGGGAACTCTGACAGTGTGTGTACTTAAAATGTGTTCTTCAAGGAGATGAAATCACTTTCTAGAAGTTCCATATTAGCCATCTTTTGCAGCCTTACAGCAGTGTGTGCACTCGGAAGAATGAAGCCAAACAGAATGCCTCACATTTGTGTTTTTATACCCAAATTCCTTGCAGTTCAAACTCCTTAGCTGGGTACTCAACATCAGCCTTGGCCCAACTCTACACAAACACCCCACTGCACCTAAGACAGACTTCTGATCTGGCCTGCTGGCCCCGCTTCCCCACCCAAGGCCTCTCTTCTTCTCAGTTGTCACGCCAGCCCCCTAGTCCTGTCCGATGTATTGTGGAGACCGCAGGGTCCTGTTGCAGGAGTCTTGTCCAGCCCAGGTGGCCCCGACAGCAGCTGGACCTTCTGAAACCGCCCAGGGGCTGAGTCTCCTCAGTGTTGGTGTCTGGGAAGCGATTCTGTCTCCCTGAGTACCCGTCATGGGCCAAGCCCCAGGGCCAGGCACCACTGGTGGGACCCCCTATTGAGTATCCGCACATGTCCTGGGCCCAGGTACAGCCTTGCTGAAGACCATCACCATCAGCAAGACTACCGAAGAGGCCCAGCAACAAGAAGACTTGGGTAGTGTCACCTGACATGGGTTCCTACCACGCCCTGCCAGTGGGACAGGGCACCACAACCTGTGTGCTCGAACTTACAGTGAATTTGAGAGCTTACACTGATTTTGAAGTTGTGAATCTGGAAAACCAGTTGAAAGCACAGCCAGCAAGCTTCCTGCTTCTCTATCCGGTGATGTCCTGGACATGACCCTGGAAATAGCAGGAAGAAAGGCTAGATAAGGATTACATCAAACCCTCCTGGAGCTCCACACTCACCCAAGGCAGGAGTGTCAGCAGCCGTGGGCCCTCGAGAGGACCCCCTTTCCCCCATGGCCAGGCACATCTTAGCAAGGAAGCCCTTCTGAGAGCATCTGGCAGGGCACTGGGAACCTGGCTGCCCACGCTTCGTCCTCCCACCCTCTGGTCTGGGTGTTGCTGTTCACAGCACCTCTGGTGTGGATGCTTTTCCCAGCACTGCTGGCACCGTGTCACTGAACCCTAACTCCCAGCAGAAGGGGGTGGCATCCTGGGACCAGGCTAAGGAGGCTCTGCAACTTTGACAAATTCTGGGCTCCTTCCCAGGTCTGCTTCTAGCTTCCCTCATTCTGAGAGAAGTTTGTGCTGCCATCTTCAGCCCTATCACACACAGGCGAATGTCTTAACTTCCTACCGAACTAAACTGGCAGTGTGGTGCCAGTACAGAATGCTGTGCGGAATATGCCTGGTCCTCCTGAACAGCAGCTGGACAGACGTAAGGCCTGGTTAAAAATGGGCACCAGAAGACATACGAGTGAAAGAGTGCCCCACAGCACTGAACGTGAGTCAGCAGTGATGGGGTGGGGGGTGGCTGCAGACAGGCCCTTGGTGGGGTGTGAATCGGAGCAGCATGGAGCTTCCTCAGGAAGAAAAATATAACTTGAACTTGCTCAGCAGTCCAGTGCTGGGCACGTACCCAGAGGACTTGGAATCTGGGTCATGAGACGATGCCCACACCCACACCCATCTTCGCAGCTCACAGCAGCCCAGTGCAGACCCAACCCAGGAGTCCATTGGCAGATGAGTGATACACAGAAAGTGTAACATGTCCAGTGTCACAGGAAGCAGTCCTACCATTTCCAGCAATGCAGATGAGTGTGGAGTGAAATAGGCCAGGCCCAGCGGCTCCCGTCCTGAGGTCTCCACTGTGAGCGTCCTCCGGCAGTCCAGCTCCCGGAAGGCAGTAGTGGCTGTGAGGCTGGCGGGCACACGCAGCTGCTCCCTGGTCCAGGTCTCATCTGTGCAGCTGGACAATGCCCTCAGCAGTGTGGAAAGAAGGAAGGGCTCCAGCCATACACTCAGCGTAGGGACATGGGCAGGCTGTGGGAGGTGACGCTTGAGCGTCCATGATGGTTCCGTGAATGTCTGCATTCCCGCCTACACACTGAATGCACGCAGCCTTCCTAAAGGCATTGGGGGTAATCTCACCTTGTGCTCTGGCATGTTCCAGATTCGTGGTTATGAATTCTGTTTGCGCTAGTGACCGCCACATCCTAGATGTTCAGAGGAGCGTGCGGTGCCCTCCTGTGTTCAGCCTTGCCCTGCTTGCCTTTCAGCTTCCTCTTGGACTGTGTCAAAACAGGTGGTCAGAGGGGTAAGCTTTGAGTTTTAGCCCTTGTTCCACATGGCTATATTATTATTTGGCTGTCAAAGTTACATGGAGAGAGAGTGGTGCCTGTGTCACAGGTGCAATGCAACTCTACTTCTGAAACTATTCTGCGCTGGCATGTGGGGCATGCATGGCAGGCACCTGGCACCTTGAGAGGGTCATTATGGCAAGGCAGTCACACTTCCAGACATTCAAAAACTACTCTAAAAATGAGTTGGAAGTACAGGCTAAGTTTATTGTGGAGCAAAAGTAATTTGGAGTTCACCAGTGATCTTGTGGAGCATGTTTTCTGTGGGTCTTTGTGTACGTGTGTGAGTGCATGCTGTACGCACGCGTGTGGGTGCATGTTGCATGGATATGCATGTGCGTGCGTGCCAATGTGCATGTTGTCTTGTGTGCATTTGAGTATAGGGGCACAGGCGTGTATGAGCACATGCGTATTTCTTAGTTTTTAAGTTTTGTGAATGTTCCAGGTCTTGTAAAATTTAGGAAAACAGTTCAATAGTCCACACAAACACTCTGACCATGCTCCTTCTCTCCACACACGCTAGTTGAGAGGATTGAAGGAGGCAGGACATGTCTTTGGGGTTTCTCCTTTTGTCATTGTCACATTTAGTCATGTCTAACCATGACTCAAAGTCAAGGCTAAGCAGCCCCTTCACTTCCTCTGGGGCACTTTGCATCTCCCTCGACTCCCCAGCCTAGCTTTTGTTCTGCCTCACAGGCTGGTTAATATTAAACGTGCAGATTGCACAAGGGCCTGTACACACTGTTTCCTCAGCCCCCAGGGGTCAGGGCCGGACCTGCTCCCTTCTAGTGCTGTGCCAGTGTCATCACCGTGTGGCAGGATCAACACAGCCCACAGTCCAGGTGTGAAACTGGCCTAACCGCGTGAGCAGTGTCACCAGCTCAGACTACTCCCATGCGAGTGGCAGCAATGATCCCTGCAGTGTCTCTGACAGCTGAATAGGGTGTCACCTGGGGGGAGTGTTCAGTGGACCTCGTTTGAAAGGGACAACCGGGTTCCAGTACATAGCACGGGATTTGATCTCCTTATGAAGTAAGCCTAGTCAAAGGAAAGTCTACAAACACAATGGCTTGTCTGAGCATAGATGCAGCTCAGTGAGTGCTCACAGTGGCGGAGTCAGGAGGGCCCTGTGGGTAAACTAAGGCACAGAGATGTCTAACAGTTTGGCTGTGATACCCTCCACCATTGACCCATCAGAGTGTGGGCAGGTGTTGCAGCTTGCACGCCAGCCCAGCAGTCAGGCCTTTGGGAGGCAGCACTGCCCTGGTAAGGGAGGGGCTCTCCCGACGTCTCTGACATCACTTGGCCTGTGCGGCCCAGGCCAGTCCAGTCGGTGGGGACCTGAGTCCTCACACTGGACAGAAGGGTGACAGCACCATGTTCTCTGAGCAGCCCTGTACCTGACATAGGACGCCCGCACAGTGCACATAGCAAAAAAAAAGGTTATCTTAAAGGCAGAGGAACAGAGACGGAGGTCCTCCGGCCTCTGGTTCACTCTGCAAATGGCTCCAGTGACCGGGCGGGGCATTCTCCAGGTGTCCTGGGCACTGAGGCCATCCCCCAGTGCTTTACCAGGTGCACTAGCAGGGAGCTGGATTGGAACTGGAGCAGGTAGCACTTGAACCTGTGTCCAAATTGGATGTTGGTGCTACAGGTGACAGCTCAACCTGCATTTACAAGAGCATCCAGTGTGGTCCAGAGGGTGGACACTGAGGTTCTGTGAGCAGGACAACCCCCTGTGTGTGCAGCCTGGTAGTCAGTAATGCATGCTGGGGTGGCACACACCCCCCTGGCAGGTGCAAGGTCCGTGTGTGTGTGACTGGTAGTCAGTAATGCATGCTGGGGTGGCACACACCCCCCTGGCAGGTGCAAGGTCCGTGTGTGTGTGACTGGTAGTCAGTAATGCATGCTGGGGTGGCACACACCCCCCTGGCAGGTGCAAGGTCCGTGTGTGTGTGACTGGCACTCTTACAGCAGCTGCTGTAAAGGCTGCATCCCCAGGGAGCTGTGGTCTGTGGGGTAGAGCAGACCCAGAGGTTGGGGTGTGCGGTGGGTGTGGGGCTAGGACAGGGCTAGGATAGGTAACTGTCCGTGAAGAGAATTGGATTGAAAATTTATTAAGTTCTTCACAGTGTGGTGTTTTGCTTGTTAGAGGTATGCAACTGGAGACCAAGTGTGTCCCCCTTTGGTGGCTCACAGCCAGGGTGCAGCCGGGCCTGTCCGTGGTTGTAGGAGCTTAGCACATGAGCTGTCACTGCTGCCTCCCAGGCCTGTTGTAGCGGGAAGCTGGGGTCAGGAGCTGCAGCAGGGTGTCAGCCAGGCCCTCAGCTGTGGCCCGCTGGCGGCCTCCCTGAGAAGCACTGCAAGCCCTGCTTGAAATCCGTGGTGCTTCTGAGTCAGTCTGGGTTTCGTGATCAGTGTTTCTGTCAGGTGGCTGTGCTGGCACTCCTTTCACCAGTCACACTGCTACGGCAGCATCCAGACCATGGAGCTCGGGCCAGGTTGAGCCAGCCATGCTGGCAGTGCATCTTAGGGTTAGAAGGTTTCATTGTTGTGTTTATTAAACTGTAATTGACACAGAGTGAGTCCGTGTTGTCATGTTACATCTGGGTTGTGTTTTGCTTTGTGCGTGAGGCGGGGAAGGTGCAGAGGGGCAAAGGACCTGCTGAGAGCACGGTTGCTGGTGGGAACAGCTTCGCAAGGTCCTCTGGGTGGGCACAGGGGGAGCTGGCAGAGGCTGCTCACCCTTAGCCTTAGGCGGGAGGCTCCTCCTATAAGCGGACGGCTCTGGGAACCCCCAGGCTTCACCCCAGCCATGTCAAAGGAGTGGTCACTGGCCTCGAGGATGCAGGTACTGCTAGGTCCCCACAGCTGTCTCTGCCCTTCCTGGGGTCACCCTGCCACCCAGTGCTGTCCTTCATGGACACTGGTAAGGACGGCCTGGACTGCAGATGCTCACAAACTAAGCTATTAATTAGCATTGCTGGGCAAGTTGCTCCTGCCAGTCACTTCAGTGCAATCTGGACTCATTTGGATTTTAAAATAATTCAGAACAACTCAACATATGGCAGACTAGATTCTTACCTCACCAGCTGTCCTCAGATATCTGTGAAGGGACAGCATTGGTGTTCCTGTGATCCCACAGTTGGATGTTAGCTGCTGTAAGATCGGTGATTGAATCCTTTTTAAGCTGCCCAGCCATGTACCTGCTGACCGTTGGCAATGGGGAAGCACCATGCATGTGGGATTTGCAGGCTGGTACAGGCAGGCCAGCCTTCCCACGGGCATGCGCCTATGGGAATCCACATGGCTGGGGCTACGTCCTAGCCAAGAGCAGGTCCAGGTGCTGCAGGTGATCCCAATCCCGGCCAGGTAGCAGCTGTGTGGATCCAGGCTGTGGGGATGGGTCAGATGCTCCAGGAGGCAGGGCTGTCCTTACACTCTTTGCCACACACAGGACTGACAGGCTATGCTCTGTGAGCAACGTGGCAGGGGACTGAGCAGCAGGCTGTCCAAGAGCCTCTGGGCTGGTGTCACCCCAGGCCCCTGCCGCTGTGCTCTCCACACCTCCTGCAGCTGGGTCTCTGCCCCAGTGGGCTTCAGTGTGTCCTGAGCGGCCCTGGCCCTGTGCGGCTGCTCTCACAACCCAGGGGAAGGGGCTTGATCCCCATTTGGTGGCTCCCTGAGGTCTGTCAGGGCCACTCGCCACTGGAAAAAGAGTCTTTTTTCAGTGCAGTACTTGCAGGGCTGCCCAGAGTGAAAGAAGGTTCCAGGAAGTTGGGTGTAGGCTCAGCACCCAGAGCAGCTCAGGAAAAGTAGCGCAGCCATTGCAGGGGCTAATCAGTGCCTGGTGAGGACCCATGGGAGACACTTGGGTGTCTTGGGTCAGGGTACTTACTCAGTCATCAGCAGACAGGGCTGGGAAAATTGCTTCATTTCCGCTTCTTGGTGTGTCATTTCAGGCTGTTCCCTTTGCCTCAATATTTATGAACTGCCAACAATTTCTGTAACAATAGGGTTTTGCATCATGCGTTTCATAGCATATTGTAGCGCTGGTTGTAGCTCTCATGTCTTCTGGGCTTTGCACACATGTGGTTTGTTGTGTCTACTGCTGGTTATGTGGAGCAGCCAGGGCCTGGCACACAAGGGCATTGAGGTCATGGCCCTGAGCGTGACCAGAACCTGCTGTCTGCCTTGCACAGAAGCAGCAACGTGTGGGCAGGTATACCTGTCTCCCTATTGCACCCTTAGTGAGTTCCCATGTTGGGTGTGTGGTGGTTCCGTGTCTATACCATGTGCTGTGGGCTGCACACAGTCAGTGTTTATTGGGTAAACAAAAGAGCTGGTGGACACACACTAAGCTGGCCAGCGGGGCTGCTGGAGCACTGCAAACCCAACAGTGTTGGTGTCCTTAGCTGATGGAAGACTTGTGCTACAGTTCACATGAGTCCTCCAGGAATGTGTGACCCTGCCTTGGGGACTCCCAAACATGTCACAAGCAGAACCTCAGCAGCATTGTCCCCTCCATAGCACAGGACAATTCCCAGGCTGTGTTGGGGTGTGTGTCACCCTGGAGGACACAGGCAGGGTGTGTGTGTCACACTGGAGGACACGGGCAGGGTGTGTGTGTGTGTCACACTGGAGGACACGGGCAGGGTGTGAGTGTGTGTGACACTGGAGGGCACAGGGTGTGTGTGTGTGTCTCACTGGAGGACACGGGCAGGGTGTGTGTGTGTGTGTGACACTGGAGGACACAGGGTATGTGTGTGTCTCACTGGAGGGCACAGGGTGTGTGTGTGTGTGTGTGACACACTGGAGGACACAGGGTGTGTGTGTGTGTCACACTGGAGGGCACAGGGTGTGTGTGTGTGTCTCACTGGAGGGCATGGTGTGTGTGTGTGTGTGTGTGACACTGGAGGACACAGGGTATGTGTGTGTGTCACACTGGAGGACACAGGGTGTGTGTGTGTGTCACACTGGAGGGCACAGGGTGTGTGTGTGTGTGTGTCTCACTGGAGGACACAGGGTGTTTGTGTGTGTGTGTGTGTGTGTCTCACTGGAGGACACGGGCAAGGTGTGTGTGTGTGACACTGGAGGACACAGGGTATGTGTGTGTGTGTCTCACTGGAGGGCACAGGGTGTGTGTGTGTGTGACACACTGGAGGACACAGGGTGTGTGTGTGTGTCTCACTGGAGGACACGGGCACGGTGTGTGTGTGTTTGTGACACTGGAGGACACAGGGTATGTGTGTGTGTCACACTGGAGGACACAGGGTATGTGTGTGTGTATCACACTGGAGGGCACAGGGTGTGTGTGTGTGTGTGTGTGTGTGTGTGTGTGTGTGTGTCTCACTGGAGGGCACGGTGTGTGTGTGTGTGTGTGACACTGGAGGACACAGGGTATGTGTGTGTGTCTCACTGGAGGGCACAGGGTGTGTGTGTGTGTGTGTCTCACTGGAGGACACGGGCAGGGTGTGTGTGTGTGTGACACTGGAGACCCTGCAGGGTGTGTGTGTGTCACACTGGAGGGCACAGGGTGTGTGTGTGTGTGTGTCTCACTGGAGGACACAGGGTGTGTGTGTGTGTGTGACACTGGAGGACACGGGCAGGGTGTGTGTGTGTGACACTGGAGACCCTGCAGGGTGTGTGTGTGTCTCACTGGAGGACACAGGGTGTGTGTGTGTGACACTGGAGGACACGGGCAGGGTGTGTGTGTGTGACACTGGAGACCCTGCAGGGTGTGTGTGTGTCACACTGGAGGGCACAGGGTGTGTGTGTGTGTGTGTGTGTCTCACTAGAGGGCACAGGGTGTGTGTGTGTGTGTGTGACACTGGAGGACACGGGCAGGGTGTGTGTGTGTGACACTGGAGACCCTGCAGGGTGTGTGTGTGTGACACTGGAGACCCTGCAGGGTGTGTGTGTGTCACACTGGAGGGCACAGGGTGTGTGTGTGTGTGTGTCTTTCTGGAGGACACGGGCAGGGTGTGTGTGACACTGGTAAGGCCCCTTCCTCTGGAGACCCTGCTGGGAGCTCCCGTTTGCTGGTACCTAAGCATTTGGGTCTCCGCTTGGGGCAGCAGAAGCCGCAGTGCCTGGGTCTCCCCCACCTCATGGCTGTCCTTGCTGGGTTTGGCAGTAGACACTGGAAGCAGTAATGTTATTCATTTAGGTCTGTGGCAAAGTTACTATCAGCTCGTGAGGAACTTGTTTACTGCAGTTACAACAGAGTTGTTGGCTGTTGAAACACGTCCCAGTCCCCCAGTGCAGGACTGTGTGTGTGAGGGGTCCCCGACACATGTTCCCCTCAGTGCGTGGTGTTGCCTTGCATGTGAGATTTGCCTACTGAGTCTCCCAGGGCTGGCTGGGGTACAAGGAGAGTGGCCTCATACTGGGAGGGTCATGGTCATTGGCCTGTGGTCATTGTATTGCGTATGCTTCTTGTGTTAGTGTGGTAACATTTAGAAGCCAGGGCTCCAGAGACAGATCTTCCATCTGCTGGTTCGTTCACAGATGGCACAATGGCAAGATTGGGCAAGGGCAGGTCAGGAACCAGGAGCTTCCTGCAGGTCTTGTGTGGGGTAACAGGGCCATTGTGTGCCCCCAAATAGTGCGAGCTTGTAAGCCGCAGGAGGCTTTGGGCCAGGAATGAGCTCCTTTCCTACAGCTCCTTGGGTGTTAAGAAGGTGGCACATGACTTGGCATGTGGGTACATGACTTGGTGTGTATGCCCACTGCATCTTGTGTTAGCTATCGCTTACTGAACTGAGGTGGTAAACTGAGGGACCACAAAGAGGGGCCTATGGAGACTACTCCGGTCCTGCAGGTAACATGTTGCCCTAGGAATCAAAACCCCCCACTGATCTTCTGAATTTGAGAAAGATTTCTGTAACAATCCTCTAAGTGTTTTTAAAATTTTTGTATTATAAGAATTTACAATATAAGAGAGGAAGGTGTGGCTCTTGGGTGCAGCTGTGACGTCACAGCTGGGGGTGCCCATGAACTATGTCTGGACTCCCTGTCTCTGCCTCCAGCGGCCTCTGAGAGGCACCTGTGCTGGGTCAGGATGCTGGGTCTGTGCCAGCTGTGCTGCAGACTCAGCCTTCGGCCTGGTCCAGCCCTGGCTCAGTAAACAGTAGATAGAAGAGCTCTCCCCTCTCCCTGGCCCTTACCCCATCCCTCCCCCTCCCCCTCCCCCTCCCCCTCCCTCTTCTTCTCAAAATATGTTAAAGGGAATGATAAGGTGAAAACGTTGGATATCAAACCTGTAATTTGAAGAAACGTCAGGTTTTTCTCAGCACTCGCAGGCTGAGGCTCAGAAGGCGGGTGAGCCCACTCACCACCAGCACCTGTGCAGGGGACTGGCAGCTCAGGCATTTGCTTGCGATAGCATGGATAGCTGGCATGGTAGGCATGGCAGGTACTGGGCATGCTGGGCACTGAGCACGGTGGGCGTTGGACATGGCAGGCACTGGGCACGGTGGGCGTTGGACATGGCAGGCACTGGGCACGGTGGGCGTTGGACATGGCAGGCACTGGACATGGCAGGTGCTGGGCATGGCAGGCACTGGGCATGGCAGGCACTGGGCACGGTGGGCGTTGGACATGGCAGGCACTGGGCACATTTGGAAGCACAGGCAAGCGGTCTTGGGACGTTACCTGCTTTGTGACATCAGCAGTCCCAAAGCTGAAGGGGATGAAAAGGAACATTTAGAGAAGAAGCCATCAAACACACAGAGTATGGGATGGCCAGAGCAGAGGCAGGTGTCCCTAGGGGCAGGTGCAGACGAGGCCCCGTGAAGCTTCCTGTCCAGCCCCATGGCCCGCTCTGTGCTGTGTGTCCCTCTCTCACTCCAGAGAGCCCACTCTGCAGCCTTAGGTTCCCAACTGGCTCCCAGGAAGCTCTGCTCTGCTCTTTTGGCCTTGGGAGAGGGGTGGTCTTGCATGGATACCTGGCCCTGCTAAAGCTGCCTGGGATCCCTGAGCCACTGGGACTCTTGGCCCTCTGGAGTCCTGGATGGGGTGCAACTGTGTCAATGAGTTAGGGTCTTAACTGGAGGGTTGTGTTCCTTTGTGTGGCTGTCCCACCCACCACACATATGAACGGCTAGTGAAGGGGTCGGTCATCCTGGTGCCAACCTTGCTTGGTGATCACTTCCTGACTTCCTTGGCCTGCTTTGTCAAGGGTGACATGTGTTTCAAAGCCCGAATCAGAGTGATTTCCTTGTCCCTGTCTTGAAAATGGGATGGTGGAACAGGTGCCTGTGTGCCCATAAAGATGCAGTGGGCTGCAGCATGGTTTCCAGCAAGGCGTCACCATGCGTGAGGCTCTGCTTGCCATTGCCGTAGGTCCTGGCCACGTGAGGGCACGTGTGGCTGTGTGGGTCATGGCAGAGTCTCCAGAAGACAAATGATTGAGGGGGACGAAACAGCCAGGTGGCAAGTTCCCTCATGACTTTCACTCCCATGACCATGGCTACCTTCATTTCCATGTGTGAATGTTTGATTCTGTTTATCTTTTAAAGATTTATTTATTTTATTTGAAAAGCAAAGTTACAAAGTCCTTGCTCAGAGAGGGGACAGGAGAGACAGATCTTCCACCTGACTGTTCACTTCCCATATGGTCGCAGCAGCCAAGGCTGGGCCAGGCTGAGGTCAGCAGCCAGGAACTTCTGGGTCTCTCACATGACTGCTGGGCCATGCTCTGCTGCTTTTCAGGCCACAAGCAGGGATGGGATGGGAAGCAGGCCTGGCACCTGTATGGGATGCCACTGGGGGCTGCGGCTCCATCTGCTGGGACATAATTCCAGCCTTATGTGTGATTAAGTTGTAGTTTAGTAAAATAAGTTGAAACAAAATACACCAGCCCCAAGAGGTTTTCACCACGTTGCTACAATAGTATAGTCCTTCATAAGGAGTCCTAATTCCATCAGTCTATTATTTAGTGTGCCCCGACATTGCTGATACAGTGTTAGTCCAGCGTCCCATTGTCTACACATGTCCAACAGTTTTTCTCAGAGTCCATCTTTTGTTTAGAATCAGGAATGCATGTTGCTTTGTACCCCCACATCTAAATATGGCACTCCGTCACTATACATTTCCATAAATGAAAAGCCATGAAACAAGGTCAACAACTAGTATGAGTTAGAACAGCCACCACAACAAATTACAGTACCATTAAAAAAAAAAAAAAGAAGCCACGCCACTAAGTAACCAACAAATGGGTGACAAAAGGGAAACACAAAAGTCTCTTGGGGAAAAATGATGCTACCGTGTAATCCATGAGCTAGTGATGAATTCGACAATGGAAAAGTGGAATAAATGAAACTGAAATAAAAAACATCAAAACACGTGGGATGCAGCCAAAAAAACAAACAAACAAAAACAAAAACCAACCAGTATGGATCGGGTTATTGAAGTTACACTTTCCATGATGGTTTCCTTATATTAGACAGAACATATGAAGTTTGTTCTTTTGTGATTAACTCATTTCACTGAGCAAAATGGTCTCTAGTTGGGACCACCTAGCTGTAAACGGCATAATTTCATCCCTCTTAATAGCTGAATAATGTTCCATGGAGTAGATGTACCACAGTTTCTTTAACCATGCTTCTTTGGAAGCACATCTGGTTTGTTTCCATGTCTTTGCTATTGTAGATTGTGCTGCTGCAAATATAGGATTACAGATCCCCTTCTCCTATGCAGATTTCACTTCTGGGTATATTCCTAGGAGCGGGATAGCTGGGTCATATGGCAGGTTTATTTGCAATTCTCCAAGCACTCTCCATACCGATTTCCACAGTGGCTGTACTAACCTACACTCCTACCAGCAGTGAAGGAGGGTGCCTTTCTCCCCACTTCCACACCAGCAGGTGGTGTTAGCAGAGTTCTGAATGTAGGCCAGTCTCACTGGAGTTAGGTGGTACCTCAAGGTGGTTTCATTTGTAACTCTCTGATGGCTAGGGAGCCTGAGCATCTTCTCATATGCCTGTTAGCCGTTCGAATGTGTTCTTTGAAAAATGTCTGTTCATTTCCTTTGCTCATTTTATCATAGGGGTGTGTGTGTGTGTGTGTGTGTGTGTGTGTCCCCCTGGGTTTCTGAAGCTCTTTGTAAATCCTGGATATTAGTCCCCTATCACTTGTGTAGTGTGCAAACATTTTCTCCCGTTCTGTTGGTTGCTTCTTCACTTCAGTTATTTCTTTTGCTGTGCGCAAGCTTTTTAGTTTGATGTAGTCCCATTGGTTGATTTTGGGCATATTTGAAATGGGCATATTTAGGAAAGAGAAGAGGAATGGCTAACTAGATATTACATCAACTTAAGACTTTGTTACTCAAAGAACAGTGTCTAATTATTTTTGTCCAAGCAGGAACTGACACAGCTGTTGTAATCTATCATTGCTTCTGATTGGTTATCAGATTGGTCAGTCATGTCATGCATATTTAAAGGCGTAGGATTCTGGACTCTGCCATTCATCGTGAAGTCTGGTTTCTGGTACATTTTCACTGTCCCTCTGGAACGTGGAGCAGCAGCATCTGGACTGCTCTGAAAAACCAAATGGCGTCAGCTTACTTGGCGTGTGGTGCGAGCACAGCCGGCTGGAGACCCAGGAGCTCCCGTGTACGGCGGCACACGACCCTGCCTGGCATGAGTCAGCGTGTGACCTTCAGTGTCCTCTGGGCTTTCTGGTTATGTTGTTTGGTTGAACAGCCTGATCCATTACATGACTGCTGTGTGCTGTATGGCCTGGACTTGACTCACAACCTAGGAGAAATTAGTATTTCTTAAATTCTTTTTTAAAAAAGATTTATTTATTTTTATTGGAAAGGCAAATATACAGAAAGGAGGAGAGACAGAGAGGAAGATCTTCCGTCCGATGATTTACTCCCCAAGTGGCTGCAGTGGCTGGAGCTGAGCCAATCTGAAGCCAGGAGCTAGGAACTTCTTCTGGGTCTCCCACGTGGTTGCAGGGTCCCAAGGGTTTGGGCCGTCCTTGACTGCTTTCCCAGGCCACAGGTAGGGAGCTGGATGGGAACTGGGGCCGCTGGGATTAGAACCGGTGTCCATGTGGGATCCTAGTGCGTTCAAGGGGAGGACTTTAACTGCTACATTATAGCGCTGGGCCCAATATTTCTTAAATCTAAACACTGGCCTGCAGGATCTTGATACAGAATGACACCAGAGTGAATCGTTCAGTGAGTGAGCTCTTCGTTGCATAAAACCAGAATTCTGAAAGCAAACAGACTTTCGTGTAGCCAATGTTTAATCCAAGTGGGCAAGAGTAAACGGATGGAGCTTCTCTCTCCTTTTTTTGAAAGAGCTGATGCAAGCTGGAGAGAGGGAGATGTTGGGGCGAGGCAGGGCTGCCATTGGCTGGCCTTGTCCCCACCCCTGGTCTTTAAACCGCTCCTGGACGTCCTGGGTTCACCTAACCCAGCTCGGTGCGGGGCCGCTGCGGCAGGACAGCGCAGGACCAGGACGGCACAGATGAGCAAGGTACAGCTGCTTGCTGGGAGTGTCTGCATGGAGGGCTCTCTGCCTTCTCTCTGTGGTACAAACTCAGTATCTGGAAATGCCTCCAGGCTAACATGTTTGACTCTGCTCAGATCCTAGGCTAACCTGGTTGAACCCGGAGTTCAACCCTCGTTGAACCTAAAGCCCAGCTGGGATTTCTTTTGCAGAAAAGCTCGGGTTTGAGCATACAATAGTATAATGAATAATAGGAAAAGAAAGAGTTAAGAGAAGCAGCTTATGGGTGTAGTTATGTCTCTTCCGGTCCATCACGGACTATTGTAATGACTATAATTTATCTGAAGGAAACAGATAGTTTTAGAAGTAGATTCTCAACATTACATCATTAAGAATTTTTCTCTAGGTTGAAAATACACAAACCCCTACAGGAATGTAGACATCCAGAGAGGTGGGCTGGGAGGTATGAGGGAGGGCTGGAGGCTGTCGGCCTTGGGGCCTTCTCAATCCTGACTGCTGGCATGCAGGAGCCGTGGTAGAAAAAGCTACTGCAATAACCGAATCAGGGAGAAAAGAAGCATAGGTTAAGATTTGAAAAGCTTTATTTTTGGAAAGGCAAGGTAACAGAGGTGTCTTTGTGCTGACTCATTCCCCAGGTGGCCTTCAGAGCCATGATTGGGCCATTTTGAGGACAGGAACCAGGAACTCCAACTGGGCCTCTCACACAGTGGCAGGGCCCAAGCATTCGAGGTGTTTGCTGCTGCTTTTCCTGATGACCCAGCAGGGGGCTGAACTAGAAGCAGAGCAGCTGGGACTTGAACCAGTGCCCCTTCGGGATGCCATGGACACAAGTGCAGTGTAACTCACTGTGCTATGGCACCAGCCCCAGACACAGGTCAAAACGGTCTGGAGGGAGAGCTGCCTTCCTCCTGCTGAGGCCTCAGCAGTGTCCTGAGCCAGTGCTGGGCTGTAGCATACTCCCCGGGGACCAGACCCCTGAGAGGCAGTGGTATTTACAGCTCAAGACTGCCCTGCGTGTTCTGTAGAAGCAGAGACACAGGTGCTGCCAGGTGTCCAGGCAGCCTGGAGCGCGGAGAACTGCACTCTTAGTACCTGAGCACTTCAGTTCGCTAACTACGTGATCCAGGGAGCATGCTGGAAGGACTGGGGAAATGACAAATATTTATTTACAGAAGAAGAAAGTATCTGAGGGTGGAGGTTGAGTGTCTACACAGTGTGAATGTGTTGGCTTAGCCACCTGCATGATGTGTGAAATCTCGTGCAATAGGATGTGTTGACACACACATCAGTGAGTGTCATGGAAGCTACCACCCTGTGTCTATGAGCTCCATGTTTGAGACAGGCAGGGACGAGCTGAGCCTATCAGCGAGGATGTAGTTGCCTTGGATCCTGTGTCATGATTCTTCAGCAGCTCATGTGTGATCTCAGAAAGGGAGAGACCTGGGCCCAGGACAACGTATGTGACTTAGCCTAGGTGGGTGGTAGGCAGGATTGGAAATGGCGACTTGGTGACCTGGAAAGGGTGACCTGTGCCGTCGTGGCTGGCATCCCTGGCTGCTTCTGAGAGGCCCCTTGGACCTAAGGGGCCGCAGATGCCACCTTGGGGAGAGGGCCAGCGTGACTGGACTGCTGGCAAGTGAGGCAGCTCAGGAAAGGCGGGCTTAGCTTGGTTTCAACATCAGCCTCTTCGGGGGTTGAGCCTGGAGTTGTCCCGTCCCATGAGTGGGACTCAACGCACACCTGGGTGGGGCCCCCCTCTCCTACCCAGAGAACCCCTCACAGGCACGCCCAGAAGGCCTATCCCACCAGCTGGCTGGCCACTGCTTAGCCACCGAGGGGCAAGGAACTTCTGGAAACCTCCAGCCAGTGTCCCGAGCGGGAGCCGAGGGAATACTGCCTGCGTGAGACAGAGTCATCACAGAAGAGGGCAAGGATGAGACACACTTCTAACATGCGGTTAGAAGTCAGACATGAGGGCCTGGTGTGATAGCCTCCAGCCAGTGTCCCGAGCGAGAGCCGAGGGAATACTGCCTGCGTGAGACAAAGGCACAGCCGTCATGGGAGAAGACGGAGAGGATGAGGACACACAGGAATCAGATGACGTGGCAGGGAGATGGCTGAGGACGAGGTAGCCCAGGGAGGGACTGTCGGCCTGCTGGGCAGTGAGAAGGGAACATGGATGCCCCCCATCTGACCATGCGGTCTGGAGACCCCCTCACAGGCCCAGGGGAAGCCCATCCAAGGTGGCAGCCTGAGCCTGCTCAGCCTCCTGTGTGCTCCCATTTGGGGTGGGTGTTTCCACATGACCTACTGGCCAGCTGGGAGGAGCTCGGCTTCCACGGGCTGTGAGAGTCGGACGTGTGGGGTAGAGCTCAGGCTGACCCAGCTTTCCTGCAGTGAACGAGACACCAGTTGACTGCTGCTTCCGTCCCGCCTGCATCCTGGTGTCCTCGGGAGCGAGTGCCCTTGTGGTATCACGACTTCGACTTCCAGGACAGGCTCCAGGAGATGCCCCTGCTTTCCAGCATGAGCTGACTCAGGACAGGCACACCACCCCGGAGGGTGCTAGCAGCAAGGGCCCCTGCCCTGTAGGGAAGGCCGGGCAAGCAGAGTGCGACTCTGCACCTGGTGACTCGGGGACCTAGGAACTCTGACTGCACCATCATGGGTCATAAATGCCGATTGTTGGTTTTGTGTGTTCAGGAAGAATCTACGATCAGATTAGGATGGGTGTAATTGTTTTACAGAACAGGTGAAACGGGTGTTGGTGTTGTAAAAGTGTTTCATTAACTGAAGTGGCCTGGCAAGTGCGCCTGCCTGGGTGGAGCCCAGGGAGTGCTCGGATGGGGAGCTATCCCAGAAGCACCCTTGGGGGCTGCTGCTGGAGATGAGGGTGGCGCTGTGCAGGAGGGAGCGTGCAGAATTTTTTCTTTCTTTTTTCCTCCCTTCCTTCTTTCTTTCCTTCCTCCCTCCTTCCCTCCCTTGCTCCCTCCCTTCCATCCATCCTTCCATCCATCCATCCATCCTTCTATCCTTTCTTCTGTTCTTTTAGGACTTTATTTGTTTTTATTGGAAAGTCAGATTTACAGAGAGAAGGAGAGACAGAAAAATCTTACATCTTTTGGTTCACTCCCTAAATGGCTGCAGTATCCGGAGCTGAACTGATCCAAAGCCAGATCCAGGAGCTTCTTCTAGGTCTCCCACGCAGGTGCAGGGTTCCAAAGCTTTGGATCATTCTCTGCTGGATTCCCATGCCACGGGAAGGGAGCCGGATGGGAAATGGAGCATCTGGACATGAACCAATGTCCATATGGGATGCCGGCACAATAGGCAGAAGTTAGCCTGCTGTGCCACAGTGTTGATTCATGCGTGTTTGATTGTACTAATTTAGGAGTCCTCTTAGAGGGTTTCAGTGTATTCCCTGGGATACAAGTCACATTGTTGATACTGGTCCTGTGATCTGCTGCACGCTGCCTTCCACAGGGTCTGCCCTGGGGTTTCCCTATCATCCTGGGTTGGCAGCTCACTTTCACTTTTGTCCCCAAGACCTGGGATCTCGCCGCCTGCTTACCAATGGCATTGCTGCCTCTTTGTGTCTCACCCTCCTGAGGTCTCGCAGGGCACGTGGTGTGGTTCTGCATGCAGACTCGGCCGGTGTCTTCTGACTTAGACATGACTCATAATTGCTCTGCTCCTGTTTCCTTCTGGTGGGCACTGGAAGCTTTCAGGATGTACTCATGTGAGGTTTACAGGCGCTGGTGTCAATTGGGCCTTCCAGAGAACATTCCTTGTCTCATTCACGAAAATTGTAATGTTTATTCTGTGTTCTGTTTGCAGAACATGGCGTTCTGAACCTTGGCACAGTGGGAGAACCTGGGCTGAAGTACAGTCCATTGTTTACGCTGCAGGGGCCTGTGTGTGCCCTGGAAAGTGCTGCCCGTTCACATGGACCCCATAGAGCTGAGAGACGTCAACGTCCCTGACGAGGAGAGTTCCAGTGGAGGCAGTGGACAGGATGGCTATGGCACAGTAGGGAAGTCTGAGAAGACTGTGATGAGCAGGTAACGGGGGAGAGCCAGTTCCGCGGCAAGAGACAGGGTCGTGGGGGTGGAGCACATGGTCTTGGGGAGAGGACTGGGATCACTGCGGATCAGTTTGAAGCAACGATGACACTTCCGTAATGTCAGTGCTCTGTGCAGCTTGCTGGTTACAGAGGCCACACCGCCCTTGCCCCTTTAATGACATTAGCTCATCACTCCCTTTTCCTTGATGTGGCTCAGCATTTTTTATTCTTTCATGCAAAAACTAACCCCAAATTGCACTATATCACTAGAAACTATGAATACAAAGAATGTTGCTTGAGCATTTCATCTGACTAGCATCCAGAAGCCTTGGGGTAGTTTCCTGTGGGAAATGCAGTGGTGGTGGTGGCAGGTTGCGAACCTTAGACCCAGAAAAACAACTAGTGTTGGAGCTGTAGCCTCCCAGTGCTAGCAAGCATGTGCAGGAGCTCATCTGAACAGGGAGGGAGGGCCTGTGGGCAGGGAGCTGAGCAGTGCAGGGGGAGGGAAGGAGGGGCCTGTGGGCAGGGAGCTGAGCAGTGCAGGGGGAGGGAAGGAGGGGCCTGTGGGCAGGGAGCTGAGCAGTGCAGGGGGAGGGAAGGAGGGGCCTGTGGGCAGGGAGCTGAGCAGTGCAGGGGGAGGGAGGGTCGGTTGAGCATGTGTGCGTCTGCTGCCCCCGTAGAAGACTAGAATTACAGTGCATATAGTTAGTTTTTTTGATGAGTTCCTTATCAGATCTTTGAAATACCTTTCGGTGTCACACACACAGACACCCGGCTGGTAGCTACCTCAGACACTCTCCTAGGACGTGTGTGCAGTCCCATTCAGGCCGTGTGGTGTCACAGCGACCACTGACCTGGACTGGCTACCAGGCTTGCCTTCTGCTCATGGCTTCTCAGCCCTTTGCCTCATCCTCTCTGAGGGTCCAGGCCAGGGAGCTGGCCACTCTGGCACAGTGCTTGCTGCACACATGCTGGGTAATGGAAACTCCCCCTGGGCAGTGCTGTGGCATAGCTGCCCAGGAGTTCAGGCTCCTGCCCGTGGCCTGGGAAAGCAGCCTAGGATGGCCCACGGGCTGGGGCCCTGCCTCCACGTGGAGACTCGGCTGGAGCTTTGGGCTCCCAGCTCTGCCTGGCCCAGCCCTCAAGCTGTGACCAACTGGGAACAGGAAGCTCTGTCTGTTGCTCTGCCACGGACAGAAATGAGTGCTTGCTTTGGTGGGACGGGCTCCCCCAGGGAACAGACCCGTGTGCCCGTGTGCCCATGTGCCCATCTGCTCTGGGCCGCCCTCTCCCCCAGGGAGCCGACCCATGTGCCCATCTGCCCTGGGCCGCCCTCTCCCCAGGTGGTTTAGAAGCGGCTCTGGCTGCTCTGTGGGCTGTCCTGGAAGCCATATAACCCTGAGAGCTGACAGGTGGTTTGCCTTTTGTTTTCCTCCTGGTGTGTGCAGTCAGTTCACCAACATGGATGCTGAGAGCCAGAAGTTCCTGACAAACGGGTTTCTGGGGGAGAAGACACTGGTGGACTATGGTGACGAACACGTGAGTGGGTCTGCGCTTCCGCAGGAGGCTGCTGAACACGGCGGGTGGCTGGAATTTTCCAGCGTGATCAGCACATTTTGTTTGGCCCTTACTGGAACAAGGGCACATGCCTTCTGCTTGCCATATGGCCACATCAATCATTTGT
The DNA here is from genome assembly GCF_017591425.1 of Ochotona curzoniae. Classification (NCBI taxonomy): domain Eukaryota; kingdom Metazoa; phylum Chordata; class Mammalia; order Lagomorpha; family Ochotonidae; genus Ochotona; species Ochotona curzoniae. The sequence continues at coordinate 7,903,326 of NW_024465654.1, read as the reverse complement.
GAGATGTTTTTGTGCTCTGAGAAGGCCTCCTCGCCCAGCACAGCCTACCTCCGAGGCGGCTGATGCCGTGGCCCCTGAATGCCGTCTGCTTGGTGACCTCTGAGCCTGCGGCCCCCCTGTGAGAGTGCTTGTAGGTGCTCACCTTGTACACTTTGCCACCAGCACCCGGGAACCACGCCCTTCGGGATGTCCTCCTTCAACCTGAGCAACGCCATCATGGGCAGCGGGATCCTGGGCCTGTCCTACGCCATGGCCAACACGGGCATCCTGCTTTTCATGTAAGTGGGCATGTGTGTCCACGGCCCAGTCACCTGTGAGAAGTGTCGCACTCTTCACCAACAGGTGTCTGAGGGAGGCGTGGCAGACACGAGGCAGCAAGTTGAGGAACCAGCAGAGCCCACCCACCCACCCTCGCCAGTGTGCAGCACCCCTGGGCACTGTTCAGTGGGTTCCTGCCGTCCTCGGCTTTGAGTGGCAGACACAGTGCTCCCAGGAGCAGCCCAGCTTCCAGCACATCCTCAGGCAGAACTCAGAGCAGGCCTGGAGCCAGCAGTAAACAGGTGCCCTGGACACACCGGTCTTCTCTATGCCAGAAGAGTGTTGGGTCAGCTTCTCCCTGTGGTCTTGGGGCCCTGTCCTTGCTCCCACCTCTAGCCAGCTCTGCCAGTCATACCACACAGCCTTACCTGAGTGCCGCCGTCCGAGCACACTTCCCACACACGCCTCCCTCTGTTCTAGGCCCTGGTTTTTACATTTCCCTGGGCTGTCCACATGGTTTGGACATTTTTGCCATCCTGCAGGCTGTGAGCTCCAGGGCAGAGCCCACATCTGCTGTGACCTCACCAAGACGGCCTTCACCCTACGTCCTGGGGGCACACAACTTGTTCCTCCACATAGGCACTTTGATCACACCTGTTCTGCCAGTCAGGGGTGCTGAGCTTGGTCACTTACGGGCAGCCACAGAGCCCACAAGTTTCCAAGACATAGCTGCTTTCCCAGAGACCACGTCTCAGCAGGAATTCCTCACAGGAGTCAAGTCCAATGTCAGGTGGCCCTCGCCCTGCACATCCATGCAGCTGGAGAGTGAGGGTGGCATCTGAGAACGTGGCCTTTCTATCAGGGAGACAGGCCAGTTCAGCCCTGAATGGCAGGTGTCTGAAGACTGAAGGTCTTGGTGGGCCTGAGCTGTTCTCTGTGACACTGCACTAAATGGGCTTTGTAAAGGATGATTTGGAAAAGCTCTGTTGGGAATAGCTGATTTTCTCTGAAACATGGTGGCTGGAGAGGTGCTTCCAGCCTGCCGGGAGAGGGCAGCACTTTGCCTTAGCAGTCACGTGCAGCCGGGCCGGGACCTCTCAGCTGGTCATCGCTTGCTAAGGGACTTGGGTGTGTGCTTGGGGGAAGGCCATCCCACGTCCTCCTTGTTCAGGCACATGACCAAAGCAGGCCCAGGCTGTATGGGCAGAGGGTGCTGGGTGTGGCCACAGCCCCCCAGTCCCAGGTCCCCGGTCCCCGGTATTCTCTTCCATGCGGGAAGTGCCTCACTCACAGTCCACAGGACTGTGGCGAAATGCAGCCACGGCAGACAGTCCTAGCAGGCATGCTTTCTGGATAGCTCAGTCCTGCTAGCGTGGTTGTCAATTCTGTCTTGTGCACCAGGTCCCCTTGGTAACTGCCCACGACCATGTTGAGCAAGTCCTTGTGCTGCGGTGGAAGGTCCCGCCTCCCGGGCACAGTCCCTGCTGCTCCCCTGTGGGTGCCCACAGGCTCAGCTCTGGGTGCAGGGCAGAGGAAGTCCCCTGCCCATGTCTGCTTCCTCTCTGTCACACAGACGATTGCCTGGCCCTCTGCTGGTCAGCTTGGCCACGGGGGACCAGTCTGGTCTGAGGAACAGCAGCCAGGGTCTTGAGCTGCCCAGGCGGCACTGAGGCGGCGGCAGACAGTGGGGCAGCCTGTCCGTTCGGGAGATTGGTGTGCCCTCCGTAGGACAAGCTGCATGTGGACATCCATGGGCAGGTCAACACAGGGCCTGCTAATTTTGTATGTGAAGTCTGAGTTATGAATACAGTATCTACTAGGAACTCCAGCAGCTGCTGCAGGCATTAGAGGGCTGAGTGGGGTTCTAGGAGAACTCCTCAGTTTCCCCCAGATTCATGTTGGCTTGGAAAGTAAATGGTTCAAAAGAGACTGGCCTGTTTGTGGTGCTCACAGCTCACACTGCAGTAAAGCTCTCTGCCCCCCTGTGTCTTTGCAGAATCTTGCTGCTCACAGTGGCAGTCCTGTCCTTGTACTCGGTTCACCTGTTACTGAAGACGGCCAAGGAGGGAGGTATGCTGCCCTCCATCCCAGACCCTCCTGGCCGCCCACCCGGGATGCTGCCAGCCTCCTGTGCCCACTTCCTCCTGTGACAGACTGCATCTCTGATTTTAGTTCCTTGGGTGTGTGCGGCAGGAGTGGCAGTCACAGGCTCTCACAGGCAGACCACTTGTCACCGGGCCTTGGAGCACCTGCAACTGGTGTTCAGAGACCGCTTGTCATAGATCGCCTGTTGGTGTTTGTTTTCTTCTCGAGATCCATTCATGTATCTGAAAAACAGAGTTAGAAAAGGAGACACCAACGCAGCTTCCATCTGCTAGTTCACTCCCCATGACTGTTCCAACCTGAAGCCAGGAGCCTGGAGCTGCTTCTGGGTCTCACCCATGCACACAGGGGTCCAAGCACTAGGCCACCCTCACTGCCTTCCCAGGCACAGTAGTAAGCAGCTGGACTGGAAGTGGAGCAGTCAGGACTCCCAGCAGTGCCCACATGGCACTGCCAGTGGTGGCTTAACCCACTACTCCACAAGGCTGGCCCTGCTTGCTGGATTTTGAGGTTCTGTCTGGGACTGTCACTTCTTTTTGTTTATGTGATTGAGACTTCTGTGTAAATCTGTTGTGAGGAATACTTCATTTTCCCCTCGTGAGGAGTATTTTAAAGCAGCCTTTTTTTTTTAACAGGGTTCTTTTGTCTTTGGTTGTAGGGTCTTTAATTTATGAGAGATTAGGGGAAAAAGCCTTTGGCTGGCCTGGGAAGATCGGAGCTTTTGTTTCCATCACGCTGCAAAACATGGGAGGTAAGGGGCGGCTTCGTGGTCACTGTGCCTCCTGTCCCGCCAGGGAACCAACAGCAGCTGCTTTAGAGTCTGCGATTCTGAAATACACACTCCTTACACGCTCGCTGGTGCTCCTTAATGAACAAGAATGAGATGCAGAAAACCGCAACAACTGAATTCTGTAAGATGAAGCTTTTTGGATTCCTAATGCCAAGATGGCATTAGTCTGAATTCTTTAACTGCAAAATGTGCTTGAGCTTGTCTCTGGCGTCCAGAAGGGCCAATGTCCTGTGTGTATGTCAAGGGTATCCCATGAAACTGAGTGTGGGCATGGGGTGGGCAGGCTCAGCCAGTGGCGCTCTGGCCTGCGGGCCACGGCCAGTCCATGCCCTTGCAGAGGCTGCTCCATGCCGGCGTCCTGTCTGACATCAGGCCAAACAAGGGCCTCAACTCTGTAGCTTCCCACACTTCTTGCTGTGCTGGAGCCCAGAAACGAGATGGCCGCAGGCCCCGGGCACACCAACTCACACTGTGTCCCTGGCCTGCGCGTACTTCAGGCCCCACATGAGTCCCAGAGGAAAATGCAGACAGACTTTTGCCCCAGTGGCTACACCTCCTGCGTGGTTCCTGCTGGATCTCATGTGGCTGGTCTCACTCTGTCACCTCCCACACATTCCTACACCTGTTGTGCTCTGTTCCTTTCGGCCAATGTCCCCAGCAGCCATCTTCTTATACTGGAAATCTGGTGACGCCACTAACCCCTCACATCCAGCCAGCCCGAGGCTGCCCTGCGCACGAGTCCTCACAGCCATGGCACTCTGGCCTGCTCTCCCTGCTGAGCTCCCTGCTCGCAGTCCTGACCGACCCTCCATAGGAGCTGATCAGGCCAGGTCCTGGGCACAGACCTGCTGGCACACATGCCCGGCCATGCAGAGCTTGCGATCTGCTTTCCTGCCTCTCGGTCACTGCCATCACCTGTTAGCATCTTGCCTGAGTGTTCTGTGTATGTCAGCATCTGCTATATCTCTCTCCCGAGTCGCATCTGGCCTTCACGGTGTGTGCCCAGGCCCCCGGGGTTCCCACTGCTCAGCACCTGCCCTGGAGTCTTCCATGGAGGACATGGGCTCCGACACGGGCTCCGCACTGCTTCGTGACTGCTCCATCCTCGGGTCTCCCTCTGCTGACTGGCTGGTCTTTAGAGGGCAATGAGCTCCCATGAGGGGTGGTGAGACATGAGGCACAGCATGCACCCCCGTCCCCCGGCTGTTGAGCTTCTGTGCCTGCATGCCCCAGTTCCCTTGGGGCGAGTGACTGTAAGAATTACCAGGGGAGTTTGTGGATCACTGTCAGGAGTGGCTGTCTGAGCTTGCCTTCAGGCCTGTGTCACATGGCAGGCCAGCTCTTGCCCACTGTTGCCCTCTGTGACAGTACCACAAGTGAACCACATTGCACCACAAGGCCCTCGCTGAGGGGCAGCCCTCACCTTTAGGGCGATGCTGCCATAAGCTGATTGTACCAAGATCTGCAAGGAGGCAACTCCCCAGCTGACACACTGCCCGGAGCTCTCCAGCACAGCTCTCCTGGGGCCATCCCTTTGCCTCCCCTGGTCAGTACTCTGCCAGGTTCCAGACACGCCCTCTGGCCCCAGGTACCCCTGTCTGTCTCCTGTGTAGAGTCTGCAGCACCAGCACTGATTCAATCTCCTGGGTGTGGGCCACAGCACAGGGCACCCCAAGTCCTGGCCATTCATGGGGTCACATTTCCAGCCTCAATGAGGCCTTCAGCATTTAGGTTTCCTGGGACGATGTTGTGCAAAGTCTAATGGACACCTCCTGAGAGCTGATGTGACCAGCCCGAGCCCAGTGCGCTGTGCTCAGCCACTTAGGCAGCAAGCAGCTGCAGCGTCTGCTGCGACAGAGCACTGTCCATCCCATGCCCACATGAGAGCCCATAGGCTTCTGCAGAAGGGTTCCCACACCAGGTGCCCTGGCCCCTGAGTACATCTCTCTTGGTGCCTGGGCGGTCAGTGAACCTATCTGGGGGTCCTGAGTTCTTAGTGGACGTTTCCTAGTGCCCTGGGCAGTTAATGGACATGAGCTGGTTTTCTGTATGCTTTGTGGATCTCTGTGGTTACCCCGGCTGGTCAGTGGACATTTTCTGGATGTCTCTAGGTGCTATGGCCAGTTAGTGAACACCTCTGGATGGTTAATCAACATCTGTAGATTATATGGACAGTGAGTGGACACTTTGGGTGTCCTGGAAGGTTTGGACAGCTCTGAGGGCCTTGAACTATGAGTGAACAATTTGACACACAAAAAAGTGCTTCTGCCTGTGAACTGAGCAAGACCACCCTGGGGCCCTCCATGTTCTCATGTTTTCTTCAAATGCAGTCATCCCAGCCCCCACAGGCTCGGGTCCGAAGCTGCACATGTGTGCAGCAGCCTTGCTGATGCTTCGGTTAGCTGTGAGATGGACTCCCTCACTTAGGAGCCCGAGCCAAGGTCTGGGCAGGGTCCAGAGGCCCTGGGAGTGGACACGCAGCAGCAAGAGCAGTGTGAGCTGAAGGCTTTGCTTGAAAGGCAGAGTTACAGGGAAAAGGAGACACACATCTCCATATGTTCCTTTCTCTGCTGGCGTGCCAGGAATCGGGAACTCCATTCGGGTCTCCCACGTGGAGGCAGGGCCCAAGCACTTGGACCATACCCTTCCCAAGGATGTTAGCCGGGAGCTGGATCATAAGTGGAGCAGGTGGACTCGAAACTGGGGCCTGTATGAGTGCTGGCCATGTGAGCTGAAGTCTCCAAGATACAGCAGGCAACAGAGAGGGGGCCTGGGCCGGAAGTCAGGGCACTTACACTGCCGACAGCCTGGGGACCCCACGCCCAGGCTGTGCTCACCTCTGAGCTCTCATGTTTTCCATCGTAGCCATGTCCAGCTACCTATTTATCATCAAATACGAGCTACCCGAAGTAATCCAAGTGTTCCTGGGACTGGAAGAGAACACCGGGTATGTCTGGGGTCTCTGCGGGGACCGCAGGCCCTTGTCCTTGGGAGTCCCTGGCCCTGACACTCCATCTCTCCCTCGTTCAGGCAGTGGTACCTCAACGGAAACTACTTGGTGATCCTTGTGTCCGTGGCTGTGATTCTCCCACTCTCACTCCTGAAGAATTTAGGTAGTCCTTTTCCAAGTCTGCAGCTTGCTGTTTCCCTCCCTGCGCTCAAGGTGGCCTCCTGTAGACAGCACACTCACATCCCGCCCTTCTGCCCTGCTAGGCTACCTGGGCTACACCAGTGGATTCTCTCTCAGCTGCATGGTGTTCTTTGTCAGTGTGGTGAGTGCTCTGTCCCCTCACAGCCTGGTGCGCACGATGCCATAGGCTCTCAGTGCTCGAATCCACATCCCTGAACTCCAAGCTAGTGCCAGATGATGTCTGTGTCACAGGCAAGTTCCTTGCACTCCAACATGAAGTGAGAGAAGAGCAGTTACACTGAGGTCAGCACCAATGGTTTGCTATAAAGATCCTGGGTGTGCAGCTGAACAAAAGGAACATCTCAGGAAGAGCCAAGTCTTCAGGCAGGGGCAGGGAGAACAGAGCTGGAGAGGTGGGGCAGGCCACACCATGCCTGCCAGCTGTTGCTCAGCTGTGTCCTCCTGGGTCTGGGCTGGGGTCAGCATTATGGTCCTGCTGCCAGCTGAGATTGCCAGGCTGCCTCTGGCCCAGCCCATTCCCCAGAACAGGGTCTCAGAAGTGTCCCTCATCCTCCAGTCTTGAATCCTCCGTTGAGTTCCCTTGCCCCCATCCCGTGAGCCACACTTAGAGGTGTTTGTGTGTGAGTGTGTGTTTCCATTGGAAAGGTTGGGTTAGAGAGAAAGGGCAGAGGAAGGGAGACAGAGATGTTCTGACTGCTGGGTCACTCTCCGAATAGCAAGTCTTCACCGGGATGGTCCTAGCCAGGAGCCTGCTTGGGTCTCCCACCTGGCCCATCCTCCGCTGCTTTCCCAGGCCATTAGCACCGAGCTGGATGGGAATCTGTTGGCACCTTCACAGGGCTTTACCAAGCACCATCCCCAACACAGGGCTTCTCATTGTACTGTCCACAAAAGGCTGATTTAAAAAAATATGCCTGGATCCAGGTGATATACAAGAAATTCCAGATTCCCTGCCCCCTGCCCAACCTGGGTCCAAGCACAGGAAACCTGACCTTCAATGGCACGGCGCTGGCACACGTGGTCCTGCTGCCCAATGGATCCGAGAGCACCAACGTGAACTTCCTGGGCGACCTCACCCAGCACGGACCTGCGGAGCTGACAGAGAGCCAGGCCAGGGGCAGCGGCGTGGAGTTCGAAGCCCAGAGCGACTCCAAGTGCCAGCCCAAGTACTTTGTGTTCAACTCCCGGGTAAGGGAGAGCCTGGCCAAGCAGCCTCTGCATCCTGGTTCCTGCAGTGGGCACTGGGGTTGCTCTCGGGTTGGGAAACGGACTGCACGGCTCACCCTTGTCTTCCAGACAGCCTACGCGATTCCCATCCTGGCATTTGCCTTTGTGTGCCACCCCGAGGTCCTGCCCATCTACAGTGAGCTCAGAGAGTAAGCCATCTCACTTGCTCATTCCTGCCCTCCTTTCTGGGCTAGGGAAGGCTGGGGTTCTGGGTGGTGCTGACCTTGGCCAGGGCGGGGGGGAACCTTGGATAGGGAGAAGTGAGGTTGTCTAGACTGGAAATGGCACCACCACCTGACCACCACCCAGCCTGGCCGAGCCCCAGCGCTTGGCTCCCAACTTTGAGACGCAGCCTGGCTAGGGACACCCTGGGTCCTGCGTGAACTGTTTCTGGAGCCTGCTGGGAGCAACGTGGGAACCCAGAGGCCTGAGCCCAGGAGAGCAGAGGGGTTGCAGAGGGTCCTCAACTCCTGAGCCCGGGCAAAGCAGCCAGTTACACTGTCCCAGTGGAGGCCTTCCCTGGACTCCAACCTTGTGGAATATTTTGGAAGTTTTTATTGCTTCAAAACTCCCATGGAAGTTACTCTGGAAATCTCCCAAACCACCTCAAGATGTGGGGTCCCTAGATCCAGTGCAGGGCTGAGAGCTAGGCAGCAGGGATGTCTTTAGACACAAACAGGGGCTCTGGGACAACTCCAGCAGCTGTGCAGGTGGCACTGTCGGGCCTCCTGGGTGGTCTCCAGCAGCAGCTGTGCAGCTGGCACTGTCGGGCCTCCTGGGGCCCTGTTGCTGAGAGTAGCTAGCAGTTTGCAGGCAAGGACTCTGCTCTCAGGGTGGCAGCTGGGATGTGGTTTCAGACCTGCCTTCTCTCACAGTGGTGGGTTTGCAGCTCCATGTCCTTTTTCCTTCCAGCCGGTCACGGAGGAAGATGCAGACAGTGTCCAATGTGTCCATCACAGGGATGCTGGTCATGTACCTGCTGGCAGCCCTCTTCGGGTACCTGACCTTCTATGGTAGGTGCTTCTGCCAGGTCACGTACTGATGCTTCAGGACACGTCATCGGGCCGAGACAGCCTGACCAGTGGCTGGCAGGGATGCTGTGTCCTGGGATGCAGACATGGTCTGCAGTGGTGCCTCTAGAGGGTAGCAGAGAGTTCTCTGGCGTCTGGTCCCCAAAGGGGCTTCCACCGTTTATCGTCTGTGGCCTTGTGAGCCTCAGGATGGCTCCATGCCTGTGAACAGAGGTGTGAACTCGGAGACGAGCTGAGGACAGTGGTGTCTGCATTCCAGAGGCGCCACGGCCCAGGCGCACTGGCAGGGCTGCACTCACCCACTCTCCTCCTCCCACAGGGGAAGTGGAAGATGAGCTCCTGCATGGCTACAGCAAAGTGTACACCTTCGACACCCTGCTTCTCATGGTGCGCCTGGCCGTGCTGGTGGCTGTGACCCTGACTGTGCCCATCGTCCTGTTCCCGGTGAGTGCACACAGTCCCGCTGGGCGAGCGCGTGTTTGAGAGCCTCTCGGGGCCTGCCACAGCATGGACAGGGAAGGTGTTTGTAGGTAGTGTTATCGGAGGGCAAGAGGAGAATTCCTAAGGCTTGTCACTGAATTCACATCAGGAAGGCAGAGGCCAAGCTGCTGCCCCACTGTGGGCTGGAACAAGCAGAGACTAGCGGGCGACCTGCAGATCGCTGCAGTTCCCACTGCCTGCAGCAGGGGGCTCAGCAGAAGGGCTTTGCCTCAGAGGCCCTATCAGCTGTCCGCCAGAAGGGCAAATACAAGAGCAACGGGCATTTCTGCCACCTCCCTGGCCAGAGATGTGGGGTCACCTTCCAGGGCACTACCTTGGCCAGTTTGTTCTAGGATCACGGAGCAGGACTGGCACAGCCACCTATGTGACCTGAGCTGCAACCAGCGAGGATGGACACAGGCCCACAGCTGCCTTGAGAGCTCTTTCTCGTGCTGCAGGGCCCTTCACGTCACACTGCAGTGCTCCCTCATGCAGAGTGTGCCTGGTGGTGACATGGGAGCCTTGGGCTCAGAATCACGTCAGCACATCCCTGCTCCATGTCACTGGGGTGGCTGTATCACCTCTTGACACCTGTTGGGGAGATGCAGCTGTGGGAATATCAAAGGTATTTTGTCAGATATTTTTATTCAAAAGGCAAAGTTGCAGAGAGACAAAGGAGGAAATATACCATCTGCTGGTTTTGTTTCCGAATGACTACAACAGCTGGGGTGGAGCCAGGCCGAAACCAGGAACTTATCCAGTCTCTCCTGTGAGCAGAGCCCACTGCTTTCCCCGGCCATTGGCAGGAAGCTGGATTGCAAGTGGAGCAGCTAAGCCTCGAAGTGATGCCTATATGGATCCTCAGGAGGCCCTGGAAGTATCCGGTTGTCACTCCAAGTTCTTCCCTACACAGAATTGAAAGCAGAGGCACAGCACCAGTGCACAAGAGAGCATATGGTTCACTTAGAGACCAGGGGTGCTACAGACAGAGTGCGTGTCCACCGCCTGCACAGGGCCAGAGCACTGTGAAACGCTCCTGCCAAGGCCAGCAGGGAGGCGGAGAGGGCACAGCTGTCACCTCCCATGCCAGCAGCTCACATGGGCACCTGTTCGTGTCCAGTGGCTCCACTTCTGATCCAGCTCCATGCTGTGGTCTGGGAAAGCAGCAGAAGGTGGCCCTATTGTTCGGGCCCCTGCACCCTCATGGAAGACCCAGATGAAGCTCCTGGCTTCCGCCTGGCCCTGCCCTGGCCGTCATAGCCATCTGGAGGGTGAACCATCTGGAAGGTTTCTCTAGATCTGTTGACTCAAAATAAGTAGATCTTCAAATGAAATTTTAAAATGCTTGTCTTAGTGCAAGCTTTTCTTAAAGTCCATGCATTTCCCATGACATTTGCTTTACCAAAAAATTGGGCGGTCTCTGCCACAGGCATGTTAGCTAGCAGAGGGGTGCAAGCACGGTGGGTGACTACCGGCCAGCCGTCTATGACCTTTGTGAGGACCCCTCGGAAACTCAGTTGTGGGTAATTTCCTACCGTTAAAACCCGAGATGTGAGTAAAGGGACGAGGGAGTGAAAGTGTAGTCGTCCCTGACCTCTGCCCTTGGCCTGCAGATCCGCACCTCGGTCACCACGATGCTGTTCCCCCAGAGGCCGTTCCGCTGGGCACGGCACTTTGTGATTGCGGCCGTGATTATCACTGTCAACAACATTCTGGTCATCCTGGTGCCCACCATCAAATACATCTTTGGATTCATAGGTGAGTTGCAGTCCAGTCCGAGATCCTCAGCTGGTGGCTGGGGCCAGCTGGTCCCGACTCCCTCTCAGGTGACCCACTCCCTCCAGCCCACCAGCTTTCCAGAAGACAGAGGTCAGGTTGTGTACACAGGGGTAGGCCCTCCCACGAGCCCCGCCACGGTCTCTGGGTAACCGAGGTGGAGCTGTTGACGTGTCATCCATCACCGCAGTGACTGTAAACACCTCGATTAGGCTGACCGGAGGCCCAGCCCTGCAGAGCAAAGGTGTGTGAGCTCAGCCTCTTCAGAGGGCTTCTTTCCCAGGTCCCTCGCTATGGATTATTCATTCCACTGGAGCCCATGTCAAGCCTCCATGCTTTAACCATCAATGTAATCTTAGAGACAGTAGGCCGGAGGACCCCCAGCGTGCACAGCCATCAAGCTTCAAGAGGATCTTGAGTGGTTAGGGGATCTTAGATGTCCAGAGGGACTGTGTGCCATAGCTGAGTCTCCCATAGAGGACAGAAGACCTTGTGTGATGTGATGGTGTCTTCTCAAGAGAGCAGAAGGCCTTGTGTGACACAGCCGGCTCTTCCGTGTCGTGCGGAGGGCCTTGTGTCTGCAGCAGAGCCTTCCAACATCCACACGACGCCGCAGGAGCCGAAGGCATTTCCGACGGTCCCTTGGGCCTTTGTGGCGCCGTGTGTTCTTTTAAGGCAGGCAGGACTTCCTGTGATGCAGCTGGGATTTCTGTAAGGAGAGAACACCGCGCAGGCTGCAGCTGGCCCTTCTAGATGAGTAAAGGCCTTGGGGCTCATGCTGCTGCTCTTCGGAGAGTGCAGAGGCTCTTGTGACCTGCAACTTGATTTCTAAGGAGTCCAGAGGACCACGTGTGACACAGCCGCACCTTGGGCGCAGTGACGAGGACCTTGGGGGTCCAGGTGGATCATCTGTACACAGCAGGGGACTGTGTGTGGTAGAGGCAGAGCCCCACAGTGCAGCAAGGTCCTCAAGTGCACAGCTGCGTCTTCTGTATCGTACAGGTGCCTGGGGTGGGGTTGAGGGGTTATCACATGCTGCGGAGTGCCTGTGTGGCATCACCGTGGCTACTGTGCAGTGCACCGAGGGCTTGCCGGGGTACAGCTGGATCTTACGTCTACTGCACAGGACTGTGTGTGATGTAGCAATCTTTTTTTCTTTAAGATTTATTTATTTTTATTGTAAAGTCAGATACACAGGAGGAGACACAGAGAGGAAGATCTTCTGTCTGATGATTCACTCCCCAAGCAGCCGTAACGGCCAGAGCTGAGCCAATTCAAAGCCAGGAGCCAGAAACTTCTTCTAGGTCTCCCACGTGGGTGCAGGGTTTAAGCCTTTGGACCATCCTTGACTGCTTTCCCAGGCTGGAAGCGGGGCCGCCGGGATTAGAACAGGTACCCATATGGGATCCCGGGCGTGCAAGGCGAGCACCTTAACCACTGCGCTATAGCGCCGGGCCCAATGTAGCAGATCTTCTGTGCAGGGTACTATGTGAGGTGCTGCCTCATCTTCCCGAGTGTATAGAGGGCCGGTGGGGGGCGGCGTTCGGTGCAGGAGGTCGGTCTGTACAGTACAGCCGGACTTCTGCACAGCACACTGGCCCTTGTGTGGTGTACCTGGACCTGCTAGAGAGCAGGGAATGTTCTGTTTTAATGTTAGAGGTTTCTGTGTAGCTTGTTAGTTTGTATGGACAAGACTGTTCTGTTGTGCAGAGGGCCATGTGTGGTGTGGACAGCCTCTCTAAAGCCACGAGGACCTTCTATGCAGTGCAGAGGGCCCCGAGTGATGTAGCTGGGTTTTTTTTAAAGTTTGATTTATTTTTGGGCCCGGCGTGGTGGCGCAAGTGGTTAAGTCCTCGCCTTGCACGCCCGGGATCCCATATGGGCGCCGGTTCTATCCCGGCAGCCCCGCTTCCCTCCCAGCTCCCTGCCTGTGGCCCGGGAAGGCAGTCAAGGACGGCCCAAAGCTTTGGGACCCTGCACCCGCGTGGGAGACCCGGAAGAGGCTCCTGGCTTCGGATCGGCATAGTATCGGCTGTTGCGCTCACTTGGGGAGTGAATCATCGGACGGAAGATCTTCCTCTCTGTCTCTCCTCTCTGTATATCCGCCTTTCCAATAAAAAATAATAAATCAAACTTTTTTTTAAAGATTTATTTTTATTTTTATTGGAGAGAAGGAGATGGAGTAAGATCTTCCATCTCTGCTTCACTCCCCAAATTTCCATGGTGGCCAGAACTGAGGTTATCTGAAGCCAGGAGCTTCTTCCAGGTCTCCAACGCAGGTTCAGGGTCCCAAAGCTTTGTGGCTTGGGAAAGCAGTGGAGGATGGCCCGAACAGGGTGCTGGATGGATGGGAAGCGGAGCAGCTGGGACACCAACCAGTGCCCACAAGGTGAGGGTTGAGCCACTAGCAGCTGTTTCTTCTGCAGAGTACAGAGGACTCAGATCTACAGCTGCAGCGGTTCTTGTACGATGGAGCCTCACAAGCGCCCTCGTGTGGCGCAGGGCAGCCTTCTCCGTACACAGAGGCCCTCGTGTGGCACAGCCGCTGCTCCTGTGAAGTGGTGGGGTCCTTGTGTGTGCACAGGACCTTCAGAGGTGGAGGCTTTTAGAACCCAGGGAGCGGTCCCGGCGGCATGGCCTAGCAGCTAAAGTCCTTGCCTTGAACACGCCGGGATCCCATATGGGCTGCCGGTTCTAATCCCGGCAGCTCCACTTCCCATCCAGCTCCCTGCTTGTGGCCTGGGAAAGCAGTGGAGGACGGCCCAAAGCCTTGGGACCCTGCACCCGTGTGGGAGACCTGGAAGAAGTTCCTGGCGATTGGCTCCATTGTGAATCATCGGATGGAAGATCTTCCCCTGTCTCTCCTCCTCTCTGTAAATCTGACTTCCCAATAAATAAATACATCTTAAAAAAAAAAAGAACCGAGGGGCTTTGTAGGAGCAGAGTGAATTTCCAGTGTGTTTTTTTGGCTCATGCAACCCTGTGGTATAGGAAGCTCTTGGCGTGTCCCCATGACCTCTGCTCCAGGAGGATCTTGTTTCCAGAGCACTCTTCAAGTTCATAGGCCCTTGTGAGGCTCGGGGGACCATCCAGGTTCCAGAGGACTTGACGTGGAGTTGGGGATGTGTTTGGCTTTCTGAGCACAGCCCTGACTGCTGCTTCTCTCCTCAGGGGCATCCTCAGCCACGATGCTGATTTTCATTCTCCCAGCAGCGTTCTATCTGAGACTTGTCAAGAAGGAGCCACTGCGCTCACCCCAGAAGGTCGGGGTGAGTCAGGGGGACACATGCCCCTTGGCAGCTGCAAGGCTCGTCCCGCGTCAGGGGCTGAGCAAAGCCAAAAAGAGGTGGCTGCCAGTTTTCTCCACGGCACTCTGGTGTCCCTGATGTGCCTTCAGGTCTGGTGGGATCCGCCTCTCCTGGGAGTCCATATTTCCTGTCCATGGTAGCGCTGCTGAAAGATCTAACAGATCTTAGGCTAAATCCTGACAGGGATGCTCCTCTCCAAAGTCACCCACCTGTGAGCATTGCCCAAGGACCTGGGGACAGGTTGATGTCACAGACTTGTCCTGTGGCCTGGGGCAAGCTGCTGGTCCTGCTGGGGACCCACCGCCAGCCTGGGCAGAGTGGCCATCAGTAAAATGGTCCCCAGGGTTGTTGCAGTGAAGCTGCTGGCCCCGGGACACCCTGCAGGCTGCACTGTGCTCACCCGGGAGCTAAAAGGAAAGGCGGCCTCTCGTGTTCAGTATACTCACCTATATCTAACGGTACGCTTGCCCTGTGAGCTCACGTGTCCATGGGTGCACACATCTGGCCTGGCCAGTGCTGGAGGTCCCCTCTTCCCTGCACAGGGGTCCTGACCCCGTGAGATAGCCTTGCTGCGGGGGTGTGTGCCCTCACCCACGCTCTCCTCCCAGGCCGTCATCTTCCTGGCGACCGGCATCATCTTCATGATCGGCAGCATGGCCCTCATCATCATCGACTGGGTCTACAACCCTCCCAGCCCCAAGCATCACTAGCCAAGGACGGACTCCTCCAGTCGGACGAGGCTGCACATCCCGCTGCTGCAGAGGCCCTCAGTCAGCCACCGGAAGCAGCAGTTTGGCGCAATCCTGCAGATGAGAGGAACAACGCGTGTCAGGAATGCTGTTTACAACCTGAGGTGCATACCTCTGCAGCTTCCCAAGAGCCCTGCTGTTGTCACCCAGTGACGCCCCCTCCCCTGCGTGTCCCCCATTCACACCACAGCTTTGATTCGAGAAGCCCGCATGTGCCTGTCTCGGGGGTCTGGGAGAAGGTGTGATCAGGGGCTCCCTGTAGAGACAGCTTCCTGGTGTGGAGGGGAGTGGCGAGGGGTGCTCATGACCCTGACACGGAGGTTCCCAGCCTTGCTGCCATCACCCTGCCCCCATCTTCCACACAGGCATGACTGCCACCCAGTGTCATTGGAGACATTTGGACTTGAAGACCTTGGGTGCAGTCTGGGCCGCCCCGTGGCCATGTGCACCTCCAGCCAGGAGGACCTGCGGTGCGGCCCTGGCCGTGGGGGAGGAGGGTTCCTGGGACTGGACAAACAAGACGCAGGGCAAGCCGCGTGCTCCTTCTCTGTTTACAAGAGTGTAGCTGGAAGACAAGCACATCTCGTGAAGTACTCCACGGTGACAAGAAGCAGGACCTGGGACAGGGTCCCAGAACGGAGCTTGCTAACATCTGAGTGCCATTGGTGTGACAGCGGGTGGGCCCCGCAGACGGAAGACACCAGCACCACCGAGAAGCTGTCGCTGCTGTGTGCTTCTGGACCTCACAGCTGCTCTTCAAATCAGTGGCTAGAACACTCGTTGTATGCTTAGGTAAAGCCAAGTAGCAAATGCAAGTAACATACAAGCTTGGGTCGTGCCCAGGAAGTGTCTCCTGGAAGCAAGACCCTGGCACGGGTGCACGTTGCCATGGAAACAGCATGCCCAGGAACTGCCATAGTTCTGCTACTTGGGAAACATTTGACAAATAGCTTCTGTAAGATGTGTCTCCATAGTGGATCAAAAGTGGAAAAACCTGTCCTGTCAATGTTAAAGTTTAGCCTGAATGTATTTAATGTAAATATTAAAGATTAACACAAAATAGCTGTGAAGTGTAACTATTTCAGACTCTTTGATTGAAGATGGCTGGCATGTGGCTGTCCGCCTCATGACCACAGAGCACTGCACGTTCAGCTAGCATAATCCCATTTGTAAACAGATGGCATTTATTTTCTTACTTCATTTGTAAGGTGGCTCAATGTGTTGGAGGCTTTTTTTTTATTATTACAGAGTGTGTATATAGGCATATAATAAATGAACTTTTCAAAATACTGGGATATGATTTTCTCTTGTTTAAGCTATGAATTACCTGCACAGAATCCAACCTGGAGTGCCTGAGTCTTCGCAGGTCCAAGTTCCGTTTCCATCACTGAGCCAAGTCTGTGTCCAGTCCAGGGTACTGGCCATGCACTATCGTCACATGGACACCCAGCCAATGCGCCAGAGGGAGGGCTCTGCAGGATGGAAAGAGAACAAATGTACAACAGTGACATGCAGCTGTGGGGCCGACGCAGTTCGTGGGCCGTGTGGCAGCTGTGTGCCCAGCTTCAGGGTGGACTCCACACAGCTCACTCCACGTCCCCCACTGACAGCAGTAAGAGCCCAGACCCTGCCCTCGTCGACAGCTAACATCCTCCTTGCCCAGCCCGATGGCCAATGTGGAAAGCTTTCCTGCGGTCACTCAGTGTCTGTCTGGGTGCTTGTAGCTGGTATGCAGATGTTCTCTGAGACCACAGTGTGCACACTGCTCCCAGGGCGCTTGAGCTCTGCAGTCCGGGTCCCTGCCGTTGCTGCAGGCGTGTGTCTGTGTTTGCTGCAGAGGCAGGCAGCTGATGTGCAAGTGGGGTCCGCCTGCTATGGCGGCAGGGTCCGACCTTCATGTTGGCTTAGGGCTGGCTGTGACTGAATTGCTGACATCCGGTTTGTCTGAGTGCACAGCCCTGACCCAGGCACTGTGGGAGGGGGCACTGGCTGTTTCCTTCCCTCCTCTGTGTGGGGAAGGTGTTGTGGAGCTGCAGCCCGCCAGCTGCTCCCCAAGGCTGTCTTCCAGCCCAATATGCCATGTCACTCACCAGACTGCCCAGGACAGTGACGGGAACAAGCCAGCCTGGCACCTGCCTTCATGTCACATCCACAGAGCAAGGGACGAGTCAAGAGCTGCCCGAGCACACAGTTGGGAAGCAGGGTGAGCCCCAGGGCCTCACAGGACCCTGGAATTTGTGGAAGGCAGGATCAAAGATGGTTCAGTGGATGGGTCCTTCTGCGAACTTTGTGCAGATCCCTAGTTTGCATGAATTGGAGGCTTCTTCCACCACAGTTATCTTTTAATCCTGTTTTCCACAAGCTTTTAAAGCATCCTGTGATTCTGTGCACTGAGGAGCAAACACTGGCTCTGAGAAAGGTGAACACACGGATGTCTGGCAGGGTCACTGAAGCCACAGGCACATGTGACAGGTGTGAGCCGAGCGTGCCATCACAGGCAGCTGCCTAGTACACAGCTGCCCATCAGGACACGTGTCCCACATGGAACATGAGTGGATATTGCACACTGACACACAAGCATGTATGGGTGTTCCGTATTGTTGACATGCGAGTCTGTATGACACATGGCAACGTGTGTGTAGACTTCATACCGTACATAGCAGATAGGATATAGCTTAGATACATATGGCATGCTTGTGTGTATACTGCTTTGTGACACATAAGCATGTGTGTGTAAACCACCTAATACTCAAGGCAAAGTTGTTTTGACACGGAAGGGGAAAGAGCTCGTGCGAGGACGCTTCCACTGTTCTCTGAGTGGCTCAATGTTGACATGACTGAATGTCCACAGAAGACCAAGTCACACACAGGTGCTGCACAGCCAGAGCCACCACTGCACACTACCTAGAGACCGCTCCACGACCCCATAAACAAAGTAAGACGAGCTCTTCTTAAATCTGGCATGTGGCTATCCCACTGGAACACTGAAGAAGAAACCATGGGAGTAAGAACCAAAGGAAACGGGCAGCAGGAACATTTAAACACAAAGCTACCAGGAATCACCGTGCAGGACAGTGACCCAAATGAGGCAGTCATTAACACTAGGAGAAACTAAACTGTGGCCCAAGCCACACACTGTTCACGAGAAATCTACTTCAGTTTGAGCTGAAACTAAAAGGATGAAAGATACAAGATACACATACAAAAATTAACACGAAAAAGAGCAGCTACATCACAACCTGACAAAGCAACTTTAGAGTGAAGTTCCAAGAGACGGAGGAGTGCTCGAGCCCTGTCGTACACGAGGGAACTCTCATCCTGGCGGAAAATGACACTGCCGAGTCCCCCGCCGCACAGCAGACTCAAGTGCGTGAAGCAGAACCCGTCAGGGCCGAGAGGCAAAGGACCGCAGTGACAGCCTGCGGAGCACAAGGACCAGCAGACCACCATGACCACCATGACCCGCCCAGGCAGGGCTTCCAGGCCTCTGAACACCACGGACGCTCACTGTGACAGGCCCGTCCTCAGACATGAAAGAACCGCAGCCAACTTCCAGGGGCTGCTGCAATCTGTCAGAGTGTGGTGTTTTTGTTTTGTTTTGTTTAATGCTGACAATTTTAACACAAAGGCAGTAGCACTAAACAAAGGAATTAAAACACTTCTTTATGGGGCAAAGAGCATCAGAGAAAATCTTAAAACACACAGAACTGAATGAAAATGTTGAAACATGCCCAAGCTTCCTGCTTTTGGGGCCAAAGCACAAGGAGGCTGTTGATCAGTATGGCCAGGCTCCACTGAGAGGGGCCCACAAAGCCAAGCAACCTCCCTACAGTAAGACCGCTCAGAGGCCTGACAGATCCCCCGGACGCCTCCTGAGCGTGTGCTGGAGCACCAGTACACCCAGAGACATCCTGAGAACACCCTCTGTATTCCAGTTGGTCCCCGATCTTTAGCATAAGTTATGAAAGTTAAAAGAGTTTAAGGAAAAGCTAGTATGTGAATTGGTGGAAATAGCCCAAAAGGCCTACCCTTAAACTAAGACAAGAATAACCAATTTTGGAAAAGGAACTACCGTTCATCCCTTCCTTGTGATGATGGATCTCTGCCAGCATGTGCCCGCCAAGACATTCTGAATTCTCTGACAAACCCGAGGGCCGACTTGAAGAACCTTCCATGGCCTGACCTGGATAAAATCCTGTTTACAGATGGAGGGAGCTACATCGTTGATGGGATCAAGTGAGCAGGGACTGGCAGCTTCACAAGACCAAGCCACATGGGCCCAGGCACTAGACCATGGAGGCCTAATTGTGCTGACCCAGGCCCCGAGATGGGGCAAAGACAAAACTGTAAACATCTACATGGACCACAGATATACTTTTGGCACTAGCCCTTAATCAGGAAAGGGAACTCTTACCAATCAGCTAAAAAGATCGCACAAGAACTAGTGGGGCCCTTCAGATGCTCCTAGTCCTGGGGAATGAACACTGCCAAACTCCCCAGTATTTGAGTGAGCAAATGTGTCGCAAAAGAACTTGTAGGACAGAGGCCAACTCCAAAGGATGTATACACCTGCCGGCATTGGGACTGAGTTGTGGAGGCACAATTACATCATTGTTCTAGATTTAAAAAGCTGAGTCTCAATGCCACATTTGCATCCAGGTAAACCCAGGACCATGAGGTGAGTCAGCTCTAGGAACTGGACTGCAAGGAAACCCTCCAGAAAAATATTGGGAGATGAATTTCACTGAGATTCCACTGGGAAAATATGGGTACCAGTAGCTCCCTGTGCTAACAGACACCTTCTGTGGCTGGATTGGGTCGTCTTCCACCAAAACAGAACAGCTCAGGTAGCCACCCCCGGTTTGGCCTTCCTCTAACCATGGGGTCCGACAATGGCCCAGCATTCATTGCCCAAATCACACAATTGTTAGCAACATCTTAAATATTAATTGGAAGTTACACTGTGCATACAGGGCTCAGAGTTCAGGACAAAAAAGGGTAAACATGAACGTAAAGGGAACTTTAACTAAGTTAGAGACTGGCAAAAGCTGAATGAGCCTCCTCCCTCTGCCCTCCTGTGAGCCGCCACGCCCCTTATGTACAAGACTTACCCTGCATGACATGTTTAGGGGGCCACTGCTTTTAGTCCCCAAGCAGGGGGGCGAGGAATGGGCTCAGTTAAATAATGATTTCCCCTCAAGTCATTGCAGACTCTACAGGTTGTCCTTTACCTGACTCATGGCTGGTAAAGGCGACACATCCAGAAACAAGGACAGCCCCTGACCCGGAGACTTGGTGCGGATTAAGCAGCAGCAGCCTGCCACCCTTGAGTCACACGGGCCGGACCCCTGCCTGCGACTCCGACCTCTCCAACTGCGGTAACAGCTGCAGGAAAACGGCACTCCACAGACTCGATGCTCTCCTGAGAGACTTTCTAATACCTGTAATCCTGTTAACCCTAACTGCTCCTGGGACAAACAGGGGTGGACTCTCCCTGCACCAACTCGTCAATTTCACTGGGGACTAAGACTTTATGCCTTTGGGTGGGGCCCTCAGGTAGAATTTACTTGGCACATCCTGGAGGCTCGAAATTCCTCCTCAGAGCCCAACACAGTAAGATCTAGAGAAAAAAAAGGTATGAAAGCCTGTCCTCCTGGTGCCTTGGCTGGCCCTAAAATCCTAACATTTCTAGAACTACTTCTAGGCCCGTGTGTTACAAACTGTTTAACAAATAGGTCACCGCCTGTGTCCAGACAGTGAAGCTCAGGGTACTCAGGACCCACTACCAATATATTAATAATCAAAACAGGGAGTCCATGATTTGACTCCCAGGAAGAAAAAAAAAGTGAGGAATGTGACAGTGTGAAAAATTATAGTTAGTGCATCCTATGGTCACCAGTCGGGTTAGACTGACCCTCCTCCCCAGGAAGGAACCAGGTGCTAGGAACAGAGCCCCGCAAAAAGAGTCCAGTGAACGAGGAGCCAAGTCCTGGGAACTGAGCCCCATGAAAACTGGAGCTCAGATTTCCAAACAGTAAGTGAACAAATTAACAGGGACTCTGAACTGGAATCTTCAGTGTCTGACTTAGAATCCTCCCTAAACTCCTGGGCCAGGGTGCTTCTCCAGCACAGACGCGGACTGCTGTACTCTCTGCTTCTGTGCAAATCGCTCCAGAATAATTACAATTCTATCTCTAATCAGAGAAACCTCAAGGAAAGAGAAAAGCTAAGAGAAAATCGACAAAGCTGGTTTGGGAGTTTATTCTGCTGGTTACCAGGGCTCACCACCTGCTCACAGCCCTCTCCAGCCCCTTCCTTAGGACTTCATAGGCTAACTATGTGAAACAGAGAATTAATGTTAAACTCTCATCATAACCCCATTCCTGATGGTGACAATGAGCCAAAGGCAGGGGAAATGTGGAATCCAGTCACAAAATGGAGTCATTCTGGCTCAGGCCTGCCTACATTTGCCATCTGATCTCTGTGCTTCTCTACAGGATGTTTCGCCAGCTTCCTGCCCTTTGGATCAGAGCACAAGGTGCAGCACGCCCTGCCAGGGACCCTCGGGTTCAGGGACTGATATTGTAGGTCTTGCTACTGTTCCCGAAGCTGCCTCCCATGGCTGCCCAACTTGGGCAGCTTGTTCCCATGGCTGTCCCCAACTCACCTGGCTACCTAAATTACCCACTCTATACAAAGCCTTGTACCCCTCATCCCGGAGTCACTCTGAAAGGAGAGCTGACCCCAGTCGGTTGGCATGCATTGCAGAGTTGTCTGGGCTGCACTTCGTGGGTTGGATGCAACAATACATGGACTGCATCTAACAGAGTGTTGAGGGAAGAAGTCACAGCACTCGAGGAGACACGGAATGAGTCAATACCCAAGCCCAGTGATCTGACCTCCCACCTGAACAACCAGAAAAAGAAGAACTATTGAAGATGTCAAGGAGGCTGGTAGCAGGAAAGTCAGGGACACGAAAGCAGTTCTATTGGTGGACTTGCAAGCAGGCGGGTGTGGGCCAGGGACCTGGGTGATACCTGGCTACAGCCACACGTCCTTGTCTCTGGGAGCATTGTAAGATAATTCTAGGACTTTAAAAACACTGAAATTTGATAAAATGTGTGTTCTGTCTTCTAATGAACAACTACCAATGTTCTGTGGTTACAGAGATATAAGCAAAATGGATAACTCCTCCCAGAAGCTCCCCTGGGCACTGCCAGCCCATGACCACTCCATAGGATGCGAGGCTATGAGGTCCCAAATGCTGATCCACAGTGGATCCTGTGAGGTCCTGCCCTAATACAACCTGGGTTCGGTTCCTTGTGTCTGAGGACAAGCAGATCCAGTGCTCCTCGGAGTCAACATGAGTGAGGTGCCTTCCAGCCGGTGGCTGGAGCTGCTGTGTGTGGGGCGAGAGTCTCAGGGCAGAAGAGGTGACCTGCGCTGCTGCCAAGCCGACAGATGCTCCTCTGGGCCTGAGTCAGCAGCAGTCTCCCTGAGTGGTCTCCATGCAGCCCATCCAGAGTCAGAGAAGAACTCACCTGCCCCAGCTCACCCGTCAGGCTCTCCCCTGATCTCTCACCTGGAACCTTACACAGGGCTGTGGTCCCTGGACAAAAACAACTTTCCCATCAGAGGGGTTTCTCAGTTGGCCGCCACCCAGCTGTGCTGTGCTGTAGGAGACCCCACTACATGCAGTCAGCGACACTCCCAGCCACAAGGCCTTGTCACACCCCGTGGGGAGTGGCCCCCACACTCTGAAGAGCCATCATGATTGCAGTTACAAGGAGCTGGCCAAGAAAACAAGAGTTCCCTGAGGGCTCTGTTGCAGCTGCAGAGCCCAGTCAGGCTGGGGAGTGGAGAAAGACCTTATCTGTGACCTCAGCAGCCCTGTCTGTCCCTCCCCTGCCCCACCTGTCCCTCCCCGTCTGTGGTCTCCCCTGCTCCATCTGTCCCTCCCCAGTCCAGACTGCATCAGTCTTGGCTGTGAACTATGTCAGCCTATATGTTAACTACATTTGCAGCCATTTTGATTGTGTGAAATGTCACAGACTTAAAAAATGATTGTATTATTTAAACCCAAGCCCAAATTATATTCAAATAAAATTCTCTTCATGGGAAAGGAAGAAAATCTGCATCCTTCTGCATAAAAGTATACAATCTTGTGTTCAGGTCTTTTAACAGACTTTCCTCCTCTGCATTTATTTCTGCAGTAACCGGCACTCGGGCTCATTCTTAGATCCTGCTCTAAATTGTGAACCAAGCAGGATCTGTGTTGTGTCCATTCTACAGTCAAGAAACCGATGCTTGGAGGGGTTGGGAGACCCTCTGCAGCCTGGAGGGCCACCTGAGAGGCCACCTCGGGCTGTCCTGTGCAGCACGGGTCCCGTCTGTGACCTTACAGCCCCCGCCCCGTGAGACGGGCTCCAGCAGAGGCAACGTGCACTGGCCACCCCGGGGGCCTTGTCCAGGGTGGCCCCGCCTTGGGTGACCCTCATATCATGCAGAGTGAGGTTCAAAACATAAAAAGCTCGCTGGGGGTCCCATGTACCTAGGGCCACAGGTGGGATCCCACGAGGACCCACTCAGCTGCTTCCCTGGTCCAGGCCGATTGGGCTGCTGTTTGCGTCCAAACCCAGAGCACATTCTGGAGAAAGTGTTTCCTAAAGGAGACAAAGACTGCCTGTTGCTGCCTCGCCCTGGTGACGTCTCCATCAGCTCCATGGAACGTGCATTGTGCCAAATTCATACAGTTTTAAAACTTTTAAGGTTTGCAGGATAAACATCTCCACCCATGAAACTGAGGTGCGGAGCGGTCATTGCAGGTCACCTTTCTTCTGAAGGGAACCCCCACTTGAGAGCTGGGGTCTGCCTCCACAGCCACCTGACAACACCTGAGGACCCTCACTGCACTGCTTCTGCACCCTGCCTGCCGGGAGAGTCTGAAGCAGAAGCCTTCCAGGCCACGCCCAGTGCAGGAAGACAGACAATCCTGAAGAACAGGGCCAGAGTCCAGAAACGCTCTTTCTCTTTGACTAAACCCAGGCTGGCCGCCGCGGGCACGGGGAAGGTTTAGGGGACATTCCTTCACACAGCCGGGCTGGGCTCCAGAGCCCACAGTTTGATGTCCAGGCCACTCCAGCAGAGGGCGCCGTAGGACCAGCCTGGGTCCAAGGGCATCTCGAGCTGGGAATCTGGTCAGAACCACCATCCCCTTTCCTGCAGCTACTCTGCTCCCTGGACTGCAGAGCCACGTGCCCCGTGCCTGCTCCACTGCCCTGGGCACAGGCCCACCCTGCGGCACCTGCAGCTGTCACCTGGACAGACTAGACCCACTCGCTCGTGGGGAGCTGGGCTCTGCTCAGGCCACAGGAATGCTGCCGCTGCGGAGACTGACCAGGAATGGAACCGAGTCCCCTGTGGCGGCCCCGTGCTGTAGACACAGGCCAAACAGGGACTCTTCCGGCCAGCCCACCGGCCCGCGCTCACGCCTCCCGTTCCTTTACACCGTCATCGCGCTAGGAAAGCCCCCTTCCAGTCTGCTGTTTCTTCTTTTTAAAAATTATAACTAGGGGGCCCGGCGCGGTGGCGCAGTGGTTAAGGTCCTCGCCTTGCATGCCCGGGATCCCATATGGGCGCCGGTTCTATCCCGGCAGCCCCGCTTCCCATCCAGCTCCCTGCCTGTGGCCCGGGAAAGCAGTGGACAAGGGCCCAAAGCCTTGGGACCCTGCACCCGTGTGGGAGACCTGGAAGAGGCTCCTGGCTCTGGATCGGCATAGCATCGGCCGTTGCGCTCACTTGGGGAGTGAAACATCGGACGGAAGATCTTCCTCCCTGTCTCTCCTCCTCTCTGTATATCTGACTTGCCAATAAATAAATAAATCTTAAAAAAAAAAGTGGGCTACAGAGAGAGGAAGAGGGGGAGAGAGATTTTCTGTGCACTAATTCACTCCTAGAATGGCTACAAGCACCAGAATTGGTTAATCTGAAGTCAGATCTCCCACGTGGTGCAAGGACCCATCTACGTGGTTATCTGCTACTGCTTTCCCAGACACATTAGCAGGGAACTAGACCACAGACTAGAACTGGGCCCGTTGGGGATGCCAGCACCTAAGGCAGAGGATTATCCCGCTATGCCACCATACACCTCCCCCCCCATATTCTAATAAGGCATGCTCCATGGAATGATTCCCAGAGTGAACCAATCCCTCACACTTGGGATCAAATTTACGAGGTAATGGTAATTGGTTTGCTAGTATTTTCTGGAGAATTTCTACATCTATATTTATAAGGATACTGCTCCACAGATTCATTTTCTTATTTTGATATTATGGTATCACTAACTTCTTGTCATAAGGTGTGCGTGTTTACTCTGTTTCAGACTGTGAGAACTTGGTGTCAGTTTTATTCAAACACCTGGTAGAGGGGCCAGTGCCATGGGGCACACAGGAGGGCAGCAGAAGATGGTGCAGGGTTTGAGCCTCTGACCCAGATGGAGCTGCAGATTCCTGCCCAGCCCGGCCCGACCCAGCCAGCGCGGCCGTTTGCGGAGTGAGACAGTGGATGTGACCTCTCTCCAACACGGAAGTAGAGCAGCGAATCCTCTGGCACCCCCACTCAGTCTTGCTTTCGTCACACTTATCTTATACAAAACAAACGTTCCTGCTTCCTGCCCCAGTTTAGCATATGTCATCTGCTAACATCGGAAGAGTAAGCATTGCATCATGCCCTGCTCTAATCTCCGCCGTTCTCTGCTTTCCTGAGCATGCCCTGGGTCTCCTGCAGGGACCTTGGCCCAGTGGTCACGTCTTCCGAATCCCCGTCAGTGTGGTGTCAAGCCCTAACCTTTATCTTTTGTGACACACCTCTTCATCTTTTTCAAGACAAAAGAACTAAAATATTTAGCTCCACAAGTAAATTTTAACATTGGTTGATTCAACTTATATACTAAGTACTCTTTGCCCCCATTTTACATCTAGGACACAAAACAAATGCTTCAAACGGCTTGCTTTATCACTTTTCTGAAATCCAGCATTAGGTTTACAACAAGCCCTGACCAAGGACACACGGACAGCGCTTGTCATGGTGTCCCATGGTGAGGTAGACAAAAAGGTGGCCGCCATCTGTGTCCTCAGGTCACTTACTGCTGAACACTGCAGGGAGATTCAAACCACAGCACTGACAACAGGAGACGCCACCTTGCTGATGGAAATAGTCTAACGTTAGCTTCCTGCTGTAGTGGTGGTTCCACAAACACGTACGGAATGAATGACATAATGGACACCACTTACAGAATCACAACTGTCAGTGCCCCATCCCGTGACCTTGCAGGACTGTCCACACGTGCTGCCCACCTCCTCCTCGGGTCCCCGGGTCTCACGGTGCCTCGACAGTTGGCAGGCCACACATGCAGTGAGCGAGCACGCCTACGGAGTCCTGTTCACATGGCATAGGAGGCTCACAGGGTTCTGGCAAAATGATCTGCATGGTCAGGGTCAGGGTTAGGGTTAGGGTTGTTCGGCTTTGGGCTTCAAAGAAAGCGCAGGGCGATGAGTGCATTGGACACAAAAAAAACCTGAAGAGAGTAAGTGTTCGTCACCAGAGAGGCACCAAATGAGAGGACATGAAAGAGCTAGGAGACACGAAGTCACAATCAGAACTCTCAAGTCAGAAAAAGGACAAAAGGGGAGGCAAGGCAGATGCCACAGCTGACAGCTTGTCACCCTCTCTGGCCCGGGTCTGCCGCTTCCCCCCATGGGGTGTGTGTGCATGCGTGTGTGTGTGTGTGTGTGTGTGTGCCTGCCTCAATCCATGCTTCGCATGGTCTCCAATTGTTATCATAAGAGCATTACTCATCACCTCAAATTGGACATGTCATTAGTAAAAATAGATATGGTGAGTATTCATGTCTTTCACGATCTTATCATTCCTTCAGCAGATATTTACAAGTCTATTTACATCTGAAGAGTCACACAGTAATAAGAGATTATGGTCACAGTGCATTGGCATTTGATGAACTACACCCGACGAAGGAACCGTGACTGCTGTAGTAAGTTGGCAGTCTCCTGGAAGCAATGCCATTGTCCAGCCACTGAAGAAAGGACAAATGCAAGGGTGGAGTCCTGTACTGGAATCTACACAGCAACGAGAATGAACACCCACGCCACAAGGGCACCTCTCACAACCTAAGGTTAGGCAGAAGTCACACGCAGGAACGC
The DNA here is from genome assembly GCF_017591425.1 of Ochotona curzoniae. Taxonomy (NCBI): domain Eukaryota; kingdom Metazoa; phylum Chordata; class Mammalia; order Lagomorpha; family Ochotonidae; genus Ochotona; species Ochotona curzoniae. The sequence continues at coordinate 7,876,235 of NW_024465654.1, read as the reverse complement.
AAGCTGCTCGAGACCCTGGGCTGCACTGGCGTCCACGGGATGCTCCTAAGACAGCGATCCACAATGGTATGCTAGCGATATCCTGATTTCTGACTGACCAGTGACGGATGTACCCGTATGCTCCATTACAGCATGATCTATAATGAGACCCTACTGATGCAGGCATATAATGATATGCAAGCAATATACCGATCCACAATGACACACTGCTGGCATCTGCCTCAGTAATGATGTGCTACTGACAAAACAATAAACACGTTCATGACATCAGTCACTAGTGCATACTGCTGCTGTTTTGATCTACAGTGCTACACTAGTTGTATGAGTTAGCATACACTCTTGTCACACTGATCTGTAACGATACACTAGGATCCCTAAGGATCTAACATATGGATCTGACGCAACATGCCCCTGGAGGTGCCTTGGAGGAGAGCGAAGGCCTTCCCGGTGTCTGACTTGCTGTCTCGCCATGGAGTGGCCAAGGGGCACCCATGTGACAGTTTCCTCGAGCACAAAGGCGGTGTCGCCATGGTGTGGCTGTTCCTGGCGTACCGTGGAGCTGCTGTGTGGAACGTACGATGCGCTCGGCTCACGGGGACGTGGGAGAGCTGAGCTCCGGATTGAGAGATTTTGCCAGTGACTACTGTCTAGCTGCTGAATTCCTGCTCATGTGTGACAGAAAATGATGTTATTTATGTCACAAAGCTCAAAGAACTCACTTAGTGATCACCAATTTTAAAAGAAAGGCCAACGAAGAGTACGACATTGCAGCTGAGTCGGCAGCTCTTCCTCAGCACACACAGATAACAGGAATTCTGCAATAAAAAGCTCTGCCGTGCAATACGGTCTCCTCAGGAAAAGAAACGCACACAGGCATTTTGGAGACGCTGGGTCTCCTTGCGTTTTTATGTCTAAACATGACAGATTATAGCTATTACTATGAATTATACATGTATTTCCTTACACATCAATTATGACTTTTTTTCTGTAAAAAATAGAGGTAAAGGAGAATATAATTAACACAAATTATTTATTCACACACACGTGCATAGATCAAAACACACGTACCTGTTACTACAGACCCTGATCACATATGCAGTTTCTGTTATACCTAGAGATATTTAAAATACTCTGATTAAATAAAAGCTTTTACCATGGGGGTGATATCTACCACACAGCAAAAGGATTCAGAGGGCTGAGGGCAGAGGCAGGCAGCAGAGCACGGAGGTCTACACAGGAGAGCGCACACAGCAGCACCGTCTGTCCACACAGAGCAGCAGTGTGTCTACCCAGGAGGACTCTCCGTGTCCAGCGGCTGCCGGTGCAGGTCACGCAGTGTAGACGGCCTACGAGGCCTCCAGCCGTCCAGGCCGGGCCTGCCCGCAGTTCCCTGTCCACCCAGCAGGTGGCACAGCCTGCCCATCCCACGCTGCTGCCCGCGGGTCCACTCTGGCCTCCCGTGTCCTGAGGTGTTAGTGTAGGTAAATGTTGGAATAATAAAATGCTCTGTTAGAATGACAGTGCATTAGAATGCTAGAACGGAATGTTTTTGTTGGGCGGTGCGAGATTCCCTTGTGCTGAAATAACTGCTACTTCGCCAGGCCAGGAGGCGCCTGGACTCTGGGAGGATTCCGCCTTAGCGATGAATCTGTTCTTCGCTGCCCCGCAATGTTGTGAACCCAGGCGCAGGGGGGCACGGCGGCACGGGCGCACTTCTTTCCCGGTCCCAGGAACAGGAGGGAGATTGCGGTGTGAGAGTGGGATGAGCCATACAGATAGCGAGCATGGGAACGGAACAGGCTCCCTGGGCCTGAAGGCCAAAAACTGAACACGCCTAAGGTTGCTACTTTTGATGTATTTCCCAGCCCCAAAGGGCCTATAGCTTCTGTCTGGGGCTGTTCGGGGTCCGACCACCCGCTTGGCCGGCCTGCGTGCCCCAAGTGCGGTCTGACCCAATAAACCGGCGCAATAAACTCTGCATTACCAGGGAGACTCTCGTTCTCTGGGGGCTGACTAGCTGCACCCTGACTCCAAGGGGCGGAGCAGCCACGCTGCCCACCATGCCCACGCTGCCCACGCAGTGGCGAGGAGCTCCCGAGCAGGCGCTGCGTGTCAGATTCGCCGTTTGCCAGGAAAAGAATAACTCAGCCAAACATATGAAAAGATTTGATTTTCGGCACCTCGGCCACGGGCTCCCCTCCCCCCGCAGCAGCCGGACGGGAAGGAGTGGGCTGCAGAGGAAGAAGAGCGCGGGAGACACGGGGAGGGGGCTCCTCAACTCTCCTTGCCACGGAAGCCTGGCTGGCCCGACTGGGGGAATGGGTCTGTGCCCCTCCCTGGTGCAGCGATGGTCTCACTGCCCGAGGGGCGCGCAGGAACTCCGCCGTCCGTCCCGAGTTTGGTGCAAGGCGAACTTCGCCCTTCTCTGATTACCGTGGTGGCCATCACTGACCCGCGTGGCGCTCGCCGTGCACTGCCCGTTCTTTGTCATCCATTTTACAGTGCCTCAGAAAGTTCTGGAACATCGGAGCAGTCCGGTCCTGGCGTATTGTCTCCACAAGATGGCGCCCGGGCCAAGGCCGGGCACCCAGGCCGCCATTTCCTTAATGTTTTGGCGGGCTTGAGATGGCCACGTGATCTCAGGGGTCGGAGGTCAGGATGCCAGGGTGCCCAATCCCAAGCTGCTCTCTGGCGCCTGCGCTCTAGAGTCCAGGCCTCCCAGGAGCCTCAGCACGCATGCGCACAGGCCTGCGCAGTACAGGTCCAGACTGGCCGGCTGCCGCGCAGGTCACCGCGTTGGCCCTGGTGTTGTTTTCCTGTTCCTAAAATGGATGCCGTTCTCGAAATGGCGCCGAACGCCTGAGGCCGGCCCTTGCTCCGCCCCTCGGCCAATGGCGCCGCCTCGGAGCCCCCACCCAGCCCTCCATGCTGCGGAAGGGCAGCCGGAGCCGGACCCTGAGGGATTGCCGCGGACACGTCAGCGGCTCCAAATGTGCCGTGAAATGTCGGAAAAGCCCGCGGACGGAGGCCCAGTTGAGCTCCACGGCCTCGGGCCGAGTCAGGGCTTTGTCAGCGTCCACCGGAGGCCGGGACAGGGACGGCCGAGCCTGCTGTCCACGCAGCTGCCCGGCACGATGGCACGGGGTGTAGCACGGCACAGGACGGGCCGGGGCGGGGACGGCAGGGAGGGTGCCACGTGTGGATTCACAATGGCGCCCGCTTCCCTCCCCCCCGGGTGCGGGTGCGTCCAGCTACCCAGGCGCCCCACCCCCAAGTGAAAAAAAAATTGGAGGAACGCCGAGAGCCCACAGCAGCCTGCGCGGCTGAAAGGCAGTTTCGCCGTGGCAGAATGCCCGACCTGCCTCCTGATGAGGTGATTTTTACCTCAAAGACCTAGTCCCCCTAACGCCAGCAGCTTCACCAAGTACAACTGGACAAAGTCGAGTTGTGCCTAAGGCTGATGGGCTCACGGGGAAGACGCTGGACGCATGAAGCACAAGCGAGTCTTCACGGGCTGACCCAAAACCAGTGAATTCAGGAGCTGAATCCTTTATCTGCAGGAGATCAGTAAAATAACTGTTCTACGCATGTCCACGCACACAGGAGAGGCACAGTGAAAAACTCGTTTACACAAGGTTGAAAGCCTGTTGCTGCACACACCAATACATCTGAGTGTATGAAGCTATGCCACCTGTGTGCCAGAAACAGGGCCAGCCATGCCTTCTGGGAGGGGGTGCTGGCTGGGGACTGCCTCAGCCTCAGCCTGGGGGAGTCACAGAGGTGTTTGATTTGCCTTAATTCATCAGGTGAAATACTCAGGTGCATTTAAAAATACATATTCTGTATTTCAGTTTTAAAAAATTGCTAATTAATTTAAAAGTCCTCTCAGGACAAAATATTCAGTGAGAATAAGAAACAAAACACAAGTAAAGGGCCCAGCGCGATACTGTAGTGGTTAATATCCTCACCTTGCATGCCCTGGGATCCCATATGGTCGCTGGTTCTAATCCCGGTGGCCCCAATTCCCATCCAGCTCCCTGCTTGTAGCCTGGGACAGCAGTTGAGAATGGCCCAAATCCTTGGGACCCTGCACCTGCGTGGGAGACCCGGAAGAGCTCTTGGCTTCAGATTGGCTCTGTTCTGGCGTTGCGGCCGCTTGGGGAGTGAATCATCGGACAGAAGAGCTTCCTCTCTGTCTCTCCTCCTCTCTGTATATCCGCCTTTCCAATAAAAATAAATAAATCTTACACACACACACACAAAGTAAATGGCTGTGATTCTTGAGCTCACTGCATGCAGAGAACTACACCACACACTTCCTCACTGACCACCCCACTATATTCCTGTGCTGCCAGTAAGGAGAGCCACCCCGAAAGTGGAGAAGGGACCCCCGGGGGTCAAATAGCAAGGAGACCTGGTTCCCAGCCACTATACAGAGTAACTCCCAAGACAACTGAATCTATGTTGACCGCTTGATGTTGAAGTTATTCTAAAACTTAAAAAATTTCCAAACTTGGCAAGTATGAAAGCTTTTTTAAATTACCATTTCATCAATACAATTGTTCTGCAACAGAAAAAAAAAATAAGCATTGAAGTAGCAGAAGTTCATTATGTCTGAGTTGTGGAGTATTCTTTAAAGAAAATTAGTCTTCAAATCCTTACTTTCCTTATTAAATAAATAAATACATACATGCCAGGAATGAGAACTTTCTGTGGCTCAGCATTTGAGACTCACTGTGCACATCAAGGCTGGAGGCAGGGGACTGTCCCAACAGGTTTTATGATGACAGAATAACTGCCACCCTAATCTGAGGAACATAAGTAGTTGAAGATGACCAACGGCTTACTCCCCAGATAGCTGTAACAGCCAGGGCTGGGCCAGGCAGAAGCCAGGAACTTTGGGCCTTCTGTAAGAATAGCAGGGGTCCAAGAACTGGGATTACCTTTGCTTACTTTTCCTAGTTCATTGGCAGGGAGCTGGATTGGAAGTAGAACAACTGGGAACTAAATCAGAGCCCATACTAAGGTCAGTGCCACAGGTGGCAACTTAACCCACTGCATCACAATTCTACTATTCTTACTATTTTTTTATTTATTTGAAAGTCAGAGTTACAAAGAGTTGGAGGATGGAGGGGTGGAGGAAAGGAGAGAGGAAGAAAGACTTATTTTAGAAGGATTCTCTTCTTATGATAAAAAATGTCTTCCATGTTTTAGCTGGTATCATAGTCAAGATTAAGACACTAAAAACTTGTTATTAAAGAAAAAACTTAGCACCTATTAAAGCAAAAGCAAATAGAAATATGGTTGATATTCCTTATTTGACTCTGGGGTCAGGTGGGTTCCAGAATTTATGACTACAGATTTTGGGAAAGGTCATTTATTGTATGTTGTATAATCACAAAATCAGTGGCATTCTGCCATCACTGGTATTTCTACATTAAAATGTGTGAATGCTCACACAAAGCAGATCCACTTGAACCACGAGCAGCCTCATGTCTTTCCCAGTTAAGTTCTGACTGCAGTTCAGAGGTTGCTAACCAGGATCCAGCAGGGTTAAACAATGGTTTCTAGCAATGTGTTGCCCAGACACCCACAAGAACCCTCAGGAAATGAGACTTACAGGGGTGGCCACTTAGAGAATCAATCACTTCAGTACATGCCAGGGAACTCAGAGAACATGATACAACCCCAGGACAGAAACATACCAGCTAACAGAAATTTATGGTGGAGGGGTGGGGAGAGCATTTTTAGCACTAATTTTAAAACTTACTAAAGGATATGACATACACTAAAAATAATTTAAACAAATCCAATTTAGCTTGATGAGAAGACATATGTGGAGCTGTCATTAATAAAGCTGATATGTTTAAGGTCCACACAGTTTCCAAGATATCTTTAGGGGAAATTTGATTTAAAAAATACAAATTTTCCTGAGAAAATAACAGGAAGAAATAGGTTTTTACAAAAGAAATAATAATGCAGGATTGGCATATTATTTCACTAACCTGTATGACAAAGCATGTCCCACCTCTACAGTAACCATGCAGAAAGGAAATGAAAGCAACAGGTACCCACTCAGAGCCATCGCTGGAGCCTCCACATCCATCCTGAGCATCATGCACAGCAGTGCAACCAGTCCTCCTTTGTGCATTGTGCCAAGAACACCAGTCAGCAACTGCAGGCAGTGCCTCAGCCCACAGTCTCCTTCTTCAGCTTCAACCCCACAGAAGCTCCAGCAGTGTAATATCTTCATGGAGCATTCAAGTTATTATCTAGGTAACACCTTCATGCTAGACATGCATATCTAAAATGCTACTAATATTAATAAATCACACAGAAAGAAAAACCTGTCCCTATGCAAGGTTTATCTTCTAGTGTTCAAGCAGACTTCAAAAAGTCCCAGGAAAATGGAATTAAAAGACAGTTTTATCTTGGTGCTAAACAGTTTTGAAATCTGCGCAGGCTTTCAGAGTCTGCCTGTCCTGGGAACTTCCTGCAGGCCCCTCCTAGCTCCTGCCAGAGTGATAGGGAAAAGCGCTGAGAACACCTGCTCTGCCTGCTCCACACTTGGGGATCTTCAGCCCCGAGACTTCCAGTAGCACCACTGTGCACTCACAGTTCATCCTCCTAGGTGCTCTGGGTGCCAGTGCCAAGTGAGAATAGCATCCCAGTGCAAAGCCATCCTCCCACCATTGCTACTGTTGGACAAGCGGAAGTTCCCATGCAGTGGAGAACAAGGCACCTCCTGCAACATGACCCTTGACTCTTCTGGCTTCCCCACAGTTGGGCCCCAACTGATGGGCATTCAAAGGGGAGCCCCCAGCTTGCACCTGCAGACCCACACCATTCTCACAGCCCCATCTTTCTCACAGTGAAAGATGTTTCTACCTCTGTTCCAAAACGTCTGCACAGCGAGAATACAGGACATCAGGCACAAGATTGAGAATGTGTCCATCATGCAAAGTGATTTTCCTCTAAGCAGCATTTGTGGTGAAACGTGAACTCAAACAAATGGCATCTTCTTTAGCGGCAAACTCTGATACAGAGGATGACAAGGTGTTAACTGATGTAGTGCAGCAAACGAGCAGGGCATGGTTACTCAGGGCTGGGCAGTCTGACATCTTTAGAAATACCAGGTGTTGGATGCCCCATTTTTATTTTAAAATATATACTCAGAGATGTATTGCTTGATTTGAAAAGCAGAGAAGCAGAGACTGGTAAAGTCAGACAGACAGAGCTCTTCCATCTGCTGGCTCACTCCCCAGATGTGCCCCACAGCCAGGCCTGGGCCAGAGTGAAGGGGGAAGACAGGGTCTGGATCTTGTCCCTGGGCAATAGAGGCCCATTCTATGGAGCACCATTGCTGCTTCCCAGAGCAAGACCAGGCAGCTGGATAAGAATCAGTGTAGGGGCCAGTGTTGTGGAATGAGCTGCCTATAACACAGTACCCTGTATGGCTACCAGTTCAAGTCCCGACTTGAACTTTCAGTCCAGTTCCCTGCTAATGCACCTGGGAAGGCAGCAGCAGATGATCCAAGGGCCCTTGGGGCTTGGTCCTCTGCACCCACACGGGAAACCTGGAAGAAACTACAGGCTCCTGGCTTCAGCCTGGCCCTGCCCCAGCCAACTGAGGCCACTTGGAGACTGAGCCAGCAGAATAAAGATCTCTCTCCAGTCTGCCTTTGAAATAACTACAATAAATCTTTAAGATAAAAAAATATCATTCGTGGGGAAAACCCAGAACCAGGACACTCTTCTAGCATAGACAATTAAGTGGGACTGAGTGCTGCCTTCCTGTATGCAGCGGGGTCCTGAGCGGCTTGAGAACTGGGGCACTGAGGTGGGTTCATCAAAGGACAGAGCCCAGGATGGCCGTGTCACCATGGCGTCCATGGTGTTCCCTGAGACACACAGTGCAGTGGCAAAACACCCCTGGACCAGGATGTGCAGGGTCCAGGGTCCATGGGGCGGGGAGTGGAGTTGTCCCATCCCAAGTTGGGTGACTAATCTGCTATGAAGCGGAGCCTGAGAGCCAGACACAAGGCCTTTCCTCTGCTAGCTTGTTGGAGCTCAGATATTCTGCAGTGATTCCTGCTGGCAGGGTTGGGGCCTCAACCTGCAGCACTTACTTGGTGTGAGCTGCCTTGAGCCACCCTGCCCTCAGCTGTCATACTCTCTCCAGCGGGAACCAGGTGAGTTTAATTATGGGCCTTCCACATCTGCTGGATGCCATGCCCACTGCCCTTGGGAGATGACAGGAACTAGGCAGGGATCAGCAAGAATACGATCCTTGGCCGAGTGTGGGTTCTGTCTTCTCCATCACCACCTCCGGGATCCAGGAGAACAGTAGGCACTCAGTGAAGGCTCACATGGCAGGACTGGAGGTTGAGGGGGCCAGTTTAGAGTCAGCCCCTTTACAGTCTGCATTGGGGCCTCCTGGTTGCACAGCATCGGGCAGGCAGGGCAGGCAGGGCAGGCAGGTGAGCAGTGTGGGCCAGCCCTCAGAAAGCACCTCCTGCCCCAGCTGTTTCTGCAGAATGTGTGGCCTGGAATCAAGACACGACACACTGCACTTGCAGATGGTAGGGGTGGGCATTCGGCACTGCAGTTAGAACGCTGTGCACGACTCACGGCCCCCATCCGAGCATCTGGGGTTCAAGTTCCCAGCCCTCTTCCTGACTCCAGCTCCCTATTGGGGCACATTCTGGGAGGCAACAGTGATGGCTCCATTCACTTTGGGACCTGGGACGAGGTTCTAAGTCCACATCAGCCACTGAGAACATTTAGGCACGCCATAGTGGACCAGCTCGCTCTTTCTCTTTCTCTTTCTCTTTCTCTTTCTCTTTCTCTTTCTCTTTCTCTTTCTCTTTCTCTTTCTCTTTCTCTCTCTCTCTCTCTCTCTCTATTCTCTCTCTTCTCTCACTCTTCTCTCTTCTCTCTCTCTTCTCTCTCTTCTCTCTCTCTCTCTCTCTCTCTTCCTCTCTCTCTCTCTCTCTCTCTCTCTCTCTCTCTCTCTCTCTCTTCCTCTCTCTCTCTCTCTCTCTCTCTCTCTCTCTCTCTCTCTCTTCCTCTCTCTCTCTCTCTCTCTCACACCGGTGAGCCCCGGGAGACCTCTCCCAAGGTGGCACTCTCACCCTGCTTCCCCTATACTCGGCCTCCCTGCCCCCAGCACACCTGTGCATGTCTCCACTGGTTTACATTCTTCTGCATCAGTGTCATTTCAAAGATGCTGTATAGGACAGGTGTGTGGTTCAGCATGCCAAAGTGGCTGGGTTTTGTTCTCAGCTGACCATCTATCCAACTACCTGCTGACTTCACAGGGCCAGGGGGTGAGGCAAAACAAATGGGGTCCCACACCATCACTTGGGTTCCGAGCAGCGCCAGATCCTGCCTGGTCTGCAGGGAATGGGGGGTGCTGTCTGTGTCGCCCTCTCACAATTCACCCTCACTCCCTACTTCTCAGATGAATAAAAATAAGTTAATTTTAAAATCTTTCTTTGCTGGTTTCTTATTCTAAACCACAGTTGCTATCCCTTTTCACAAGAATGAAAACTTTCAGCCAATTAGTCAACCTCTCTTTCTCTCTCTGTCCGTCTCTAAGGAGGCCTGACCTGGCCACTGACGAAAACCCTAGAAAGACCCTTCCTGGGTATAGGGCAGTGCCACCACTGGGAGCCTTGATGGAAAAAGGACATGAAGCCAACAGGGAGGGTTGGAAGGCCATGCTGAGCTGCTAGCCAGGGCTGGGGGAGGGACATGGGAAGCAGCCAGTAGCAGTCCAAGCAAGCCATGGCATGGCATGAGCTGTGGTCTCCTCGCATGACTGTGTTTCCAGGGCAAGCAGACAGCTCTGAATCTGTGTAAACCTGCTTGTGCCCAAGCAGCCCTATGTGACGGGGTGCAGGTTGGGGGCTGAGAGAACCACCAGACCTTGCAGAGGTGGCCCTGCCTGCTTTGCCATGTTCCTGCATCTTCTGCGGTGGCTGTGACTGATAGACCCAACACGGCAGCCAGGCCCGGCCCTCAGAAACAGAACAGTGCCACACACCCCTCCTGGACAAAATGAAAACAATTAAATGCAACACCTTCCCTGCTTGGTTGAGTTCTGTTTCAGAACACCCTCTGGATGGACTGTGGTGTAGACCTTCTCTGAGTCCCCTGCAATCAGATGAACTGTGGTGTAGACATTGTAGTGTAGGCTGTGGACATTGGCTTGCAAGGCACTGAGCTTTCCATCCAAGGGTACGCCTCCTTTGTGGTGAAAATATCAGCTTTCCATTGTAGGAACTGGCGGCCCTAAAACAACTCCCTTTGTCTGCAGCCAGAACCCTTGGCCCAAGCATATTATTATCTTAGTCATCTATTTCATAAAAATAACAGCATTTGATCAAAATTAAGTTAGGGTTCTTGATAAGCTGGGGCCTTCACAGTTTGTTTTCACTCTTCTCTCCTCTGGGGCTAACCCTGTGTTTTAGGAGATGGAGGAAGGTTACCGAATGAAAACACCATTTGCTGCTTTGGCCAGTTTTCCAGCACCACGCTTCTGGGATGTGACTCCTGGAGTCACCAGGATCCTTAGAGGTCATTTGGTCTCATGGACAATCAGGCCAAGAGAGGTCGAGCTGCTTGCCCAAGGCAACAGCCAGAGCCAAAGGCTGCCACTCCTGTCCTCTGACAGTGCGTGGGCCAGCGTCCGATGTGTGAGCTATAGCCTATGCAGCTGACAGGCCAGAAAGGCCACATCTTAGACCAGCTTACACAGTCAGCTCACCTGGTACACATTTCATAACCAACCCACACTGGGAGCTATCTCTTCCTAGAGAGGTATCATCTTGCATAAAACCAGCACTTTGTAAGTCACACCATCCTGTTTCCTGACACACTACACCCTTCCAATCAAGGCTCTTAATTGGGAAGGAACTCAAGATGAACCTGGGAAAATAGAAGGCCAGGGTGGGAAGGCCAAGGCCTGTTGACCATGGCAGCCTCAAGCAACTGTTCCAGGGATGAATGCAAGAACAGGAAGTAGACAGCCCCACCCGGCAGCACGCAGACTAGAGCTGGCAGAGGCCCAGCCTGGGGCGTAGGGTGGCTCCTGGGCAGTCAGGAACACGCCCAAGAATATCTGTAGGAGGGCTGGTTTTGAACACCTTCAAATTACTAATGACTTTAATAACATCCCCCATCCTTCCCCTAACTGCGGGGATTCTAGAACTCCATGTTCTTTAAGCACTCTGACATTTCAGTAGACTTTTCAGATTTCACCCAAATCTATTTTTCCCCCATTTTCTAAGGTGAATAATGAAAACACCTATAGGCAGTGACTAGTGAACACTAAAGTCCTGTTGTAGCAGCAGACAGCACCCCACATTAGCCAGCTCACGTGGCACCGAACCCAGCTGCACACAAGCCCAGGCACCCATACCACCTGGTCCCAATATACATGGAGCCCAACACATAGCTTTAAAAAACCCCAACTGGAAAAATAAAGGGGCAGTGGTTTGCATCCCTCAAGTGCTGACCCCCTGGGCAGAAGGACCTGCGATAGCCTGCCCAACTGCTGCTGACTGAGCAGGCGGGGGAGGGTGAGGACGCTTCCCTCCAGCCCCTTGAGCCCTCTCAGGACTGACTAGCCCTGTGACCCCAATATAAAGGCGGCTGCCATTCACACACAGCTCAGGGAATCTTCAATCCAGGCTCGCCACGGCTGGCAGCACTGACTTCTCACCTCAGCACGGGCACAGCCCAGGCCTGGCAGGCTGGAGGAGAGTCCAGCCCTTCCCTGCACAGGGAAGACGACAGGTCCCAGGCGGGTTTGGGGGGTCCCGGTTCAACAGTTCTTTGTGACCATTCTGTTTGAGACACAGGACCCGGGTGACATGAAGTCAGCGGGCATTTTCACCATGGTCGTGGTCTCATGGGTTCTGTAAACCACCCAACTGAGTAATGGCCCCAGGAAACACGGCCTTTGGCATGCCTCTGCACAGGCTGGAGACACCTGCTCTTCTGAATTACAGCTGCTCAGTGCCCTACTGGGGGCTCCGCACCCTCTCTGCCTTCCCCAATGTGTCTGCACCCCCACTGGACCACAGCCCCACGAGGGCAAGGACTATGTCCGTCTCACTGACCTTCACGTCCCCAGCCAAAGCTTTATGCCAGCTCCATAAGTTCATTAAGTTGTTCCACTGGGTTGTGCACATGGTACAGCAGAGAGCAGGGCAGAGGTGTCAGGAAGGGGAGGAGGGCCTCCATCCGAACCACAGCCACCGGGTACACTGAGCACATCACAGGGTCCTGTCTCAGGATGGGGTTCCCTCTCCCACCTTGTCCTGAAGAACGTTGCCCTCAGACGCCTGCCCAGGACAGAAGGGAAGACAGCCAGAAGCAGTCAAGGGGACAATGCTCCATGTCGGTGGTGGTGCCTGCATAGGGAGGGGCAGGGGTCCCCTCCTCAGGCCTGAGGGTCCAGGGCAGCCCCTCAGAAGAGAGCACGAGGTTGCGCTGGCTTGGCCTCCATACCCCAGAACATGGAACCAAGAGCATCTCAAGCCGACTGTGCCCTCAGGAGCCGCAGAGCAGGAGGGTGCCAGGGTTGAGGTGCAGGCAGCGGCGGGTGCAGCTTCTCCTTGCGTCTGCCCTCTTTCCTCGCATTTCCTGCCCTTATTTGAACGGGACTTTTTTCATGGCGACAGTACTGAGAAACATTGCATGCTCTGGAGGTCATTGATAACTGTCCCTCCCGCCTTCCTCTTCTCTCCTTCCACTCCCACTTGGTTCCTCCTGGGCACTGGGCATTAGCCATTGCACTAGCTCAGCAGAGACGCCTGGGTGGATAGCTGGCACCAACCCAGAGGGAACACTCCGGGATGAGCAGGGTTCCCTCTGGGGCTTGGCTCCTTGCTGCACTGTGTCGTGGCAGGGGCATCTGTCCACACTACAGATAATAACATTCACATGGGGGATGCCATGACCTTGGAGCCACAAAGGGCCAAAAGGACAGCTGTTCTGTACACGCCTCATGTCATGTACCTCCTGATAGCTCTGTCAGGTGGTGACAGTCTCCACTCCACAGATAGGGAAACTGAGGTACAGTGGCAAAGTCCTTTCTGGGCACCCACCCATGAAATGGCTCACCTGGGAGAGCAGGCAAGGCTGGGCAATCTAGAACTGGAGCCTTAAAGTGTGCCCTACAGTCCAACCACACCAACCAACAACCTCAACTTCTTTGTTCAGGGCCCAACCCCCTCTGCTCAGGTCACCCCTGAGAGTCAGCACTGCCTTGGAACCACTGCTATCCATCCAGCACAGCGCTCAGAGTCCAGAAGGAATGAGGGACAAGGTATAGACAGACACCAGCTTCAGCACGAAGGGACACTGCCATGTGAGAAATCCAAGTTGTCACGGGTGGTACCAGAAGTGTGGAAAGGGGCCTGCCAAATGCAGGGCCAATCACCCACCACTTAGAGGGCATTGGTGAAGGACACCAGGATGGATGCCTGGGCTGAGGAGGTCCTGGACCACCTGCCCAAACCTCAGTCCCTGGACCTCACTGTTCTAGAATTACCTGGGCAGAGGATTGGAGCATGCATAAAGCTTAGCTTCAGAATGAACCACACCAGGTGACCCACAGCTGGGAGCCAGGTCCAGAGTAGGGCTGAGGACAGAGGGGCATCTGAGCTCCTGGGCCGAGAACACCATCTGCTAGCACACACAGCACTGCTCCCTTTTTCAGCTCAGGTTTTGATCTCGGGTTGAACTGGGCTGGCCAGTGTCAGGACCCCTGTGCAGGTCTGGGGGAGGGGGCGCACATCAAGTCCCAGCTGGCTCCAGTTGTGTTTCAGAGAAGTAGAATATATGGCTGGCCTGGCCTGGCCACAAACAGGTGGTGATAGCCCCCAGCTCTCAGAGAGAAGGGAGACTGGAGGGACAGGAGCCCAGACCCCCTACAACTACCCAGACCATCTCCCCTCCTATACAAGGCACCAAATGCCCGCATTCTCCAAAAGTAGCAGCAGTTTCCAGCTCCTGGGCATCTACCCAGTGCAACCCACTCCTTCTTCCTCCTTCATCAACTCTACGAATACCTGTAAGTAAATATTTTACTTCGGAGGGGAACAAAATACCAGAAACTCTAAGACCATCAGCCAACACACAACCACATGGCCACGCACAGAGTTAGGGCCTACAGCCAGGAAAAATAACCTTGTCCTTCAATTGTCTACATTGGTTATTCCAGTTCCAATCACATTGTATTGGGACCATGCAAGTTACTCTGCCTCTGCTGACCCATAAGGATGGTTTTCTGCTTCCAGGTCAGAGGTGACAAGCCTAGCAGCACCCTGTCCTCAGAACTGAATGTCACAGCCTGAGCTCGTCCCACACTCCCTGTGCAGAGGTCTGGCCGGAAAGGCCAGCCAGGCCTGCTTGCTCTACTGACCAGACGCCCTCCCAGTCCAAGAATGCTGGTGCTGACCACATAAGGACATCAGCCCCAGAGGCCAGCAGCAGCCCTGTCCAGAGGCCCCTTCCTGCAGCGGCTGGAGCCTGTGCTCACAGCAGGTCTACAAGAGCTTCTCTCCAGGGGCCTCCCTGCCCACTCTGGTTCATTCCACACAGATCAAATCTGGAGCTGAGAATGTAGGCTTCCGCTGTGGCTCAGCCCTCTCCCAGAGATCCAGCCCAGGATGATTCCATTAGACCCATTGTCTACCAGCGAGACCCCAGAACAAGCCCAAGTGACAGGGACATTCGTTTAGAAGGAAAGCAGGCCTGTGAAATGTCACCTCTGGGCTGAACTGTGCAAACACAAAGATCAAACCACAGAATCAAGTCAGACCAGTGCAGTGGACTAGGGGGGCTACAAGCCTTCTGTGAGGTCAGCTAGAAAAACGGGCACTGTCTGTGCCCAACACCACACACCCAGCACAATCCTAGACAGGCCATTTCCTTACCTGCTCCCAGCAAGTGGGGACCGTGGCGTGCATTCTAGTGGCTGCAGGGATGCAACCCGGAGGTGGGGTGTGCGGAGTGCAGTGTGTGTAGAACTGGAATGCAGCCTGGAGGTAGGGACTGTGGGATGCAGTGTGTGTAGGGCTGAGATGGAGCCTCAGAGTGGTGATACTGGGGTACAGTGTGTGTAGGGCTGGGATGAAGCATCATATGCCACGTGTCAAGCGAGCAAAGAGAACTACCGGCAGCTTCCTGGTTTGGCTCAAAGGAGATTTAGTTGTTGACCTGAAAAGATCTGCAGGACCCACATATTTTGCCTTTGAGAATGTGAGGAAGAATTGATAGAAGGCCAGGAGCTGGTTCGTAAACGAGCCTCCTCCCCCATGCTGGGCAGTACACAGCATTTCCTTTCCACCCAATGTTCAGGCTGGCTTGTTCCTGGCCCTACCCAAGGCTCCTCTGAGGACACAGTCACTGCTGCTTCAACGGTGTGAACTGTGTAATTTGTGTTCTCTCAGCTGGGAACTACAGGATGGAAATCAAAATCACAATGAAAAAAAAATGTGAGAGTTGTATTTTTCTTTTTTTAAGGATTCTGGACTCTATTTTGAAATAAATTTTGTTTTTTAAAAGTCATCAGCAGCTTCTACTCAGTGGTTCAGCATATCAGCAACTTTGAAGTCACGACTTTAATCTGACAAGTAAAAAACAACTAAACACCCAACACTTCTCAGATCTGGAAGGAGAAGACGACAAGCAGGAAGAAGCTGTGCTGTGAGCGCTCCAGGAGTGCACAGAATCCCAGCCCCGACCCATGCAGGGCTTGCAACCTGGGACCTGGAGGGAACTGGGCTATGCAGGAGCCAAACCCCAAGAGAGGCACAGCTGGGAGCTCAGCAGAGAGGACGGCGGGCAGAACTCTGCTCTCTAACGGTCACCTGCTGGAGCTCTCCCAGGTTCTCAGGGTGCCACACTAGATCCTGCCCTTCTCATTGGAGTCTGCCCTTCAGTGAAATGCTCCAGCCAGGGTCTGGAGGACCCTTAAGCCAGCTCCCTCTCGCTTCCCACCTGGGGGAACAAAACCACACAGCCTGAGCCCTCTTGAGCCATCGTGCCCCACTCGTGTGTGTGTGTGTGTGTGTGTGTGTGTGTGTGTGTGTGTGTGTGTGTGTGTGTGTGTGTGTGTGAGACTTGGGTTAACTGTAACTTGAGCAAGGAATAAGAAAAGCTGAAAATTTTTAAAAAGTGCAACTACTATACTAGGACAGAAGGAAGAATGGAATCATAAAACATTCAAGTAAAACTGAGGGACAGAAAACAAGTAGACCACAGAACAAGGGTAACAAACATGGTACACAGTCGTCAACACTTTGAATACCCAAGGTCTAACTACACCAATTACACAACAAAACAGAGAAATCCACTAGACACAAAAACACTGCAGACCAAAAGTAAACGGATGGAACCATTGTCACGGTAAAGCCAGCAGAGCCGCCGTCCATGCCACGGCGTTCAGGCCAACACGCATTCTTGTGCTCACACAGAATATTCCCCAAGGAAAGTCCCACTCCACAGTGTGAACACCTCAGAAACTCTAAATCACGCCATGCCTGCTCCGAGACCAAAGCACAGACCAGAGCAGCAGACAGACCAGAGCTGGGGCCCCTCCAGACACCTGAGGACTTGGCGGCACCCTCCCACGTAAGATCACAGAAGAAAAAATACTGCCAATAGAAGGGAATTGAAAATGCAGCATCTCAAAATAAATAAATAAATAAATAAAAAGAAAAAAGAGAATGCAACATCTCTTATTTTGTGAAATCCAGCAAAAACTGTGCCTAGAGGCAGATTTGTGGCATTTAGTGTACACATTAGAAAGGAAGAAAGCTCTGTGCCAACCATCTAAGCTTTCGCTTTAGAAATCCAGAAAATGAAAACAAAATTAAATACAAAGTAAGCAGAGAAATAAATGATAACAACTATTACATAAATCAGTGAAATCAAGAACAGGAGACCAATAATATCAGTGAAGCCAAAGGCCACCTCAGTAAATGGACAAGCCTCTTGCCAAGCTAACTAAAACATGAGAAAAATACCAGTTACTAATACCAGGAACGAAAGAGGAGCACCACTCCACACGCCGTGGATACCCGAGGCAACAGTTTTCAGCTCACAGGTCTGACAGCCTGGATTAGACGGCCCAACCCCCACTTGAAAGCCACAGACTGTCCAACCTCACCAAGGTCGAGACGTGAGTCTGTCCCAGCCTTCTGAAGTGGGAAGCAGCAGGCCAGAGCAGCTACTGATGGGGGAGATGACAGCCACCCTCAGCCACCTGTTCCAGCAGTAGAGGCAGTTACGACCACCTCTAACCCCAGCAGTCATCTGTTCTTCTCTTTCCTTAGTTAATCTGGAAGCAAACATCAATTTTATTGATCTTTTCAAGGAGCAAGTTTTTTTGCTTCATTGATTTTGTTTACTGATTTCCTATTTTTGACTTCAAAGATAAGCAATAATTTTTGTAATTTCTCTTCTTTGGATTTGTCTTTTTTTCCCCGTTTCCTAAGGTGAAAGCTTAGATGATTAACATTAACCTTTGTTTCACCTTACTGTCCAAACCAGGCAAAAACTTCACAAGAAAAGGAAACAATGGGCCAGAAATCTCTCCTAGACACTCAAAGACCTCAACCGAGAATCAGCAAACAAATTAGACACCAGGCAGGACTCACTGCGGATGAGAACGCCAATGTTTAATAAGTCTACTGTCACACCCACAAGCTGTTAAAGAAAAAGCCATGATGTGAGATCAGTCAATGCAGAGAGACCATTTTTCAAAATTCCAACCCCAGTCATGAGTTTTAAAAGACATCACACTAACCAGAGACAAAGTGGAACTTCAACTTGGAGCACCTCTGCAAACACCCACAGCGAACACCATGCTTGAGGCTGGGATGCTAAGATCAAGCACAAAACCAGGACGGCCCTCTCCTTGCACCTAGCTAAGCCAGTAAGAGAAGGAAATACAGGGTATACTGATCGGAAAGGAAGAAATAAAATTCTCCAGTATTCTAAAAGAACTGTAGCGTCTGTGGAGAATTTACAAAATAAATCTTAGAATAAGTGTTTATAGCAAGGCTGTAACAAACAAATGTCTATTTGTCTCATAAACAAAAAATGAGTAAATGGGACTTGAAACTGAATGAACAATACCACTTCCATTAAGTCTCCACAAAAAATACTTATATATATACCTAACTTAACATATACATGGCCCTCATGAACTACAGACTGAATAAATGGAAAAAGTTCATGAAAATTGCATATAATGAAAAAACTACACATAAATTTCAACATACTGCTGCACCACAATAAGCTTATCTTTTAATTCCATTTTCCATGGGCTTTTGGAGGCACTCTCCTATTCCAGGTATATGTGTAGGAAATCTCATATTGTCAGTTATCCCCCGGCTGAGCTATATGTGCAATACAACATCAATCAAACTCCCAGTGAGTCATCCATGTCCACTGACAAACTGATTGTACTGTCTGCGAGGAGAGGTTACTGGTCTGGAGGAGCCAACCCAGCAGGGACAAGACTGTCCACGCTGGAAGCTGCAGGAATGAAGGCAGTGCAGAACTGGTGCCAGGAGAGGAGGACAGATCTGTGGAATGACTTCAAAGTGAGCAACAGCCACATTAACGAACAGGAATGGAACCCCAGCTCATGCGTGGAGCCAAGCCCACACCTGGACCTCATGCTCTTCACAAAACAAACCCACACCAGGTCAGAGACACAAAAATGTCAGATAGTAATGCTGAAGGTGACATGGGAGAAAATCCAGGTGACGTTGGATATGGTGATAATTTTTTATCTAAATACTTTATCCTAACACTAAAAGCAAGATAGATGCAAAGTACAGGAACTGATAACCTAGTATTCATTAAAATTAAAAATCTCTGCAATGGAAAGGGCACTGTAAACAGAATGAAGAAACAACCCATAAACAGGAAAAAAGATTTTAAAAGATTCATCTGCTAAAGGACTGTTACCTCAAATAACTAAAAATTCTTAAAACTTAGCAATAAAATACATGACCCAACTAAAAAGAGACCAAAGTTCTTACCATATGGCTCAAAGAAGATGCAAACGGCAGACAAGCCCAGGAAAACACGCCCCACAATCCATGTCACCAGTTAAATGCGACTGGCTGCCACGGCGAGATACAGGGTTCAAACCCAGGCAGTGCCATCACCAAGTGCTGCAGTGGACATGGGGCAGCAGTCACAGCCACTCTGGAAGACAGTGGCTGCCTCTCAGTAACTACACATTGGAGGTAAAAGCCAACAGTTACTCTCCTGGGTGTTTCCCCAGACATCTGCACGCGGGACATGGCAGCACTCCAGATGTTCTGAGAGTGACAGATGGCGTGTGGCCAATCATGGATCACTTGGTGTTAGTGAGAAATGGCCCACCAAGCCATGAAGAGATGCAGATGGATCCAGCAGGCACAGGTGTGAGTGAGGGAAGCCTCACACCTTGTGCCTCCACCTCTACTGCAGTGTGGAGAGAGGCGGTATCAGGATGGCTGTCAGGGCTTAGCGGGGAGCATTTGGGGGTGGGGTGGTATCTGTGTGTGTTGCAGTGCTGGACACAGTTAATGGTGAATGTGTCCAGGCCCACAGAATGTACAACAGCAGGAAGAAAGTCTTGTGTAAATGGCAGGCTTTGGATTGCAGTGACACAGGCTCTACCACAGTAACTTATCATCCCCTGGCCACACAGCCATAAGCGTAACAGCCTAGGAGAGCAGGAATTGGGAGTGGGCAGGGGGCAGAGACATGGGGCATGTGGGAAATTCCTACAACTTCCACACAACTCTGCTGTTAGCCAATTACAGCACTAAGAGCGCATTTATTCTCTTACCAACCAATAGCTTTAAATAATTTCAAAAGTCACTTTGGTAAAATATAACTCAATATGGAGTGGCACTACGGCATAGGGGGTAAATGTGCCTCCTGGTATTCTGGTATCCCACATGGGCACTGTGTGCACCATCTGCTCCACTTCCAGCCCAGATCCCTGCTGATGTACCTGCGGAAGCAGTGGAGGATGGATCCTGCTTGGACCTCTCCACCCATGAGGGAGACCCAGAGGAAGCTCCAGGTGACCGACCTGACCTGGCTTGGCCTAGCCACAGCCATTGCAGCCATTTGGGAAATGAACCAACGAATGAAAAATGGTAATTCTCTCCCTCCCCTGCTCCCTCTCCTTTCCCTTCTCTCTTTCCCTGTAACACTGCCTTTCAAATTAAAAAACATAATTTTTAAAAAATCAAAGTTTTTTTAAAAAGGACTAAATGACACCAGAAGTTCACACAGAAAACAGAGAACACTGGAGACATGCTGGACAAGTTCAAGGGAAAAGAGGCATCTTGGAGCCTGTCTCCTGTTAGACATCCTGCCTCCCTCAGATACCCAAGGGCATCAAGTCACAGCCAAAAGTGACACACACAAGCAAGCATCTCAACTCACTTTACAAGCAGCAGGCAAAAGCATGAGGAGCACCCACGCAGACACAAAGGCACATCCCACCGGAGGCAGATCGCTGGTGCACCTTCCATGGAAAGCACAACATGGGCCCTCACCTCTCACACCAGGGCAAGGGCCTTCCCACCGGGGCCCACAGCGAGGGTGTGGCTCAGTGTCGGCAGCTGGGGCTCACACCTCTGTTGTATGCACTCTCAGGAGGACATGTGGCTCTCCAGAGCACAGCGATAGGCAGGGATGGGTAGAAACACCATGAAGCCGCACCTCTGTAAACCAGCTCACTACCAACACAAAATTACACAGTCCAATGCCACCGCCCAGCATCCTGAGGTGCTTCCACAGTTACGTCATGGGCAGGTCATCCAGGAAAAATTCCCACATCTCCTCTGACACCAGGACACTGGCCAGGGAGAACCAATGACATCAGACCTCCTCTTCAGCAGCCACACTCACACTCCCTCCTCCAGTGGTGTTGCAACTCACACCTCTTCCTCCACCACAGCACTGCACACGGGGCCTCACCTCACACCTCCACCACAGCACTGCACATGCCGTGCTCCCTGTTCCCCTTTTCCCTGTATGCCCTGGTCCCTGAGTATAGGCCCTATACTCTCTTCTTGTGGGTTCATGTTCTTTCTGTGCTCTAACTGTGTGATTATTTGAAGGGCACAAGGACCTCATCACAGCTTACACAACTGTTTGAGTGGCAGAGCTCCAGCTGTTCACTCGCTCCCCACATGCCTGTAATACCAAGGCCAGGGTTGGCGCCAGGAGCCAGGAACTCTGTCCACTCTGCCATGTGGTACCAAAGAGCCATAAGCTGCTGCCTACAAGGCAGCCCTGGTGTGAAGCTGCAGTCAGAAGCCAGAGCTGGGAATCAAGCCTGGTTCTTCTCCCGTGGGGCCCAGGTGTCTAAACAGCTGGGAGAAACACTCCCTCGTCTTGTTTGTTCAATCCCCATGGCCCTCGTGCTGGCCCCTGACCTGGCAGGAAGCTGGCAGCCCCCACACTGAGCCATCTACTGCCACCAACCTTCACAGATAGGCAGTAACAGCTGGATGTTCCAAGACAGTCTTCCCTACATGTACTGTAAAGTAGATGTGTGTGCATGTTCCCTAGTGTGTACTCGTGTATGCAGCGCTGAGTGCCAATGCACCAGCAAATGGGAAAACATGCTCAAATAGCATCCTGCTTTAATAAAACTTTCTACGTTGAAAAATCTCATCCCTTTTTCCCCAAAAGACTGCTTGGGAAAATCACTGCCAGCTCAGAATTGTTTCTGGAGTGAAATCTTGGAGACTTGGCTCTAAGTCTTGGCACAAAGTCCGTCACATAACAATGGACCCAAGGGCCCCTCAACTTGTCCCGGGAACCCCTAACAGGTGCCACTCACAGTTATGAGGCACAGCCGGATAGCACCACATGCTGCCAGGCCATGTGACCACTGGGGGACCATGTCCACATGCAGCCTTCTACCCTGGCCCTGGCCATTCTCAACACACTGCCTGGTCCTCCATGGGGACTGCACCACTAAGTGAGACAAGCAAACACAACAGCCACACACCTGAACCAAGACAGCAGCCTAAGTGTGACAGTGCAGCCATGTGCCCAAGACAAGAATCAGGAATCAGAAGGAGGGGCGTGCAGAGACCCTGGGAGTTGAGCATGTGACCATGGAGGTCTTGTGGGGAAAGCACCCTGTCAGAGTAGACAGGGTCAGAGAGCCGCACCCGAGGGTGCACAGGAGCACGCGGGGGGTATGGGCAGGACACGGCAGCAGCACCTCACCCGGGATGCAGCTCGCAATGCTGCCCACCCTGCTCACACTCATACACACGCAGCTCCCCCATCCTTCAGGGCTTGCCTCTACACCACGCTGGGTGAATTCCTACCAGTGAGTTCCACTCCTGCCATCTACCCCCAGGACGAGGGCAAAGGGCAGCTCTGGTGGACGCTTGGCCAACACAGGAGGGTCAGGCCTGGGGCGTCCAATGAAGGACCCACTCCTCTAAGGCCCTGGGAGTGGGTGAGGAGCTGTGGGGTCCAGCACCCTCACTTCTCCGCAGTCCCTGGCATGCTGTTCTTGACACACAGGTCACCCAGGCTTCACCCCAGAGTGGGTTACAATCCTACAGTGAGCCCTAGTGCTGTCCATGCAATACACTGTGCCAGAAAGGAGGGAAGGGAAGAGCACCAGGGCCTTGCAGAGAGGCATGGCACCCTGAGGCCACACACTGCCCCTGTCCTCCTGTGTCCACCACCTCGGCTGGCCTGGACAGCACACAAGACCCACCTGCCCTGCCTGACCACTCCCTCCAGCACCCTTGCCTGGCCACGTGGCGAAGCCATGACTGTTCCAGCAGACCCCTGGCCGCTGTCACTCCCACCCCCTTGCTGCCCAGTCTGCGTGCCAGCCATGTCCACAGGGAGCATACTACCTCAGGATAATATGACCTGGCGGTCGTCGGGCAGGGTGGATGCAGGGACACAGCAGGTCAAAAGCACTCACAGAGCAGGCATTCAACAGCCACTTCCTGGTCTGAATTCTTTGGTGAAAGCTTTATTTGTTTTTAAGGAACATTTGCTCCTATTTAGTTGATGTAAATGTGTCTTAATATAACTGAAAATTAGCTATTGCTCCAACTCCTGGCTGTGAGCTGAGAGTAAAACACCCGCCCCCTAACGATGTGTGGATGAGCCCCGAGTGAAAGTCCACAGCAAAAGAGACAAAGGAATCCAGACACCACCAGCACAGCTCCTCTTAAATCAGGTGGAGGATAGCCTACCAGCTTTAAAAATACTCTATTTTCAAAATGATTTTCTGCCTATGCTTTCACTCTGCACACAACACTGGCTTTTCCCAAACATTACCCAGATCACATTCATCCTAGAACGGGAAAGCACAGACTATACCCAGCAGGGGACAGCTGGCATGGGCATGGGGTCCCAGCGCGCAGATGGGCGAGCTTAGTACTGACACACCTGAGGTGAATTCTACTCAGAAGGTGAGACAGTGAGCACACAGAGAAACACCAGTGGGTCCAAGAGATGCTGTCCAGCAGGAGGGGGTGGGAGAGGAAGCAGAGTCAGCACCCCCGCACCACTCAGCCACAGCCTTTGGCAAAAGACAGCAGCTGCCTGTCCGTGCTGGTCTCTCTGAGGTGTGGGGCATATATCTGTGGGCAAGAAGCACCTGGGAAGCTTACACTGCTCACCCCCTCATAAATCCATGTGGAGTGCGGTATCTGAACCCTCACGGCTGCCTCCGCCAGGTCCCGGGTGAAGCACATGCACCCTGTGAAAGGGCTGCTTTGGCTGACAAGTGGAGGACAGACTACACATGGGGTGATGGTCAGGCTTGGGGGGGTTGGGGCTGATATGGTCCTTGGCACCCACATCAGCAGGGCCACTATGCTTTGTTTTGAGCTCAGGGGCAGGTGTGGGCTAGCGTGTTCGTGTGTGACTACAAGGATACAAGGACCCCAGGGGCAGGTGTGGGCTAGCATGTTCCATGTATGACTACCAGGACTCCTGCAGCATCCACTCTCCTAGTTGCGCATGGTCACTGCATGGTGAGGGGACCTGGTCCAGGGCATGTTCTGTGCACATGGAAGCAGCTCAAGTTCGGAGTTAAATCAAGGAGCAACGCGCCTTCTCCTCGTTAGCATGCTGAGGTTTCAGCGTCCTTGGGAACTCATCATTTGCGTGACCCTGGCAATGTTGTGACTGCTGGGATGGGGAGGAGGAAAGAGTCTGTCCCGGATGCCTGTCCCCACGTGCTGGGCATTTTGTGCACTCTCTCATCTCAAGGTAGGCCTACCGACCTTGCTTTCCCTCCAAGGAAGCCAAGACTTCACAGCTAACAGGGCACTCTGCCAGGGATAGCAGTGCCAGCCCTGAATCCAGGTCCATCGAGTCCCAAGGCCTGGGCTCATGTCCACACAGGCACGTGACACAGAATTGAGCAACAGCTGGCAGAAGGCCCGGACGCCGCCTGCTCCAACACAGCAACCCACCCTGTTCACTCCCCTCTACAGGCATGCTGCCAAATCCACACATTTCTCAGACAAAAATGCTGAAAACCAGCGCACATCAGGATCTCGCCAAGCCACAAGTGGCGCCAATGATGGGCACACTCGTATTCCGTGTCAGCCAGCACCCCCAACACCCGAGCCAGCCTCACCGGGCCACAGAGGACAGCCAGGAAACCTCACCCACTTCAGATCCAAGTCAACAAGCATGACAGATGCACACTCTGAGATCCCACACAGAGACTGTGCCTGTGAGCCCCTGGCCCATATCCCGACTGCCCACAATCCATGGCAGAGCTGCATCTGCAGTGGTTACTGTGACAAGGGTGCACATCCCAGGGTGTCCTATAACTATTGGCCATCCTGTGGATTCTGTGTGCCTCATCCCTTCAGATCTGCTACCTGGCCTGCAGGATACTGGGGGATGTGTGGATCTGCCAGCTCTTGTAAAGAGAACCACTGTGGATGAAGTGCACACATCAGTGAGCAGTTGCCTGTGAACACCCTGAGGGGCAATGTACCACATCCACGTGTGGCTGACTTTTGAAGACCACGAGGAATTGTCCCCTTCCATGTCCACTCCAGCAGTGCTGGCCCCCCATAGCTCTGCATTCTCACCAACAGCAGTTACTCCAGGGCCCTTGTGGACACTACCTTGATGCCCTGTGATGTTGGACATTTTTGTGACACTGGACACCAGGACATCTTCTGCTGTCCTCACTGTTATAGAATTGTCTTCACTGCACGTGTTCTGCTGAGAGCCCTTCCCCACACAGATCCCTTGGGAAGCTGGAGATGCCCACGCAGCCTGGGTGCTCCTCTGCCCCCATGTGGAGCTCACCCCTCTCTGGGAATGCAGCCATGTCCTACAGGGCCGCTCACTCCAGGAGCAGCCACCACCCTGTTCAGCCTGGACGACAGCCCACAGAAGAGGCCCGCATGTTGGGGAGCCAGTGCCTTCTCTCACCTGTCACCGGAGTGGACTTGGGGCTGAGGCCCCACACACCAGACAGCAGTCTCACTCGGCCTCCTTGCTCTGGCCCTTGGCTGTGAGCAAGGGATCTGTGCTGCTGGCTCAAGCCTTGACTGGTTGGTGGGGATCACTCCTGCACACCTATGGAGAATGAACTCGGGCGGGGGGTGGGGAGGACCTCTTCACGCTCCCCATTGTCACTTGGTCTTCAGTGGCTCCTGAGCTTGAAGCCCACCCAAGGACTCTTCGTCTACCTCAAGAACATGAAGATGTTTTCTTGTGCAACTTCGATCACTTGAGTTCCTAAATTCACACTTGTGATTCATGCTGTTCACAGTGCACCTGACCTCCTTCCCCAGGGATGCTGCAGCACGTGGCCCGGCTGGACTGCAGGACGTTTTAGCATCCACCTGTCCCACGAGGTAGCCCCCTGACATGGTACCTGAGGATGTGTAGTCTCCAGATGAATCTAGCAGAGGGTGAGAGCTTAGATTTCTGAGTCATGACCCTTATCTTTTGACAGTATTACCAAGTTGAAGAGACTTTCTTGGTATGGAAAACAGACTTACAGGAACCATTTTCATGCCTTTTGCTCAAGTTCATTTTAAAAAGTTCAGCATCACTAGTAAGGAAAAAAAATCTCAACTGAATTTGATCTGTGGTAATGCAACAAGATGGAAGAATCCACCATGGGTGGGGGGAGCAGGTTTTGGGGAGGGAAGGGGGGAATCCCAGTGCCTGTGATACTGTGTCTCATGATGCAATGTAATTAAAAAAACAAACAAACAAACAAACAAGGAAAAATAAAATAAAATAAAATAAATAAAAAGTTCAGCATCAAGCCTCAGTTCCCCAACCTGGGTGAGCCTCAGTTTCCCAATCTGTAGGTGAGGAAACAAGATATCTGCCTGAGTATCAGACAGGGCAGGAGCCAGGCAGGACCCTGGGGCACTGCAGGCGGGTGCTTCTCTCCAATGCTGGGAATTGGGGGGGATAAAGATCTTCCCAAAAGACCCTGGAAGGAAAACATTTTTGCTCGGGTCTCATTTTCCAAGGAAAACCTGAGGTGTGGTTCCTGGCACTCCCTCTGGAACTGGAGGTCCCTGGTCTCAGGTTTCTCCTCCCTCCCTGCCCAGAGATCAGCGTTCTGGGTGTGAAATTTCCTCCCATTCCTACGTCCAGAGCTCCGGGGTCAGGGTGGCCCGGCTGTCTTCCTTTGTGTCCAGAGCTCTGGGGTCAGGATGGTCTGGGTATCTTCCTCTTGAGACAGTTCCAAGTGTCCCCAGCTTGGCAGGGGCTCCTTCATAGCCACCTGGGCAGCGTGGAACCCCAAGGGTGGGCAGGCCTGTCCATACAGCCAGGGCAGGGCAGCTGGCAAGGAGGCTGGCTTGCTCCCACAGCCCGGCATGGCTCCAACATGCGTTTTCATTGCTTCACACACAGAATTCCAGACCAGTGCGTCCTTAGTCCTACTCCATCAACCAGCGTGCCCACAGACGTGGGCAGCCTTTAACCTGAGCCTCCTCATCTTGGAGGCTGGCATGTGACTGTGCCTCTCGTGGACACACTATGACCACACTTCCCTGATTCCCTGGCTGATGCCGATGGCCAGGGGAACCAAGCGCAGGGACACAGTGGCCACTCGGCATCCACAGAGCAGATTTGCAAACACTGTAATCTCATCACCCTCGCATTGTAACTCCATGGTGTCTTATCAACTCCCCACCATGCCCTCCACATCCTGGTAAAGACAAGGATACCCACAACAAGCGTTTTCCAGCTTAGCTCAGCCCAGCCCTCTTCTAACTATAGACCCTGCTCTCAACCACCGAGCCCAGGTGACCACCGTCCTGCAGGGAGGCCTCATCGCCTGGCACAGCTGTCCTCCCACATCCATGCTTATGCCACTCTTCACCCCACAGCCTCTATGTCCCAAGGCACCCACACATCCACTGGCAGCCAGAGGCCTCCATTAGGTCCCCAGGCCCATCACTATGGACAGGAGGCCCAAGCTCAGCTGGATCACCTCAGCAATGCTCAGGACCCCACTGGCGGATTCTGCTCATGCTAAGCCCTACACTGTAGGACACCTGCCGCGCATGCCCAGCTTCACTCAGCAAGAGGCAGAACCCCTGGGCATTTCTGGGCGTGTCCAGGTTCAGCTCACAGGCCCACAAGAACACTCCAGAACCATCCCAAGTCTCTTGCCCCAGCAGGGATCAGCACAGCAGTGGCACCTCCACCCCCATACTGTGCACCAGAGGCCACCATAGGCACTGCTAGTCCCCTCTAACCTGCAGCTCCGGGGCACAGTGGGGCCCCAGGCAGGGACACGGAGAGAGCAGGGGAGATACAGGCTGGACACTAACCACGTCCCCACTTCTCTTTCTCTCCCAGGCCAGAAACTCAGGCTTGGGGAGGTCCCACAGCCCGCTAAGGCCCAGCAAGGGTGAAGAGTCAGCTCTACATGTGGCCGGAACAGCACAGGGTCCCTTGCTGACCGCCAAGTGTGGCCACACAGGAATCGCCTCTGTCTGACAGTGACCATAGCTGTAGGTGCTGCCCCTGTTGCCCACACTTATTCCAACCACCTGGTACCCTCAGCACCCACAGATAAAGTGTCCACTTGCAGCCCAGTGCCACCAGCCAACACCAAGTAGAAGCTAGACGTGGTGCATCTCCTCTCTGCCAAGAAGCATGCAGGAGCTCCCAGGCTGCCGCCTCCTTTCTCTGCAGTCCCTCATGCTGGGAGCCCAGAGAAAACAATGGAGGCGTGACTGCTCCCTGGGCAGAAGGTTACGAACCAAAGCACCCCCCTATGAGCCTCAAAACTGAGAAGAGCCGGGAAGTACAGAGCATGCCAAACTGACCTGTGAGCACCCCAGGTCCCCAGCCTGGGAGCTGGGTCCGGGGGAAGGTCAGGGCGCTAACTCAGCCCCAGGGATGTGGGACACTGCATGCAGACCCCAGACGCAGCCTCACACCAGCCAGGTTCCTGCCCTCAGCACAGGCACCAGGCAATTCTGCTGTGACCGGAGCGTCCACCACCTCTGAAGGCACAAAAGGGTGTGCGGAGGGCACATGTTGCCCTGGCTCATCCAACTCTCCAACCACAACTATTAAGCACCCTGCCTGAAAAAAGCAAGAAAAGCCGAGTTCCTGCTACCAGGGCCTCCCCTACCTTGCGCCTGCAGCAACCAAAGCCTTCCTTACAGAACTCTGAGCCCCCACAGCAAGCCCTGCCACTCTGGCAGCCACAGGGAGAGTGCAGGAACCATTGAAGAGCGGCGGGCCCAAGCAGCCCCATCCAGGCCTCCCACCCTGCTTCCCACCAGACCCTGGAGAAAGCCTCATGGCCCAGAAGCGGGAGGGAGAGGAGCTTCTCTGAAAATGAACAGCAGCGGCTTTCCCTGTTGACACAGCAGATGACAATTCTGGAAAACCAGTGACTTGTTCAGAAGACAAACATAACCAACCACAGGGTTATGTGATAACAGAACAGCTTTTCCAAGGGTCTGTTCCTTCTGCTGTGGCTTTGATCAGCCTTGTTTATTTTACAAGCTCAAGGATCACTCCAACACAAGTGCAGCCATCCACTGACAAGAGCCCCTCTGAGAAGCAGATGAACCCACCAGAGAGAGGGCTGTGACCCACCCTCCATCATGGGCAGGCCGGGAGCAAGCCACTCACGCTGCTCAGGCCCCTCTGCGTCTAGAAGGTCCTGGCCACTGCTCCGAGAGCCAGAAGGTAAGAAGCCTGCAGTAGGAGCTGAGAACAGCTGGAGAAGGCAAGCACACAGCAAGAGGCCTCTTTCACCATTCTCTCCCATATGCTTTAATTATTTTTTTTTAAAAGATTTACTTATTTATTTGAAAGGCAGGGTTTCAAAGACAGAAAGAGAGACAGACAGAGAGAGAAAATCTCTACTTGCTGTTTCATTCCTAAAATGTAAAGATGGTTGGGATTCCATCAGGGTCCCTGTATGTGGGTACAGGGTAACAAGTGCTTGAGCTGTCGCATGCATTAGCAGGGAGCTGGACAGGATGTGCAGCAGTGCCTGAGACTTTTCCAAACTGTTGCTTTTGAAAACCATATTCCTTATCGTGTGCTGCTGGGCTCTCGGTGCCCTTGTCTCTGACCTGCTCACACTGACAGGAAATTCCTGGAGCCCCTGGGCCCAGTTCTCCCTTCAGTTCTTTGGAGAGGGAAGAATTGGGGTCCACAGGCTCCAAGAATTTCCTGACAAGAAGTAACAAGGCGTAAGAGTGGGGGATCAATGGGGGCACCGGGGAGCTGACCCACTATCTGAGAAGCAAGTGACAGAGGACTGCCCAGACTCGAGGGAGATCACGGGTCTACACTTTCAAGAAGCTGGTAAAGTCCAGGCAGGCTGAGCTCCACAGATCCACATGGAGGCCAAGTGCAATCAAACTGGGGGAAGACAAAGGGACGGCAGTAAGAAGGACATGGACAAGGACATGGACATGGACAAGGACAAGGACTCCTCATTCTGTCTGACAACAGGCTTCCCATCAGAGACCAGAGGAAGGCATTTGCAATGCTAAGGGAAAACAAATCAATTAAGAATTCTATGAATGGGCCCAGCGCCGTGGCCTAGCGGCTAAAGTCCTCGCCTTGAATGTGCCAGGATCCCGGTTCTAATCCCGGCAGCTCCACTTCCCCTCCAGCTCCCTGCTTGTGGCCTGGGAAAGCAGTCGAGGACGGCCCAAAGCTTTGGGACCCTGCACCCGCGTGGGAGACCCGGAAGAAGTTCCTGGCTCCTGGCTTCGGACTGGCATAGCATTGGCCCTTGCACTCACTTGGGGAGTGAATCATCAGACAGAAGATCTTCCTCTCTGTCTCTCCTCCTCTCTGTATATCTGGCTTTCTAATAAATAAATAAATCTTTTTTTTAAAAAAAAGAATTCTATGAATGGCAAAACCTAACCTTAACCCTAACCATGCTTCAAAACTAAAGGTAAAACTTAAAATTTCTGACAAATAAAACCTAAGCAAACTTGAAGTTATATCTCCTCTAGAAAATAAAAGAGGGGCTGGCTCCACCCCTTTCATTCATTTAAAAAGGTTACTGAGCAACACATCATGTGCCCATATCATGATGGACATCCAAGAGGTAACAGGGTAGGAAATCCCAGCGGTGGTTCAAATCCCTTGGCAGGTTTTGTGTCCGGGCTAGAACCTTCAGGGGAGCAGCTATGACACACCCACCTCACTACATTAACCCCTGGGCTCTGGGCCCTCGGCTAGTGGGGGCAGAATCACGGGGAAGTTACACACCTCAACTGACTCACTGTAGCATGTGACACATGGCAGGGCCACAACAGGTGGCCTGGGTAGTCAGCAAAAGCCGAATGGCCTCTGCACTCGGCAGGCAGCTCTGACCTATGAGCACTAGTGTAGCATGCGGGGTTCCACCTTGCCAGAGAAGGCCAATCTCACTCATTGGCTCACATGGTAACGTACCAGGACTGCAGTGGTGTCATGTACTTTGGCTTCCGAAGCTCTAGGGAAGCCCCATTACCCAGACTCACACAAGCCACGTTCAGTCGCAAGCCAGTCCATGGTGATTTGCACTTCACCTGGCACGGGCTTGCTGCAGTCTCAGCCTCACCGTGCCTCGGTGCTGTTTTTTACCCATTCTGTGTATGCAGGTAGGTGTGCATAGGTGTTTATGTCCTACTTAAAGCCACACTATTGTTTTCAAGGTTCAGTGTTTGAAGAAAGAAAGACACACACACAAAGCTAGGTTCTGAATTCCAGGAGCAAGTAGGCAGGGTCTCTATGCTATAAATGACCAGCAATCCAGGGATGTTGGATCTATGTTCGGTCTTGTCTCCCAGTGCTGGGAGAACCTCCTGCTTGATGCACTCTCTCCCTTCACACACCCCAGTGGGCTGGCAGACACAGCATACCAGTCACTGAAGAACGCCACTTCAGGGGCTGCATCTGGAACTCCCGCGTCCCTGAGTCCTGAGCCAAAATGACTGGACTCCAGTGGCTCCCCAAAACACCTTCCTGCAGAGGTGGTAAAGGGACCCCATGGACTGTGAGGGAGGCAGCTACAGGAATGGCCCTGGCCATGAGCCTTGGCCAAAGGTGATCAGCGCACAGTTCAGCAGGACGAAAGATGCAGCTGCACAGGAGTAGAGCACTGCTCTTTTCAAGTCCTGACTGGGTGTGCCGAAGCTGTCAGTTACCCAGATGGCATGCTGGCAGGCCAGCAGGCAGTGGCTGCAGCTTCGCCACACTACAGTGGCCTCCAACTCATCTGTAGGTGCAACCACAAGAGGGGCATTCGGGGTATGTGAACTCCAAGAATCACGACATACCACAGCGGCGCTCAGACATGAGACCCCCTGCAGCTCCCCTACAAGGAGCCACACCCTAACTGGCTCGCCGTGCCAGTCTTGTCCTTATTTCTGTAATGACACCTAAGATACACACCAAGTTCTCTAACTGATCCCAGGGCAGCAGGTCTTCACATCATCAGTCAGGACGAAGGTGCCCTGGAATGCCAACAGCTGCAGCTGGGACGAAAATGGGTTCTTCTGACATAGAGAGCTTCTATTTCAGGATCTTTGCACTCAAGGCAGGCTGGGGTCCCAGTTGTTCTCTCTCCCCCACAGTCAATGCTCAGATGCAGTCTGCCAGGATCAGGAATCCTCCAGCCCTGTAAGTGCAACGAGGCCAATGTTCTGGGCAGCAGTTTCTGAGAGCCAACCCTTGGAGAACCGAGCTGGGAGCATGGCCGCTCTGTCCCATAGACTAGCTGCCCAGTGCTGTCACTGGGCACTAAGGACACTCAAGAGGTGAAGAGAAGGATGAGTTCCCATAGGGCACCAAGAATGCACCACGTTGAGGTGAAAAACACATCCCCTATGTGGTACATGAACCCCAGGTGGGTCTTCTCTCAGCTGCCACCTTCCTGCTAGCGCTCCTTCAGCTGCTGTCCTGCACACCTAAGGGTGGTTCTCCACCAGAGTGACTGTGGGCGGAGCCAGGGGACAACCTTGGTTGTCCCAGCTGAGGGGCCGTGCCTTGCAGGGACATAGCCCAGGAGGTCGGTGTCATATGGGGCATGGGAAAAGCCCACTGCTGAGTTCTGCAGCCCAGAGTGTCTGCTCTGCACTCAGAGGCCATACCCAGGAGCAGGGCCAACCAAGAGAGGCTGGTGGATGCTGCGGAGGTGATCTGGAATGGCCAATGGCCAGGGGTCAGCAAAGGGAGAGGAACCGAGTGAGAAGTCACCCTGACCTATTCATTCTCAGCATCCAAAACAATGTCATTTCAATGTGGAACTGATACTCGAGAGTCACCGAGACACTGCCACATCTTGTTAAGTGCTGAGACCCACGTGTTATGCTCACATGGCATACCTCAGGTAGGATGAGCAGAGATTCACACACGAGGTCGCCATGTGTGGTAAGTGCTGCTGGACTGGACTACTGGTTCTCTGCAGATGACAACAGCACCTGAGAGGGGCACTGTCCTAGGCAAGTGCCACTGAGCGGCGACAACAAGGAAGGTGTCTAGAAAATCACAGCGTATTCATGCAAGGAACAGACACATTGAAAAGCTGAGCTATCTGCTGCCAGTTGATGATAAATGAGCCCACACATCCAAGTAGCACCGGCCCTGCATCAGAGCTGCAAGATGTGCAAGAGCTGCTCATCCAATGGCCAAGCCACAAGCCACAGAGCCCCTTTCTTCCATCCCAAATGAAGACAACTCCTGAGCAGCCACTTCCTATAACTCTGAGCTCAGATGAGCACTCTGCCAGCACTGCACCAACAACAGACCAGACTGTACTGTGAAGGGGAGAAGAGACAGCTCCCGGGGGACGCTTGCAACATGGTGTCCAGCGACATCACTGCGTGCCTCTGACCAGGGCATGTGAAGGTGGTGTGGTTCCCTCAGAAATCCGAGACTTATTCACTGCCCCCAAGTCAGCCCATCACAGTCACCTCAAGTACATTTGAAGCACATGGGATAGGGAATTGGACAATTTGCTATTCCAAAAATAATTCTTCATGTGTTATCTTTCCAGAAACAGGGAAACCTCAGGGCTAGATTTCATACATATATCCACGCCAGCACAGAAATGTCATAAAACAGAAAGGCAGCATTCTTTCTCACCTTTGTTGTGCAATCCTAAGAGGGTCAGACAATCCGATGCCAGGCACATCTGTGGGGCACATGGCGGAGCCCCCAGGCTGTAGGCTAGTGTGTATGTGTGCGTTTGTCCTGAGTTTCGCAGCAAACAGACCCTGGCAATGGAAAAAGAAAAACACAGTCATTTGTGCATATTTATCTGGTATTTTTGCAAGCCAAACAAAAAGTCTGGGACTAGTTCCTAGAGCAGTTAACCAAGCTCAGAAACAGGGATAGCTGTGGATGAAACAGAAATGCACGCAGATTCCTGGGACTGGGCTGCGACGGGATTGTCAGACCTTTGGTTGAGGCACCTGAAACAGAGTCCACTCAACCACATCCAGTGCGGGCGCAAACAATGGGACTGGGGCTGAGCCAGGACTTGGCTGGGCTCTACAACTCGGCAGCAAAAGCAGCAGCAACCCAACTGAAGAACAGGCAGACAACAGGACACCCAAGTGACTAACAGCACAGAAGATGCCCCGAGTCAGTGCCAGTGGAGCTGCAAAGACTTGGGGGCAATGACTGGAGTTGACACAGCAGTGTAGCCCTACTCAGTGCCATGACTGTATGCTCCAACGTAGTGAAGACACAGATTCTGTGTTGTGTGTGTTTCACTACAATGAATAGCTTCCGAAGAGCACACGCAGTTACATGCTGCATTCTCGCTCAAACTCTAATTCCCATCATGTCCTTGTGGCCTGAAGAAAGAAGCAGAGTACAGCAGGAGCCCCTGTGCCTGGGCATCAGACCTAGCCCCACTGCAATGTGCACCTGACTGGGCACAGGCGAGCAGGGCATCTTCTCACCATGTTACTTTGCCTTCTAGCTCCTGTTGAGACACAGCCCGCTCTATCTCCTGACCCCTGGGCCCACCTTGGTTTTCCTCTATGTAGCTCTGTGCCCAATTCCTCGTGACACAGCCTCTCACTCCTTACATGCCCAAGTCAGCCTGATTAGTCACTAATAGTTTCTCGAGGTCTTCTAGTCTGTCTAATGTACCATCAGAGTGGGGGTCTGTAGATACCACCTCCAGGACAGGAAGCCAGTAATTAGCATGTCTGTGCTTCCATCACAGCATCCTCTATTCCAGCAGCAGGGCTAGTGACAGGAAGGTACAAATTGGACCTGAGTCTTACCCACTGGACCAGACCACACCACACTGCTGGTCCACACCACACCAGACACCACACCACACAGCTGGTCTACACCACACTGCTGGTCCACACCATACCACACTGCAGACTTCCACACACTGCTGGTCCACACCCTGCAAGCTAGTGACCTCCACACAGAACTCTGATGAGGACTCTTGACTGAACACTTTGTCATGGAAGACTTCTTCCATTTTTGCTTGCCCATTCCCATAATTAATGTCAATGTTTAATTTTCCACTCATATTTCTTACCAATCCAGATCCCACACTAAGCTGATAGCAGCATCCATGCCTTAACCTGTGACATCACAGATTGCCACTCAGTGGCCATGACCATGTGCTGTGACAGACACCCAAGTGCCACTCCAAGTCCCCAACGGGCCTGACATGCAGAGGACTCAGCCACACAGAGGCTTGGAAGGAAGGCCCTGCAGTCAGCAGCTGCCCACAGGGACATGTGCCTCAGGGTCATCACCTTAGTCCTTACAGGTGGCACAAGGATGCGTGGAGAAGCACAGCCCTACATGAGAGGAACACAAAGGGGACCTGTCCTCCACAGTGACAGAGAGCAAGCTGTCCTAAACACTGCTCTATAAAGCAACACATGAGTCCAAGACAGACCACAGCTCCAGCTAAGGATGCTGAACCCAAAGGGTTACAGGCCAAATGTGAGCAGAAGAGCACAACCAGCATCCCAAGAGGACTGTCCTGATATTGCAGCCAGTTGTCGCTGGAACTTATCTAAAACAACGAGGACACATGTCTGATAACTTCAGGCAGACACACGGGTCCACGGCATCTGGCTCTCACCTGGGAAAGCAGACTGATCTGCTGGGATCAGCTTCAGTAGGCAGACACATAGATGTGTGCATACACACACATGTAGTTCAGTGCAGACAAAATGCCGTGGACACAGAACCAGGACAGATCTTTGAGAATGAACCTGGGGCCTGGGAAGCCACAGAGACTGTCTCCAAACCCTGGGACAGATGACTTTATGAGCTCAGCGGCCCCAGACTCACCTTGAAAAGCAACTAAAGGTAAGCTGCCTCCAGGGAACAGCCACAGTCAAGGTGTCGCGGGGAGGTTTTGTTTGGAGTAAAATTGCCTAATATTTGACTACTGCCATTTTTAATCTCCATGAGGCCACTCCGTCTGTGTCATCCCTTTCGAGCGTGAATACGAATACAGTTTTATGCCACTGAACAATCTGCACTGTGAGTTGGGAAGACCAACTTTGCCCCACACCTTTGTGTACACACAAGGACTCGCCTGGATTGAAAACCAGACAAGAACTTGGCTGCCGGGCGTTTCTGTAGCTATGAGGCTGGCAATGCTGCAGCTCAGTGTGGGTGAGCAACTAGACCTTTCATGTTTGCACAGCCCAGGGTCTCCCACAGGGCATGTGGGTGGGAGTGCAGCGGG
Organism: Ochotona curzoniae; assembly: GCF_017591425.1. Lineage (NCBI taxonomy): Eukaryota > Metazoa > Chordata > Mammalia > Lagomorpha > Ochotonidae > Ochotona > Ochotona curzoniae. Next base: position 7,839,982 of record NW_024465654.1, on the reverse strand, counting down.
TGGGGCTGCTGGCCATGGACAGTGGCCTGGCAGCCTTCGTGCTGTCTAGTCACACAGGAGTGGGCAGGCCAAGTGCATCTGTGACCATCCTGGTGTGCCTCTGTCTGCCTTCTCTCTCTCTGTGTCTTCCTGTGTATGTCTGTCTGTGTGTGCCTCCTCCATCAGCCTCTCTCTCTACCTCGTCTGCCTTGTCTGTGTGCATGCACCTCCATCCCTCCATCAGCCTGTGTCTCTGTGTGTGCCTTTGTTTTCTCTCTCTCTCTCTCTGCCTCCAACTGCTTCTGTCTCTCTCCCACTTCCATGCACACTTAGCCAAGCCCAGTGCAGCACAATGCATGCACACAACCACTCTAGTGAGTGAACAAATTCTACCCAGGCTCATGCTTGGTTCACACTTCGCTCTCAAATAGCCACTCAGGCAGCAGATCACTCCCATCTGGTCTCTGATTCCCACAGCCAGAGTAAATGGGCCTGGCTGAGCCTGCAGCTCCCAGTGAGCAAGCCACTTCCCGTGAAGAGTCCACCTGTGTGGCACGGGGTGCACTCTGGAAACAGGCAGCCTGCAGTGACACTTCCAACAAATGAAAATGTACAGGATGGTTTCAAAACTTTGCCATGGCTCTCAGCAAAACACATGACTGACTAGCTCAGACTTGACCCAAAAAATCAAAATAAATGCTGAAGGCCAGGAGTGTCTGTAAGAAAAAACACCAGTGCTGTCCACTGCCCCTCACGCAGGGGTCACTGCGTGGTCACTGCACCCAAATGACGCAGGCCTCAGTGGCTCCGTCTCCTCCGTGATGCACACACCCATCCACAAGTGGCGGCAGACGTCAGCAGCTGTTCTCCGTAAGTATGGCTGCTCCCCGCCCCCACGAGCAATGCAGGCTTCTGCAGAATTTTCCAAGTGAAGGCCCTAACTTTCTCTCAGGTTGGCCAGGCAGCAGTGTGCAGCTCTGCGCAGCAGGGTCTCCACATGATCTCATGTACAGAGTGGCTGCTGTTTCCTTGGCACCCAAAGAGGTGAGGATACTCTGAGCTAAAGAGTTTCCAGGTCTGCCCCTGCTTCCAGGCGGGCAAGGCCAAACTCCAGCCGCAGGGGTCTGCCCCTCGCCTCATTCTTGGGGCTCAGAGAGGCCCAAGCAGCGAACTGAGGGTGGGAATGCTGTTTGGCCAGGGACCCACAGTCACAGCAGAGCACCACGGAACAGACCACAGTCAGAGGTGGGGGCCAGGATTCATCCTGCAAGGAACAGAGCAAGTTCCTGCTGCATAAGCTGCAGTTCAGCAGGTCATTTCAAGTGGGAAAGAGAGGTCAGAATTTTAACTCACAACTTAGAACATTTGGTTTACTCCCCACAAATCATCAGCAGCAAATAACGTATCTCTTGTTCCGAGTCTCTGAACGGAGGATTTAAACGCATTAATAGCCACTAAGCATACGTTCACTCACAGATTTCAGAAACACTCCAGTTCTGAGTCCCCTTTCATGGTTGATTTTCTTCTACCTAATTAGCCAAGAGCACCTCTCATCAGGGCAGCATGCACAGGAGCAATTTTATAAGCAGCGCTTTGCCAACATGATGCGAAGATAAGTCTGAAATCAGACACATGAGGCAACCGAGGAGGGTAGCCACGCTGGTTTTTTCCACCACAGACACCAGCTCTGAGGCCAGGGCATTCCACAGAGGTAATGTCACTGACCTTCTATGAAAGTGGCCAAGGACATTGCATGGGAATGCAAGCTGGGCTCAGAGGCCAGCAGACAGCCTGGACCAACAATAAGGTACACGTTCCGAGCTGGCACAGGGCTGACTCCAGCAGACAAAGCATGAGCCCCCATGGCAGTTCAGCCTGCATTGCCCCTATGCCAGGCAAGTGGCAGAAGGGGCTGCTGGCCTGTGCCATGGCAGTCTTACTCCAGTTGCCCTCTTGCCTGTCAATTCCTTCACATCCATGCAGATGCCCACTGTCCCACTGTGTGTGCAGGTTGCACCCTGCAGTGGGGCCAGGGAGCAAGCACAGCCCACCACAGTGCAAGGATCCCTGGAGCTGACCCATGCGTGCTGTGCCCCTGGGGCCTCTCCCTGAGACTCTGTCCTGATCCCCACTTCACTCCCATGCAGGGGTCGAGGCCACCAGGTCAGCCTCTCCTCGGTGCTGGACAGTCCCTGCTCTGCTGCACAGTAGTCCCCTGCTCCTCGGCCCATGGACAGGCCTGCCTATAGGTGTGTGCCTCCCAACCATGGACATGGGCTCCCAAGGGAGGGCCTGTGGCTCAGGGCACAGGTGCTCCACTTCTCAGCATTGGGGACAACTGGCACCATGGGGGGATTTACCCTGACCCGCAGCTGCAACACTGCCGGAGGTCAGCAGATACCCTCACAGGCTAGCCACATTCCTACCATGCAGCAGAGCCTTTCCTCTGTTCCCTTCAGGACACCCCTCCTCCCCCTCGCTGGGGCCTCAAGGTCTGGGCTCAGGCTGGAGCCTCCACAGCAGCCTTCTCCCCATCACAAAATGTGTGCCAGTCCCACTAACTGCACAGGAGCTGCTTGCCAGACACTGCCCACTCTCTGTGGCAGTGACAGACACCATGTCCCTAATGCAGCTCTGAGGAAGTAGCAATAACAACTCAAGCAAACGCGGTTCTGGGATTGAGGTTCTGGGATTGAGACACGGACAGACCTCCTGGCTGCTAGATTCCCCCCAACCCAGAGAGCCACTGTGGGCCTCTGGGGAGAAAATCCGGGGATTGGAGACCAACCTTGCTCCCTCTCAATCTTTTTTCACTCTCTCCCTCCTTCCTTCTAAAATTCCCCTCTTTATCTCAACTGAATTTGAACTGTGGTAATGCAACAAGGTGGAGGAATCCACCATGGGGGGTCGGGGGAGGGGTGGGGGAATCCCAGTGCCTATAAAACTGTGTCACATATTGCAACGTAATCAATAAAAATTCCCCTCTTAAAAGCATCACTGAATGAAATTTAAACTACATATGTATACAAACTAGTAACAGTCAAAGGATGGTTTTTATTACTGTACAGGCTCGCTAGAATCCTGGGTGAACATCTACTGTGCAACCATGCATGCGCAGGCCCTCAGGAATCCCTTGTTTGAACATGTACTGTGTAACCATGCATGTAGCCACAGGCTCGCGGGAATCCCAGGTCTGCACATGCACTATCGGATGCTGGCTCCTGGAATGTGGTGGAGACACGCACACTCCCCCTCAGGGAATCCAGAGACTGACAAGAGCAGGCGTTTGGTGAAGCGCTAAGGACACTGAGTGGGACACCTGCATCCCTGTATTACACAGCAAGTTCTGCTTTCAAATCCAGCTTCCTGCCGATGCACACGCTGAGAGGCAGCAGGGATTGGCTTAAACACTGGGGTTCCCGCCACTCGTGTGGGCAGGTGACCGTGGTGGAGTTCCTGGCTTCTGACTTGGCCTGGCAAAGCCCTGACTGCTGCAGGCATGTTTGGAGTGAGCCAGCAGATGGAAGCAAGCTTGCTTGCTTGCTCTCTTTCAAACAAATAAAAATAATAAAAGGGTTCTAAAAAATAAACATACCAAGTCTAATGATGAAGACCAAGATTTCTCAGATAACCACAGTAACTCAGAGACAATGTGTCTTCGCCACTGGATACACCGCTTGTTCTCCGTCTGTGTATCAGTGCATTCCAATGACGGGTACTTCTTGTAAACTACTTTGCTAGCACAGCCTGTCATTGAATATGGAAGTATTTTAGATAAAACTTAGAAACTGAGATATCCAGGTGCAGCTGAGCCCCTACTCCGTGCAATCTAAGAGACACAAGACAACTTTACACTGGAAGATGGAAAGACGATGACACACCACTGAAAGGCAAGAACTTTCAAAGAGGCCACCTACAGGCTCCGGGAAGCAAAACCCCTTGTCCAACCCAAAACCATGTGCTCAGCAAGACAGCTCAGGACACAAACAGCCATGGGTGTGTGCATCTGTAACGGTCTGACCCACACAAGAAGGCAGAGAAGTGGTTACAACACTGCACGGTATACTGAAGGTGGAGAAGGCAGCTACAATACTGCGTGGTATAACACAGGAGGTAATTGTAGTTACAAATTGTACTGGTTGTAGTTACAGCACTACATTTACAACTCTGTATTGAAACCTGAACAAGTTGACTGCTTCATAAAGAACACAATGTTTCTTCTAGTAGATTTTAAGTGTTTTCACATCATACACAAGACATCTGAGTGTAACACACGTTAATTTGCCTCATGCCTCTATGAGCACATATTTCAAAACTTCGTATGGTACTCCTAAGCAAAGCTATGTTTGCATGCAATTTTTATCCATTAGTGATAACCAGTCTTCATGGATGGCAGCAGGAAGCACTTCACACCACAGTACACCCTGGGACTCCACCAAGTTCATCAAGCTATGATTCCTAAAGCCTCTGCAGCAGGCGCTGGTGCTGCCAGCCCTATTCCATGGAGCAGGACACCTCGGCAAGAGACTCCACAGCCACAGCAGAGCCAGACTCACTCCTGGATCATGCACACAAGTGGTTGGCCAAGCATGGAGCTATGCTCCACACAGATCCTTGCCCCTTAGCACGCTCCCACTTGTGTGGCCCTTCCTGTCTGGACAGCAAGCTCAGCTGGTCACTCCCAAAGACGTCACCATCAAAATGGAGCAAAACAAAAACAAACAAAAAAACCCCAATTCCTTTCCCATTAGAAGTGTGGCCCTCCTGGAATATATATTTAAAAGAGAGAGAGAGAGAAAGAGAGATTTCCCAGTAGTTTCAAAGACTGGGGGATCCAGGGCCCAATAGAAGCAGCCTCCTGAGGCCCAGCAGGGAAAACATGCAGGACGCAGGGCTGCTCATCTGAACCCTGGGCTAGAGAGGAAGGGAGACACCAGGCTGCCCCACATGATATCATCCTCTGGCCAGCGATCTACCCAGAACTGGTGGCAATGACCACCAGGCCTTACGAGATGGCACCGCCCTTGAAGAGAAAGGGCAACATAAGACATGTGCAGGCAAGTGGGTGGGACCCCACTTGAGGTCTCATGTGGAAAACCCTCTCAGGGAGATGAAGCCTCATTGCTCCACAAGGGAGTCAGGCAGAGCTCGCGTCACGCACTTCAAACGTCAGCAGCCAACGCCAAGGCAAAGAATCGCTGCAAACACTGCGACTGCCCGAGGCTCTCACCGGATGGCAACTGGAGCAGCTGCCAACCGCTCTCAGAGCCACAGCTGGTGCCCTCTTTGCTTATTGGTTCGCCTCCTACATGCCCACAGAGGCCAGCACTGGGCCATGCTGAAGCTGGGAGCCAAGAACATGGGCGTCAGGAACCCAATGACTTGAGCCATCTCAGCTGCCTCCTGCAGTCCATGGCAGCCGGGAACTGGGGTCAGGAGCCAGTCTCAGGCCTTCCAATGTAGGAGGCCACAGGCTTGACTGCTAAGCTGAATGGTCACTCCCACAGCTTGAACTCTCAGCAGTTTTCCTCTCTACAGAGGCTTTCTCCTGGGTCCCTGAAAACACAGGGAGCACAACAATTGTCTCCGGTTTTCTAAATGCGGGAAGAGGCTTAGCTCTAAGATGACAACCACAGACTACAGGACAAAGAACCTGCTGCACTGGCTGGGCTCACAGCCATTTCCCACAGTCACAACTACTGGCTGCAGGGACTTCACGGCCACTGTCCACGCCCCGAGCGGACACCCTCCTGCCTGCCACAGCCTGCAGCTTCAGGTGCCAGGTGCTGGGTGGGTGGCGTGTGAAGGGTGGCTGAGTGGGGTTGGGCAGGAGGGCAGGGAGCAGTGGCAAGCTGAGAAAGGTTTGGGTCCATTCATTCCCGGCATGAATGCTCACAGCTGGGCAGGGGCCCTCAGATCCCCACCTGGTGCCAGGGTCCTGCAACAGCGAAGTCGGCACCGAGCTCCGTGACTGCTGATTCTCAACTCAAAACAGAGACAAGTTCCTTAACAGACATCTAGGAACCATGTGCACAAAACTGGACAACAGATCCAACAACAGCTTGTTGTCCACTGCCAGGCAGCATTTAGCATGCTGGTTCCCACTTCACAGGTAGACAAAGCAGAGCCCCAAGGGCTCATGTGCCTGGCCCGAGGTCACAGCAGTCAGTCCCAAATCCTACAGCCTGTCTTCTCATGGTCTCCCACAGACACACAGAGCAGCCTGACAGTCAGGGAAAACAGATTCAGCATGAGGTCACATGGAGACTCGACCTCAGCACGACAGGGACACTCAGGCTGTGTTGGGCGCAGGGACAACGGGGGAAACAATGAAAGGTTATGAGTGTGGAGGATGTGTGCAGCCAGCAGAGACCCCCCAGGAGGGCACTGAGACTGCAGGCTCTCCCGGAGGCCGGGGGAGCAGGGGGTTGGTTCAGGCCTGGTTCAGGAAGGACTTCAGAGAGAGCCAGGATGAGGGAGGACAAGGAGCGACAGGCAGGACTGGGTGGGGGACACGGTGGGAAGGAGGTGTGGGTCCACCCCAGAAACACGACGACACGACACACCCTCTGCACCTGAAGCACTTGTGGCTGGGGTCTCTGTTCACCCCTCGGAGGGCACGGCCCACTTGCGGCAGGGTTGCCAGGGCCCCTGGCTCAGGCAGAGGACCCTTCACAGGATACACCACACATAGTGACCTTGGTGATGCGGCAGTGCTGAGGTCCCTGAGCTGACCCCTCCAGGTGGAGCTGACACATCACTCACGCATACCTGCCACCCCAGAAGCACTCACCACAGCCCAGAGCCACACTTGCACCCCAATGCCCCCCGCCATGACGAGTTCCAAGTCAGCCCTGCTGTGAGAACAGGGGTCGGCAGAGTTCTCGGTGAGCTCTGAGCAGAAATCCCGGCTTCCAGCTGCTGGCTGCTTGCTAACACACTCTGCCATGGGACAGCTAATGGAGCACATGCCAGCCAGAGTATAAACATTTTTCCCAATTCATAACAAATTTAGATAGGCAAGTCACAGACGTGGCTGAGGTCAGGCATTGGTGTTCCTGGGAAACACAATAAAACAAACATCACACTTTGTTCCTGAAAACAGCAGCAGCAGATCCCGGCTGGAGGAAGAGCAAGCTGCCAGGGCTGGCTGGGGAAACAGTGAGCATGCCCACTGACACTGGCCCTTGGCAGGGGCAGACTCGGGGGTTATGCGGGGAGAGGACTCGGCCCTCCTCGTGCCCTGGTCCTCTGTTGCACAGGCAGTGAGCTCAAGTTCCAGAGCCCACAACCTAGCGCCTCGCCTCCTATCACACACGAGCAGTACCCACGGGCGAGACAGCCAGGGACTAGCAGTGTACTGACACCCAGCTCTGCAGGACAGGGTCATCGCCATAGACTTCCCCGTGGGACCAAACCCTGCACTCACTCAGAGGTTTCAGCTCTCCGAGGCTCCATCTGCCTCAGATGCACTAATGTGTTCCTGTCCAACCTCACTTCCTCAGCAACCGCACAGACCCGCACCTTGACTCAACAGCCACCCCCAGTATGGCTGATCTCCTACGCTCTGCCCCGAACTCTGGCCAAAGGCTGCCCACGGGGACCACCCTGCCCACAACAACTCGGTGCTCACGAAACTGATCCTGACTATGGGGACAACCCTGCCCATGAAGACAATCCTGCTTATGGAGACAGCCCTGTCAACCAGGTTGACTCTGCCCATGGGGATGGTCCTCCCACAGGGACCCTACCCACATGGACAAGTCCACCCATAGGGACCCTGCCCATGAATATGGCACTTCGATACAGCTCTATGCAGAGCCTCTTTTAGCAGAGCTACGTTTAGCAAGTACAGCAAGCTCAACTCTGGGGCAAGGTCTGCAGCCACTCAGCAGGTTCAGGCCCACCCAAGGTTGACTCAGGGGCTTGTTACCAGACTGTTGGCCAGTAACTGGCCACCACCTGCATTACAGACCCACTAACCAGGAATATTTACCTGCAGCGGCCTGTCAAGGAGAGCAGCCAACAGGTACAAGAAGCTGCCCCAGGGCCCCAGCACCAACACACTGCAGCTGGGAGGTCCCTGGTGGCTTCAGGAACTTCTCCCACCACGTCTCAGACTGTGTACCCATGACTTCTCACCCTCCTGTGCACAGACTATGCTTACAGATGTGGTGACACATAACAGTGGTCAGTAGAGCCATCTGGAAGACAGGGACAACTGTAATACTAGAAGGGGACAGCTACACAGTGGATAGAGCTCATCAGGTGTGCTAGGACAGGGGCTAGAAACATCGTTGCATCTCATGGAGGAAGTGGAGCTCCTGAGGATTGAGGCCTCTGAGCGACAGAGCAGGGGCCAGGTGCCCTCTCTGCCCTGCACAAACTAGCCTGGCAGGCACATGCCCATCTTCAGGGCTGTCCTCACGGTATCCACAAGAAGGATGATTCGCGCGGGATAGCTGGCAGGGGACGCTAGGTGAAGCAGGTGAGGGAGACAAGAGTGGGAGGGGACAGCATGGCTGGGGAGGCCCTGGGCCCATGGAGCACATACAGCTGCCTGCAACACTGCTGGCACTGAACCCCACAACCTCACCAGAATTTTCAGCCTATTAATAGCCAAGGACTAAGCCCCTGCACCTGTCCATCTCACAGTCAGAGTGCCAGGGGCCTCTGTCTCCTCATGTTCCCAAAGTTGCTCCTGGCTTCATGCCCTCGGCAGGCTGGGATGGCCAAGAGCGCCCAAATGAGGCTGGCTTCCCTGGACCGTCCTGCCCTTCCAGGACAAGGGGTCACAGTCGGTGTGCTTCCTGAATCTGTATGCAAGTTCGGTCTGTGGGAGGGCTTTGCACACACACTGAGTGTCGACACATACGTCTCTGAGGGTAGAGCTGGCATGTACTCCATAAACAACAGTACCAGCTCTCCACACTGGGTCAGTGCCTGCCTCTAACGAGTCTTGTGCTGATGAACTTCTCGGGTGGGTGAGCAATAACCTGGGTACCTTTAGTACAAATATGTAGCCGGAAACTGCATGGGCAGCTGGGCCACAGTCTGAGATTCAGACAGAGCCTTCTCTTGTGCTCCTGGCTCTTCTCGGGCTGGAAGCTGGAGCAACAGCCAGAGAAATAAGCTGTGACTCAGACTCAGGCTGTCCAAGTGAGATGTGTATGCATGCCAGGTTGCAGGGTCGCATGCATGAGACGCTATACCTGCACCTCCATTGGGTCAGAGTCACTTTGAGAGGCACAGCCTGGACAGGCACTGGGTTCCTGGCTCTCAGAGCCTCTCCTCTGCCTACAGAATCCAGTCCCAGCCTGGGAGGGCCAAGGGGAGAGGAAGGAGGATAGGAATGGTCACAGCAGCAGCTGCTTCCAGGCTCTGGGACATCTTACCCCCAGCGCAACCTCCAGCCAGAGCTTTGCTGCAAGCACTCACCACCCTGGCCACCCCGAGCCCTGTGACAGGTATTCCTACTCCTCACACTATGCTCCAAAAGCCTCCTCTGTGTTGGCCCCAAGTCCTTCCTCGGGGGTCCCTGGCTTGCTGCCTGCCCCCACACTTCTCGCTCAGTGCCAGCTCTGCCTCACACAGCTCTCCACTCACAGGAGTCCCGATCCCCACTTCCTGAGTGCACAGATGAAGGTGACCTTCTTCCATACTCCCCCATCCCTACATTCCCCCTCAGTCCTGCCTGGCACCACCAGCACCTGTGCAGAGGAACAGTATTGACCCCTTGCAGTAGCTCTCACAAAGGTACCCGTCGCTAACCAGGTGGCAGGGTGCTTCAGCCATAGTGCTGACAGCTGTGTTTCCAGGTTCTGACTTTACACCCATAACAGCCCTCAGGACCACAAACCAAATGTTACCATGGGGAGGAGACATAGGTAAAGACGCCAGCACCTTACAGATATGAGGGATGGGCCTTTAGTACAGGAGGGTGCAAGGCCACCTGATGGGCCAGGCCCGGGACTCCACAATGACAGGCAGGTATGACAAGTCCCCACCCCCCTCCGACCTGCACATGTGGGCTGTGATGCAGAAAAACAGAACCAACTCCACCCCTCAGACATGGTGGAGTGGGGATGGTATCACCAAGGGCCAACTTCCCTCAGATGCAGGGGGCAGGGTACCCAGGGTCAACACCCCTCAGATGCAGGGGGCGGGGCACCAAGGGTCAACACTCCTCAGATGCAGGGGGTGGGGCACCCGGGGTCAACACCCCTCAGATGCAGGGGGCGGGGCACCCAGGGTCAACACCCCTCAGATGCAGGGGGCGGGGCACCCAGGGTCAACACCCCTCAGATGCAGGGGGCGGGGCACCCAGGGTCAACTCCGCCCTCAGAGCTGGGCAGAGTAGGAGACCAGACATCTACCTAGGACCAAGGATCCAATCTGTTACCCAATGTCCTCAAATTACATTGGGGAAACTCTAAGACATTGGCATGGCCAAACACCTTGTAAAAGACCTCAGAAGCACAAGCAAGAAAGACAAAAGCAGACAAATGTGATTATATCTAGCTAACACACTTCTGCACTACAAAAGGCAACCAATAACGAAGTGAAGAGGTAACAAACATAATGGGAAAATTTGCAAATTATAAAGGATTAATAAAGAGCTCAAGAAAGTTAACAAAACAAACAGTCCAATTAAGCAGTGAGCAAAGAACATGAACAGGAAATTTTCAGAGGATGAAATACAAATAACCAGCAGACATGTGGATAACAAGCTCAGGCTCACCGGACATCAGGGAAATGTAAATAAAAACCAAAATGAAGTGTCACCTTGAGCCAGTTAGAATGGCTATCATCCAAAAGTCGAAATAAAAATTAAAATTCTGGTGAGGACATAGGGGAAAAGCTACCCTGATCTACTGCTAGCAATAATGGTGGAAATACGAAGCTTACTGAGAGATCTGAAAACAGATCCACCACGCCTGGGAATTCACCTACAGATCATGAAATCAGAACAGGAGCTAACTAGTTACAGCCTCGTGTTTATGGCAATTAAATTCCCAATAGCTAAGATACGGCGTCAACCTAGACGCCCACCAACTAACAAGCAGATGAAGCAAATGTGATCACATGCACTATGAAATACTATTCAGCCATAAAAAGAATAAAATGGATGCAACTGGAAATCATTACGTTTAGTGAAATAAGCCAGTCTCAAAAACACAAATGTGTTTTCCCTAATACATCACAGTTAAGACAAATTACAAACAATGTATAGGAATGAAAGTAATTTGGGAATAGGACTGTCATGTTTAGCCCACACAAGTGTATCAACTTCATATTCTACTTTATGTGCATTTAGTTATTTGTTTGAAAGCAGAGTTGAGAGAGATGTCCCATGCACCGATCTGTCGCCTAAATGCCTACAAAGCCAAGCATCCAGGAACTCCCCCAAAGAGGGGAACATTCCAGACTGTGCCCCAGGACCCTGAGCCTCTCGCTCCTGAACTGGGCACAGGATACCAAGGAGAGGACACTTCCAGGTCCTAGCCCCGGATGCTAACTCTGCACTTTACACCTCAGCCAGACCAGGTCACCCCCAGACATCACCAGCACTAATTCAGGGCAAGGGCACCTTTCCTTGCAACCTTCGTGGGGGTCTCCTCTCAGCCCCACTCTCACGCTAAACAGCACCCACCATCCTCACAGAAGCTCGCCTGTGGCTGCTGCTCTGGAGTCTGCCAGTCCCCAGGGTATCCGGCGAGGCCCCCTTAGTGAGAAGACACCCAAGAAATGAAGCGAGCCCAGAGGTGCCCCAGGCTCCAGGAAGGTCACACAGGCAGGGAGGCGGGCGTAGCCAGCAAGCCCCTGCAGAGTGAGATAATACAAGAATGCCAGGAATCCCAGCAGCCTTCCCAGGAACCATCTTGTCCTGAGGGAGCCGCCTGGGTGAGTAGTGGAATTTTCCAACCTACATCTCCTCCTCCGACGTCCTTGCCTTCAAGTCAACTGCCTGGATCACACCAATCACACGGCTTTGCTTAACTGCCACAAAATGCACACATTATTCATCTGCTTGGCTTCATCTGAAAGAATCCAGTAAAAAGGCAATTTTGTTTTTCCTAAAAGCTATTCCAAGCTGCCCTCTCCCCACCCGGTCCCCAGCCAAGCTCTGAATCAGTGCAGAGCGCCTGCTCAACCAGCAAATGTGAGCCTGGCTCTTCTCATCCCTGTACAACCTCGCACTGCCATGTGACAAATGTGACACCTCTGTCCACTTGTGAATTCGGCTGTGCTGTCCCAGCCAGCTCTGACTGCTACGGAACCTGTGCAGTGTCTCCCCCCAGGAGTCGTGCCACAGTGTCCACTTCATCTACAGTCACTGCCTCTGCCACCAAGAGCACAGGACTAGGCCAGCACGCTCCTCCCTCAGTGCGACACCCAGGCTTGCCTGGAGGAGCAGGTGCCACCCAGTGTGCCAGTGCGACCCCCCAGTCCTGCACAAACCGCCCCTGAGGAAAGGACACAAGGAGAGCCTGCTCAGAGAGAGGTGTGTTCAGGGCATCACAGGCCAGCGTCCTTCCCTACAGGACACTGGTCAGTACCACCCCCTGTGAAATGCCAGGGACATTGGCAACTACCGCGTCTGTGAAACGCTGGGACCCTGGTCAGTACCGGCCCCTGTGAAACTCCGGGAACATTCAGACCAGCAGAGAAAAGCAGCCACCGGCCCCAAGTTCTACAGAATTCCTTGTTAGCAGTAAGACCTTGGCAGTCACATCACCTCAAATCACAACACAGAACCCAGAAAATGGCTCCATGCCGTCCACCCAAACACAAGGCTACCTTGAATGGACACAGGTGTGCCTCCTGCACACACCACGGAGACTCAGGCACCCCGCACACACCAGCCCCAGGTGTGCCTCCTGCACACACCACGGAGACTCAGGCACCCCGCACACACCAGCCCCAGGTGTGCCTCCTGCACACACCACGGAGACTCAGGCACCCCGCACACACCAGTCCCAGGTGTGCCTCCTGCACACACCACGGAGACTCAGGCACCCTGCACACACCAGCCCCAGGTGTGCCTCCTGCATACACATCAGAACTATCGCATTAGGCTACAATCGCAGTCTCCTCATACATTACCATCGAGGTTTGGAGTCAGAAAATGGGGGTGGGGGAGCTGTCTGCTGGCCAGGTGCCCTGGAACCAACCTGGTGGGTGGGAGAGTGCCCTCCACTCCTTTTCCTGTACACCTGGGTCAGCTTCCAGGCCCAGGACCACAGGCCTCATCATGGCACATTTCACCACCTCCAGTTAGGCAAGTTTCCTGACTGTGAATGACCGGCTCCACGTACCGCAGAACCCCTTGTGGTGGGGGGTCTAAGGCAGCACAGGGGCAGTCTGTGGGGAAGAGGAGGCACTGGTCTTACACCAGCTGAGGCTGGCCCTAAACACAGACACACACCACAAACAACCCACTTCTGGACCCCTTCTGTCCACATCCCTCCCTTCCCAGCAGCTCCCACTGAGTCTCCCAGCTCAGCTGGGGTAGAGGGGCTTCACACTCTTCCTGGAGAAGGTGGCCACAGCCTCGAAAGCAGGAAGGGCTGCTGAGGTAGCTTCCCTGTGTGGAGTCAAGTCCAGCCACAAAGGCAGAGAGGGCAGAAGGCACAGCCGTGGCTCTGCTGCCGGGCCAGCAGACCAGCCCCCCGGGAGTGTGGAAGGCTGATGCTAGGAGCGGAGGGTCCTTGCCCGGAGGCCGAGAGCCGGCCCCACAGGTCACTGATTGAAGACAAGCATCATGCGTGCAGTGAACAAGGCAAGAAATGTGTGCCCACCACTCACCACCGTCTGCCAGCTGGGCTTCCCTGTGACATGGCGGCAGGAACAGCACCGGCTTCCTGGGCTAGGCGCTGGGAGCGGAACCTGAAGCAGACGAGCTTGCCGTCAGCTGCGACCACTGCTGCTGGGAGCGCGCACCGCCTGCTCACCTGAGGGCAGTTTTACTGATGAAGGGCGGACAGGCCTGAGCCGGTGATGCAATAGCCCAGGACCCCCAAGGCAGAACCGGCTCGCGCCTGCAGCCACCTTCCTCTTCCACACCACACCAAGGACTCCAGCACTGAACTTGTAAATCTCTCTCTTGGGGACCAGCTTCCCCTACTTGGGGTTTTGTGGGACCTGACGTGGTGGGAGCAGCTGCCCAGGAAACCCCGCTCCAGTTACATACTGCAAGACAACCATGTGCACACACTTTATAGGTCCACCGCATAACAATCAGAGGTACCTCTCTGTGGGGGGAGGGGAGGGTCACCTGGGCCTGCTCCCAAGGCCCGTGCTGGCATGGAGATAGAACACGTGAATCGTGTTTGTGAAACATGCATATTCAAAAGAGCAGGGGCTGAGCTGGGCCTGGCACTTAGGGTTCAAGCCCTGCCTTCTCTCCTCGCCTCGCCTCGTTTGCCCCGGGCTCCCACTGAGCACTCCTGACATCTCCCAGCTGACTCGCATTTCCCAAGCCATGCATGCTTGAGGGAATCTGATGGGAAGAGTCTCACAGCAATTCCAGAGGCTTTGGGCATGATTCTTACATCACTACACCATCATGTGCATGGAAAGACTTGCACTCCATGCCCACAGTGGCCCCTATACACCCTGAGAGTGCCACTGACCACATGTGACAGTGGGAGGGACCACCTCCACCGCATGAAGTGGGGGCCAAGTCTGATTTGTCCAGCATCCCTGGGCTGCTTGCTGCTCACACTAGGAAAGGCCACAGTGCTGTGGCCACAGGCTCACAAGGTCCCTGGCCACTGTGTTACACTTTAAATGCACTTCAAGTTCTTAAAGTTCTCACGTTGTTACGATCAGCTAATTCCCACAGCTAAGTCCTGTTTTCATGATTAGTTTACCGCAAACCAAAATCCCAGATGCAGCAAGGTGCTTAGTAGGTCTTTTATTCCAGCAAGGTAGGAACGGGAGCAGGGGTGGAGGGGGAGAAAACTGGAAAGGACACGTCTCCTGCCTTGGTGGCAGGATGGGGCTGCCAGGGCAGGGGAAGGGACAAGATGGAGGACAATGGGGAAGAGCCAGGTAAGCAGGGGAGAGAGGAGGAAGGAGAAGGGAGGACTGTGTGGACTCTGCACTGGCCCCGGGACTGGTGACTGAGGTGATCGGAGCCACAGGTAGGAGGGTGGAGACTAGGGGGAGGGGCCAGAGACTGGGGAGTGGCATCATCCGGTAAGGCGCCAGGTTACATTCAATTGGTGGAATGGTGCACATGAGCTGGATTGGGGAATCATGAACTGTGGGGAAGGGAGAGCAAAAAAGGGTGCAGGGTCCAAGATGGCATGGTCTCAGTCTCCATGACTGATATTTGAATCACTCATCACAGTGTGGGACCTGCTATGGAGCTGAGGTGGTCCGGTCCCTTTGCAGGACTTACATAGACTAAAGTCCCAGCTAGAACCAACGGGCCAGTAGGACGTGCCTCTCATGCCCACAGCTGCGTCCACCCTCCACAGCAGCCACAAGGAGCTCCCCCCCACCCCCGTGCCCACAGCTCCATCCTGTCCTTCTCAGCTTCTGTGAGGACTGCCCACAGTTAGCAGTATTGCTTGTGCATCCTGGGGTTATGGCCATCACTGGCTTTAGGGAAAGACAGTGGAGGTGGCAGTCAGGAATCAGGTCTTTCCAGGTCCCGGGCATCTGCCAGCCACCGGGAGGAGCCTCTCCATCAGCTGGCAGGAGAGTGACAAACAACAGCACAAACTCAGCTTCTGATATCAACTTGCACCCTATGTCACAGACTCACTGGCCCCTGGGCTGGGAACTTGATCATGCTGCTACGTGGTGGCCACATCAACACCAGCTTAGAAGAGCCCTGGAAGCCAGTGTCCTAGGCTCAGCACCAGAGCAGGTGACACCATGGCCTGCAGTGCCAACATCCTATCTGCTCCACTTCCAATCCAGATTCCTACAAAAGTGCCTGGGAAAGCAGTGGACAACGGCCCAAGTTCTCGGGCCCCCTGTACCAATGTGGGAGACCCAGAAGAAATTCCTGGGCCCCAGCTTTGGGCTGGCCCAGCTGGAAGACCTCTCTCTGCCTCTCTCTCTCTCTGCCTCTCTCTCTCTCTATGTTATTCTGCCTTTTAATGGCTGTGGTGGTAGCATGTAGTGGGAAAAGATACAATAAAATCATCTTGCTAAGTCTCTTTATCTGATAAAGCAAATGCCTTCCTGGGACAACAGCTCAAGGACTCCTCTGTGGGGTGAGGCCAAATGGCCAAACTAGGAGGGCCATTTGTACCCAGCTTTCTCCAGAACTGAGCTGGAATGGGGCAGGGCCTGCTGCCACAGGGTAAGCAGAGCAGGAAGCATGAAGCCCACCCCAGGAGGGCAGTTTCCCACACACAGGAGGCAGCAGAACAGCTGGGAGGGAACCAGGCAGGGAGGGGCAGAGGGCAGGAAAGTGCTGGGCCTTGTGGGAGACAAGCATAGAACCTGAATGACACAGATGGCGGAGGCTGGGGAAGACTTGGTCTTAGGTGATATGACACCACAGTTGGCACCGAAGGTGGCTCCTGAGGACAGACAGCACTTGGAGAGTTTGGTGTGTGCAGAGGGACAGGGTGATGCTGGTTACAGACCCACCATTGGGCCAACACAAGAGGAGAACTCCTGGTCAGATGCAGGCAAAGCAAGCCAGCCAAGGAGGGCACCTCAGAACAGAGGGGGTGGCCCCTCCCGTGGAGCCTGGGAAGAGCAGGGGAGAGCAGGAAGGCTCTAGACAGAGCTGGGAACAGAGGGACAGCAGGGGCCCACCCTGCATCCTCGAACAAAATGACCACCAAGGCTTCCTCCACTTCCAGAGCACAGGCCAAGTCAGAACCACAGGCCCTGCCTCGCTCACCAGTGGCAAGCACAGGGGCATGTGGGAGACACAGCGACAGGCCAGCCAGTGCTGAACTGCTGCTCTGCCTCTGGGAGAAGCATCTAGCACAGCTCCACCTCAGCCGCATCACTCACGAAACCATGGAGGGAGAAGCTGCCCCCATCCCACCTGTGAACACTGAAGGCTCAAAGAAACAAGGACCCAGCCAGCCCAGAAAGAGCCTACCAGACAAGCCAGCAGCGCGGGGGTCGGGGAAGCCCACTAGCCCCAAGGAAGCTGCGTGCCTTTGGGAGGAAGCGCCAGGGGCTGCAGGTCAGCAGTGGGCAAGGAGGCAAGCAAGGACACTCAAGTCAGAAAATCATGAACCCTCCACCCTGTTCAGAGTTGCCTGGAGGCCCACATTAGAAGTTCCCTCATGTCACACACACACACACACACACACACACACACACACAAACACACACACACGACGGTGCACGTGCTTTCATGTGCTCGCTGAAAATGGTCCACACTCCTCGGGCACACTGACAATGAGTGTACACCTCTGGATCGCCTTTAAACCAGTGCAGTTCCAAAGGCAGGGCCATCCACAGCAGGGGACTCCAAGGGGAGTGGGAAAGGCAGCATGGCATGCTGGGCTCCTATCCGCGGCACATGTCCCAAAGCTTCAGGTAAATCCAGATTTAAAGGAGAACATGAAAACATAAATGTACCAGCAGGAAAGACACAGTGTGGGAGAAGGGGTAACACTCGAGAAATGGAGACGACCTCTAAGTGGTGCCAAGAAACCCAGAACTGGGGATGCAAACATGATGGATTCAGCTACTGTACTAAAACGCCCAAATTTCTCTAAGTCTCAAATCACAACAAGCATGATTCAAAGAAACGCAACCACATGTCACAGAGCCAGGGCTAACTCCTCTGCGACAAGGACACCTCACAACTAAACAGCAAAAGGCTCAAGGAGCAAGCAACTGTGGTGGGCCAGAAGGAGAGCAGCTGAAGAGGCTCCTGTGGGCTCCCAGCCAGAAGGCGGAAAGTCAGATCACAGCCAGAGATCAGAGCTCCAGCGGACAGACCAGCAGAGAGGAAAGCGTGTAGGAACATGGCGCTGGCAAGCAGGCGCATTCTTGAACTGCTGGTGTAACCTCTCAACTGCGAGGAGTTCCAGCACACACACGGTTGGAGCCTGCTGCTGACCCCAGCTTGTAAGGGCTAAGACAGGAAGAGTGATGCTCTCGGCAGCGAGGCAGAGGTCAGGGTGCCCAGTCTGTGCCTGGGTGCAGGCCAGTATGCTGCTGTCAGCATGGAAAATGCACACAGTATTTTACATTGCATGGAAGTAGAACTTAAACATCTATTTGGGTGAAAAAGATTTGAAATCCATAGTTTTTCATACTGTACATTTTTCCTCCCCCTCCTGTAGGTTACAGTTCTTGAGTTTTAGTTTGTTGGCACCACAGTAAACCTGTCTTCTCAATTTGCTTTCCACGAACCCTCTGAAGTGCTTTCTTGCACATGCGTATGTCCGTACCTAGGGACCCAATGCCAGGGAACTGGTGGGCACTCTCGCCTTTCCCAGGGACGCAGGGAACTCTCTCCACCACCCGTGAACAGGTGCTCAGAGAAAAGTACCAGTCCTAGAATGTAAACACGTCTGGAATGTTTGAGGTGGCACCTCCCCGTTAGTTGAGCACACTTTGCATGGAGCTGTTTGCTCAATGATGAAGTCAAAGTAGGTCTGAGCCGGTCACTGGGCATGACCTAGTGCGGACCGCTAGCCAGGGCCTACCAAAACTGCCCTCCTCTTTGAGGAATTCATCTCATATCCAACAACTGAAATTTCATGAATGATAGCAAAATCTGGACTGTAAAAATACATACAAGTTACTTCTACTAAAATAGACGCCTGCTATAATTCACTCTTAGCATCTGTCCAGGCACATAGCTTTAAATCCTTGCAGTAAGTCATTCTTCATGTTGTTGAAACTTACAACTGACAGCATGCTCAGGTCCTGGCTTCCTGTCACATCCAGGGTCAGGGGCAGACATGTGGGGCCCACATTCAGAGCCAAGTGCCTAGTTCAAGTCCCGGCTTCACTTTCCATCCAGCTCCCTGCTGGCACACACACGAGGAGGCAGGAGGTCAAAGCCCTGCCACCCCTATGTGAGGCCCATATGCAGTCCCTGGTTCCTGATGCCAGCCTTGCCCAGCCCTGGTTCAGGCATCTGCGGAAGTGAACCAGCAGGTGAAGTACTTGTTCTTGCTCCAGAGACTTGAGTATGTGTGGATGTGTGGACACGTGGACTCCAGGGTCCACAGGACTTTAGGGACCCCACTCCCACAAGGATGGAGTCAGGCAGTCTCCTGGCTGCTTGGGTCCCTTGGCCCCCTGCTGACTAACACCAGTAGGGTCAAAGGGTCAAAGTCATCTTCCTCTTGGACCCACAGTTGCTACCAAAGCTCACGCCCTTGTGACCACACACAACAAAGCCCTTCACCCATAGCACACCGCATTGTACATTCCCGCCAGCTCTCAGGTGGACCGCACCAGCTCTCACACCTTTCCCAAGTTCCAACTCTGTATTAGCAGCCCCTTGAGAGCACTATTTCTACACAGTCCCTGTCCCAGACTGTGTCCCAGCATCACCAGCTCTGCCCTTGCTATCCCATAGCTGCACCTGCTGTCCAGGTCAGTCTGCCTCCCCACATCCAAGTGAGGGACATCTCTGGGATCCGCATCAGTCTCAATCCCTCCCTGACACGGCTGCACACCAAGCGTCCGCTCTGCCCAGGCGCCTCCCACCCTGCTAGCCCACACATGCCCAGCCTAGGATGTGCCTCCACACGAGTACAGACACGCCATGACTCCCAGAACTAACTTGGCTTTTTACCTTGTTAATATTCATTTAACTTGCTGAAAGGAAGAGTCACAGACAGAGTCAGAGACAGTCACAGAGAGATCTTCCACTTGCTGGTCCACTCCCACGGACGGTCATAATGGTCAAGGCTGAGCCAGCCAAAAGCCTAAACCAGGAGTTTCTTCCAGGTCTCCTATGCAGGTGGCAGGGGCTCAGTCACTTGAACCATCCTTCCTGCTTTCCCAGGTCATTAGCAGGAAGCTAAATGGGAAGCAGAGCCCCAGGACTGAACATGGAATACAGGAAGCAAGTGTTGAAAACCAATGACTTAACCCACTATGACAAAATGCCGGCCCCAAGACTCAGCATTCTAAGAAAAGAAAGTAAAGAACATTTTCAAATGTTAAAGGACAAAAGGTGATCTAACACATAAAATGTAAAGATCGCTGGGGCTGGGCCCGGCGCGGTGGCGCAAGTGGTTAAGGTCCTCGCCTTGCACGCCCGGGATCCCATATGGGCGCCGGTTCTAATCCCGGCAGCCCCGCTTCCCTTCCAGCTCCCTGCCTGTGACCTGGGAAAGCAGTCGAGGACGGCCCAAAGCTTTGGGACCCTGCACCCGCGTGGGAGACCCGGAAGAGGCTCCTGGCTTCGGATCGGCATAGTATCGGCCGTTGCGCTCACTTGGGGAGTGAATCATCGGATGGAAGATTTTCCTCTCTGTCTCTCCTCTCTGTATATCCGCCTTTCCAATGAAAAAATAATAAAAATAAATCTTTAAAAAAAAAAAAAAAAAAAAGATCGCTGGGGCTGGTGCTAAGGCTCTTCAGCCATCCCATATGAGCGACGGTCCCTGCTGTTCCACATCTGATCCAGCTCCCTGTTGATGACCCAGGAATGCAGCAGAAGATGGCTCAAGTTCTGTAGCTCCTTCGATCACATGGCCATTTGGGGAGTGAACCAGCAGGATGGAAGATTTCTGTCTCTCCTCTCTGTTGTAATACTGCCTTTCAAATAAAAATAGATGTTTTTAAAAATATGCATAAAGATCATGGAACAAAAGAGACCATCCGAAGTCAATGTGCTCTGTTGCTTGGCAGCGTTCTCAGAATGCTGTGCTTCCCGGCAGCACAGAGAGGCTGGTGCTCCTGCCCAGCTGAGCACGCCACAAGCAAGTGCCCAGAGCAACAGCTGTCTTCACTCCCTCTGAGGCACATTTCAGAAAGGTGCCTGGAAGCACAAGGTGGCCCCACGGCTCCTCTCTGTGCTCCCGGTCCTGGCTGGGGCAGAGGTGCCATGGGGACCTTTCTGTCCCTCCGACCATGTCCATGGGAGAGCAGACCTGGAGCTGAGCAATTGAGGTTCCCCTCTTCCAAACACATCACAGTATCATTAGAGTTGACAGCAACCGCACATTGTGGAGGGATGCGCCGGTCTGCCATGAGCAGTCCAGGAAGAGGCCCTGTTTAGGGGGCAGCAGCTCCACCGGACAGAGGCATCCCCAGGGCCTCTTGGCTTGGTGTGCTGGCCAGGCCACGGCTTTCACTGCCTCTCCCTGAGAGCCCCACCTGCCCGCGGGGGATCAGTGGCCCAGCACCACATGCACCTTCTCCTGGCTTGGAGGCAGAAGGATCCATCAGGACAGGGGTGTGCGCCCCCACGGCCTTGCTTTCTCACAGGCTGAGAGACAGCAACAGACAGAGCAAACGAACTCTGGAGCACCTCTCCCCAGGCCTCAGCAAACCTCAACACGGTCACACCAGGACCTCCAACCTCAGAGCTTGGAAGCACAGTCAAGGCAGGGCTGGTTCTCAGAGACGAGACTGAATGTGAGACAAGCCCCCTCCCACCTCAGTCCTCTCCCAGCTGCTGGGAGGAGGACTGCACCATGTTTTTGGTTTCTGTTTTTAACTTATTTCATTTTATTTTATTTGAAGGCAGAGTTACACAGAGAAGGAGAGATAGAGATAAATCTTCTACCTCCTGATTCACTCCCCAGATGGCTATAATAGCCAGAGCTTGGTCAGGCAACAGCCAGGAGTCAGGAGCTTGCTCTGAGTCTCCCACGCCCAAGGACCCAGGCCATCTTCTGCTTTCCTAGGCCATTAGCAGGGAGCTGTGAGGGGATGGAATAGCTTGGACTAGAACCGTGATCCTCACGGATGCCAGCATGGCAGGTAGTGGCTCCATCTGCTAGTTGCAGCACTGACTCCAGCAGCATTTGAGAACCATGGGTCTGTCACAGTGATTCAGTGGCTAAATCCTCCCCCTGCACATGCTAGGATCCCACATGAACACCAGTTTGTGTCCCAGTTGCTCCACTTCCCATCCAGCTCCCTGCTTGTGGCCTGGGAAAGCAATTGAGGACAGTCCAAGGCCTTGGGATCCCGCACCCATGTGGGAGACCTGGAAGAAACTGCTGGTTTTAAATCAGCTCAGCTCCAATCATTGTGGATATTTGTGGAGTGAATCAGTGGACAGAAGATCTTTCCCTCTGAAGCTCCTTCTCAAATTCGCCTTTCCAATAAAATAAAAAAATAAACAAATAAGTAGTTAAAAGAAGAAGAACCACTGCCTTGCAGAGAAGCACTACCACGCCGTGGGACTGGCAGCTGCCCGCTGGTGCTCTCTGTCAAGGTGTGAAATTCAAGAAGCACACGGAAGGAGTCCGTCACCCGTGTGAGCATCAAGGGAATGCACGCACAAAGTCTCGCGACGAAATCCAGCCTGAAGCACAGCGTACTGCCTGCCCTCCAACAGCCCGGGCACTTCCTGCCGCCTCCTTTCACCTTCTGTGACTGTAAAGGCGGAGCTAGATTCCCTAAGATTTCAATAAGCTATTAATTATTGACAAACTAAAAGCTGAAAATCTTCAGAAACAAGCTTGCTTTTTATTGTTCATGGTATTTCCTGTGTCTCTCGCTTGTTCTCTCTCTTTTTTTTAATTTGTTGTCATTTTATTTATTTTTTTTTATTAACGTTGTATTATGTGATACAGTTTTATAGGCACTGCGGATTCCCCCCACCCCTCCCACACCCCTCCCCCCATAGTGGATTCCTCCACCTTGCTGCATAACCTCAGTTCAAGTTCAGTTGAGATTCCTTCATTGCAAACATATACCTAGCATAAAGTCCAGCATCTTATTGTCCAGATAAGTTCAGTGGCCTCTTGGGGAGACCTTCTCTAGTCTGAAGGTAGAGCTAACAGAGTAAAGTTCCGGTCAGTTAAAATCCCCAACAAAACCTCAGCATCAATATACAATGTTATGGAATTAATTGACATAGTATTGAGTAAACAATATGTTAAAAATAATGCAAGTTCAATTCTTCAAAACATCTGGGTTGAGACAGTATCAATGACAGGTTCAAAAAATAACAAACAACCAAGCAAAAATTACATGTTAAATCAAGGCAAACATGTGGTATCTAACCTTTTGGGATTCACTCATTTCCCTTAGCATTATAGTTTCCAGTTGGGCCCATTTAGCCACAAAGAACTGCATTTTGTTTTTTTAATAGCTGAGTAGTATTCCATGGAGTAGATGAACCAAAGCTTTCTTATCCAATCTTCTGCTGATGGGCATTTCGGTTGCTTCCATGTTTTTGCAATTACTGATTGTGCTGCTATGAACATAGGGATGCATGTTGGTTTGTCGTAAAACAGGTGTTTTGGATATATTCCTAGGAGTGCTATTGCTGGGTCATATGGTATGCAGATTTTGAGTTGTTTGAGTGTTCTCCAGACTGATTTCCACAAAGGCTGTACCAATTTGCAGCTCCACCAGCAGTGGAGTAGGGTTCCCTTTTCCCCGCATCCTCGCCAGCAAGCGTCGTTGGTGTTCTTGTTTATGTGGGCCAATCTTACTGGTGTTAGGTGTGTTTATGTGGGCCAATCTTACTGGTGTTAGGTGGTACCTCATCGATGTCTTAATTTGGATTTCCCTTATTGCCAGGGAACTGGAGCATTTTTTCATATTTTGTTTGCCATTTGGGCTTGTTCCTTTGTGAAGTGTTTGCCCATTTCCTGAGCCCATTTCTTGAGTGGCTTGTTTGTTTTGGTTTTTTGGTTGTTTTGGAGTTCTTTGTATATTCTGGAGATTAGCCCACTATCTCCTACATAGTGCGCGAAGATCTTCTCCCATTCTGTGGGTTGCTTTTTTACTTTGCTGATTGTTTCCCTTGCTGTACAGAAGCTTCTTAGTTTGATGAGGTCCCATTTGTTTATTCTGTTCTTAACTGCTATTGCTTTTGGCGTCCTTCTTAGAAAGTCAGGACCTACTCCTAGGTCTTGCAGGGTATTTCCAACATTTTCTTCCAAGAGTTTGAAGGTTTCTGGATGTAGGTTTAGGTCTTTTATCCATGTAGATTGGATCTTAGTGTATGGTGACAGGTGTGGGTCTATCTTTTTGTGTCTGCAGCCTATCGCTTGTTCTCTTAAAGAATCCTACCTAGACGTGTACCTTTTTTAGGAGGTCAGTAAAACTATGGGATATGGCCCCACTGTTCCAGAGTTTCCCCGAGGAATCTCTGGATGTGTCGCAGTCACACGGAGAGAAGTGTTCTACCTGTGTCACAGCCACATGAACACAGAGTGACTCAGGAAGAGGGGACTATTCCACATGTCACACAGTTACACAGAAACAAGAATGAGTCACGGTGCCTGACCCTTCCTCGGCTCTGCCCAGGTGGCACTTTCCCAGCCCTGGCAGCGCAGGGGACCTCAGCCCGCTTGGGCCCTGCAAAACACTGACCCGGGAGACAGCCCCGCACAGGATCTGTTCTGTCAGCCCGACTGGTTAAACACTCACTCCATCTTTGGATCCGAACGATTGAAACAGATCCCGAGCTATGCATGTTGCCTCTGCCCTCGGGAGAGGCTGAGGCTGCAAAACTGTCACTTCTCAGTCAGAAAAGGCTGCTAGGCACGTCACTGGACGCCACACGCAGGGGCTGCGTCTCCAACAGGCCACACACTCACAGGGTTGTGCAGACCCTCTTGGCCGACGAAGGCAGTGCCCTGCCGCCAAGCCCAACCAGCTTCTCCGGAGAATTTTTAGCCTGCACAGAAAACCCTGACGACTAAGAGAGCTGGAATGTGGCTGACCTTTTACCTACAATGCCAGTGGCCACCTAGGGACACAGATGACGGGAACTGCCCGGCTCCCTGTCTGCAGCTTGGCAACACCCTGCGCTGACGTCAGATGCCACAGGCTGTAAAGCAGGGAACAGGGCACATCAGGTGTGCCATCTGCTTTCGCAGAAGCCGTGACTCAGGCTCCCAACAGCCATCGGAAGTCAGCGGGATGACTCGAGCAGTACCCCAAACATGGGCCCAGGGACCTGGGGTCCACGGGAAGCATGCAGACCCTCTGAGTCCCATGGCATGGCAGCTTACTGCACCTCAGCAGCAGCCAGGCTCCAGGTAACCATGGGGTTACTCTGGCCATGTTCAGAGACAGCCTTAACAACACCCACTTCCTCCACAGCTGGAAATAAGAGGTGACATCACCTGCCTTCCCTGCCGTTCACACACCACATGACTCAGAGTCAGGCCTGCACACACCACAGGCGATGAGCACCCTGAGACCCGCCAGCCGCAAACACACATGACCGCCAGGCCCCGCAACAGACCCCTAGCTGCCTGTCCCTGTGTGACCACTGCTCCTGTCATGCCCGCGTCCTCCACTGCAGCAGACAGAGCTGCCTCAGCCTCTGCCTGCAGTCCCCCCGCAACATGTGCCCTGTGACAGAGCTGGAGCTGGGAACTCGACGCTCAGGAGAAGCTTCTAGCACAGGATGGTCCAGAGTAAGCTATGCTTGTCACTGCTACCTCCCAGATGAAGACACACGAGCATGGCAGACAGGCAGGACCTGTTGAGTAATGAAATGACGACAGCTTTGACTCTTAGAGGTGTTTGTTTCTTTGGATTTTTTTCTTTAAAGATTTTATTTTTATTTGAAAGCCAGGTTTACAGAGAGAAGGAAAGACAGAAAGATCTTCCATTTGCTGGTTCACTCCCCAAGCAGCTGCAATGGCCAGAGTCAGTCCAAAACCAGGAGCTTCCTCTGGGTTTCTCCCAGGGGTGCAGGGTGCCAAGGCTTTGGGTTAGCCTCCACTGCTTTTCCAGGCCACAGGCAGGGAGCTGGACAAGAAGTAGAGCTGCCAGGACACAAACCAATGACCATATGGGTTCCTGGCAAGTATAAGGCAAGGATTTGGCAACTGAACTACCATGCCGGGTCCTTTTTTTGAGTTTTAAATAGGTGCCAAACACACACAGTTACTCCCAAACAGTTATAGAAAGTAAAAGATACAATTATTTTGGAGCCGGTGCAATAGCCTAGTGTTTAAATCCTCACCTTGGGCCTGGCACGGTGGCGCAAGTGGTTAAGGTCCTCACCTTGCACGCCCGGGATCCCATATGGGTGCCAGTTCTAATCCCGGTGGCCCCACTTCCCTTCCAGCTCCCTGCCTGTGGCCCGGGAAAGCAGTCGAGGACAGCCCAAAGCCTTGGGACCCTGCACCTGTGTTGGAGACCCGGAGAAGGCTCCTGGCTTCGGATCGGCATAGCATCAGCCATTGCGCTCACTTGGGGAGTGAATCATCGGACGGAAGATCTTCCTCTCTGTCTCTCCTCTCTGTATATCCACCTTTCCAATAAAAAAAAATAAATCTTTAAAATAAAAAAAAAAATCCTCACCTTGCATGCTCTGGGATCCCATATGTGCGCCAGTTCATGCCCCAGCTGCTTCACTTCCCATCCAGCTCCTTGCTTGTGGCCTGGGAAAGCAGTCAAGGACAGTCCAAAGTCTTGGGACCCTGCACCCACGCGGGAGCTCTGATAAAAGCTCCTGGCCCCTGGCTTTGGATCGCTTTGACCCTGGCAATTGTGGGCAGTGAACCAGTCAACAGACTATCTTTTTCTGTCCCTCCCTCTGTTTGTTAAAACTGCCTTTCCAATAAAATTAAAATAAATATATTTTTAAGAAAAGATACACTTATTTTGCAGTAAAGTAATTTTTAAAGATTTATTTTTATCTGAAATGAAAAATTAGAGAGAGAGACAATCTTGTATTTGCCAGTACACAACCAAATGACCTCAATGGCTGGAACTGAGCCGATCCCAAGTCAGGAGCCAGGAGCTTCTGGGCTTCCACAAGAGCGCAGGGGCCCAAGGGCCTGGGTCGTCCTTTGCTGCTTTCTCACATCATAAGCAGGGAGCTGGATAAGAAGTGGCGCAGCTGGGTCTTGGACCAGCACCCATACAGGGAGGCTCAGAGGGACAGTAGAAATGGACGCGACAGCTCAACACTCACCATCACCTGGCCTTCCAACACAGGGCAGCCACGTGGAAACACTGACCATGTCACGAAAGCCACGGCCGTGGACTTGTCAAGAGTAGAAAGGCACAGAGCAGAGAGGTAACAAAAGGCAACTCTAGGGAGTGGGCTCGGCCCTCCTGGGGCCACTGGGGAATCAGGTGCAGGAAGCTGACAGCTCAGCAGCTGGAGTCCACAGCAGATGAAGTGTCAGGAGAGCCGATTCCACTGCTGGGAGCCTGGCGCAGTGAGACGCCTCAGCACAGGTGTCCCTGGGGAGCATGAGCACGGGCTGGGCCAAGGGAGAGCCCAAAGAGACCCTGTTCTCCAGGGAGCTGACGAAGATCACCCCAACAGCCAGTTCAAGTGCAGCAGAAGGGAGTGGTCAGAGCTCCCAGGAACCCAGAGTGTTCATTGGAAAACTCAGCAGGGGAGTGGATTTCTGCAACCGCTGTCTAGGTGGATCCTCCAGGGCCCTGGGCCCTGGAAAGAGGAGCTGCTGGGGGGGCCCCTGCAGCTCCGCATGGCCTGAGGAGCACAGCACTCAGAGGGACTTTGGTGGGCCTGACTCCGCCCCAGCCAAGGTCACAGAGCAAAAGCCTGCCCAATCCCAGCCCGCCTAGCTCCAGGTCTGGCCACAAAGACGACAAGGCATTGACTCCGCCCCTTGTGTCCTCAACCGCCCACATCTGAGCCACTGTGGCTGGCTTGCCCTGAGACGATGTCTCACCTCCCTACAGCACGGCCACCCCATCCTGTTCAGGCTCTGCAGATGGCCTCTGCCGTGGGTGGGCTCCCGGGCTTTCTCTGGATCCAGCTTGCCTGACACCCATGACCACACCCCTTTAGGGCACCCAACCTGGGTTCACATTCTCTCTCCCAAGTGCTCCCCAAACCTGGACACCTGTCCTCCTCAGCCAGTTGCTTCTTGGCACGAAACACTTCGGGCACCCCAGTACCTTGCACTTTACATTGCAGGAAATTCACCATTTTCCTAAAGCAGAAAATGTCCATTGTTCCAGGTTCAAGTTGCTGGCTGTCTCTGTGAGAGGTCATCTCAGCAACCGCGTGCAGGGATGGACAGTGTGGTCCCCGGGTTTGACAATGGCCATTACAGCCATCTGGGGACTGAACCAGCTAAAGGAAGATGTGTGTGTATGTCCCTTCCCATATCTTCCTGTCACTGTGACTTTCAAACAAATAACTCTTTAAAAATAAATAAATAAATAAATAAATGGGCCAGGCAACCTTAGAAGAAACACGCCCACTTGAGACTCCTTACCTTATAAAGCACCTACCACAGTGACTGGCACAGGCTGTTAGGTCACTGAGCCAAAGTCAGGGCTCCAACCTTACATGAGAGGGTGACTGCCCAGTAAACAAAGGCACCCGGGGCAAGCCGACCTGCAGAATCTGGAAACAAGCAAATCCAGAAGGGATCCTTAAAAAGCATTTTTGTATATTTTCCAATAACTGTACCTCACTTAACTTGGTCTAAACCATGAGTACATGAAAATGCAGTTAATATGTTCCAGACATAACCAGTACGCGAAGACCTAATCAAGTCAAGATCTTCACTAAGATCCCTTTCAGGTTCCAGGAAGGAAACCCACAACCAAGGGTTCGTGTCATCCTCAGTTTCCCACGCATTTCAAAGCCCTGGTACAAACCTGCCCAAACATTCGTAAGGAAGCACTGTGATTGTGAAAACAGGTGCTCGAATACCTAGGCTAAATATTTACAATCTGCCCTTTCAGTTCAACAATTGACTTTGTTCTTTAGCATTCAGGTCAAAATATTTAAATGTTTAGAAACATCAAGAGCAAGAGGATATGGCTCTGTCCCAGGGAGTCTACACTGACAGGTTTCAGCAAAGCCTCATGAGAAACAATTGTGCAATCTAGATCGCCAGGGCTCACAGGCCCTGCCAGTGAGGAACAGGCGGGGCCTCGCCCAGGGAGCACAAAAGCACCTCCACTTCCTGGTGGTCCCAGGGGATCCGGGCTGGGCATCCGTGGCAGGCCTCTCCTTGGAGTGGCCCTGGCAGACCTGGGTGTGCACAGGCTCCGGAGGTCCTATCTCCGTCACATGAGGGACAGCGTCTGCCCAAGGCAGTTAGCTACACTCACCATCACCAGCTTGGGAAACTTGGCCCAGGGCCTCTGAGCTCCACGTGTCTTGCCCCATTCGGTGCTCCCTCCTCCTCCTCATGGCTCCTGGCAGCCCAAGAAGCATCTGCAGGTCGGGTTGGCCTGACCTGCCAATGGTAGAGACAGAGGAAGGAGCGAGACTGGGAGAACTGTCCACGTGTGGTTTCTGATGGCCAGGGAGCAGCATAAGCAGCCGGCAGCTCGGCAGCCTGCACCTGGGTCAGAACAGCCGAGAAATATGGCAGGCATCTCACAGCAGAGGCCACTTTCCTCGTTGGTGCAGCTGGAAACTCACTCTGCCCAAGCTGTGCCTGCCCTGCAGCCCGCGGGAGGGGATGGCAGCCTGGAGCAGGACATGGCCTGCAGCACTGACCTAGTCACATGCTGGCACCAGCAGGAGCGCCCTGCGGTCACCCTCCAGGTGCAGATTCCACCTGCT
This sequence comes from Ochotona curzoniae, assembly GCF_017591425.1. Taxonomy (NCBI): domain Eukaryota; kingdom Metazoa; phylum Chordata; class Mammalia; order Lagomorpha; family Ochotonidae; genus Ochotona; species Ochotona curzoniae. Next base: position 7,810,377 of record NW_024465654.1, on the reverse strand, counting down.
GGAGCTGAAGGACAAAAATGACCCTTGACAGCAGAGTGACCGCAGCGAAGCTGGCTCCCAGGACAGCCGTGGAAATCTTGAAGGGGATGAGGGCCTCTGGGCCACAGAGCTGCAGGAAGGGCCTGCACCCAGCGCTCTCTGCTGACAGCAGCAGGGAAGGGAGGTGCCCGAGACAGGGTAGGGGAAGCAGGCCTGAGTGTGCCGAGACCCTCCACACACGCGGCAGGCCACACGTCCCTCAGGGCCCTCCCAATGTGAGAAGCTCCTGGAAGGAAGCTTAGCTGGGAGGCCAGACCCTCACCACTGCCCACAGGGCCCAGCAGCACCTTGCTGCAGGTCAGCCCCTGTGTGTGAACAGGAGGTGACTTTACAGAAGGCCAGCTTCCGCTGTCAGAAAGATGAGGGCCTCACTGTGGGCAGACCCCTATGGCACTCCCTGCCTGAACCCTGCATATCTGAGAAACGGTGTCACTCAGCCCTCAGGGTCCCCACTCACCATTTATGGGGCCTCTGGCACTGACTTGGGGCTCTCCCCAACCTGTCCCTTTCTGATGTCTCCAACAAGGAGGTGGTCGTGGCATGCAGTCCTTGACCCCGTGCTGGAAGGACCCATCTCCAACGCCCGTGGTCACCAGAGCCCAGGGCCTCCTGACCCGGAATCACATGTACTAAAGCAGCTTCTGTACAGCCATCCTGAGGTTGCCGCCTCCACCACCATCCGAGTCAGGCTTTCTCAGCAAATCGCCACAGAATTCCTGAGTCCCTGAGTCAGCCACCAGCCCCAACATGCACACATTCCTGAGAGGTGCGGTTTGCAGCCCCTACCCAGCACTTCTCAGTGAAGGGCAAGGTCTCAGGGGAACTGGGCATGGCTGAACCCACAAACAAAAGCAGGCAAGTTGGGAGCATTCCCAGACTGGCTGCTTCTGTCCTCACCAGAGGACTTGCTGTGAGGCTTCATGAAAACAACTGAAGGCCAGACCCCCAGAGCCATGCTGGAGGCAACAGGGGACAGAGACCCTGTATGGGCAGGCAGTGGGGGGCATGCTGATGAGTTGGGTAGAAGGTCAAAGCAGAGAAGCCAGGACACAACTCACACCTGTGCAGACAACACAGTGAGCAGGTCTGTGTGTGCCCAGGTGTGCAGACAGCACAGTGAGGGGTCTGTGTGTGCCCCGGTGTGCAGACAGCACAGTGAGCGGGTCTGTGTGTGCCCAGGTGTGCAGACAGCACAGTGAGGGGCAGCACAGTGAGCGGGTCTGTGTGTGCCCCGGTGTGCAGACAGCACAGTGAGCGGGTCTGTGTGTGCCCAGGTGTATGTTACATCTGAGATAGAAAAGGTGTCGTGCAGCCCTGCCAGCAACACTGCTGTGGCTTCACTCCCCATAGTCATCTTGCTTTGAAACTAAAAGTCCAGATAAACCGAGCTAGAAGACATCCTTACAATTACCCTACCACACACTATCAAAGCATTTTCAAATGCAGTACTCATCCCAGAGCTTAAGAATTGGATAATCCTCCACCTGCAAGTGTTGGCATCCCCTGAGCCTGCTGGTTCGTATCCTGGCTGCTCCCCCTCCAATCCAGCTCCCTGCTTGTGGCCTGGGAAAGCAGTAGAGGATGGTCCAAAGCTTTGGGACCCTGCACCCCTGTGGGAGACCTGGAAGAAGCTCCTGGCTCCTGGGTTCAGATTAGTTCAGCTCCAAGCCATTGCAGTCATATGGGGAGTAAACCAGCAGGTGGAGGATCTTTCTCTCTGTAAGCTGGCCTTTCCAAAGAGGAACCAGTCTGTCTTTAAGTATTGTTTATGTAGACTCATCTCCGGATAGTTCATGAAGGTTAGGGTAAGCTCATCTTACAGCACACGTGTGTAAACAAATACACACCTTGTGATGCTCTAACAGCATGTATTGGAGGAATGTGCACTCAGGTCACCTAATAGTTGAGTCCCAATCTGACCCCAGCCAAAAAAACAGAAAACAGGAGACTCTTACATATTTTTTTAAGATTTTTTTTTTTTTGAAAGACAGATCTGACTTATAGAGAGGAAAGACAGAAAGATCTTCCATGCACTGGTTCACTCCCCAAATGGCCAAAACGGCCAGAGCTGAGTTGATCTGAAGCCAGGAGCTTCTTCTGGGTCTCCTGTGCTGGTGCAGGGTCCCAAGGTTTTGGGTCATCCTGTACTGATTTCCAGGCCATTAGCAGGGAGTCAGATGGGAAGTGGAACAACCAGATCTAGAACCAGCAACCATATGGGATATGAGTGCTTGCAAGGTGAGGATTTAGCCATTGAGCTATCATGCCGGGCCCCAGGCGACTCTTGAGTGAGTGAGACAAGTCACTTCCCCAGGTCTTTCCTCAGCACCTGGAGCCTTGCCCTGCTGTGTACCTCACTGCCTCTCCCTCCTGCACACAGGAAGGCCACAGCTGCTCTGACCTACACACCGCCTTGTGGCTCAGCAGCCGACTGCTCTGTGGCATGCGCTCAGCACGCTCTGTCCATGCTTCCACACACACCAAGGGGAGGAGTCTCCAGGATTCTCACCCTGGTGAGGTACCCATGCCCTCACCATCAAGACCAAACTTCATCAGTTTACCTCCAAAAAAACCCCACAAAACTTAAAAAATGGATTCAAGGTACAGAGTCAGCAGTCTGGGCAGGCCAGTACCACCCAGGCTGACCCTTTGTCATGACAGCTCTGGGTTCTGCATCTGCCAGCCTCATGTCCCTTTGTAAAAGGAGGACGGCCACAGCACATCTGGCCTCCTGGGACGAGGAGCTCTACCAGGCTGTGCAGGGCCGTGTGTAACTGAGGTACCGGCGAGTGTCAGCACTCTCCCCGCCCATCCACACTTGACTTCATGCCATGGCTCACGCAATGGCTGCTGTTAGAGCAGGATGAGGGGAGGCCACCTGTGGTGGACGCTGCAGGAGAGCTGAGCGGGAAATAGCAGGAAAATGGAGACAGCTGCATGGGGCACGGTGCTGTACTGACTGTGAGAAGCAACTCACAGCAGGACCTCTCCACACTGCAGGGCTGCGCCCTGCAGCAGAGCTGGTAGAGTCTGACCTCAAACAGAAACTTTAAGACTCAGGCTAATGAGCCCAGTGTGGTAGCCTACCACCTACAGTCTCCACCTTGCACGTGCCAGAATCCCATTTAGGCACTGGTTCATTTCTTGGATGCTCTCTTCCCATCTGGCTCCCTGTTTGTGGCCTGGGAAAGCAGTCAAGGACAGTCCAAAGCTTTGGGACCCTGCACCCGCATGAGAGACCAAGAAGAAGCTCCTGGCTCCTAGCTTTGGATTGGCACAGCTCCAGCTGCTGCAGTCACTTGGGGAGTGAATCATCAGATGGAAGATCTTCCTCTCTGTCTCTCCTCCTCTCTGTGTAACTGACTTTCCAATAAAAATAAATAAATCTTTTTTTGTTTTAGAGATTCTTTTCACTTATCTGAAAGGCAGAGTGATAGAGGGAAAGACACAGAGATCATCCATCCGTTGATTCATCCTCCAAATGACTACAAAAGTCAAGGCTGGTCTAGACCAAAGCCAGGCACCCAGAAATCCATCTGGGCCTCCCATGTGAGCGGCAGAGGCCCCAGCACTTGGGCCATCTCTGTTGCTTTCCCAGATACAGCTGCAGGGAACTGGATCAGAAGCGGAGCAGCCAGGACTTGAACCCATGCTTACACCGGATGCTGGCATCACCTGTTCCATACATCTGCCCTGCTCTGTTTTCTAAAGCTCTTTGTAAGCCTTATATTTGCTTCCCAGCAGACAGTAGGCTAAAACACAGACTGGCAATTCAGCAACCCCTCTGAGCCAGGAGACAGAACCTCTGCCAGATGCAATGTTCACCCTAACCTGTGAAGGCAAGACAGTATTTCTACCGCACGTAGGGTTTCTTTTCAAAAACGTCACCACTTATGGGTGATGAGTCTGCCTTGTCTGTGCCATGTAAACACTAGCATGGCCTGATCAGTGACTCTGGTGCTCATTTCCTGGCCTTGCTCTTGTGTTTCCAGAGGCCTTCTCTGATCAACCAATTGAAGTCAAAACAGACTAACTCTGTTTTGAACAAGAAAATTCTTAATGCATTTATAATTTTCTGTGTACAAGGTAAGTGTCAAACTCACCTTCCCCCCAGATTGTCGGCAGGTTCTCCTAGTCTTTCCTCTTCATCACCAGCTGCATCTTCATATGTATTTGGACCAGTTTCTGAACCAATGTCTTGTTCTATTTTCTTGTCTGGGGGTAAGACCACACTGTTTTAATTACTGTGGCTTTTAATATTCCTGATAACCTCATGACTCACTCCCCGCAGTGTCCCCCGCTAAATACCACCTTCCCAGTTCTCTCCACAGCACCATATGCGAGCCCCGCCCCCAGACCCCATCCTCTCTGCACACTGCACCATCTGGCACCCTACAGGTTTTATTTGTGTGTATCTGTTGTCCACAACTCCACACCAGATAGTAAGTTCTGTGAGAAGGGGGAGAGGGTGCTTGATTAACGCTCACACCCCCAGTGTGGAGTAGAACCTACAATGTGTGCTGAGGGAGTAACACGGCCCCATGCTGTGTCTGGAATGTTCCCAGCTCTTTGTGCATCACCAGGTTGGCATTAGGGCTATGGGTCACCTCACAAGTTGAGCAAGCGCTCCTGGGCACTGGCTGGGTGCAGCCAGAAGTGGGAACACAGCAGGTGGAAGGCGTCCACACCCCCACCTCAGGTGCCGGGTTTTCCTTCACAGAGGACTAAGGTCCACACAAAGCGAGCGCCACGTGTCTGTGGCTGCACATTCCCTCAGCCTCTGTCTCCTGCTCCCAGCAACAAGCGCAGGTACCCTCGGCTCACCTGCGGGGCGGCTTCTGCAGCCAACGGCCCCAACATTCCGGTTTTGTTTAAAGTTTATTTGGAAGGTAGAGCAAAAGAGAGACAGAAACAGACCTCTCATCAGCCAATTCATCCCCCTAAAGCCCACGAGAGCTAGGATTGACTGGGCCAGACGAAACGCAAGAGCCAAGAACTCCCTCAGGGTCTCCCACCCAGGGAGCAGGAACCCAAACACATCCTCTGCTGCCTTCCCAGGAGTATCATCAGGGAGCGGATCAGAACTAGAGTGAGGACGGGCGGGCGTTCGGCTGTGCTGCGCAAGCGTTCCAAGCAGTGGGCTGAACCTTGCAACACAACATCTGACCCCACTAAGTCAGAACATCTGGCAGCACACCACTGGGCTGACCGCATACATCAGGTGCAAAAGGCATTTTGAGAAAGCAATTTTTTTTCCTCTTTCTTGGGCTTATGTAAAATTTGTGAAAAATTTACACTTGAACTTCGGTATATGTTTAGGAGGTAAGGTAATTCATTGAATTAGTTATATCTGAAACTATAGGGGGAAAACAGAATGCTGCTTCCCTGAAATTTTGAAAATATTGAGCTACTTTTAGCAATCACTTTTTATTTACCAACTACCTATACAGTCATTGTTGCAGCTGAAGCTGAGGCAGCAGGGGCAAGCCTGCCACAGCTCTGAATTAGGAGCTTCTAGGGTGATGTGTTTGTCTTCACAAACCCAAACAGGCCAAGTGTCTGCCCCTGCCCTGCCCCTCCGGCCTATCCCCACCCCATGTAGTAGGTGCTGGTGCCTGGGCTCAAATTCTGCTTTGCTGATATACAGAAGGGTCCTTTCCAAGTGATTTTTGTCCAGAAAATGTCCTCAGTTTATATTCTGGCATATAATGGAACTTCAAAGGCTTGGGAAAAGCGGAATTCAAACACAAGGTCACCAGCAGGTGAAGCAGCTGCCTACAACACTGGCGTCCCGTCTGCTGCTCTATACTCACTGCCTTTGTGGGAGGCCCGGATGCAAGTCCTGCTCCTAGCTCTGGCCTGGCCCGTGCTTGGTGCCAAGAACTTTTGAAACCTGCACTCAGTTTCGTTATCATTTCTAAGTCCTTGTTGAAGACCCTGCAAATTGTTTTCATAGAAAATCACTTCTTACAAAATCCACACACAGTTTTAATTCCATAGCCCCTGTGCTTAGGGGTGAGGTGGAAAACAGTAATGCCATCAGGTGCAGGCCAGAAGAGGCATGGCGTCTACCATGGTAGGACTCAGCATTCGAGTCACTTGTCAACGGGAGTTCATGTCCACTAGCATCCCACAGCTCCTTAGCAGGAAGGAGTCTCTGAGTAGACTCGACAGCAGCCGCGCCTGAGCAGGAAGCACAGTCCCTTTCAAGCTATTGAACGTCCCGTCAAAAAAAAAAAAACATGGCATATAGCAGGAAATTCCTGACCAGCAGCGTCATCCCTCCCATAAATGTGTTGGCAGACAAATGGTTTATGATTTGCTCATGCCTGTTGCTTACTGCCTCTCAGATATGTCTGCGGCAAAAATAATTGTTCGAACTTCACTCCACTTGTGTTGCGGTCTGACCGACGGACTGCAGAGCCCTCTCCATCCTTTCAAAATACTCCTGGCTTTTTGCCCAGACATGGGGGAAGGGAATGAGTCAAACAGGAGAAGAGTTTGTGAGCAGTGAAAACCGCAGGAAGGGACAACACAATTAGAGAATGTAACTCAGGACCAGCCCTCTGGTACATTAGGGGCTGAGCAAGGCGATGCCAACGGGCAGGGGACAACCACACTGTAAGCACCATCTTAACATGGCTCCGAGAGTCAGGGTTAGAAGTAAGTACAGGCTGGCATAATATGCTGATAGGCTAATCCTCTACCTGCGGCACCAGCATCCTATACGGGTACCGAAGTGAGTCCCAGGTGTCCCACTTCTGATCCATCTCCCTGCTAATTCACCTGGAAAAGTGGTAGAAAATGCCCAAGTGTTTGGGTCCCTGCACCACGTGGGAGACCCAGAAGAACTGCCTGGCTTCCAGATTCGTACCAACACAGCCCTGACTGTTGCAGAGTGAACCACTAGATGGAAAATCTCTCTCAGTCTCTCTCTTTTCTCATAACTCCGACTTTCAAGTAAGATAAATAAATCTTTTTGAAAGAAATGCAAACAAAATAAGTGTATCTCATTCTTCACACTATGAAAATCCTAGCCTACTGATACAACCTCACCCCATTTTGATAACATTCTGTAAAACAAGTATTATGCTCATTCCACAGATCAGAAGACTGCATTTCTAGGCGTTTACATTTCCTAGCCTAGGCCCTCCCACTTCTGGCCAACCCATATTTAGTCATTCCTGGCTGCACCAGGCATGCTCCGGCCCTCGGTGAGCCCTCAGCACCTGCGAGTTCCACTGCGTGCACTAACTGCAGAACCCATGCAGGTGGCTGCCATTAACACAGCGGATGATTCCGCTCCTGAGGGAAAGTGACACCGGCTGATTTCCGGGTTGCTTCCTTGGCACTGTATGCAAACACTGATGGTGCAACAGCAGCTACGTTTTCCAGGCAAGGTCTCTGGAGTTCATTGTTAATGAATCATTTCCTACTAACCCACATGAAACACATACCCAAGCAGTCAGGCTCCTGGGTCACTTGATCAGAACAGCCTGCACACGGCAGGATGGCCCCAGGACACAGAGCATCTGTCTGCAAGTAACTCCAGCATGAAGGCCAAGAACCTGCCGGCTCCCAGTTTAACGTAAGTGCTGTGTCCACAAAGCACGAGGTGTGAGAGCTGAGTCAGAAGTTTCCTGTCTTTCCCATTAACTAACCTCAGTTTTTCAAGGAAATCTTACTTGGGTCTACAATGTAAAAACCAGAGCAATAGTTTATGAGAATATTTTCTCAGTTCTAATGTGTGATGTGTATTTATTAAATAACTAGTAACTGAGAACAATGTCCTCCCCTCCCATAAAGCAAGCACTTAAAACAGAAATTCAGTCAGAGCAAGCCTAACTGTGCCAGAACACGGGGAAGTCATCTTTCTATCCAGATTCAGAACTCAGCTCCGCAGTGACAGGACAAGGGGCGCTGCCCCAACTTGCATCCTGTGGAACATGGAAAGACAAGGGGCCCAGAACCAGACTTGGAAGACACGGCCTGTGAGGGAGGAACACGACCCCAAAGGCACAGGAACAGGAGCAGGGAGAGCAGGGAGTGTCCCAGGGCCGCCAGAGCTCCTGCCAGCTGGCCAAAGGGGACAGCCAAAAAAGGGACTACAAAGCATGGCACTGATAAACGATCAAAACTTACTTTAAAAAATAGGTATTTGTTGAACAAAAAAATACCTACAAGAGTTGTTTGGTTGAGTTTGCTTTCAGGATGCCATTTGTTTGATCTGAAAGAGACAGAAACGAAGCCCTTATCTACTGCTTCCTCCTCTAGTGTCAACAATCATGCCAAGACTGAGTCAGGCTGAAGTCCAGAGCCCAGAACCCAACCTAGGCCTCCCTAAGTGGGTGCCAGGACCCAACTACTCAAACCATCACCTACTGCCTCCCAATGTCTGTGTGACAAGGAGGCTGGACGGGCCAGCGTGGCGGCTCAACAGGCTAACCCCATATGGATGCCCTTTCATGTCCTGGCTGCTCCACTTTCAATCCAGCTCCCTGCTTGTGGCAGGGAAAGCAGCAGAGGACAGCCCAAGTCCTTGGGACCCTGTGCCCACATGGCAGACCAGAAGAAGCTCCTGGCTTCAGATCAGCTCAGCTCCAGCCACTGCCATCATTTGTAAGGTAAACCAGCAAATCTTATTCTCTGTCTCTTCCCTCTATAAATTTGCCTTTCAAATAAAAATAAATAAAATCTGTTTTAAAAAGCAAGCAAGCAAGCCAAGAAGGAAGCTGCAGTCAGAAGTGGAGCTGGGCATCACGCAGAGCGCACTGGTGTGGGAGGCAGGTGTACTGAGCAGTATCTCCCTCACTAGGGCACAGCTAGACAGCAGACTACAGCGCGAGGGAAGCCAGACTCCATGCCAGACATCTCGGAGGAATCCCCCCAGTCCAGGGTCAGGGAGACTACTGGGACCCCTTGGCAACAGAAATGCCAGGAGAGATTCCCACACCAACACCCCCACAGAAGTGGAGTCTGGGCCCCTCGGTTCCTTGCTGAGCTGCACACAGCCTGTCAGGGTTGCACATCGTGAGAGCTTGCTTGCTCAAAGCCTCAAGCTTCTTACAGCAGGGTGATCAGATGTTCCAGGGCCCTTACCACTAAGCAGAGTTGAAGACAGTACTAACACTACATTTTTAAAGCGTGATTGATATTATTCTTAAACTCAGTTTTAAAAATTTGAAATCATACAAGTTAGGATAGATGGGATCCTGTGTGGCTCTCTACATTAACAAAGCAAATGGGTGCATGCTGAAGAAAGAGAAAAGCAGGGACCTGGACCCAGAGCAGCGGCCTCCTCATCAGGGCCCTGAGTCCATGGGTGAGGCTGGCACAGCCCAAATGTGCCCCCAAGGACTCCTCAAACTGTGCCAGTGTGCAGTCAGCCATGCAAGGCTCCGCCCACCCTTCAGTGACCAGTCAGGTAAAGCCAGCTCTCAGGACCGTGCTTGTGATAAATACAGAAGGCAAACAGAGCATGAGGGGCCGGTCAGGGCTCTGGGAGGCGACACACAGGCCGCCATCAACCAGCTACAAAGCTGCAGCAACGCAAATGACAGCATGCTGGGTTGCACAGGCCATCACAGCACAGGAAGTCAGCAAACACACCCAGTGCACTGAAAGATCAGGGGCAGAACACTGCTCAGGCTCAAACCTCCACCACAAAATCACAACTCGAAGGAACCACGTTTCTCCCAGGCCCCAGCACGGACCCACAAATGCTCCCCTTTGCTTCGATGTTGCACTATTTTTGTCTGTCATCAACTTCACTTACACCGGACTCGCACCGTATAGAGCAAACATGCAGCACTCATTCCTCATAAATACCAACATGTAACATGTGGAAGACTCCTTGAGAGACCTAGAGCACCAGCATGGCAGCCAAGAGACAGCTGTCTGAGACAGCTGGATGGGCACTGTCTGGTGACGTCTGCTAGGATCTTAATACATTTATGCATTATTTTAAAAAACCAAATGAATAAAAAGATAAAAGAGGGCCGGCTCCTGCACCTGCAGGATCATTCTACTGTCTAGGGTAGCTCAGTGGATCTTAAGTGCAGTGAAAAATCCAGACTCTACAATGCTAGTACTTTGATCAGAACTCTGTTATTAGTTGTGCTGTGAGCTAAATGTAGTAAAGCCTCCCATGTCCCAAGTTTGGCTTTAAATCCGTTCTAAAATCACTGTTGCATGAAAAACCAGGAAGGGAAGGCTATGGTCTCCTCTTGTGCAAAGAACTGTATACCCGAGGACAGGCACAGAACATGCTGTGAGACCTACACAAGAAGGCTGGACTCTCCCCCACCTTTGCACCAGGATTCTACATGTGTGTCTTTCAAAGCTTAGAAATAGAGGCCCAATGCAATGTCCCATTGCTAACCCTCTACCCACCAGTGCCAGCATCCCATATGGACACCAGTTCATGTCCCAGTTGCTCTACTTCCAATCTAGCTTCCTGCTTATTGCCTGAGAAAGAAGCAGAGGACGGCCCAAAGCCTTGGGGCCCGGCACCCTTGTGGAAAACATGGAAGTGGCTCCTGGCTTTGGATTGGCTCAGCTCTGGCTACAGTGGCCATTTAGAGAGTGAACCAGTGGGTGGAGGGTTCTTCTCTGCTTCTCCTTCTCTTTGTAAATGTAAATCTGCCTTTCCAATTTACAAAAATTTTAGAAGTAAAAAATGCATCTAGGAAGGGAAAATCGGTGACACCCTCAACCCGAGAGCCTCTCATCCCCCTGTGTCATCTGCATGTCTTTCCACCAGCATGCCACACGTGCAGCCACCTCCTGCACTGCTGATGGCACCGCTTCAGCAGAGCCTGTAACCCTAGCGTGGGCTTTGCTTGTCCAATTTTGCTTCTTTATTGCAGTGGCTCTGTGTCCTTTGCTCCTTCGATCTCGGTCCAATTCGTTCTTGAATTACTGCCATCTTATTTCAATGGTGATTGCATCCTCTGTTCAGGACACCACAGATATCACTGATCCATGCCAGACGGGGCCAGGATCCATGCCAGAGCTAGCTCACATCTCCTGTGCACCTCTTATAAGCTCCACGTCTTCATACGTGGGCAGATCACCTCCGTGACATCAGCACGCAAGTCCATGCCTCTGCCATCACTGTGGCTTCTTAATCAGCCTCGGGATCTGTTTAGGGAAAGGAGTTTGGCTCCCCCTTGAAAATCACTTTGACACTACTGACATCAGCTCCTGTGTCCCAACAGCCTTCCTGAAATTCTCCCCTCAGCATCCATGTGCCGTGGCTCACAGTCGGCTGCCTACATCGGCAAGGTAATCAAAAAGCAGACTGTCTGCCCTCTTTGAAGGCTGGCTGCCCACTCAGTTGTGTGAGTAAATCCTAAAATCCCTTGTCCTCAGATCATACCCACGTGGCTCTGGCTGCTGATGCATCCTGGCAGGTTGCAGGTCTCCCCTTGGGAAGGCACTTGGCCACCTCAGTCTGCTCTGTGTGGCCACCAGAGACCAGTGGCTGAGATTCTTTGTCCTTGTCATGGTGGGAAGGGTGATGTTCACAGTCCTCAGCTTCGTATTAACGCAGAGAATCCTGCCAGCCATCCTGCCAGGTAGACAACAGAATCAGGATATAAAGCTGAAGGCTCCAAGATCACAGAAGCCTTTTGGAAGTCCAGCAGGCAGAGCAATCCACCCACAGCCACACCTTCTCAGCCTGTATACTCTGCCAAATGCCACTGGTGGTAGAGAGTGCACACCATGTGACTTACACACACTGCATTCAGGACACCTGCAAGCAAACTGCCTTCTGTGTACATGGTGAATGGCGTGATCGCTTATTGTGTGTGAAATACAACAAATTCCCAAAATATGCCAGACACTGATATTTTTTAAGCAGTTCAAAATTAGCCTGAGTGTCAGCATACCCTGAGAAGTCAGAAACAGTGAGGACATCAGAACAGCCGAGGCCCATCAGAGCCACGTCTGTGTCTCTCCGGTGACTGCAAGGCTGTGCGTCTGCTGCTCACGGTCCTTTTCTTCATCTTTTTTTTTTTTTTGGAAGCGTCTTCTATTCTGATCTGAAAACTCTAAGAATTTTTTTAAAGATTTATTTTTTTTTTTTATTGGAAAGGCAGATATACAGAGAGGAGAGACAGAGAGGAAGATCTTCCGTCCGATGATTCACTCCCCAAGTGAGCGCAACGGTCGATGCTATGCCGATCCGAAGCCAGGAGCCTCCTCCGGGTCTCCCACGCGGGTGCAGGGTCCCAAAGCCTTGGGCCGTCCTCAACTGCTTTCCCGGGCCACAGGCAGGGAGCTGGAAGGGAAGCGGGGCTGCCAGGATAGAACCGGCGCCCATATGGGATCCCGGGTGTGCAAGGTGAGGACCTTAACCACTGCGCCACCGCGCCGGGCCCCTCTAAGAATTTTAAATCATTTTGAAAGTTTATTTTACCTAACGGGTCAAATTCACATTTCATTGCTAATGAAGATATTTCACAATTTAAGCCACAATACATGTACACAATTAAATGAGTGAAGAATGTTGTAATATTTTATTCAATATTTAATTGAATGAAAAAATTGCAGGAACAGATCTTTTGAATGTTTATTTGTTACTTATTTTCATCTTCTTGAAACAAGATGATCTTCCATCTGCTAGTTCACTCCCAATGGCCTTCATAGCCAGGGTTGGGCCAGAGGAAGCCAGTCTCCTTTGTGGACAGCAGGAATGCCAGCATCATCTGCTGCCTCTTGGAATGCACTGGCAGGAAACTGGATTAGAAGGAGAGCGGCCAGTGGCCTGACACAGGGTGTGAGAGTCCAGTGCAGTGGCTTAGCCCGCTGTGCCACAATACCCACCCCCAATTCTTTTTTTTAATCAGTACAAGTATCTCTGAGCTTTACTTTCCCATTTGCAGCAGCAGAGGAAATCCTACATGCTGTCTCAGAAGATCGTGACGGCTGTGACCACGTACTGCAGAGGGCCCTAGCCTGTGCCACACTGAGTGTGTGTTCCTCCTGCAGTGAAGATGTGGTGAAGGTTCCTGCCCCTGTTGGAATGTGAAGAGCTCTCAGGGCAGGAGGCAGAAGTGGGAACCAAAGGGTAAGGACAGAACCACAGAAATGAAACAGAGGGCAAATCCACCTGAAACGATGACCCTTCGGGAGGCTGTGTCAAGAGGCATTCAGAGCGGCTACTGCCAGATCCATGTCCTGAAACGATGACCCTTCGGAAGGCTGTGTCAAGAGGCATTCAGAGCAGCTACTGCCAGATCCTTGTCCTTCCACAGCAGCAGAGAACTTGGGGAGGAGATGAGAAAGAACACAGACTCTCTGCTGTGCTGGATGAAGTCCAAATCCAAACCTGTGGCACACCCAGGGAGGAATGCATCTGTGCAGACATGGGAAAGGATCTCTTAATGAGGCACAAAGGTCAAAACCTGCAGCTCTAACGGTCCTATGTCAGGACACTGGCTGCAGTCAGCAGAGACCTCCAAGCGCCCGGTCAGGCTCAGCTCGGGGACCACCGGAAATAAAATGCACCATCTTAAATGCTGAGCGCATTTGGAAACAAGGTAGGAGGCAGGACGGAGGGCAGTGCAGCTAAAGGGACTGTTACTCTGCCGCCTCTGGCCTTGCTCTCGGGCTCCTAAGGCATGGTGAGACCTTAACCCTCAATTAAGTGACACAATGAAACCTGTGACAGAAAATATGCATGGATTTTCTCAGTAATCAGAGCCAACAGTGGGGTTCCAAGGCAAGCCTGAGCCACCTTTTCCCTAGATCCACCAGGACCGAGTGAAACAAACCACAAGGGCTTTACTGGGCTGAAGCACAGTGAAGCAGCTTGTGCACTGCCCCAAACCCGGAGGCTGCGTGGAGGTGGCCGGGGCCAGTGGACCCCGGCAGTCTCAGGGCTCCAACACCAAATGACCCAAGACTTCCTAAGGAACACGGAGAAAACTGGCCTTTATTTTCCTCAAGAAGAGTCCTTCCCACCATAACGCTGCAGCTGCCTGACCATCTACACACAAGACCCCATGAGTATGTATCCCAGCTCCTGCAGCCAGTGACAGCGGGGTTCCAGAGCCAGGCCCATCCATGGCCCTGTTAGTGGCATTGGTTCGCGCTCCCCTATGCCGTCCTCATCCAGATGGGTCCTAGCACTTCACAGCACTGCTTCCAGGCTGCTCGGGCTGTCACTTGCTGGCACGGCAGAGACAGGCCCTGAGATCCTGCACCTGCTCCATGCATGGCAGGCTGGACCCTGAGTACCCTCTGTAAGGACAGGCTCTGTAAAGTCCCTACAGCAAGCAAAAAGCCCAGGCAGCTGGACCAGACCAGGCCCCGCGGGCCCAGAGAGCACTAGGCAGGACCGGGCAGCACCAGGCCAGGCCCCGTGGGCCCAGAAAGCACTAGGCAGGACCGGGCAGCACCAGGCCAGGCCCCGTGGGCCCAGAGCTGAGAGCACTAGGCAGGACCGGGCAGCACCAGGCCAGACCCCATGGGCCCAGAGCTGAGAGCACTTAGGCTTTCTGCTGCAGTAGCACCTGGATCTGAGGAATGCATTTCCCAATGTCCCTTGGAAGGGAACAGCACCCAGCACAGAGACCTCAACAGACGTATGCCAGAGCTAACACCTACACCTTCCATCATCTAGTTCATACTTCACCAGAAGAGCTTCTAGGGCAGAAAAAGGACAAGTGGAAGTTACGACTGTGTCCACCATGAGGCATGATTTCTGCAAGCACTCACCTGCAGTTCCAAGCACCAAGTAATGCCAACACCACACACTCTCAACAACCATTCAAGCTTCCAGAGATGACCCTCACCTTCTCTGTAAGTTTAGGGTTAGTATCACATTTGCAAGGTGCAGTTTCTGATCTGGCTTACAAACAGGGGAAGGTGTCCTGAGCTACCGAAGCCCTCAGAGCAGGGGCAGCTGCTGCCCCACACAGCCTCTTAACCCTCTCTGTGACACGGCAGGCTGGGCCTCCAGGGCATGCATGTGGCACGTATGACTGGCATGGCTCTCCTCACCATCCTTCACCTTGAAGCACTCCAAACGAGAGTCAACACTAAATCAAGAAATAGCATTGGTTGCCTTATGACTCCATAAGGCAGTGGATTTGAGCCTAAGGTGTGAATGACATCAGCAGGAGGCACAGCCACTGGTATGTCCCAATCCCCAGACTGTTATCAAATGAGGTGCTAACAGAGCCAGCTGCAGCTGCCCTCCCCCGCCCACAGAAATGTTTATGCACGTACACACACACGCATGTGCACGTGTGTGTCCTGCACTTAACTGCCCTGCACTGAAGCAAGGGCCAACTCCAGAGCAGCCTGTCCAGGGGTCACTGTTGGCATGAACGTGTTTTTCCTGGGAACCAACACATACTCCTCCTCAGGAACAGATTGGCAGGGGCAAGTCCACAGGGCCTAGGCCTCCAGCTCCTCTTCCCACATCCATGTTCCCCTCAGCACTGCCTGGGCAACACGAAAGGCCCCAGGCTGGACTGCCCCCGGGCCGATGGCACAGATGGACCTCTCCAATGGTTGGGTTATCATGCCATGCTCACTTTCCGGGACATCAGCCGTGTGAGAGAAGCCCTGCAGCCCGTCACTAGTCTGCAGTTGAGCCGTCAGTCGCCTCTCACCCAACTCAGACCCGTTCATGTGTGACTAGGAAGGCTGATCACACAACCTCTGCAGCCCTGGCCAGTTTACAACCTAGCTTGGACTCCAACTGGAGCTGAACACACATGGGGATGGTGTGTCAGGGCCCGGGTGAGTGGTGCCGCTGCCCACATCGACTCTCCTGCCTAGCCTCTGACCCACACAGGGAGGGCAGTATCAGGTGGACATGCAAAACCAAAGCAAGGCTGCTCTCAAGCACTTCTGGGAAACACGGTTTTCTCCATCCTGATGTGCAATACATGCTCGCATCCTCTAAATTACTCTTTAGTGAATTAACTATTTTTAAATTTCGGTTTTAATTTCCAGTATGGTAAACACTGATCAACAAAAGCTCCCTAAGCAAAGCTCAATGTGTCCCTCGTCCATCTCTAACAGTGCATGAGGTCTTGAGACTGGGGTGTTGATCAAGAGCTCCTCAGGGCCCACAGGGATGGCATGGGGCGGGTGATGGCAGGCCAGATGCTCTGGCCTCCACTGGGGATGGTGGTGCCCACCTGACAGGGCAGACATAGCCACCATGTCCGGAGCCAGTATCACCATCCATTCACCATGGTTCCTGTGCCCTCCCCATCCTCCTCTGCCTCTTGTGAGTTTGCTGTTGCCAGGCCAGGTGTGAGGCAGACTGGTCTAACAGCTGTTGCCTTTACAGCTGTGGCTGGCGCTGCTCCTCTGGGGATTGAAGCCCCTAGAGCTCCTACCTGGCCTTCTGGGGCCACTGCCCTGTGTGCCAGCAGCACTCTGAGCCTGCCCTTCGCAGAAGCCCCATCAGCAAAAAACAACAGGAAAATCAAAGCAAGTGAGGCTGTGTTTCTAAAAACACACTATGTCAGACGGAATGTGAAGAGTAAGCTGCAGCCCCAGGGACCGTCAGTGCCACAGAAGCAAGCAGGCTGAGACTCAGTGCAAGCAACTGCACTCAAGCCTGGAAACAGAAAGACGGCCCTGGCCCTGGCAGTGTGGCCTGTCCTCTCTCCAAGCCATCAGCCTCCCAGAGCCCCCTCCCACCAGCACCTGCTGCAGGGACCACACTCCCGCCTGCCACACCTGTGGTGGAGGGTCACTTAGCCTGTGGGAGGGGTCCTGTCAATGTTTTAAACACACTCTTTGCATTTGGATTTTATTTTCTATGTTGAGATCTTCTTTTCTTCTAATTTTTACTGTTTCATTTTACTTGAAAGGCACCAGGCAGAATGGAAGGGATGAAATTTTTCCATCTGCTAGCTCACTCCCTAAACGCCAGGGCTGAGCCAGGCCAAAGCTAGAAGCCCAGTCAGGTCTCCCACGTGGGTGGCAGCAAGCCAGGCATCTGTTGCCTCCCGGATTGAGCATGAGCAGGAAGCTGGCTGGGAAGCTGGAGCCAGGCCTTCAGCAGGGGAGATGTGTCCCCAGTGGCACTGTAACCTCCGGCCTCGATCACCAGCTCCCCAGCCTAGCAGCAGCTCTGTCATTTGTGTCCTCATGCGAATGTGTCCTTTACCCCCGGTACTCAATGTATTGCCCAACCTGTTCTATAGTTGGAACAAGCTCAGAGACAGCAGCAAATTGGCCCAAGCCCCAGAACCCAGATCTGAACAAACTGGAACTGGAACACTGACCAAACACAGGGATTTGAAGGTGGAGGGCAGGGGCAGGATGCAGGATTTCTGTCTAGAGGTTTATCCCTTAGGCAAATCTGCTCTTCTGTGGAAACTCAGCAGCTACACTGCCCGGAGATCGCGCTCAAAGTCCTAGAGAAGCACCAAGCGGACTTCTACGCATTCTTTCATTTATACACTGGCCACCTGGGCCATCCTGTCCCAAGGCGGATTTTAAAGGAGGTCTCTGCTCAGGCTATTTTATATTTGGGCAGCTCCTGAATAGAGGGTTTGTAAATTGAGAACTGTCTGTATTGTCTGAATGATGTCATTAAATATATATTTGGTCTGTCCAAAACTATCTGGCATCTGTCCTTTACCAACATTACTGAGTGCTTCAGTTTCTCAATCATGCAGGCTTAAAAAGCACAGCCAAATCTAATGACTGTCAGGCTTGTGCAGTGGCCCAAGTGGATTGCTGTCCTAAACAGGAAAAAAAAAAACTAACTAAACTCACAAAAGATTCACTGTCAAGGAATGCAAAGAGGGATCTTTTTGAACCATGAGTTTTTCTGAACATGTATGTTCAGATGCACATTAAACTTAACTGTTAAGAAAATGGTCGCCTGTGCAAACAGTGGACACCTGAGCTAGGAACAAACTGTTCTTTGAGGCATGCTCCCGGCAACGCAAGCTGCGATGACTTTAGTGACAGAGTTAAGCTAACAAGCCACACTTTCACCTTTGGATTCCTAATAGAACTCTCTGCACTAAAGGAAGCTTGTGTCACCACTGAGCAGCCACTAATCACATGTGGCTATCTCGCTCTCAAATGTTGCTAATGCGTTCTTGACTTAAACAGCTGGCATCACATGGGAGACACTTCTTAATACTTTGTGCAAAATGTATATTATGAAAAACACTGTGCATGGATTTCAAATAATTCTCACCAAGATAAATTCACAGCAACTTGTCACATATGAACCCAGTTGGAAGCACTAAGTTTAGGGACTCAAAGCAACAAGAATACTGCTAAATTTTGCAGCACAAACATCCAAATTGGAAGCAGGATAGGCGGAAGATGGTGAAATCACAATGTTTTACCAAAAGTGTATGGGGACAATGCCCGGAGAAACCAACTGTTCACAAACAGGGAGCTTGCGACAATGCCCAGAGAAACCAACTGTTCACAAACAGGGAGCTTGCTTCAGGGGACAACACAACACAATGCTGACGTCTGCAGTTGCAGGTAATCCCCATCAACTCTGAGAAGTCCATCTCTCAGGCAGTCATGGAAGAGGACTAATGATCACCAAGGGCAGCATTCTCTGAAGAGCAGAACAAGAAAGAAGCATGACCTTACAACTGAAGATAAAGCACAATCAGTGCGACGGACGGCCACCACAGAGAAAACACTGTCCTGGGCAGTGCTCCACTGCTTCCCCAGGCCGTAGCTGGGAGCTGGCTAGGAAGCAGAGCAGGACCCTTACGGGATGCTAGTGGGCAGGCAGAGGATAACGTGCTAGCCCCAACACTCTGCCTTTCAAATATTTTTTTCTAGATTTACTTATTTTTTTATTGGAAAGATCTTCTGTCCAATGGTTCACTCCCCAAGTGACCGCAACAGCTGGAGCTGAGCCAATCTGAAGACAGGAGCCAGGAGCTCTTCCTGTGTGGATGCAGGGTCCCAAGACTTTCCATGGCCACAAGCAGTGAGCTGGATGGGAAGCAGGGCCACTGGGATTAGAACCGCCTAACACATGAATCTAGCATGTGCATTCAAGGCGAGGACTTTAACGACTACATTATCCCGCCAAGCCCTCAAATACTTTTTAAGGAAAGATTGTGCAAGAGCAAAGATTAAGGGGATAGTTTCCTGGGATGTACAAGGCATTTTGCTCATTGACTTTCTGGAGGGCCAAAGAATGGCAATACCATTATCACTTGTGTTTCAAGAAAATTAGTCAAAGGCTTAGCAGAAAACACACAGAAAAGCTTCTCCACTAAGAAAATGATGCTTGCTCATTTCTCTTATCAAAGTCAATTTTGCAACTTTTGGTGGAAAATCTTCAGGCGTTTGAATTCCAGTCGTGACCCAGCTTCCTTATCTTTAACCCATTTTCCTTCAGTTGGCAGAAAAAGGACTCTGGTTCTTTGGAGGGGATGAACGCTGGTGCGGACCAGTTTACAAAGGTTTGGATCTCACAGAGCATTGTGGCGCAATGGCTGAAACCGCCACCTGCAGCGTCAGCATCCCACGTGGGCACCAGCTGAACCCTAACTGCTTCTGACCCAGCTCCCAGTTAACATGCCTGGGACCACAATCCACCCCATAGCGGGTGTCAGCACTTGCAGGTGGGCCACCGCACCAGTACCCCATCCACAAGACTTCTGAAATCCTCTTGTGTTTGACAAAGCAGTTCTAAATCCTCCTCCAACAACTAAAAAATAAATTCCTATCATTCAATCACTCTAAAGACCCTCAAGTTCAAGGCTGGGGTTTAGCCTGTAGTTGCTAGATCTCTAGTCATTATCTGGATGTTAAACTTAGCTAAACAAACACAAAGTGTTTTGTAAATTTCATTCCTTTTTTTTAAGAACGAATCAATTACAGGGTTTTTTTTTTTTAAATACTTATTTCTTTTTATTGGAAAGCCAGACATACAGAGAGAAAGATCTTCCCATCTACTGATTCTCTCTCCTACTGGCTACAAAGGCTGAAGCTGAGCTGATCTTGAAGACAGGAACCAGGGGCTTCTTCCGGAATTCCCACGCGGGTTCAGGGTCCCAAGGCTTTGGGACCTCCTCAACTGCTTTCCCAGGCCACAGGCAGGAAGCTGGATGGGAAGTGGAGCAACTGGGACACAAACTTGGGCCTAAATGGGTTCCCGGCACACCCAAGGAGAGGACTTTAGTTATTAGGCTACCACTCTGGGCCTGTAAATTCCATTCTTAATAAACAAAGAAATAAACACTATAATATGCAAAACATCTCGAGTAATTACACAGACTCAAAACACACATCCCTAGTTGTGGACGGGTTCCTATCTGAAGGTAAAAGACACTCCCCGAGACCTCCCGGAAATGTGAGGAGGGAGGGAAGCGGGCACTTCCCACTGGCTCCAATTAGGAGCACCTTATCCAAACACGAGGCTGACAAGCACAGAAAAGGGGTCGGTCCCCTGTGCTGAGCTCTGGACAACACGGGGTCAGCAGGACAGCATGCCCGTGCTAACCCAGCTATAGGCGGAGCCAAGCCACGGACAAGGTGGTGTCACCAGTACTGGGAAGAGGTTCTAATGGGCCATGTTGGTCCCGGAGGGTTCGGACGCGCCAAGAACAAGCAGTCCCAGGAGGTCTTGCCCATCCCAGCTCCCCCGCCACACGCTGTCTCTCGGGGTGTGCTGTGCGGCCCTTGCCCTGCGTCCCAAGCGCCCGTCCTCGTTTCTCCGGCAGGGTTCACTGTGTGCCAGAGGCCGCAGGTACAGGAACCCAAGGCGTCTCCTGAGAAAAGTGAAGGTCTTCCGTCATCACCTCGGTAATCTTCCATGACACCATCGGGTACCACGGGCTGGCGAAGGCGATTCCTCGGAGGGTTCTGCGGGCCAAGTGTGTGCCTTCCTGCCCAAACTAAATCTCGCTAGGCTGGAGGAAGGCTACCTGCAAAAGCCGAAAATCCCACCACGTCCCAGACAATCTCACTGGCGGGCTGCAGAGCGGGCTCCACGCCTCCATGTGCTCACCTCGGAAAGGCGGGCAGCAGCGACGGGACTCGAACAGCCCCCAGCTCAGGGCCAGCAGCTCCACACAGCGCCCACCCCGAGCACCCGGGCGCAGCTCCAGAAGCCCCGCAGGCCGTGGCCACAGCACCCGGACGCCGACCCCTCAGGCACGGTCGCCCGCGCCCCTCGCGGCCTTGGGCGACCACGTGGCGGCCGCCCCTCCGCGCCCGCCCCCCGACGCCCGCGGAGGCCGGGCGGCGCCGCTGAGTCAACGTCACGTGAGCGCGCCGGGCCTCCAGTGGAAATTTCCGGAGGCATTGCTGCGCCTGCGCGCGGAGGTGCCGGCCCCGCCCCGCGCTGGCTCCGCCCCGCGCTGGCTCCGCCCCCTGCGTTTAGCGCCTTTTGGCGTCGCCCGTGGGGTCCCGGTGCTTGTTCCCCGTGGCTTCCCTCGACCCCCGAGCCAGGGAAAGGATCTGAACGTGGTGTGACCCTGCGCGAGGGCGCTCCGACCTGCGTCCCCAAGCTGGGGTGACAGTGCAGGGTCAGAGGGGCGCCCCCTCCTGCGTCCTTGGCCGAGCCTGGGGGCCGAGGGGTCTGGGGAAGGGACGCCTGCGCCCCGCAGGTGGCTGGTAGCCGAACGCAACCGAAACAATAGGAAGAGTTCAGAGCCAAACCCGTTCGTTAAATCCTTTCCCGTTTAAAAACCAGAATTGCAGGTATGCTCATTTTAATAAATCGTTAGTCCAGTACCTTAGCCCTGGGCGAAAACAGCCGGGAATTGACAGGGCCAGGAAGGTGGGTCTGTTACAGCCCAAAAAATAGAATACTGTGTACACACAGCCGAAGACGCCCTCCCCACCCCCAGCTAAGTGTGAAAAGAAAGGTGTCTGTGAGTCATCTTGCTTTCGCACACTTTCCAGCATCTTTTCTCGGTTCCTGAGGCAGCTTTGGGGCACTCTGAATCTCCCAGAAGACTCTGCGACTACTCATGCTAATTAGCAGGTGTCTGTTTACACATTCAAAGAACCGTGGTCAATAAGTTCTTAATCTCTGCTACTGTTTTCCTTCACATTTGTTAGGAAATGCTACACCTAGCAAAGTGGACCATTGCAGGATCACACACAGAGACCAACCTGCAGCCAAGAATGCCAGCACATCCCGAGCAGAGGAAGGATAGCAGGCCTGGGAATGCTCTTCAGTCTTGACAGAGTTGAATTTGTTTATATTAAGGTAGCTGTGAAGGTCCAATGTCTTCAACCTCTCCTCTCCCCAGATGTTTGCAACAGCCTGGTCAGGGCCAGACTGCAGAGATCGGCAGCTCCATGCAGGTGTTGCCTGTGGGTGGCAGGACCCAAGCTTGGACCATCACTTGCGGCTGTCCTCCCTACGTAGTAAAATATGTTCAAGACTGAGTTTTAAAGCGCCATCCCTTTCTTGCTGTGTACAAACGTCCGAATTTCCAGTAGAATGATTCTAACCCAGCCCCAGGGGCATCCACAGCAACACGTTTGCTCATTTGTGTCCCCAGGATGTGGTCCTGGCTGTTTGTGACAGGCGGGTTGACGGGGGGGACCTGCCAGCATTTTGACTGCCACTTCGTCTGGATGACCAGGGCTTGGTCTTTGAGATGATAAATTACTGTTGATTTTAGCCAATAATTTTTGGAATAATTGCTACATAGCAGTTGATATCTAAGGCAGTAAGCTTCAAAAGCTGTGAAATATGTCATGCCCAGAGTCAGTGCTGAGACCTGCGTGATGAAAATCAGACAGTACCCTTCAGCTACGAACACTTGCAGGAATAAGGCATACAGAATGGCAAGAAGGGGAAGAGTTGCGAGAGGCATTGCTAAAGGACGCAGCACAGCACCAGTGGACCCGGAAGCGGTTGTCTGAAAGGAGAGTAAGCACCACACCTCTCGCTGGCATTGGGAGCCCAGGAGACACAGCGGGGGTACAAAACCTGTCAGATGGGAGGAACAACTTGAAGGTAACGATAATTAGCAATATGTTTTTAAATGACTTATCTGTTTATTTGAAAGAACAACAGAGCAGGAGAGGTAGAGATCTTCCATTCACAGGTTAACTCCCTGGATGGCCATGACATCCAGGTCTGGACCAGGCAGGAGCCAGGCGCTATACCTGATGGCAAAGACCCGGCACCAGGGCCTTTTTTGTTGTTGTTGCTTTCCTAGGCAAATGTGCAGGGAGCTGGACCTCAAGCAGAGAAGCTGGGACTACAGCAACCCCAATAGGAGAGGCTTGAGTTGTAAGCACAGTGTGCCTGATACTGTATTTTGGAAATCACTAGAGTTAATATTTAAGTATTCCCAGCACAAAAAGTGTGTGAGGTTATGCATATACCTGATTAGTTCAATTGAGCCATTTGAGCATCAATATTTACATGATATATATGTAACTTGTGAATTAAAAATAAATCATGGCCTGGCGCAGTGGCCCAGTCACTAAAGTCTTCACCTTGAACACATTGGGATCCCTTATGAGTGCTAGTTCTAATCCCGGCAGCCCCTCTTCCCACCCAGCTCCTTGTTTGCCGCCTGGGAAAGCAGTTGAGGATGGCCCAAAGCCTTGGGACCCTGCTCCCGCATGGGAGACCTGGAGGAGGTTCCTGGCTCCTGGCTTCTGATCAGCTCAGCCACTTGGGGAGTGAATCATTGGACGGAAGATCTTCTTCTCTTCTCCCCCTCTCTGAATATCTGACTTTCAATAAATAAATCTTTTTAAAAATTAAATTAAAAATAAAATGAATAGGGAAGACAGCCAGGGGTGTAGTTTGACAGGAGAGGAGGAGGAAAGCAATTTTTATTGTTTTTTTTTTCTACAATGCCAGTATTCACCTTTGATACTGGGACCAGGGAATCGGGCTGTATACACAGCACAGGGTCTTTTTTATTGGGTGAACAAAGGCATCAGAAGAAAATCTTGGAGTTTGTTCCCATACTTGGGGCTTCCAGAAGATGAGCTCCAGCAGAAGTAACCCTGTCCAGCACAGAGTCATCACAGCCTTTATTTAAAGATTTATTTTATTGGAAAGCCAGATATACATAGAGGAGAGAAAGATCTTCCATCTGCTGATTCACTCCCCAAGTGGCCGCAACAGCTGGAGTTGAGTCGATCCAAAGCAGGAGCCAGGAGCTAGAGGCTTCTGGGTCTCCCACACGGGTGCAGGGTTCCAAGACTTTGGGCTGTCCTGCACTGCTTTCCCAGGCCACAGGCAGGGAGCTGGGTGGGAAGAGGGGCAGCCAGGACATGAACCAGCATCCATATGGGATCCTGGTGCGTGCAAGGCGAGGACTGTAGCTAGCAGGCTTGTGTGCCGGCCCCACAGCATTTGTTTAAGTTCATTCTGATGAGATGCTGAGGCCAAACATTACATGTGTTAAGCCCAGTCGGACTCTGGCTCAGGTAATGCTGCGAGTCCTGAAGATGGCCAGGGGAACAGCAGGCTCTGCTTTAGGAAGCCAGCAATGCCGAGGGGAAATCAAAGACAAAGAGATAACTAAATACAGGGGCTGCAGTGGCTGTGGTGGTCAAGGAGGTGTCTGTAAAGCCAAGCTCTGCATGGCACTGGGCAGAAAAGCAGGAAAGAGGTTCCCAGATCCAAGCAGCTGTGAGGGCCTACCCCTGCCCCCGAGGAATTGAGGGGCACCCACATGGGCACTGCCAGGCAAGGCCTTTGTGGGTGGGGAGGAATGCAGATTATGTACCAATAGCAGTGAGGAGTGCAACGGGAAGGGGCGATTCATCCTCCACCGAGAGCTTGGCAGTGCAGAACTCGCAGCACAGAGAGGCAGAGGTGTAAGCAGCAAGAGCAGCTCAGGTGACTGCCAGGCTTAGGGGTCCCTGGACAGACAAGGAAGAGACATCTGGGAAGTGAGGGGCGAGACAGGCATGTAGGTAGGTGATGGGATTCTTCTGGAACCTTTTACTCCTGCATTTATTCATTCAGCAAAACCTGTTCTTGCTGCCTGACACAGGACAGATCAGTCCCTCCAGGCTTACAGTGACAGGACGATCAACAAGACACACCTCACCTAATGTCAGGTGTGACAGCAGGAAAGGTATTCAGTCCCCCTTTGCTCAAGGACAACTTTGTAAGTGATTGGGTCAGATGTGATCCTGTACCCCTAAAAGACAGACAACAGGAAAAGGGATGTCGTGAGAAGATGCTTACGAAGGTCTAAGTTCAAAGAGAATGAGATGGGTGTTTCAAGTGGGGTCATGTGCAAGGGCAGCACGCACAGTGATGTGGCATTCTAGCTGGGACACATAAGAAAGACAAAATTTGAACAAATGGGTGATGGGAAAAAGGACGCTGGAACAGCATCCCCACCCTGGGCAGCCATTCACATGAAGACAGCCTGTGGCAAGAACACCAAACACTGCACACACCAAGTGCAGCGGGAACACAGCTGCCCAGTGCTGAGAAATGCAGCATGCCAAGACCCAGGGGCTTCAACAATAGCCGTCTGTTACCACTCAGTTGTGTGGGTCAGGAGGCCGGGCGGACTTACCGAGGACCTCCAGCAAAGGGACTGCCTGGGGCTGCAGTCTTTGTGGGTCAGCTGAGCAGTAGCTGCTCCTGAATTTGGTCCTGGGACTGCTGGCAGCTGCATACCCTCCCTGGTCACTGCCAGAGACAACAGCTCCTTGCCATGTGGGCCTCGCCATAGCTCACAAGATGGCAGCTGGCTTCCTGCAGAGCACAGGAGGGAGGCAGCAGAAGAGAGAACGAGGCAGCCCCCAGCCTGGTTTATGTCTAGGGGAACATGGAACACGAGGCCTAGTCCACACTCCGGGGCAGAGTCTCCTTCCAGTGGGTTAGAAGTGCCTGCTCCAGCAACAGAGTAGGACCAGGTTGGAAACAGGACAGGTGCACCACTGAGAGCCATTAGAGCTACCCTGTCAGCTGAAGACACGGCCAGAGAGACCCCAGGGCAACTACAGAAGCCAGCGTGAGGCAAAGTGAAGTGATGCTCCACTCTAAAGGTCCCTGTGAAGGCCTATGCCACCCCTGGAAGCAAACACACACAATTTGATCAGGTAGAAATGGTTAAACAGTTTCACAGATAACAACCACCTCAGCGCAACCCACCCACCTGCCTTGACTGCACGTTCCTGAAAGCCCAGAGCTGACACCCCATCTCTGTGAGTACTTTTCCAAGAACAGGAGGTTGCTTTTAGCAGCTTTCACTTCCGAAGCCTCGAGCAACAGCCAGAAAAATGTCTCATGTCTCAAGATGCACACGTGATGTAGGTAACCCAGAGATTTACGGAGCACAGTACCCCAGAGGGATTTGTAAAAAGGGATAGTAACTGTGGGGTTCACATTACCACCACATCCACCTGTTTTGTTTTGTTTGAATAAACTACTGCTTTAGGGCCCGACACATTGCCTAATGGCTAAATCCGTGCCTTGCACATGCCAGGATCCCATATGGGTGTCAGTTCCTGTCCCGGCTGCTCCACTTCCCATCCAGCTCCTTGCTTGTGGCCTGCAAAAACAGAAAAAGGCGGCCCAGTCTTGGGACCCTACACCCACATGGGCGATCCAGAAGAAGCTCCAGGCTCCTGGCTTAGGATTAGCTCAGCTCCAGCTTTGTGGCCATTTGGGGAGTGAACCAACTGGTAGAGGATCTTTCTGTCTGTTTTTCTCTGTGTAAGTCTGTCTTCACAATAAAAATAAATCTTGAAAATAAAATAGTGTTTTAATGATGCCTTGGCCTCTGAACCACTCAGAAACCACTCAGGGGGTTGCACTGTGGTGCAGTGAGCCAGGCTGACACTTGAGACAGTAGCATTCCAAACTGGAGTGCTGGGAGACCGGAGCAGAGTTCCTGGGTCCCAGCTTGAGCCTGATCCAGACCTGGCTGTTGTGGTCACCTGCAAGAGTGAACCAGCCAATGGAAAATCTCTGTCTCTCCATCTGTCACCCTGGCCTTCACATGCATTAATCGTTTAAAACAAAATTGGGGCTCGTGCTATGATGCCATCCAATGGGTGCTGGTGTGAGGCTGGGCTGCTCCACTTCTGATCCCTGCCTGTGGCCTGGGAAAGCAGCAGCAGATGGCTCAACTGCTTGCGCCCCTGCCCACATGGGAGACCTAGAAGATGCTCTTGGCTTTGGATTGACCCAGCTCTGGGCATCGTGACCATGGATGAAGATCTCTCCTTCTCTGTGCTTCTCCTTCTCTGTAACTCTGCAACACAACAGGTACTTGGTGGTCCAGCTGCCCCTGTCCTCTGAACAGGACATGTGTCTCCTGACGCCCGCAGCCTACCACAAGCACACAGCGTCCCAGGCCTCCATTTGAGTCAGTAGCTTATTTGCCAGCTCTCAGAGGAACCAACTGGCCGGCTTCTGGGGTGCTCACTGTTCGGTTCTGATCTGATGGATGCGGATGACCCCCTCCCCAACCCCCCACTCAACCCCACAGCCACCCGCTTCTCCCAAGTGTGCCCTGGGAGGTAGGTGGAGACGAAGTCTAGCTGCCAGTGCAGACTGCCCGCCGTTGCCACCCCACCCCAGGGCTGGCCGCGGGGCTGACCCAAAAGGAGCCTGCCACCAGCAATGGCTGACCTTTTGGATCTTTATCAGATAAAGTCCAGATGACGGAAACTTCCAAACGCCCAGCACTCAGACCACAGGAGGCCCGCTAAAGTAGACAGACTTGCAGCCGTCTCTGTGCAGGGCACCCAGGCAGTAAGATCCCAGTGGGGGCAACTTGCCTATCAGAAACATGCTACCAGTCCACTTGGGGCCCCGCCCTCCCGCCAAGGCATAGCCTGGCTCCTAGAGTGGGCCCTTGCCAGCCACCTCAGGCCAAGGAAGACTCGGGCCGAGTTTCTGGCTTCAGACCTCAGCGTTGGCACGGCCCTGGCCATTCTGGGCAGTTGAGGCACAAACGAAGGAACAGGAGTGTGCAGTTTCTCACTGTGTCTTTCTCAAAAAGCTGAGGCCACGAGAGGCGTCGCTTCGGGTCCGGGAGCCAACCTGCTGATGGGAGGGTGGACTGGGTTGTGTGCCTGGCATGACTCGGGCAGAGGGCTTGGGTGGACCCAGAGCGACCTGCACCCACAGCCTCACGTTCCGCGGAAACGGGCAGTTAGTTTATTGATTTCCTCAGGAAAACACTGGCTACGGGAGCAGGGAAAGACGACTACATGCAGAGAAAGAATTCAACAGTATGTTGAGCAGGAGGCGGCAGCCAGGGCCTTTCCGCTCTGCCTGGGCCGGGGCCGCGCTCGGAACGTGCACAAACTCTGCGCCTAAGCGGCCTTTGCAGCCTGGTGGGACGCCCCCACCGCCGGGCGAGGGCAGGCGCGGTGGGCCGGAGGGTGTTCCGCGTGGCCAAGAGGGGAGTCCTCCCGTAAAGGGGTCGTCGCCGCCCTTCGCTGTGCGGGCAGGGAAGCGTCGGGGGTAGGGCCCCAGCACGCAGCGCCCAGCTCCGAGCCGAGGGCAGGGCGCAGGGTGGCCTGCAGGGCCGGCAGGGGTGGGCCGCGTCCCCGGCAGGCGCGGGGGTGGGCTGCGTCCCCCCAAGGCCGGCAGGCGCGGGGTGGGCTGCGTCCCCGGCAGGCGCAGGGATGGCCTGCGTCCCCCCAGGGCCGGCAGGAGCGGGTGTGGGCCGCGTCCCCGGCAGGCGCGGGGTGGCCTGCGTCCCCGGCAGGCGCAGGGGTGGCCTGTGTCCCCCCAGGGCCGGCAGGCGCGGGGTGGGCTGCGTCCCTGCTGCCGGCGGGCGCCGGGCCCGGGGCGGGCCGGGGCGGGGCGCGGGGCGGGCAGCGGCCAGGTGAGGAGGGTACACAAAGCGCGCCCCGCCCCCTGACGCGTCCCGGCGCCGCTATAACCGCACGCCCCGCCAGCGCCGCCTCCCCGCGCCCGCTGACCACGCCGAGCGCTCGCGTTCTCTACCCCGTGTCCCAGCCGTCCTGCCTTGCCTGCCTTTTGTTGGATCTGTGCTGAGGGGTTTTTCTGCTTTTGTGATCAGCACTATTTGTTGGCCACGACCCTGCCTAAGACGCACGCGTGAGCCCTCCCGGGAGCGCGGAGAACACGAGCGAGGTAGCGAGCGCGGGGCGCGAGTTGGGGGCCGCATTGCCCCCCCATGCCCGCCCCTGGTTAGGGAAAGGGACCCGGCCGCGACTGCCGTGCGTCCCAGGGAACGGCCAGGTCCCACATCGGGGTTCTAGGTGGCAGAACTGGGCTAGTGGGGTTGGGCGGTTCTCTGTCGCGGAGACGGCCGGGCGGGTTTTGACAATCAGCGGGCGCGGTTGCATCAGTTCCTGCCTGGGCTGGAGGAGGGGAGGTTGGGGGTGCGCGGCCCGCCCTGGGGCCCCAAGGGGCGGCCCCGTCCGGGAAGGGTGCACGGGGAGGGGGGGCAGTCGACCTTGTGTTGATGGGGGCGGGGGCACAGTGCCTGGTCGCCCCGTCGAGGAGGGGCGCTGGGGTGGGGGTTGGCAAGTGACAGGGACCGGGGTGGTCCTCCCGGGGCGCGCTGCGCTCTCCGGGGACGCGGCTGCCGCAGAGCGCGCCTCCGGGGGTCCGGCTGCGCCCTGGCGCGCCCCGCGCGAGGGGGAGGCCCGGAAGCCGGCGGTGCGGCGGCCCGGCGCATCCCTGCTCTGTACTTTTCCGCCCGCTGCGCCCCGCCCGCCGCGCCTGGTACTTTTCCACTCGGGCCGGGGCGGAGCGGGGCGTCACGTGAGCGCGCTGCGGGGCTGACGCCGCCTCCGCCACCTTCAGCAGCAGGCGGCGGGGTCCGTTGCAGCGGCAAGGACAAAAGGAGCTCGCGCGGGGCGGCATGAGGAAGGCCGAGATGGGCAGGTTCAACATTTCTCCAGACGAGGACAGCAGCAGCTACAGCTCCAACAGCGATTTCAACTATTCGTATCCCACCAAGCAGGCGGCCATGAAGAGGTGGGTGGGCGCTCCGGGCGGGGGGTGGGGGGTGGGGGGTTGGGGAGCGCCCGGCTGAGGGTCCCGTGTGCGGGATGGGTTTGTTTTATAGCCACTATGCGGACGTGGATCCCGAAAACCAGAACTTCTTACTCGAGTCGAATCTGGGGAAGAAGAAATATGAGACAGACTTTGTAAGTTAAAGATGATACTCTTCTCGGTGTTGCTGTGGTTTTTATGCAGTCATCGGTTTTTTTGTTTTGTTTTCCGTATATTTTTAGTTTTGCTTTTAGATTTCAAATCTGACTTGCCCAAAGCTGGTTTTCTCCGTTTAATTCTTGTTATATGTTTGGTTATCGTTTTCCCTCTGTGTAGCATCCAGGTACTACTTCCTTTGGAATGTCAGTATTTAATCTGAGCAATGCGATTGTGGGCAGTGGAATCCTTGGGCTTTCTTATGCCATGGCTAATACTGGAATTGCTCTGTTTATGTAAGTATGTGTAAGTAGCGAGTCTGTGGTGCAGGGCAATTAATGTGACCATAAGAAAGTATGTTGGCTCCAGAAACTGAGTTTACGCTGAAGCAGTTGAACATTTCAGACCCGTGTGTGCTACCACCT
Source organism: Ochotona curzoniae (assembly GCF_017591425.1). NCBI lineage: Eukaryota > Metazoa > Chordata > Mammalia > Lagomorpha > Ochotonidae > Ochotona > Ochotona curzoniae. The sequence goes on along the minus strand of NW_024465654.1, from coordinate 7,779,843 downwards.
ACGGCACAGGGTCTGGAAGCCGGTTAGCTAGATAGGGGCGTGGGGAGAGGGCAGCTCCAACAACAGCCCCAGGCACTGGTCAGTGGAGCTGGTCTTTGCAGAAACTGCACCGCGTTGGACAGTCACTCCTGATAAGTCTTGGGCAGCTGAGAAACACTGGTACGTGTGGCGCCTCCAAAGGCACACGGCCAAGTTCTTCCCCAGACCTCTGGCCGCACATGGGTAAGGGGAGAAAAACCTCGTGAGTGCATAATGTGTGCTAGCCATTCACCTAGCCTGGAACATTGGTTTTAAAACTAGTGACACTCCTAATTACTCTGAGTGTTGGAGAGTGATCTATTTTCTTTCAGTGTTTCTCATTTTCAGATCCATGTGATTGCCACATCTTGTGGCAGAAGTGGAATATCTGAATTAGTACCAATTAATGTTTGCTTTTATAGACGTCCCCCCAACCCCATTGCCCAGTTAGCCGGGATTTTTCCTGTGCTCTCTAGCCTGTAAGTACCCGGGTAGGATGATACAGGAAGACCAGGGCTCACTAGTCCTTGGAGACTGACAAAGAATAGATGTATTTCCAGGAACAGAGCACAAAATGCAGATTCAAGCACGTCCTTCTGGTGGGTGGTTGTGGCCCAGCTGCAGACTCCCACCCAGCTGGGAGCATGAAGCTCTGACTTAACCGATGCCCCGCACGAGGGGAGGGTTGCTGCTGGGTGAGCCAAATGCTGCGGTTCGCTGACTGGCGCCACTTCTCCGAGACATTCACACCAAGCCGAACCTACGCTGGGTCTTATGAGGGAAGAGCCAGCTAGACTCCCTTGTTTAGGACACGCTAACGTGGAGGCCCAGGAGTTGAGTTTGCAAGGAATGGAGCATTGTGGGGTTGTAGCGAGGCGCTTAAAGGGTGTTCTGGATGCACCATTGAAGCCCTTGTTGGCTCTTGGTGTGAAAACCAGAGGCAGTTGTAAAATGCTGCCAGTGTGGTCACGGTTCACTTGAAAGCGATAAGATGGAAATTGTTTGCACAGTCAAAGTCTGACTCTTGGCACTTGGGAAGTCACCTGTGCTTTGCTAAGTGCTACAGTGTTGGCTCACCCATCTGTGGAGTGGGTAGATGATTTTAACCTGTCAGTCTGCCATGTGTGGGGTGGGGCAGCGGGGAGAAGGCTGCCATGCCAGCTCTGGCAGCCTCCAGCCAGCCCTGTTCCTGGGCAGCTGTCTCCAGGTTGGAGGCATCCCTGAAGCTGACACACTCCTCTGCTGCTCGTGGCCGTTCTAGTGGCAGACACAGAAGGACTTGATGAATTTATGTTTCACCACACTGGCATCTTCCACTTAGAGGAGCCCTGGTCATGTGCAAGGAGAACCTGTTTGCTGCAGTGTTCAGACAGGCGATGGCTCTCCATTTTGCCTGGCTGGAAGGAAAGTAGGCTGGAGATGGCACTTCTGTCCTATAGGAAAGCTGGGCCTGCACAGGTGATCTGGAGTCCCTCCCACCAAAGAAGTACAAGTGGAAGTTGCAGGAAGGACTGGCAGCCAGCTGGTCAACCACAGGCACTGTTGAACTTTGTGACAAGGCAGAGTGCAGCCATGCATTGTCCCAGGGGCCTCTTGGCCTTGTGCCCAGTGTGTAGTGCTTGGGGCTTCCAGCAGGCGGGTGCTTGCACCTTATCAAGGCAGTCCATGTGGTCTTGAGACCTTTCCTGAACCTATCTCGGTTGTCTGTCCCCAGAGCTGATGGGTTGATTGGCTAACATGCTGTAGATGGTGGGGAGGGGACTGAAAACAGAACAGTGGCCGGTGCATAGCGAGTCAATGCCAGACCCCCTGCTGGGACTGAGCCCAGCTCTTAGCCAGTGAGTGCTGTGGGTCTGTCACTGTCAGGCAGGAGAAAATGGTTATGCTTCAGGCAGCAGGGATAGGGGCCCCCCACGCCTGGGGGCATTTTGGCACAAGTTAGAAATTCCCAGCTTAATATGACTTAACCCAACGGGAGCTATGCTTGTTTCTGACCCCTTGCCTTTCCTTTCCCCATCAGAATTCTCTTGACTTTTGTGTCGATATTCTCGCTATATTCTGTTCATCTCCTTCTGAAGACTGCCAACGAAGGAGGTAGGATAAGACTCCCGCACATCCTTAGTTTATGCGTGTCGTGATCTCCGGCCTCTTGGTAAACGTGTGCCTGGTATATCTGCCCTCCCACTTGCAGGGTCTTTGTTGTATGAGCAGTTGGGACACAAGGCATTTGGGATGGTGGGGAAGCTCGCCGCCTCAGGTTCCATCACCATGCAGAACATTGGAGGTAAGACCCGTGGAGAAGGCTTTGCTTGTGGTGTAGCGCAGTGCACCAGGAGAGAATGTCCCATGGCACATTTTGCACTTGTAATGGTATAATTTTGTTTTCCTCCAGCTATGTCAAGCTACCTCTTCATAGTGAAATATGAGTTACCTTTGGTGATCCAGGCATTAATGAACATTGAAGATACAACTGGGTAGGTGCTAAGTAAGGTTACTCATAAGAAACAATTATAGCCTCAGATGGTTAGATACATCTTACCATAGTCGGATATAAAGGTAAATATCCATGCATATTCTGTGGAAACCCGTCAACCAAGAAGCCAGAGGGAGTGGTTCACCTGTGACGCTCTGCCTACCTGCCTTCTAACCTGTGTGTGGAAAGGAGCTTTTTAGATCTCACTGTGTCTTTGTGGTCTCGAGCATGTTAACAGCTGTTGAGTCAGAAACTCGACTATGCTTAGGTCTGAAGCTGCAAATTGACCTCAGAAGGCAGTGCAGTGCCTGTCTAACTTTCTGTTAAGTGTAAAACTTGTACAATTTAATCTGCTTCCTGTAACATGCCAGGTCTGCCGTGCAGTGCAGCACTGGAGGGCCTGCTCTCGCAGCAGGGTAGCTCAGGCTGCCAGCAGACCACTAGGTAGATGAGTGGTACCCTCCCACTGAGAGAAGAGACCGTTGATTCAGTAAGTGGGTCTCCACCGACATGAGTGCAGGTCACAAGCCAGGTAGAATGGGAAGGTAGGGGCCTCCGAGTCGGGGACTACCTACAGTACCCAACGAGTGCTTTTTCTCCGTTGAGGAAGGGGTCCTTGGGCTTGCTTTGGGAGCAAGGTGGGTACAGGTGTCACAACATGACCTGACAACCTACAGTGAGTCCTGGTTTGGGGGATTGTTTTTCATGGTTTGGTTTCAAACCTGTACTGAGCATGAAAAACAACAACAGGTGGAAATGTTTAGTAAGTATGCTTGCCCACAAATGGTCTGGGAATGGAAAAACCTTGTTTTAAAATGTCCGTTTCTAGCAGTAGAAATCACAAGGTGAAGGTCACCACTGAGTTGGTGTATAGATTTTTCTAAAAGTGCTTCAAGATAAGATTCCTGGCTGAACAAAGCGGCCTTGTTGCCTCTGGGAGCATTTCATGTTGTGAGGCAAATGGCAGCCTTCCCAGTCAACAGTGGGACAGAAGTTACACTGTTTCCCACCCGGGTTCCAACCTGGGTGGGTTCTCCAGCCCCCAGTGAGGAAGTGACTGCTCTCCTGACTAAGGGATTTTTTCCCAAGCCTGCCTTCTCTGTATCCGTGTAGGTGTCGGTGTTCCTGACGTTTCACCAGAATAAAGGTTTTTGTGTCTGTGTGACTTTGCCTTTCTCCAACCCAGGTTGTGGTACCTGAACGGAGACTACCTGGTCCTGCTGGTGTCACTGGTGCTCATTCTGCCTCTGTCACTGCTGAAGAATTTAGGTGAGCAGGCCTCCCGGGGAGTGCAGGAGGCCGCTGCCCAGTGCAGAAGCTCTCCCTGCTGGGCCTGAGCCCGCCTCGGCAAGCCTCTCTCTTCCCTTCCAGGGTATCTGGGCTATACCAGCGGCCTTTCTTTGCTCTGTATGATGTTCTTCCTCGTTGTGGTATGTATTCTCTTCCTTCGGGAAAGGTTTCTTACAAGCCCTGTCAAGACTGGGGAGTCTTAACAAGTGCAAACTAATATTTTCAGGTGATCTGCAAGAAATTCCAGATTCCTTGTCCAGCGGAGGTCACATGGCTGCTCAATGAGACCATCAACGGCACCTTGATCCAGCCAACGGCCCTTCTGACTGGTGCGACGGCTAATGAGACACTTCCTGACACCTGCACGCCACGTTATTTCATCTTCAACTCCCAGGTAAGCAGATGCAGTCCGTAAAGAGGGAAGTTTTCCTCAGGAAATGTAAAAACTACTTCCCAAGGTCAAGTGCAAAGGGATAATAGGTACTTTTTAGAACACATGTGATGAGTTAATTACTGAGGACTGGGCCGCAGTTGGAGTGCTACAATAGCATGGGAACTCCTCACGGGGTAGAGGAGTTGACGCATTCGGAGGCTCCGTTGCTGTTGACCACCCCTGGTGAGAAGGCTGCAGCTGGTGACGGCAGACTCCGGGCTTTGCGTGAGAATGTGTGACGCGCAAGCCGCGGGACAGCGTGGGGCCAGGTGGTAGGTCGTGCATTGAGTGGCTTTTCTGTGTTTTCCAGACTGTCTACGCCGTGCCCATCCTGACCTTTTCGTTTGTCTGTCACCCCGCCGTTCTTCCAATCTACGAGGAACTGAAAGAGTGAGTGTTCTTCATGTGACGGGGCGGTTCTAGCCTGTTCTGACCCGTGCTGGGACACACGCTCACTCTTTCTTGTGAATCTGTAGCCGCAGCCGTAGGCGGATGATGAGTGTGTCCAAGATCTCCTTCTTTGCCATGTTTCTCATGTACCTGCTGGCTGCGCTCTTCGGCTACCTGACGTTTTACGGTAAACCAACAAAACCTCGTTTGTTAAAGCGCACACACATACACACACACACTTAGCGAAGTGAAGCTGATGCTTGTCTGTGTCTGCTTACAGTCTCTAACAGCCTTCTGTATGTTCACATATTGAAGATACCAGCTTGACGGTTCAAAATTTCCTGTTGTGTATGTGATCAATAAGGATTAGATCCAGGGTTAAAATCACTGCTTTAGTCCACACTTGGCCTGAGTTCCATTTGCTTTGCTTTTCCACTGTATTCCCCACACTGTGAAATGCAAGGACGAGCCTCGCTCTCCCTCACACTGTCACACAAGCACCCTCGCTCTCCCTCACACTGTCACACAGGAGCCTCGCTCTCCCTCACACTGTCACACAGGAGCCTCGCTCTCCCTCACACTGTCACACAAGCACCCTCGCTCTCCCTCACACTGTCACACAGGCGCCTCGCTCTCCCTCACACTGTCACACACAGGCTGAGGCCTCACACTGTATCACACACTGAGCCAAACCTGAGATTTAGTGTTTTAGCTCCTGTTGTTTTTAATGGGGGTCATGTGGCTAAATCTGTTCTTGGCATTTAAAAACCTTTGCTTCAATGTTGTTTTAATTGCATTAGCCGTAATTCCAAATTAATCGTATTAGCCTCTTAGTTGGTGGGTCTGTGAGTAGCCCGCAGCCTGCTCGATGGGACGTGACTGGGTTCTGAGGCTGCTCTTCCCCACAGAGCACGTGGAGTCGGAGCTGCTTCACACCTACTCCACGGTCATGCAGACCGACGTGCTGCTGCTCATCGTCCGGCTGGCTGTGCTCATGGCCGTCACCCTCACCGTGCCCGTGGTCATCTTCCCGGTAAGCCACTCCTGCACTACTTGCACTCAAAGTCTGTGGAGCTTCTTTTTCCTTTTCTTTTTTTAATGACTTTATTTTAAGCTTTATTTATTTGAAAGGTAGGATTAGAGAAAAGAGAGACAGATCTTCCATCTGCTGGTTCACTCTCCAAATGGCCACAACGGCTGGAGTGTGCTGCTCCAAAGCCAGGAGTTTCTTTGGGTTCTGCTTTGTGAGTGCAGGGGCCCAAGCGCCTGGGACATTCTCTGCTGCTTTCCCAGACACATTAGCAGGAAGCTGGAACAGAAGTGAAGCGGCTAGGACCAACCCGCACCCATCTGGGATGTTGCTGCCACAGATGGCAGCTCTTCTCAAATACACCATGGCACTGTCCTGAAGGAATGAGTTTTTTATTAACCCATGGGGATTTGCTGAGACAAGAGGTTTCAAGCAAAAGAAAAGGCAAGCAGTTTCGAGGGGATTTAAAAAAAAATACATAGCTGTGGGACTGTTTTGCTCTGTAATTGAATTTATATGACGATCCTTTTAGATGTTTAGGTAGTCAGATAGTAACCAGGGCACAGTGGGGCTTCAGCGACGGGTGCTGTGGCAGGTGCGTGCCCTGTTCCTGGGGATGCTTTGCTCTTGACGTGCTAATGTTCTGCTGCCGCCTTTCAGATCCGGAGCTCCATAACTCACTTGTTGTGTGCATCCAAAGACTTCAGTTGGTGGCGGCACATTCTCATCACCGTGTCTATCTTGGTGTTTACCAATTTGCTGGTCATCTTTGTCCCTACGATTAGGGACATCTTTGGTTTCATTGGTAAGTTGTGCCAAGCATGCCTGAGGATTTAAATGCTGGGAATTTTCAGGTTTCACCAAGGAGTGAGTGACTCCCCGAGTTCTCAGCTGTGGATGTCCCTTGCAGGTGCGTCGGCAGCAGCCATGCTCATCTTCATCCTCCCATCCGCCTTCTACATCAAGTTGGTGAAGAAAGAGCCCCTGGTATCTGTGCAAAAGATTGGGGTGAGTGAGCAAGCAGCGGCAGTTGTGCGCTTCACTGTGTTGTGGCTGTGGGGCTTTCGGGGGGAGGCAGGACGCGGTGTTCTGCCATGCAGCAGGAGGGCCCTGGAGGCCCAGGCCTGTACTTGGCTCTGCCTGTTGTGTGCACTCGGCACATCTCTGGGGAGAGGACATGGGTATGTGGTCCAATGAGACCCTGCCCCAAAGGAGGGGCCTCACAGCCCGCCTGCCCTGAGTTGAAGTAGCAGCCAGAGGAGGGAGGGGGACTGGCAGAGCCCAGAGTATGTATATCTGCTTCCAGAACCCTGGCTGGGACTGCGTTTCACCACTATGCTGGTATGTTGATGAGAGATCTGGGGTTGTCTGTGCACCCACTCTCAGAGGTAGGGGTGGGTTAGGGAGAAGTGTAACGCGGTTGCTCCTCCCCGCAGCCTGCATTGTTTGCACTGCGGCTCTGCACATATGTGACATAGTGTGTTCCCATCTGGAGGATGAGTGGGATAATGGGACAGCCCCTTGGCCATCTTGAGCGTGGCATGGAGATGATCACAGCTCTTCTGTGCCCACACAGGCGCTGCTGTTCTTGCTGAGCGGTGTGGTGGTGATGGCGGGCAGCATGGCACTCATCATCCTGGACTGGGTGCACAACCCCACCACGGGCGGCCACTAGTCGGCACCATCCCCAGAGCCACGATGCCAGTGTTGAGTCTTCTCAACTATGATATCTCACCTGATATGTTCAGTTTCACTTCCTTTCGAAGTGCAGATTCTTTGCGCGTTCTTCTGAGTGCAGAATAAGTGAAATTTTTTTTTTTTTTTTTTAAGAAACTTACCTGTATGTTAGAAGTGGATATTAACAGCAAAACCACGAGTCTCGGGTTAAGGGAAGTGACAATTTTATTCCATTCCAGAGAATGGACAAATTCTTAACTTTTATCAAGCCACATGTTTGGCTGTGTCATTGTTTAACTTGGATATTTTATGCTTTTACTTGAATGTGCCTAATGGAGTCATTCGACGTGAGAAACAATTCTTAATTTACAGCAAGGAATTGAAATAACCATTGAGAGAAACACTATTATTTTTTGTACCAAAAATACTTAAAGACCTCAGAAGCACTATTTTACTTTGAAGAAATTGCTTTTTTTAAAAAAAGAAAAAACAAAAACTTTATCCGGAAACGGTTGTCAGTAAACTCTGTACAAAGTGATATTTAAAAACAGTAATACTATGAAATGATTTGCCTTTTTGTAGGTATAATAAGCCAAAACCTTTTTTTTTAACCCAAAATAACTTTGGGAGACAATGACCTCGTGATGTGGTATCACAGTTCTGGTGCGTGGTCTTCCACCAAACTTGGCCTGACTGAAGGTGGCGAGTTCAGTTCACCGGCTCTTGAACTTCCATGTTCGCTCATTCTTTGTTCCCAAATAGTTGGGCTCAGATTGAAATGTTCAGGTCTCCAACCCCTGTGGATGGAAGCTAATACAGATATTTCTATCGAAAATGTAGTAATTTGGGGTTCCAAATTGTGCTGCTGGATCAAACAGGGTTTGTTCAGTTCCATCTGACTGCAGAGCTGTGTGGGCAGCTCTGGGCCCACCCCTTTTGGACATTGCTTCTAGCAGTGAAGAACAGATGTTGGCTGGCTTGATGTCAGAGCACAGCTTTTCAAAATGCTCATGTCCTGGAAGTGGGAATCAACTTGACCGTGTGCAGCGTGGCTGTGTTTGTGTTTAGTTTACAGTAGGACTCCCACCGCAGGTCATACCAGTACTGGTGTAATTCAAGTCCCCTCTTTGTGTAGGCCACTGGGTTTCTCATGCAGTCAGGATTGTCATCTCATTCTTGTACAACATGGAATTCTGTTTACGTCCAGCAAGTGGGCTGCGAAGGGAGCAGTGGGCAGGGGCATGCGTTCTGGTTCGCCCCCGTTGCAGCCACAGTCAGAAGTGGGCACGCTGCTCTGAGCCTTGGCTTGAAGAGAATGATCGCTGTATTTCGCAGTGTGGTTCCATCATGTGGTACTTGACTCAGCAGCGTCACATGCATAATTCCATCAAGTGGTTAAGGGAAGCAAATAATGGATTCGTCCACTGTTCATCTGGCTGCAGGGTTCTCTCTCTTGAATATTTCTCCTGTTGGGCCAGGGCTAGAAAGAGGGCAGACATGGTTTTGTTACATGTTCTTATATTCTCTGTGACTGAATGATACACAGGCAGGGTGCCTATGATGAAAGACCCTTACAGAACTGGAAGACGTCTCATGGTGCCTCACTGGGGGAAACCCGTGGTCCGTTTTGTCTTCTGCAAACACGTCATCTGGGACCAGGCAGAAACTGAACTGGCAATCCTGTACTCCCATCTCGTAACTGGGCTTTGGGTACAACCACACCAATCCACAGCCTCAACACTGGCTCCAGCAAGAGCCATGCTTGTGCTCATCTGGTGTCTGAACTGTGTGTGTGTGGGTAAACTCCCTGGCATTCAGCCGGGAAGAGGAAGTGAGGCTGTTGCCGCTCAGTCACCTGCCTGGGTTCGTCCCTTCTGTGCCCTGAGGTCCTGTGCATCCCCTGAACGAGCAGTCTTCAGTATTAACCACTGTCATCACCTCCTCTTGCATTACTGTCTTCCATGGGTATTTCAGTTGTAACTGTAATGTTATTTATAGAACAGCATTAATCCATGAGAGCTAACCTATTGCAATATTTATGATACCTGTACATACATCATCTGCCTATGTATTTGTAAATAGGTTGTATATAGTGTCAAGTGGGGATGTCTTGGGTTCAAGTGTATATACTCCTGTAAGATTTCTTCACTGCAGTTTGGTGGCTCCCCGTTATATATATAGATGTGTGTGTGTGTAACAATTGTCCCCAGAGTCTGCACAGAGAATACAGGATTAAAAAAAAAAGGTACACATTGTGTACAAACCCCATCAATTTAAAATGTTCATTTTAGTTGTATTCACAACAAACTGTTGGCCATTGGTGTTTTTAAATGAAGATCTGGTTGGAGTTCAGACCCCTGCTTTGAGTCCACCTGTTCCAAATGCAGTTGATTGGCAATGTGATGGAGTGTGATGCAGGCCTTCAAGAACCAGGGCATGCTGACTGCCTGTACATAGATGTAAATATCTTCACAGTGTGTCGGGCCCTGACCCACAGGGCTGGTTGACTGGGAGTGCTGTGCCCACTGTTTCAATGAAATCATGTATGTTTGTTGTAACGAAACTAAAATAAACACTTGCTTATTCCTCACTGGCAGTGGTGGTGATTTTGAGATCGTGGGGTAGTGGGATCATGCCCAAGTTGGGTGTGAGTCTGGCAGCTAGCCTAATGAGGCAGATTTGGGGGAAATGGGATAGAGGTTTGTGGCACTGGCAGGAGGTGCCAGCAAGCCTCTGAAGATGGGGCCAGCTACGTGTGCTAGTCTGCAGAGGTCTTTGAAGAAGCTCCGCATACTCGAGGGCTAGGCCCGACCTGTTCTAACTGGCGAGGGTCTGGCCCTTGGTTTTCCATCAGGGAGCTGCTGCATGGTTCCGTGCACAGTGCATCTTGGGAGCACCGAGAGGCCAGGACAGAGACTCGGGCTGGACAGGACAGGAGAGCATGGGTGCCAGCCAGGGGACACCTGAGTGGCTGGAAGAACAGTCTACCAAGAAACGTGCGACGGTCAGGTATGAGACAAACTGGGTGATCTAGGCTCAAAGCGTGAAGGTGGGATGGGTGGCCACCAACCCTGGAGCCGGCAGTGCCAGGGGATTGGCAGCAAACTTGGGTGGGAGAGCTGTGTGGTGTTTAAGTGTTGCCGAGCCCCCAGCAGGCCTCGGGGAAGGGTTGCACATTGCAGTTTCTCCCTGCATACTTATGCCAACCCTAGCACGGTGATGGTCCTGGCATGGGGACAGCGGGCAGAACTGCTGCTGAGGACACCCAGGGCATTGGCTTGAGTCCCAGCAGCTCAGCTTCTACTCCAGCTACTTGTCACTGCAGCTGCTAAAGCTGCTAAGGCAAGATGGCCCACGTGCTGGCACCCCGGATGGGATCTGGCTGCTGACTGTGGCCTGACCCAACCAGCCCTGGCTATGAGCACCTTTGAGGAGAGAACCAGTAGATGGGAGAATGAACTTACTTGTTCCGTGTCACTCTGCCTTTTGAATTCATTATTTTCACTTATTTATTTTTTACAAAAAACAAAGCAGGATGAGCCAACTTACAGAATGCCAGGTGAGTCTGCATGAGGCAGATCCTCTCCCGAGAAGCTCCACATTTCCTGAGGAAGAATCCTTGGGAACAATCGGAGTGTGGCTGATTGGGATACCAATCATGGCTTGGAGACGCTTGACCATCTGCCTTCCGTCCATTTAGCAGAGAAGTCCCAATGGAGAGAAGTTACTAGCAGGAAAGTGAACTGTCTCAGAGGAGTAGGCAAGTTTGTGCTCCGAACATTTGTAGGAGAGCGTGGAAGATTCCAGCTGCAGGGCAGGCTCTCTCAAGCAGCTGTCACCGGGCCCACTCCTTCTCGCGGAGGCTGGGCCAGGAGTTAAGGAAGGCCCCATGGTCCTGGGCTGGAAGTGGGACCACCGACTGTCCCAGCTTAGGCCTGCCAGTCCTGCATTCTGGCACATTCCCAAGAACCAGGCAGTCTGGGCTGACTAGAGACCCCAAGGCAGAAAAGGCACAGCCTGGAGATGCCGGGAGAATTCTCGGCATTTCCTCCTTAAGATGTCACACAAGGCGCCAGCCTTGATTTTTTGGCTGAAATCACGTGTTCTCTGGTTATCTGCACCCCCTCCAAGCATTGCACACTTCACAGAGCACCAGGCAGTCTCTTCCTGCACGCCGCAGCCCCCTGCACGCTCATGCACTTGGAGAATAAACACACCTTGGACGTCCTGCTCTGTGGGAGAGGCACGGCTCCAGACTGACCAGGAGTTCAATGAAGGCCTGCAAGAGGCCAGACCCCGAGGCCAAGGCTGTAGTGGGCCCTCCTAAGGCATGTCTGCCTCCCTGGCCCTTGGGGGCCTGCTTCTGCAGCCTGTTGGCATGCACAGGGATTTCTGGCACAGGCACACTTCCCCAGGCGCAATTGTCCCCCTTCCCTTCCTCCTGCACCCCCACAGAGTCAGCTGCTCAACTGCCTGCCTCGAACGAGCCCGATGGGCATGGTCCTGGGCCACTTCCTGCTCTGGGGACTGCAGGAGGCCACACTGAACTTTCTGGAGGATCTTGCCCTCCTTGCTGTGTCCCAGTCTGGGGAACCATGGCTGGCCACGCAGCAGGATTCACCACTGCCCCCTAGCACGGGGGCCCTGTGGTCCTTGGCTGGGCAGGAGCACTGCTCGGTGACTCTGCTTTGGGGAGGTCCTGTAGGCCGGGGCTGTAGCTCTCTGGGCTACAGGCACAAGAGTTTTACTCCTAGAACAAGTCAGCAGCGAATGTCACATTCAGGTAAGACATGGAGTAAGTCTTACTGAATTGGATCTGGGGACCACATCTTGACTTGCCTAGCCCCTCTGGCTCTGTTCTTCAAGGTCCCTCTCTCAATGCATGCAGCCTTTGTGGGCAGTGACAGCCATTGCCCCTAGAGGATTTCTGGTAAATTCTGTTCTTTGGTGTGATTTTTCTGTTGCACTGCTATAGCTGAGTCTGGTGTGGACGGCAACAGATGAGGGACAGGATAGGACCTTGGTCTCTGCCCTAATTTGGCCATTTTCCTCAACATTACCAGCAGCCTCAGGAACACCATAAGGTATGCCAAAAGCCAGGTTGCTTGAAGACAGAGAAGGGGAGAGATCTTGCCTGGAGGTGGCCCGCACAGCACCCGCTCCAGCTCAGTGGCAGTGATGCTAGCCGCTGGGAATTGCCTTTGCTGGGCTGAAAGCAAACACACTTGGGAGTGTATCCGAGCTTTAGTAATTGACCAATTTATTTGAAAGGCACAGTGGTAGGCAGAGACAGAGATGTGTCTTCCACCTGCTGGCTCACTCCACAAGTACCAGGGCTGGGCCAGACTGAAGCCAGAAGCCAGCAGCTCCAGCTGGGTTCCCCATGCTGGTGGCAAGAGCCCAGGCAGCTGGCTTGTCCCCCACCACCTGCCAGGTGCACGAACAAGGAGCAGCTGGGTCTAGAACTGGCACGCATGGGAGATGCCAGCTGCTCCGCACCCTGCTGTCTTTTTCAGTGCACAAGGAAAGGCCCGAGGAGGGAAGGGCAGGTCTTCAGGCAGGTCTCGTCCTGGCAGTCTGTGTACCACAGCCCCGGGAATCACCTGTTCAGGAAATTGGGACTAGTTCCTGCGTCCTAAACACATAACTTAAACTTCCCACGTTTGCAATATTCCTGTTCAGAATGCAGAAAGGTGTCACCCAAGGTTTCGGAAAGCGAGGGACTTGGGCAGACGGCCACTTCTCGGGATCTGCTTACATTCCAGCTGTGCTGAATGGGAGACGCCTCCCAGCAGTGCCTCACCACAGGCCTCGCCGGGTACGGAGCCAAAGGCACCACCTCTCTCTGTCTCTGAGTCCCTGCAGGGACACGTGGCTGGAGGCTGGGTCAGCACCCTGTGCTGCCGACGGAGGAGCTGGACAGAGTTAAACGGATCCCTAACTAGGGCCAAAGAAGGAAATGGGTGGAATGCCTGCGTCTCCTCTCGGAAGAGGCAGGAGCCTTATACATCCGCAAGCATTCCTCCGTCCCAGATCACTCCGGAGCAGAATGTCTGGCACTTCGCTGGCCCCGAGAACGTTCTCTCTGCTCAGGGAGAGCGGCGAGACTGTACTTCAGATGTGTGCTCTTCCTCTGAGAAGACACTGCCTCGCTGGCGCTGCGGTGCAGTGGGTGAAGATACCACCTGTGGTGCCACAATCCCACAGGAGCACCAAGTCTTGTCCCAGCCGCTTGACTGCCCAGCAGCTCTTGGCCAATGGCCTGGAAAAGCAGCAGAACGTGGCCCCGCTGCTTCCAGAAGAAGCCCCAGCTCTGGCCTGTCCCGGAGCTGCAGCCGTCTGGGGAGCAAGACAGCACAGAGATCTCGCCCTCTCAACTCAAGGTCTCCCTCTGACTTTGAAATAAACAAGTAAATCCTTAAATTTAAACAACAATGAAACCCACACATACTGGCACGCATCCACAGACTTTGAAGGACTTCCAACCATGACTTTTATTGCAAAGTCAGATACATACATAGAGGAGGAGAGACAGAGAGGAAGATCTTCCGTCTGATGATTCACTCCCCAAGTGAGCGCAACGGCCGGTGCTGTGCTGATCCGAAGCAAGGAGTCCAGATCTTCTTCTAGGTCTCCCACGTGGGTGCAGGGTCCCAAGGTTTTGGACCAACCTCCACTGCCTTCCCAGGCCACAAGCAGGGAGCTGAATGGGAAGTGAGGCCGCTGGGTCTAGAACTGGCACCCATATGAGATGCCAGCACATGCAAGGCAAGGACTTTAGCCACTAGGCTATTGCACCGGGTCCATGTCCTAGTTTTGTAAGGATGCATCCTTACATGCATCCTACCTGGATGCCCACATCTCATATCTGAATGCCAGGTTGATTCCTGGCTGCACTGCCTGCCTCTGGCTTCCTGGGAACACACCCAGGAGGCTGGGTGTGACAGCTCAGCTCGAGTCCTTGAGCTCCTGGCAGACAAGTGCAAGCCCTAGGTGGAGCTCCCAGCTCCTGGCTTCCACCTGGCCCGGCCCTGGATGTTGTGTCCATTTGGGAAGTGAATCAGCAGATTCAACCTCTCTGTCTCTCTCTCATGCTGCCTTTTGAAATTAATCTTTAAAAAAGAGATGAATTTGAGGATATTTATTCAAGACACAGATGTATGGTCCTGTGCCCAAGCAATTCATTGGCGTATGAGAGGGAAGCTTGACTTACAGCAGATTCTACCTGAGCCTTCTCTGCTCAGAACAGAGGAGCCCTGTGACCTCTGCAGGAGAGGGTAGGGGCACAGGCCCAGCTGTCTGAGCTCTGCCTTACCCCCCATGGCAGAGCTCAGAGCTGCAGGTGGCGACCACTCTAAACTTGGAGCACTGCCTTAGCTGCCCGTGTTGGATCAGTCTCCACAGCCCCATGAGGTGCGTCATATCACACTGCATGTGCAAGAGCCAAGGTTCAGCGTGGTAAGGTCTTGAATTGGAGAGTGAGGGTGACCCAGAACTGACAGATGGCCCGGGGGGGGGCTGTCAGGGAGTGGGAGCAAAGCTGGGAACTATTCTGTCTCTGCCACGGTCACCTCTGCTCCTTTCAGCTGGATTCAGAAAGAGATTGTCTATGCTTTTAAGGTGTGCAACTCACTGGGTGTCAGAGTTCATTTCTAAGTGTGCTAGTACCCACATACGAAATTAGACAACTGGTGTACTTCATTGCGTGGACACGTCACGTTTTATTTATCTAATTATTAGGTGGTGAATATTTGAGTTTAAGATCTTTAATTTAGGGGCCCAGCGCAATGGCCTAGCAGCTAAAGTCCTTGCCTTGAACACGCCGAGATCCCATATGGGTGCTGGATCTAGTCCCAGCTGGATCCCGGTTCTAGTCCAGCGGCCTCACTTCCCATCCAGCTCCCTGCCTGTGGCCTGGGAAGCAGTTGAGGACGGCCCAAAATCTTGGGACCCTGCATCCACGTGGGAGACCTAGAAGAAGATCTGGGCCCCTGGCTACAGATCAGCACAGCACCGGCCGTTGCGCTCACTTGGGGAGTGAATCATCGGTCGGAAGATCTTTCTCTCTGTCTCTCCTCCTCTCTGTATATCTTTTGTAGGTGGCAAATCATTGGTTCATTGGTTAAAATTCATTATGCTGACCTCTGTCTTCGGTTGGAGAATTTAATCCAGGTACATTTAACCTGTCTCCTAATGAGAAGAGACTTTCGTTGCTTTGCTCTTGTGTTCTGTAGGAACTTTGGTATGTTTACCTCTTGTGTATTGCATTGATATCTTTTTTTGCATTTATTTTTTGTCTGACATACTTAAATTCTGTTTTCATTTCCTACTATGTGTATTCTACAGCCTTTATGTTTGTGTCATTATCTATACATATTTAAGTGCTTGGGAAGTTAGCCTAGCATGCCACAGTGCCAGCCCTTCTCTGGAACTTTTTAATGCCCTTAGGATGTCAGTCTGCCCAGACCACTCAGCTGTTGGGGGTTGGTGCTTCCAGTTTGTGCACACCCAACTTCATCCCAACCTGCACGAATACACACACACTCCATCATTAGGTTCCTGCCTGAGTAGGGAGTGCACACAAGCACACACACACACACTCACCCACAGGTGTGACTTTGAGTATCCAATCCCAGCAATGGTGTGCAGAAATTATTGCTTTCAAATATAGATCATGAATTGGAGCAGGTTTGAAAACTAACGTAGCAAAATGTATCAAGAAGCATAAAAACGCTCCGTGACATAGAAATTCCTTAAAACATGTATAATCTCTAAAGACACACTAAAATGTGGAACAAATCACATAAGATGTTTAAACTTCAAGAAATTAAGGTCCACGTGAAAACCTCATAGAACTTTTATCTGATTGGGTCTTGACAACAGTGATTGGTGTCATTACGTATTGCAAGACCTGCCACTCGCTGGATGTTCCGTGTCCCAGGCCTTGCCCAAGCGTGCGCAGACATCTCTCCGTTTCTCTCTCACAATCAGCCTAGGCAGCAGACCCGTCCCATCTGCGGTTTCCTAAAAAGACCTCCACCCCCGCAGTCTTTCCTCTCCCACCCCAACCCTCCTCCCTCCCACACCCCAACCCTCCTCCCTCTCACACCCCAACCCTCCTCCCTCTCACACCCCAACCCTCCTCCCTCTCACACCCCAACCCTCCTCCATCTCACCCCAACCCTCCTCTCTCTCACACCCCAACCCTCCTCCCTCTCACCACAACCCTCCTCCCTCTCACCCCAACCCTCCTCCATCTCACCCCAACCCTCCTCTCTCTCACACCCCAACCCTCCTCCCTCTCACCACAACCCTCCTCCCTCTCACCTCAACCCTCCTCCCTCTCCCACCCCAACCCTCCTCCCTCTCACACCCCAACCCTCCTCCCTCTCCCACCCCAACCCTCCTCCCTCTCACACCACAGCCCTCCTCCCTCTCACACCACAGCCCTCCTCCCTCTCACCCCAACCCTCCTCCCTCTCACACCACAGCCCTCCTCCCTCTCACCCCAACCCTCCTCCCTCTCACCCCAACCCTCCTCCCTCTCACACCCAACCCTCCTCCCTCTCACCTCAACCCTCCTCCCTCTCACACCACAGCCCTCCTCCCTCTCACACCACAGCCCTCCTCCCTCTCACCCCAACCCTCCTCCCTCTCACACCACAGCCCTCCTCCCTCTCACCCCAACCCTCCTCCCTCTCACACCCCAACCCTCCTCCCTCTCACACCCCAACCCTCCTCCCTCTCACCCCAACCCTCCTCCCTCTCACCCCAACCCTCCTCCCTCTCACACCACAGCCCTCCTCCCTCTCACACCCAACCCTCATTTTCCCTCTCGAGCAAACTGCCCTTTCCTCTTAGGAGTGAGGGAATCCCTTCTAGAAATTCTTTACTGGCTCCAATGTCTGAGCTTTAACTATTACGCCATGCTTGTCTTACTTAACATGATGTGAGACAGAAAAGATAAATAAGATTGCAAATCATTACAACCACCACAATGTGAACTTGGAAGTGTTGTCTCTCACCAGGCAGCAGGCAAGGGACGGCAGTTGTCTCCTGGCACTTGACTCTTAGGGGTGTACATAGGTGGTGACGTTTCTCAATGACCCTGCTATATTAGCTTGCCCTTTAAAGCCCTGAAGAAGAAAATAGTTGGGTTCTCAAAGAGGAATCATTCTTTTATTGCTCTACAATATTATTTCCGGTCATGGCAATGTTTTCACGATTTTCAAATATGCTCAGCCATTAAAAAAACGTTGCGTGAGTAAAGCCGGTAAAGGCAGGTTGCGTGTGGCACCCGTCCCCGAGCGGCGAGTAAAGGCGGAAGTGCTAGGGGCTGCAGCCCCACGCCACCAGGCTGCCTGGATTTCAGCTTCAGGCGCTTGGGCACCTTAGATCTTTCTGATGCCTGAACGGTAAAACTTAAGCTTTCTTTTTGCAAAGGTTTAATTTGTTTAAAAGGTGAGTCAGAGAGAGAGTGTTTGTGTGTGTGTTCAGGGGATGAGAAACAATGCCTGCACCTTGCACCCGTAGGTTCACTCCCCCAGTGACTGCAGTAGCGGGGTCTGGGCCAAGTTGATGCACGGAGCCAGAAACTCCAACCCTGTCCACCTTCTGAGTGGCCAGCTGGGGACTTGAACTGCCAGCCGCCTCCCAAGGTGCATGAAGCAGGTGGGGCTTGAAGCTGGGCAGTGTCATGTGGAAGGAGCGCTGGCACTCCAAGCCCCTTTCCTGGCAGACTTACCAGGTGGCCCGCTCTCCCTGGGGCCACAGCGCAGGCTGCAGCGCCTCCAGGAAGTACACGGCCACACTGAGAAGGAGGCCCTTGCAAAAAGCCGACCCACACCCCTGCTTCCTCTTTCCATGCCTTGTGACAAACTTCCCTTTTCCAATGAACTGAAAGAGTATTTTGGGGAGTTTTCTTTTCTTTTTCTTCTTTTGTTTATTTATTTATTTTTTTGAAAGTCAGATATACAGAGAGGAGGAGAGACAGTGAGAAAGATCTTCCATCTGATGATTCACTCCCCAAGTGACCACAACGGCTGGAGCAGAGCCAATCTGAAGCCAGGAGCCAGGAACTTCTTCCAGGTCTCCCACACGGGTGCAGGATCCCAGGGCTTTGGGCCGTCCTCCACTGCTTTCCCAGGCCACAAGCAGGGAGCTAGATGGGAAGTGGAACTGCCATGATTAGAACTGGTGCCCATATGGGATCCCGGGCATACAAGGTAAGGATTTTAGCCACTAGGCTATCGTGCCAGGCTGTTTCTTTTTTCTTAAAGATGTATTTATTAAAAACAGTTACAGATACAGGGAGATACTGGGAGAGACAGAGAACTTTGAACCCGGCTGCTCCCCTTCCCATCCAGCTCCCTGCTTGTGGCCTGGGAAAGCAGTGGAGGACGACGGTCCAAAGCCCTGGGACCCTGCACCCGTGTGGGGGATCTAGAAGAGGCTCCTGGCTTCGGATCGGCTCAACTTCAGCTGCTGTGGCCACTCAGGAAGGGAATCAGAAAACAGAAGATCTTTTTCTCTGTAAATCTGTCTTTCCAATAAAAATTAAATCTTTATAAAGTTTTTTTTGTTTTTATTTTTGATGACGCTTACCTGGTTGATCAGGGTGGACTGAGTGTTCAGGAAAAGTGGGCGTTAGTTGCCTTCTTAGCGTAATAGGCAGCGTGTCAGTCTCATAATCTGAGGAAAAAGTGGGTCTGATCATTGTTCTGAAATCTCCCATTCCTTCCTCCTGTTCTGGGGGAAGCAGGGAAGACAAAGAGAGAGACTGTACTCAGCCTGCCACCCGCTACAGTGCCCAGGGATGGGAGCGGCCACCTGCCATCAACCCAGGGTTCCAAAGTGGCCATGCACCTGCACTGAGAGCTCTGCTCAAGTGAGTTCGCTAGTTCTGAGAAGCTGTCCAAAGACGAGGAAGCCCTTCCAGTGTTCATTGGCTGACACAGTCGAACTTACAGTCTCCATTCGCCCGGATTTTTGCTGTCATGGTTTGGCTAGTGTAGCTGTCCAATTTATTTTGGCCTTCTTCCTCTGCCATACCACCAGGTGTCCTCTGCAGACCCCAATGGACTGCCACATATCCTCCATGTGTATCTGGGCTTGCCGTCCACTGCTTCGTCCTTTCCACTGAGGAGGCCCAATCCTTGCAGGTGGGCCCCTTCCATCCCCGGGGCTCACGGACCTTGCACCCACCACACTGCAGGCCCAAAGACCCAGGCCTGGTGACCCAGGTCCCCTGGATCATCCACCCCTGGGGCTCACGGGTATGGCACACACTGCCCCCAGGCTGGCAAGGCTCACCTCACCTTGGCATCCACCAGTAGTAGTTGCTGCTCAGCCCAGCTCCTGCTGGCAGGTGCTACAGCCTAGCTCGGCCCAAACAGCTCCCAGTCCTGGCCCTAATGTGAACTGGCTGGTATTGAGGCCCAACCCCACAGCTCCTGTCCTGGTTCTCATATCTGCCAGTGGATGTTGTGAACTGGCCCAGCCTGGCCTGCCCCAGATCCGACCCACAGGTATGCCAGCAGGTACTGCAATCTGGCCTGGCTGGGGCTGTTCCTTGCCTTGGTTCTTGTGCTCACCTGTATTATGTCCTGACAAATGAGTTTCCAGGCTCTTCTATCGGGTCTGCGACTGGGAGCAGACCGACATCTTAAATCTTAAAAAAAAAAAAAGCCCTGTGATTTGGAATGCGTACTCCCTCTGCACTCCCTTCTTTGGCTTCGACTCTGTTACAAACGTGGGTCTCCTGGCCATGCTGCCATAACTCTAAAACCGACTGCCTGGTGCACCCCACGAAATACAGGCACACAGGTGACTGAGACAGCCTGCCAAGGACTGTCATTGAACAATGATGCCATTAAAACAGCAAAGCCAACACCCCAGTCATTAACAGGACCGGAACGGCTGCCCGGTGGATCCCCAGGTTGCGTCTCCCTTGTTAACCCGCAGAGCGGGAAGACGCCTGGAGAGCTTTCCAGGAGTGTTCCTTGGGTAGTGAGCGGCCAGCTCCCGAGGGAGGCTCGCTACGTGGTCCTGCTCTGCCTAGCGCCTACAGCAGAGCGCTGAGTGAGGACCCGGCCAGGCGCGGGCTGCACACTGGCCCTCAGCCAGCTGCAGGATTAGTCTTTGCGGGAACACGCGCCCCACAACCCGGCGCCAGTAATGTCTGCTCCCCGCGGTCGGCCCCGCTCGGTCCCTCCGCCCGCACGCCCGCCTCCTGACCCTGGGGAGAGCTGGAGGACGCGAGCGGCTCCTCATCGCCCTCTGCTGGGTTCGCCCGAGGATTGCAACCCAGAGTCACCCGTCCAGCCCGCGGGTGGCCAGTGGCTCCGGAGCCGCCGTGAGCTTCCTGGCCGCTGTTCGCAAATTCTTCTCAAGAACTGTTTCCTAATTTTGCAAGTATTTGCTGAGTACACGTGGGTGACTTGGAAATGATCAAGGCGTGGTGGCCCCTGGAGGGGGACGGGCGACTTAGCACACATCCCTTGCAGGACAGCTGCTGGCATCCCAGGCAGCCCTGTGTCCTGGCTGAGGGCAGCCTGCCGCCAGCACAGGCCGCTCCCGGAGTCCTGGCTGAGGCCTCTCAGCTGCTTCCCTCCGACCCGGGTCTCAGCACCAACCTCCCACCTGCCCCACAGACCCGGAGCTGGCAGTGACAACCCCCTTCTCTTTCACTACGTTTAGCAACACAAGCAGTGTCTCCTGCGTGTACCTCTAGAATAAAAATAGGAGGTGGTTAAGTTCCTATATGTGTTTGCCTAGCCTGGGAATGTAATTTAGTGACAAATGGTGGTGTTAGCTATGTGATTAGTACATTTCATTTTTCCTTGGTACAAAGTTTCATGTGCAAAATTACTTTTTCATAAATTAATCTGGCGAAAATTAACAGCCTCTAGCTGTTTAGGAGTGGGACATATTTCTTAGTATATTCAGTTTTTTTTAATTTGTGTTAATATTTTATGCTTTTTTTATTTAAAAAGAGATTCATTTATTTATTTCAAAGGCAGAGATACAGAGAGAGATGGAGAGAGATATTCCGTCTGCTCCTTCAGTCCGGTACAATGGCCAGAGCCAGGCCAGGCAAAACCCAGGAGCCAAGAGGTCCGTGCAGGTGGACCACATGAACGCACCGTTGGGGAGTGAACCAGCAGACGGAACATCTTTCTCTCTGTCTCTCCTCTCTGCAGATCTGCCTTTCCAATTAAAGTCTTTTTTTAAAGTCAGTAAGGAGGACAAATTATAATATGCATATAAAAAAGTAGAAATATGAAATTGAGAATTGTGAAACTATGCATATGAATGTGGTTATTAAAGCAATGTTTTTTGACGAGTTTTAATATAAAATAGCAATCATAGCTTAATGTCAACTGGACATGATTCTGAAAGGCACTGGATGACGGAGCGCCATCTTACTGCTGGCACGCACACATCCAAGCTGTTTGCTCGCAGCATCTTGTCTCCTTGGGCACCTGCTCCCCATTTATCTATATTTTGTTTCCGTTTCTTGTATTCCCATCCCTGTGGATTGTCTTCAGACCTCTTCCGTCATTAACAAGAGGGGCAGCAAGAGAAGGTCTCAGCATTTCCTTTGGTGTGGCACTTCCTGCCGGCTAGGGCTCCTCGCTCTTCCTCAAGGCACGGTGCAGAATACCCACGGCTGCTCGAAGCTCTTTAAATACACACACACAAACACTTGCGAGATAAACTTATTCTGACTGGACAAAAGCTGAAACTGCAGTAAAATGTTTGAAAAACGAAGCACGTTATCCCTAAGTTGACAAGTCACCCACTTTGAACTCTCCTGGCAGATGGTCACAAAGGCCAGAGCCGAGCAGCCCAGAGCCAGGAGCTACATCCGTGTCTCCCCTGTGGACTGCAGGATGCCCAACGCTTGGGCCGTCTGCTGCTGCTCTCCCAGGCATTAGGAAGGAGCAGCTGATATACAACCAGCACGTGTGCAGGATGCAATGCTGCAGGTGGTCACTTCACCCGCTACACCACAACGCCAGCCCCTCTGGTATTTCTTACATTAAGAACAGTTGCCGAGAACAGAAGCTAAATTTAGTAGCTCATGTTACTCTACTCAAGTTATGAATGCATTCTTCCCTGAAATCCTGCCAGTGGAAAATTTGGAAAAAGAATGAGGTTAAAAAACAACTCCTCTCCCCAGTGTTACCTTCTCTGCAGAGCTGCAGCAAGTCTGGACCCAGCAAGAGGCTGACACCCAGCGAGCCTGCGCCCACCCTCGCGCTGTGGCTCGGATCTCACTGCTCGTTTTCTGCTCTGGGCTACCTCGTGGCTTTCCTGATATTTTCACCACGTCCCTGCCATCACTTGTATTTCCTGGGTCTCGGACCCTTCTCCAGCCGTCAGCCATGGATGCGAGGAGGCCTCAGTCCTGCGTCTCCAGCTGCCTCCGGGGACTTGTGAAGGGCTCGTAGCTCTCCCAAGAGGAGCCACAGCCTCCCATGCACCTGCTGCCTTGCTCCCAGCATGCTCCTCAGTGTACCTGCCTCGTTCTGAGGCCTGTGGCTTACTTTCTGGGCCACTAGGGAACATCTGTCTACATTATTTCCTGGTGCTGTCAAGTGCCTCCCACTTCTCACCAACTTGTTTGCCAGTAATAATAATGATCATTGGCTCAGATGGGCTGTGAACCCTATGGAATGCCTTCCACACACCTCGCTTACATCTGGGAGGTCTTCTCATTTCCACTTGACTTGTGAACAAACTGGGGCACAGAGAAGTTAAACCTGGAGATCTCAGAGCTAATCCGTGTATGGAAGTCTAGTCTCGGCACCCGTGTTAGTCACCACTAATCTTGCAGTCTCCCAAAGAACTGGGCCAATTTACACTGCCCCGCAGCAAGCACAGGAGCAATAGTTGGCCCTGGAACACTTGCACTTTTTAATTAACACATCCTCATAGATCCAAAACAGCCTTCTTCTCACCTGGCAGCCGAGAGTCCCAGCTGATCAGCTCACTGTTCTCTGACACGGCCCAGGAGCAGAAGTGTGGGCTGGACGCGACTTTCAGCATGGAGCAGACATAACAAGAACACGTTGAGGTTCTCATCTTGGCTTTGAAATGCATGGCTTCTTGCTAATTTCTGCACAATGCGCCAAGCAGGCACTTGTTAGGTCCTTGCTATGTCCCTAGCAGTGTGACTAAGCACCTGAGGACACTGAACTTGGGAAGTACCAGACAGGCCCCAGCGGCCCACTCCGCACCCCAAGAAGATGAGGCTCCATACAAGGCCACAAGCAGCCATCCACCTGGGCCGGAGCACCTGGCTGGGTCTTTAGGGAACTTGACAGCCGTGATCCCAGCTGCTATCCATCATAGTCCCTCATGAACTCCAGCCCAGCTCCCAAGTAGAAAAGGAATGATCGGATGACTCGCCAGCACGACCCAGGCCGAAGTTGGGGGTCACAGAAAGGTTGCCAGAGTCCCTGGGGGACTTTACAGATCAGAGTCAGTTTTTCTGCTACCAGTCAGGTGAGGAAGGAGGCACCACCCCAGCTGGTGAGCACAGCCCCATCCCAAGTCCTGGGTGCAGGGCAGGTGATGGCCTCAACAGGCTGGGTTCATGACAAAGCTGCTTTCCTGATTTGTGGGGTCAGCATGTCGTCATCTCTAGGGAAGGACCAGAACTCCACAGTTCTCTGACCAAGCAAAGTTCTGTGACGTCCCAGCCACAAAGTCTGGGCTGCAGCTGGGGGTACCGGGCCCCAGATTTTCCATGGAGCATATGCTGATGGCTGCACCTTCCTGCACAAGGGGGACATTACAGCAGGCTGGGTCTGCCACCCAACGTACTCAACTGAGTTCCCCAATCCAAGGATCACCTGGGCCAGGTAAGGTGCCCCTGCACACCAGCCCTCCTCTCCCTAGTAAACTAGCCTGGGTGGGGAAGGCAGCGAGGAAGCGTCCACTGTCTGCTGGGACTTGATCACGAATCCAGAGAGTGCAGGGCCCAGGCTCCACTGAAGTCAGAGAGAGAGAGAAGCCCAGCGCTGTCCCACCTGGGTGGGCGTCTCTGAGATGAAGCCAGGGCCCCGGTGCCGCTGGAAGACCCCGCGAGGTTTTCCCGAGGTGACCACCTCACAACAGCCGCAGGGGGCAGGGACGCTCTGAGTCACCGTCCCGCCCGGCTTCTAGGAGATTTGGGTGCCGCACCACGTTACCACCCCGCAGCTTGGCACGGCAGCTACTGCGACCGGCGGACGCGCAGGTGAGGCTTTCCGTCTCCATTTTAAGGAGGCAGCTCCGCCAGGAACCGCACGCAGGGCGGTCGGCGGCGGGCGCAGAACAAAGGGTGTGCGGGGAAACGCGAGCAGCTGGGCGGCGCTGCCAGCCAAGTGCGTGCCCAGGAGCTCCGCAAGGCTCCCGGTCCCGACCCGCTCCCCAGATCCGAGCTCGGACCAAAGGCCTGGGGCAGGCGGGGGGGCGCCGAGCCTGCGGGGTTGCATCCCGCAAAGGGGCGGCGCCTCCACCCAGGAGCAGGAACAAAGGCCTCCGAAGGTGCCCGCGTGCCGCCTTGTTCCCTCGGCGCTCGCGTCGGCCGGGCCTGGCCCGTCTGCCATCAGCGGGGCCCCCGGCTGGATGCGTGGCCACGCTCTTTCACAGCGCAGCGTCCCCTTGCCCCCATGCACCCCAAAATGCATCCAGCCCTCCCCCGCAGCGCGGCCTGCCTTCCCCGCGCTGTCTGCATCCTCGGGTCCCGCCTGCGTCCACCCGGCCGCCCCGCCCCCTCCCACCCTTGCAGACCCGCCGTGGCCGCCGCGCTGGCGGGAGGCAGAAGACGCGGCCGCCGGCGGGCGCACCCCGTGACCCGCCCAACTCCGAGACTCGCAGCCGTGCTTCTAGAGCGGCACGCGGCCGCGGGCAATGGCCCGGCTCTCCTGCTAGACGCCCGCGGGCCACGGAGACGGAAGGGCAACGCTGCCCCGGTAGGATGGCTGTGGCGGGACCCCGCGCGACGGGGATGGGTGGGCGGATGAGTGCTCTGATCAGGCGGTAGGAAAGAAAGAGCGGGGCCGGCCCTCCGTGCCACACGCCTCAAGGTCGCTGGGGCCTGCGCGCGTCGCTTCTTTCATTTCTAAAATTTTATAATTGACGGTGTTTTCATAGTTGAGAAGGATGCATGTCCACGTGAACGACTGATGGGGTGAGAAGGGTTGAGGGATGGGGGAAAGTGAATGAGACCATTGTTTCCAATTTTCTTTTTCTTCTTCCTGTATCTGGGGGAGGGGGAAGCGAGAGGAGAGGGCCGCTCCCAGCGGCCTGGCCTCACCGCATCAGTGCCCGGGGCTGGGGACAGCCACCCGATGCCACTCCAGGGTCCTCTGCACACTTTGAGAGTACTGATCAAGTGATTTTACTAGTTCTGAGATGCTGGTGATTTCGTTGCTCTAAAGATGAAATCCTTCCAAGCTCCATCGGCTGACATAGTCCTTCTTAGGGTCTCCATTCACCCAGATGCTTGCCGTCAAAGCTAGGCTGGGAGAATTGTCCAATTTGTTCTGCCATGGGACTAGACGTCCTCTGCAGATCTCAAGGGACTATCAAGCCCCCATGTGCATCTGCCTCCCTTCGCCTTTCCAGGTGAGCCGGCCGGGGCGCGTGGCCAGGCCGGGGCGCGGAGGTCCGGGGCGGGGGACTCCTGGGCCGCCTCTGCCACTTCCTCCTTTCGCGGAGGGCTGGATGGTAGAGCCCCGTCAGCTAGCAGTGAGCCAAGCGGCCTCGCCCGACGCCCCGTGGCGCGCGGTCGGCCGTGCTGCTTTCAGGGAAAGGGAAGTCCGGGTCCGCGGGAGCCCCGGGGACACCTTTCCAGGACCACGCTCCACGGGATTTGGGGCTCGCGCGCAGCCGGCCGAAGGAGCGTACGAAATCCGCGGCCCGTGCACGCAGTTCCCGAGCGCGCGGGGCACAGCGAGCGAGCCCGGAGTGCGTGGCCTGCCGTCCCCAGGGCCTCGGAAGAGGAGGCTGCCCGGGCGCGGCTCCAGAGTCCCGGCGGCGGCTCAGGTGCCGCGCCGCCCGGGGAGCCTTTTCGCAGACCGAGGAGGCGCGAGTGCCTGTCGCTGGTCGGGAGCAGCCCGAGCCGCGGAGAGAAGGCCCGGCTCGTGCGGAGCCTCCCCGGCAGCGCTCGCGGGGGCCCAAGCGCAGCCACAAACCCCACCGGAGGCCGGCGGGCTCGGCGCCGCCACCGATGCGCGCGCTCGCTGCGTGCGCGCTCCTGGGCCGCGGAGGCGCGGGCGTCGGGGCCGAGGGGCTCGCGACCCCTGGGCGCCGCGGTGCGTGCTTGGTGCGGGGCCGGGGCCTCTCGGTGCTCCCGGGGCCGTTCCGGCAGCTGCGCGCCCAGGCTCCGTGCCGACGCGCGGCCGCAGAGCGCGCGGTTCTGGCTGCCGCACTTTGTCACCTGGGCCGCCGAAGCGCTCCCCGCACGTCAGAGGGCACGGGGGGCGGCGGAGGCTCGTGCCCCATCCCCTAGACGTGGGCGCGACTCCGCCGGCTGGCTGCCCCGCAGTCTGCCCGCCCGCGTGCTTGCCCCTCGGTGGCCTCCGCGCCCGGGCTGTCCCCGGCCTGGCTGCAGTCCCAGTCCCAGCGCGGTGCTCGCTCGCGGCGCGGGCACGTGGTTCGAGCTCCGGCAGGCTGCTGGCGGGGTCCACCGTCAGGAAGCAGACCCTTGCCCTGGAGAGCAGGTAAAGCCGGGACGTGCCTGACGCCGAGCGCGGGCGCCTTTGTCCCGGAGTGCTGTGAGGATGTTCAGTGTGGGGGCGCGACAGCCAGCGACCCCGCGGGAGCTGGTGGGGTCCGGAGTGTCTCGCGTGGCCTGTGGCTTCTGCGGTGGGGGAGGGGGCAAGGCCGGCGGCGGAAGGCGCCCCTCGGTCCGGCGCAGTCACCGGGAGGCACTCGTCTTGGCAGGACCCTCTGCCCTGGCGGTTCTCGCGGGTGCTGACGTGGGGCCTCCGCTCCCACCCCCGCCCATCCCAGTGTGAAATTCCACGGTCTTGCTGCCTTCTCCCTGGCCGTCCGCTCCGGTCACGCGCCTTGCGCAGATCCTGGCAAACGCCCTTCAAACCTGTCCTCCCGCCGGCACTGCTGGGTCCCCGCTAGTGGGCCAGCTCCGACGCAGCCGTGGGGGTGTTGGCTTGGGGACTGAGGGTCCAGAAACAGGTGAGGATCCCCGGGAATACAGCTCCGGGTGCGAGGCGGGGAGGGGGCCGGGTGGTCGAGAGCGAGACCGGCTCAGTGAGGGCCGCCCCGCGGATCTGGGGTGGCCGGCTGGGGGCCATGCTCGGAACCATGACTGTGTTTAGGAATGTTTACCGCTGGGGAGGGGAGGCAGACGTCTCCGCCTCGGCCGAGGCCGGAACAGCAGGCTCCGAGGGCGCACAGCCGCTTTTGTGTTTCTAAAACTCAGTTCTTTAAGAATGGCGCTTCCAGACGCCTCCGGCGGGTCCCCCTAAGTTCCTCGGCGGCTCTTGGGGCTGGCTCATGGCTCTTCCTCCTGCTCTGAGCTGGGTTTCCTCCCACCCACCCCTTACGGCGGGCGCTGTGCCCTCCTCCAGGCGGGCTCTGGGCCTTGGCGTGCATGGGCGCTTGGCTGGGCTCTCCCTCTCTCGGCACCCCCACCCCCGGGCCTGGCCACCTCCCTGCCTCGCCGTGGTGGAAGGGCATGATGATGATGGAGATGGGGTACCTTTCTGAGTTTCTGGAAGAATTCGGGCAGATACTGGGCAAGAAGCATGTGCGTGCTGTTAGCACGCTGTGGTGGTTCAGCTGAAGAGGATTCTTGTCTCGCAGACAGTGGAGAAAGCTGGGCAGTGAAGTTAGGCCGGTAATATTTCGTGATTCTCTGGCTACTTAGTGTTTCACAAACTTTTATTTTCTTAAGATAGCTGTATTTAAAAAATATTTTGTGTTTTAACTTTTTTAAAAAAAAGATTTACTTATTTATTTGAAAGGCAGAATTATAGAGAGGGGACAGAAGCAGAGAGAGATTCTTCATCCACTCGCCCACTCCCCAAATGGCCCTAACAGCCAGAGTTGGGCAATTCAAAGCTGGAAGCCAGGGCCTTCTTCTGGCTCGTTCAGTGTGGGTGCAGGGTCCCAGGGCTTTGGGCCGTCCTCCGCTGCTTTCCCAGGCCACAGGCAGGGAGCTGGATGGAAGTGGAGCAGCCGGGACATGAGATGCTGGTGCCAGAGGAGATGGCTTTACGCACTGTGCCACCGTGATGACCCCTCGGTAGCCACCTCCAACATCCTGCAGTTGTGGGGGTCTCTGGACTCCAATCTCCAGGGGTTCAGATTGAGTTGATACCGAACTAAACCCAGATTCAGGGATTAAAAACAAGATAGCGGGCCCAGCACAGTAGCCTAGCAGCTAAAGTCCTCACCTTTCACGCGCTGGGATCCCATATGGCCCAGTGGCCCCTCTTCCTAGCCCGCTCCCTGCTTGTGGCCTGGGAAAGCAGTGGAGGATGACCCAAAGCTTTGGGACCATGCACCCATCTAGGAGACCTGGAAGAAGCTCCTGGCTCCTGGCCTTGGATTGGCCTTAGCTCCATCCTCTCTGGCCACTTGGAGAGTGAATCAGTGGACGGAAGATCTTCCTCTCTGTTTCTCCTGCACTCTGTGTATCTGACTGTCCAATAAAGATAAATAAAACTTAAAAAAATAAAAAGCAAGATACAGTGGCTAATTTGAGCTAACACGGAGAACCTCTCCCCACCACCCTGCAAGAATCCAGTCACGTGAGGCCCATTGCTGGGTGCGGAGGCCACAGTGCCCCTGTGGGCAGTCCAGCCCCTTACCTCATGGGCACAGCGTCAGGTTACGGCCACCCAGCAGAGACACAGCCGGCCACATACACATTTAATGTGTGGATCTCAGTTTCCGTGTCTCAGGAGTTTCCCAGACAACTGGAAAAGAAGGAGACATTGGAACAAGAAGGGGGCAGAGTGGGCGGAGCTGGAGGCAGGCTGTGTTGTTGAGGCAGGGGCTGCAGACCCCTGTAAGCCTGGCCTGCATCTTCTTTTCAAACTTGCCTTGGAGTTAGGTGCTGATAATTAACCTCTGCTTTCCTGACATTTCTTGGGAAACAAAAGTGAGCAGTCCAGCTCTCTGCCGTGGCTGATGGACAGGGAGAAGATGGGCTCGCTGACCTCCCTGGGCGCCAGGTGCGATTTACTACATCCTGAGTCTAACTGCACAGCCTCACTGCTGCCACATGTTAGGAGCCCACTCTCGGGGGACAGGAGAAGCCCCAGGCTGCAGCCCATCCACACTGAGGGGTCAGCAACCCTTGTGCGAGAGCTCCTCACCACAGCAACTGGGTTTTCATGATTTTGTTTTTGTTTTCTGAATTTATTTAAAAGCCAGAAGAATAGAGATTTTTCTATCTGCTGATACTTGGAGCAACTGCAGCAGACATGGCTGAGGCTGATGGAAGCCAAGCGCCTGGGACTGAGTCTGGTCTCCCATGTGGGTGCAGATCTCGAATGGTTGAACTTGTGCTGTGTTGCAGGCTGGATTTCACTCCAGCGCAGGCCGGGCCGTCTCGGGCGGTGCAGGCCGGGCCGTCTCAGGTGGTACCCTGACTGCCACAGCATGCCACCAGCCCCAAGGATTGGCTTTGAAGCTGCCCAGGAGATTCTAGCATCAACCGGAACTGAGAACTGCTGGTCTACACGGTCCTCAAGTCCCTCTCCTTGGGTTTGGACATGTGTGCTGCTAGGGGGCAGGTGTTCAGACCTCAGCGTCCAACCTTGCACATGCGGCTCGCAGCTCCACTGTTCCTAGTTGAAATCCAATCTGTGAGCAGAGATACAAAGTCAGAAGAAGACTTAGCAAGGATAAGCGGTTTTCCTAGTGGCTCAACTTCCCTGGGCTCTTTTCAGCTTCGTGGGGTTTGCAGTCGATGAAAAAATACTCAGATACAACAGTTTTAAAAATGATTATTGAAAAAAAACATGTTCGGAGGAGAGGGGAGGAGAGGGGAAGCTGCATGGATTCCAATTTCTAGGAACTTAACTGTTCTAATTAAGTTAAATGTCAAATGTGTGTTGTTTTTAATGCAATGGGCAATCTGTCTTCCTATATCTGGTTAGAGGTTGACGTAATTAGCTTCTGGAGTTTATTAGTGCTTTCTGTTTTTAAGAAATGAGAGTAGTTTTAGGCATCTGGCTATGAACCAGTGAATTCCAGTCTCATAGACTGGGTGTGTTGGTCACAGACATGTAACAGGTGACACGGGAACAAGACATAGAAGCTCGGGGTGACATGGGAGCAGGTGTTGGGTGCTAGGGATAACGTGGGACATGGCGGCAGTCCATTGGGGGATAGAGGCCAGCCCCCTTGTCCTTGGCGGCTTTTTCAGGGCCTCAGCCTGGGCACCGCTCCTGGGCCGAGCCCTGTCCTGGATATATGACCATCACCTCCTCTCCCACGCCGTACATTGCCTGGACACTGCCAAGTGTCCCGAGGGGCCAGAGGGGTAAAAATCTGACGAGTGTGACTACTTTCATCTTGACCTGCACTTTGGAAGTCATGCTAAAGTTGTTCAGCATCCCAGGCACCGTGGCCAGGATGTGCATAAAAAATACTTTCCATGAATACGGTGCTTCATAGCTTTCTTTTAAAAAAAAGATTTATTTAATCAGATATACAGAGAGAAGGAGAGACAAAGAGAAAGATCTTCCATCTGCTGGTTCACTCCCCAAGCAGCCACAACGGCCAGAGCTGAGTGAATCTGAAGCCAAGAGCCTGGAACCTCTTCCAGGTCTTCCACACGGGTGCAGGGTCTCAAGGCTTTGGGAACTGCTTTCCCAGGCCACAAGCAAGGGGCTGGATGGGAAATGGAGCAGCCAGGATACAAACCAGTGCCCATATGGGATCCTGGTGCTTGCAAGGTGAGAATATAGCCATCGAGCCATTGCTCTGGGTCCCTTGCTTCACAACTTCTGAGGCATCTCACCCCACCCACCCAGATCAAATCTAACAGAAACTGAGTGGTAGACTCAGGGAAAATCAGGAGTGGGGGCCACTTCACAGTGTCCACCATGTGTACTGAGTGTCTGATTTGCAGGCAGACGTCCATGACCTTCTTAAGCCTCCCCATTCTTGCAGATGTGTAATGTCTCAGTCTGCAGTGTTGAAGCAACATCCATACGATTAGACTCAAAGGGGGGTCACGTGCACTTGGTGCAGTGGCTGGGCTGTTACACCTGCTGAGTGCTCCCTGGGAAGCAGCAGCTGAGTATCCAAGGACTTGGATCCATACCAC
The DNA here is from genome assembly GCF_017591425.1 of Ochotona curzoniae. Classification (NCBI taxonomy): domain Eukaryota; kingdom Metazoa; phylum Chordata; class Mammalia; order Lagomorpha; family Ochotonidae; genus Ochotona; species Ochotona curzoniae. The sequence goes on along the minus strand of NW_024465654.1, from coordinate 7,748,228 downwards.
CCACAGGGGAGACTCGGTCAAGTTCCAGGTTTCTTCTCTTGGTATGGTCCTCTCTTGGCTGCCATGGCATTTATGTTTTTCCAAAAAAAAGGAACAAGAAAAGTCGAGGTGTTGTGATGCTATGTTAAGCCGCTGCCTGTGACTCTGGCATCCTGTGTCTGAATGGCAAATCAAATCTTGGTTGCTCTACTTCAGAGCCAACTCTCTACTGATGCATGAGAGTCAGTTGAGGCTGGCTCAGGCGCTTGAGCTCCTGGCTGCGTGTGGGAGACGCTGCAGCCCTGGCTGTTTGCAGCCGTTGGTGGAGTGAACCCTCTGACTGTTTCTCTGTCTCTTTCTCTCATTCTCTCCCCCTCCCCAGTAATTCTGCTTAATAAATAATAACTTAAAAGTGTAAGGCCAAGGTGCCGCTTGGCATCCATGCCCTCTCACAGATTGGAAGCTGGCAGAAGAACTCAGGATCACACTTGCTTTAGGACAGTAAGTCTAGATGCCCATGTGGGTAGGGCTGTGTGAACTGGGGATGGGAGCAAACTGATGGGCGTTTCCTGACCAGCGAGGGGACCCAGAGGTCACTGTCCGCTTGGCTGGCTTCACAGGTGCAGGCTCCGTGTCTGGGGAGGGCTGTTAGTGAACCTGTCAGCAGTGTGGAGGACTCCACGGGCATCTGAGAGACACCTGCAGGTTTGAGCCTGACCCTAGGCTGTATGCACATAGCGGGTGCTTGTACAGGGCCATGGTGACATGTGCGCCCCCGGTTGTTACTGGGTTGTTGCAGGGTTGCTGTAGGGATGTTCTGACACCCTGTGTTCTTAACAAAGAGTATGAGGCTGAATGTGCAGTGATATTAATAATAAAGAATGATTGTAGTTTTCAGGGTGTGCTGACTCTCAGGGCCTGTGTTTCGGGTGATGTGGCTCCTGGAGTTCGCTACAAAGCAGTTCTCGGGGACTGGAGGAGGAAATGTGGGGAGGCCAGCCTGGACCATCACTGTTGGTGTTGGAGCTCGGAGTTCTCCACTTATGTGTTTAAAATTTCTCGTGGTTCAAAGCACTTTAACTGATGGAATGTGTAAAGCCAAGGCTGTCTCCCAAAGGTCTGGGATCTGCATCTGATATTCCTTCTCAGAAGCAGAGGGCACGTGGTGCAGGAGGGCAGTGCCTGGGGCCTGGGAAAGCCTAAGGCTGCCCCGCCTGCATCAGGACGCAGCTGGCTTGGTTCTGTGCTCCAGGTGCTGTCGCTGGTGTTGGGCACTCACAGTGGAGCTGGGCTGATGGTCACAGTTGGAGCCAGAGCTGGACCAGTAGGATCTGGAACTCCAGCTGCTGTGGGCATGAGGAACAGGGTTTCCAATGTTCTATGGTTCACAGAACTGGCCTAGAAAGGGAGAAAGGGGTGGGGATCTACAGTGAGCAGGCAGTCCACCATGGTGGGGAAGTCAGGAGTCGAGATTTCTGAAGGTTGTGGAAGATGGATTGGAGAGGTGGTCCCCGAGGGCATAGATGAAAGCCATGCATGGACTGCTCCGATTTCCATGACTTTTCTCAGTTTCCTCGCGTTGGAATACCTGCTAGCTAGTTAACTAGCAGAGTCCGATGGCTATGTCACAGTCTCACAGTCTGATGGCCGTGTCACAGTCTCACAGTCCGATGGCCGTGTCACAGTCACACAGTCCGATGGCCGTGTCACAGTCACACAGTCTGATGACCGTGTCACAGTCACACAGTCTCACAGTCCGATGGCCGTGTCACAGTCACACAGTCTCACAGTCCGATGGCCGTGTCACAGTCACACAGTCCGATGGCCATGTCACAGTCTCACAGTCTGATGGCCGTGTCACAGTCTCACAGTCTGATGGCCGTGTCACAGTCACACAGTCCGATGGCCGTGTCACAGTCACACAGTCTCACAGCCCGATGGCCGTGTCACAGTCTCACAGTCTGATGGCCGTGTCACAGTCACACAGTCCGATGGCCGTGTCACAGTCTCACAGTCCGATGGCCGTGTCACAGTCTCACAGTCCGATGGCCGTGTCACAGTCACACAGTCCGATGGCATGTCTTGTCTAATTCTTACTTCCTGAGTCCGGCTGGCGCTGCAGCCTCTGGCTTCCATGTTGCGGGCCAAGTCTCCTGCAGAGGGACATGGCTAGGCCATGCTGGCCTCTGCTCCGAGGCAGAGGTGATGCACTTCCTATCTTTCCTTGTTTCATCCATTTCCAAAACTGTGTTCTCGAGAAACCCATGTTACTTGTTAATATGGAACTTTGTGTGCTTTGTAAAATCTTGTTTTTCAAAGCATTTATGTCATCAAAAATTGTAGATGAAGAACAAGCTAAAGTTGCCAGCGGTAAATAAAGAGCTGTGAGGGGAAGGGCTGGAGCTGCAGCAGAGTGAGAAGGGCTGGAGGGGCGGCAGGACAGCAGGATTAGTGCAGACGGCCCCCTGCGTGTGACCCTCAGTCTTGGGGTCCAGACGGCTGCCGAGCCCTTGGAATCCCCTCCTGGTTCAGCCCTCAGTGAGCAGGTGACATGGACAGGCCGATCCCAATGGTTCCCCTGTTGCTGCCACGTTGGTGGTGCTGCCAGGCACGTTGCTGGCTTCGTCTTCGTTTGTGAGGGCAAGTCTAATGGCCGTGTTCAGTCTGGGTGTGGTGTGCTTGTCCTGGTGCATGGCCAGCCGGGTTCCATTGGCCAGTGTGCCCTCTGTGCTTCCCAACCCCGAGCCTGCCCAGGCCCATGGTGTAAGCAACCTGTCCTGCGTGGGGAACTGTTTTTTTTGAAGATTGTGTTAGCTTTTCTGAAAGGCAGAGTCGCAGACGGGAGAGCGAGATTGAGCTCTTGCATCTGCTGCTCCACTTGCAGCCCGGGCATGTTGATCTGCGTACACACATGCTCACCAGAGTAGGTTAGGCAACTTCAGATTCCAGCGGCAGACCTCAAGTCCAGTGCTGGCCAACCCTGGTACCCTGTTTTCTTTGCATCTACAGAGAGCAAGACCAGGAGTGCACCTGCTGAGTGAATGTCCCCTCAGACTTGCACCCTCCCTCCAGTACTCATTGAGGCTGTAGGACAAGGGGTCAGATCTTTGCTTGTGGAGCCCGAGCGGACAGCTTTCATCAGGGGGAACAGGTTTGTGGGAGTGGGATCTGCCCTTTTGAACTTTTCAGCCTTGTCAGAGTGGACTTCTGCTGGGCCCTGAAGGCAGCTTGAGCTGACCAAGCTCAGGCTTGGGCCAGGAACATGAGCTTGGTGCTGCCAGCCTGGCTTCCCACCCTCTGGGCGCCCAGCCCTGGCCCATGGAGGGTGGGGTGCAGGGAGGTGTTGAGGGATCCTATGATGGGAGGGAATAGGGGGTGGCTGCAGTAGAAAGATGTCTTTCCGGGGTGTCCTTGGGGGAACCTGGTGGTGTGTTGCTTACTGAGAGGCTGCTGACACTTGGCTAGCTCATGGTCTTCTTGGAAGTACGGGTCAGCAGCAGAATCAGAGCGTCGACCGGAGCTTTACCTGTGAAGGCTATGAAAGTGGATCTCACACCCTGTGTATCCCACAGCCCCGTCATACCCCTGAGGGTCCCACAGCCCCGTCACACCCCTGAGGGTCCCACAGCCCCATCATACCCCTGAGGGTCCCACATAGCCCATCACACCCCTGAGGGTCCCACACAGCCTGTCACACCCCTGAGGGTCCCACATAGCCCATCACACCCCTGAGAGTCCCACACACCCGTCACACCCCTGAGGGTCCCACAGCCCCATCACACCCCTGAGGGTCCCACAGACGCAGTCACCCATTTTTGGAAGTGTCCGGCTTGGGGCTGGCGCCATGGCATAGTGAGTAAAGCTGCAGCTTGTGTTGCCCACAGGGGCATGGTTCGAATCCTGGCTGTTCTAACCTAGCTCCCTGCTGAGGCACTAAGGAAGGCAGCTAAAGATGGCCCAAGTGCTTGGGCTCCGGCACCCATGTGAGAGACCTGGAAGAAGCTCCTGGCTTCAGAGTGCCCAGTTCTGGCCTTGGTGGCCATTTGGGGAGTGGACCAGGAATGGAAAGCCTCTCCCAACTCTGCCTTCCAAATAGAAGTAATAAATCTCTGACAAGTAAAGCATGTCTGTGTGTCCCGCACCTGGTATGTCCTCACTGTCCTGCTGGTGGCGCTCAGGACATTCAGCCACAGCGTCCATGGAGGACAGAATGTGGACTCTGCTGGGGAGATGCCGGAGCAGGTGGGTTATCCCAATCCCTCCCGGAAGTGACTCACTCAGACCTTGATTTAATCTGTTGTAGTGGACGGATAAACTACTTGCTGGATTTGCAAGCACAGCCTTATCCTCTGCAGCTTGGTCCCCAGGTTGGGTGGCGGAGGTCTGGCGGTGCTGTCTATTGAGGATTTATTTGGGCTTTCGTTAAGCTGCGTTGCTGAAGCAGAGACGTGTGAGCGCCCAGGCCGTCTGGGCCCAACTGCATGCGTGCTGTGTCACAAAGTGGCATCGCTGTCACTCGAGGCACTCTCATCCAAGGCCTGCAGCTCCTGCGGGATGGTCAAATCACAAAGCCTTTGAAAATCGGGGGAGTTAATGAAGGCCCTGGGATTTCCAGGCTTGCCTCTGTAACTTGAACTACACAGGTTGCTTCAACATTTCTCGTAGCAAAATGTCCAGGTTGCCTCGCTGCAGTGCTGCTTGGCAGCGGCGTGATGCTGTCTTCTGCTCCTAGGGTACTGAGTGTGTGCCCGCCGCTGTCTGCCCCTGAAGCATCGCCCGCAAGAAGGGATAGGACCGCAGCAACTTTCCAGTCATGATGCATTTCAAAAGTGGGCTGGAATTAACCGAGTTGCAGAACATGACGGTGCCGGAGGACGACAACATTAGCAACGATTCCAACGATTTCACTGAAGTAGAAAATGGCCAAATAAATAGGTGAGTACTTTTCCACTAACACTTCCTATCCAGTGAAAAAAAATGGCTCTGAAAAATTATTCTGGTCTCCAGTTATTCTCTTGAATTATTCATCATTAAAGTTATGCTTCACTTAAAGATGCAATGTGAATTTCTTGTGTGGCATCTGTGGGGCCTAGCCTGCAGTTGCAGATGAAGCAAACAGGAAAGTCATTTATTCCTCTTTTTGCATATTTCAATCACATCTAATAAAAACATATAAATACACTGGACTCCAAGCAGCCTGAACTTTTCAACAGCTCCACGCTTATGCATTAGACTGTTGGAATGTTACCAGCTCGCTTTTCAGATTTGCACTACAGCCATCTGTGGGCTTCCTTTAATCAAGAAGTGATCAGAATATGGGTAAATATCTGGCACAAACAATAAGACTCTGCTTGGGGCTTTCTTATCCCGGCTCAGGGTCCCTGGGTCCGAGTCCTGCCTCCATTCCTCATGCTGCTTCCTGCTCAGGGGAGGCAGGGTGTGGCTAGGTCCCCGCCACCGTGGGAGGCTTGGACTCTGGCTCTAGGGTTTGGTCTTGCCCGCTATGCAGGCATCTGTGGAGTGAACCAGCAATGGGAGCTGTCTCTCTCTTTCAAATTGAAAAAAATATGTAAATATTGATGAAAAACAACCACAGCTGATTTTCACAGATCACTTTTGCCAGAGACGCTGTACATGGCGTGGTCACTGTGTGCATCACTGGTGGTGCTGCTTTTAAAAACAGTGTTCATGGTGGAGCCATGTGGTGGAGAGACAGGACATGAGAAGGGAAAGGAAGGTTCTATGGGGGTGGAGCTGTTTCAGAAACTTCTGGGTGCCAGATGTCTCCTTGCTAGTCATTCCACCTGTTTTGTCTGAGTTTCCTAAGTTGTGGGTATGGCACCAGAGCACCTGACTACTGATTCTGCAGCCATCCACAGGCGTCTCCAGGTGGCACAAAGCCTGAAGACTGGGGCCAGCGGGCCAGGCATGATAGAGGATGGAGAGATAGCTAGCCACAGAGCACCGGCCCCGACTTTTATTAATTTTTTATATGAAAGTTGCAACTACAGAGGAAAGCCATCTTCCAACTGCTGGTTTGTTCTACAGATGACTGCAGTGGCCAGAGCTGAGCTGATCTGAAGCTCGTCCCAGGGCTCTCACAGGGCCCGAGCACTTGGGCAACCCTTCATTGCTTTCTCAGGCCCATTAGTAGGGAGCTAAATTGGAAGTGGAGCAGTTGAGATTCAAACCGGTGCCCGTGGGGGATGTTGGAACTGCAGGTGGAGGTTGAAGTTTCTATGCCATGTGCTGGCCCGCTAGCCTTCGCTTCTGAAAGCTGTGTGGCCTCGGAGGCCTGAAGCGAGTCTGGTCTGTCGCATTTGGTAGATGCCAGTACCCGCTGTAGGCGCTGTACTCCCACAACACAGAGGCTCCGAGATGATTTGCATTTACATCATCCGTGCTGCACAGGCGTGGCCTCTGGCTGGGGCAGGACATGGGGTGCAGGGAGAGGACTGCCAGCTGGGCTGCAATGCTTTTCTCTCTCCCTTCTTTAATTTCCTGGCCTAGCTGATACAGTGTATAAGTCTTGCTTCATCTCTGGTTCTGGGATGATTAAATTCCAAATAGCCACAGTCGGCATGAAGCTAATAACCATCAACGCAAACAGGCCTGGCTTGTAGCGCAGGCTGTGTCTCGTGGCCACAGTGCACCCCATCGGCCACTGTCTCTGTTCCCATAGCCTCCTGGGAGCAGTGCCCCTCCATGGGCCCTTGCTGCGACCTTCACCTGGTGCCTCCTGTATGGCAGGAGGCAGGGCTTAATGCAAAGTGTCTGGCCCAGATGTGGGAGCCACATGAGAATGCCTGCTAGCTTTCTGGTCCTGAGGGACTGTGGTGCAGAGAGAGACTTGGGTTCCATGCACAGCTCACAGCCTTGAACTTGCCCATCCCAGAAGTTGTCGGCATTTAAGAGTGAGCCGCTGAATGGGAACTCCTTGTCTGTCTTATTCCTTGAGCAGATAAATAAGTGAACTTGGGGGGAAAAGCCCAGGGTTTCTTTCTTTCTTTCTTTCTTTCTTTCTTTTTTTTTTTGAAAGACATATCTACATAGGGAAGGAGACAGAGAGAAAGATCTTCTGTCCTCTGGTTCACTCCCCAAGTGGCCAGAATGGCTGGAGCTGAGCCGATTGGAAGCTAGGAACCAGGAGCTTCTTCCAGTTCCAAGACTTTGGGCTGTCCTCAGCTGCCTTTCCAGGCCATAAGGGAGGAGCAGGAGAGGAAGTGGAGCAGCCAGCACATGAGCCAGGGCCCATATGGGATCTCAGCAGTTGCAAGGCAAGGATTTAGCCACGAGGGTACTGTGCCAGTCCCAAGCCCAGGGTTTCTAGGCTGAGCTGAAGCCGCAGCAGAGAGACCAGCCCCAACTCCACTGCGCTGTTGTGCTGTGCTCTGTGCCTGGAATGACAAACCTCCACATGTGTGCAGGCCCTCGTGGTATGTGAAGCTCCCGATCCTGATGTGGATATGGCAGGGCTGGGGGTGTGGCCCTGAGCTTCTGCTTCCCAGCAGGTGCCCAAGCTGTGTCCCTATGCTGCCACCCCCCGAGTCAGGCTTAGGTCCCCAAGCTGACTGGGGATTGGTACTGTTCTGTGCCCCGCACCTGTCATGTAGACTTCCCAGTGTCTATAGAGTGAGGCCGATAGAGAGAGAGGCAGGGAGGGAAACAGGCAGAGAGAGAGAGATGGAGGGAGGCAAGGAGAGAGGGAGGCAGGCAGAGAGAGATGGATGGAGGAAGGGAGAGAGAGAAGGAGGGAGGGAGGGAGGCAGACAGAGAGAGAGGGAGGGAGGGAGGCAGGCAGAGAGAATGAGCAAGAAAGAGAAAGGTCTTCCATTTGCTGTTTCCCTCCCCAAATGGCCACAGTGGCTGACTGGGCCACACCGAAGCCAGGAGTCAGGAGGTCTCCCACAGGGCTGCAGGGGCCTTCCCAGTTACAAGGAACTAGATCAGGAGAAAGCAGTGAGGACTTGAACTGGCGCCCCATGAGTTGCTTGCACTGCAGACAGCAGCGCAACCCTCTACACCACAGTTACTGGAACTGCAGTGTGAGGAATCTGCTTGGAATGGAGCCAGGGGAGCTACAGGTGTGTTGGGGAAAACTCTTCAGGAAAGTGGGCCCAAAGAGGCAGAGCAGGGGTGCTTATCCACGCCCCCACTGCCTCTCCTGGGTGTCGGATGCTCCTCCTTCCTGAGGCTTGCTCTCAGTTCTGGGGAGCGTGGCTGGGTCTGGAACTGCTGGCCACATGGATAGCATAGAGAGAGGTTCTTTTCATCTCAGAAAGAACTCAGATGAGAGACAGAGAGAAGTGGGCAGCAGGGGAGCAAGGTTTGTTGGGGCAGGGCACTGTCCGCGGACAGCACCCGTCCCAGCAGGATCTGGGAGCCTGAGCCCAGACATTGAGACTGCAGGAAGCGGGGCTGGTGTTTGCAAAGGGAATGCCAGGCAGGAGGCAGGGCACAGGCTCAGAGGCAGTGGCTCTGCTCTGACTTTCCTCCCGCTGCCCTCTGCTGGACAGAGGGTTTACTGCGTGTGAGACACAGGGTTCCTGCCAGGGTACCAGGCAGAGTTCTCCCGGAGAGCTGCACTTGGGACCAACGTGACGTGCCTGAGAGGACTGAGCGGACGTCGTCAGAGGCCACAGCGTCCCTCTCACCGAGGGGGTCTTTTCCTGAGGCCCCTCTCTCACACGAGTGGATTTCTGCCTTCTGCCTGTCCAGACAGGTGTTTGTGTTTGAGACTTGTTCAGGCTTTTTCCTGGATTTAAACATAACAGAAACTCCAGATGTAGTTGGGACAAATACAGGACTAGGAGATGTTAAGGACAGGAGATGTGGGAGAAGCAGGTATGTGGAAACTAACAACCTCACTGCTTTTGTTTTATGAGTTTAAAGCTAATCTGTAAAAAAAATTGTTAGAAGACGTTTTTAAATTCTCCCTGGAGAATGAGTTCCCATGCAAGAAGATGGCTGGGGCTGTAGGCACAGGACTGGGGACCGCTCTCTGTCTGGTGGTCGCAGGTGGCTGTGAACTTGTCCCTTTCTGTGGTCCTGAGGCAGAGGCTGCTCTCCCTGGCCGTGCTAGGCCAGATCTGCACAGCTTGCTTACTTCTGGGAAGACCCGGCGGACACAGGGCGGCAGCAGAGCCAGCCCCGGCAGGGCAGCGGCACTGCAGGCCCGAGCTGGCTCCCACACGTCAGTCTGCACAGCCCCTGCGTGTCCTTCTCCGGCTCCTGTCTCATGTCCTAGCGCTGAAATGCTGGGAACAGCAGCCACATCCTGCCCTCCACCAGCCAGGGACTTCTCCCCATCCTCTGATTCTTACCATCAGTCGGCAGGAGCGAGGTGTAGGTGGCGGGTGACATGTTGGTGGCAGAGTGCAGTGGTCAGCATATGTGTCACCTGCCTTTGGTTTGTCCTGGTGAAATAGCACAACCCTGGAGGAGTGGTACTGAGTAGCACAGACTGCTGGGGCAGTGCAAAGGCAGAAGCCCTTGGCACAAGCTGGAGGACACGGGACACGGCCGGCCGAGAGACACAGGCACCCCCAGAGGGCATGGGTCGGTCCAGTCGCCACGTCGCCCCAGGGCAGGTCCTGGGCTTGCTAGGCTAGGAAGAGCCACAAGGCCGCCCTCCCGGAGTCACCGCGGGTGTGGACTTGGCTTTGGCGCAAGTGTTCGCTGTCTCAAGGGAGAGACTTTAGAAATGAGAGGTTCATGGGCCCGGCACGGTGGCGCAGTGGTTAAGGTCCTCGCCTGGCACGCCCAGGATCCGATGTGGGCACCAGTTCTAATCCCAGCAGCCCCACTTCCCATCCAGCTCCCTGCCTGTGGCCCGGGAAAGCAGTCGAGGACGGCCCAAGACTTTGGGACCCTGCACCCGCGTGGGAGACCCGGAAGAGTCTCCTGGCTTCGGATTGGCATAGCATCGGCCGTTGTGGCTCACTTGGGGAGTGAATCATCGGACAGAAGATCTTCCTCTCTGTCTCTCCTCTCTGTATATCTGCCTTTCCAATAAAAAAATAATAAAAATAAATCTTTAAAAAAAAATAGAAATGAGAGGTTCAGACCATGAAGTTTTGTTGCACTGGAGTGTTGGTGGCTCAGGCAGCACTCTGAATTCCTCTGCGTGTGCGTGTGTGCGTGTGTGCCCAGGAAGCGCAGCAGCTCTGGCTCACACAGCGGCCCAGCGCCCTGGTTGAATTCTCCTGGAGACGCAGTGACGTGAGATCTCAGTGGAGCTCTTACTGCTCGGGCCCTGCTGGGCCCACAGAACTGGAGGAGATTTGAACTTGAGTTCTAGGCCCCAAGCGTTCTCGTTAACATTTATTTATTTATGTAATTATTGGAAGGTTGAGTTAGAGAGGGAGAGGCGGAGAGACGTCTCGGACTCTAATTTACTGCCCGCACGCTGTGAGAGGAGCTGCTTCCCAGTCTCCCACGTGCGTGCAGGGGCAGGATCTAAGCACTTGGCCGTCTTTTGATTTCCCAGGCTGTCAGGGAGCTGGACTGGAAGTGGAGCAGTCAGCACTCCCGTGAGTGCCCACGAAGGACACTGACCTGCTTCAGTCGCGTTACCACTGCACAGGGCCCAGAGGTGAAGGCAGACTGCGGTCCTGCACATGTGATGTTTTGATTGCAAGCCAAATGCCCAGCCTCCTAGGTCTGCAGGAGTGTCGGTATTAGCTGAATTTCCCCTTGGGGAAATATCTGCACATGCGTTCACTTACTTTAAAGTGCTTTCATTGATCATGAAAATGATTGAGGGGCTGTTGCTGTCCTAGCATGCCATGCCCCTGCCAGTGGTGCCAGCGTCCCTTATGGGCACTGGTTTGAGTCCTGGCTGTACCAACAGAGGATGCCTCAAGTGCTGGGCCCTTGCACCCACATCTGAGAGGTAGGTGAAGCCCCTGGCTTCAGATAGGCTCAGCTCTGATCACTAAAGCCATTTGGGAATTGAACCAGTGGATGGAAGATCTGTGTGTGTGTGTCTCCTCTCTCGTTGTAACTCTCTGCCTTTAAAATAAATGAGAAATAAATCTCAAAAAATGATTCAAAAGCGCTCTCTGACTTGCGGTGTCTTTCACTTCCTCTCAAGAAGATCAGCTTTTGTTGTCACCAGCTTGTCATTTTTTCGATAAAGCAAGCATGAAGACAAGCAGTGCTGTCCCCAAATTACGGGTGACGCCTGCACTGAGCCCCCAGGTCTCAGGAGACTGTCCTGAGTTTGGGGAGGTGACATGTTGCTTAGCCGGCTGTGAGCTTCGAGCCGTCCTGAGCTGGCTTGTGCTTGTCTCCGCAGCAAGTTCATTTCTGATCGTGAGAGCAGGAGAAGCCTCACCAACAGCCACCTGGAGAAGAAGAAGTGCGATGAGTATGTAAGTGTCCCCAAGGCAGGTGGGCTTCCCACGCCATTCAGGGGAGATGCCTGGGACTGGCTGGGAGTGCTGTGGGTGTGGGTGCAGGAGCCACCGACCTCGTGTTCCCCAGCATCTCCGGCGGTGGAAAGGCTTCGGCTCCGGGGTGTCTCAGCTTCTGTGCCGGCTGTGACGCTGATCTCTGTTCAGATTCCAGGGACCACCTCCTTGGGCATGTCCGTCTTCAACCTGAGCAACGCCATCATGGGCAGCGGGATCCTGGGCCTCGCCTTTGCCCTGGCCAACACGGGCATCCTGCTGTTTCTGTGAGTATGGACGTGGCTGTTGTCCTCACCCGTCTCCCTCTTTTCCAGTAACTTCTCCCCAAGCTGTCGACTGGACTCTCTGTGGACAGAGGGCCGTTTCGGGTCTGAGACAGTGGGAGGACTTACCGCCCTCCCATTGGCAAGCCCGTGAGGGAGAGAGACCAGGGCTCTTCCCTCCCTGGTCTGGCTGTGCTCCAAGGCCGCCAATGGTGCCCCATGGGGGACCCTCTCTTCCTTGGGAGCAGGGGTTGAAGTGGCCACTTACACTGCAGGTTGTATGCGTGTTCCTCAGAAGGGTGACACCCTGGGAGGGACTAGGCTTGTGTGTGCCCTGCCGGGTGCCAGAGCCCAGCGGTGGCTTCTGCGGGCTTTCTGTACTCTCACCATCCTGGGCGGCCCATGCAAGTCCCAAGGCGGACTCAGGGCCGGGCAGCATTGTGTACAGCTGTATGTGGATGCCGCAGACGCGGCCCAGCGGCAGGGCCCAGTTGGGACAGTTACTGCATCAGCCCGGGCTCAGCCTCCTCCTCCTCAAGACACAGAAGTTGTACTAGAAACGGTCCCAGAGCTTGTTGCTCAGGGAAGCACCGTGTTTTGGGGACATATTACCATCATCTTTATTTTTTAATTTATTTACTTAAAATGAGAGAGAGCTTTCATCCACTGGTTCGCTCCCCACGTGGTCCCCATAGCCAAAGCCAGGAGCTTCACCCAGTTCTTCCACATGGCTGCAGGACCCAAGCACTCGGGCCACTTTCCTCTGATTTCCCAGGCACGTTAACTGGAGTCTGGATCGGAAATGAAGAAGGCAGCACTCAAACTGGCTCCCGTATCAGATGCTGGCCCCACAAGGCACAGCTTTGCTGGCTATACACAGCACCAGCCTCCAAACATTTTTTTAAAAGACTTTTTACTTGTAAAAGTTAAGAGAAACAGACAGAGGTCTTCTGTTCTCTGATTGACTTTCCAGTGGGTTGTAGTGGCCAGAGCTGGGCCAGTGTGATCCTGGGAGCCAGGAGCTTCTTCCAGGTCTCCCACATGGGTACAGGAGCCCAGGGTCTTGAGTCATCCTCTGCTACTTTCCCAGGTCCACTAGCCGGGAGTTTGATCAGAAGTGGAAGAGTCAGGATTTGAACCAATATACATACAGAGTGCTGGCGCTAGACGGAGGATTAGTCTGCTCTGCCACTATACCAGCTCCAGCCTGTAGATGTTTTGTTTCTGTGATTTGTTTCAGCATTCTCTGAATGCTCATGTTTTTCCAATCTCTTCAACATCTTTCCTGAACATGGGAGCAGGAGTTTTTTGTTCTGTGGGAAACCTCGGACATAGCTAGGTCTAGTCTGGGAGGCCCCCTACTCGGTCGACTCCCACCCCCATGGCTCCAAGGTGAGTCCCACCTTCCTCTCACCTCACCCTGGGGTGTTTTCACAGGCATCTCCATTGCGGAAGCCTCTGTTAGAACGTGACGCAGGCCGTCAGTGGCTACCCCTCAACGTCCTCTGGCCTGTGAGTGGTCCCCGCTGTTCTTTAGCTTGTTGGCACCAGTTGTGAGGGACGTGCAGGGCAGGCTCTCCCGTGCTCCAGGCTCATCCATGCCTGTGGGTTCCCAAGCTGTGCATCTGTGGAAGGAGCGGCACTCTGGGCCCGACGTAGCCACTTGTGTGCGGCGGCTGGCACAGCCATTGCTGCTGTCTCACTCCTGTCTGTTGTGGCAGGTGCTTTCCACCATGTGAGCGGGAGTGGGGCTTGCAGGCCGAGGTGGCATCCCTTGGGAAGCTTCTGGTGGCCTCACTGGGGACCCAGCAGTGGGGGCTCTCCTCTTGGGGGCCAGTAGAGGAAGCTCCCCGTTTCTTTGTGCCTCTCTTTCTGTGGTGACTGAGCCACAGGCTGAATCTTGAGCCTGTGTTCAGGCTCCCAGTGCCTCCCAGCCTCGGCCAGGCTGGTAGGGAGCACTGCTCAGACCTCCCAGGCCTCTTGGCTCATCCCCGCCCTCAGCATCCCCGCTGCCTGCTGCTGCATCCCCTGGCGCTCTCCCCATGTCAGTACTTTCCTCGGGATCCTCTCCTACAGCCTGGCGGTTTCTTGCCACACCCTCTCTGGACTCTCCCAGCCCCTGGCTTCAGAGTGTAGCCGAGAGTCAGACCCTTGCCCTTCAGAGTCAGGGGAGGATCCCCTGGGATGCCCATGCTGCCGTCTGTGGGAGGCAGGCGCAGCAAGCACACGGGACCTGGGCTTGTATGCTTCTGGGGACGCATGGCTCTGGCTTCAGGGCACTGCCGGCCCACTGGCCTGCTCCCATGGCCTCCCAGGAGGTGGTTGGCAGGAGGACCGTGGCCTTTTGTCAGGTCTGGCCCTGCTCCAGGCTGAGTGGCTGGCAGGAAGGAGCCACTCAGAGGCAGCCGGGCAGGATCCTCCATGTCCTTGGGTGGCATGGAGCCTGGTCCCGGGCCCTGGCAGCCTGCTAGTGTGACTGCTTTAGCTCGTGTGGGATCTGATCCTTTGAGCTGACCGTGATGGCCGTCCTGCCTGAAGAACACACAGTGCTCAGGGCTGTAAGATCTTGGTCTCTGTCGTTCCTCCCAGGGCACAGGATCATGGGATGGAAAGTGGATCATGGTGTGCGCCCTCCGTAAGGATGCTGAGGGCGTCTACGCGGTCCCTGTGCACTTCCCTTTATCTGTGGTGACTGTGTCATCGTAGCAGGAGGAAGTGGGGAAGGATGGCAGCTTCTGTCCCATTTCATACTCACTTGTCTGGCCTGTGTCACCCCCTCAGAGGGCTGGGTCCTCCAGATGTCTGTTAACAAAGCACTAAGGGCCTCACACATGTACAGCTTCTGGGTGTCGCCTGTCACTGCTCGTCTCAGTAGTGCAGCCTGAGCGTTGAAAACCATGAAAAAGAGCAGTGTAGAGCTGGACACGGCCGCCATGTCGGACCGAGCCGTGGGTGGCCAGTGAGGACTCAGGTGTGGTCTGCGCCCTGCAGGCGTTCGGGTTTTATCTGGGTTGGTCAAAACACAACTCCAGGGGTTGTTCTTGGCCTTGGCTGCTCTCTGCAGTGGATGGACAGTGGCATGGACAGTGCATCCATGAGCTCGCTGGGGAAGTGGGCAGACGGAGCTGGGGCCCACCCAAGGGCTGCTCTGGGAGGGAGGTGCAGTGTGTGGGGAGTGCAGTACCTGGCAGTGCGCCTGCGTCCTTGTGGGTGCTGGCCACAGGCTCTCGCTGCTTGAGGGCCGAACATGTGCCAGAGGGAAATGCAAAACCCAGTGCTCCCCACAGCTCTGCCAGGCAGGCCCTGTCGTGCAGCTGAAACAGTATCCTGACTGACACGCCCATCATCCTGGACGGTCAGAGCCAGGTGGCATTCAGGCTCAAGTTCCGTTGAAACCAGCCTGGCCTGGACATTGCTGCCCCACAGTGACGCCCGGCTCAGAAACGGGGCCTGCCTGTCAGTCTCCCCCACCAGGAGAGCAAGGCCACTCCGGCTGTTTTTCACTTCCCATTCCCCTGATTGCAAGGTCCCCACTCCCTGCTGAGAGCCTCCTGGAACCCTCTCCTGACCAGGATGCGAACAGCTATGCAAGGTCAAGTGTAGCCATGCAGCCCAGCCTGCTGCTGGGCACAAAGGGCCACAGCCGTTGTTCCTGGTGGATGCAGACCCTCACAGCACGTGATGGGACTCCTTCCTGCACAGTTCAGGGCTTGGTTGGCTGCGGGGACTTAGCCCTGGTCCCAGAGCTTCTCGTAGCTAAGAATGGAATACCACACGACCACCATTCGGGCTTGGTGACGTTAGCATGGTCACTTGAAAAGTACAACAGAGGACTTTTGCTCTTACCTGTCCCTGTAAAGGATGTGATAAGAAACAGTCTGGCTTTGGTGTTGGGACCCTGAGGGCTGAGAGGAGGCTCGGAGGGGCCACCTGCCCTGGGCCAAGCCACAGCCCCACTCTGAGCCTTTGCTTCCTGTTCCAGCCTGCCCTCTCTGCCTTTTGGTCTTGGGACCCTCGAGAGTGGGGCACCTGGCCTCTCGGAAGGGAGGGGCATTTATCCTCTTCCCTTGCACATGCGTGATTTAACAGTGACTCCTAGCTCTGCTGCCGAGGCTGTGTCCTGATGTCCACATGGAGCAGTGCGCCCAGCAAAGGCCTCCCAGCTGTGCAGTGCCTCCTTGTGCACATGGCTCTCCTGTAAGCAACAGGTGTGTGCTGCTCAGCTCACACCACAGGTGGGTGGACAGACACCAGAGACCCAGCTCTATAGGAGCCAGAGCAAGGCTTCTGGCCAGACCCAGGCTAGGCAGAGGAGCACAGCCAGCTGAGAGGTGTGGCAAGCTAGGCAGGTGCAGTGACAGTCACAAAGTTAGCATGGGACTAGCCCATTATCAACTCCCATAGGAGTGCCTCTTTTGCTTGAAAATTCATAGTAGTTGAGAGGTAGCTCAGAACTGCCCTGGAGGTCGGCCCTGTGCGAGGGTATTTGCTACCCGGCACCACTACCCAGCACCCAGAACACGGCCACTGTTATGGGCGTCCACAACCACCATCTCTTCCTGATGGACTGTTGGCTTTGCATCTAGCTGATTTCTCTCTCTCCCCCAGTATTTACCTTTCTGGACATCTGTAAATATCCCACTATCAGAAAGATGCTGCCACTTCGGATCTGTAATTAGTGGTTATAGATGCAGCACTGTACCACTGTGCCAGTCACGAGGGTCTCTGGGCAGTGAAGATGCTGGCAGCCCCTGTCCCACGAATGTGGTGCACATGGGACAGGCAAAGGCCAAGAGATGGAGTCGTGGGCAAGGACAGAGCTGGGGTCCTGCCTTGTACAGATTAAACCTTTTACCAGGTATATATATGTGTATATATGTTGGCAACTGCCCTGTATGCATCTCTGATGTTTCTGTAATATGTCCAGTAAGCCCTCCACCCAGACAGTGTTCTGCCGTTCCTTTTTTTTTTCTTTTCCCAGATTTCTTTGAAAGGCAGAGTGACAGAGACGAGAGATGAGGACAGAGCTCTTCCATCCACTGGGTACTCCCCAAATGGCTGGACCAAAGGGAAGCCAGGAGCCTGGGATTCCAGCCAGGTCTCCCGTGTGGTTGTCAGGTTCCCAAGCATGTGGGCCGGGGGCATTAGCAGGGAGCTGGATGGGAAGTGGAGCAGCCTGGGTTTGAACTAGAGCTCATGTGTCGCAGGCTGCAGCCTGGTTCATTGCACCACCGTAGCAGTCTGCTCTTCCTGCTGACGCTCGTCCCTCCTTTAGGGTGCAGGGTTTGTCCCGAGACACCGCCAAGAAGGTACTTCTGTCCTTTGTGATAACCCTAACCCACATGAAGGCCTGTGTGGTGGGTCTCAAGCCAGTCATGCCAGGGGTGTATCTGCCTGGAAGACCCAGGGGCTCTGGGGGCATGAAAGCAGGGGAAGTCCACGAGGGGCCTGATGTTCCAGGGTCCCTGGGAGGTCCACAGCTGTCACCCGCCTGTCACTCAGCTCCTTGTTTTTAAAATTCCTGGAGCCGGGGTCACAGTGCCTTAGAGATGATCTCAGCAGGAAAGCGCTTTGTTCCTTGGCAGCCAAAGCCATGGCCCTTGTCTGGGAGGTGTGGGATGTCCCGGCCAGCCCTGGAAACACCACAAGGCCGGAGGTGCCGGAGCTGCGGCCTCTGTTGAAGCCTTTGGCTCCAGAAACGGGGACACGGCCGGAGGTCGGGGTGGTGCTGTCGCTGGAGGCCTGGTGGCAGTTGGAGTGCGGGCTGCCAGCCGAGCCCACCACTGTGCTGAAAATGGCCAGCACTCCCAGAATTCGTTCCTCCTGGCCCAACAGGAAGGAGTGTCTGTGCAAGCACATGCATATGTGTGCATGCATCATGTATGGGTCGAGCACGTGTGCATGTGCGGGCAGAGTTCACGCAGTCCTGTGTGTGTCTGAGGACAGTGAGCTGTGGCTTGTCCGCCTGTATCTCCTGCAGGAAACGGCTGTGCTAACTGTGGTTCCACAACACCACCCCGTCCCCTAGGCACAGAGAACTGTTCCTGCAGCAGCCCAGCACCAGGGGGCAGGTGAGGCGTGGTGTATGAGGCCAGCCTGGACCTCACTGCACACAGAGTGTTGGCTGGCTTGACTCCTTGGAATCTGGTCCCTTGCAGATACTTGTGCCGGCACGCGGGGGCAGAGGTCTGTGTCCGTGTGGGGGTTGGCAGCATCTTTCCGTAGGCTCAGGCTGAGCGGCCTGGCACTGATGAGGGTTCAGAAAAAGAAGAGCTTTTGACATGTTCATTGTTTCCTTTATTGCTGGGTCCATTTTACAGATCAAGAAGCCAGGATTCCCAGAGGCTGAGTCACCAATGTGAAACATCCATGGGATGTTGGCGTGCCCCCCGCTCCCGTACAACTGTGCAAATGTTACCCTAGAAATAGTATGGGCAGAGTGAGAGCTCTACAGTAGCCCCTAAATGGCACGTCCTCCTCGGCGGATACACTGAATCTGTCACTCAAGAGATTCACCTTTTGCAGAAGGGGAACTAGTTGTTCTTGTGGAGCTGCCCAGAGAGGCGAGGAGGAGTCGGAGGTGAAAGTGCAGCGCCCTCAGAGCCCTGCCTGTGTGCCTGCACCTGCTGCCTGCCTGGCACAGCTGCCCAGACTCCTCAACTCCCTGCCCTAGCCAGAGGCAGAGAGCTGAATCACAAGTGGAGTAGCTGGGACACAAACTGGCTCCATGTGGGCAGCCGGCACTGCAAGCTGAAGATTAGCCTGTTGAGCCATGTGTCAGCCCCCCTGCCTCCTTCCTTAGCTTACAAAGCAGCAATGCAGGGGACAGGCTGCGTGCTTGCCTGCATACCCTGTTCTGCAGGTTCTAGCAGACATTTGCTTAGACGTTGCTGGTGTGCATTGACCTTTCTAGACAAAACTAGAAGAACCAACAAAAGAACTGTGTAGCAGAAAGTTTGCAGTAAAGAATTCAGTTAGCTGCCAAGGAAGACATGTAGGAAGCTGCACGATTAACCCGTGTGCTTCTGCCCCACCTTTAAAAACCCCTTTTTAAGAGTTGTTTATTGTTCGTTTGAAAGGCAGAGTTACACAGAGAAAGGCAGAAACAGAAAGAGGTCTTCCAGCTGCTGGTTCGCTCCCCAAATAGCCACAACCGTCCAAGTGGGGCCAGTCTGCCATCAGGAGCCCAGAGGACCTGGGCCGCTTTGGCTGCCTTGCTAAGTGTGTTAGCGCTAGGAGCTGGATGGAAAGCGGGGCAGCTGGGGCTTGAGCTCAAGCCGACGCCTGCACCATACAGTGCTCCAACCCTGGCCCCTGAGACCCTGTTTTACCCCCGTCTACTTGGTGGGTCCTGTGGTTAATCACGCTGGGCCACCAGCCCTCACCATCAGAATTTTGAAACACCGCCTCAACTGATGTTTTAGTCAAACACCCCCTCAGGTCTCAGTGGTCAAATTTGCTGTTCTCTGTGTGTTGTGACTCTTTAATGAAACAGGGACTCTGAAGCCATCTCTGCCACAAAAAGGGGACTTGATTGTTGTGGAAGCACCATTTTGGAAATGCATAGGGTCAAGCACCAAAAAAAAACCACCTTAACGCTGCTAGTGTGAGCCCCAGCCGCGCCGGCACTTCTGTTCTGTAGCTGTTGAGTGTGGTAAGTAGCGTGGTGTGTTGGGCCGCAGTGCCAGGGTGCAGGGTTCACGCCGCTAGAGGAGTGACCCTCCCGGCAGACAGCAGTCATGACAACACTCCAGGCAGAGTGTGTCTAGACACACTCTTCTGGGCTCACCCCAGGAAGCCCCTCACACTTCTATCACTGATGGGTCATTGTTCTGTTAGTCCCGCTGGGTCTCTGCTGAGCGAATGAAAGCTGTGATTCGTTGCCATGCAGAACACAGCTTGGAACTCGGCGACATTGGTGGCTCGCAGGCTTTGCTCGACTTTTCCATTGGTCACTGCTGGAAGGCTTCTCCATATCCCTCCCAGCCCCCAGGCTCACCTGGCCACCCCTCACATGCGTCTCTATCCCTGTCCAACCAGGTGCCTCCTGTAGCCCCTCTGCCTCCTGCCCTGCTGGCTACCTTATGTCCCTCACACCCGGGCTGGTGCCCGCTGTCCGTTGTTCTGCCAGCCTCTCATACCTGGGCTGGTGCTCGCTGTCCGTTGTTCTGCCAGCCTCTCATACCCGGGCTAGTGCCCGCTGTCCATTGTTCTGCCAGCCTCTCACACCCGGGCTGGTGCCCGCTGTCCGTTGTTCTGCCCCTAGGAGACTGCTTGCTTCCTCGGATGCTTCCCTTGTGGGAGCTGGGTGGAAAGCCTGCAGCTGCTCTCCATCTCGTGCTGGAATTTAAGAACTTCCTGTGGATTTTCTGCCTTGTTGGTGAGCTTGGACACAAACCAGTGATAGAGCAGGTTGCTGATGACAGGGAGCGCGCTGTGGCACAAGGGGTGCCTCTGTGCACCACTCACTCTGGGTGGCAAGTGCTGTACTTTGCTCTGGGGCCCTGGAGGAGAACAACCATGTGGCCAACCACAGGTTCCTGTAAGAAGGAGCTGTGCAAGCTGACATCTGGTGAGAGAGGAGAGCCAGCAGTGGGGCCATGCCCTTCGCTGCAGCCTCACCAAACTGTGGGTCCTGCTCCAGGCTGAGGCGCAGGATGGGCTGCAGGCTACGGCTTGCCTGTCGCATTGGGCCTGTGGGCCAGCCACACCAGCAGTGACTGGGTGCTCCCTGGCCAGGCAGAAGCTCAGGTCCACACAGATCCACTGAGGCAAGGGGCTGTCCTTTCCCAGTCCCAAGGGTGGGTCAGGTGCACGTCTGAGTCTGAAGCAGCCCATCTGCCTGAAGCCTGTGGCGCTGGGGAAGGGCAGGTCTCCATTGCACAGGGAAGAGGGGCCCTTGGTGCATGGCAGCCCAACTCCTGGGATTGCATTTCTGGGTCTGGACCTCTGAGGCCAGGTGGGGGTTGTCCTGAATTTCTGGTTGAGCTGCTGGGCTTTAGCTGGTGGCCTTACCTCTGCTTCGGGGCCAAGAATCTGGGGTTCGCTGGTTTGCTGTGGATTTGTCTTGAGGTATGCTCTGTATGCAATGCTATCACTCAGTTGGAAAGGTGGATGTGGACAAGTACATCCACATACAGCCATGGAGGCGTACTGGCCAATTTCATTGGCATATCGTTTTTTTTAAGTGCAGAAGTCGTGGAAACAATATGTGATCTTTGGGTAAGTTACAGAAGAACAGGGATTGCTTGTCCAAAAACAGTGGCAAATAAAAGACTTGCAAAATGGGCATCTGAAGGTCTGCTGTTGCAGGACTGAACTGACATTTTTTCGCAGCCAATAGAGTAGACCTGTCTGGGACCACCTTCAGGCATGTTTTAAAAGTGCAGCACGTGCCCTGTTGAAAGGCATGTTGAGGCGTCCCATCCTGGATGGGGTGTGCGCTGGAGGTGTCTGCCCGCACAGGAGTCCAGGACTCGCAGTGACCCTACGTCCAGCAGGCCAGCTCCCCATGTGGGTTCCAGCCCTGACTTCTACACCTGCCACACCTTCCTGGCAGCCATGCATCATTACTGATCCAGAGCCTTTTGTCACCAAGGGTGGAGGGAGCTTCAAGCAGCAGCAGCGTGGCCACTCCATCCAACTGTGCAGCCTCCTTCTCAGGCAGTGTGCCTGCCCAGCAGTCTCATCAAGCTCTGGGTCAGTGGTCAGCGGTGTGCGTGCCCCACGTTCCTCTGGGCTCCCACGACTCCCCTGGCACCCTTGTGATGTGCACAAGACACAGAGGCCAGATCTGGGGGTTCTTAGTGTCCTGGGCTCCCCCTGGAGTGCAGTGTTGCCTGCATGGGGGACACTTCATCCTGCCTCCTGCCATGAGGGACGAGGGCGGGAGCTGATGGGGAAAGCCCGTGCCTCCTTGCTGGGGACTGACCCGAAGCGGAGCCTCACACACGCAGCAGACCTGGGACCTGCCAGCCAGGCTTCTAAGGTGCTCCTGCTGGGAAGCCCCCAGTCCTGCCTGTGGCACTCTGCTCTCATGTCCTGTGCTCTGTCCCAGCCCTATGGGCCCACCCAGGCTCCCTGTCGGCCCAGGACAGTGCATGCCTGGTGCTAAGATGTCACCCGCTCTGCCTCGCCTGGGAGCCCTGCAGCTCTGTTCGGCTTGTGCAGTGTGGTTCCTGGAGCCTGGAGAAGTGGCCACTGTGTGGTCAGTGCCTTGGAGTCGTGCACGAGCTCTCGATGAACCTCATTGGCTGGGCAGAGGTATCCCAGATGCCCCTGGGCTTGGCGTGTCTGTCACATTGTGCCCCGCCCCACAGAGGACTCAGGCCCTGCCCCTCCCCAGCTCCCGTGACATCCCTGTGCCCATCCCTGCGTTGGCGGTCAAGGCTGGCCTTATGTCTACAGAACTCTGCCCCACAATTCTTTCTGTGTGGCGAAGCTCAGGCTCCCCACCTCTTCTGCCACACACCTTCCCGTCTCCTGTCGGTCCTGGCTGGGGCTGCACCCCGTGGAGAACCCCTAAAGCCCGCCGTGGTGGCGCGTCACATTAGGGCTGTGTTTATGGTCCTGAGTCAGGAAGGGAGGGGGTTCTGTGGAGCCTAGATTTTCTTTTTCCTTTTTACCAGATAAGCTTCCTTCTTAAAGATCGATTCCAAACTCATTGGAGTCTAACAGTGCTTCTGGAAAAGTTTGCTGGTGAGCTTTGTGCTCTCAAGCGTACACGAGTTTTTGCCTCCTGCTCTCACAGGTTCAAGAACAAGCATGGGGTAGTGGGCCACTGGTGTCACTGTTCCTGTGTGTCATGTGGTCGCCCTGAGGTCACGGCCAGGCTCTCTCCTCTCCCGCTGGGTGTGAGGACAGCACAGGCTACAGAGGCCTCCTCTCAGAAGTTGTCCCCCGGGAGCTGCTAATACGGGAGGAGCTCTCGGGGTCCCACCACACGTTTCTGCTGAGGGCTTCCTTGGGGTGACTCCTTTGTGGGAGTCTGGGGGTCTCCCTCTGTTCTCACAGTGGGGTCCCTCTGCTCTGCCGCAGGGTCCTTCTGACTTCAGTGACGTTGCTGTCCATCTATTCCATTAACCTGCTGCTGATCTGCTCCAAGGAGACAGGTAAGCCGAGGGTCCTCCTGTGCTCCCCTGCGCAGGATGGCGGTGGGTGTTCTGCGGTGCTGCTGTCAGTGAACGCCCTGCCTGGAGGACCGCTGGGGGGCAGCATTCTCCTACAGAGACGGAGGCGGTCCCTGGAAAGTGACCTGAGCATCTTCAGCGGCACAGAGCAGAGGTCCAGCCTGCTGTGCCGTGGCCTCCGAGGGTCTCCAGGGCAGTCGCTGGCCGGGGAGGGCCGGCGGGCACAGTGTGATGGCTGAAGTGTTCTCCATGCCTGCTGCTCGGGGCTCGGACTTCGGCATGCTGGCCAGCTGTTGTGGGATGTGGACGAGCCTGTTTGACAGGCACATCTTGTGATAAATTAAGGAGCTCATCGTGGTCTGGGTTAAATACTGGTCTTAGGAGAGATTAAACAGAGTTTAATTATAGCCTGGCCAGCTCTGCTGTCTCTGACCCTTCTGAACACATGCACTGGACTGCCATAAAAAGTATAAGTGCTTTCTTAAAGGATTTATTTGTTGTTGTTTTTCTTTTTTTAAATTTGAAAAGTGGAGTTAGAGATCTCCCATCCACGAATTCACTCTTCTATTGGCGGCCATAGGCAGAACTGGGCTGACCAGGAGCCAGGAGCTTCTTCAGGGTCTCCCACTTGGGTGCAGGGTCCCAAGGCTTTCTGCCATCCTCGGCTACTTTATCAGGCCAGTGACAGGGAGCTGGGTCAGCAGTGGAGCAGCTGGGACTCGAGCTGGCGCCCGTGTGGGATGTCTCAAGCCCAGGTTCATCTGTGCTGTGGTGTTGGCCTCTAAGCTGAATTCTTCCATCATGACAGGACGTGGCGTCAAGCTTGCTACTCCAGGAAAAGACTTTGGTGGGATATTAGCGAGGGTTTCGCACTAACTTAAAAGGACACTGTGTCAGCCATCAGGATCTTTCTAGAACTCCAATCTGTATTTTAATGACACAAACCAATTCTAAGGAAAAAGGTCGGACTGGAGAGTCAGAGGTCCACTTGATGACCTCCCCACTTAATCCTAATGCTTTTATAGCAACTTGAGCATTTGAAAACGGCAACAGGCTCTTTTGTGCTTAGAGTCCCTTCACCCGCAGCAGCCCAGAGCTGGAGAGGGGCACGCAGGGGCAGGAGCCCGGCCAGGGGAGCCATGGGACATTGGCGGTTTGAACTTTAGAACTCTGCCACATTTTGTATTCTCAAGTCTCGTTTCTTCAATAGGTTGCATGGTTTATGAAAAGCTGGGAGAGCAAGTTTTTGGCACCACAGGGAAGCTGGTCATCTTTGGAGCCACATCTCTGCAGAACACTGGAGGTACACACATACCTGGCCGGCCAGCCTCCCTGCTCCTGCTAGTGGGCAGTGTGTTAGCTTTCCATTGTGCCCACAGATCCCAGGCAAGCTGCAATGCGGCAGGGAGAGGCATAGAAAATTCACATTTGGGGAGCGTCATGTCTGAGGTTGGGTGGGCTTTGCCGGAAGGCTGAGTGGCCATCATGAGATGCACAGGGAGGCAGGGTCACGGAGTCAGCCAGGACGTGGAGGAAGCAGCTGGGACACGGAGTCAGCCAGGACATGGAGAAAGCAGCGAGGACACGGAGTCAGCCAGGACGTGGAGGAAGCAGCCGGGACACGGAGTCAGCCAGGACGTGGAGGAAGCAGCCGGGACACGGAGTCAGCCAGGCCCATGAGGGAGTTTCTAGCCGAACTTTTACAGAGCTACATCCCAAGAGCCTCTGGGCCTCCCACATCAGCCCCCCTTCTCACACCATCCCTAGATTGAGCCCCCTTGGGGTCAGTGCCTGTCTGTGTTCACGGGCAATGCCACTGCCAGCACAGTAGGTGGGAACAGGGGTGCTGTCCTAACGCGAGCAGCGGCAGGTGTCTGGCACGGCCTCCTGAGAGTGGTTCTGTCCCCAGCGATGCTGAGCTACCTCTTCATCGTGAAGAACGAGCTCCCCTCTGCCCTCAAGTTTCTGATGGGAAAGGAAGAGGAGTTCTCGTAAGTCACAGCCTTGGGTGTGTGTATGTGAGTGTGTGTGCGTGACAGTGTTATCAAGTGTGTATGTGAAAGCATATGCATGTGCATGCGTGAAAGTGTGTGTCATACATGTATATGTGCATAAATGTGTGAGTGTGTGCATGTGCACATGTGAGGGTGTGAGTGTATGTGTGAGCGTGTACAGGCATGTGTGATGTGCCTCTCTGTGAAATGACTGGCAGGAGTCAGCGGAGGATGGAAGGGAACAACGGGCTGAGGGCCAGGTCCGCGCACTGACCAGCCCTGTGCCTTTCAGAGCCTGGTACGTGGACGGCCGTGTGCTGGTGGTGGTGGTGACGTTCGGCATCATCCTGCCGCTGTGCCTCCTCAAGAACTTAGGTAAGGCAAGGCCGGCCTGGGCCGTGGTCCCTGGCTGCTTCCCACGAGCCGAGGCGGGCTAGGTGGTAGGCGTGGCCTTCCTGGGCCTGGAAGCAGTGGTCAGGATGGCACATCCAGAGCCCCGCCTCACGGGACTCTGATGGCGGAGCCACAGCAGCAGCAGCAATGTCCAGGAAGTGGAAATCTGCTCGTGGGAGGCCCCAAGGGCTAGGGTAGGGCAGCTGGCTTCCCACATGGACACACTGGCTTCTGCATACATCCAGATACCACGGGTCCTGTGGTCACACCCGCTGGGTGTCGGCATGCAGGGGCTGCACACTGTGCTAACCCTGTGGATTCATTTCCTTTCTTTTGGCCTAATTGGGAGCAAAAACCTTGATGAGATTCCCCCTTCTCCAAATAATTATGAACCAGTTTTTAATTTTGTTTACATTTTTAAAAATCATACGTATAGCTGTTTGAGAGGATTTTTCTCAAGGGTTTTTTTTTTTTCATTTGAAAGAATTATGGAAAGAAAGAAATCGTACATCTAGTGGTTCATTGCCCATACTGTCACAGCAGTTTGGGGGTGGATTGGACCAAGCCAAAGCCAGCAGCCCCTTCCGGGTCCCCCACGTGGGTGCAGGAGCCCAGGTGCTCGGACCATCCTCCACTGGTTTCCCAGGCCTGTCAGCTGGGAGCTGCATTGGAAGTGGAGCAGCCAGTACTCCAGCTGGTGCCCACAAGAGAAGCTGGCATCACAAGTAGAGATTTAATGTGCTGTGCCACACTGCCAGAACCTGGAAGTCCCTAACTGTCTTGTGTTCCGGTGTGTGGGTCTGCGTGCAGCCTACCCCTGCACGGCTTGCACCTTGAGGCTCTTCCCTCTGTGTCTCTAATGCAGAAGAAAGCCTCCCCCAGGTGTTTCAGAAATCCACTCCGCCCACCCCTGGCCTGTTGCTCAGCACCCGCAGTGCAGGTGGCATTGAGAGATGCTGGGAGGGCAGGAGTAAAGGCCGTGG
Organism: Ochotona curzoniae; assembly: GCF_017591425.1. Taxonomy (NCBI): domain Eukaryota; kingdom Metazoa; phylum Chordata; class Mammalia; order Lagomorpha; family Ochotonidae; genus Ochotona; species Ochotona curzoniae. The sequence goes on along the minus strand of NW_024465654.1, from coordinate 7,722,073 downwards.
CTGGACCCTCCTCTGGACCCTGGGGGCCTGTTGTCTGAGCCATGCAGCACAGCAGCCAAGTCACATCAACAATGAGTTACAGGGAGGAGGTTCTGGAGGAGGAGAGACCTTTCGCCCACTGGTCCCCTCCTTCAGTGACCTCAACAGCCAGTGGTGGCCTGGCCCGAGGTCAGCAGCCAGGATCTTCATCTGGGTCCCCCATGTGGGAGCTGGGGCCCAGGCACTTGGGACGTCTTCCGCTGCTTTCCCAGGCACAGGGGGCTGGATCAGAAGTGGAACATGTGGTGTCTATAATCAGCGTCTATACAGGATGCCTGATTTGCAGGCGAAGGTTTAGACTGCTGTAACAGCACTGGCCCCACTCTCCAAAGTCCCACTTTGCCACATGATAGTGCCCATATTCCCGTGGCGTGGATTGCACTCCTGGAGTCCCAAAGTACGCTTGAAGTCACACGTGGAAGGGTGACTCATGGGGCAGCAGCACCCATGGGTGTTCTCCTCGGCACCCACGGGTGTTTTCCTTGTCATTGACGGGTACCTGGGATACACCCACAGGTGTTTTCCTTGGCGCCCACGGGTGTTCCCCTTGGCACCCACAGGTGTTCCCCTTGGCACCCATGGGTGTTCCCCTTGGCACCCACGGGTGTTCTCCTTGTCATTGAAGGGTACCTGGGCTACACCAGTGGGTTCTCCTTGGCACCCATGGGTGTTCCCCTTGGCACCCACGGGTGTTTTCCTTGTCATTGCAGGGTACCTGGGATACACCAGTGGGTTCTCCTTGGCACCCACAGGTGTTCCCCTTGGCACCCACGGGTGTTCTTCTCGGCACCCACGGGTGTTTTCCTTGTCATTGCAGGGTACCTGGGCTACACCAGCGGGTTCTCCTTGGTGCCCATGGGTGTTCCCCTTGGCACCCATGGGTGTTCTTGGCACCCACGGGTGTTCTCCTTGTCATTGAAGGGTACCTGGGCTACACCAGTGGGTTCTCCTTGGCACCCATGGGTGTTCCCCTTGGCACCCACGGGTGTTCTCCTCGGCACCCACAGGTGTTCTCCTTGTCATTGAAGGGTACCTGGGCTACACCAGCGGGTTCTCCTTGGTGCCCACGGGTGTTCCCCTTGGCACCCACGGGTGTTCTTGGCACCCACGGGTGTTCTCCTTGTCATTGAAGGGTACCTGGGCTACACCAGCGGGTTCTCCTTGAGCTGCATGGTCTTCTTCCTGATTGTGGTGAGTCCAGGTGCTGCTGTGGGACCTTGCCATGGCCATGGTTCCTTGCCCTGCTTGAACACACTCTGCCTTGCTCTCCAGGTCATCTATAAGAAATTTCAGATCTCCTGCATGGGCCCTGAGCTGAACTCAACCACCAGCGCCAACTTAACTGCCACCGAGGCGTGCACTCCCAAATATGTCACCTTCAATTCCAAGGTGGGTCCCAGGAGCAAGGCGCGCTGTCTGCCCCTGGTGGTCATGTGGTGGCTTTGCACGTTGCCTCATTAACCCCTACAGATGCAGGGACACGGCTGGGCAGGCTGGGCAAGGAGCTCCCGTGGTGCAGATTAGGGAGGAATCCCCAGGCTTCTCCACAGGCTCCTGTCCACCACGCCAGCAGCACTTGAAGCTCCCCAGGTGGAGCCAAAGCACCCGCACCCGACTTTCCTCCGAGGGCACTCCATGTGCATGAGAAGTTGCACTGAGTTCAAGAGTTGAGAAGCAAAGAGGGATGATTCATGGGATGATTGAGGAGAGACAAACACACAGAGATTTTCCGTCTGCTGGTTCCCACCCCAAATGGCCACAATGGCCAGGGCTGGGCCCGGCTGAAGCTAGGAGCCAGGAGCTTCTTCTGGGTCTCACGGATGGGTGCAGGGGCTCAAGCCTTTGGCCGTCCTCTGCTGCTTTCCCTGGCCATTTGCAGGGAGCTGGAGTAGAAGTGGAGCAGCCTGGACTCAGACTGATGCCACATGGGATGTTAGTGCCGCAGGCAGCGGCTTTTCCTGGTAGGCCACAATGCTGGCCCTGAAACGACTTTCCTAATTTTCTTTTTCTTTCCAACAGACTGTGTATGCTCTGCCCACCATCGCATTTGCCTTCGTGTGTCACCCATCCATTCTGCCGATTTACAGTGAGCTAAAGGAGTAAGAGCCAGTTGCTTGTCACAGCTCAGTCCCTTTATCTCCCCCCCTCAGTAGGCAAGCACCGTGCGTGGCAGGCATGGCTCCCCAGCCAGTCCAGCAGCTGCCATTCCTGGAGCGTGTTCTGCTTTCAAGTACAAAGCCAGAGCTGTGCAGGGCTTTCGAGCCTTCGGGGGGACGTGGTCGTGCTCTGGATCCTTAGGAGATCTCACAGTCTCTCGCCCCCATCGCTCGGGCCTCGTTTGCGGCCCGGGACCATCTCCAGGTTTGGTATTTGTGTACGACTTTTTCCCACATGAGTCACCTGCAGGTTGTGTGGAGCAGGTCGGTAAGTCAGATAGTGAGAAAAACAGAGGACTTGCTGCCGAGTGCTGGTAGGGAGCACAGAGCGCCCGCTGCTGTCCCCCACCCGCTGTGTCCTGCAGCTGCTCTTCTGGGCCAGCCCTCATCGCAGGGCTCACACAGCGGCACCACCCACCTACACATTCCCATGTTGGAGGGGGATGAGCCCTGACTTTGCTCCCTGTCGCCCCTGAGCAGTGTCTGACCCACGAGCACGTAGGACCTGATGGTCCTGCAGCTGGGAGCCCCGGGATCTCGACTCAGACGTGGCACTCAGCTCTTTGCTGTTGAGCCCCTCACTTGTCCACGTCCCAGACTGTCTTGTTTTCTGGGCCCTGGGATACTCATCTTCCTTAGTGTCATGGCTGACTGCGGGCTGTTCCTGCGTCCAGGCCTTGTACACTGATTGCCCTCAAGTAATTGTCCCCAGGGTCCTCTCAGAGCAGAACCTAGCTGTGGCCTCAAGCGCTCGCTGCCTGGACAGCCTCAGCCCTGCAGGGCCTCCCTGGGGCTGCTGGAGGGAGAGTGGGACCCCAGCAGGAGTCCTGCACTTGGAGCCCCCAGGTCTGGATTCCTCCCACTTTGGTCCTGGGTGGAGCCCAGGCGAGACAACCTCAAATGCAAGCACTTTGGGAAACGACCTGCGCCCCAAGAATTCGGTGGGGGAGCACCGTTGGGAGCATGGTCCCTGGCGGCTGCCTCCGCCGAGAAGGGGACCCCAGCGCCCCTCCCTGGCGTGCCCCTCCCTGGCGCGCCCCTCCCTGGCGCCCCTCCCTGGCGTGCTCGGTGTTGCAGATTCCCCTGTGTCTGATTGCAGTCGCTCCCAGAAGAAGATGCAGATGGTGTCGAACATCTCGTTCTCTGCCATGTTCGTCATGTACTTCCTGACCGCCATCTTCGGCTACCTGACATTCTACGGTGAGTGACTCCTGCCGGTTGGCAAAGGCAGGTGTGTGCATGTGCCAGCGGGAAGTGAGTGGCTCCTGGCGGCTTCCCCCATGCTTGTTACATGCACATGTTGATGCAGGAGGGGAATCATTCGATGGCTGTTTGCAATGTGTGACATCAAGCTGGGGTGATGGGCATGTCCCTCTGCGTGGCCTCCCTCCCTCCCAGGGCCAGGCACAGCCCTTGGGCCTTGCTGGGCTCCGTGTAAGTACAGCAGGGGCCGGGGTGCCCTGAGGCCCTTTGCCCTCCGAGTCCTTAGGAACCTGGAGGCACTGGGGAAGGCCTCCCTGCTGTGGCTGCACTTGGGTCAGGTTCCAGTCGGGGAGCAGTCGCTGGTGCCCCCGGGGCCTGAGAGCCAGGGCAGACCCAGCGCTCCCCTGTGGCCTTGTCTGACCCTGCGCCTGTGTGGAGTTGGCTGCTTTCACCCCAGCAGTCCGGTCAGGCTTAATTTATATTCTCCCGTTGTCATAATTTGGAACTTAATTTTAATGCATGTATTTTTCACAGTCTTTTCTATTACATTGCTTTTTTTCATAAACACAAATGTTTCCATTTTTTTAAAAAAGGCTTATTTTTAGTGGAAAGGCAGGTATACAGAGAGGAGGAGAGACAGAGAGGAAGATCTTCCATCCAATTGTTCACTCCCCAAGAGGCCACAACAGCTAGAGCTGAGCCAATCCGAAGCCAGGAGCCTCTTCCAGGTCTCCCACGTGGGTGCAGGGTCCCAAGGCTTTGGGCCGTCCTCCATTGCTTTCCCCGGCCAGAAGCAGGGAGCTGGATGGGAACTGGGGCTGCCGGGATTAGAACTGGTGCCCATATGGGATCCCGGCGTGTTCAAGGCGAGGACTTTAGCTGCTAGGCTACCACGCCAGGAAATGTCTCAATTTAAAAAAAAAAGCACATGGAGATTTGGCAGTTGAATTCTTTAACATTTTAACAGGCAGTGGAGAATAGCGTCGTCTGATGGACCGTAAACATGTGCCATTGCATCCGGGGAAGAACAGCCCCAGTGCTGGTGATCAGCCTGTCCTTCATTCCAGCTGGGACTTTTCTTTTTTCTTTCCCAAGATTTATTTATTTTTTACTGGAAAGGCAGATTTATAGAGAGTGAAAGTTCTTCCATCCACTGGTTCACTCCCCAAGTGACCATAGCAGCTGTAGCTGCACAGATCTGAAGCCAGGAGCCAGGAGCTTCTTCTGGGTCTCCCACACGGGTGCAGGGTCCCAAAGCTTTGGGCTGTCCTCGACTGCTTTCCCAGGCTGCAAACAGGGAACTGGATGGGAAGTGGGGCAGCTGGGATTAGAACCAGTGCCCATATGGGATCCCGGCGCGTTCAAGGCGAGGACTTTAACCACTAGGCTACCGCGTTGGGCCCAGGCTGACTTTTTCTTAGTCAATCCATCTTGTTCAATCCATAGTGTTCAACAGAACACTAAATCCTTTCATACTGCGAGGATGAGGACGAAGGCTGGACGGGCGTAGGGATGCAGTGGACTACACCTCAGCTTGGGACACTTCCCCTTGTCAGGGTGGCTCACCCCGCGTGCGCCTCCACTTCCCATCCAGTTCCCTGCCAGTGTACCCGGTGACAGAGTGGACGATGCCTTGAGGGCTCACAGCCCCTACCCCTGCGGGAGAGCACGTGGAACCCCTTCCCCTGGTCCCTTCAGGAGGGGTGAGCCGGCAGGCGGGGGCTTCCCCATCACTCTGACTTACAAACACCTTCAATAATCCGGACAGTGTTTTGAGAAGGCTCAGCTGTTTTCAAGGGATCGCAAGGAACTGAGGACTAAGGGGATTGTGGAACCTTTTGGTTGCGTTTCAGAAACTGAACAAGCTCAGCAGTGCAGGCTTACCCTGAGCTGGCGCATACAGGGGGAGCCCCGAGGAGGCACACGGGGCCTGATCCCTGAGCTGGCGCATACAGGGGGAGCCCCGAGGAGGCACACGGGGCCTGATCCCTGAGCTGGCGCATACAGGGGGAGCCCCGAGGAGGCACACGGGGCCTGATCCCTGAGCTGGCGCATACAGGGGGAGCCCCGAGGAGGCACACGGGGCCTGATCCCTGAGCTGGCGCATACAGGGGGAGCCCCGAGGAGGCACACGGGGCCTGATCCCTGAGCTGGCGCATACAGGGGGAGCCCCGAGGAGGCACACGGGGCCTGATCCCTGAGCTGGCGCATACAGGGGGAGCCCCGAGGAGGCACACGGGGCCTGATCCCTGAGCTGGCGCATACAGGGGGAGCCCCGAGGAGGCACACGGGGCCTGATCCCTGAGCTGGCGCATACAGGGGGAGCCCCGAGGAGGCACACGGGGCCTGATCCCTGAGCTGGCGCATACAGGGGGAGCCCCGAGGAGGCACACGGGGCCTGATCCCTGAGCTGGCGCATACAGGGGGAGCCCCGAGGAGGCACACGGGGCCTGATCCCTGAGCTGGCGCATACAGGGGGAGCCCCGAGGAGGCACACGGGGTCTGAGCTCAAGTGACACCCTGCTCATCCAGACATGATCCTGAAGTCTCAACTGAGAAAAAGAGGCAGGATCAAACTAAACTATAGACTGCTTCACAAGCAACACGCACCCAGAGTGCTCCCCTCGTCAGGTGCTGCTGGGCTCCCGGCCCCAGGGCCCGGTTATGGGAAGGCAAGAGCCACGTTCCTGTTAATTGCAGTAAGACTCCTGGCAGTCCAACCTCCTGGAGCCCCAAATCTGGAGGGGCCTGTGGGTTTGCTTGCAGTGGTGGCTTTTCTGCTGCACAACTTGGAGGTGACCCAGACACAGAGAGGGTACACCTGTGCACAGGGCTCCTGTTGGTGGCATCTCTGACACACTTGGGTTCATTCCCCAGAGACCCTCCTCCATTACCAGACTGTGGAGACCCCGGGAGCCGTGACCACAGGGCCGTGTGCACCCCGGGAGCCGTGACCACAGGGCCGTGTGCACCCCGGGAGCCATGACCACAGGGCCGTGTGCACCCTGGGGAGCCGTGACCACAGGGCCGTGTGCACCCCGGGAGCCGTGACCACAGGGCCGTGTGCACCCTGGGGAGCCGTGACCACAGGGCCGTGTGCACCCCAGGCGTTGCAAACACAAGTGCTGAATGGGTAGCTGAAGGAAGCTGGGGAATGCTTCCAGCCTGGGAAGTTCAGATCAGATGGGCCTTTGGCACTGGCCATGCATGCTATTTCAGACCCAGCATGCCCCAGGGTCAGCTCGAGGCTGTCACCCCCCAGACCCCTTCCTGCCGCAGCTGGGGACCTCTTCTCCAGCCTCACTCAGTGCCGTGCCTCCCGCCCCACAGAGAATGTGCAGTCGGACCTGCTGCACAAATACCAGAGCAAAGACGACGTGCTGGTGCTGGTGGTGCGCCTGGCTGTCATCGTCGCCGTCATCCTCACGGTGCCGGTGCTCTTCTTCACAGTGAGTCCCCGTGTCCGCGGGCAGTCGGCAGGCAGGGAGTGGGTGCGTGAGTCCCCAGTGTCCACGGGCAGTTGGCGGGCAGTCGGCGGGCAGGGAGCGGGTGCGTGAGTCCCCGGTGTCCGCGGGCAGTCGGCGGGCAGGGAGCGGGTGCGTGAGTCCCCGGTGTCTGCGGGCAGTCGGCGGGCAGGGAGCGGGTGCGTGGCTCACTGAGACAGAGCACCTTCCGCCCTGCCTTGAGAAGGCACGCCTGGGCTCCGGCGCCAGGCAACCATGTGAACATGCCAGGGCTCACACGACTTCTGCACAGCTCTCCCTGTGCGCCCAGAAATCCCCCCATGGCCGCGTGACGTCGGAGCTGCTGCCGTGGGCCTCTCTGAGTCTGCTCCGCTCCTGCAGGTCCGTTCATCTTTGTTCGAACTGGCTAAGAAAACAAAGTTCAACTTGTGTCGTCATGTGCTGGTCACCCTTGTGCTCCTGGTGGTCATCAACCTGCTGGTGATCTTCATTCCCTCCATGAAGGACATCTTCGGAGTCGTGGGTACGGCCGTGATCCCGCCAGCCGCGTCCGGTGTCCTGGCGCTGGCGGCCGTGTGGAGCTCTCTCTCTTGTTTTACAGGTGTGACGTCTGCAAACATGCTCATCTTCATTCTTCCTTCTTCTCTCTATCTAAAAATCACAAACCAGGATGAAGATAAGGGCACCCAGAGGATCTGGGTATGTATCTCGCTGTGGGCTGGTTTCCGCTGGGATTCATCTCTTGCCCCCCAAGGTGCCTTCCTGTGGCTGTAGGGGAGGAAGTGGTGCCGTAGCTGCCCCTGGCGACCCTGAAGGTGCCCCTGAAGGATTGTGCCATCCACCGACCTTCTCTAGTTTCTCTGCCTGGTGCCTCAGTTAACTCCTGGGGCGGGGCGTGCTGCAGCTCCCTGTGTCCCTGGAGGGAAGGGCGGAGGGACACAGAAGCTGTGTGGTTGCTGTGGCTGTGTGACTGCTAGTCGGGCACTGCCTTCCCTACACCCTGGCACAGGCATGTGTTGGCAAAGGATGCTGGAGAAAGAGTTTGCAGCCAGCAGCCCTGACTCAGGGCTGGGAATCCCTTCTCCAGTGGGCCAGGACCACGGGCACCTCAGGGCAGAGGCCTTGGGCCCAGAGGGTGGGAGGCATGGCTCAGGAAGAGGAGGTAGCGAAGTAAGCACTCAGACTGTTCCTGTCCAGCAGGAATGTTCTGGAAATCTTAAATCCCAGATCTGCCTCTCCAGAGGGGCCTTCAGGAGTGTGGTGAAACACACATGAGCACATGCTCAATCTGCCATGGGTACCCTGAGCCTGTCCCAGGCTGGAGCCGGCCGTGGGTCCATGGTGCCCGTGGGTGCCCTCAGCCTGTCCCAGGCTGGAGCCGACCGTGGGTCCATGGTGCCCGTGGGCGCCCTGAGCCTGTCCCAGGCTGGAGCCGACCGTGGGTCCATGGTGTCCGTGGGTGCCCTGGGCCTTCCCGGGCTGGAGCCGACTGTGGGTCCATGGTGCCCGTGGGTGCCCTGGGCCTGCCTGGGCTGGAGCCGACCGTGGGTCCCAAGGCCTGGGGCCACCCTCTGATGCTTTCCTAGGGACATCAACAGGGAGCGGCTCTCCATGCTGCACCAGGGCACTGGCCCCTATTTCAATGCTGAGTGTTGATCAAGTGTCTGCCCCCTGGCAGTGGCCTAGGCTGCAGGTAGTACAGAGCAAAGTGACCTGGGCATTCCCAAGGCCCCTCTCCCTGCACGCAGCAGCCATGAGATCCATGTTCCAAGTGGAGGGGACCCTGAAGCGTGGGAAGAGCGGGCAGCCTGGTAGGGCTTTGTGGCGGTAGTGTCCTGTGTCACGGGGTCAGTCCTCCCAGTGAGAGGAGGCTGTGCCCATGGGACAGCTAGCTGCAGGGCCCCAGGGATACAAAGGGAGCTGGGGAACCTTGGCCTCCACTCTGGGCTGACCCTGCCTTTCTGTCCTTGCAGGCCGCCCTCTTCCTGGGGCTGGGTGTACTCTTCTCACTGGTCAGCATCCCCTTGGTCATCTATGACTGGGCCTGCTCGTCGGGCAGTGACGAAGGCCACTGAGGCTGCCTCTGCCAGGAAGTGCTCCCGTCTGCTGCTCATGGAGTCCCCGCCCATCTGCCCCCCCCCCCCTTCTTTGTGAGCTTGTGGAAGCAGAGAGAAACAGACGAGATGGTGGAGACGGAGACAGCGCGAGCTGCAGACCAGCTGTATTTCTATAGCAGTTCACATCGCTCCTTAGAGAAGAATCTTGAATTGTATATTTTGCTTTACAGAAAAAAAATGGTTTCACAAATAATTCACCTATTTTGATTAGTGTAGCACGCAGGGATTATCCCGGGAGGGTTGGGGGCACTGGCCACTGCTGGGTGTGAGCACAGGCGACACCGTGGCAGCTCTGCAGTGAGGCGTGGGACAGTGGAGCGTGCCAGGCAGACCAGACCACAGAGAGGATGCCAGCAGGTGTGGGCGATTTGCACCTGAGCTTTTGGGGATGTGAGCAGGCGGCTACAGCCTACATGTCCTGTGGAGAGGCTCTTCTCCAAGCCGCGAGGTCAGGCAGGTCTGCTGCTCACCAGCTGTTGGCACAGATCAGTGGGTCCAGGAAGGTGGAGGGCCAGCGACCCGTTTTAAACTGGGGACTCCAGGAAAACCATCAAAGACTCATTTTCTATGAACACCCGGGTGTTGATAAATACAAGCTTTTTGTACCTTGACTAAGCCTGACTTCTGGAAACCTCAGCCAGAGCTCTCGGGAGGGACTGTGGCAGCAGCACCGAGTCCTTCCTCTCCATGGCCCCACGCCATGCTGGCCCCTCTTCCTCCCTGCCACAGCTGGCTCCTTGGGACCTGCATGGGAGGACTGTGGCCTTGTGCTCACTGCGCAGAAGCCAGCAAGAACCCGAGAGGAGCAGGTTTGGGAGCAGGGAGCTGGGGAAGGAATCGGAGCGATGCAGGAGAGAGGTGTGCGCTGTATGAGCTGCCCTCGTCGTGCGGGACCTGCGTTCTCCTGGACACTGGTGCTGCACTTGGGTGTCCTGGCCAGAGATGAGCAGGCAGACACCCGGCTCTGCTCCCGTCTCAAGGCCTTGCCCTGCAGCCTTTGCCCCCGAAGAAGGCAGGATCGCTGCACTGAACGTCGGCCAGCAGCTCAAGGTTCAGCCCCAGATGCCTGACCTCAGTAGAGCCACAGCACCTCCTGCTCGGCCCTCAGGATAGGGCGGCCTGGCCTAAGGGCCACGCAGAGGCCAGCTTGCCAGCCACGCCACTCCGCGCTGCTCTCTGTCCCGTAGGGCTCTCTCCAGGTGTGTGGCATCGCTTCACCTGTTGCTACTTTGTGTCCCTCGGGACATCTTCAGGGAGAGGAGGCACCCCAGTGTCACCACCCTGTGGTCTGATCACTGCTGTCATCTGTCAGAGTCAGTTTCCAGTCTTGTCACTTGCTCATGTAGGCCTCCCGGGCACTGTGGGTAGCACAGGAGGCATCGCAGCTGGAGGTTAGCTGCCAGGAGCCTGCACAGACCTCACCATCAGAGGTGCTGCTGCTTTGGAGGCGCCAGGAATTCATCCAAGCCAGGGTGGGGTCTAAGCTGGAGGCAGCTGGGAGAGGTGGGAGCTCCCAAAGGCAGTGGGCTTCCAGAACTCGGAGGCCTGGGTCTGGCTGTCCTGCTCTGCTGGGCGTCCCCTGCCTTGACCCCCCAGGGTCACTGCGGCCTGCTCTTAGTGGTCTGCTACTCGGCCCAAGGTGGAGGTTGGGGGCATGAGCCGGGGAACCTGTGGCCTCCTTTTGCCCTCAGCCCCCCATGGCACAGGGTGTTGACTGCCCTGGCTCACCAAAGGCCACCCCAGCTCCTTTTGGAGTGGACTCAGGCCAGCAGCATCCACATGGCCTGGGAATCTGCTGGAATGCTGACTCACAAGTCTGGTCAGACACTGAAATCAGAAATCTTGGGCTGGGGACCCTGCAGCCTGCACTTTATCCAGCACTCTTGGGGACTGCACAACAGTTAGGCAGCAGGGCCAAGGGCATGTGGTGGTAGAAGACTAGTAACGGCACTGGGGTGGTGTGGCTGACAGACAAGAACAGTACCCACCTAGACAGGCAGGTGCCTCCTGCATGCACTCTGGCAGTGGAGGGCACTGGCCTCCTGTTAGTGCGGTTGTCATCTGTGTTGAGTGCCATCAGGAGGCTGTGTCTTCAGTGATGTCTGTCCTGTTCCAGGCAGCACCTGGCATCGCAGAAGCTTCCGCACTGGCTTAGGGAAAGTAGTTTGTGGGCAGTAGGTGCGTTGCTTCCTGCTGCTGGTGGCCAGCAGGCTCTGAGCTGCAAACAAGCTGTTCCAGATGCAGACTGCACCCTGCCGTCCTGCGCTTCTGTGTAGGCACGTCTTGCCTGCTGCCCATGTGGGTGCAGCAGTGGCAGGAACAGGAGCTGGCCCAGATGTGCTTCCGGAATCAATGGCTGTGTTCCCCAGCCTGGGGCGTCTGAGAAAGGAATCTGTAACTCCAGCACAGTTCTGGCTGAGCTTGGAGTCCTGCGCGTTGGCCATGTTTGCGTGTTGGAACCGACAGGCTGTCTTGCTCTGACTCTCTCCCAAAACCCACGGACCTTGCTGTTGTCCCCCGTCAACCCCAGCCCGGTGCCCCACGTCTTCTAGATGTGCCCAGGGCAAGCCAGACAGCACCCCAGCCCGTGTAATCGGGGGTGCATTTCAGGTGGGGCTGGCAGTCAGATCACACTATTCTGTTCATAGTGGATCAGAGGGCACTGGCACGTTTTCAGGGTGTGATGTAAATAAAAAATAAGTTCTGTACCTGCTCTGTTAACATAGTTTTTAAACATTAAAATGTGAACCAGAAATACTCGGCTCCTACATGGATTGTATTGGGGATGCAGTGCTAAAGGGGGGCAGTGGGTCTCCTTGTGTGGTTGCCCCGAGTTAACCACCCTGAGTTAAACCTCCCATAGGGACCCAGCTCCCTGCTCATGGGCACCCTCCTGTTCTCCTCACGCCCACAGTGGGATGAGCATGTTGTTTAAGATAGGCTGAGGGGCCCCCGCGTGAGACTAATGGTTAAATCCTCGCCTTGAACGCACATGCCGAGATCCCATATGGATGCCAGTTCTAATCCCAGAAGTCCTACTTCCCATCCAGCTCCCTCCTAGGCCTGGGAAAGCAGCAGAGGATGGCCCAAAGCCTTGGGACCCTGAACCCGCACGGGAGACCTGGAAGAAGCTCGTGGCTCCTGGCTTCTAACTGGCTCGGCTCCAGCTGTTGCAGCACTTGGGGAGTGAATCAACAGACAGAAGATCTTCCTCTCTTTGTCTCCTCTCTGTATATCTGACTTTCCAATAAGAATAAATAAATCTTAAAAAAAAAAAAAAAAACAGGCTGAGTGATTTGAGAGGGATGAGAGGAGAGAGCGAGTTCCTGAGCTGTGGTTCACTCCCCAGCCAGGGCCGCTGAGTGGGAAGCCAAAGCCAGATCAGAGCCTGCAGCACCTGAGTCAGCGTCCACTGCCTCCCAGGTGCATTGGGGCTGGGTGGGAAGAGCTGCTGGGACTCTGGTGTCCGACAGCCTTTGCAAGCAGTATCAGCCCCCCTGTTTTATTTTGGAACTGTCCAGCGCGCCAGTCTGCAGGCTAATAGCACCTCCGGGCATCCTACCACATGAAGCCCTGTTGCCCTGTCTTATCCCTGAGTGTGGCTTCTGGCTTACACTGGATTATTTTTTCCGTTCAAGCCGATTTGATTTCAGGTATTTAGAGTGAACTGCAAATCAGCTTAGGCGCCTTTGTTCCTATCAGTATTAATTTGGTGGTAGTCAGTAACTGGGTGAAGTTGACTGTGTAATCTCTAAAAGGTCATCCAACAGCAGAAATCTGTCTCAATTAGCAGCCTCAACTAGCCATTCCCTAGGTAGGTGTGTGTACGTAGGCAGAGGTACTCTGGGCAGAGGAGTTCTTGGGGGAGACCTCAGCACCAGCCCTGCATGTGGAAAAGTCTGGAGAGAAACGGCTCAGGCCAGCAGGGCAGTGCTGGGTGCTCACTGCCTACGAACTGTGTGTCCTTCCAAAGATATCCTTGTCTGTGACCACTGGGAAGCAACCCATGGGGGGGAGGGCTCTTGGTCAAAGGTGTTCAAAGGGGTCCAGCTTTTTTTTTTTTTTTAAGGTTTATTATTTATTTGAAAGGCAGAGTTACACATTTCTTCCACCTGCTGGTTCACTCCCCAAACGGCTGTGACAGCCAGGGCAGCATTGGGCCAGGCCAAAGCCAGTAGCCTCTTCCGGGTCTCCCACGCGGGTGTAGGGTCCCAGGGCTTTGGGCCGTCCTCCACTGCTTTCCCAGGCCACAAGCAGGGAGCTGGATGGGAAATATAGGGTCCCAGGGTTTTGGGCCGTCCTCTGCTGCTCTCCCAGGACACAAGCAGGGAGCTGGATGGGAAGTGGAACAGCAGGACACGAACTGGCGCCCACATGGGTTGCCGGCACCACAGCAGGAGGCTTTATGCCTTACGACACAGCCACGGCTTCCTGACATTTTAGCTTGGCCAGACACAAGTTAGCGACCCAATATTTTTTATTTTTAAACGGAGAAACAGAACTTGGAACTGCCAGGCATACGCTGGAGGGGCCTTCATGCCGGTACGAAGCCGACGGGGACTAAATCCACCGTAGTCACACCTGCTCCCAGTCGGACCGCGGCGCACGGACCTGTGGGGAAGCCGGCGGCTTGGGGGCCGGCCTGGGGGCAGGCGGCTGGGGGCCCGGCGGCCCAGGCACGGCTCGGGCCCGGGCACGGCTCGGCGGCCCAGGCACAGCTCGGCGGCCCAGCCACGGCTCGGTGGCCCAGGCACGGCTCGGCGGCCCAGGCACAGCTCGGGCACGGCTCGGCGGCCCAGGCGGGCTCCGGCCCAGGCACGGCTCGGTGGCCCAGGCACGGCTCGGGCTCGGGCCCAGCCACGGCTCGGCGGCCCAGGGTTGCAGGCCGCGCCCGTCGCCCCGCACACCGGCAGCTCTCGGCGCCCTCGCCACGGCCCTGCCGGTAAGTCGCAGTTCCCTTTCCGCCGTGTCCTTCCGCGCGCCTGGAGGCTGTTCTCGGGTGGTCACCGGAGCCCGTGGGCCCGCTGAGACGGGGTCACGCGTGGCCGCGCACCTCCCTGGCCGGGGGCAGAGCATCTCCGTACCTCCCTGGCCCAGTGACTTCATGCTGGCCGGCAGAGATGGACAGGTGGCATGGAACCCGTGGAACTACTAGAGTGTAAATCAGGAGTGTGAGTGGCGGGACTGCACACTTACAGACCTGTGTGCGGCTCCGGGCAGAGCTCATGTCAACATGGCACCAGCCCACCAGAGGCGGGGTCCCCGTCTCACGTGAGCCTAGTGTCCTTAAAACCAGGAGCCGAGCCCCCTGTATTGTCCCTGCCCTTCCGTTGTCGGGTGTGTATCATCCCTGAAGCCCCCGAGAGAACAAACCAGCCAAGACTGGGGAAGCCCCCACCACTGTGCAAAGGACAGTAAACGCCGCTGTGGAGGGCGTGCTGTGCTGCACGCTCCCCCAGGCGCCGGAGGATGCGAGACCCTGCCCCCCTGGATGCTGGGGGACTCCTGGACACCCCCTCAACTTCCTTCTGCCCAAGAGTATTGAAAGCTCAAAAATAGACAAAAATACTGACTTGAAGGAAGATAGGATTAGCGCAATAATTTTTCTGTCTTTAAGTCAAAAATTTTTGAAGTATATTTTACATATTTGAGAGATAGGGGGACAAAGTGAGCCCCACCCTCTGGTTCACTTCTGACATGCCAGTGGCTGCTGGTACATCTCCATGCTAGACTGGGGGCCAGTATTCAGGTAAGGCGAGTCTGTGATGTGACTGGCAGAGCCCAAGTGCTGAGTCCCCACCCCTCCCAGTGCTGCCCACTTCCTTCCTAGTGGCCAGCAGAGTCCAGGTGTTGAGCCCCCCACCCTTCCCGGTGCTGCCCACTTCCTAGTGGAAACTGGAATCTGGAGCACAGCCAGGACCTGAACACAGGTGCTCACATTTGGGATGTGAGCCTTTCCGCCTGAATTCTAACTACTAGCCATATCCTGCGTGGCAGGAATTGTTCTGTGTAAGAGACAGACACAGCCTAGTGGCTAAAGTCCTCGCCTTGAACGCGCTGGGATCCCATATGGGTGCCAGTTCTAGTCCTGGCAGCTCCACTTGCCCTCCAGCTCCCTGCTTGTTTCATGGTGTGTCCCATGGAACCCTGGGACAAGTGTTTGCAGAAGTGGCTGGGCAGGCTGTGTCATTGTGGGGTGTCTTTCATGCTGTGTACACATGTGCAAGTACACAATAGCTTGCCCTCAGAGGCCCAGCTGCTGCCTGTTCCCACCAGTTTCTACTGTAACGGAGGGGACCACATGTCCTGGATGAGATGGAAAGAGAATCAACGTTTATACATAATATCTATGAGCCAGCACTGCCCGCAGAGAGGCAGAGAAAGTCAATTTTGTGTAGGATTCCAGCGGCAGAGCTCCAGCCTAGCTTTGATAAGATAAAGTGTCACATTGACAGAGCCCATGTTCCTACGACTCACTTTGAAGGTCCTGCAAAGGCAAAACGGTGTCCAGGAGACAGGCAGCTGTATTCTCATGGGCAAGGCCCTTCCAATCTCAACAGTGAACAAAGCCATGCTGCCACCTACCGACAGCAGAGCCAAGGAGCAGCCCAGGGGTTCAACCCTGCAACATCTCTTTGCCTCTGAAATATATTAAAATTTTTCAAAAACCAGAGGCTGCAGAAAGTCTGGCAGTGAGGCTGGATGGGTTGCAGTCAGAACAACTCCTGTGTGGTGTCTACAGGGTGGAGGCATGAGCCAGCCGTATTGCCTACAGGGGTGACCTCCGTGAGCAGACAGGCTGCAGTGGCTGGGATGCTCCGTGCCACTTGACTTCTGGTGGGTGTGCTGCCTTCTCTGCCTGCTGGCTGGTCTGCCCCTGCCTTGGCTTACCTTCCGCTGCTCACACCCGAGGGTGAGCCCATGGGCAGCTGCTCTCAGGCCATGTGACAGCGAGCCTTGGCCCCTCTCAGCTTGGCTCTCGGGGTTCGTTTGTAGTCACTGCAGGCTGCCTGGTGCAGATGACACATGGCCAAGTGGTCACCAGGAAACCAGGCATCCAGAGTACCAACGAGAGGTACCCTCTCACACGTCACAGATGGGCCGATCTGTGTCTGAGGATGCAGACACCAGCTCCTGATGCAGGGCCCGTGAGGAGCACGCTGGGGACCACCGGCAGAGCCTGCAGAGCTGATGTGAAGCCTTGCCTAATCACTGCCTAAGGAGAAAGGTGAGCTGAGCTCTGTGCACACGATGGCTTTTAACTTCTTAGGAGCTATTGTCCCTTGACTCATATTCAGAATATCATTTCTGTCACTAGCATTAGACACAGCAAACCAATTCCGTGTATTTTTTACCGAGTCCCCACAGTCTGTCTTATCAGCACCTTCAGAGCACAGGCTTTTGTCGCATCGGCTCTGTGCAGCTGGGGTGCCCACATAGCGCAGGTCCTAGGGGGATGCTTCTGCTCACACCCAGGAAGTGGGCCGCCATGCCTCACGGGGAGCTGGCATGTGTGCTAGCTGTGAGGGAGGCAGCACGCCATGGCTTACCCTAAGAAATAGCGCTTCTCATCGGCTCTGGTGGATGAAGTGCAGCTGCATTTGCATGTGTATGGGGTGATCTCAGGAACCTTCCAGTGAAAGTGGAGACCTGCGGTAAACACCTCGATGAGGAGCGGGGAGGGTACAGCACTCCAAGTCTGCAGGAAGGGTGGCCACGGCCTGGCTGCTGGCTGCTGTCTGCTCTCAATGAGCCTTGCTTGCCTGCGTACCTTCAGCTGGCCCCTTTCTCAAGGAAGGAAGCCCCCCTTTCTCCCACCATTGCAGTGTAAAGGCTCGTGGAGCGCTGGAGGAGGGATGCCCACCAGAGCACAGTGTGGGCACACACCCTGTGTCTCAGCCTCTTGGACACTGCCCTTTCTGCCTGGTGTGCTGGCACTGCACTTGTAAGCCTAGAGTAGAGATTGGAAGAGTTAGAGTCCGGTGACTTGTACATCTGTACCAGCAGTTCCAGACAGAACTCCATCACATGTGAGAAGCTGCAGACACAGCTACTGGGCTTGGGGGATGATTCGGAGAGCCCCCGGGCAGTGACCTGCACTGCCATGCGGAAGTGACCAGGCTTGGTGCTGAAGCCTGGCTGCAAGGGAGTTCTTCGACCTGTCCCAGCTCTGCGCCCGGCTCCCACAGGAGATAAAGTCAGCATTCCATTCGCTAAATTATTAATGAGCTCAGCTGCTGCTTGGATTTTTTTTATTGAACAATTTTGGAATGAATATTTTATAAGCAGCCACAGGCTGTTGGTATTTGACATGTTTTAGAAAATTTTAAAATATGATTTAAATTTAAGAAGATGAAAGGGCCACATTTCTTTGTTGAAAGCACACACTAAATGCGTGGTAGATGGTTATATACTGTTCAGTAGATGGCCTACCAAGCAATGTGGATTGAATTTGGATAAATTTTTCTGTAATAGAGAAATTAAGAAAATGATACACTTAATTTCTCCAGTGCTAATCAGTACTCAGTCGGATTGCTCTTCCTGGTGTTTCACAGTTGGATGAGAGCTTCGTTTCTTTATTTTTCCACTTTACTAGATGGCATTTCTTTAAAGCCGCTGACCCAGTGATGATTTTTTGTAAAGATTTATTTATTTTCATTGGAAAGTCAGATTTAGAGAGAGAAGGAGAAACGGAGAGAAAGATCTTCATCTACTGGTTCACTCCCCGGGTGGCCGCAATGGCCTGAGCTGAGCCGATCTGAAACCAGAAGCCAGGAGCTTCTTTGAATCTCCAACGCAGGTGCAGGAGCCCAAGGCTTTGGGGCATCCTCTACTGCTGTCCCAGGCCACATGCAAGGAACTGGAGGGGAAATGGAGCAGTTGGGGTATGAACCTGTGCCCATATGGGATCCTAGCAGATGCAAGGTGAGAATTAAGCCGTTAGGTTACTGTGCTGGGCCCTTAAAGGTTTATTTTTAAAGGCAGGGGTGCAGAGAGAGACAGAGATCTTGTTCTGCTGGTTCTTTTCCCAGATGGCCACAACAGCTGGAGTGGGCTGCTCCAAAAGCCAGGTGCCAGTGGAGTCGTCTTGCAGCTCTTCTACATGTTGCAGGAGACCAAGGACATGGGTTACCTCCTGCCGCTCTCCCAGGCCATAGACAAGAAGCTGGACTGGAAGTGGGGCAAGCAGGACCCTAACTGCTGCCCATGTGGGATGCCGGGACTGCAGGCAATAGATTAGCCTATTAAGTTGCTGCGCTAGCCCAGATCTCTCTCTCTCTCTTTTTTTTCTGTCTCTCCCCTTTTCTCTGTGTGACTCCACCTTTCAAATAGATGAATACATCTTGTTTAAAATGAAGATGTGTGGGCCCGGCACAATAGCACAGTGGTTAACGTTTTCACCTTGAACACGCCAGGACCCCATATGGGCACTGATTCTAATCCTAGCTGCCCCACTTCCCATCCAGCTCCCTGCTCATGGCCTGGGAAAGCAGTCGAGGACTGCCCAAAGCCCTGGGACCCTGCACCCGTGTGGAAGACCAGGAGGAAGTTCCTGGCTCCTGGCTTCAGATCTGTGCCCACTCACCAAGACATCGTCGGCAACATTAACTCCCAGGCTCACTTCGGTTGCAAAAAGCATCTCACAGGGCAAACCACACGCCTCAATGGATTACAGAGTTCTTAGTGGGTGGGTGAGTGTCCGTGCAAAGGGGATGAGATGTGACCGAAAAGAAATGGGGGGACAGTGCTCTCTTGGGAACTGACAAAGTTTATGTCCAGGGTTCCAGTTTATACACACTCAACAAAGCAGCTCATAGTCCAGCTGAGGCATTGGTTGCAATGATCAGGTTTGAAATACAACTCCTGTCACCTGTGTGTAAGCAAGGAGTCCCAGTAGCATGACCAAGGCACCAGGATCAAAGTACCAGCTGTGTGTGATATTGATAAGGGATACGAGGCTAACGAGGCACAGCTGTTCACGTCCCAGGGCAGCACGGGCGCACAGCCAAGGACTCACGGGGCAGGAGCGCACTCTGGGGAGAGCCCTCCTCTCCTCAACAGGTCCCACAGGCCTCTGCTGTCCCAGCTGTCCCGTGGGGTGTATTCTGGCAATTTGTGCTCCAAGAAGATGGAGATAAGTTAAGGAAGACAAAGCGAAAAACGGGTGGACCTCCCACATTCATGGACTGCAGGAATTAATATTGTTAAAATGCCCATACTGTCCAAAGAGATTTATAGGCTTCAATGGAATTCTTTGAAGAGTGAGATAAAAAATCCTAAAATTAATAGGGAGGTATGTACATCCCCAAGTAGTCCAGTCTGTGATAACACAGCTGGAGGCACCGCATGAACTGATTTCAGGTTATAATACAGAGTTACAGCACAAAATCAGATACGACCTGTGTGACAGAATACAGTGCCAACAATTCAAGCGCCTGTACCACCCGAAGAGTCGCAAGGCACACCCGCAGAAAGGTTAGTCTCCGTCTAAATGGTACAGCAACATGCACATGCGGAAGACTGACGCTTGGGGCCACGCTGCATCCTGCGACCTAACTGAAGCCTGCAACTATGAAGCTTCCAGAAAAAATCATGGGCCAGGGTGGGGCAGGCTGATGGCCCTGGTTCAAAGGGTTATGCTGCATGCATGTGATGAAATACATGTACAGGTGTTACATGTTAATCAGAAATTACATGTTGTGATTTAGGTGCCTGTATCGCTGGCATCTCAAATGCGCGTTGGTTCATGTCCTGGCTGCTCCATTTCCAATCTGCCTCCCTACTGGTTGCCTGGAAAAAGCAGCGGAGGATGGCCCAAGTGTTTGGGAGAAGCTTCTGGCTTCTGGCGTCAGCTTGCCCCAAACCTGGGCGTTGAGGCCATCTGAGGAGCAAAACAGCGGATGGAAGAGTTCCTGTCCTCTCTTTTCGCTGTAACTGACTTTCAAATAAGTAATGCATTTAAAACATGAAATTGTAATAAAATATAAAATGATAAAAACAAAAGTGATCCCTAGAATGGGAGCAAATATTTGCAAAGATCAAATATAGAGTAAGTTGAGATTTATTGCAACTCAGCACAAATATGAACACTCCAACGAAAATCGTCAAATACTCTAAGAGGGAATTTTTTCAAAGAAGATACATGAGCAACCAAAAAGTACATGAAAGTGCGTCCAACATTATCAGCTCCCAGCAAAGGCCAGATTAAACCAAGATGGGATGTCAATTTACCCTCTACAGGATGCCTTCATCAGAGGCACACATGATCATGAATATTGTTGAGGACTTGGGAAAATCGGAGCCCCCGTGTGCCGCTGGCGAGAATGTCAAGTGGTGCAGCTGCTTTGGAGAAGTGTTCTGGCAGTTCCCCGAAATGCTAGCTGCAGAGTTAGCGATGACCCAGCAGTTCCACTCCGAGGTGTGTTCTTCAAGGGACCCCGAGGCAGCCGACCGCACGGAGCAGGCAGAGGACTGCTCTAACAGCATTGCGGTAATAGGTACAAGTGGTGCAACTCGCACTTCCATCGTCGACAGATCAATAAATGTAGAGCACATATACAACAGAATATCAGTCAATAATTAGAAGAAACAAAGTAATGCTAAATATGGTTTTTTTAATAGGGAGTCTTTTAAAAATATTTATTTATTTTTATTGGAAAGGTAGATATTCAGAGAGGAGGAGAGACAGAGAGGAAGATCTTCTGTCTGATGATTCACTCCCCAAGTGAGCGCAGTGGCTGGAGCTGACCCGGTTTGAAGCCAGGAGCGAGGAACTTCCTCCTGGTCTCCCACACGGGTGCAGGGTCCCAAGACCTTGGGCTGTCCTCGACTGCTTTCCCAGGCCACAGGCAGGGAGCTGGGTGGGAAGTGGAGCTGCCAGAGTTAGAATCAGCGCTCCTATGGGATCCTGGGCATATTCAAGGCGAGGACTTTAGCCACTAGGCCATACAGCCGGGCCCATGCTAAATATTGTAAGATGAATATTGAAAACATACTGCTAAATGAATGTCTACACAGTTGTGGTTCTGTTTATGTGAAATGTCCAGAAAAGGGAAAGATAGATTTACAGAGAGGAGGAGAGATACAGAGAAAGATCTTCAGTCCACCAGTTCATTCTCCAAGTGACCACAATGGCCGGAGGTCCTCCAATCTGAAGCCAGGAGCCAGGAGCTTCCTCCAGGTCTCCCACACAGGTGCAGGGTGCCAAAGCTTTGGGCTGTCCTTGACTGCTCTCCCAGGCTGCAAACAGACAGAAGCTGCACAGGACATGGAACAGATGAGACACGAACCAGGACCCATACGGGATCGCGGTACACGGAAGGCAGGGATTTAGCTGTTAGGTCATCATGCAGGGCCCCCAGAATATTTTTAGTGATACCAGACGTTGAAAGCACTCTCCATTTGCAAATAGCTCTTCTTAATCCTGGTTGACTTGTTCTCCACTTTTATAATGCATTTTTCATAATAAACCTTTGTTTATGTTCTGAAATTGAAGCCCTGGCTATTCACCATAAAATATACTCGGCCATAATAGGAGAGATAAGCCACAGGTAGTTTACAGCAGCGCACCCATCCAATGTTGCAGATAGGGCAGGCTTGGCTAGAATGCGGCTCGCACTTCCTGGGACTCCCTGTCCTAGGCTGGACTCCTCCGCTGACGGGCACCCTTGGAGGCAGCAGGTGAGGGTCCGGGGAGCCCCTGCCACCAGGATCCCGGCTTCTGCCTAGCCCCGACCCCACCACTGCGGGTGTTCGCAACATAGCCACTTCCCTCTGTCCCTTCTGACTTCCCTTCATCCCTTCTTTTATTAAAAGCAAGCAAGACAGCAAACAGAGTCCTCTAGGGGGCAGTATCACACAGACAGCAAGCTGATCTATTTAGGATGTTGCCCTATCGTTGAATGAAAAAACAAATGGCCAAACAGCACTTTGCTTAAGTATTGATGTAAGCATATAGAAAAGGGCCTAAAAGGATAGAACGTTGATGCATCAACCAGAAAATGTCTTTGATGAGACTGGCGAAGGTTTGCCGTTTTCTTTGTGCATCTCTCTACAGCTGCCCTTCTGCTTTTCTCGGGGCTCCTTCCTGAAGAAGCTATTGTAACTTGAGAATATTGTCAGTTAAAAATGTGTTGCCTAAATCTGACCTGTGCAATGCCACCTGACAGCAACACAGCCCACTGAATCCAAGGGGAACTAAACCCCCGATACTGCCTGTTGGCAATTACGATCAATTCTTAGGGGGAGCCTGAGAGCAGCAGATCATGCAGGACAACGCAGGGCTGGGTCCCAGCACTGGACGGCAGGGCAGTCCCCACAGCCAGGATGGGTGAGCATCTCGCAGCAAGGAAGGGCTCGGTTCTATCAGCTCCTGCAGAGACCAGTGTTGCCCCAAGTCTCCCCTCAGGACCATGAGTGCCATCTCCAGATAAACTTGGCCAGCTGCAGGACCCCTGACCCTTCTGTGACATATCACGAACCCCCTCCCCCACTCTCGGCCCATGGCACTTCTGGGTTCCTGGCTGCGTCTTGTGGGGGTACCAAGTGTGCCTGCCTATTCCACATGGCCTGGAAGGACCTGGCCGCCTGGCTGGCCCCGGGGTATATCATGGGACCCCTTGCCGCCCTCGGCCTCCTGCAGTCCTCAGGGCTGTGTGGCAGGAGCCTGCTTCCACGAGCCTGTCTGAATGTGCCCAGTGGTGTCGGCTGGCATGGGGCACGAGAGGGAGAGCCTGTCCATTCAGCAGGGGAGGGTGCGTGGGAGCAGAGCGAGGGGAGGAGCAGTACTTGCTGTGATGTGCTGGAAACTGGCGGAGATGTGTGTAGAGAAGCTGGGATCCTCTGTGTCCAGCACTGCTGGCCAGAGAACAGGTGTGGCCTGGCTGGCCTTCCTCGATCAGCACCCAGGTGACGCAGGGCCCCCGTGTCCCAGTGTCATGGGCAGTCCTTTAGGAAAGGCCAGGAGAGCAATGAGGGGAGCCGCTCCTGGTGGACCGATGCTGGCTGTGCAGCTGCTCATTTGTACCTAGGAGAGGGCGTGGAAAGTGGCAGAGCTGTTTGTTGCTTGTGGCTCTGCAAGGAGCAAGGTAAGGACCATCCTTTGCTGCTTCCCCAGGCCGTCAGCAGGGAGCTGGAGCAGAAGTGGGCAGGGCTGCGACATCTGTCAGTCTGTGTGTGAGCTGGTTTGGAGGAGGGCCAGGCTAGACCAGGCCACTGATCTGCTGTTGCATTCAAGGGCTAATGTTTGCAGCACCTGCTAGTAAGTGCCAGGCGGGGTGCAAGTCATGTCAGACTGCTTCACAGTACTCCTGAGAAAGTGCAAGATCCTGGATGGGGACTGGGCCTTGTACTGAAAACTGTGGGCACCCCTCTGCTGGGCTACAGCTCCTGCTGGTGTGCATGAGAGCCAGGGCTGGGGGGGGCAGGCTGGATAAGGTGGCAGACCCATTGGCACTGGATTATGCGGTGGGGTGGCTTGGGCTAAGCTGCAACACCCAATGGTGGTATGGATCAGACTAGTTTGCTGTATGTACTGGCACACACAGGAACTGCGGCTGGCGAGGCCCTGGTGAAAGCTATTACAGGTTGCCCCAACTAGGCCACAGTCCGGCCGGTGTGTACAAGGGCCGGGTCTGTGGCATGCTGGGCTGGACTGTAGCATCCATCACTTTGCATTAAGACATTCGGCTGGGGACAGAACTTACCAGGCAATTACAATCGCCAGTGTGTGCATGGGCTAATGGGGTGACAGACTGAACTAGACCCCATACTGGTTGGCACATGCAAAAGTTAGTCTAAAATCACCCCAGATGAGGTTTCTTGGGGGAATCCCCACTGGCCCACTGGACCCAAAATTCCTGCCATGGGGAGAATCATAGGATTTGTGGTCTAGCCTTGGAAAGACAGAAATACAGAGAGGAGGAGAGACAGACAGGAAGATCTTCTGTCCGTTGATTCACTCCCCAAGTGGCTGCACTGGCCGTGTTTTGGGTGGTCCTCGATTGCCTTCCCAGGCCACAAGCAGGGAGCTGGATGGGAAGCAGGACTGCCGGGATTAGAACCGGTGCCCGTATGGGATCCCGGTGCATTCAAGGCGAGGACTTTAACTGCTACGCTATTGTGCCAGGCCCATGCTAAATATTGTAAGATGAATATTGAAAATACAGTGCTGCCGGAAGATGGGCTTCAGGCCTGAGGAGCTCAGCCGCTGACCTGGGAGGAGGGACTGGTCACTTCTGGGCAGTGGGAGGCCAGCTGCAGGTAGTGGCGTCATCTCTGACTGCATGTTTCTGAGCCTGTCCGGGGCGCCTCGACTCGTCTTACTCCTTTCACTGTGTGCCGACCCTCCCCACTACCAGAGCTTAAGGACACTGCCTGAGTGAGCCCCACGCGCTGTCCACGTGTCCAGCTGATGGCTGCAGAAACTGCTACCCTTAAAGCTGGCAAAAGCAAAGACAAAAGCCACAACTCGGAGGATTT
Source organism: Ochotona curzoniae (assembly GCF_017591425.1). Taxonomy (NCBI): domain Eukaryota; kingdom Metazoa; phylum Chordata; class Mammalia; order Lagomorpha; family Ochotonidae; genus Ochotona; species Ochotona curzoniae. The sequence continues at coordinate 7,697,614 of NW_024465654.1, read as the reverse complement.
CTCCTTTGAGCATTCTTCATGCTTCACGTGGATATTGTCTTTTACTGTAGGCCCATGTGAGGATTCACACAGCTGTGAAATGCCAGGCGGGTCTTTAAAGGTTCCTGGTAGGCACACTCAGAAAAGCACCATTTCTTCCTAAGTTGGAGTCTGCACGAGACCTTCTGCTTTATCTTCCCTGAATCTGTTTTTTATTTCCTGTCTTCTTGTAGTCGTCATTTCTGGAAGTGCTACTCCAAGTGTGGGACACGGACTGGGCTGTCTGATGACGCGCCGTCTGTTTTCTAAGGGTGATAATAAAATGTGAAGGGGTGAGGCGGTAGGCAAACGCTCACTGCAACTTGTAAAATTCTGAAACAAAGTGTAGCCAGTCGCCACCGGGTAGACATCACGAAGACGCCGCGTGTGCAGGAGGGAGCTCAGGTGGACAGGTGCAGGGCTGAGCTCGTCCACGCGACGCGAGTCCTTCCCCCGACACTGGGTCACCGCACGCCAGGCGGCCGCCCTCTCCGCCGTCGGCCCCACGCCGCCCGCCTGCGCCTGCGCGCCTGCCCTCTCCGCCGTCGGCCCCACGCCGCCCGCCTGCGCCTGCGCGCCCGCCCTCTCCGCCGTCGGCCCCACGCCGCCCGCCCGCGCCTGCGCGCGTCCCAGCAACCCGTGCCGGCGCACGACGTGGCCCCGCCCCGGCGCACGACGTGGCCCCGCCCCGGCGCACGACGTGGCCCCGCCCCCGCGGCCCGCGGGCGCCCTCTTGCGGCGCGCGGCGGGTGCGGCCCGGCGGGAAGAGGCCGGTGCGGGCGGCGTCAGCGCGGCGCCGGGAGGGAGCGCGCAGCCGGGCCGCCGCTTCGCTTGCGCCTATTCGGGCGTCCGCACGCAGCCGCGGGCGCAGGGCCGAGCTCGGGAGCCCGGGCCCGAGGTAAGCACCGGGGCGGCCGCGGGGGAGCCCGGCGCGGCGGCCAGTCGGGGCTGCGGCCTCGGCCCGGCGCGCGGCCCGGCCCGGGCCTCGGCAGGCCCCGCTCCCGCCCCGCCGGCCGCGCAGGGCGCCGGGCTTTTGTCGCGGAGCCAAACTTTGCGCGCCCGGCCCGGCCTGTGCTCCCGCGGCCGCCGCTCGCCGGCCGTGGGCTCCGGCCCGCCGCGGGAAAGTTGGGGCGCCCGGTCCGGAGCCGTCGCGGGGTCGCCTGGTCGGAGGCAGTCCTGTCGGGGAGCCCGAGTTCCCGCCGCGTCCCTAACTTGGCGGTGCTCGCCTCGGCGTGCGGTGCTCGCAGGTGCCCCCGCCGTGCCTCGGCTTCGGGGGCAGGGCCTGGCGCGGCGCCCCAAGTTTGCGCCGCCTGCAGACGTGTCGCGGAGAGCGGGGCTCGTCCGGGAGGGCGCCGGCTTGGAGGCCGCGCCGAGCGCCTGCTGCCTGCCGTGGCTCCGGCGTCGCAGGCCAGTTTCGGTTTGGGGAAAGTGCCGCGGACTTTATACCTGGGAGCGCAAGTTGCAGAACCGTAACCGAAGAGACGGAGGGTTAGTCTCCTCGTAACTTCCCCCTTGAAGCTCTGCCTTGACGTCAGGATTTGTTTATTGAAAGGGAGTGTGTGTGGGGTGGCGGGGCCCCCGATGGCCGCGGCGTCCTTCCGGGGAGCGGGCGCGTGGAGCCCGGCTTTGCGCCTCGTCTTGCCGGCGGTGAACAGCACTGACAAGAGGCCGGAGTTAAAGTTTGCCGTCATTCTGTTGCTCTTGTAACTTTTGGCTGGCACTTAGCTACAAACAGGTCCGGGATAACTGCAGAGACCCAGAGACGTCCCCAGGGACGGGGACGGGGCCACCCTGCAGCCGCGGGGCGCCTGTGGGACTGACCCGCTTCCTGTCGCTTTTCCTCCGTTTTTAATCTCCGCAGTATCTGTGACTTTCCAACATACTATTGCATGACTATGTAAGTTTGTGACAGTTTTTCTTCACTCTGGTGCAACTCCCATGAGAATACAACCTGAGGGTTTATCGGAGTATCAGTCCCTAAATGGCGGAACAGCACTGTGTGCTGGGCGTTCAGTACTTAGTGGGTTAGCATTCTTTTTGCTGTGAACGTCCAAGGAGTAGTTGCGGCTTGCCTGTTTCCTCGTGTGGACCGTTCCGTTCAGGAATCCAGTCCTCAGAGGAGCGCCGCCATCTGTGTGGTCAGAGTATGGAGGGAGACTGCTGCCCCTCGGCCTCCACCCTGGACTGGCCCCGCCGAGGGCCTTTGCGGGGCAAGCCGAGCTGGTGGGAGGAGGAGGATTGTGGGGTCGGGCGGAAGGGCTGGGGGTGGAGGGCAGCAGGCCTGGGGGTAGATGGTTTGTGTTGAGGGCACAGGGTGGGTGTGCGGGGCTCCAGCGGGCGCAGCTGGACGCTTCCATGGGCAGTGAGTAGACTGCAGGACAGCGTGGGAAGCTGCGGGTCCGGAGCGAGTGCGACTTGGAGGGGAAGAAAACCACAGTGGCTTCCGACATAAAAGGGAGTTGGCTGGGAGAAGGTGAGGTCCCAAAGAATGTCGGGGAATTAGGACGTGGGCGTGGTCCTGCAGGACCCCAGGGGGTGGCCTGCCAGCTATCGTTGAATCAGGCGAGAGCCCTTGGGACCGTGACTTGTCACCTCAAGTTGGTGCGTGCCCAGGTCTATCCTGGGCTCGGAAGTGAAGCTGGAGATGGCGCTTCGGGACGGTGTACCCCCATACCCACAAGAAAGCCAGTGTCTGCCAGTCTGCTTCAGTGCTGTACGCCATTTTGCCTTTTTACAGTAAACTTAGTGTTGGGTGTATTTGCGCGTTTTGTGGGAACGAGTTTGTGGCTCCAGAGAAGTCTGTCCCGAGCGGCAGATCCTTCCGGACGCTTGGGCCTTTGCAGGTAGCACTCGGCTTGGCCGCCAGCCTCTGCAGCAGGCCTCCCAGCTTCGGCTCTGTCGGAAGCGCTGGCAGTGACCTGTGCTGTTGGGCGCCTGCGCTGTGGCCGGGGTGACTGAGGCGCAGTGGGAGTTACCTGCTTACAAGTGCTGGTCCCTGCAAAGCTTCCATTAAGAAAACTTAATCTTGAGAAAGGAAAAGCGTATTGGTCTTCATATGGATTTATTGCTGCTTTATTTATCTGCTAATGAATTTTGTAGGTAACTTTTTTTTTTTAAGATTTATTTTTATCGGGAAGTCAGGTATACAGAGAGGAGAGACAGAGAGGAACGTTTTCCATCCGATGATTCACTCCCCAAGCGACCACAACAGCCGGAGCTGAGCCGATCCAGAGCCAGGAGCCGGGAGCTTCTTCTGGGTTTCCCACATGGGTACAGGTCCCAAGGCTTTGGACTGTCCTCGAATGCTTCTGCTTTCCCAGGCCATGAGCAGGGAGCTGGATGGGAAGTGGGGCCGCTGGGGTTAGAACCAGTGCCCACATGGGATCCTGGCGTGCGCAAGGTGAGGACTTTAGCTCCTGGGCTACGGGGCAGGGCTCTGTAGATAACATTTTTTAAAGAGTCTTCCAGCCAGATTTCAAGTACCCCTTGAACTGTTTGAGAATGAGTGGCAGGTGCAGGGTGGCCCGCACCTCAGGGTTAGAAGGAGTTTTTGGTTTGAAACTTTGTAGCTGTTGCAGTCAGAAAGTTAGCTATTTAGTGGCAGGTGTCCGTCTGCTTGCCTGTTTCCACAGTAATTTATTTTGTAACAGAAGGATTCTGTGTTGCCTTTAGATGTAATATCCTTTAAATACCGGAACAAACCCTTGAACTCACCATCATAACCTTTATAGTTTTTAAAGACTGAAGGTTGGTGAAGTTGCCTTTATGATGGGAACTGTGTTTTCGCCTGTTTCCATACTCTTCCTTTAGGGACAGAATCAACGTCTCAGTCCTGGCCCTGAGCAAGCAGACTGGCCCACTTGGTCACCACCTCGGTTTATCTTCTGGTGGGGGAAGGGAGCTTTTGTTTTGGGGCCAGGTGGTAGAAATTACTGCCCATCAGGAGTAAGATTTTTCCTTCTGTCCTGGGTGATTCAGAGCCCCCTCGCTGAGAGGGTCGGTAAAAGACCCCCATTTCACCCTGCCCTACCTTGGAGCCCCCTCCTGTCACTGAGAGGAGTGCCTCTCTCTTTCCCAAATAAATTAGACTGTACAAACTAAACAACAACAAAAAAAAAAGGTTGAAGTTTGGGCCTGGTGCGATACCCTAGTGGCTAAATCCTTGTCTTGCACGCACCGGAATCCCATAAAGATGCTGGTTCGTGTTCTGGCTGCACCACTTCCCATCCAGCTCCCTGACTGTGGCCTGGGAAAGTAGTTGAGGACGGCCCAATGCCTTGGGCTTCTGCACCCACATGGGAGATCTGGAAGAGGCTCCTGGCTCCTGGCTTGGGATCGGCACAGCTCTGGCAGAGTGAGCCAGCGGTTGGAAGATCTTTCTCTTGCTCTCTCTTCCTCTCTCTTTCTCTAAATTTGCCTTTCCAATAAAAGTAAATAATCAGGAACAGCAAGAGCAGCAACAGCTGTTTAACGACAGCTGTCGGTAGGTTGTGTTGGAACGTCTCCCCTTGGGTTCTTCGTGCTCGAGTTTCCAAGGATGCGGTGGCCCTCGTGTCTCGTCAGTGGCATGCAGGTCGTACAGGTCACCGTGTTTCTGCTGCCAGATACCTGGATCACCTGGGCGGATTTGTTCTGAGTTTTTCTGTGACCCCAATTGCCCAAGCTGAGCTAGTCTGAAGCGAGGAGCCTGGAGGTTCCTCTGGGTCTCCCACACTGGTGCAGGGTCCCAAGTCCCAAGTCGAGGCCATCCTCGACTGCTTTCCTAGGCCACAAGCAGGGAGCTAGCTGGATGGGAAGTGGAGCAGATGGGCTATGAATTGGTGCCCCTAAGGGATCCTGGTGCATGCAAGGCAAGGAGTTTGGCCACTAGGCTACTGTGCCTATTCTTTAGCCAACTTGCCATGTGTTGTGTGTTGGATTGTCTGAGTCCAGGCCAGGGCGAGTCAGGGCGGCTCTTGCTGCTCCTGCAGCCAGGTTTTACTCTGACTGGAGCGTCCATTGGCCATCAGTGTGTCTTCAGGTTGAGCGCCGCCCTGTTGGTCACTTGCCCGTGGTACTCTGGCTGGTCCTGTGCTGGGGTCCACTGCTGACGCCACGTGTGTCAGATCCAACTGAGTGCTGAGGACCTACTGCGGGCTCCCTTCATGTCCTCCAGGGACGTTCTCACTGACCTGTGCGCTCATTGTCCCAGGCAGAATAGCAGCATACAGCTCTTTTTCTTTCTTTCTTTCTTTCTTTTTTTTTTTTTTTGTTTCACTTTTGTTTTAAAGATTATTTATTTGAAAGGCAGAGTTAGAGAGAGAGACAGAGAGAGTGAGAGCAAGTGTGAGCTCAGGCGTCCACTGGTCACTCCCCAGCTGGCCTGGGCGGGCCAGGCTGAAGCCAGGAGGTGTCCCACGTGGGTGCAGGCCTATGGGCTGTTCCTGGGCATATTGCGGTGGCTGGATTGAGAGTAGAGCAGCTGGGTCTCAGAACTGCAGTTGCGGGCAGCACTCGCTGGAAGATTATTACAACAGAAATCTTAGTGAAAAATAATGGAAAATAACTTTCTGATTTAAGCCTGTTGAGACTAATTTTCCCCTTTCTTTCTATCCTTAAGTTTGAGACCCACTTTTAAGATTGTTTTTATTGTCATTTTGGCAGTAAGGTAAAACAGTCATTCAGCCTGTTTTATGCAGAGGTTTTTAAAAATTTATTTATTTTTATTGGAAAGACAGATATGCAGAGAGCAGGAGAGGCAGAGAGGAACATCTGCTATCTGATGATTCACTCCCCAAGCGGCTGCAATGGCTGGAGCTAAGCCGATTTGAAGCCGGGAGCCAGGAGCTTCTTCCAGGTCTCCCACGTGGGTGCAGGGTCCCAAGGCTTTGGGCCGTCCTCGACTGCTTTCCCGGGCCACATGCAGGGAGCTGGATGGGAAGCGGGGCTGCTGGGATTAGAACCGGCGCCCATATGGGATCCTGGCACGTACAAGGCAAGGACTTTAGCCACTGTGCTATCGCGCGGGGGGGGGGGGGGGGGGCCCTGTATGCACATATTTAAATGTCAGCTCTGGCTTAGAATTCTGATGTACTCACCGATTGTCACTTTGGTTTTAGATGTCTGTGTCCTCGCCTGTTTTGGTTGTTAAATAGCTGGAGCATTGCTGTGTCCGTCCTCTCTTGCGAGCTTTGCGTAGAGTGCATGTTCTGCTGTACTCTTGGGTCACTGGGCGTGAGCTCCCCGAACCGTTCTCCAGGTGTGTCGGGTCTGGGGACATGCTGGTGTCATGAGGGTGTGCCCCAGGTGTGTCGGGTCTGCCCTGTCTGAGCTGGGCGTGCGGCATGGCCAGTGTCATCTTGACCTAATCCTGCCAGTCTGTCTTCTCACTACGTTTTCATGTTCTCCTGTCTTGCCCCCTTGCTGCTGCAGCGTTAGCCTCAAGTCACACAGTGTAAGCCTCACAAACCACTTTCACGTTAGACTGGAGAGAGGCAGGCTATTCTTTGGTAATTCTTTGATCTGTACAAAGCACAGTGTCAACCATAGCGTGGACTTGACGTTTGTGTCATTTCCCCTTCGTTTTTGTTGCTCAGCATTTGCTCCTTTCGGTCTCAGGGACCCCTGCCTGTGTGTGCTGTTGGGCGCTGAGCCTTGAAGGCGTGCTCCTGTCCTGGTGCTCCCCGCCTCCGCCTGCTTCACTGCGTTTGTCCCAGGCAGGCTCCGTGGTGTGCTCACAGAGGCCGCTGTGTCGCGTAGCCAGAGTGGCACGTAGGTGATCCTTTGGAGATGCAGAGCAAAGTTACATGTCTAGATGGCTCCGCAGGAAAAACGTTCCTGTAAGCCAGTCATCTAATGGCGAGTGTGCACGTGGCAGAGAGGCCACCGAGCCACAGGCTGTCATCACCTGGGGGCTTCTGTGGTAAGAGCTGGGTGCGTGTCGTGCCTGGGGGCGGGGAGTGCATCCGTGAGGAGTTCCCGTGCGTTGCTTGGCGGTGGAGCCGCTGCAGCTCTGGTTGTTGCAGGAGGACTGAAAAATATAGTTGAAAAGCAGATTTTACAGAGGGAGAGAAAGACAGGAAGAAGGTCTTCTGCTGGCTTACTTCCCACATAGCTGCAGCATCAAGAGTTGGGCCAGGCTGAACCAGGAACCAGGGCTATCTTCTGGGTTCTCGCATGTCAGTGCAGGGTCCCCAGGCTTTGGGCCGTCCTCCACTGCTCTCCCAGACCACAGGAGCTTGTCCGGCCAGGTCGCCCCGCCCTAGCCACGCGTGGGCCTCTTGCGCTGTTCAGTTGGGTGCAAGCTCAAGTACAAACACCAGATCTCACAAGGACACTGTGGGGCACTTCATGTAGTAAGTTGTGCTGATGACGTAAGATGGTAGTACTGTGGACATCGGATTAATGAGGCAACTAAGCCAAGTTTGTGGCTTTTAAAATGGTTTCAATTGTTAGGAAATCTTAAATTGCGTATGTGACTTACATATGATTTTGATTGTGTTTCTGTCGGACAGTGGTAGGGATTCTGAATTACCATCTCATTACAGTTGGTGCTTCCGCACTGAGTGTAGCAGCCCTTGTTGCTTCTGTTTAAGTTATTTTATTCTTTTGATAACAGGTTGGTTGTAGTATTTTGTATCAAGGTCACCTTTAGGAAATTCCACCATCACTTGATCTGTAAAATCCTCATCGCCACTAGGCTGTTGTGCTAGGCCCAGGGTGCACATTTTTATCTAGAATGTTCTGTGGAGCCACTGTTGCAGTGGTTTTTCCTGTTTGTTGTGGGGAGGTAGTCTGGTGGCATAGGCTCCCTTGGACAAACTCCTTGCACTGAACGGTCCTGGAAACCCATTCATTAGACAGAGCTAATTTAGGCGAGTGCGACGTGGAGCTGTAAGGGTTAAGTGAGATTTCTGACTAGTTAGCCAGCAGTGGTGGGAAACAGTATGAAAGCACGAGGCCTCGCGGAGGGCCCTGGTAGGGTTTCTGTAGGGTCACATTTAGGGGCTGGTGTGCCACTCGGTGTTAGCTCGCTGCTTGCTAAGTCAGCGTGCCGAACTGTGGTGCTGGTTGGATTCCTGGCTGACGCCGTTGGGAAGGCAGCAGAAGGTGGCCTAGGGGCCTGGGCTCCTGCCGCGCACGGGGAGTCTAGGGTGGTGGGCTTGGCTGTCGGTGAGCCTGTCTGGGGGCGTCTCTGCCTTTCCCTCGGTCATCCTGGCTTTCAGATACACACCCACGCACATGCACACACACGGACACATGCACATACCTACACACGTACAATGTGCATACGTACACACATGTGCACACATGCACATACGATACGTACACAGTACAGTGTGTGTACACACATGCACACACGTACATATGTACACACAGTACAGTGTGCATACGTACATGTGCACACACATGCACACACATGCAATATGCACATATGTACATACGTATATATGCACACATGTACACACAGTAGAATGCACACACATGCACATATGTACACACGTATTTATGCACACACGCACATATGTACACACAGTCCAATGCACACACGTACGTACGCACACATATGTACGCACGTATATACGCACACACGTACACATGCACATACACACGTAAATATGCACATATGTACACAGTACAACACACGTACATAGATATGTACATACGTACACATGTACAGCATACATATACACACATATGTACACACGTATAATGTACATACATACACACGCACACACATGCATACATACAGAAATTACATTTAGGAGAGAATTCCCATATCGGTGCCTGATGCTAATAGAGGTGAGAACACACACACTCTGTTATGTAACAGTAAAATTACATTCATCTCAGTTAATTTAGCAGAATGAATTTGTGTCTAAGAAATTTGGATTTATATGCATAGCTGGAGTAAAAAGTGGATGGCTTGTTTGCTATGCGGAATGATTACTTTTTAAATCAGTTTTATTATAGAAACTTGTCTCCATTTGTAAGGAATCCGTATGACAGTGTGGCTTTCCTAAGGAACCAGTCAGAGGAACATTTAGTGTTTGTGCAAAAATAGCAGACTTCGTTGTAGTTGAAGCTATTTAATGTAAGATCTAAAAATCTTGTTTAAACAGAATAAAATTTCAGAAATAATGTTCTCAGCATTGTCACTTTTTTCCTGTTGTAGGTGGACTCTGTGCCCTGTCGTCTGTAATAGTGCTTACATGTGTCATTGGTTTATAGTGATTCCTCTCCGAAATCTCTGTTGGAATCGAATCCTTCCTGGAACTGCCTTAACAGGTGGGCTCTCTGGAGGAGGCGGTCACGCGCAGGGCTATGCCCTCGTGGGTGGGTGGACATGGTCAGGTGCAGGGCTGTGCCCTTGTGGGTGGGTGGGCGCTCTGGAGGAGGCGGTCACGCGCAGGGCTATGCCCTCGTGGGTGGGTGGGCTCTCTGGAGGAGGTGGTGACTCTGACTCTGGCTCTTCCTTATTTTGTAGCTCTTTCTAGGATGTAAATAAATCCTAAGATGATATCCATCACTCCCACATTTCCCTGTGCTGTCTTGATAGTTATAGCTTGCCTGACGCAGAAAAGGCCCGACCAGTGTTTCTGTCCCTGTAACTTTGGCCTGTCAAGGATGTCATGTGAGTGTAGTTTGTGATCTGTAACCTTTTGAGAGTGTTTTATTTTACCCAGTGTAACACATTTTTGTATGTTTTTAAGATTTTTTTTTTGTTGTTGTTGTAGGGGGGAAGGCAGATTCTAATGAGAGAAGGAGAGACAGACAGATCCTCCATGCACTATTCATTCCTCAAATGGCTGCAGCAGTTGCAGCTGAGCCGATCCAAAGCCAGCAGCCAGGAGCTTCTGGATCTCCCACACGGGTGCAGGGTCCCAAGGCTTTGGGCTGTCTTCTGCTTTCCCAGGCCACAAGCAGGGAGCTGGACAAGAAGTGGAGCAGCTAGGATGTGAGCTGGCACCCATATGGGATCCTGGCACATGCCAGGTGAGGATTAAGTCACTAGGCTACTATGCCAGGCCCTATGTTTTCTTTCTTCTTTTTTTAATTTTAAAGATTTATTTTTATTTGAAAAGCAGAATTTAAGAGGTAAGAAAAGAATTGATCTTCCATCAGCTGTGTTCACTTCCCAGATGGCCACAGTGGCCAATGCTGGGCTGGTCCAAAGCCAGGAACCGGGAGCCTCTTCTGGGTTACCCACGAGCAGGGCCTGAGCACTTGATCTACTTTATTAGCAGGCATTGGAATCCAAGTTGAGCAGCTTGGGCTCACACTGGCACCCGTTTGGGATGTTGGCACTGTGGGTGGAAGCCTAGCGGCATCGCCCACAGCACTGGTCCTAGGATGACGCTGAGGGTCACACAGGCTGTTGACCGGAATACTAGTTCAGTCCTTTTCATTGCTGCATGGTTGAATGTACCATAGCTTATTTTGATGAAGTTCAGTATATAAATTGGTGATTTTTTATTACTCTCTTTGGTTTTGTGATGCCAAGCTCAGTGAATTGGGAAATGGTAATTTTCCATTTTGTGGAAGAATTGTGTTGGTTTGGTTTTATTTCATAAGCATTAGTAGAATTCCCTAGGGAAGTTATCTGGGCTTGGAGGTATCTTTGACTCCAAATTCAGTTTTTAAAAAGTAATTCTAGGGCTGTTCAGATTACTTAATCTGTCAGTCTTGCCGAGATTTAAATTTTATTGATTGTTTCCAAGAATGAACTTTTGATGTCATCGATTTTCTGTTTTTCTCCTTTGAATTATATTAATTTCTTGGGCTGGCACGTTAGCCTAGTGGCTAAAGTCCTCACCTTGCATGCCTGGGATCCCATCTGGATGCCAGTTCATGTCCCGGCAGCTACACTTCCCATCCAGTTCCCTGCTTGTGGCCTGGGAAAGCAGTGGAGGACGGCCCAAAACCTTGGGACCCTGCACCTGCGTGGGAGACCCGGAAGAGGTTCCTGGCTTCTGGCTATGGATCGGCTCAGCTCCAGCCATGCGGTCACTTGGGGAGTGAGTCGTAGGACGGAAGAGCTTCCTCCCTGTCTCTCCTCTCTGTAAATCTGACTTTCCGATAAAGATAAATAAATCTTACAAAAAGAGTTGTTTTGATTTCTGGTATCTGTTTTCCTTGCTCATGTCTGCCTCATCTTTTTTTCTAGCTGTTTAAGGTAGTCGGTTAGGTTATTTTTCTAACCTTTTGTTTTGAATGTCAGCGGTTTTGTACGGCGCTTTTTTGCTTTTTGGGTTATCGGTATGTCTAGACTAGGTTGCTGTTTTTTGTTCATTCCATATTTGTTCCTGTTTTAGCCTTTTTCCTTGAGTTTTGAACACCTTTTGCTCTTCCATCTTGATTTGTTGTGCCCCTGATTAATTTTTAAGGTTACTTCTGTGGGTATTATAAAATTACATACTTTTCAGTCTGCTTAGAATTGGTTTTTAATTTTTGTTTGTTTGTTTGTTTGAAAGAGTTGTAGAAAGGGAGCAGAGAGAGAAAGTTCTGGTGTGTGCTGGTTCACCCCAGATGGGCCCTGTGCCTGGAGCAGGCAAGGCTGGACCAGGAGCCGAACCCTTCCAGGACTTGCGAGCAAGTGGTAGGGGCTTCAGGGGCTGGGCCATCTCCCGCTGCTTTCCCGAGGCTGTTAGCAGGGACAGGACAGGGAGAGGGGCAGTGGGGTCGGCGAACCAGTGTCCTGAAGTGTGTGTGATGCTCCGTCCAGAACTGCAGGCGATGGCTTTAACCACTGTGCCACACTGCCAGCAAGTGTTTATCACTCGGAAGAAATCTTAGCCATATATTCCTCTGCCCTATCCCTGTGGTGTGCGCTGTTTTCTTTCTTTTTTTAAAGATCGACTTATTTTTATTTGAAAGTCAGATTTACAGAGAGGAGGGACAGAAAGATCTTGTATCCACTGGCTGTCTCCCCAAGTGGCTGCAACGGCCGGAGCTGATCTGAAGCCAGGAACCTCTTCCAGGTCTCCCACGTGGCTTTAGGTCGTCCTTGACTGCTTTCTCATGCTACAAGCAGGCAACTGGAAAGGAAGTGGCACAGCCAGGATACGAACTGGCTCCCATATAGGCTCCTGGCACACAGAAGCAAGGGGTTTAGGTACTAGGCCACAGCATCGGGCCCTGTGTGCTGTTTTTTTTTAAAGGTTGGCTCATTCATTTGAGATGCAGGCTGAGCGACAAAGATGTTGCATGGTCTGATGTCCCCCAGCCTGGACCTCAGTCCAGGTCTTCCACATGGGTGGCAGCTACCCACCCACGAGCCACTGTTGCACCCAGGACATGCATGAAACGGGAGCCGGGCCAGGTATCATAGCCAAGCACTCTGATGGTTGTGACATGGTCCTCTTAACGGTAGGCAGATTCACGTCTCTTCTGTGGTCCAGTAAGTGAAAACTGTCCTTGGTGCAGGTGCATGTCTTGGTACGTGGCTAGGTTGTCCTTCCCTTCTTGGTCTTGTGTTACCTCAGCGTAGATTGGAAGTGCTGTCAGCTGGTAGTGTTAATGTTTGCTTTCGTTGCCAGACACGCTTTATTTCAAGATCAGAATAGTTAATCACGTTCACCGACATCATTTACATTTCTCTCATTCTGGTGTTCTTGTTCTTGAAGTGTGTGTGTGTGTGTGCGCGTGTGTGTAGCTACTCCAAAGAGTTGGGAAATTGAGAATGTCCTTGAGTTCACACTACTAAAGCTGATGGACAAATCTATTTTTTTGCCCTTTGGCTTGTGGGTTCTGGTGAGAAGCCCCCGGCGTGGGAATCATGAGCCCTTCTCTCTGTTAGGAGAGTAGTGGTGTTGTGTTGTTTATTTCTGGCAGCTTTATCTGGACTTCCTGTGATGGTGAGCTGGCTGGCCGCACTGCATTGGAGGGAGGGTCCAGCCTGCGTCTGCTCCTCTTCCACTGCACTCAGCTACCCCTGCTTGGCCTCCCGAGAGGAATTTGAGCGTTGCAGAATTGCCTTATAGATTTCTGTGGATCCAGTCATTGTTGTTTCCTGTTTCGTGTCTTTTTGTTTAGACTTGGTAGTTTCTGCTCATTGGTTTTGACCTATGTGCACTTGTTTTGCAGGCTTGCTGTTTTGTTTTTGTTCCATTGAGTCTATGGACTATGAGTGTAGTGTATTTTTAAACCTCAGTTGCTGTACTTTCTCGATTCTGAAATTTGCATTTGGTGGTTCTTTAAGTGTCTTCTGTTTCTTGGCCTAGATTTTAGCTTCCCATTGCTCACAGGATATTTGCTTTTCCTTCTTGGATAGAAATCACTCCCACTCCTTAGGTACGTCATTGCACATAGCTCAGGAGGACTTGGCGCCTCCAACATCCTGCGCTTTGCTCTGTTGATCCCTTCGATGGTGAAGTTGTGCAGATCTGAAGCCAGGAACCAGGAGCTACTTCCAGGTCTCCCACGCAGGTGCAGGGTCCCAAGGCTTTGGGCCGTTTTCGACTGCTTTCCCAGGCCACAGGCAGGGAGCAGGAAGGGAAGTGGAACAACTGGGACATGAACCAGCTCTCATGGGATGCCAGTTCTTGCAAAGACTTTAGCCACTAGGCTCCTGTCCTGGGCCCAAAACAATTTTCATGAATTCAGATTTTAAATGATAGCTTTAAAAAACTTGTTCTGTTTTCAAGTTGGTGGGTTCTGTACCTGAGCCTTCTGGCTCGCCTTTCACTTTGAAGATGGCTGTTCCTGGCTCACTTCGTCCTGCAGGGACGGCTTGTTTAAGTGGACGCGGAGCGTGGTGTGAGAGAGCAAGGCACTCACAGGCCTTGTGTTGGCAGTCGCCTCCTCTCGCAGCCTGTGTCCGAATTTTGGAGACTTTCTGAACCATCACTTGACATGAAATGATATGAGCTCATTTCATTATGAGACTTCTAGGCACGATGGCCCGTTTCTGTCTTGATTTTTGGTTTATTGGTAAACAGTAATTTAAAGTGTTACTTGTTCATAGTGAGTGCTGCTTGCACTACAGGCTGTTTACTGAAGGTAGCTTCAGAGTAGAGTTGACTGGGAAAAATTCCCAGCAATAATACTGTTCCAGTGGTGAACAAGGAATCATTCCGTGAGAGCAAAGAGTGTTTGCAAGTTATCTGCCTTGTGTCATGTTTAACTGATTGTGGTTGGTTGGGGTGAGACTTGAGCACAGCTTTGGTGACTCCAGGCAGCACTTGCTGCGACGGACCGGCTCAGTTGGTGATTTCTCACACAGGCTTCTACCGGAGGTGGCGTGACAATTTGCGATTGCCTGGCTTTGTCCTGGATCCACTCTGGGTTCTAGTTTTCTGCTAGTGCGCCTCCTGGGGGCTGACAGGTTCTGGTTCAAGCGCCTGACCCCTGCCACCCGTGTTAGAGCAGGCATTGAGTTTCTGGCTCCTGGCTTCAGCCTGCCCTGGCTCTGGATCTTGCGTGTATTTGGGAGTGAACCAGCAGAAGAACGCCTCTTTCTTCATGTTCATCTTAAAATTGTAAACCACAGAAGCAAATAAGCAAGCTGGCAGCTGGATTTCGAGCTCTGCTCCGTGGTGGTGAGCGAGAGCCCTCCTAGGCATCAGGAAGGCGAGCAGCCGTGTTGATCTCTGAGAGTCTGCTGATGGTAAGACTGGCCTGGGGATGGAACAGGCTGCCTTCGTGTTAGTGGCTGCAGAAGGCTCTGCTTGCCTAATTCTGGTGCCCGAGTTGTTAGTTGTTGAGGTACATCACTCAGAATGTGTAATGAATACCTGTTTCATTTTTGAAAACTTATTTGTATTTGAAAGGCCGATTTACAGAGAGTAGACAGAGATCTTCCATTGCTGGTTCACTGCCCAAGTGGCCACAGCTGTCAGAGCTGGGCCTGTCTGAAGGTAGGGGCAGGGAGGTTCTTCTGGGTCTCCCCGGGAGTGCAGAGGCCTGAGGCCTTGGGCCATCCTCTGCTACTTTTCCAGGCCATCAGCAAGGAGCTGGGTCAGAAGTGAAGCAGCTGGGGCTCAAACTGACATCCATATGGAGTGCTGGCACTGCAGGCGGAGGAGTAGCGTGCTATGCCACTACAAGCCCCTGAGTGAATGCTCTCTTTTTAAAATAGAAATTTAATTTCTAGAAGATTGAATTTGAGGCTTCTTTTTTTCAGCCTTGGACCTCTTTGAGGGAGGTCCTTGGGATTTCTGTGGGTTTTCTGTGGAATATGCCATGTGAATCCGCGTGGACTCGAGCACCTTCATGATGTGTGGCTGTTCTGGGCTGAGCTGTGCCCGGCCTGGGGGCAGCTCTACTTCGTCCCAGCATCCTTGTCTTGCACCCTGGCTCCGTGTGTGAGAGTTGAGAGACGAAAGGCCCTTCTTCATTTGTACCTGGAGTCTGATTGTATTTTTTGACATGTGAGTGAGGATACTGACCGATTTAGTTATTCAGAAATGTTAATTTGACCTTTTTTTCAGCCTTTTGCCTTTGACTGTTGTCTAAGAAAAGCCAAGTGGGTGAGTGATCGCATTCCCATTTCTCTTGTCTTCCTAGCAGTAGTCATCACCAAACCGTGTGCTCTTACGTGCTGCCGTAGCTGGGTTTTTAGATAGTCCTGTTGGGCGTTGGGGTTTGGAGTATGAGCAGGGCTGTGTGAACTTGTACAAATAATGGCCAGGTGAAATCGGGGAGGAGTTGTGCAGTGAACTGGAAAGGCGGATGGATGCGGGAGGAGGCAGCCCATGGGAGCCGGGCTGAGCCGGGCCGAGCCGGGCCTGGGCAGTCTTTGTCCTGGAGACTTCGGCCTTGAGGTGCCTCAGTGGTTGCTATAGTGGAAGAGACATTCTTACATTCCCAGGTGGAACTTGGAGCAATTGTTTGCATGTATCAACTAATCTTAAATCCATTTTATTTTCAGTCTGGAATTTCACAATTGTACTGCACCTATATGAGGAAGATGGGATCCCATGTGGGCGCTGGTTTGTGTCCCGGTGGTTCCACTTCCCATCCAGCTCCCTGCCTGTGGCCTGGGAAAGCAGCCTTGGGATCCTGCACCCACATGGGAGACCCGGAAGAGGCTCCTGTCTCCTGACTTTGAATCGGTGCAGCTTCAGCTGTTGGGCCACTTGGGGAGTGAATCAGTGGATGGAAGATCTTCCTTCTGTCTCTCCCCTTCTCTGTATATCTGCCTTTCTACTAAAAAAATCTGAAAAGAAAAAAAGAAAGTAGTGTTTGACATATATACAACTCATGTGGAGGACTTATAAGTAAAACTGGAAAGTAGTTTAGGTGGATCGTGGCTCAATGATTATGGAACCGTCACAGCAGTGATGCAGAAGTGGGCTCCATCTCCCTGGCCTGTAGCCGCAGGGAGGGGCGCCTTCCCAACCACACAAGAAACTGCTGTGCACACTGCAGCTCTGTGTGATAGTGCTGCCTTTCTGTTTCCTGAAATTTAGAGCAGAGCTGGCGCTTGGAGCCCTGGAACTTGCAGTTGGATACAGGAGCCCTGGCAGGGCAGTGTGCAGATGTTGGTAAAATACAGGCTCTGGCTCACTGGGTGGGTAGTAGTGTGTGGGCATATCCTGTGCTGGTTTGGTCTCAGGTGGTAGCGAGTATCTGGATTGATGTGTTTTTCTAGCAGTCCATTTTGTCGGCTTGCCCGTGTACGCTGCCGCTGTTCCTGTGCTGGCTCGGAGGTCTCCTGCACTCTGGCCTCTTAGACCCCTCCACGATCTGTCCACTTAGCACAGCACACGTCCGGTCTGGGTGCTTCCCGGAACAAGGCACTGCCGTGCCATTATGCAGCAGTCTTGTTGCTGGCCTGACTACACTCAGAACCTGCGAGTGGCTGAGCTCCGAGCACCCGCAGGCCACACTGCCCTCTGCTGTCCTCTGGACTTTGCCTTCAGCCGTGGCGTGCTGCTGTGCACATTCCTCTGGTGACTCGCTGCCGGTTCCCAGGCCGCCCTAGCAAGCTTGTGACTCGCCGGTGACTTCACGGTGCCCTTGTTTCCACTGTGTTTCTCCCTACCGGGGGCTTCTGTCCTGTCCAGTGCTGTACTGAAGGAATTGCCTAGTGCTTGCCTACCTGTAGCATTAAATAAAGCCTTGACTTAAAAAAAAAATCCTCAAAAAGTTGTTGGGCTTTTGCTTCAGTAATTGATAGGTTATTCTACCTGCCTTCAGAATGGTCCATCGCATTGAGGATAGCTGATAATGTTCGCTTGAAGCTGTCTGTCCCTTCAGGCCAAACCTTTCCATTTGACTTTGCTGTTCATGATATGGTTTCCAAGGCTGTCACTTTTATCAATACATTGTTTGTCTTTAAGAAAAATTGCAGCAGACTAAACCAAATATTAGTGTCTCGGCTGAGAAGGGAAGTCTGCTTCTTGTTTTGCCAGTCTGTTTCTGCAGGCATGATGATTGAATTAAATGTTTCAGGGACGATTGGCACTGACTCATTTTTGGATTTAGTTATTGAAGCCTTAAATTATTCTTCAGGTGTTACTAAGTTTCTTCTGACTTTGCTCTAAGTTTTTAAAAAAATTTATTTATTGTTTAGAGAGAACATATAATAATTGGTCTTACTTCACTGAGCATAATGGTCTGTAGTTGGGACCACCTAGTTGCAGATGGTATAATTTCGTTCTTTGTAACGGCTGAGTAATATTCCATGGAGTAGATGTGCCACAGTTTCTTTAACCACTCCTCGTTGGGCAGGCCTCTGGATTGTTTCCACGTCTTTGCTGTTGTAGATTGTGCTGCTGCTAATACAGGATCACAGATCCCCTTCTCAGACACGGTTTTCCTCCCGTTGAGCATATTCCTAGGCGCAGGATAGCTGGGTCATAATGGCAGGTTTTCTGCAGTTCTCTAAGCACTCTCCATACTGATTGCACTTTGCTGTGCTTCCTGAATTTGTTCACCAAAGCTTAGAAATTCTTTAGCTCTTTGAATTCCTGCCTTTCTAGTTCACTTCCTGGCAGGTTCAGCAGCGCAGGTCTGCTAGTCCATTCCTACTCTAATGGCACGCCAGTCATCAGAGAAAATACTTGTGATGTCTTTCTCTCTCCAGAGACTCTTTGGGGTCAGCGTTGGAGAGCTGTGACTCGTGTGTGTGGCTTGCACTGCTCTCTCTGTCCGCTACCCTGCACTGACATCTTGCAGGCGAAGCGCATGGCTTATATCCATGTCTGTCTTTTTTCATA
Organism: Ochotona curzoniae; assembly: GCF_017591425.1. NCBI lineage: Eukaryota > Metazoa > Chordata > Mammalia > Lagomorpha > Ochotonidae > Ochotona > Ochotona curzoniae. Next base: position 7,679,453 of record NW_024465654.1, on the reverse strand, counting down.
ATCGCACACTTTTGCTTCTCCTTGTTCCAGTCAGATTGGTCTAGCCAAATGGTATTTAATATTCCTGCATCTATGATCTCATTTCCGATGTGCAGGCTGTAGCTGTGTCTGCCACATGGTTTGCCTTTTGTTGTTGTTAATTAATACTTGTATAAGGCTGCATCTGTGCTGTGGCCCAGCAGGCTCATCCTCCGCCTCCTGCTCCAGCATCCCATAAGGGTACTAGTTCATGTCCTGGCTGCTTCACTTCTCATCCAGCTCCTAGATTATGACCTGGGAAAGCAGCAGAGGGTGGTTCCAGTGCTTGGGCTCTTGTACCTACGGGGAAGACCTGGGGGAAGCTCCAGGCTCCTGGCTTCAGATCGGCTCAGCTCCAGCTGTTGCAGGCATTAGCGGAGTGAACTGGCAGATGGAGGATCTGTCTCTCCTTTTCTTGGTGTAAATCTACCTTTCAAAAAAAAAAATCAATAAATGTTAAAAAAAAAATGACTGAGGGGCCCGGCACCGTGGGCTAGTGGCTGAAGTCCTCGCCTTGAATGCGCTGGGATCCCATATGGGCGCCGGTTCTAATCCCGGCGGCCCCTCTTCCCATCCAGCTCCCTGCCTGTGGCCTGGGAAAGCAGTCGAGGACGGCCCAAAGCTTTGAACCCAGCACCCACATGGGAGGCCTGGAAGAAGTTCCTGGCTCCTGGCTTCAGATCGGCACAGCACCAGCTGCTGAGGTCATTTGGGGAGTGATCATCAGATGGAGGATCTTGGATCTTTCTCTTTGTCTCTCCTCCTCTCTGTATATCTGCCTTTCCAATAAAAATAAATAAATGTTTTTTAAAAATGACTTCTTTATAAAAAGCAGTTGTAAGGCTTTTCCGTAAGCTGGTGCACTTGGCGCCGGCGGTGAATGTGGGGCTCCGGGTTATCCGCAAACCGCCTGCCTTCTGTTGTCCACTCTGGTTTCCTGCAGTCTGAGAGGTTTTTCTAATTTTTATGGTTTGGGGAGGAGGCGATGATAAACAGTCTCTGATGATTTATCTTGTAGGAAACTGGAGCCCGAGGAGAACTGAAGAGGGACGCGGCCTACGTCCTCAGTGCGGGAGAGCAGGACGGGGCAGACATGGAAGGTAGTGTTCACACCTGACCTTTGCTGTTTCCAGAATGCTTGCTTCCTAGGGAAGCTGTGTAGGAAGTGGACCTGTCTTTTTTTCCTTCGTGCCTTGTCTGATTTTTGATCAACAGGTTTTTGCTTTGTTGAGCTATTTCATTAACATTTTGATGTCCTCCTTTTGTCGTCTTAATGAAAGGTAAGTGCTGATGCTTTTCCTCGAAAAAGAGAAGAAGCCTTGACTCTAGCTGTTGTTGCCCTTGCCTCAGTTTACCTGCAGGCTGTGTTCATTTGTTAACACTCTCTGCTTGGGTTTGTTTTTTCCCCATTCCTTTTATTCTTCCTAAAAAAAATATTAAAAATTGTAAGTGAAGTGTTTTGGTGATGAATTCTAAGTTTTCTTCTCTAACCCTTCTCAGACCTGTTCAGAGATACCTTATTGAGGGTGCTACCCTGGGTTGTAAGTTTCTCTGTTAACACTTTGAAGATATTATTTAGTAGATTGCTGTTTTATTTCTTCCTGTCTAGAAACTGCTCCCTGGTTCAGCCGTCAGTTTCTTGAACAGGCTGTGCACCCTCCCTGCCCTTCCCCTTTTCCTAGTTCCTGTGTTTGGTGCGGAGTACTTGGACCCTGCGGTCTCTAGACTTGGGTTATGTTTACTCCCCGGTTTAGCATGTGTTTTATGTCCTTTGACTTATGGATTCGTGTTCTTAAACCACACTCAGTCATTCCTCTCTCCTGGTTCTTCGCCGCTTCCTCCCAGACCCTCGGCCCCCAGGCCAGCCAGCTTACATCTGCCGGCTTCCATCTCCTGGAATCGCCACGATTTGCTCAAATTTGTGTTTTGGCTTACAGATCCTCACTGCCCTGTGGTGCGGGAGCCAGTGAGCTTGTGATTGGCTGCCTGTTCCTCTCAGGCACCGTTCAGTGGAGAGGTTAGGCTGCAAGCATTGGCTCTGCCAGGTGCCGAGAGCTCTGACACTGTCTCCTCCTCGGGGTTTGTGTTTGCTTTCCGAACTCGGGCTGAGCACATCCAGCTGCCTGTTCTCAGGCCAGGACCTGCGGCTCCTGCTCACAGTGCAGCTGCGCCTTCGTTTGCATTTTCCCTGAGTTGCTGGTGACTTGGTGATGGACACGTGTAGGGGTGTTGGGTGTTGGCATTCCTGCAGATTCTGACAAGAGCTGATGCCATCTGTTCGTTTTAGATGTGCCTTAAGCTAACAATTCCATTTTAGGAATTTGTTGCATGGATTTATTTCTAAAGGTGTGAAATAACAGAAAATGTTGCCTGGTAGTATTGTCATAGCCAAGGTTGAAAACAAGTGAGTGCCAATCAAGTGACTGAGAAGAAGAGAGACACGCCAGTGTGTTCTGCTCTAGCGCCACGTGAAGGAGAAAATGTTAAAGAATTTGACGATTTGCTTTCTGTGCAGTGAAACGTCTGGAAGAAGCAGAAAAAGGTTGACCATTGCTACTTGAGTAGGACTGAATGAATAGGGGTCAGTTTGGACAATTTGTCACTGTACACTTTTTTTGCTTTACATTTTGAGCCATATGAGTTTTACTTTAAATTAAATAAATGAAAAGTGCATGTTACTACCTCATTAAAAAATGTAGGAGATGTGCTGTTGGGGCAGTTGGTGTGTCTGAGATGCTTTGATTCGCAGTGGGTGGTGGTTCAGACACGAGTGCCACGGCGCGGGCACCCTGAGTGGGGTTTCACTCTGCAGCCTAGGAGGCCTACATGGGCTCTTCTCCTTCCAGGTGAAGGGAGTGGTGAGGACACTGCTGCCACCCGCCTGTGGCACGATGAGTCTGGAAGATGTCCAATATGTCTCGGTTGCCTGTCGGAGAAGGAGGTTGGCTTTCCGGAAAGCTGCAGTCATGTCTTCTGTGTGAGCTGTATTCTGAAATGGGCAGAGGTATGTAGCAAGCGCAGCGAGTACTGTATTGCGCTCTCGGCGTGACTTCATTCACCGTGTGAAGTCAGAGTTGACACTGCCTTTGTAGATTACTGCACAGGTCAACGTATTTCCCCCCGACTTTGGACAGGTTTTCCTGTATTATTCAAATGCTATGAGATTATTTCCTTCTCATTTTCTGTCACTGAGCATTTTATTCTCTTTCAATAAATTTTAAATGCTTACCATTTTTTTTGGAAGAAATCTTCCAAAAAATCTTCATAAGGCAGATTAGGCAGGGAAGGAGAGCACACGAGCCCTTCTTTCTACTAGTTTGCTCGCCAAATGGTGACAGCGGCTGAGCTGATCCAAAGTCAGAGGCCAAAGACTCCATCCTCTGCTGCTCCCAGGTCATGATCAGGGAGCCTGGTCTGAAGTGGAGCAGCCGGGACTCGAACTGGATGAGCTTTTTAGGCCACTGCACTGGTCCCCAAAACAACGAGAGCGTGAAGAGATTCTTGACAGATGGCAACTAAGAAACAGTGTGCGGTGTTGAGCCACTCATGGGTATTAATTCATAACCCTCATTATATAAATTATTAGTGAAGAACAATGTGTTAATATTAATCATGATATGTTTCCCAAGTAAGTATTTTGGCAGTGTGTGTTAGTTAAGGAGATCTTCCTGCCAGCTATTTCCGGCTTGTTCAATGTTCCTGGGACACTGAAATGGCTCATTGCGTAATTGGGTCTCTGGAGCGGGCACGCTTGACCTGTACTCTCAGGAAGCGTTGGAGGGTGGCCTAGCTTCTGTATGGCCTGGCTGGATTTCGGCAGCAGGGAGGAAAAGAATGGTTTCTGCTTAGTGTGGCTGTGGACGTGGAGAGAATGAAGGGTAGCTAAAAACATTTTGGGGAAAGGTGTTTTCCATTTTGCTGAATTCATGTGATAGGCTAATTTCTGTGCATTTACAGGAGCATTGATTAATGGAATAAGCATTTTTTTCTGATGCCCCAATTAAGTAATTCCTCTGGTTTGAATTTAGTGTGCCTTCGTTTTAATTTTGTGTTTAAAAGGGGATTTTTGGTGGATGGGATTTAGTACTTTTCATAATCTCTTCAGCGAGCACATAATTACGAACTTTAGTGACATTGTCTAAGAAAGTTAGAATGTGTAAAACTTAGTTTTCTGTTCTTCCTTACAACTTCCAGTACGTCTTTCACACCACCAGAAGCTTTTTCATCAAATCCATGTTTCTGTGGGGTATTTAGAAGTGGGATTTGCTGTACAATTTTGTTGGAATGAGATCTCTTTTCTCAAGATTGCAAGTGGTGATAGTGGTAAGGCGGGGTGGGGAGGACTGACTAAGCAAAATACTTCATCGAGACTGGAAGAATACGCAGGCCCGTGTGAATGCGTTCAGGACAAGGATGATTGATTACTGCATCACTGTGTACAAGTGATAAATGAATACTGATTGACATTCCGGCTTTAAACTAAACTTCCAGATTGACTTTTATTGTTATGATGAAAATTAGCAATTATGACGAATTACATAATTCAAAACAGATGGCTTGGGCCTCTCCACCCACATGGGATAGCCAGATGAAGCTCCTGACTCCTGGTGTTGGCTGGCTCTGCCCTGGCCATCACGGCCATTGGCCATTCAGGGTGTGAAGCAGTGGTTGAAGGCCTTTTCTGAGATTCTTTCAGATACATAACTGTAGGAGGACATTGTGACCTTAGAAGGTCAGCGAGCACAGGATTACAGTTGATTGGCTAATATTTGCATGAGAACAACTGAGTGGGTATCTTTTGTATACCTGATTGGATATCATTTGTATAAGAACAGTTGAATGGACAGTATGTGTGCGAGAACACTTGGTGGAATATACAAGACAAAAGGAGTTCCAGACAAAAGCATAGCAACTGTTACTGGGTTTTGTCCACAAGCTCAATAATTCCTCCCTTATCCCATATGACCCTCAGTGTATAAAGTCAAATGCCATCAGTCAGGGTCCACGCGTGTTATTATCGGCTCTGTGCACCAAGTCCATCGCTGTGGGACAGTGACATATAAATATCTTAAAAATAATTTTTAAAACTTGACCCCTAAAGTGCTATTTATGTTCACTTTGAGTATATGAGTAGAAATCAATATGAGACTTACAGTAGCTAGAAAAATAGTAAGGAATGTGCCTAGTGGAGCTTTCTAAATTTCTGTGTCTTTCAGAAATGTGCTGTGCTGTGGAGAGGTATCCCAGGTTCATTAAAGCTGTGGTGAAGGACGTGCATCCAGGCTGAGCTTTATGGCACAGCGGGTTAAGCTGACACTAGGGATGCCTGCTGGTTCTGGTCGTGTCTCCTCTTCTTCCCTCTGGCTTTCTGCTGCTGCGCCCAGCAAGGCGGCACTCCTGGAGTTCCCGCCCCAGCCCTGGCTGTCGTGCACGTGTAGGGAATGTGCCTCTCTCGCTAATTGCACACTCTCTCCTCTACCAGCATGTCTTTTGCATATGTATGTATTTTAAAGATCTACTTATTTTTACTAGAAATGCAGATTCATGGAGAGGAAGAGACACAGAGAGATAGACACTCCCTGAGTGGCTGCAGTGGCCAGAGTTCAGCTGATCTGAACCAGGAAGCTCTTCCGTGTCTCTCATGTGGGTGCAGCCATTGAATAAATTTTGCTTTGTGTGAAACCAGATTTTTTTTTTTAATTAATTTATTTTTATTACAAAGTCAGATATACAGAGAGGAGGAGAGGCAGAGAGGAAGATCTTCCGACTGATGATTCACTTCCCAAGTGAGCGCAGTGGCTGGAGCTGAGCCAATTCCACGCCAGGAGCTTCTTCCAGGTCTCCACGTGGGTGCAGGGTCCCAAAGCTTTGGGCCATCCTCGACTGCCTTCCCAGGCCACAAGCAGGGAACTGGATGGGAAGTGGAGCTAAAAAATTAAGGTTATGGTTTTTGTCTTGCTCTATTTCATATTCCTGAGCCATTGACACATATGTTTCCAAAATGAAAGTTAGTTTCAAGCTCTAAAATTTTGGTTCTGTGATTATTTAAGTAAGGAATAAATAACAATTCTTGTAGCCTCCTCGTTATTTTTATTAATGGTAACCGTCACACAGTTAGGGTATTGAGTTCTTTGAACTAGAATTATCATTGTGGTGTCTTCCTATAAAGGTATGGGATCCTGGTGCATGTAAAGTGAGGATTTAGACACTAGGGCCCAACTAAAATATTTTTCATGACCTCCCCTCATATCCATGTCTGTCTTCCTAGGTTTGTGTCTGCAAATCTTGATGAGTGTGACAGTCCAGAAAGGCAGAGGTCACATTGCTCTCTTGAGGAATAACATAGTTTACCTATATTCTATTATCTTTGGAATGAAGTTGAAATCCTGATTTTGTTTGTTTGTTTGTTTGTTAAGATTTATTTATTTTTATTTGAAAGACAGAGAGAGGAGGACACAGAGGGATCATCCATCTGGTGGCCCACTTCTAACGGCGACAGCTGCCAGAGCTGGGCCTTCTGAAGCCAGGAACCTGCAGCTTCCTCCAGGTCCCCTATGTGGGCTGTTTCTTCCTGCTTTCCCTGGCACACTAGCAAGGTGCTGGATCAGAAGTAGAGTAGCTGGGACTCAAACTGGCGTGCATACAGGAGCCAGCACTGCAGGCGAAGGTCGTGTTTGCTGTAAGCGGTGCTGGCCCCCTGCTTGGTTATACCCACCCTCAACCCCACATGCTTTTTTTTTGTGTGTGTCCTTATTTGTTGATACCACTCTGGCTACCTGACCACTGTAGTGGTCTTATATTATTTAAATAATAAAGAAAATTTACAAAATTTAATGATGTTGTCAGACAAAATTATGTGGGTGCACATGCTCGTGAGATTTTCCTTACTTTTTTGTTTAATCGAAAGTCACAGTTACGAAGATTTATGTGAGAGAAAAAAGGTGTCCCCTTTGCTGGTTCAATCCCCAGAGCTGGCACAGACTGAGGCTGGGAGCTTCTTCTTGGTCTCCTACCTGGGTGCAGGGCCTAAGGACTTGGGCCGTCCTCTGTCCTTTCCCAGGCCACAGGCAGGGAGCTGGATCACAAGTGGAGCAGCCAGGACTCGAACCAGAGTTCCTATGGGATGTTGGCACCACAGGTGGTGGATTAGTTTGCTGTGCCACCTTGCAGTCCTACATGTAAGTTTGGAAAGTACAGGAAAGCAGTTGCATCAAGTTCAAGTTGACGTCATAATGGAATCCTTCATAAATAAAGAACATTTAGAATTCAATTTGAAAAGAAAAACCAGCAGTATAATAAAATGTTAGGCAAAGAGCATGAATAGATAGTTTATAAAAAAGGATTTTGGCTAGCCCTTAAAAACATGAAAATATATTCAATCTCACATAAAAGGAAGTGTAATCAAACCTGTATGGTAAAGCATGATGATCATGATAGACCAGCTCTTTTTATATGAATCCAACTAAGACATGTAATTGAGAAAAACGCAGAGTACAGTGTATCATGTGAATTTATTCTGTGAAGACTTACGTTTCTCTTGTCTGCAAAAACAACACTGAGAAACTGACGTCAGGGCAGAGTCCTTCTGTAGATTCCTGCTGGTACAGGTGCCTGTTCAGAATGACTCATTTGGGGAAAGACTGTGTCACAGGATGGTAAGTCTGCAAGGATGTTGCCAGCTGGCTGTCGGAGAGCTGAGGGTGCCCGCCCAGGCGTGGTCACTCCAGGGGATGCCAGCTGGCTGTCGGAGAGCTGAGGGTGCCCGTCCAGGCGTGGTCACACCAGGGATGCCAGCTGGCCGTCGGAGAGCTGTGGTTGATGCTTCCAGGGCAGTGTGTGCTCCCTGGTTCTGGATTCAGTGGCGCTCTTCTCATCACTGTGTCTGCCAATATCTAGCATGCTGGACATCTTAGTAATGTAGTTTAATCTTGATATTTTATAAAGAAACAGTAATAAAGATACAATTTATCATTCATTCTTTCAGACTCTGGCTTCGTGTCCTATTGACCGAAAACCGTTTCAGGCGGTGTTGAAGTTCAGCACATCGGAAGGCTGCGTTAAGGTGAGCCAGGGGCTGCTTGGCAGCACTATGTCAAGTGAGTTCGGAGGTTGTACTTGGCAGGGACCTGCTCTGCCCGACTCGCTGGATGATGAGACCAGATTGAGGCTGAGGCTCAGCCTTCGTGGCCAGTCATGAAGGTCTCTGAGGATGTTCCAATAAGGCTTTGGTCTGTTGTTAATTTCTGCTTAAGTTTTTATCTTAGTGTGAAGATTTCTGCGTTTTATAAATGTTTAATAATGACACAGCACTTTGAACACATTTTTTAATTTAAAAAATAGAATATTAGATCCAAAGACATCTTCCCAAAATTATTTTTTTGTGAAAGATAGTATAATTTGGAGATTAGTCAATGAAATTAAGTGTAAAATAGTACCTTTATTCTTTTTTTTTTAAAGATTTATTTTTGTTATTTTTTTTATTGGAAAGGCAGAGAGGAAGACAGAGAGGAAGATATACAGAGAGGAAGATATACAGAGAGGAGAGACAGAGAGGAAGATCTTCCGACCAATGATTCACTCCCCAAGTGAGCGCAACGGCTGAAGTTGTGCCAATCCGAAGCCAGGAGCCTCTTCCGGGTCTCCCACGCGGGTGCAGGGTCCCAAAGCTTTGGGCCGTCCTCCACTGCTTTCCCGGGCCACAGGCAGGGAGCTGGAAGGGAAGCGTGGCTACGGGGATAGAACCGGCGCCCATATGGGATCCCGGGCGTGCAAGGCGAGGACCTTAACCACTGCGCCACCGTGCCAGGCCCCTACCTTTATTCTTAAATATTAATTACCTCATTGATGTTGCCTTTTATGTATGATTAGTATGAGTAATTGATATTAATTGTTGATTTAGAAGGAAACAAAGCAAATAGGTGTGTTATTTCTGAGTTAATAATAAATATAGAATAAAGAGGAGTGGTGCTTGAGTAGAGTGAGTGAAGAAGGAGTTTCTTGAGCTGTTACAGATAGCTGCTTCCTGGCTGGAAAGTTGCTGAAAATGAGGATCACAGCACATACTTGAGTGTGACTCCGTTAGCAGGAAAGCGCGCCGTTTCCACAGGAGGCAGGAAAGACGTACAAGCAGCGCATGTTCGTGAAACGTTGTTTTCTAGGTATTTATAGCTTATTTGGGTATATTTTTACCAGTTGAGTTTTGATATAAGCTACAAAGGAGATTGCAGCTCATCCACAATGAGTCACATCTGAAGGTTTGTTGTTGTGGATGTGCAACTCTTACCTGTCAGTTCATTACCTGTTACCTGTCAGTTCATTTCCCACATTACCGACAAAGTTAAGTTCCCAAGTAAAATCGCTATCTCACACATCTCCTTCATAGGCGCTGTTTGCTCTGTGACTCGTGAACGAGCTGTTGGCTCCAGCATCATTGCATTGGGGTCCTAACACTGCGCCAGCTTCACACCCTGCTCTGCTTCTCTGCTTGCACTGGCCCTGAGTGCATTTTAACTTGGTATTCTCTTCTCTGTCTAGAACATTCTTTCACTTAGATTCCCTGTCATTGTTGAAGGTAACTCCTAAATCATGTACTTGCTAACACCTGTGACACCTTAGGTGAGTTAATTTCCCAGTGCCATGTGTGTGTAATTCATTTGTGCTCATATCTGTTGTGAGCATTTAATCTCTGTACAGCCTCCTCTTTGTTTCATTTCCCCAGAGCTTAGCACACTAAGCCTGTGCCTTGAAATGGCATGCTGAGGGCCCGGCGACATGGCCTAGTATCTAAAGTCCTTGCCTTGAACGCGCTGGGATCCCATATGGATGCCAGTTCTAATCCCAGCAGCTCCACTTCCCATCCAGCTCCCTGCCTGTGGCCTGGGAAAGCAGTCGAGAATGGCTCAAAGCCTTGGGACCCTGCACCCATGTGGGAGACCTGGAGGAGGTTCCTGGCTCCTGGCTTTGGATTAACACAGAACTGGCCATTGCAGTCACTTGGGGAGTGAATCATTGGACGGAAGATCTTCCTCTCTGTCTCTCCTCTTCTCTGTATATCTGACTTTGCAATAAAAATAAATAATTTTTTTTTTTTTTTTTTTTTTTTTACTATTTTACTTAGGATTCCCCCCCAAACTCCCAACCCCAACAGGTTTTCTCCAAGATGCTACAGTAGTATAGTCCTTCCTAAGGAATCATAATTCCGTCAGTCTCTTATTTAAGTGTGCCCCAACATTGCTGATACAGTGTTAGATAGTCCAGTGTCCCATTGTCCAAACATGTCCAACGGTTTCATTGGGAGTCTGTCTTTTGTTTGGAATGCATGTTGCATTGTACCCCCACATCTGGATATGGTAGACCCTAGTCCTCCATCACTATATATTTCCATAATTGAGAAGCCATGAAACAAGGTCAACAACTGGTAGAGTTAGAATAGCCACATTAACAAATTACAGCACCATGAAAAAACACACCACTGAGTAACCAACACATGGGTGACTAAAAGGAAACACAAAAGTCTCTTGGGAAAAATGTCACTGTGCTATCCATGAACCAGTGATGAATTTGAGAAGAGAAAAGAAAGTACTTGGAATAAATGAAACTGAAATAAAAAAACATCATAACACATGGGATGCAGCCAAAACAACAAAACAAAACAAAAAAAACCAACCAGTATGGATTGGGTTATTGAAGTTACACTTTCCATGATGGTTTCCTTATATTAGACAGAACATATGAAGTTTGTTCTTTTGTGATTGACTCATTTCACTGAGCAAAATGGTCTCTAGTTGGGACCACCTAGCTGTAAACAGCATAATTTCATCCTTCTTAATAGCTGAATAATGTTCCATGGAGTAGATGTACCACAGTTTCTTTAACCATGCTTCTTTGGAAGCACATCTGGTTTGTTTCCATGTCTTTGCTATTGTAGATTGTGCTGCTGCAAATATAGGATTACAGATCCCCTTCTCCTATGCAGATTTCACTTCTGGGTATATTCCTAGGAGCGGGATAGCTGGGTCATATGGCAGGTTTATTTGCAATTCTCCAAGCACTCTCCATACCGATTTCCACAGTGGCTGTACTAACCTACACTCCTACCAGCAGTGAAGGAGGGTGCCTTTCTCCCCACTTCCACACCAGCAGGTGGTGTTAGCAGAGTTCTGAATGTAGGCCAGTCTCACTGGAGTTAGGTGGTACCTCAAGGTGGTTTCATTTGTAACTCTCTGATGGCTAGGGAGCCTGAGCATCTTCTCATATGCCTGTTAGCCGTTCGAATGTGTTCTTTGAAAAATGTCTGTTCATTTCCTTTGCTCATTTTTTCATAGGGGTGTGTGTGTGTGTGTGTCCCCCTGGGTTTCTGAAGCTCTTTGTAAATCCTGGATATTAGTCCCCTATCACTTGTGTAGTGTGCAAACATTTTCTCCCGTTCTGTTGGTTGCTTCTTCACTTCAGTTATTTCTTTTCCTGTGCGCAAGCTTTTTAGTTTGATGTAGTCCTATTGGTTGATTTTGGCTTTGATTGCTTTTGCTTTTGGCGTCTTTTCTAAGAAGTCATTCCCTGTTCCTCTATCTTGGAGAGTGCTTCCTATGTTTTCCTTTCATGGTTTGATGGTTTCTGGGTGTGGATGTAGGTCTTTGATCCATTTAGAGCTGATTTTTGTATACTGTGACAGGTGGAGGTCTTGCTTCTTTATTCTGCAAGCTGCTATCCAATTGTCCCAACAGCATTTGTTGAATAGACTAGGCTTTTTGCCTGCATTATTTTCAGTTTTCTTGTCAAAGATTAGTTGAGTATACATGTGAGGGCTTCCTTCTGGTGTTTCTGTTCTGTTCCACTGATCTTCTCTGTTTCTGTGCCAGTTCAGACTGTTTTGATGCCCACTGCTCTGTAGTGTGTTTTGAGGTCTGAGATTGTGACTCCTCCAGCTTGATTTTTATTTTTCAGGATAGCTTTGGCTATTCATGGTCTTTTGTGCTTCCAAATTAACTTTTGTATCATCTTTTCTATTTCTGAGAGGAATGTTGTTGGGATTTTGATTGTGATTGCGTTGAATCTGTATATTGGTTTTGGTAATATGGTCATTTTGGTGTTGATCCTGCCAATCCCGGAACATGGTAAGTTTCTCCATTTTTCAAGGTCTTCTTCCATTTCCTTTTTAAATGTGTAATAGTTTTTGTTGTAGAGGTCTTCCACATATTTAGTTAGCTTAATTCCTAGGTAGTTTAGATTGCTCTCCTCTATTTTAAAGGGGACTGTACTTACAATTTCTTTGTCGCCCATGGAATTATTTGTGTATACTAGTGCCATCGACTTGTGTTCATTAATTTTGTATCCTGCTACTCTGCCAACGTCTCTTATGAGTTCCAGTAGTGTCTTGATTGAGTCTTTTGACTTTCCTATGTAGAGAATCATGTCATCTGCAAATAGAGATAATTTCAGTTCCTTGTTTGCAATTTGGATTTTTTTAATTGCTTCTTCTTGCCTAATAGCTCTGGCAAGGACTTCCAATACTATATTTAAGAGTAGTGGTGACAGTGGACATCCCTGCCTAGTTCCAGATTTTAGTGGGAAGGCTTTCACTCTTTCTCCATTTAGTATGATGCTGCATTGGATTTTTTTATAAATTGCTTTGATTGTGTTGTAGAATGTTCTTTCTGTGTCTATCTTGCTTAGGGTTTTCAGCATGAAGTGGTGTTAGATTTTGTCAGATGCCTTCTCTGCATCTATTGAGATGATCATACGGTTTTTATTTTTCATTTTATTCATGTGATGTATCACATTTATTGATCTGCAGATGTTGCACCATCCCTGCATAGCTGGGATGAATCCCACCTGGTCCAGGTGAATGATCTGCCTGATGTACTGTTGGATCCTGTTGGCTAGTATTTTATTGAGGATCTTTGCATCTATGTTCATCAAGGATATCGGTCTGTAATTCTCTTTTTCTGTTGTGTCTCTATCTGGCTTTGGTATTAAGGTGATATTAGCTTCATAGAAAGATTTTGGAAGGATTACCTCTCTTTCTGTTGTTTAGAAAGGCTTGTGGAGGATTGGTAAGTTCCTCTTGAAACGTTTGGTAGAATTCACCAGTGAAGTCATCTGGTCCAGGACTTTTCTTTGTTGGGAGGGCGTTAATTACTTTTGATTACTGATTCCATCTCAGTGTGTGTTATAGATCTATTTAGGCTAAAGTCCTCGCTTTGAACACGCCAGGATCCATATGGGTGCCGGTTCTAATCCTGGCAGCCCCACTTCCCATCCAGCTCCCTGCTTGTGGCCTGAGAAAGCAGTCAAGGACGGCCCAAAGCCTTGGGACCCTCATCCTCGTGGGAGACCTGGAGAAGTTCCAGGCTCCTGGCTTTGGATCAGTGCAGCACTGGCCATTGTGGTCCCTTGGGGGGTGAATCATCAGATGGAAAGATCTTCCTCTCTGTATATCTGACTTTGCAGTAAAAATAAATAAATCTAAAAAAGCGGAATGCTGAGTGCTTGGATGAGTTAGCACATGTGCTTTGATTATACTTTTTATTTTATGTAACTTCTTTTGATGGTTCAAAGGAGAATTGAAGATTCATGTGGTTTAATTATGCTTCTAAATAGGTGATTTTGTTTTTTTTCGTAGATTCAGGTAAAAAAACAGCGGAGAGAAACAAAAGACAAGAAAAATGAAGGCTTTTTAAAGGAACAGCTTTCCTGTTATGAAAGTTGTGAAAGTTCTATAAGGTTAGTGCTTATCTTTACAAGTGAGACTCAGCATTAGTTATCAGATCCCGACCAGCACACAAGGTGAGTGCCCCAGTCCCCAGCACACAGGAGTGTCCTGAGAAGAACATGCAGGTATGGCTTACATGTATTCAGTTGCTTCTTTGAAAGAAATTGGAAATTTAGGGAAGGATCAACTGAAATCTCAGATTATACTGGGAGTGCTATTCTGTCTTTGCTAAAATGAATTTTTCCTCCAATGATTTTTCCTTATGTGATCCAAAGTTTCTGAATTGTTAAATGCCCGCCCCCCTTCTGTCTCCCCTGCACAAGGCAGTGACAGGTAGTGACAAGGTGACTGGTGCTCTCAGACCCCGCCTGAAGGAGCGGTGATGGGAAGCATGGCAGTGGGATGTAGCCGAGGGTTCTTCCAGGAGTCCCAGCGGAAGCTCCTCGCCCTTCCCGGCTTGCTTGGGTTGCCACAGGCACTGATGTTTAAAAACTTTGCTGTGTAGTTTCTGATGTTAAAATCCCCACTTTAACACATTTCTCCAGAAATACAGGGCTTCTTCATACTTTTGTTTAATAGATATTTAGCATACTGTTTTGAACTAAATGGAATATAGGTAGTGTACTGGAAATTGATGTTAGTACTTAACTTAATATACTTAAAATGTGTCTTTTTTGATCTGTAATGTTTTAGGGCTAGCTACCATAGGTCTCCATTCTCCCAGCTACTTGCTTTTAAAGATAGGCTTGGAGAGTTGTCCAGTTTGATCTGCCCTCCTTCCTCTGCCGTGGGGCTAGACATCCTCTACTGGCCTCAGTGAGCTGTCATGTCGCCCATGTGGCATCTAGGCATGCCGTCCACTGCACTGACTTCAGCAGCCTAGGAGGCCCAGTTCACTCACATGCACAAGGTTAGACCAAAGATCCTGTGATATCCCCTGTGGTTTGAGTTCTGCATCCAGTGGTCCAGTTGATGGTGGAGTACCCAGAAAACCTTACCTGAGGTGACCCCACCTGCCTCCTGTGTATACCAGCCAGTACGAGGTCCATTCCAGTGCATCACCCATATCAGTCAACACACACTGCTGGTTGCAGTTGCCGGGTTATTTCTGTCCACAGCCCCATCTCAGTTGCAAACGGTGATGCTGTGTCCCAGCCCCCCTGTCCACTACACACTTGGTCCTCAGGCACACCATAGTTAGGGTGACCCCCATGAACCTCCACCAAGCCATCTCCAGCCTTGGCTCCTGCCCATGACAGTATGTGCAACAGACTCGTTGGATCTGTCCACATCCCGTTTGGCTCTTGTACACATCAATGGGTGCTGCCACCTAGCTCAGTCCAGGTAACCCCATTACCCAGACCACACCTATGCTGGCAGGTGTTGCCACTTTTCCAGCCAGGTGCACCCCCATCCCTGGTTCTCCTGCTCACCAATGGGAGCTGCAGCTTATTAGAAGGGTGCCCACTCCCAGCCCAGGATTTTGCACTTTCCAGATGGTTCTGCAGTCTAGCTTGACAGGACTTCCCATTGCTGCCGTTTGCCAGTTAAAGTTGTGGCAGAGCCCAGCCAGCCTGCCCTTACTCTGGCTCTGGATGCACCCGTAAATATAGTCGGTTAGTCTAGCTTGGCTCTCCCCCTAACCCAGTCCATATTAGGCCAGTGGGTGTTGTAGGCCAGCCTGGCCTGGTTTGCCCTCAGCCCTCAGTCCCAATTCTCTTGGCCCTTCCGCTCACACTCCCCCCCCCCCCCCCGATACTCCCGCCCTGAGAGGTCTTGTATGTATTGGTGGGAGCTGCGGGCAGTCTGGCATAGCCTGTCTCACCTTGGCATTTAGCAGTGGGTCCTGTAGTCTAGTCTAGGCCAGCCAGCCCCCAGTCTGGCCCCAATGTGAACTGACCGGTGTTGGCAGCCCAAGCCAGCCTGTCCTGCACCCTGCCCTGGTTGCTCTGACCCAGCCTGGCATAGCCCATTCACTGTCTTGGCCTTTGCCATCAGATGCTGCAGCCTGCCCTGGCCTGGGCTGACACATGTCTCAACTCGCGCTGGTGGGTGTGCAGTTTAGCCCAATTGCTAGCATTGGACCAGGCCACAGTCAGGAAGAACTAGGAATTCCATGGGGGCTCCCAATTGAGTGACAGGAATCCAAGCATTTCAGCCATTATCCGCTGCTTCCCAGGCGCAAACACGGGAAGCTGGGTTGGAAGTGGAGTGTCTGGGACTAAATGCTGCACTTTGATTTGAGTTGTGCACGTCACAGGTGGCCTAACCATTGTGACCCAACCCCCACCGCTCTTGGGAGGATTTTCTGATGTCCCTTTTAGAAACAGTAGTAGCTGTTTAGTTGCTTTTCTTTGTTTCCTTCCTTCCTTTCTTCTGCTTTTTCCCCCCCTTCTTTTTTTTTTTTAAAGATTTATTTTTAAATTTTTTGTTGGGAAAGCAGATATACAGAGAGAAGGAGATGCAGAGAGAAAGATCTTCTAGTGGCTAGTTCACTCCCCAAGTGATTGCAACAGCTGAAGTTGAACCAGTCTGAAGCCAGGAGCCTCCCACGTGACTGTGGGGTGTCAAGGCGTTGGGCCATCCTCTATTGTTTTCCCAGGCCACAAAGCAGAAAGCTGGATGGGAAGCAGGGCAGTTGGGATATAAACTGGTGCACATGTGGGATCCAGGCAGATGCAAAGGGAGGATTTAGCCACTAGGCTACCGTTCCAGGCCCCAGCAGCTCTTTTGCTGTTTCTTCTGGGCTCAGTACTGACCTGGCAGCCACACTCAGCAATGCTTAAACACTCGGATTTGGGCCAGCTGCTTGGGACACCTTCAGCCCGTGTTAGAGTTCCTTTGGCATCCTGGTCTGCCTGTCTGCCAGTGCATTTGGGAAACAGCAGATGGCCAGTGCCTGGTGCTGACCACAAGAGACCAGAAGGGTTTCCTGAGTGGTGCCTTCAGCCTGGTTGCGATAGCCATTTCAGAACTGAACCTGCAGGTGGGAGACTTCTCTTTGTCTCCCTCTTTGCCACTCTGCCTTAATATAACAAAAAGGTTAAAAGAGATGCAGAGTTTTAAGAAATATTCAATAAAAGAAGGCAAAGAAAGCAGAATTGGTAGATATCAGGAAAAAAAAGTAAAGATAGGTAATTGTTCATAGACCAAGGTGGTAAAACTCATGTTAAATTCTGGCTGACATTCTAATGTCTGCTGGGAGCTTGTGGAAGTGTTAATTAGACCATTGACCATGCTTTCAGGATAGTTAATAAAATGCATGTGTATAAGATACTGTTTGGATGGATAAGTAATCTAAAGCCAGTGAACAAAATTAACATTTTCTCTTAATATCAATTTTTTTTGATGTTTACAGGGGAGGAATCTCTGGAAAGGAAGGTGTCCTGACTGCAGGAGATCATGGCTTGAGTGTGACACACGGTAAGGGTCTTTTTGCTCGTGTTTCCACCTTTTCCTGGTTTTGAGTTGAGTGGTTGCACCAGAGCTTCAGTAGTGACACGCTGGCTTGCAGAATAGTAGAGCACAGAACGTGGTGGAGAGTCCTGGGCAGTGTTTATTTGTGTCTAAACTTGAGTTTCCTGGGATCATTTGCTGTTGCTCAGCTGGGTGGAAGGTGTGTGTGTTTCTGGGAGTGGAGTGGCATTCTCCCAGTTGGCGTGCTTGGTGTTTGGCACCCTGACTGTTGCTGACCTCCCACTCAGTATGAGCACCCGGAGGAGGAGCTGCAGTGCCTCTAGGCCAGTGGCTTGTAGCAAGGGAAATCTGTAGCAACACGACATTAACCTCAAAATTCTAGGAGCTAGTAGTGGTTTGACCCTAGAACTGCACTTCTGAGTGGAAACTTTGTTTGCAAATGAAGTGCTTCTGACGTACTCCACCAGCAGATAAATCCCTCTGTGAGCCCAGGTATGGTTTGTGGCGAGGCCTGGGCAGAAGCCCCTGCGTCTGCTGAGGCTGCGCTTGGTTCTCGGCTGAGCAGCACTTTCCTTAGAGCTGTTGGTTAGCCGGGAGGTGAGTGTCTGAGGTCCAGGCCAGCTTAGAGGACTTTAGGGGTAGATAAACTAGTGGTTAGCTAGTGAACTAGAAAAGAGTCATGCATTTACTGTATTTAAAAGTAAATACCTTTTTTATGCATGTTGAACATCAGATTGGGTTTGTTGGTTGCTTCTTCGGATTGGTACTAACAAGATCTGGGCTTTGAGTCACAAATTATTAAGTGTAAATTACCTTTGATAGTTTTCTGTTACATTGGAATTGAATTAAATATCATTTTGTTTTGATCTCTGTACTGAAATAATTAAAAGAATGTTCCTTTTGTTAACAATTCTGGACGCAGACGGCCTTTGTTCTCACTCTGTGCTGACTGGTCACCCTTTCCTGCTGAGAGCCTCTGCTTGGGGATTCGCCATCTGATACAGGATCCTGGGAAGACAGATTTACAGAGAGATCCTTCATGCACTGGTTCAACTCCCAAGTGGTGCAAAGGCTGGAGCTGAGCCGAGCTGAAGTGAGGATCTTCTTCCAGGTCTCCCACATGGGTGCAGCGTCCCAAGGCTTTGGGCCGTCCGCGACTGCTTTCTCAGGCCACAAGCAGGGAGCTTCGTGGGAAGTGGAGCAGCTGGGACTTGAACTGGTGTCCATGTGGGATCCTTGGCGCTTGAAGAGAGAGGACTAGTTAATTGTGCCATTGTGCTGGGCCCATGACTGACTGTTGTGGTAGATAAAATTCTATTATAAATTTTCTGTAGAGAAGGTTGGCGTAATCTCATTTATTAATATGAGTTTACCACCACAGTGGTTTTTTAATTCTGTATCTCTGTTCTGGTCTTGATTTTAGAAAGTAAAGCAGCAGATTAGTAGAGGCCATTTCTAAGAATGTATGATTCTTTCTGAGTTGAGGTTTTCTTTTACTTAGAAAAATAAATGACATCTGAAGCCACGTTAAGACATTCTACAGGATGCCTTAAGCCAATTTAAGATTGGATAGCTGGGGCCCGGTGCAGTGGCCTAGTGGCTAAAGTCCTCACCTTGAATGTGTCAGGATCCCATGTGGCCACCGGTTCTAATCCTGGCAGCCCCTCTTCCCATCCAGCTCTCTGCTTGCAGCCTGGGAAAATAATCGAGGACAGCTCATAACCTTGGGACCCTGCACCTGTGTGGGAGACCCAGGAGTGGCTCCTGACTCCTGGCTCTGGATTGACTCAGCTCCAGCCATTGTGGTTGCTTGGGGAGTGAATCAGTGGATGGAAGATCTTCCCCTCTGTCTTTCCTCTCTGTATATCTGACTTCCCAATAAAAATAAATAAATCTTTAAAAAGAGTGACTGAATAGCTAAGTTAAACTTTTCTAATTAAAAGGTTAACATTGTGTAAGGCCTGTCTGCTTAAGCTGCTTGCAGTCCTCTGTGCCTGTGGGTCTGAAAGGACTCCGAGAAATCCCTCCGCGCGTGGAACAGCCCAGTGAGCTGACAGTGTGAAGAAAAACAGCCCCTCAGTCCTGAACTTCTCCCGAGGTCACGGTGTCTCCTAGGAAAAGCTGGACGGTGTTGATGATAATTTATGTGGATTTCTGTGTGCTTTTGGTGACAAGGTGGCTAAAGGTCAAGCAGAATGGCAGAAAATGTTAACTAGAATTTGAGACTTCCAGTGTCTGGGTGCTACAGTCCCTCATCCTCCTCCATGGCAGACTCGCCCTTTCGTTGTAGTTTAGGTATAACAAGATAAGATGGGAGACTTTCACAGTGTGTAGGTGCAGATCCCACTCTGAGATGCAGCTGTGTGCGTGCTCGGTCCCAGCTGGGAACGGTGTTGCTGGCAGGTAACCAGGTCCTTCTGTGTTTGTGCAGGAGCCTCTCCACACGGTGACGCAGGAGCCAAGAAGCCTGTGCGGGCAAAGGTGAGTGAGGTTTCCAGTACCTGACTGGGTGCCTCGGCGTTTCACAGTGCCGCGTGACTCTCGGGCGCATGCTCTGGAGGCGTTTCCTTGGCTCTCTCTTTAATTGTGTCTTGCTTTGCTAGCTGCGACGAACAGGTCAGTGTGGAAGTTTCCGGAATTGTGTCTCCGGTGTCTTCTCTTGGGATGGTCGCATTGCAGAGGCTCCTCTTACCCACCTGGCCTGCTGGTTAGTACTGTCTACTTTCGAGAGATACAGTTAACACTTGAGCTTTCAGCATTTTAGTTAGATTTTGGTGGAAATTTAAATTTGGGTTTCCAAGAAAATTATGAAGCCCACTCTTCCGCCTCCCCCTGTCCTGGTGTTTAAACTCGTGTGCTTGGTTTGTGGAACAGAAACTAACTGCAGACAGAGCTGGCTGCTGCTTTCAGTGACTGCCTCCGCACCGAGCTTTGTCTTGTGAAAGTTCTAAAGAAGCTTTGTGCGCTGGACGGAAGGCGGGGCCTTCACAGTGAGGGGGTCGTGTAGACGGAATCTGGAAATCACAGTTAGTTGAACCAACCAGTCAGAATAAAATGATGTGGTTAGGTTTTAGAGCTTGACAGGGTAGCAGGGAACCCATCCTAGTTACTTAGCCTTTTGAAAAGCCATTAGAGCCATTTTCTGGTTGAACTAAGTGTGCCCTGCCTTAGTGTTACTTTTTGCAGCTGTAATTTCTCTCAAACTCTTAATCTGAAATAACTTTTGAAATTTCAGTTATTTCAATAAATCTAATTTTCTGATATAAAAATGTCACTTATTTTAAGAATGCATTGATTATGAAAGTGTTTAAGTAAACACGTGCTCGCGGGAAACTGCTGTTCTTGATGTGAACCCAATGTCAGTCAGAAATATTGGGTGTTCTCATGGCGTTGCACAATTCGTCTTTTAGTACAGAATTGATAGAAGTCAGCGAAGTCAGTGAAGTGATAAGGCACAAGAGACGAGAGCTGGGGCTGTCGTGGTTTCCTGATGCAGTCCTTGGAACTGGAAGGTGAGAGAAATGAAAGTGTTAATTTGCTAATATGACACCTCATTTTCAGTGTGTTCCTCCTTAGAGCCGTACAAGTCATACAGAGTTCTGATGTTTGACGTGCCCAGGGAAGCACCCCATAGCGTGTTTCCTTGTGCAGGTGTTTCTGTGCTGGACTGAGTCAAAGGACAACACTGGACACCAGGGCCTGTCCTGACTGGGCACCCCATTTGCCCACTGCTCTGCCTGCAGGGCTTGTCCTGACCGGGCACCCCCATGTGCCCACTGCTCTGCCTGCACAAGTTCAGTGGTGCCGAGACCTCGCCAAGCCCCACCTATATCCACTCTGCTCTTGGGGTGACCTGTGTCCTGGATTCTAGTGTAGTCTGGCACACCCCAGACCCAGTCCACACCCATGCCAGCGTGTACTTCAGTCATGTCTAACCCTGTTTGTCGCCCTCGTTTTGGCGTTTGTGCTCACCAGTGGGAGCCACAACCCAGCCAGGATATCTTTGTTGTTGTGCCTGGCCTACCTCCCCCGGAACTAAACCAGACACCCTTGCTGACGGTGGAGCTGCCTTGGTCAACACGCAGGCCCGAATCACATCGCTACAGTGCTGTCTATAGCCCACCAGGGGAGTTCCCCAAGGTTCTCCTCCAGGCCCACTCCCAGACCCCATTTTCACATGCGCCAGCAGGTGCCTGGGCCCTGCCCAGCCTTCGTGCGAGCTGATGGGTGTTTTGGCCCAGCCTTTCCCACACCCTGTTTTTGGGGTGCACTTGCAGTTGCTGCTGCCTGACCTAGCCGGCCTTTTTCAAATCCAGTCCGCATGAGTGTGTGTGTGTTTTGGGGGAGGGGGAAACGCGGGTTTCTGTGGTCATGCCTAGCTCAGCCCATCAACACCCTCAGCTCTTAAGGTAAGCAGTGCAAATTACAGTTCCACAGGGATGAGCCCACATATCCCTGACAGAATCTGCCCCTGGACTTGGTCCTCTCACATGCTGGTTAGTGTCGTGGCCCAGCCCAACGTGACCTGACCCCTTGTTCTGACACTCACTGGTGGATACTGTGATGTAGCCGTGCCAGGCAGGCAGCTAGTCCTAGCTTGAGTGTGTCTGGTGGGTGGTGGTCACTGGTGGTCAGTACTAACTAGGTCAGCTCAGGTTTCCCATGTGGGCGGGTGCATTGATTTGACCCAGAAAGGTCCTCCAGGTTCCCTCCTCGAAAGGGCTCAGACTTGGCACCCTTGCTTACCTGCAGGTACAGTGGCCTTATTGATGCAAGGCATCTGGAAGTCATTCCTTACCTGCAACATACTCCATCAGTGGTCCTCCGCTCTCCCACACACTTATGCCCTCTCCCCTGCTTAATCCACAGTCCCTGCGGCCGAGAGTGCGTGGGTTCCCCAGCCCAGTCTTCCGGTAGGTTGGCATGCTTGCCAGGAGATCTGCCTGCCCACTAGGAACCCAAGTTCCTGGCACATGTTCTGTCCACCCAAGATCCCAGGCCAGCATACTAACCTAGGCCTCTCACCTGGTATCAGGCACATGTGGAAACCCCCTGGCTGGCTCTGCTTGCTTGACCATGAACCCCAGGCCCCTGCAAAGCCTCACTCCCAAGCCCCCAGAACTCGCCCGTGCTGATGGAAGCCCACTCATTGATTTTCAATCTTTCCCAGAACCTTATCTTATTCTGAATGAAGTAGCTATTGTTAGGAGTCCTAAACTGAGCAGAGAGGACTTGAAGGAGCTGACACAGGCAGCAGGTGGGAATGCAGAAATTGTGGAGGATTGTCCACAGGCCTGTCCAGACGCAGGGCGCTTTAAAGGGCCTCCATCCTCAGAATAAGGAATTCTTGCGAGACAGACAGCACAGGCTTTGCTGGTGACTCTCGGGTCACCTGGAGACGGGCAGAGGATGTGGAAGTGGGGGATGCTCTCTGGGCAAGTTGCTGGGTCCTCATTCAAGAAGGGGCTGCAGCAGATGTGCACGCAGAGACCAAGCTGGGTTTTTATACAGTGGTGGTGATGGGAATGGAAGGTGCAGCAGCCCCGGTCCTGCTTGCGGTGGCCGTCCCTCTGCCTGTTCTCAGGCCTGGCTCTGCCGTGGCTTTCCCATCCCGTGTGTGCACAGCCAGAACGGCAGCAGGCATGGCTCTGTTCCTGGGCTCCCTACTGCCTTGTTACAGGCCCAACTTGAGTTCCGGACTCCTGGTTCTGCCCTCAGTAGCTCCCAAATGTTGTGAGGGGTGGAAAAGCTCTGACTCTGCTTTTTTAATAAATAAAAAAGGAATGAATGAGTGAAAACTTCTTAACAAAAACATTGCTTACCCGCAAGTACAGTGATCTTGTCTATGGAAATCCCCTAGAAGTCATTCCTCACGATTTAAATTGTAGTATTTAAAACAGAAACATTTCTTTGTATCAGATTATCCTCATGTGTTTGCCAATATTTTATCAGAGAAACATGCTTAAACAATTTTTTTCAAGGCTGTTATTTGGTGTGGCGTTTGACCCCCCCCATGTCTCGTATTGGAGTGCCTGCATTCCGTTTCCGGCTCTGGCTCTCATTTCTGGCTTTCTGCTAGCACACACTGTGCCGGAAGTCAGGATGGCTTAAGGAGCAGCAGGTGGGAGTCCGAGCCCAGGCCGCAGCCCGATCTGCCAGTGGCAGTTGAGTCAAGCAGATGGGAGCTGTCCGTCTGCTTCTGGCTTTGTTTTTACGTATGTGTCTCCTTGCCTGTCAAAGCAGTCAGTATGTAACTTTGTTTGGTAGCCATCTTTAAATCATTAATAACCTGGAATTGACTTTTTAGGTACTTGGGGTGTGCTTCATATTTTTAACCTATTTTGGAGAATTGATTATTTTATAAATTGCTGATTTTTCTTGGCCATTTAGACAGAAATGTCTGTATTTTGTTTTGTGTTTTCAGAATTGGCTTTACACCTTGGAGTACTGAGACAGGAACCCTTCCTGTCATTTCCTCCTTATTGCCAAGAGCTGTGCTTCCAGCACGTCCCACTTCTTTTGAAAATTTTGGTAAGCGTAATGAAATAATTTTTTTTAATTGTTGCTACTGATTTTATAAAAGAAGAGTATTAAAAACTGTAAAATAAGGTATAGTAGTTCCTAGTTATTTTGATAAATACTTACACAATTTAAAAATTGTTCTGAGTATATTCATGGATTGGAATATTATCAATCAAGAAAAGAAGGAGATCCTATCACTTGGTGAGCATGGATGAACCCGGTAGTGTGATGTGAGCCAGGCGCAAGAAGCGGGGCAGAGTGTTGTGTTCCCTGGTTGTGGCCGGTCAGACTTGCTCTTGCAGAAGTCCGGGGGGGAAGGTGCTTGCCTTACCTTGGGAGTTAGGGCTGGTCCTGGAAGGGGTGCTGGTCAGCGGACGCAGCCGGGGCTGAGTCGGAGAGCTCTGCCGTGTGGCGTGGGCACTGTGGGTAGATAGCCATGTGTAGAGCGGAGACATTACACACTGGAGACCCAGAGTTGGCACTTCCACCATGGTATGTGCTAGAACATCCTACTGTACACAGAAAATGCATACCATTTTATTATGGATCAAATAATTGATAAAACATGGTTGTGACTAGGAAGTGCATTGTGCAGAGTTGGCAGGCTCAGGCTGTAAGGAACTGTACGGGCGTCTTTCTGATGAAGGCCCGCAGAGCCAAGCCATAAGAACTCTCAGTGTAACATCAGTTAAGGAAATATGGACAGGTGGTTTGAGTCCTTTTCATGGACAAACTTGACAGTTTTTTCTTTTGCCTAACAAGGAGCAGTTATCGGCTCTGGTCAGTTCCTTTAAGTTCCAGGCAACGTGGGCTGTTTACCAGTTCCTTCCTTATTGTAGGGCACTGCTGACGCTGCTGAGAAATGTCAGTAGTTGTGCATGCTGCATAGTTTGATTCTCAAGTATCTTGTTTCACTCTGTTGTAGATACTATTTTATGCTGAAATTAGTTAATTCAAAAATATTAGCTAATCCAAGCTATTATTTGATCCTGCAAATGAAAAGGACAGTAAAGCACATTAAAAATAATTTTTAAAATATTATTAGATTTTTCTTGCAAAGGATATGCGTTAGCGCAGACCCAGGAAGGAGAAGAAAAGAAGCAAGCTTCCGGTGCGGCGACCACGAGAGGGTCGAGACGGAGGTCTGCAGGAGCGACGCCCACGAGGAGGTCTACACGGAACACTCGCGTGGACACAGTCAGCTCCTCCCAGAAGTCTCCTGTGTCCAGTGGCTCTGGCTGCGATGCCCCAGGCGGCAGTGATCCTCCCGTCAGGGCGTCCCCTGCAGCCGAGTCTGAAAAGCCAGCGAGGCAGGCTGCAAAACGGAAGCCCGTCAGGAGGGCACGGAAGGCTCCTCTTTTGAAGAAGAAGCTTCGGAGCTCTGCCCCTCCTCCTGAAGAACCAGCTTCGGGGGACTCAGTGGATGAAGAAACAGCAGAGCCAGCTGTACCACCTGTGCCGGAGAGAGAAGCCCCGTCCGATGCGGAGGCGAGTGCCAGTGCTGAGCAGGCACAGGCAGACGGCCAGGCTGCTGAAGGCTTGAAAAGCCCCAGGGAGCCAGTGGAGGGCTGCGAGGACCGTGCCGAGCACTGTGACGCCCAGGAGCAGGCAGAGTGTGCACAGGCAGACGGCCAGGCTGCTGAAGGCTTGAAAAGCCCCAGGGAGCCAGTGGAGGGCTGCGAGGAACGTGCCGAGCACTGTGACGCCCAGGAGCAGGCAGAGTGTGCACAGGCAGACGGCCAGGCTGCTGAAGGCTTGAAAAGCCCCAGGGAGCCAGTGGAGGGCTGCGAGGACCGTGCCGAGCCCTGTGACGCCCAGGAGCAGGCAGAGTGTGCACAGGCCACAGCATGTGCAGCAGATCCTGGGGAGGACCTGATGACACCTGCCCGAGGAGGTGAAGAGGCTGCCGTTGAGTGTTCAGAAAGTGGGATGTCTCCCTGTCCAGTTGCGGAAGGAGACGATGCACTGGAAAGTCAAGAGCTGGCAACTGCACCATCTGCCACTCGGCCCGAAGACGGCTGTGCGCCCTCGCAGGTTCCAGGGGAAGGCCAGCAGCCCGTGTCTGCTCCTGAGGACACAGGGCTACCGAGTGCTTTGCTGAGTGCTGTTGATCGGGAGGACCCCCCAGGGAAACCAGAAGAGCTGGAGAAGCCTGTGGGAGTGTCTGCAGAGGAAGAAGTCACACAGGCAGGGGACCCAGAGTCTGGCGAGAGCCTGGGGGGTCCCTTGGTGGCGCGCACAGAAAGTGGAGATGCCGGAATAACCTCAGCCGATGATGCGCCAGAGAGCGAAGGTTCTCGTACTATGCAGGAGTCTGAGAATTCGTTACAGAATCATCCTAATGCTGAACTGGACACGTCTTCAAAAGAAAAGGCTGAGCCTGTGGCTGAGGCTCCGCCACGTGTGCAGCCGCCTGCCATGGGCGGGGAGGAGACCAACGAGGTGGTGCCCCGGGGCTGTGACTTGCTTTGCAGTGACCGCACTGAGTCTGAAACTGAGCCTTCGATAGATGTTGATCATAAGCAGCTGAGTGAGGAATGTGTGGCACACGGTTCTGGAAATGACCTGCCACCTTCTGATGCTGCCAGTGACAAGGCTGACAGAGTGTCTCAGCCGGCCGGGAGCCCTGTAGAGGCAGCAGCGAAGGCCAGAAAAGCCCGTGCTCGTAGGTCCAGGTTCCATTCCCCATCCACCACGTGGTCTCCCAGCAGAGATACTGCCCAAGAAAAGAAACGCGTGCAGTCCCCTTCTCCCAAGAGAGAAACGGAGAGAGAGGACAGGGCGTGTCCGTCACTGTCTCCTCAGAAAGAGTCTGCCAGGGGGCGTAGGAAATCTCGCTCTCACTCCCCAGAAAAGGGTGTGTCCAGAGAAAGACGGCACTCTCCGTCTCCAAAGACAGAGAGTGCTCGGGAAGGCAAGAGGCCTGGCTCCGCGTCCCCGTCCCCGAGAAGGGATCCTTGCAGGGAGAGCGGGCGCTCTCGGTCCAAAGGGAAAGACTCCTCCTCCAGGGAGAAGTCCAGGTCCCGCAGCAGGGAGAGAGAAAGAGGCAGCAGAAGGTGGTCCAGATCCCGTTCGCGGTCGCCGTCAAGATCCAGAACAAAGAGGAAGGGCTCCTTGTCCGGGAGGAACGACAGACACGGCTACTCTCCCCGGTGGAAAGACAGGTGGGCCGGTGATGGCTGGCGATGCCCACGAGGCAGTGGTCGGTACAGAAAGGACGATCCCGAGAAGCAGAGAGAAAATATGAGGAAAGAAAGAAACGAGCTCAACCCAGGAGTTGATGATCCAAGTTGTCCTGTCAAAGTTAGGAATGACCCCAGCTGGGTGACAGAAAAAATAAACTCTAGGCCTGATCCTAGGACCAGACACCCAGAGAAGTCACAGGAGTTTCACTGGGAAGAGAGTAGGAGTGAAAATTCTGGGAGTTCATGGAACAGAAACTTTGGTTCCGGTTGGATGTGTAACCGGGGAAGGGGCCACCGGGGCAGAGGCACTCACCGAGGCCATTTTGCTCACACAGATCAGAGTGAAAACAGGTGGCAGAGTCGGAAGCCCCTCTCAGGGAGTTCAAACAGTTCAGGGGACGAGTCTTTCAGATTTGCAGATCAGCAGTCCTATAAGCGGAAAAGCGAGCCGGAGTTCTCATTTGACACACCGGCAGACAGGTCCGGATGGACGTCCGCGTCCAGCTGGGCCGTGCGGAAGACACTGCCCGCAGATGTTCAGAACTATTACTCCCGGCGTGGGAGGAGTGCCTCGGGCTCGCAGTCGACATGGATACGACAGGAGGAGGGAACAGCAGACCAGGGTAAGGTTATTCTCTGCCCATGGTGCAGTGGGTGTGTGCGTGGAAGTGGTAGTTAACCTGTAGTGTCACGCCCCCTGCTTCCCAGTCTTGGATCCTGGCTCTTGTCCCCATCTTGGCACGCCCTGAGGGCAGCTGTGATAGCTTCATCTTGGGGCTCATGTCACCCCCATTAGAGACCTGAATTGATGGAGGAGTGAGTGGCAGTGGATGGGAATGCCAGAGTGGGTGCTGTTGTCCTGCCTTGTGCCTGGCTTATTTGGCATTCAGGGAATGAGTAAGTGCTAGAAAAACTCTGTCATTCGGCCTTTCAGATATAATGAGAATATAATAAAATTACGCAACCTGAACCCCTACTGACTGCAGGTCAGGGTGTGTCATGTGGGTCAGTGTACACCGCAGGTCAGGGTGTGTCATGTGGGTCAGGGTGTGTCATGTGGGTCAGGGTGTGTCATGTGGGTCAGGGTGTATCATGTGGGTCAGTGTACACTGCAGGTCAGGGTGTGTCATGTGGGTCAGGGTATGTCATGTGGGTCGGTGTACACTGCAGGTCAGGGTGTGTCATGTGGGTCAGGGTGTGTTATGTGGGTCAGGGTGTGTCATGTGGGTCAGGGTGTGTCATGTGGGTCAGTGTACACTGCAGGTCAGGGTGTGTCATGTGGGTCAGTGTACACTGCAGGTCAGGGTGTGTCATGTGGGTCGGTGTACACCGCAGGTCAGGGTGTGTCATGTGGGTCGGTGTAGACACTTGTGTCTTCTTGGCCTAACTCTGGTTGTCACATTCTAAAGTCTCTTCTGTTTTTATGACAGAAGTGATGACTGAGACGCTTCTGTGTGATTAAAGACTCTGTGTTACTTTGACCTGTTAAAGTGCTGATTGCAGAGGTTGATCATGTTGGCGGATGGTCTGGTTAGAAGAGTGTTGCTTGTGACTAAGAAGTGGCCGGAATCGGTGCAGCGATGCAGGCGTGTGGCCGAGCCCCTCTTGAGCATGAGCAGTGCTGCTTCTCTGCCGACAGAGATGGACCGTGTGTTCACGAGCCTCTTTCCTTTTGCTAGATTGTAACCTCAAAGACCAAACAAGCCAGCAAGTGGATGGTTCCCAGCTGCCGCTGACCACGCTGCAGCCGCCCCTGCAGCCGCCCCTGCAGCCGCCCATGAGCATGGTGCAGCCCCAGCCTGTGAACATGTACCCCTACCCTGTGGGGGTCCCGGCTCCTCTGCTGGGCATGCAGCGCGGCCCCTTCCCCATGCACCCACAGCTGCCGGTGCACATGCATGCCGGGGTTCCTCTGCTGCAGGTGGCCACTCCTGCCGTTGCATCTCAGGGACCACCCCCGCCCCCGCCCCCGCCCCCGCCGGCTCAGCAGGTCAGCTACGCGGCTCCCCAGCCCGAGGGGAAGCAGCTGCAGGTATGTCTCCCGTGGGCTCACAGGGTTTTGTTTTGCATCGAGGGCCTTCCCTGCATCCAGTGGCTGTGGGGTCATGTTCCCTTTGCCCTCCTTCCACAGAAGAAACCACGAGGCCCATCCCAAGGCCGTGCTCCCTGGCTCTTGTCCCACCCATACTGTTCTTGTCCGATGAAGAAGAGCAAAGCCTTGAGCCAGCCGGACTCCAGGGGGGCTTACCTTTCTCACGGGCTTTTGGGCAAGGTGGGGTGGTGGTGGGCGACAGCCTCGTGGAGAGCGCTGTGCTCGGCTGCACAGGAGGGCAAAGGCCCGACACCTGTCTCCTTGGAGTGTAGGGACCTGTGCCCTGCTCGGCGTAGGTGTGCCCTTCAGGAAGTTCCTGCTTCAGGAGCCAGGAAGCCGGGCTCTAAGGCTTGGCTCTCAGCACCTCCTATGTTGAGTGATGCTTTCCTTGCCTGGAGCAAACAGGGCTTCCGGCGTACTTCTCTCCGGGACGTTACTGGGTGTACTTCACTTCATAGCGATCTTAACATATTTTGGGTTTTAAGGGCATCCCATATTGGAGCCCTGTCTCCGAGCCACTTCCTGCTCGTGCTCCTGAGGAGGCATGGGTGCGGTCCCAGTTACCTGGAGAGGCCTCCATCAATGTCTGGCCCAGCCCTGGCTCTTGCAGCTATGTGAGGAATGAATGACAGGTGACAGATTCTGTCAGTATGCCTTTGAAATCCATAAATTAATCAAATAGCCCTTTTGACGTAAATGTCCTGGAGACTTGCCTCTTTCCTGTGTGCTCAGCGGTCTTTGCGGGTGAGGGTGTAAGCCGTGCACTAACGGACGGTCACTCTGCTGCAGGCTCTTCCCAGTGCGTCTCACGGAAGCACCAACATGGGCGCAGCCGTGCTGCCTGCCCCGCCAGCAGCCCCAGGAAACGTGGGGACGGGCCCGGGCCCGGGTGCTGGTAACACCCCGTCGTCTGGCCACGGCAGGGCCTCTAACGCCGCTGGGAGACTGGCAGACAGCAAAGGAGGTGGCACGGTGGAAGCCAGCGCAGACAGCTCCAAGACAGACAAGGCAGGTGCTGGCGGAGAGCAGCGTCCTCCGTGGCGGACCAGGGCGGGAGCGCCAACTTCCCTTGGCATTCCTGACGCGACTTTGTTGTTGGGATCTTACATGCTATTTCTCTTTTGAAGAATTTTGCCTAGATGCACCACTCAATGAATTACTGGTAATATTTCATAAATTTGGAAGTGATTGCTATGTGTTCATAAGCATTTTATATTTCTCTAATATTTCCAGAGGTCCTTGTAATATCAGTATTCACTGTTTTTCATACTTTTAAAGAAATTTTTTGAAGCTATGTAATTGACAAATAGTGATTACACATTTTCTTCTCATCAGAAATTACAAATTCAAGAAAAAGCTGCACAGGAGGTAAAATTGGCCATTAAGCCATTTTACCAAAATAAAGATATCACGAAGGAAGAGTATAAGGAAATTGTCCGGAAAGCAGTGGATAAAGTAAGTGGCTTCCGCGGCGTGGCCGCCTGCTCTCAGTGACCGCCCCTTCTCAGGAAGGAGGTGTGGGTTTCAGTTGCTGGCGCGTGTCCGCGTGGGAGGGAGGAGAGGACACGGAGCGTGGGCTGTGCCTGTGAGCTCCCTGCGTAATCTCGCCCCTCTTTCCCAGGTGTGTCATAGCAAGAGTGGAGAAGTAAATTCTACAAAAGTGGCAAATCTGGTAAAAGCCTATGTAGACAAATACAAGTATTCACGGAAGGGGAGCCAGAAGCAGACGCTGGAAGAAGCTGTGTCCGCCGAGAAGCACGTGGGCTGAGGGACGCTCAGTCGGACGGCTCAGACTTCTGCCAAGTGCAATTTCAACTCGTACCGCTGGCTGGGAATCAGACGTGCTGTGATTGACATTTGGTTTTGATAAAATTATTTTTTTTAATGTAGGAGATCATGATTTCTTCTAAATAAATACAGTTCTACACTGCAACTTCTCTCTGCTTCCCCCACCCCTGGCGCCCTTCCCACCGCAGGCAGAGCCCGAAGTCGGGGGTGGCGGGGCTGTCGCAGGGACCGTGCGGCTTGGGTGCTGGGAGATGGGCGGCCCTGTGCGCCGGGTGGAGCCCATCAGTAGGAATGGCCCAGTGTGCTGGTTTTGAAAAAGAAATATATATAATACATTTATTCTGTCAGGCTAAGAAATAAATATGATCTTTATGATTCTCTTTTAATTATAGAAAGCAAATGTTGTATTATCATGAAAATATTTCTAAGATGAAGTAGAGTAGCCACTTGCAGGGTCCTGGTGTGTTGTGGGAGTGTGCACCTCAACAGCGGCTGTGGCAGGAAGCAGGATGGTCACAGTGATGCCAGCCCCTCGTGGGCGTCCTGCCGGGCACGGCCCCCGCGGCCCCCAGGGATTGCTGCCTTCTGCCACGGGCAGCCGTTGGTGCTGGATGGCAGTGGGGGCAGTTGGAAGTCTGACGCTTTTGAAGACCAGTTTGAGGAAAGTGGGTAGAGTGACATGTCTGAGATGTCCGGATTGGTGCCGAGTGGCGTTGGGGACTCGGTGTCGGCCTGGGCGGCACAGATGCACGGCTGTCTGCACTGGGGAGATCTCGGGATGTCACACAGTGACATGTCCCAGTGCGGTCCAGCTCGAGAGAATAGGATGTGAAAGGGGAAGATTAAATAGGCTTTCAGGGCCTAACGATGTGTAAAGTGGTGTAGCACCATGTTTTGATTGGCATAATGAAAAAGAAAGATTGCTTCTGTGATAAAGGTTGATTCCAGTAAAACCTGGAGCAGGTTCAGCTCCCGGGTGAGGTCCTAGTTGCTGGGGGCTCACGGGCAGGGGCTTCTGCCTTGTGTGTGGGCTTTTAACAGGTGTGATGTTTTGAAATGCTGTGTGCGTCCGGAGCTTTGTTGGTGCAAGTGCCCAGGCTGGTTCTGTTGGCGCTTCGTGTCTTACCTTGCCGTGGTCTGCTGACATAGATCTTCTTAGTAGAGTTTGTGTTTTGATTTTGGTGGAGAAAGGAGGTGGGGGAACATTAAGACGTCGTTTCAAGGACCAGTCCACACCCCTCAGCAGTCGGTGTGATTGTGTGAACTCGACTGGCTCACATTGCAGGGTTTTGCAGTGATGGCTGCGCCGGAGCCAGTGAGCACCTGGCACTCTTGCACAGTTCCTTCCTCTGACGGTTGAGCTTTTGCAGACGTGGGGAGTGGTCAGCAGATGAAGCCTCACGCCTCCAGGGACGTCCCTTGCGGCCATTTCCCTGCCCCGGTGTGTCCCACAGCTAGCTGGGGCACTTCTCCAACTGCATTTAAAATGGCTAATGACACATGCAATTGGATTATATCTCAAACTTTTTAAACTTCGAAATGTTGAAGAAGGAATTAGAAAAAGCATGCTTTAAAAAGAAACAAATATCATTTTGACATTCCCATTCACTTTTCCTCACAGAAACTTTGAGTAATGTTTGCATGTGCACAAAGCTTACCAAAAACATTTTGTAGGCCTACACATCTCACCTGTGTGTCAGGATTCCCGGGCGTCTTCGCTCTGAAGTGCTGGCCTCGGGCGTCATCGCACGGACCGGAGGCTGTGGAGAGCCGAGAGCTCTGGGCCTGACTAGTTGCCCCCAGTTTCACATTGCAGAAGTGCTGCCCCTTGCCGCGAGGGCGTGCCTGTAAGGCAGTGTGTGCCGCGTGCTCCTGCGCGCCTGGCGCCCAGGCCAGACGCCATGCTCAGGTCTCAAGGCTGGAGTGCTGTCTGCTGAACTGTCTTCTTCAGCCAAATGCAGTGTGTCCTGTTGTGTAATAAATTGTTTTGATGAAGTAGTGTCTAAGATTTTAAGGTTCCCGGGGCCTTTTGCCCCTGCTGTGGCCTGGGCACAGCCAGTGCTCTCCCGCCCCCCAGTGCAGGGCCGCAGCAGCAAGTGGGCTGCAGGGAGAAGGGACCAGAGCCCGGATGGAGAGCTTCCTAATTTTCCTAAGTAGTTTTGGATAGCGTGCTTTAATGACAGTGCAGTGTTGCTTCTCATCAAGACCATCATCTGCTCATGGACATGAAGTTTTATTTTGAATGTAAAATTGACAAAAGAGCACAAATGAGATTGATGTAGAGATCTTTATTTGGGATACTGTGGGGACATTGATTCCTAAAAGTAGACTCTCTTGGTCAGCCACTGGTCATTTTCTCATGAAGTAGTGAAGCCATTTGAGGCGCCCCCTGTTGAACTGGCTTTCCCCCGTGTGGGCGTGCCCACCTGTGCTCCCGCCCGAGGCTGGCACCTTGCACCTGCACAGAGCAGGGACTGCTCTCCTTCATGATGCCTGTGTCTGGTGGCCCTCCGTCGGCAGGTGGAGTTGTCCGAGCAGTGCGTTCACTTGGGGGGTGTTTGGGAGTCCTCAGGTCATGGCCCCCTGCTGACAGCATGCTGGGCTCACTGAGACAGGTGCCATGCGGCCGGTTAACCTTACATAGAGCCCAGCTTGAGTGATTACTGTGGCTGAGGCAGCTGTGGGCTGTGCGTGATGCTGAGGTGATGCGGGCTAGCACGTTCATTTTCAGGAATTGTTGGCTGGGCGGATTATTCTGTAGCTTGGCCCCCTCGATCATGCTCCTTTAATTCCTATCAAAGCGTCTGTAATCAGTTTATTGTTCTCGCTCGGCCTCTGTCTGCCACGTGTGTGCCAAGGTTTCCTTGGCAGTCCGTGTGGCTCCAGCCGCACTCCCACGGCTCAGTCTGAAGTCGTGCGCACCCGTGTGTGGCCTGGAGCCGCCACGGAGCACTGCTGTGGTTGACTCCGCAGACAGGAGCGCCGCAGCGGGATGTGGGAAAACAGGTGCCTGTTCTCCCACTGACACTCCTCAGCGGGGCCAACCTGGGCTGGCAGCAGCCACGAGCTAGCAGTGGGCAGGACAGATGTGCCACAGTGGCTGCTGGCAGCACAGAGCAGCTAGGCAGGTGTTTGATTGCTCAGCATTTTCCAGTGCCTCAATTAAAGGTGTTGGAAACGGGCCTCCAGCTGTTAACGTGGTAAACTGTGACAGAAGGGCTGCTGTCTCTGCTCTGACAGGCCTGGAGGTCTCAGGGTGTCGTGCAGCTGGCTGAACGTGTGCACATGGACAGCACGCCAGCACGGGGACGTACACAAAGGGAGGCCAAACCTCAGGTTACCAGCCCACATTGAGTAGCAGGAGTTCTTCCTAGGAGATTCTGGATTCCTGAATTTCCTAGAAAAATGATGACCAGCACAGAATTCCTCCAGGATTGCAGGATTCTGTACTTGGTCTGAGGCGGGCCCCTGAGGACTGGCTTGTGGCCTCGTCCTGGGAGGACAGAGGTGATGGGTTTCTGGTGGTCACCAGGGGTCTGGAAGCTTAGGGAGGCCCACCTGGGGTCCTGGCATGTCCCAGGCTACTGTGAGGCGAGTGCTGTGCAGTCCTGCAGTGCTTGGTGATTCCTGTCCCATCTGAAGAAGGTTGGCGCTATGGCTGCCAGGCTGGGCCACACCCAGGCCCCCAGCCCTGGCCAAGGACGTGGCTCAGGATCTGCACTGCGGGCCCATGGCAGCGTCCCTGCTGGCGCAAACCATGTGGGCTCTGCCAGTCTTAGGAAGCTGAGGCAGCAGGCCCCGCCCTTTCCCGGGGCATACTGCTTCCAGATTTTTGAACCCTGCGCATGGAGCTGTGAGCTGGGCTGCTGGTGAGGGCAGCAGCCAGCACAGCGCTGTCACATGTTGGTCTCTCCCTGAAGTCCCTGCTTGTATTCCAGCCACTCTGCTGGACCACAGCTGGCACCGGGCTGCTGGTGGACTCTGCCGTCTGCTTGCATTGCGTCTTCACATTGATCTGAAAGGTAGGTCCTCTTACCAACCTTGTTTTAGATCTGAGGATGAGTCTGAGGCCCCGTGTCAGCTGTCTCCCGACTCCTGGCTCTCCAGGAACCTGCATTGATAGCCACACTGCCCCTTGTGGGGTCCATGTCCTAATCCCTGGAGGACAGCTTGTGGCCATGTACTGCTGGGAGCTGAGGAACTGCCCCTGCTCGCCCCTTTGTCAGCACCAGGCCTTGAAAGGGATCCCTGCTCCTTGTCCCAGCACAGAAGCCCCAGCCTGGCCAAGCACTAATGAGCAAACCAGGAGCCTGGGGGAAGCTCCCTGGGCAAAGGTACGACCCTAGTAAGAAGCAGCTTGGAAAGTGGGAGCTTGGGTACGCAGAGGGGTGTTGATGGTTGGGGTGCAAAGCTCTGTGTGCATTTTAGGTCAGAGTTTTTAAACAGCAAGAGGGCTAGGACACATCTGTCTTCTAACCAACTGTACCAGTTACCAAAGCCTGAGGAAGTGTCCTTTTGGTGGTGTGCAGCTTGCAAATCGGCCGTCAGGCAGCTGCTCAGAGGACCCGGATCAGCCACGAAGCTGTGTCCCCAGTGGTAAGGTCTCTGGTCAGCTCACAGGGTGCCACTACTGGCACCTGTGCCGCTCCTTCCCCCGGGGTATTGCGGGTCTGTGTCGGGGAGTGCTCCAAGGGCAGCGCTCCACGGCCCTCAGCTTGGGTGCTGAGAGTTGGAGGATTCTAGGGAGCTATAACCTGGGGTGGGGCCCCCGGAAGAATGACTGTCCAGGAAGCAGGTGGCTGTTGTAGCTGTGTGCTGGAATATGGGAACAGTGGCGGCAGCTTACTGTCCATGAACTGCTCGCTCACACAGAGGAAATCCCGGGATTTCATGCCCTGAAGTTAGTAGATGCCACCCGAATGGGTGTAGTTGGCAGAGCTGAGGAGTTAGAGGGAACCCTGACAAGGGTGGCAGGCCAAGGCAGCAAGTCCAGTAAGGAACAGGTGGGGTCTCCTGTCCACGCCCACCCCGTCAGACCAGCACCCTGTCTAGCAGCTCCTTACCAGCTGGGGCCTCCAGCTTGTGTGTTTAGCAAGTGCTGCTAAGCAGTGTGAAAGGGCACAGGGAGCCCAGTCAGTCCCTCCCCGGGGCCAGGGCACCAGAGGTGGGGCACGAACTGGAGGAGCGGCTGCGGGGGGCTGTAAATGTTCTGAGTGCGTCAGGGGTTCGGGTCCGCAGCTCCCTTCCTGGGCCAGCCCTTCACACGCACTGCTCCTGTATAGGTGGCTCTTGAATACACGCACCCGTCACGGATTGTTTCAGAAGGAAACACCACGTCTTCAACAGGAGGACCTGGCCATGCCGCCACTGTGTGTGCTGAGTGCTCGGCCACGGGCACCGCGTGCTCCCTCGCCCACGCGTGGAGGTGAGTGCTGAGCCTGACAGAAGTCACTACCTGAAACGCTCTCATTTAAAAAATCATTTTTATTATTGTCATTTTATGGTTAAAAAAACATACACAGCCTGACTATAGAGTAATGAGACGGGTTTTCATGTGTGGCTTAGGGTACCGGGTCTCATTAGCATATAGTCACATCCTGTCTCAAGCCTGGAAGAAAAATATGCCTTTGCTATATGATTATCAATTTTGTTAGTTAAAATTTATTGAGTGCTGACAGAGCACTAGGCACATATATAACAGAATTGTACAGCCTCTATGTTGTATATTATTTACATAGGTTTTTCCCCCAAGGTAACAGTAAAGCCTGTATTTAATTTACACAACTGTAGACGGAAGTAACAGCACTGGGAATGAGCAGGTCCTGGCACGAGGAGCACCTTGTCACGCGCGTGGGCACGGGAGCACTCCGGCCCGGCCCAGTGGTCCGTGTTCTCGGGGTTTCCGGCGGCGTGAGAGCAGATGGCCAGGAGGGAGGCCGACAAGCCGAGTTCTCTTGCTGCCAGGGACCACCGTGATGGACATGTCACATCACAGCTACAGCCTGCAGTCGGAGTGGAGAAGGGGACGTGGAGAACTGCTGTTTCTACCCCTGCAGCCTTGCCTCTCTGCTAACTGCTACCACAAACACCGATGCGATACAAAATAATGAGAGACAGATTCCAGAGTTACTGGGTAGTAAACCGAGCCTACAGCCCCGACCTTGGTGCTGGTGTGGGCGGGTACAGCACGCGGTCACGTGAGCTGTGGGCGTTTGACAGTCCTGGGCCTCCTTGGCTGACGGTGGCTGAGCTTCTCCAAGCCGTCACTTGCAGACTGGCCGGTGCAGTGCCAGGAACCCCTCCAGGTCTTCTGATATTGCTTCTATCCAAATTTTGAAGGAAAAAAATTAACGTTTTCAAAAACTCTGCCTCCATATTCAGTTTGTAGATTTGATTTCTACTGTTTCTCAGGGTTTCAGGCCAACGCACAGGATCCAAGTTACAAGAATCGGTGACCACTGCTCCATCCCGAGCCCGCCTGCACCGAGTCCTGGGGAAAGGACACTTGCAGGTCAGCCTCCCGCGGGTTCCATGGTGGGTCGGGTGGGACTCGCGCTCATCTGCTCCGTCCCGCTCGGACAGAAACGACAGCTGACCGCAGCACCTTACCTTCAGTTCAGTTAGGACTCCTGATATTATTCTGAAGCTATCTTAAGCATACTCAGAAATGAAGGACTCAAGAAAATGTTCAGTCTTTTATTTAAAAACTATGAACAGTCACCAAAGTAA
This sequence comes from Ochotona curzoniae, assembly GCF_017591425.1. NCBI lineage: Eukaryota > Metazoa > Chordata > Mammalia > Lagomorpha > Ochotonidae > Ochotona > Ochotona curzoniae. Next base: position 7,641,991 of record NW_024465654.1, on the reverse strand, counting down.
ATAAAGCCATTCTAGAACAGAAACTGTCAGGTCCAGATGTCGTAGTGTGCACCCTAAGGACACAGCAGGGACGGTGGTGGGAGGTGCCCACGGCGTGGACGCTCGCCCAACAGCAACGGGCAGTTAAAACGGTACATTTCACGCTGGGAGAGCTGCGGGAAGGGCAGGTTGGAGCAGGAATGTGGTGCAGTATTAAGAATGGAGAATTAGACAATAAACCCCGCACTCTAGGAAGATAGAAAAGGAGTGGAGAGTTGTGCACAGAATGCATCGACGCACAGCAGAGAGCCTGTATAAAATCCCATGTATTCAAACCAATTTACAAATACAAAAATTCTGCGCAAGCCCAGAGCTTGCACAGGACAGACGCTTACCATGGGTACATGTTAGGGAGAAACCAAAAAATACCTCCAAAGAGCTTCTACAAAAATGACATGAGATATATTATTCCATACTCTTTCAGCCAGCAAAATGAGTTCTACAAGGTGTATAATACAAAACAGGAAAAACAAAACAAAATCACAGTCCCACAAACTGCCTGTACAGCACGAGTACCTTGCGGGTATTTACAGGATCTGGCGAGCAGCCGCCCGGTCACGGGCCACGGGCAGCGCTCCAGTGGCTGCCGTGGCGCCACGGAAGGAGTTCCTTCTATTCACAAGTATTTACAGAATCTATTCCGACTGGTAAATTTTTATGATAATAAATAAGTGAAAATATATTGGCTCAAGTAAGAAAACCAAGCTACTGATTTCTAAACAAAACACACAATCCATAGCTAGATACTGGTGCCCCCTCTGAGACTGGGGGTGAAGTGTGCTGAAACTTTTTTTTTTTAATTATTCAAACCAGCTTAAATGGTTTTGTAAATATAAAAATGTGCTCCTTTTTGGATATAGATAAAAATATTTAATGCTTCTATTTCATCTGCTCGTGAAAGGTTTTACAAGATTCCATGTATGTTCCAATGTGGATGGTACTGAATTCTGACCACAGCGCTTCCATCAGGACGTCAGGGCTGGTGGGCGTCCTGCAGACGAGCTGGCTGACAATCCCCACAGCAGTTCTTTCTCCTCTTGGACTTTTTAAAAACAGAACAAAGGGATTCGCTCAGAGATCAGAATACGGACTTCCTCTCAGCTCACGGAGGAGTGAGAATAATTCATTCTATGTTCTCTGTTCCATGAAGACGTGGTGCTTCCTTACCAGTGTGTGAAATGTGTCTGACTTGGAGTCCCCACTGTCCCAGCGGGGTTTCACTGCAGCATCTCCGAGTCTTGTTCTTGCTCTTTGCTCTGCACTGTGAAGTTGAGTTCGTAAAGGCATTTGGCAAGGGTGGAGGAAGCTTCCATGTTGCTTATAGCAAGCACGGATAGGTTGTTTTCATGTCTCTTTAGCAATCTGGAAAAAACACAAGAGTTGTCAGTCCCGAGATCACAGCGAGGACTCTGCCTCCAGGATTCTGCAAGTTCAAGATCAACACCAGCCAGGCCACACGAGCATCGCTCCGAAGCAGGCTGGGGCGCCTTGCTGTCTCTGCTCCACACTTCCCTCCTGTAAGTAAGGAAAAGCGGCCTGGCCCCACTCGGTCCTCATGGGCACCCCAGGATGGAGAAGAGCTGGAAGGGCGGCCGGACACGGGTTAAGGCTGGGCAGGTTCCTGTGTGACACTTCTGTCTGTACATACAGCCTGACCAAGGTTAGGGTGAAGGGTGGAGCAATGATGCTGTTTAGGAAAAAACTAACACCGTGAGAGGACCTAGGGACCTTTTATGCCTGTGTTGGAATAACCAGCCTGAAGAGGAAACACTGCAGAAAGCAGTTTGTGGCAGAGACCCAAAGCACAGTGTAACATGCTGGCAAAGCACGGGAAAGGACAGCTGCCGCCGTGGGCGTCCCTGCTCCTGGCATCTGGCAAGTGAACCGTACCCATCCTCCATTCTTGACCAACTGGACGTCCAGCTGTACCTGGTTCTGTGTTGAGCTGAGCAGACGGTGGCAAGGAGAGAGCTGTGAGTTGGTGCTGTGTCACAACAGGAACATACATGGCAGAGGTATCAGGGCGACACAATGAGCCATGTAGGGCCAAAACCCAGCATTCTGACAGAACAGGATGTTCATACTATGTCACTGGCAATACCAAGTCCACCTGCCTGGTGGGGCGGGCACAGAAGGACTGCACGGTGCCCTGACTGAGCTCAGCATGTGTGCACAAGTGCTCTGTCTACTCTTTCTGAAAATGAACTTGGAAAAAGCCCTGAATTCATTTCTCTATTTCAAACTGTGTTTCTAATCTCCTGTGTTCCTTATTTTTGAGATCAACCTCTTAACAGCAGGATAACTGATACACAGTATTAGAAAATCCAATTTTGGGTACAAACTTCCAGGAAAATGCACAAATTTATCTCCATTTCTTCCTCACACAGCATCACGTGAGGAAGAGCCAAGAGCTGCCCCTGCCAACACTACTATTTGGGGGAAGTCGGCGAGGCCAGCAGGGTCTGCCCCCTGGGCCCCACAGCAGGGCCTGCACACGACCAGAGGATTCAGGAGCAGCCGTACTCGGTTTCCTGGTTGCTCCACTGCAGACCCCGCTTTCGCTAATGCACTTGGGAAAGGGGCGAAGGATGGCCCACTTCCTCGAGACCCTGCACCTGTGGGGGAGGCCAGCAGAAGCTTCTGGCTCCGGGCTTCAGCCTGGCCCAGCCCTCATTTCTGTGAGCGTACGGGGAATGAGCAGCTGTATGGGAGACCTCTCTCCCCTGCCCCAACTCTGCCTTTCAAATGAATAAAACCTTACACAGCCAGCAGCAGCTCCCACCCTGCAGGCCCCAGCGGCTCCTGCTGCCTACAACTGCTCTGCGTGCTGCTGAGGAGGCCAGCCCGCCAGTAGCTGTCACTCCTGCCTGCCTCCTGCCTCGGGCCCCGTGTGTGGGGCAGCGTTTCTCGGTTTTCTTTAATGCTGACCTAGCTGCACAGAGAGTGAAAGGATGCCACTTTGCAGAGCTCAGGCAGAGGGAAGACCACCTGCATGTCAGTACTGTACAAGATCCACACTGCGGGACTGTGCTTCAGGCCAATGGGTGACTTCTCACCGGACTTGGGACACTGCACCGTGAGAGCAAAGGGGCCTTCCCTTGCGTCTGAACCTGCGGGTGCTTGGGCGCACACGTACACACACACACGTACACACACGTGTACACACACACACACACACACCCCCACCCACCCCCACCCCAGCGGCACCAGGGATGGCCGCCAGCACTGGCAATCGAACACAAAGAACTGAATGAACTTTCTAATTCACGATCCCAGGCAGCAAACAGGCCAGAAGTATTGGCATGATTTGAAGAAAAGCTGACGGAAGACAGGAAGGTGAACTCATCTGGCTCAGCAGCCTAGGAAACCTACACAGAGACTTGTATAACTGCCGAGACGGTCATGACCAAGTTAGCGATTACTCCATGGGAAAGCTTAGTCGTAACTGCACAAGTGAAGCAGTTATTGCACGGCGCTCCCTGCACGTGTCAGTCGCACTTGGTGAACGCAGCAATCAACACTTCTACACCAGAGACTAAAGACGAGAACACTTAGGCCCCACCTTCATGGAGCTCGCCATCGGGCAGGGACACCCACTGGACTGGAGCTAGAGGCAAGGGGAGAGGAAGAGCAGCCGGAGTACCTCGTGCAGTGTCCAGGCACCTGCACTGGATCCGTCGGGAGGTGGGCGGGCTGGAGGGTTACAGACCCACGGGTCACCAGGATGGTGGCCCCAAGAGACAGCGTGCCACAGGGAGAGCGGGGAGCTGCAGGCAGAGCTGTGGCCTGTGGACACCAGCACCAAGCTCACAGGCGGGTCAGCAAAATTGGGAGAGTCAGAAAGACCAAGTCAGCAAAGTGGCAAGGAGCCAGGAGGCCACCGGCCTGTGTGCTCACTACTCCTAAACAAATAACATCTCCTGAAAAAGACATAATTTTCCTCATTGATTTGTAAGGAATACTGAATAAAATGGTAACTTTGGTTCCTTCAAGTGTCTTAATTACAAATTCTACTTTCATCTTATATAAATTTTAAAGTTTGACAGACTCAAATTTACTTTCTTTTATGATCAATATTACTATTTTTAGGTTTAGAAAATATAGTTTAGAGGTTATGGCAAAAATATCATCTAAAGCTAGGTCTGAGTAGGCATGGCAGCCGCCGTAAGGAGGTTCCAGCTGGGTGTAGGGGATGGCTGTCTCACGGGACACAGGGCACCGGTGGCTGTGGGCAACGCAAGCCACAGCAAGGCCAACTTTGCAGGGAGGGGCCAGGTGGCCCGATAGGAGAGCTGGCACTCTGAGTTTCCCAAGGACACTTCCAGAATCCTCAGTTTTGTCCTGCTCAAGGACATTTTGGAGTCTCGGGCAGATCCACTCTGATGTGCTCATTCAAGCCCAGCTGTCAAACTGCGCTCCCCGTCACGGCAGAACTCACGCCTTCCCCGCGGGAAGTACATCTCTGTGCTGAAGGTGCTTCCCACCCTGAGCTCCACGCCAGTAAGAATCCATTCCGTCACGCAAGGGGCCAGGGCACTGAGCTGAGTGCAGAGGCTGCATTGCCCATCCTGCTCCCTTCCACAGCACCAGGGAAAGCAGGGCAAGGCAGTCCTCACTACTGGGTTCCTGACTGGCCCGGCCCAGCACTGGCTGGTGCGGCCATCTGCTGAGTGTACTAGTGGATGGGACAATCTAACAAAATCGGCTATGAAAATAAACAGGTAAAACATTACCTTTTGATTATTTCAACTGCCGTGTATTTGTAGCTTTTAAGAGATCACAATGGGGCCAGTGTGATAGCTCAAGTGGCTAATCCTCCACTTTGCAGTGCCAGCATCCACATGGGTGCCAGTTCGAATCCCAGCTACTCTGCCTTCCATCCAGCTTCCATCTTATCACCAGGGAAATCAGGTGGGCTCCAGGTCTTGGGACCCGGTGCCCACGTGACATCCAGAAGCGGCTCCTGGATTCTGGTTTTAGGTCAGCTCAGCTGTGGCTGTTGCAGGCATTTGGGGACAAATTCTTTGTCTCCTCTTCTCTGTAAATCTGCCTTCTCATTAAACATACATAAATCTCTCTCTCTCTTTTTTAACAAGAGAGATGGCAATGCTTTTGCCTTGGTATGAGCTTTTGGGTGTATTTGCCGAAGTGATGGGCGCAGCAATCAACAGGATATACGTGGCCACAGTCAAAGCAGGAGAACATGAACCCCGTGGTTACGGAGGCGGAGCACTCACCTGCGACCACACTCTGAGTGTTTACCGATATTTTTTAGGATTAAGGCAGCTGTTAGTCGGATGTGTTTAGTTATTGGTCCCTCTTTTTCATCCTTAAAGAGAAAGGAAGACATAAAGAAGAATAAAGATCTCAGCCGCAGGCAGCTCCCACCTGAACAGAGCAGGTTTCAAGGCATGCTTACTGTGAAGTCACGAAAGACGAGGTTTCGGGACCCCCTCCTCAGGGCCATGAGGGCGGCGCTGGGGTGGTTCACAATGGCCTTCTGGGCTCGCGGGGCAGAGCCTGTGCCCCCTCCAGCTGGCTGCCTGGGGGTGCAGAGTGGGATGGTTAACCTGACCCTGCAGACCGCTTACTGTGGGTAGTCTGCAGTACTGGGCACAGCGAGCAAAGCGTCCCACTGCCCAGCACCGCTGCTTATGCCCAGTACCAGGGAGAGAAGTCTTGGGTCTTTGTCCACATCCATGGGTTGTAAACCACAGCAGCGGACTCATTCAGGTCCAGCTTTGGAAGAACGGGGCTGGGTAGTCCAGCCAGAGCCCTGTGGAGCTGAGTCCTCAGTTCTGCACGTGGAGACATCAGATATAACTGCTCCCCTGTGGCGCAGATACTGACTAACGTCACTCCACCCCTTCTCCACAGCTCCTGAGTGCTCTCTGCCAGACAGCCTGGAGGGGCCGTAAAGACAGCTCCAAAGCTTTTCTCCCATGTCATCTGCCAGGACATCTGGGGACATCAGAGCCACACGGAACCCTGCGGGTCCCCCTGCGTGTGTGAAGAAGGGAATGGCGTGACTGGGGCTGGGCAGCTGGACCACAAGCTGAACCGCCTCTCCCTGTGGTTCTGTTTTGCCAGGCTTCCCAGTATTTGTTCAACAGGAGGAAACATTTTCCTTACTTGGTAGAAGATTTTTGACTTCCCATTTGTCCTGGTTCGTCCTGCTTTAGTCCTGCAAGCAGGGCATCCTTCGAACAGTGCTTATCCTGTTTGAGAAAAGTAAAATATACATTAAGGTCTTCAATGCCACCACACCAGTTACCGACCACACAGTATGAGCGCAGGGTACCTGTAAGTGGGTGATGAAAGAAAACCTTTGCCGCTGGAAGGGCTCACAGCCTTCCCACAGACACTGGCCTGGGTAGACGTCTTTGCCCCCGTGCTCGGTAGCGGCATGGTAGAACACCTGCGAGGGCGTCTGAAACCACCTGTAAAACAGGAGCGGAGGAATCTTTACAAAAAATGCTTTCTTATTACAAAGACAGAGCGGGGGAGCTTTTCCATGTGCTAGTTCACTCCCTGGGGCCGCAGGGCTGGGACTGTGCAGGCTCAAGCCTAAAGCCAGGGGAGTCTCTCGGACTAGCAGGCAGCTGGATGGCGGGCAGCAGCCAGGACACCCGGATGCAGATGGACACTGCAGGAGCGCCGGGGGACCTTTTCAGACAACCTACCTTTAATAACATGAATCGTAGTCAAGAAGCAACAAAATGGGGTGAGCTGTTCTCCAATTCATTTAGAGTATGTTTTTAAACTTTGTATATTCATTCACCTGTATTCCACTCCTTCTGGTAACTTAAATTTAATATCCTATCATCCTCTTAATTTCCTACATTCAATAAAGATTTTCTAAGAATCTCTTGGAAGCAAATGATACACCATTAAAAAATACCCCAAAACTACAGAACATACTCTTGTAGTAAACGGCCTAAGCATTTACTAGATTCTGTAGTACATGTAACAACTCTAGCATTTCTAACCCAAAACTTTAAATTCTACACATTGTGACCAGCTTGACTTACTCAAGTTCATACTTGTATGTCCGGTCCATGTTTGAGAACCCACATTTCTTATGTCTCTACTGTCACATGCCACCTACTGCCAGGGCTGGACAGTCACCGTCTGAGTGGGTCTACGGCAGATGACAGCAGGAAGAACTGAGCTCAGGAATGCGCTCCGGGCAGCAGGAACACCGTTCAGATGGCACCCTGCGGAAGGGCTGTCAGTGCCGCCACACCAACATGTCTGTCCCCATGAACGGGGCTCTGGCGTGCAGCATCTACTTAACGTTTCCAATTCATACTCCCTTGGGAAGTGATCAGCATTTAAGATTTTAAAAATCAAAATGTAGTTAAATACTGAATTGCAAGACACTGTCGGAAAACATTACAGATTGTATTGCGTTTGCATTTCATATGCCTAAATATATATCAAAAGCTATTCTGAAGCTAAAGTCAAAAGTAGATACATCAGAACCATTTTTTCTACTAACCCATCTGAGATGGAGGAAGGGAAGATGACGGCACGTGGCAGTGGTTCGTTCCCCGCCAGCGAGCCTTCGAGCAGAGTCTGCATGTCAGAGCCGACTACTTAACTGCCCACGTCTGTGCCTGCTTACTCAGCCACTTGGGTCACAAGGGCTGCTACACGGATGAGGCTGGCTGAAGTGACCACATGAGCACATGTGAAGGGATTCAAATCCCTGAGTTTTCTAAAGTCTGGGTTTTTAAGAAAGTTCTAAATAATAGAGAATTAAAATCTGAGTGAACACAGACACAGAGTCTTCATACTGTGCTCAGCCCGGATGGGTAGAACGCGCATGCGCAGCAAGCCCCGTGTAGTCACAAGCCCTCGGCACCTGCGAAGACACCAGGGGAGAGCCCGAGGAGCGCCTGTGACCACCACGACCTGACATGCAGCGTCACTGCACACCTGCATACGGCAGGAGTGGTGGCCGTGTGCTGTGCACAGGAACAGGCAACATAAAGCCATTCAGTAAACTAGAGCCCTAAACAGCGTCCTTGGTGTCCTCAGCAGGGGACACTGCAGCTTGAGAGAAGCATGGCACTGTGCCTCCTGGACGTCCCATGCCGTCCAGCCCATCACCCCGAGCCCATTTCATCCAGTTTTGCTCCTGAGTGTGGCCCCCAAGAAATGGCTCCAAGACCACTTTGATGCAGAATTGAGCTTCCGTTCCCATGTGGGTTCACAGGCCACATTCCCATCACACAGGGCCAGGCCTCATCTGCCACCTGACTCTGCCTTCTGCATTGGATCGGTCACTGTTCTCCCATTTCCACTCACACACTGTCGACAGAGGCATGTGCCCCTCTAACTTCAAGCAACAAGAAAACGAAAGCTTTTTCTTGGATCTAGCTACTTTCTGAAAGATAGGAGCTCCAACTGCTCAAAATCTGGCAAAGCAACATAAAGTCTAACGTTTAACACATATATTTTGATAACTACATATGACGCTTTTCTCAGTCCCTAGCAATCTTATTTTCAATGATAGCAAATGAAATTTAGAATGCCAGTTTCCTACACATTCGCTAAATAATTGGGCATTTTCTATTTTCTCAATTTTCCCTTCAATCATTTTATTTTCCTTTCTTACTTCAAGCAAATCAGCAGCTAGCATACAAGGTGCAAGTTCCCCAATTCCAGCTTCCCAATGCAGCACTGAGGAACAAAACCACCTGACTAAAATCACCGGTATCCTTTATTTTCATCATCTGCTAACACTCTTTCCATCACCAAAGCAGAACTTCCTAAGCACTGTCACTACAGGATCATGTGAAGAAACTAAAGCAAAGTTTTTGTACCATTTCAAGTGTCTTCTTTGAAAACCTGCAAGAGAACAGGCTTCCAGCTGACTTGGGTAAGATGCCTGCTTCCCATACACGATTCTCTGAACCTGAGACCTGACTCCAGCTCCTGTCAGCACCGACACAAGTGACAGTGGGTGGTGGCTGCCAGGCACAGACTGAGCTCCTGACCTTGGTTTCAGCCCTGCCCAGACCTGGTTGTGATGGGCATCTTGGCAGTGAATGAGGGCATGGGTTCTCTTTGAAATGTATATAAAAGGAATAAAGAAAAGAGAAAGGGAGGGAGGGAAGGTAAGAAAAAGAAAATGCCGTTCCACTCTATACTCGACAAAGTCGCCTAGTGATGCATTCCTTGGCGTGTAACCCTGCAGTTAAGCGACGTGTGATGGTATTAGAAAAATGCAATCAACAACTAACGGTCTTCAAATCAGAAAGCTTCCTGTTGAAGTCTCTCTCACCAAAGGAAGAAGTAACCATTTTCAGTAACAGCTGCCAGAAGAGAGCATCAGGGGAACTAATTGCCAACTCACTCTGTGAGGACTACATTATCCTAATGCCAAAATCAAAGCTAACACAAGAAAACCACAGCCCAGTATCTCTGATGAACACAGATATAAACATTTTGAACAGAAATCACAGTTGTCCTATTAATATCTAAAAAGAATCTTGGTGAAACTCTGTATTGAAAATAAAAATAAATCTTAAAAACATAAAAAGAATATAAAGCATGACAAAGGGGAAGAGTACTTCTGGTCACGGGCAACTCTGGTGCAGCCGTCGGGCCGAGGCTGCAGTCCAGCAGGCCAGTCAGCTTCGAGCCAGCACGCCTGGAGCTGGCCATGCTCCTGCGCCAGCTGCCTCATGGGCACAAGGTGCTCATGGAGGATGGCCACATGCTGGGACCTCACCCTGTCACCCCTCAACAACATACACTGGTCAACTAGAATGAATTCAAGAAAAAACAAAACAAAATAAAAAACCCACTAGCAACCTAGACACAGATTTTTAAAAAAGCTTTTCTGACAAATGGATTTTGTACCATGATACTATGATAAAGCATACATTCAAGCATTACTTGTATAGCTAGAAACAATACTTACCCTTACTAACATGATGGAACCCGACATGGTTTGTTCAGTGTATTCACTCACTGTCAGGATGTACCGGAATGATTTCCGGTTCTCAGCACCAGGCTGACACACACAGTTTTTCATAAACATTGTCAACAGAAATTTTATGGACTGCCCTTCCTAACCCACAGGCCACATGAACAGCCTGCAGACACAGCTCCCAGTGAGTGCAGCTTCTCTAACACAGAGAGAGTAAAATAGAATCTAAAACCACAGTCATTAATTAAGAAGACTGAAATGGAATCTTTGATATTTAAGAAATGAAGGGTATTCTATTAAAACAAGTTTCTTATCCTGGAGCTCTACAGGAAAAAAAAAAAATTATTCTCAAGGCAAAAAAATGTTTTAACTGACAAAGGAACTTTATCTTTACTGTCCCCAATATCTGTCTAAAGCTTTCCTTCAGAGCTGGCAGTGGGGTACACTGAGTGCCTAAAGCCACCACCTTCGTGTCTGTATCCCATGTGGGTGCTGTTCTATGCCCTGGCTGTTCCATTTCCAATCCAACTCATTCTACTGGGCCTGGGAAACCAGTGGAAGATGACCCAAGTGCTTGGGTACTGTTCCTACAGGAGATCCAGGAGATGTTCCTGGCTCCTAGATTCTGCCTGGCCCTGCTCCAGGCACCTGCTATGGCCTTTGGGGAGCGAACCAATGGATGGAAGATCTCTCGTCTAATTTTGCCTTTCAGACAAAATAAATTTTTTGAAATGAAATTTTCCTTCATGAGTAAGAAAGCTTTGTTGAAAAAGTCCAGTTTTGGGAGTGAGCATTTACTTGGTCCTGAGTCACCCATCTTGGTGTCAGGTTGACCCCTAGGTCTGCTCCCAGCTTCGATTCCAGCCAGTCCAGCTGTGCTGAGCGCCTGCAGAATGAACCAGGCAATGGTGGAACACCGCCTTTCTCTCTCCAACAAGGCAGGAAGAGGGAAGGAATGAAGGGAAGAGAAAGCAGTATAGAGCCCAATCCCTAATGACTGTTACATAAACATGTTCTTCCCACCATGCACATAAATGTTGTGGCTTAAATACTGGATTTAAAAAAAAATTCTTTTTTCTTAAAAAATGTTTTTGCTAAAAGCTAGTAGCTTGAAAAGGAAATTTGACAAAATTATAGATGACAGAAACTTAACTAAAAAAGCATTCCAAAACAAAACAAACTTTTGTATATGAAATAAAATAGTCATTTACTTTTTACAAGACTGCCACAGACACATGAAGTTCTGTCCAGGCTTTCCCACTGCGTCTCCGCGCTGCCCGGATGCACCGGATGGAGGAGGCTGACAAGTGCCAGGCTGGCCCTGAGCTGGAACAGCTGGTGAAGGAGGCATGGGAGTGCTCTGGGAAAAAGCAGAAAGGCAGCGTTTGTGACACAACATCGGAAAACATCCATTGCACAACAGTGTTCTAGGTTTGATTACATCCACAAGCATTTCTAACATTAAAACTTACACTTTGCAGCTTTAGAAGATATGAGACACACCTTTTCTGCAAAACGTGCGCAAGTTTCAACCCTTGTATTTAGTATGAAACCGCTGTGGTTACCAGGCTCCACGCACAGCGGCCCCTCAGCACCCACGGACCCCACAGTAGTCCCAGGACCCTTCTCCCCACTGCTTTATCAAAAACCGCAGACGTCTGAGTCTTATTAGAAGTGGGGCAGCACTGCATGCTGCGCATCTGTACATCTGATAACCTTTGTAGGTGACATGCAATGCCTATATAACATCACGTACCGCATCGTGTAGAGAAAGACCAAAAATGTGCGCATGTTCAGAGCAGCGCAAGTCCGCAGGCAGTTGCACTCTCTGCCTGGTTGACCCCACAGATGGGGGGCCAGCTGCTACCGGTCATTATTAAAGTCACAATTATGGGTATGAACAGACTTAAATGAGAAACATATCCATTTAAGTTGCCTGTGAGTGTTCTTGCCAATAAAAGCCAACTCTAAATGACTACTGCTTTGTAAAACTTATTTAGATTTTATAAGGAATATGGAAAACAAAAAAGCAGCAGGCTATATTTAATTATGCAACCATGTAAGTAAAACATTGCAAATATCAACTAATCTGCAGTAAGCTGTTTAAAGTCTTTGATAGCTGTTAACGATAGCTTTGATAAAGTCAATGATAGCTGTTGACGGACAATTATAGCGAAGGATTTTATTTGTAGGCATAAAGTCTTTGAAATACTATGTATGCTAAATTATGATTCTACAACTTTTCCTCTTGGGAAAATTAATAGTTATAATGTAGCTAATATTACAGTAAGACAATTTCTTGAAATACTACAAAGTGAAAAATGTATTTTTTAAAAAAGAAACACATTATTTTTAAGGTACTGTTTTCAGACTTTGGGAAGATAGGAAATCTACTGCTCTAGATGGTAACAGTAAGTGGGTGAATTACTGAAAACTCCACACTAACATTCTGCAATCACAGAACAAAGACAAAAAGGCTGTTGTAACATGTAAGGCTTTTTTTTGCAATACACAAATGAAAAGACAATAAAATGTTAAAACACAAAGTTCGTATCAGAATTGGGAAGTCACAAGAACTCATTTCTGAAATCTCGAGTGAAAACCCACTGTGGGACATGAACATGAACTTGAAGCTGTGTCTGCACTAGGCTCCCACCCAGGCAGGGAGTCTTCCAGCTTGACAGACCAGGACCGACTTCCCTACAAACTTTGGCAACCTACCTCAGCATTCAGCATTCTCATCTATAAAGTTTAAGTCATAAAATCTAAACCAGAGAAACTACACAATTTTCAGTAAACTTCCATTGTTGCTATTACTATGGGAGAGGTGTCTAGTACAGAAAATCCATGTGGAAGGAGAGACAGTGAGTGCACAACGTGGGCCAGTTCCCTACTGACTCGCCCCGCGTGGGTATCAGGAGAAGGGTTTCTAAAACTAAGATGGGAAAACAGAAAAGAAAGGAAAATAAATCAACGCATTAGTCAAATTATTCCTTTATAGGAAAATTTAGTATTATTATACATCTAGGAATTTCTAGGAACTGGTAGTAACCAGGAGGACTGATTCTGGCCAAACACAAATTATAAAGTGTAAGAAGTAACAAAAAAAATCCCAGAATTACAAATTAATTGTGCCAAAGGTATCAAGTTCCCTTTTAAATAATCTTCTGATTTCCAGGCCCGGCGTGGTGGCCTAGCGGCTAAAGTCCTTGCCTTGAACGCGCCAGGATCTAAGTATTTAAGTAGAATACCCAACTTGGGGAAATTTGAATAAAAATGATTTAGTATCTTCTACTGATAGCTCACTTACTAATTATTATCACGTATGCAGCATCCACTAAAGAATGCCCGGAACTTACTCAGCTACTTTGAGAAAGATACATGAATCACAGCCCCAGGGCTCCGAGTGCAAGCATCCCCAGGCGCAGGAGCAAACACGGGCAGCAGGGCCAGGGACTCCTCTCCCTGCTCCCTGTTCTCCAGGTCCTCACTGCCCCTGCAAAGCTGACAACTGCCCCACCCCCCACACCTCCCCAGGGTGTCAGCAGGCAGGGTTCTGAGGAGGAACGGAGCAGGACAATGTGACCACGGACCTAGGGAGGAGCAAGTTTCAGTGGGAACAGCAGATAACAGTCTTAAAATCTTCACGCGCTAACGGAACCTTCGATTCCAGTAGTTTCGGTTCTAAAAGGTCACATATTTACATGGATTGCAGGCATTAAAGAGGGAATAGCAGAAACAGCAGAGCAATTACACAAGAATATCACAACACCTAGAAACAAACTGAAACGACAAGTCATAACTTTCTGAGAAGGAAGGAAATGAGTTCAATACATAAATATAACAAGAACATGTCTGTGACGTTCCGATGAGATTCATTTTTTTCACAAGGGAACTATTAAATGGGACAAAAAAATACCTCTGTGTCCAGCTCAGACACAGGAACATGCACCTGGGACGCTGGCGGGGGTGTGTTCAGGCGCTCTGGAGGAAGCTCAAAAAAGAGACCAACACAGATGTTCTAAATTCTCCAAAAGATGGTAATGTTTGCTATTTAAAATATCTAATCTGGATCTACAACAAAACAGAAAGCTGCACAGTTGAAAATAGTCTGCGATGACAATGAGGGCAGACGCAGAGAGAAAACAGTCGTACCTCCCAGTTCCCAAGGAGAAGTACGGGGGAAGCCCGACACAAGGATGGGCCGACTTACCTGCGGGACCACATTCTGTACATGTGCCGGAGGATGCTGCTGCTTTTGCTGAGCAGCGCTCTCTATCGCTGCCTTAGCTACAGTGCTTGGATCCGCTCCTGCCGGCACAGCGACCATCGTGGCACTACAGCCAGCGTTGTTGGGGTCACTGATTGTAACAATTCGAACTCCGACTTTACTTGGAATTCCTGGGACTGTCTCCTTGTCACTGTCTTCCGCTGGCCGCTTGGCAGGTTTGCACTCTGCTGTGCCATTTGCAGAGCGAATGTCAGCGGACAGGGCAGAATGGGACACGCGCGGTCCTGAGTGGGGAACTGTTACGATCTGATGCCCCTGAATAACAGAGGCTGTAGAATGCGGTGAGACAACTACACTTGGGCGTTGCTGAGGCACATCTGAATTCAAACTTGAAGCTAGAGGTCCATTGGGCAAATCAGTACTACCAGACTGCTGTGTTGCCACATTCACAGACTCCTGTACACTGCTTGCGGACGGCGACCCGCCCAAAGTTAACACAGGTCCATTGGAAACCCTTCCCAGCTGGTCACCTCTGGCAGTGTCATGCTGAGTGGCATCTGAAGTCCCTTGTGGTTCCACTGGAGATATCTCACCATTTCCTACATGATTGGAAGTTTTGTGATTTGGAATGTTTTTGCTTAAATGAGAACCATCTCCTTTATCAAAATCACAGATTCCATTAACCATGGGTTTTTTCAAATCACTTTTGACATCCTGTATGTCCATCGGCTCTGAGTTCTGTTTTCCAGAGGCTCCATTCTCACTTAAGTCGATCAATGGCCCATTGCTTACCAGGGAGCCCTGATGAGTCTCACCCTGAGTTTTCCCTGAGTTTGAAGGAGGTAGACTAGAGTCACTGTACTTCTTCCCGTTCAACAGACTTCCCACTGGCATCTCACTCTCCTGTGTATCCCCATTGCTGGTGTGGGCGGCTCCTCGCCGGCAGGATGGGTTCTCCATGATCTCAATTTTGCGTTCATGAACATGTAAACCTGTTGCTTCCTTGGCTTCCTCCTCCTTCTGGCAAATGATCTTGTCGCCTCTGAATGGGGGAGCAGCGGGGGCACATGAGGACTGTCCCGCGGGCGCTGCCTGTGCGGCTGGAAGCGTCTGCATCTGAAGCCCGACTCCTGCCTGCGGACCGCTCATGGCAAGCCCTGCTGGAGCCACGAGCTGAGATGCGTTTCCCTGACTCACAGTTGCAGTAGCAAAACTCGTATTTGGCACAACTGTAATGGTTACCTGGTTGCCAGATGTCCCTTGGAAAATGGTCGCTGGGCTGTTGGAGATCAGCGGGCCTGGCAATATTTGTAAGTTCGAGATGGGCACAGTTTGCACTCCCCCAGTGGGTGGCATTGCACTTTGGACCAACTGAACATTCTGCTGCCCAACCAACAGCTGCTGAGCTGGAGTCTGGCCCTGTACTCCAAAGCCTGCTGCTTGGTTGTTGGCCACCTGGTAGACCACCTGAGGGCTGGGAGCTCTTGCATTGTTGGGGGGAGGAATCTGTGGGGCCGGGAGAATAAGCTTACCACCTGGAGTTGAAGGGCCCCGCTTTGGAAGCAGCAGCTGTTTTATCAGACTCGACTCCCCAGAAGCAGGCTGCCCAACTCCGGCATTTGCTTGCTGAGGCTGAACCTGCACCTGGACTTGCTGTTGCTGCTGCACTTGGACCTGCTGTGCTGCGGGCGAGTGCTGCTGCTGCTGCTGCCTTTTTACAGACAGCATTTGACTGACAGTAGGGGGTGGTCCCTGTGGCTGGGGGGTGGAGGATGACGGGGCAGGAGGGACTTGGGTATTAGTAGCTGGGACAGGTGATGGTGAAGAAGATGGAGTTATGTTCGGTTGTCCGGTAAGCTGAACTGTCTGACCAGCTGGAAGAGCTGCAGGATTGGCCAGAACAATCTGGTGAATGGCTGGAGCATATGTTTGACCTTGTTGAGCTGGCTGGCTTACAATCACTACACTTTGTTGGGCCGGTTGTTGTGGTTGTTGAATAGGCTGCTGTACCACTGTTGATGAAACCTGCTGAGAAGGGAGAGGTTTTGGTGCAATGTTCTGAAACCCTACCCTCGAGGGCTGCGGACTTGGGACACCAGCAATAGTAACCATTTGTCCAGTAGCTACCTGAAAATTCTGCACTGAAGCTGCTGAGACAATATTGGATGCAGAAGTTGTTACATACTGTGGGGGTGCTATGATAACAGTGTCTTGTGGCTGACTACCAACTGATGCCTGCTGGGATGAAGTCTGCACAGGTTGGGGTGAGGTGGTGAGCAACTGCTGGCCCTGTGAAACTGCAGAAGCACATGCTGGTATATTCTGTACTCTGCCAAATATGTGACTCTGTGGGAGCGCTTGCTGGATGACCGTAACGGGGGTGCCTGAAGCTATCTGTCCTGGTGCCACGGTGTGCAATGGAGACGGCTGTGGGATTACAGATGGGTGGTGAAGCAACGTCTGGGAATTCACAACTGTAACAGGCTGGGGCCCTGCACTGTGATTCTGTACCACCGAAGTCTGGGCAAGGTGTGTAGGAACTGCTGTCTGGGGCACAGAGTTCTGGATCACGGCAGCCTTAACAACTTCACAAGGACCTGGAGCTTTATTTTGAAGGACAGTCACTGGAGTATTTTGCTGCTGGTGAGTGTGAACTGAAGAATTTGGTGGAATTCTTGAAACAGTCTGTGCCACAGTATGAACACCTTGTACAGGAAAAGACATTTGTGTTGCAGTCAAATTTGAAGACTGATTGGTAACATGAGCCCTCTGGTAATGGTTTCCTACAGTTTGTGATCCGTGAGGGATTCCTAAAAATAAGTGGAGAAAAAACAAAATTTCAAATGAAATGGAATGAAAGTCTGCAATTAAGGACTTATTTAACTTAATGTAAGAGAGTCTTACAAAATTAATATACAAGAACTTTAAATGCTATGACAGAATAAATCAGTAGAATAAGGACAAGCGCAGAGGTTAACTGTCCGTACCTGCAGGTGCAGGAGCTGCGGAGCCGTCAGCGAGAGAATCAACACGGACCACAGGAGCAGACACGGGCTGCTGCTGGTAGTACATCTGAATGGGGAGTGGGATGGCCCTCCGCCGGACGCCCACCACGTGAATGTGGGCCTGCCCGCTGCTGCTGGGGTCCTCCACTCTCTTCACGCTGTGATTCGGGAAGACCGTTCTGCAAGGCAGACGTGCACAGTCAGGGCGGGCAACAAGCTCCCAGCCAGAGCCCTCCGACTTCTGCCCAGGCAGATGGTGCAGAAGCGGGGAGCAAGGTAATACATACTCAACACTAATCCTCTGATTTTAGAAATCATTACCTGGTAACAGTGTTTTGGGGTTTAAACAGTTCTGCCTCATCTCTAATTAAAAAAACATTTATTTCATGAACTTTAAAATCAACAACTCCTGCAGAGGAAAAGCAAATGTTCTACGGAGAACTGATTATGGGTTATCATTCAAGATCAAAAAAGTTCAAATTTATATTGTTCATGTAGAAAAGTAGAAAGGAAAAAAAGTAAACTTAAATTTCTTTCTTTAATAAGCCTCCTAACATTCCAATGCAAATATCTGATGTGATTTCAAAAACTGTCTTCTGTTCAAATCACCCCGGAATGCCATAACCAACCATATGAAATTCAAACAGCAGAAATGTTAATGCTAGATAAATGTTCTGTATTTCTCTAGAAAGCAAGAGATGTAATACATGATGTAACAGAAATGTCATAAACTATGCGTCCTACCTAAGACATTTATAAAATCCAGTTGATGTTAATATTCCACCACGAGCTAATTTACTGCAAGTTGAGAGGTATTCAGAATACATTTCTGCCCGAGAAACAGAACAATCTAGATTTACTTCGAAATGAGCATTTAGCCTAAAAGGAGAAGAAGAAAGCCATTACATGATATACTACGGGAGAGTGCACAGTTAAACACAGTAAAACCACGTGAAGGCAATGAGTCAGCAATCGGTAACTCCTACAGTAACTAGACATCACTGCCTTACATGTTAGCAGTCAAACTACATGCTAGCTTTCAAACAGATTACATCAGGAGATTTAACTATTTAACCATACCTCATTTCATACTAAAGATCTCACTAATAACAAATATAAAAACTATATTCACCTCCCAGCATAGTAGGCCTGGTCTGTTGTTCATAAGTACTGCCTAAGAAGTCATTTTATTTAGTGAACATTTGTGTTTTAAATCTTCCAATCAGCATAATGGAAAAGCAGTTTCTAAATATGAGCACCCTGCACTGGTCCTAAGAATATTAGTGAAAACCAGAGCTAAGGCTAAGCTTTCCTCAGCTCTTAGATCAAATCCTTTTAGAAACTCTCACCCAGCTTTAAACTACTCCCCTAAAAGAATCACACTTCCCATGTTGCACACATGACCATTCCTCTATTTCAAAACATTTCTATTTGTTACAGCTTTACAATGTCAATCTTAAGTCTTTTCTTCTTTTCTTAAAACACTGTGGTCTTCTCTAAAAAAAAATATATATATATATATGTAAAATAAAACAAGAAAATTGTTGATTCAATTATTTCTTCATGTGGGGCGGGTGAAGACAAAGAAGTGGGAGAAAGCAGAAAGAATTATCTTCCACCCATTGGTTCATTTTCCAGATATCTGCAATAGCTGGAGCCGGAGCACAGAAGCCAGGGACCCAAGCACTGCTCCCAGGACCAGCACTAGCAGGAGCTGGACAGAAGGAGAGAGAGCCAGTCATACACGTCACTGACTGCTGAAGACAAACGCCCACCCCTGTCTTTCTGGAAGTAGCTTTCATTTTTAGGATAGGAATGGGGACCAAATTACTCTTGAGTAAGTTTTTCCAGAACTCTTACGTATATAACAAGCCATACAACTGTTTCTTATTAACTGAATCAAATAATTGTGATGAAATTATTACAAAATTATGTTCTCCCCTCTTTTCAGTAACTGGCAGAAATGCGCAAATGGGATCTGTAAGACCAAGCCTGTGTGACACACACACCTTACAGTGGTTTGACATATATGCTTTCCAATTTTCAGAGTACTTTTGCTGAGATTTCAAATGTAGTTTCACTGTAGAATATACACATTTTTAAGATATTACACATGTTACATGTAAGAAATCAATGCATATGATGCAAGGGAAAACAATTAGTTAAATACTTACAGCCATAAACCTAATTAAGGTAGAAAAGTCTACGAATAAAGAAAGCTGGAAAGCACAGAGCAACAGTGACAGGGGGAGGGATGCTGGGCAGCGATCTTAGAGGATGGGAGCGAGGGACCAAGGAAAGGCATGGCATAGGGCAACCCAGCACTGCAAAGTGACACTCCACTTCAGCCTGTTAATTTCTTCTAAAAAAAGTGAGGGGGGGGAGAAGGAATAAGAATGTGAGGCCAACCTAACCAACACTGCTGAAGCAAACAAAATCAAACCAGTTCTGCACTTGTTCTTCAGCACGTGGCTACAAAGCAAGCACTGCATCTTCTCACAGAAACACAACTGTCAAGTTACTTAGTGCAATACAGACACAATATCCTATCATTTGGTTAATTTCCTTTAACTACTCACAAAAAAGGAAAAAGTCAACTATCAACACATAAAAAAACCATGCGCTTTATTTTCTTAAAAGTCAGTATAATTCAATTTTAACAAAACATTCATTTTGGAAAAAAATATTGCTATCTGAAACTTTTTTAAACAGAAAAAAACAGATTTTATTATAGGAAGAAATTAAATGCTTTTATTTAACGATATTCTCACATGCTATCTTAATTATGATGAATATTTTTAAAATCATTCCAAAATATAGGTGAAGGATTTACATTAGCCTTTTTAGGTACAGAAGATGTTCTATTTCAACTACAAAGAGATACAGAATATCAAAACTCTGAGTGACCTCCCGGGACAAAGGGGACAAAGTCGCCACAGAGATGCAGGACTTACCACTGGCAAGCAAACTTGTCACTGTCTATTTCCACTATTCCCGGAGGCGGAGTGACATGCTGCGTTACAGCCGCTCTGGAAGCTGAAGTGGAAAGGCAAATTAGCTACGTGGCTGACAGCCCCTCACGCACGCCTGTAATATGCACAAATGCCGATTGCTGGGGAAGATGCGTAAATACAGGAGAATACGCAAGGTTGAAAAAGAAGCAAACACACAGGAAATACATGCTAACCCAGGCACTGTGTCAGATGTTGCACCTTTTTTGTACAAGTCAAAATTGTTTAAACAATAGCATGATGATTCATCTAATATCAGCATAATTTTCCCCGTAAGATAATTTATAGTAGTGTCTTGTTCCTATGCTTCACATACATGTTTCCCAGGACCAAAAACAAAACAAAACAAGTCTCTCAAGACCCAGCAACAAACACTCCTAAAGATGAGATCCAGATTCCAGCCAACAAGAGCAGTCGCCGTGGAGGGAAGGCCGAGCAGGGCAAGGAGCAGCAGCTCGAGCCCTGCCCTCCTCCGCAAGGGCCTGGGAAGGTGCCGGAAGATGAGCCGTGCACTCGGCACGGGCAGCTCTGTGGGAGATCAGGACCAAGGCCGTGGGTCTCGGGCGTTCCCTCTCAGTCACTGCCTTTCCAACAAGCAAGTCTTCGAAAAAGAGAAATGAGTTCAACATTTTCTGGATAATTCTAAATAACTTCAAATAATTATTTGTTGGCATGAGCAATATTTTGCAAATTACACAAATAAGTAGAGAGGACAGGTAAAATTGATGTTAATCTCAGTTTCATTCTAGTGATGAGTAACAGAGATAATGTGACCAACAGCTTCCAGATAGTCTGGGCTGGGAGAAATTTCATCGATTCCATTAGTAAGTGCATTCCAAATTTTTACTTTTTCCTTAAAAATTATTAAAAACTTCCACCATAGTTTTTTTTTAAAATATGGAATTTATGATCAAAACTTTAGCCAAAAACAGAATTTTTAAACACTTAAGAATGTATAGACTAAGGAATTAATTGAAAAAAATTAAAATATTATCTACTTCACACCTGGAAAATATTGATACAATGATGAATACAAGACTCTCGCAAATTATTTATGTTACGGTAAAAATGTGTGAGGATCCTGGGGGTATAAACTCAAGAAAGAAGAGAGATGCAGAATTTGTGTTTAAAATGGATGCTTGGGCCCGGCGCGGTGGCGCAGTGGTTAAGGTCCTCGCCTTGCACGCCCGGGATCCCATATGGGTGCCGGTTCTAATCCCAGCAGCCCCGCTTCCCATCCAGCTCCCTGCCTGGGGCCCGGGAAAGCAGTCGAAGACAGCCCAAAGCTTTGGGGCCCTGCACCCGCGTGGGAGACCCGGAAGAGGCTCCTGGCTTCGGATCGGCATAGTATCGGCCGTTGCGCTCACTTGGGGAATGAATCATCGGACGGAAGATCTTCCTCTCTGTCTCTCCTCTCTGTATATCCGCCTTTCCAATAAAAATAAAATAAATCTTTAAAAAAAAAAATGGATGCTTGTACCAAGACTTCACTGCATACACAATTATTTTAAGAAGTGAGCTACTGCACATCAAGGGAAGATCTCCTTTCCAATTATTTCAAGTATCAAGAGGAGGGTTAGAGATCCACCTACAACAGTGATAACACTTCCCTGTGCCACAGGAATGAGGGGACAGTGAGGGGACATGGGAACAGAGTCTGCCGACAACCACTCCCTAGAGCAGCACGGAGCCAGTGGGGTCACCAGTGACACCACCCTAACTCATCACTCCATGGCCTTCCCAATGCCCTAAGCAGCCTATTGCTGGCTTGTCAGGAGGCATCACATAGATGAAGAAGCCACAAGCCTCAATGCTCTAAATGAAACCAAATCTTAGACTGGCAGATAATCTCACTGTGTTCAAGATTAGAAGTACTGTTCAGGTGAAAGGCCATCACAAGGCAAGAGCAGAGGCCTTCTTCCCAGGCAGCCTTTGATGCTCTTCCAATCAGTACATTCACCGACAACCTACTGGGTTAACAGTTCCTCCACCGCACTCTGCTAACTTTGAGGAAAAAAGCCCTCTACCTACTTGGCTGGCAACACAATCTGTTTCATATCTTTGCCAAGGTGGAGAAACAGCTATTATTCTGACTAAATATTCACCAATATCCATTCACTTTTATCTGTAGGTGCAAGCTGACTGAGTAGGCTGTCAATCCTATTATCATGTATCAGTTCTGGAAGTAAGCTACATACACAGACACTATCATTCCTCCAACGTCGGAGGAGGACACAGGGAAATCAACGCACGCTGCACACACACCCTCGGGGAGAGCCCCTGATTCGGGGAACATGACTGAATGTGAAGACGAAAGGAATCGGACCTGAATCACAAGCAGTGTCAACTGAAAAAGCCACAGTTTTGGAAAGACGAAGCAAAGTTTTGTGAGCAGATGGAAGTGACAAAGGTTAATGATGAGATTTTTGGAGTTTTGGGGTAAGAAAGAAGAAAAGAAAGACATGAATACATTCAATTCCAGCTGAAGTAATCAAGAGAGGTGTAATAATATGCCATCAAGGAGATGGAAAACATTGATACAGAGGCGTCTCTGTTGAGGGAAAGAGGAAGGATTCAGACAGCAGCTCTCCCAGTGAGGGGCAGGAAGTTGAAACTCGTTCCACACAGCCTCTATATGAACCATAAAGTGAGAGGGGAGGAGAACGCATCTCTCGCTCAGAGAACGCTGGAGTCAAGAAGAGGTGGGAGAGCAGAAGTGGACAGCTGCAGAGGGACCAAGTGAAGGCAGAGAGAGCACTCCATAACAAGGCAGCACGTGCTCAACATAGAAACGCTGACTGCTGAGGTAAGAGACAGAAGCCAAAGGGCTGAGGTAAAGTCTGGCAGCACAAGGTCCGTACTGTAATAAGACACTTTAGTTCAATGACCTCTGGCCGTGGGAGCCCCGACGGCACCCACAAGGGCAGGTACACACCAGGCTGCGTGCAGGGGTGTGTCTATGCACACGTAGGGCCAAGACTGGAGGGTGCCAAGAACGTCATCCACATGTATCTGCTAGTCGCTCTAAGAATTCTAAGCGGATATAAGTCTTCACACAGATGTCAATTTTATGAGAGAAAAATCACAAATAAAAACCTCAGGGGGCACTTTTCTTGTTATAACTGTGAGTAACTAATTCTCCCATTGCTTTCCTTTGTGCTCATTTTGCCTTCCCTTTCCTGGACTATAAAGTGTCTAGGAAACTAGCACATGTCCAGAACTTTCCTCACCCATTCTATTGCAAACCATCAATTTCCTCAAATACTATTGCAGGTCATCCACACCCATAACCAAACTCAAAGAGCGTATGCAGAATACTAACCGGAGGCAGAAGCGACGGGCGCTGGGGTTGGGATGTGCTCCGCAGCCTGTGGCCTGATTTCAGACAAAACTTGATGGCTGGAACTTGGATGTTCTACGAGTTTTACTGCAGCTAAAGCATCAGGGCCAAACATCTGAATATCCATAGAAACCAGACACACTAACATGTCTGAAATAAATTTAAACATTAATAGTCATTAGTCAATAGTATAAGAAAAAATGCTAACGGGCCTGGAGCAATGGTTCAGTGCCTAAATCCTCGCCTTGCACATACTGGGATCCCACACGGGTGCTGCTTTGTACACCCACTCTCCATTTCCATCGAGCTTCCTGCCTGTGGTCTGGAGAAGCAACAGAGAATGGCCCTAAGCCTTGTAAACCTGCACTCGCCTGGGAGACCTGAAGGAATCTCTGGCTCCTGATTGGCTCAGCTCCAGCAGATGCAGCTACTTGGGCAGTGAACCAGCAGACAGAAGAATTTTCTGTCTCTCCTCTCTGAAAGTCTTCCTTTCCAACAAAAATAAATAAATCTTAAAACACACACACACACACACACTCTTTCTCTCTCACTCTCTGCTGAACACATGTTGTACAGAATATTGCTTCTCAAATAACAATCCATGCATCATTATAAATCTGAACTATCTGCAGATCTTTAAAAAGGATTTTGTAACTTAAACTCTGAAGACCGACTTCAAAGCTCAGAAGAGAGCTAGGTATCAGAGGGCCCAGCACAGTAGCTTAGAAGTCCTCGCCTGGCATATACTGGGATCCCAAATGGGCACCAGTTCCTGTCCTGGCGGCTCCACTTCCCATCCAGCTGCCTCCTTGTGGCCTGGGAAACAGTAGAGGACGGCCAAAGGCCTTACGATCCTGCACCTGTGTGGGAGACCTGAAGGAAACTCCTGGCTCCTGGCTTTGGATTGGCTTGGCTCCAGCCTGCGGCCACCTAGATATGAACCAGTGGATGGAAGATGTTTCTTTCTGTAAATCTTCCTTTCAACAAAAATAAATTAAAACAGACGAACAAACAAAAAAACCAAAGCCTCTACATGGCCAATGTAGCATGCTACGGTTCTGCCTGGAGTGCCGACATCCCATCTGGGTACTGGTCTGTGTCCTTGCAGCTTTACTTCTGCTCCAGCTCACTGTTTACAGCTTAGGGAAGCAACAAAGGTTGGCTTAAGTCCGTGGGACCCTGCGGCCACATGGAAGACCTGCAAGAAACTCTCACTCCTGGCTTGGGACCAGTTCAAGCCATTTGGGGAGTGAACCAGTGGGTGGAAGAACTCTCTGCCTCTCCTTCTTTCTGCGTAAATCTGCCTTTCAAACAAAAATGAAATAATAAATCTTAAAAAAAAAAAAAAGCTTCCAAGTGATCGTGACTGATAGCCACATTTAGAAACCAGGAACAACAACAAAAAAATCTTAATTTTTCAACATTAGTAGTTTAAAAGCTAAATCTTTATTAACTCTGATATTAGTAACTTTTTCCCAGGAAAGATGTCATATTTAGACTCCAAGAAAAAAGGATTAACCTCCTGTGCTTAACGAAATTTAAAACTGGAACCCTGAAGATGTCCACTGATTTCACCCGCAACTTCCAGAAAATGCAGATTAACTTGGCTTCACTAGCAGCAGTCACTAAGGACCCGAGAAGCTGGTGTCACAGCAGTGAGATTTCATAGCGTCTCAACATCAAGTATCACACACATGAAGAGACACAAAGCGCAGGACGGCGGGCAGCCAGAGTCCTAGTCTGCTTATCTGAGACTGACACAGGGACAGCACGACCAAGTGTGCTTGAGCAAAGTAAGAGCAAACTCAACTAGGGAACGGCACAGTCCACTCTCAGTGCTTTTCCTCAGCAGCACAATGAAATGATTTTTGGTCTAGTCTTACCTATACTCTTTTCTACTTTTGCGATTTTTGTGCAAGCAACATCTCCCATTTCGGTGAGCATGTATAGCACCTCAAGTGTTGAGATTACAAGCAGCACGTCTGGCAGAGTGAGATGACAAATGATCTCGCGATAGGAATCTTGATCAACATATTCACAGATCAGAACGCCGTTGTCCTCTGCTTTGCAAAGATTTCCCAGAATTTCCATGCCTGAAAACACACAGATGGATCTGTCAGCAAAGGAGAAGCCGCTCACTTCAGACAGGGGAAACTTGAAGGAACACTCACCCCTCATCTTCAGAAACCTGTCCCTCGACATCAGGCATTTCGTAACAGTGTGAAACATCAGATGAGTAGTTTTGAAATCAACAGGGTCCAATAAAAGCTGGAAACAAAGAACACGGCAGTTGAGGCCTGCTTCTCCAGAGCTGCACAGTTCAAACGTAACCACAATGCACAAGGCCTTGCAGCTTCGCAACATGCATTTATTGTGAGAGCAGCCACCACCGAGAATATTTCTTCCACAAAAGTGTGATTCTTTTACACAACATTGTGTAAATACGTTAACTGCAAAAAGCCATTTTCTAACATTTTTTAAGTGAGTGCAACCATCAAATCTAAAGATGATTTTTAAGGTACTCGGACATGCTTACCTCAGCTGCAATATTTCCTAATGTGTCAAGGCCCAACTGCCTTAAAGAAATAAAATGGCTGTGTGCCGAGAGCAGCAGGAAGCGCAGACAGGTGCGGTTAGCTGCCAGGAGCTTCACGTTGCCCTCCTCAAAGGAAAGGTTGCGCAGGATCACCGCGATCTGAAGGACCCGCTGGCCTTCGATGTCGTTGATGCCGAGCTTCCGGGGCGGGTGGAACAAGGACTCCCAAATCCAGTCTCCTGGCGGGCCTTCTACAAGGAAAAACACAACGGTACTTGAATTGATATTTTTATTATTTTATTGGTACTTCCAAACTGTCTAGTAATTTTGCCTGTCATGACTCACCATGAGACTTGTTTCTGTCCGAAATGAGGTCACGCACTTCATTATCATCAACAATATCTTTCCAAAACTGAAATGAGAAATTATCACATTGGATCCTGATGAACTAAAACAATGATCTTATTGCTTTGCTTTACGTAAATATTGTTACACCAATGAACTTAATTATCTAACATAAATAATTGCTTTTCTAGAGGGCAGACACAGAAGCACTAAGGGCTCCTTGCCTGGGAGCCACAGAATTCTCCGAGGCCTGTGAGAGGAAGCAAGCGTGTCAGTGTGGACTGCAGCGGGGGTGGGGAGCGAAACTGTGCGTGGATTTGTGTTACAACAAAATCCAACAATTCTGAAAACACTAACATCTAGAAACCGATCACTTTACATATACTCAATAAAAAATAATTAGAAACCACAATCCAGAGCAAAATCAGTTTCAACCAAAGTGGATACAGAAATAAGACTTGAAGAAGCAATTATTAAATGTTAAAGAAATTTTAAAAATATGAGCCAAATGCCATTTTTACAGATAAAAATGTGCTACATGAATTGAAATTCAAGAGTGTCTTAACTAGTAAACATAAAAATTTAACAAAAAACTAACCACAGTTAAGCACAAACAAGAAAATGGGAGGGATGCCTAAAAACAATCCACAGAAACCTAAGTAAGCCACAGTACCATGATTTTACATACAAACAGGTGCTGTTCCAGAAACAAATAGAAAAAAGACTGAATTACCAAAAACTTTCCAAATTCCATATCAAAATAATGACCAGAGCCCCAAGAAGCTAAATTTATCCAAGTAATGTAAATAAAAACCACCAGAAATATGAAAACCAAATAAAAAAATCAATAAAAAGGCAGTCACTAAAAATCTCATACAGAACAACAATATTTTTCCCCAGTAACAATACAGAGCAGGTAACAGTCAACTGTGTGTGTGTATGTATTTTAATAAAAATTTAATTCAGCAGACAGTGTGATAGCTCAACCAACTAGTCCTCCCCTTTCAAGAGCTAGAATCCCATATGCGGAGTGGTTCATGTTCTGAATGCTCTGCTTCCCATCCAGCTCCCTGCCTGTGGCCTGGGAAAGCAGTGGAGGACGGCCCAAAGCCTTGGGACCCTGCACCCGCATGGGAGACCTGGAAGAAGCTCCTGTTTGGTTCAGTGCTGCTCTGGCCATTGCAGACACCTGGGGAGTGAACCAGTGGATGGAAGCGCTTTCTGTCTACCACTTCTACTCTCTGTAAATCTGCCTTTCTAATTAAAAAAAAAAAAAAAAGTTTATTTGAAAGGCAGAGCTACAGAGGTGAGGAGACACAGAGAGGGAATCCTACATCTGCTGCTTCTTTTGCCAATGGCTGCCAATGGCCAGGGTTGGACTGTGCTGAACTAGCAGCCAAGGGTTTCTTCTGCATTTGCACCTTGCAGGAGCCCAAGCATCCTGTCCATCTTTCACTGCTTTCTCAGGTGCATTAGTGGGGAACTGAATCAGAACTAGAGCAACCGAGAACAAAGTTGTCCCTATATGGATGCTACTGTCACAGGCCGAGGTTGAATACGTAATGCCACAACACCAGCCCTGAACTGCTAAATTTAAACTGTTCAGAGCCTTCAAAACAAAGGCAAAATAGGGCCTGGAGATATAGCACAGAGGATAAAGTCCCCGCCTTGCATATGCTGAGATCCCATATGGGCACTGGTTCTAATCCTGGCAGCCCCACTTTCCATCCACCTCCCTGACTGTGGCCTGGGAAAGCAGCAGAGGACGGCCCAAAGCCTTGGGACCCTGCACCCATGTGGGTGATCCAGAACAGCTCCTGGCTTCTGGCTTCAGACTGGCATAGTTCCGGCTGTGGTGGTCACTTGGGGGGTGGATCATTGGATGGAAGATCTTTCTCTGTCTCTCCACCTCTCTATACATCTGATTTATTTTTTTATTTTTATTGGAAAGTCAGATATACATAGAGGAGGAGAGACAGAGAGGAAGATCTTCCATCCATTGATTAATTCCCCAAGTGGCCACAACGGCTGGAGCTGAACCTATCTGAAGCCAGGAACCTGGAACTTCCTCCAAGTCTCCCACGCGGGTGCAGGGTCCCAAGGCTTTGGGCCGTCCTCGGCTGCTTTCCCAGGCCACAAGCAGGGAGCTGGATGGGAAGTGGGGCTGCCAGGATTAAAACCAGCACCCATATGGGATCCCAGCACATGCAAGGCAAGAATTTTAGCCGTGAGGCTACTGCCTCGGGCCCTACCCTCGGCATCTTTCTATTTAACTCATGAATAAGTTGGAGAATCAGAAGGAAACCGGGAAAATATCCTGAAGAAAATTCTGTATGACAAAATTTCTGGGTTATAGCTACAGCATTTTAATGAACAACAGAGTATAGTATACTGTCATTAGAGAACAAAGCTCACAAACCAAGGTTCCATGTGGGAGACCCAGATTAAGTTTCTGGCACCTGGCTGAGCCCTGATCATCAGTGGAGAATCATCTGCGCAGGCAACCAACCAAAGGACACAACATTTCTCTCTCTTAAAAAAATAAATCTCTTGGGCCTGGCGTGGTGGCCTAGTGGCTAAAGTCCTCGCCTTGAACTCACCAGGATCCCATATGGACGCCAGTGCTTCAAGTCAACAGCTGCAGATCCCCTAGGTTCATCCCTGCCCTGCCTGGCCACAGTGGGATTTTACATCCTTGCTCCCTTGCATGTCTGCACCCTGATCCTACTCTCCCCAAGGTGCTAACAGCACCGTGTGTAATCGACACATCTTCGTGCATTTTATTTTTGTTATTATGAATATTCTAATTTTGTATTTTTGTACATTTTAACCTAATGCCCTCATCCTGCAGTATGTTCTCAGGCACTGGTGAACCGTGGGACTCTGCATGAAGAGAAGCAAGCCACCACCTGGACGTTTGTTTCCTGGCACTTCCTGAAGCTCAGTGCTTGGGGCTGATCCAGTGGCCGAGTGGGTCACACTGCCACTTGTGATCCTAGCATCCCACATGGCTGTTCACCTGAGGCCCAGCTCTCCACAGCCTGAGAAAACCACCCAAATGGAAACCCAGATGCTTCCTGGCTCCAGCTGCTCCCGTCATCTAGGAAGTCCACCGGTGGACAGATCCTAACTCTCGTCTCTCCTTCCCTCTCTGCAATCCTTTGTGAAAAATAAAAAATCTTTCAAAAGCTGAATGCAGCACACATGTGTACATACACACCCACACTACAACTTAGCACTTAGAGTTGTGGATCTTTTATACAACTGAAAAATGTGGATATATACATCAAAACAGAAACATAAAATGCTTAATACTAAAGCTGCAGGTTTTCAAGCTACGAATAACACAATCTCTACTGTTTCTGTAACTAAAGTAGAACGAACAAATTCCCAAATTTGTGCAGTGCCTGAAACAGTCCACGGCAGTAGGAATGAATGAAGGCCAAGCTGTCCCAACACACTGTCTGCACCCAGACGGGAGGGTGAGATGGCAAGGATGGGGTACTGAGGGGGAGGCTCTTCCACACCTGGGAAACCACAAAGATACGCTGACTTTACAATTATTTATTCAACTCTACACTATGTATACTTGCCTAAGTATGTATCAATACAGAATTTACTTAGGTGGGTCACAGCAAAGTTAATAATCTGAAGCTTACAGTTCTACATACAACAACATGAGCATATCTCTTTGCACCCATCAGAATTTTCTGCCTACCGCACCTCACTTCTCTCTTCCTACTTTCCTTTCCACAATTCTGCCACACAAACACACATTCTACACCACAAATCTGTGTTTACCTCAGAGCATTTCCACTTGCTACTTTCTGTGCCTGAAAGCCCTTGCTTTGCAGGAAAGGTTCCCTCTTATTACTCAGATCTAGCAAAACCAGACCATCAGATATGATGGAAGGCCTATGTGTTCGAACCAATAGAAGCACATGCGACACGTGTCCCACAGCTAATGCATCATCTTAGTTCTCAAGATGTAAAAAGCTCAAGTTGTATTGCTTCTTTTTATTTTCTGTCTTCTTACCCAAGAACAGAGATTCACTCAAAGTGAGGAACTTGTTTGCTCAGTGTCTGGTATATTAGCACACAGAAAATACTCAACAATGATTTGTTTTGGAAGCATTAATGTGCAAAACAAAAGACTTTAGCCATGGATGAGAGGCCTGTGTGAAATTAAAGAAAGAAAAAAAAACAAGTAATTTAAATGACTTTAGGCTATTAAGCAAATTATTTTTAAATTTCTATTTTTATTTGTGCAAGAGGAGAGAGGGGAAGAATATTCTCTTGCAGTTTATATCCCTAACCCTAACCTGAACTCAGCCGGACTGGCATGTGGGCGGAAGGTGGCTGACGACCTGAGCCACCACCTGCCTCCCAGGGTGCCCGCCAGAGGAGGGAGCGGAAAGCAGAACTCCAACCCAGCTCTCTGACAGACAGCTAATATTTATCAGGTAAATATCATAAAAATTGCTGCTATGCTTTATATAAGCATTAGACCTAGCCATTTTTGAGTGAAAATTTCAATACACATAACATGAAAAACAACATTGGAAAGCTTAGTTAAGACGGTAAACTTATCTTAAAAATTTAATATACTCGAACTCTAAAAATTTACACCTTGAAATTTATCCTAAGGAGAAACAAATATTTTATTCCTGTAGCCTTGGTTCTACTTATCTCACCATGGTTTATAAAATTATAAAAATGATAAATACAAAGATCAGACCTCTGATTCTGTGTGTTTACATGAACAGGACACCTATAATATGAAAGCAGTGATCACTAACACACTGAAGACTGAGAAGCGGGGAGGGGAGGTCGCATCAGAAAGCACGTGCCCATCGGCCCGCACAGAGCGCGAGCGGAGCGCACTGCACACTCCCTGGTTACGCAAGAACGTCACTGCCACTGCTCCCAATTCTGGGCTTTTGTGCAATCTATATGTATTACTTTTATAAAATGATGAAATTCTTTATCTCTTTCTGAACAGTCTACCTAGTAATTTAAACAGTTAACAAAATAAAATAAATGTATATATCCCTGAACGAGACATTTTAGATTTCCTCATGGCTCAACTACTTTACAATAGCAGTTTCTTTTGTACAAAGAAAAATGGTGAAGACAACAAAGCAATGTGTTTAATATCTAGTTCATATTAACTCTTAATTCTTTTGGGGGATAGAAATAAAACTTTACATGATAGAATGTGACCAAAATTACACAGTATATCATATAAAATTATTTTTATAGAAGCCAATGATGTTGAGTGTCAAACTATAATTTCATTTCTTTTTCAGTAAAGAAAAATTTCTCAGTGAAAGAGTATCAGGAACCAAAAACACAAGGATGCTCTAAGCATTCAAACATTTGATACTTCTAACAGCACGTGACTCAGCCAGAGCCACGCACGGGAAAAGCTGCAGTGAAGCTGGGAGTGGCGTCCAGCACACGGCAAGCTTAGGGCCGTGGCTCCACGCTCTGTGGGTATCGCCCATCTTCCACTCCAGAACAGTGCCCAGAACAGGCTTCCCCTTCAAGGCCCACAAGTCTCCGGGCCCTCTCCCTCCCTGCAGGTGGCCCATAGGGTCTGGAATCCCCACCCCCTCACTTGTGTAAGGAACATTACAAAATTAAATTTAAATACGAAGGAAACAGAAAAGAATTGAACAACTCACTCTAGTTTATATTAAAGGCACTAAAATTTCCTGTCTTACTCCTTAAGACAATTTTATAGCAGTTAAAATACTTTTATTACCAGAATTTTATCATTAGCAGTTAAACCTATAGACCAGTAACATTTAAGATATCATTTTAGCTTCTTGATTACAGCACAATTCACTGAAGGCAACTTTATATTTTCAAAAGTTTACAATTTAATCTAAATTCAACTAATATGACATAAATCCTAATTTCACGTATCTGTAAGCAAAAGGCCACTGGAAAAAATTTACTATTAGTTGATATATACAATTTCTTGAAACTAGTCTCTGTTAATACCAATTTGTAAGGTATCTAGCACGTGCTGTTTTGGTAACTTGTTAAACAGAACTTCAGTGTCACTCCGGTACCATCGCCTTCCCAGCACGAGGCTCGGCATTTCTGTTCCACGACTAATGACAGACCACACCCTGCAATAGTAACATTCCCTGCCGTTATTCAAAAGCTAAAAAAAATAGCCAAGAGGAAGGTATGAAACACCCTCTTTGTGTCATTTTGAAGCTTCTTATTTCACATATTTCAAACACATATCCACAAATAGCTGTCCTCTAGATCACACACTGTCTCACAGCCAGAGCTCTGTGCGGGCTGAGAGGGACGGGAACTCCCACGCCTTCTTCGCTGCACAGCTGCCCAATGCTTTTAAATAAACAGAATCCTCCTGAAATCCACTATCAAGACCTGGAGTGAGTAACAGAAGCATCTCATTATTTACTGCTGCTAATATAGATTTACTAAAACCAGAAATTAGAACAGAGTTCACCAGACATTCTAGGAAAAAACATGTAAATAGGTACATTATATATCACGCTAATGCTAACGGCATGTGTAAGCACCGTGGGCAGGGAGTACGCTGGCTCAGCTACATACAACCTGAGCAGCTCACATCTTACGGGAGTTACCTTCACAAAATCTCTATCCGTCTTCTCTTTCCATTCTTCTCCAAACACAGTGGAAAAGGATCCCAAAGCTAAAAGAATACAGAGTGTGTTCAGTAACACTTCATTCATTCTTTCAAACAACTTACTAATATGTAACGGTAAGACCAACATTTTAATACAGCTTGTGTCCTGGAGATTGTTTTACAGTAAATGACAGAAAGACATGGTAATCACTTTTGAAGTACTCTTCTTAAAATTATAGCACTTAAACAAAATGCATGCTTCTACAAACCAAAACTATGTAATTTATTTTTAGAATAGTCACATAGAGCATTAGGAAACAAAAATTGCTAAAATAATAACTCTACAGAATATTAAAAATTCAAACTGCTGTTATACACAAAGTTTGCAGATAATTGTGCAACTCACATGTCTAATGCACATTGTGACCTTGAGGGAAATTCCCAAGTTTAAAGGCGTTCTTGCTGACAACACAAGGTGGATACCTTCTGGAGCCCAGCCATCTTTTCCAGGGGTTCCTTAGTGTCCTGTCTCTCCCGCCCCACAGGTGGCCCGCCATCCCCACCAGAGAGGGATGCTCACGTTGACGTTCTGACGTTCGTGTCCCGCTGCATGCCTTTAGGCCAGAGTCAACCACAGCCCAGCTCAGCAGGACATGATACTAGCCACCTTTAAATGTGGACCTAATATTTTCTTGACACTGAGTAAAACAGTTTCCAAAGTATTTAAATTAGCATGAAAATTTTTATTGGAATAAAATGTTAAAGGCCAAGGAACAGAAGCACTTCAGACATTTGCTGACCACTTCAGTGCTGATATTGGGGTTGGGAGGAAATGACAGGAAGAAAAGGTAAAAACTTGGTACCAAAATCATTTACACTGACCACAAAGGGCAGCTCACAAAATACAAAGCCTACATGTAAATAGCAGGTTCAGTCAGAAAAACAAAACCCATGCACTACTAAACAGTCAAAGTTTTGTTTGTCCTGAGAAATATTTTACATTTAAAAAAAACCCAAATTTCCCTGGGCAAAACAGTTTATTATTTTGTCACATGGAAATCTGTATTATATTTCAAGCACAACAAACATGCAAACACTCCATATTTTGCAAAGGAAGTGACGACTACAACTTCTTTCTAGTTAAAACCCCACGCCCACAAATAAATGAAAGGCTCTCAAAAGTTCAAGCCTCGGCCTCCAGTGAGCAAATGCGCATGATGTACCCAGCGTGTTTGTAGGGTCGTCATAACGTCCACATCTACTCTGAGACACCTAAACTTCGCTCAAGTCTGCTGGAAGACAGAACTACACTCTGCCAACAGCACTTAATTTTAGTGATATGGATTAGTATACAGCATAATTACTTATTCTTTAAAAACAAAACAAAAACCACCCATGCAGTGCTTAAAGCTAAACTGTGATTGAGAAGGTGACGGCCTAGGGGACCTGAACCGGTTATTTACAGCAAACACATGACTCCGCTGTGCAGAGGCCAAGACTTCAGTAAAACTGCTGGGATTGCAGAATAAGCCACCTTTCCAAAATCTTCCCTTTAAGACTTTTTAAAAACTTGGGAACAATTCCAACTCCATCTTATTTGCAAAAAAACACAGGTGGAAAGCTATATTTCAAAGATCAAAATAAAACATAAAGAATACAGAATCTAAAAGTGAGATAGAAACCCAACTAACCTAAACCTTCAGTTATAATACAAACTGAAACACACTGGAAAGGCAGATACACAGAAAGAAGGAGAAACAGACAGAAACATCTTCATTCTGCTAGCCAATACCCCAAGTGGCCACAGCGGCTGAGCCGAGCCGAAGCCAGGAGCCTCTTCCGCGTCTCCCACGCGGGTGCAGGGTCCCAAGGCATTGGGCTGTCCTCGACTGCTTTCCCAGGCCAGCAGCAGGGAGCTGGATGGAAAGTGGAGCTGCCGGGACAGGAACCAGTGCCACACGGGATCCAGGCGGGTGCAAGGTGAGGATCGAGCCAGTAGGCTATCATGCCGGGCCCCCAAGACAGTAGTTTCTTTAAAATCTTCTTCCCAGTACCAAGAATAGTTTCAGGCAGGGAAAGAAACTTATTTTTATCTTTGTTTAAACTGATATGAAGGTAGTTTTTACACAAAGTAAGTGCTTGGTACATTTCAAAGAACCCTATCACGAAAACGCACCAAATTTGAAAAGCAAGCTAGGTTAAAGTTGCAGAGAAAGTGAATTTAACAGCAAAAAATTTGCTATCTAAGGATTAAAATATCAAAAAGATATAAACTCTAAAAACAAATTCTCTCACAGACCATGTTCTGTGTTGTAAGCATTAAGTTCAATATATATCAACAACTTTGGTTTTAAGAGGATGCACTCCAGGGAAGGGAAACGGGCACACTGCCCTGAACGAGGGATGCTGGAAAGCAAGCAACAATTGCACATCAATTACATCCAGCTACCAGACTTTACAAAGGGAGAAAAAGGTTTCAAAACATACTTTCTAAATCTCTAGCCCTCCACAATTAGAAAAGCAAGCAATTACTCTGAAGAGTAATTTTAGCTTAATCAGAGGTAGTTTCGGAGAAGGTAAATTTGATATATAGGGAGGTAAAGACAGCAAAGTGTGATGTAAAAACGAATATAAAATATTCGATAACCTTATCTGGGCTATTCTGAGAGTAACTGCACAGACGCCCCGAGCCCACATCTTTCAATAACCTTGCAGCCAGACATTAGCAGGGGGAGCAGACTTCAGAAAGCAATGCCTCCAAGAGCCAGTTTCTTTATCAGAATTCTTTAACAATCAAATTGCTCGTCAAGAAATGCATCTATTGCTCCAAGATAAAACAAAAAGGGGGTTTTACTTAAAAAACACAAAGGAGGCAAAAATACCAGATTTTTGCCATTCTAATTCTTACAGACCAAATGCTGCCAAAAAAGAGTGGGGGGAGGGCAGTGCTACGACACAGTATGTAAAGCAAGCACCTGTGCTGCTGGAGTCCCTAGGGTCCCAAAGCCTCTGACCTGCAACTCGGCCCCTGCTAAGGGCCTGGGAGAAGCAAGTGCTAAGACCCAGCCACCAGCAGCGGCCCAGACTGCTTCTGGCTTTGGCCTAGCTCAGCTCTGCCTACTGCGGCCACCTGCAGAGTGAACCAGGGGTTTTAAGATTTCTTTTTCTGTTTCTCTCCATGCCCTCTCCGCCTCTCCTTGTAACTCTCTCAAATAAATAAATAAATCTGAACGCAGACAAACAAACAATAAACATTTGACCTAGCAGTTAGGAGGCCAGCTGGTGTGCCCACATCCCCCAAGGAGAGCATCATGGTTAGTAGCTACTTAGCTCTGGCTTCTGACCCTAACTTCCTACTCCTGAACACCAGAGGGCAGTAGCGATGGCTCCATGAGCCCAGCCACACTCCATGGGGTCCTTCAGGGTGGGGGCCACCAATCAGGAGCACGCGGTGAGGTGCGTACTCTTTCTCTGTCTCAAATGAACACAATATTTATAAATCCCCAACATGTATGTTTTTAAACAACACATTGAATAAAACCAAATAAAGAATGACATTATACTGAATTTTTAAAAAACCCTAAAAAGCAAAGTATGCAACTCTACCATGACTGGAATAACCATATAGCTTCAACTTTAAACTTACTGTCATCGAACACCCCTGCATTAGCAAGTAACAGAGTGATGATCTTAGGGTCTTTCTCCAGCTGCATGGCATGCTTGCTCTCATTCGACAGGAGAGTGCACACATTGATAGCGAAATCCACTTCATTCGGGAGTCCAGAGAGCAGCGAGAGCACCAACTTGTTATAATCCTTTGGCGAATTAAAGTCCATAGATAACCCATAACTTTGCCGTAAATAATCTAAGAAAAACAAAACCAAAGGGCCATAAGCAGGTATCAAACACAGAATGTCCTCCTCACGGCAGGTAACTCCTGATGCAGGCAGATGCTTCAAAACCAACTAATTAATATAAACAATAAATAAGTTGGCAGCTTAATAGAGTTCATTTCTAAACTTCTAAGGTTTACTCACTGACTGATAAAATTATACTCTTTGAAAAGTATGAAAATATGAAAGTGCACTTACCTGTTTGAACATCAGTGTCAAAATACCACTGTATCATTATTTTAATTATTATGCATTTTACTTACATATTTCATGAGTAAATTTCTGATGCACTAAGATATGATGAACATCATAGAAACCATGCTTCTTGGTTCCGGAATTCTGTAAATTCTGACAAATTTTAGGATGGAGTCCTTGACATGACAGTCGCCATGTTCATCACTTCAGGAAGCTGCTTCTGCCTCTTCGCAGTTACTTCTAACTCCTCTGCACCACCAACTTTATATTTGGTTCCTATCATTTTATTCCAACTGTACAAATAGTGTCCCCGCCACTGTGTAAGACACACAGCATCCTGCAATACCAGTATTCCATGGAGGGAAAGGCCGCTGCCCAACTGCCAATACACATGGACATCGGTGGAGGACGAGCCAAGTCTCTGGGCCTCTGCACTAGTGCAGGAGACTCAGATGAAGCTCCTGGCTCCAGCCTTGCTCAGACCTACCTCTTGTGGTCATTTGGAATTATGGGGAATGAACCAGCAGCTGGAAGTTATCTTTATGTAGGTTCTGCTTTCAAGCAATCAAATAAACAATAAGAAATCTTCTTAAAATTCATAAACAAATGGAGCATAGCTCAATGATTAACTTCTTACCTTGCAAAAGCAGGGATACCATATGGGTGCCATTTGGCGTCCCTGCTTCTCCACTTCCCATCCAGTGCTCTGCTTAGGTCCTGGGAAAGCAGCAAAGGACGGCCCAGAGCCCCGGGACCCTGAACCCACGAGGGAGACCAGGAAGAAGCTCTCGGCTCTGGGCACTGGATCGGCTCAGCCACAGCCACTGTGGCCACTGGGGGAGTAAACCAGCAGATGAAAGATCTCCGTTTCTCCTTCTCTCTATAAATCTGATCTGCCTTTCCAATAAAAACAAACAAATTCTTTGAAAAATTTAAAAATAAATGGAATCTTATGAGTATGTCGAGGAAACTGCAAAAATTTCATGGAAAACACATGTTATGAGAAACTTCCCATGCCCACTGCCAGAGCTGGGGCAGGGCCTGGGCCAAGAGCAGGGGAGGGAGGACATGGATCTCATGGCCCCACCACTGCAGCTGGCCTGGCTTGCACAGGGCTTGAGAGCCAGTCTTGGGACTTTTTGGCAGGGGCTGGGTACTGAGTCCATGTGGACATCCCACTGAGACAGAGCTCATGAGAGGGAGTCATTAGATGGGACAGGAAGAGATTTTGGAATCTGGGCCAGAATAAGTGGGCATAGATCCAGAACATATTCCACCCGTCTGCATCAAAAATTAACAAATGATGTAGCTGCTCAGCTCTGGTTTGCTGCTCATGACTTAGAAAAAGTAGCAGAAGATGGCGGATGTCCATGGGCCCCCACCACCTACAGGTGACACACATCCTTTGCCATTGTGGCTGTATGTGGAATGAACTAGGGGATGAAGAACTCTTACTAACTCTGGATATCAATTAAATCAAAGAATGATTTCAAAAGTTTTCACAGAAAGAAATAAACATGCTCTAAGTTCTATGTTCACAATCTTGTTTTCTGTGTCTAGCTCCTCTCATTCAGGAAGATGTTTTCTACATACACAGCCAGGCTGACGTACTCTCCGCCATGCTGGGTTTGCACCAGCACCAAGTGCCAAGACGCTGCTGAGACCGTCATGTGTTTCTTTTGGCTAAATATCTAAAAGTGGGATTGCTCTATCACGTACAAGCATATGCCTGAACTTTTTACAAAAAGTAAAACTTTTTTGAAAGCAGCCATTAATAGCCTGTATAACTTTCAGCAATATAGACACAGTGCCTGCTGCTCCTTGTCCTTGCTAGAGTATTTAATAACCCTGAATATTCTCGATACAATTGATGTATCTAATTTGCTTGGTAAATATTTTCTTCTGGAATGCAGTGTGGTTGCATTTTTTAAGTATTCTGAAAAGCAACGTTTAAAAAAAAAAAAGCTCTTTTTATTGGAAAATCAGATATACAGAGAGAAGGAGACAAAAAGATCTTGCATCCTAGGGTTTACTACCCAAATGGCAGTGATGGCCAAAGCTGAGCTGATCTGAAGCCAGGAGCCAGGAGCTTCTTCCTGGTCTCCCACAAGGGTGCAGGGTCCCAGGGCTCTGGGACATCCTCGACTGCTTTCCCAGACCACAAGAAGGGAGCTGGATGGGAAGTGGGGCCACTGGGATATGAACTGGTGCCCACTTGTGATGCCAATGGATGTAAGTTGAGGATTTAGCCACTAGGCTATAGCGCCAGGCCCAAAAAGAAATCTTAAGTTTAATGATGTCTGATTTATAAATGGTTATTTTTACGGTTGGTAGTTTCATGTCCTAAGAAATTATTTTAAAGCCAAAATAACTAAGATTTTCTACATGATATTTAAGCCTGGACTTTGAAGGTAGAGAAACTTGGACTTATAAAACAATCAGGCACTATATAAAACCACAACACATGTAAGAAAAAGCAAAATTTTTTAAAATGTTAATTTTAACAGGGCAGTTTAAGCTTTCACAACTATGCCCTGAGGCAAATAACACAAGTACGTTTTTACAAATAAAGTCAAAGCTACATGAAGGTGAAGAGCCAAAAAAACAAATATTACAGCACATCTGAATTAAACATAAGAATAGTAAAAAAGAAACAGAACAGTAAACTTCCTTCAGGACTAGGGAGAGGAGCTTTCTCTGTTTCTTGCCTGGTTCTGACTTTGGGTCCCCACCCTCTCTCGTAATGACCATCAGGATCGCTCCAGAAGCCCCTTAAAACAAACAAACAAATAAACAAAAAAAACCTAGAATAGATAGAGAACAGCAAGGAAAGCTTAGAAACAGGAAACGGGCAGTGGGGATGCACTTATAACTCACTAGGTGGGACACAAAGATTAGTTACTCCTCACTGGGGTATTGAAGATTTCTCTGCACTCCCCTCCCAAAACTGTTCACCTAAAGTGTTGACATGTCTTGCTAGAGTTATAGTTAGACTACCCGAAAAACAGCCAGGTTCTGCAAAATCATGCTTCAACGCTATAAACTGATAAATACTAAAATTAAAATAGACATGAGACAGCTGAATAGTAATCTATAGCCATTTTAAGGTGTATAGAAACCAGTTATATATAAACTAATAATTGTAATGTCAATGTAGAAGTCATAGGATGTGATTCAGAACTTGCACTCTTTTTTTTTCTCTCTCTCTCTCTTTTAACATGCTGGTTACACAATACCATGCCAACTAATTCCATTACGTTATAAATTGTTTCTGATGTAATGTTAGGGCTTTTAATTGATTGGGAGGATATTCTGTCGGCTCTACCTTCAGACCAAAGATGGTCTCCCCAAGAAACCGTTGAACTTATCTGGACAATAAGATGCTGGACTGTATCCTTTGTAGATGCTTGCAAGGAAAGAATCTCAACTGAATTTGAACTGTGGTAATGCAACAAGGTGGAAGAATCCACCATGGGTGGGGCGGGTTTGGGGGAGGGGAGGGAGGAATCCCAGTGCCTATAAAACTGTGTCACATAATGCAATGTAATCAATAAAAAAAGAAGAAGAAGAAGAAAAGAATATTTAAAAAAATCTGGGTTTTAAAAAGCTTAAATCTTGAAATGGAATGTAAGTATAAACCTACTGTGACAACACAGAGAGGTCATAAAGTATATATACACACACACATATATATATCTCAAGACCCCTTTCCAGTTCTAAAACCTGCCAGTAATGTCTACAATAAAATAGTGCTGAAGTGCTAGAACACAGCTAAATATGACCATGATACTTTGTTTACACCTATATATGGTGATAATACCTTGTTTAGAGTGAACTGTAAGAGTATATTGTTTATTTTAAATGAAATGTCCCATGAACAGTAACATACACACAAAAGGCTGATGTCGCTGCTCCCTGGACGGCTGACCAGACTGTCGACGAGCCGCCAGGGCCAGCAGCACAGGACTCCCCTGGACAGTCTGGCACTGACACAGAACGCCGATCTGTCCTAAGACGAGGCACTTTCAGCATTATCTCAGAAATTCCATTTGCCACACACACTCACTCATTCAATACACATCAATGATTCTGTCAAAGACTTCTGATTATGAAAGGCCCCGAGTTACATCAGGCTTTGTAAAGATTTCTAAGAAAGCATATGACACAATGCTTCCAAGATTTTAAGTTCCTTTCTATCTATCACCAAGGATATATGAATCAACAGTTATCACTTCATAATCAGAAATGAACTGGAAATTTATCTGGAATATTTTTGACTCAAAGTTTACAGAAAAAAATCCCTGTTAGGAGGATCAAGATGGCAGAATAGGGTAAGGAAACGTTTAAACAGATGGAGAAACAATAGCCAGGGTGAAGCAGAGAGGGCACATTCCAGGAAACAGGAGAGGACAGAACAACAGCAGAGGGGCACCTGGAGACTGGCAGGCGCAGGAAAGCAGCGGACACAATGGTGTGGTGCTGCACACACTAACTGCTAAGCCAGCTGCACCAGCAGCTGAACTCGACCAGCAAAAAGGTGGGAAGGAATGTTCACTGGGAGCTCAGGAGGTGAACTCAGACAAAGAACTGTCTGTCCTGCTGGTCTGTTTGATTTGACCAGGAGCAGAGACAGAGTGGCAGATCCCAGGTGCGTGGTGTGGGAACATGGTGGATTTCACAACCCAGTCTGGCCCCTAGAGCTGTATCAGGCACCGTTTTGTATAAGAAAGTAAAGGCTAGGGACTGTGCATGCTCTGAGCTGGGGGTGACATCATTTCTGGCTCAGTGAATTGCAATGACATGGCATCCTACAGGTTCTACCCAAGATAGGTTCGGGTAGCCCTCAGACCTGACAGCCAGCAGACCAAGAACTCTAGTAGTGGCACTTCAGGCACCATTTCTTACAGTGTGGCAAAGAATTTAAGGCTGCAGGGACAACAGTGAGCTGCACATGCACTGGTCCCACAGGAAAATAATATGACATTGGCATCATATGGGTCAAAATGGGTCCATGTGGCCCTCAGGCCTAACAACCAACAGGTTCCACCAAGATCAGCACCACCAACAACCTAGCTCTATATAGGACATCTGGTGTCTCCGTAATCTGGAACTGCTCCAACCAGAAGTGGGAGAAAGGTTGCACAGACAATGGTGCAGCCTCAGCATGGTATCACAGGAGGTAGAGACTGGTGAGCCAGGAGCAGGGGCTACGAAGACCATGGTGGGAATCTAAGAACCCAGACCTGGAGCTCACTACAGGGAGTGGTACAATGACTGCAAACAAAGAGCCGTGCACCAACTAGGATAAGTAAAATCGAACTGTAGACCTGTGGGTGACAGAGCTTAGAAACCTGCCCCGAGGAGAAGAATCTGCTAACCAGAAGTACAATGACCAAGAGCAAAAGAAGAGATGCAGGCACAATGAGTATTACTGAAGACTCCCCTGCCAAGGAGAAAAACTCCTTGCCAACCTCAGAGTTAACTGAGGAATACATCGAGAAAATGGAGGATACAGAATTCCAAACACTTTTATAAAACTTCTTATCAACAATGAGAAGCACATAATACAGGAATTCAAGCAATTTAAGGAATATGTCACACAGGAAATGAATCAAATGAAAGCTGATACATCAGAAGTGAAGAATACAGTGCAGCAAATTAAAAGTACAGTACAGAGTCTCCAAAGTGGAATGAAGGAGGCAGAAGAAATAATCTCAGAATTGGAAGATATTTCCTGTCACCAGTAGGAAACAAACAAAAAGCTGGAAGCAGAGTTGGGTCAAGCTGAAAAAAAGCATCCAAGAACTGAACGACACAATTAAAAGGCCAAATGTATGAGCTACGAGAGTCCCAGCAGGTGCAGAAAGAGAAACTGGGGTTCAAAATGTATTCAGTGAAATAATAAGGGAAAATTTCCCTAATCTAGAGAAAGAATTGGGAAACAACACCCAGGAGGGACACAGAACGCCCAAAATGTTTACCAAAAGTGATCTTCACCAAGACACATGATAACCAAGCTCTCTTCAATTGAACATAAGGAAAAGATCCTGAAATCTGCATGTGAAAGAAAAAATAAACAGACATATAAAGGAAAGCCAATTAAGCCCACAGATCTCTCACAAGAAATTCTACAGGCCAAAGAGAATTGTGTGAAATATTCCAGATTCTAAAAGCAAAAAACTGTCAGCCCAGGATAACGTACCCAGCAAAACCTTCCCTTGTCTTTGAAAATGAAATAAAATTCATTCACAGTAAAGAAAATATGCTTCTTCCAAACCTGCCCTAAAATGATACTTAAAAATGTTCTTTTGACAGAGAAGAGGAATAGTACTCAACAAAACCAAAGGCAAATCTGAAGAACATCCCAGTAAAACAACAACAGAAGACTAAATCAATGAACCCATTCCTAAAACACCAGGACCATATTAGCACCCATATTAACCCTGAATTAAATTGCTTAAACTCATCAATTAAATGTCATAGATTAGTAGACATGTTTAAAAACACATAACCCATCTACTTATTGCCTACAGGAGACATATCTCACCAACAAAGATCAGCAGAATTTATATCTCATGGATTTTTTTTTTTTTTAGTTCCATCTCTTCAAACACTTTCATTCTCATTAAATTCTTCAATG
Source organism: Ochotona curzoniae (assembly GCF_017591425.1). Lineage (NCBI taxonomy): Eukaryota > Metazoa > Chordata > Mammalia > Lagomorpha > Ochotonidae > Ochotona > Ochotona curzoniae. The sequence continues at coordinate 7,598,179 of NW_024465654.1, read as the reverse complement.
ACTCAGACCATACAATGGCATCATTTTCTTCAAGAAAGTTCTTGATTTTCTTTTTCATTTCTTCAGCAACACATTAGTCATTCAGTAGCATGTTATTTAACTTCAGGGTACTTTTAGTTTCTTTCTTCCTGTTGTTGATTTTGTATTTTGGCTTTTCATTGAAGGGCATGTATAGCAACTGTGTAATGGAGACTATCATATCCACATGTGAGGATGCAGCATGCATCTCTACTTCCAGACAAAGATGGACTCCCAATGAAATTGCTTACTCTATCTTGACAACAGGATCCTGGACTCTCTGCCATTGTTGAGTACAATGATGGACACATGACTGTATATGAAGAACTATACTACAGTAATGATATATGGGAATTCAGTGAGGGGCGAAGGGATTGGGGAGGGGGTAAGGGAAATCCCAGGGTCTATAATAAAATAATAATAATAATAATAATGTAAAATTTTTTAAAAATCTGGCAACGGGTTTTAAAACTAAGTAAATTGAAAGACTGTTTTTCAAAACTCCCAAAATAAACATCATTTAAAAACAAAAACCAAAAGGAATCCCTGTTAACAACCTTGATGTGACACAATGACATCTCCGTACTGTCAGTTCAGGGAAGAGGAACACTGACTGAAGTGGGGACTGGAGAACACATCCTTTATGTTCACAAGACAGTCAACAGCAGAGAAAGTCCTCGCCTTATAATGAGCCAGGATCTCATACAGGTGCTGCCTCATGTCCTGCTGCCCCTCTGCCGTCCAGCTCCCTGCCTGTGGCCTGGGAAAGCAGTCAAGGACGGCCCAAACCCTTGGGACCCTGCAACCACGTGGGAGACCCAGAAGAAGCTCCTGGCTCCTGGCCTTGGATCTGCTCAGCTCCAGCCGTTGCAGCCACTTGGTGAGTGAACCAGCAGATGGAAGATCTTTCTATCGTTCTCTCTCTAAATATGACTTTCCAGTAAAAGTAAATAAATCTTTTTAAAAATTGACAGTGACTGTTAGCCCAGATGTGTTAAAACACAGAACATCTTTAGCCCCATATACTGATAATATTTATAAAAATTCATCCTGAACAAATTTTTTCCAAAGTACCCAAAGTGATAATGGAAAAAGTCCTTGGTTTCCTGAGAAAAGGAATGGGCTGGCTTAAATTATCACTAAAATCCTGACAGGCTCTAAAATTTTATAACTTGATTAAATGTAATGTGTTGCCATTTACTTATTTTGTCTTTATTTTTCTACAGATATTGAAAATTTTAAGAACGTATTGAGCAAAAGGTCCTTAACACTCCATCTAGTATTTCCACAGAGTAGTATCAAGAGAGAATCACAGAAGGAAGTAAACCAGGGCCCGGTGCGATAGCACAGTGGTTGGGGTCCTCGCCTGGCACGCCCAGGATCCCATATGGGCACCGGTTCTAATCCCGTCAGCCCTGCTTTGGGCCCTGTGCCCACGTGGGAGACCCGGAGGAAACTCTTGGCTCCTGGCTTCCGATTGGCTCAGCTCCGGCTGTTGTGGCCGCTTGGGGTGTGAATCATTGAACAGAAGATCTTCCTCTCTGTATATCTGACTTTCCAATAAAAATAAATAAGTCTTAAAAAAAAAAAAAAAGAAGGAAACCAAAAGATTTGGTATTTATGGAAGTACAAACAAACAAAAAACTAAGAACCGCAGAACAGCCATAAAGGATTTGGTATTTATGACAAAAGTACACAAAGAAAAAATCACATGGAATCACAAAACAACTATGTATCAATGCTAGTATTCAATAAAAGTAAAGTTCAAACCACAACTGTTCACTGTATTTTTCCAGTTTTTTAGAGCCAAATGCCCAGGAAAGCCTGTGCCCTACCAACGACAGTGGACTCACACTCTGTCGCGACAACCCTGGAGCTGCTCCCATCAGAATGTCATGCTACCATCTTATGGGAAGAGCTTTTCTTAATATCAACAAGATATTTATCTCTAGGAAAATGCCTGTTACCTAAATATATTTACAGAAGCCTCTGAGGAGTAGCAGTAAGTCTGTGTGATCCAAAATGTAGACAGATTTTTGTCAAGGTTCTGCACGTGGTGATAACTGAGCACGCACACTGGAAGCCATGGAGCTCGAGGCGCACTGGACTCTGCTTCCTGCACAGGGACACCACCACTGGCCGCTTCACACACTGGTAATGACCCACATTCTTAGAATACCACCATGATGCTGCCATGGCTCTGGCTAGAAAAACACAGAACACCTCTGAACTCAAACGCTGTCCAGATTTTGCTTTTGTGAAACATGCTGTATCTATGTTACACAGCTGATCAGACTCCTTCAGACAAGCAGAAACACCGACAGCATGTCAGAGTAGTAGCAACACCAAGCTAAGGGAGCTACCTCTTCTCCAATCTGCGCAGCTCTACTGATGAGCAAAAGCTTCTCATACACTAAAAATATTTCCCATATTCTTTGTTAAAGTGAACCAGTTTTGAATAGGAAACAGTGAAATAATTTCTGAAAGTTCCAGAAAACAATTCATTTTAAAGAGCTAACACAGAAGCGTGCCCGGTCTGAGGAAGCTCTTTAGTAAGCATCAAGCCCTGGGCCACTGGGAGGGCAAAGCTGCCACAGCCCGAAAGGCCGTCAGCACACTGCTGCCACCGAGCTGAGGAAGCCCGGGACACTCCCGAATGATATGGTGGGTCCGGCTCTGCTGAGGAACCGACCTCATGCTGGGCTTGGCTAACTGCTGCACTTGGGGATGTTAGCTCAGTGCCCCCCAACGGGGCACCTGTTACAGGTGTGTCAGCTCAGTTCACACTGGTGCCCGAGAGTGGGCACTCCAGAATGGGACTGCATGGAAATGGGCTGCTGAGGTAGGCTGTGCCCATGGCTGGTCAGAGCACCCCTCCTGTGCACGTATTTTACCATGCGCTGTCCTCGTCAGACGCCAGACCCACCTGATTTGGGAAGGCAAGCCAAAATGAACTTTCCTTCAGGAGTAGCGTATGCAAGGGGCTTATGTCACTGCTCCCGCACACCCAGTGACAGCACAGCACTAGGGAAAGCCCTGGACAACGCAGTACACATTCTAAGAGCAGACGCTGCCTTTCCAGGCTGACTAAGGAAGAAGTACCAAATCAAATACAACAGAAAAAAAGCTTTGAAAATGATGTTAAGTTGTAAAAAGCAGTAATACTAGGGCAAATGAGATAGCTTAAATGTAGATAATCTTTTTGTGACTGACACCAGTAGTGAATGAGAATTTAGAGCAATTCCAATTTTGATAAGAATATCATGTTTAAAAAGAAGTATGTCCTTTTTCAGATCAAATGTTGCTGATTAATGAAACAAAGATGGGCATTTCCTAGCCACTACACTTCCAAGCCACACAGCCACTAAAAACCAGGACCTTGCTTGCCCTACTTAAGAATTGATCAGATTCTCAAGAGGATTCCAAAGCTATCTGTGTCCAATACTTTTTCAGCTATGCCATCTTCTGTAACTTATACAAAAATGACTACCCTGGAAAGTAAACTTCTTCTTAGTACCACAGTAGGAAAATAAGACCATAATCTGGAACATTTCTGAGATCTAAAGCAAGGGGAATTCCAGGAATTGCAGAAAATATAGGAGTTTGTATGTGAAAATTCCTGGCTTCTTTAATTCTAAATTGACCTTTCTCTCCCTATTTGAATCATTATGTAGAAAAAATGACCTTCAGTGAAAGTAATCAGTGTCAAAATCTCACCCCTGTGACAGGAATGGCCCTGATTTCCCCTGGCTGTTAATCTCTAGAAGCTACCCCAGCCTCCTGAGCGCTCTTACTGCCAAAGATGAGAAATGCATTGGATGCTGTTTATTTTCCTAATTCAAAACTGCGAACCTATGCTGTGAACTTACAATGATAGTTACCTGACACGCTGTGTTGCTGGTAATTGTAGGAAGATGGAATTGCACCAATGGGAAGCTGTGGCTTTGGATTGCCTGGTGGTACCTCCTCATCATCCTCCCCAAAATGATGAACTTTCTCATATTTTTCTAGATAACTGAAACAGAAAAATAGTACAGATTTTAAAAAAAACATTTATCTATTTTTCTTTACTAAATATCATATAGCTAAACAAAACAAAAAACAAAAAGGACACTATAAACTTGCTATTAGTCAACGGAAATCATGACCTCAGTTTATAAATAACGATGCAGATGAACTCAATGCAATGGTTCTACGAGTGTTTAACATATTCCAAAGACCACACCAGTAGTAAAACAAAAATGTAGAATTACAGAATACCAAACAGTAATTACAAGTAAATAAAAGCAAGACACTGACTGTTTTTCCAAGTTCTACATGGCAAGTGTAAAAACCAAGTGAAGATGAGAACATTTCCCAACTCCTCATGGAAGTCAGTACTTCATAAACCTTGTTAATATTATAATTCAATAATACAGAGGCCTGAGCAGTGAGTACATACAGTACTTCATTCTGAACAATTACATGTAGTATCTGATGTTACTGACAGAGGGCGGCCCAAAGTCTTGGCACTCTGCACCGTTGCAGCAAACCTAGAAGAAGCTCTGGGCTTCCAGCTTCGGTCCAGCTCAGATCCAGCCATTGCAGCTATGTGGGGAATGAACCAGCAGATGAAAGATCTTTCTATTTGTCTCTCCTCTCTTTAAATTTGCCTTTCCAATAAAAATCTTTAGAATAATTCACATTTATGAATAGCTGAAAGATTTGTCTATTTATTTGAAAATCAGAGTGACAGAGAGAGGGAGAAACGGAAAGATCTAGCGTCTGGTTTCCTTCCCAGATGGCTGCAACCACGAGGACCGAGGCAGCCCAGAGCCAGGAGCCAAGAACTGCTTCCAGATTCTCAAATCATTGCAGGGGTCCACAACCCTGGGCCATCTTAGACAGCTAGATCTGAAGTGGAGCAGGTGAGACTTAAACCAGTGCCCATATAGGATGCCAGCATAACAGGGAGCTACGCAATGCAACAGGTCATAACACCAGTCCCGGTATGCTTAAAGTAGTGTCCAATAAATTTCGATAGATTTTGAAATGTTTCCAATAATAAGGTATGAGTTATGTTAGTATTTGTCAGAATTAAGTTTCAGATTCACAATCTCTAATCACCCAATGTTTACAATAAAAGTCAAGATTTTAAGATAGGGAAACATTGATCAACCATGTCAAATATGTTAACACCATTTTCTAACAAGCTTTCGCTGTAGCATATAAATATGCAGGTAAGCGAATATTAACACACCGACTTAAATTTGCCACAATTATTTTTCTATTGACCATTCTACCTATCTTCTCTGCCATGCCTGACCCAAGAAGGTTCAAAATCCACTAGCAGTTCTGTTAAAAGTTCTGCAAACATCCCACACTTTGCTTTTTAGACAACTGAGATGGGGAATGGCAAATAACTTATCATTACTTTGTTTTTAGTATTTAAAGCCTAATTTTCAAGGTGGAATGAATGAAAGTTGTAATTTTGTAAACATAAGCCAACAACAAAGAAAATTATCATTTCTCATTTTCCCGTTCCTGCTTGACAAATCCTAATAATTGAAGTCCTTGAGTATGGAAAAATTTTAAAAGCTGTATTTTTCCATTCCTCTTAAGTCCTCTCTACTAGCAGGGTCCTTGTCCCAGCAGGCAGATGGCTAGCTCAACACTTTCCTTTCGCTGCCAGCAGCACGCTCCAGGACCCAGGGGTGTGGACAAACCGTCCTGCACGGCCAACGCATGCAGCCACACCCACTGCACCGTGCTCCTACGACCTAAAGCAAGCCACGAAGCGAAAGGATGACTGACAAGACATACTTCCTTTCTAGTATAAACCCATGATGGACCTCGACAGGTAAGTAAGCAGACCTGCAATGCATCCCAGCAAGTGCTGGGACAGACCTGAATTCAGGCATTCCAAGAAGCAATTTAAACTTGCACACCAAGCATCCACCCTGCATGTGCCCCTGGTTTTTATATCATGTACACAAAATTGACAAAAACCCAGAGTCAGAGAAGATCAGGGGCTGCCTAGAGCTGAGGATGGAAGTGACTCAGAGAATATAGTTTCTTTATGTGGTGGTCAAATATGCTCTAATAGATTAGCAAGGGTTGTACAACTCCGTGAACATACTAAACCTGGGGAAGTATAGCCTACACCTGATTAAGACAACCACAACCCAGGCCAGAAGCAGAGAGCTGGACCAGAAGAGTAGCAGCTGGAACACGGACTGGTGCGCATATGGGAATCCAGCACTTGGGAAATGGATAATCAGCCAGCTAAGCCACTGCGTCAGCCCAAACAAATCAATCTTTAAAGTAAAAATAAAATATTAAAAAATACATTAATAGGTTAAGACATACAGGAAATAACAGAAGTTCAGCTAGTAAAAACGATCTAACTTATGCAAATAGAGGATGACGAAGATCAGCATCACTCATACAGACACTGGTGAATGTTTTACAGTAGTCTAAGAACTGACTGACCCAATGAATGCACCCAATTTTCCCTAACCTCGATCTTTCCCAACCTGATCAACTGTGTAATCATTATTTAAAAAACGGTAAGCAAATTTTTAAAAATTGGACTGACCTTACTGTAGTATTAGACCAAAAATAACCTTCATGAAGTAACCCAATTATTAAAGCACAAACATTTAGAATCTCAGAACTAAATATGCTTAAGATACACTTCAAAGTAAGTATATATTAATCTGTTGCTCACAATTAGGCACAAGATGTATAAAATGTGTATGCTTTTCATTACAGTTGAGGGAGAAAACTATGAAAGACAATAAACAAAATTTTCTCCCAGAAGAAGTTCCAGGCTCCTGGCTTCAGATCAGCATAGCATCGGCCATTGTGCTCACTTGGGGAGTGAATCAGTGGACGGAAGATCTTCCTCTCTGTCTCTCCCCCTCTCTGTATATCAGATTTTCCAATAAATAAATAAATCTTAAAAAAAATAATTCAAACGTTTGTGGCACTGGAGAAATGTACAACTTTTTAACTTTTTCTCCCAATAAATGCTATGTACAATGTCAGTCTTCAGAAATGTGTTGGTTAGCTGGGGTTGGGGAAATAAGGGTGGCTAACTCCTCTCCCTGCATGCGCCGGCATCCCCCATGGGCACCAGTTCGGATCCCAGCTCCCCCATGTCCCACCCAGCTCCTTGTGTATGACCTACAGACACAGTGCAGGCGCATTGTAGTGAGGATTTAGCTACTGAGCCATTGTACCAGGCCCAAAAGTCAATTAAAAAATTACTTCAAACTTATACAACATTATTTTCTGGGCCTGGCATGGTAGCCTAGTGGCTAAAATTCTTTCATTGAATGTGCTGGTATTGGCACCAGTTTGTGTCCTGGATGTTCCGCATCTGATGCAGTTCGCTGTCTGTGGCCTGGGAAAGCAGTAGAGGACAACCCAAAGCCAGGGATCTTGCACCCACACGGCAGACCTGGATGAAGCTGGCTCCTGGCTTCAGAGCAGCTCAGCTCCGGCTGTTACAGCCACTTTGGCAGTGAACCAGCACAAGGAAAATCTTCTTTTCTGTTTCTCTTTCTCTCTGAGTATTTGCCATTCCAATAAAAATAAATAAACCTTTTTTAAAAAGTTATTTTCACTGACAATGTAAAACGTTATAGAAAAAAAGAAGCTTCCTGAAAACTGTTGCCCAGTAAAACTGATAAATTAAATAAAAATTGCAAAGACTACTATGTTAGAAAAAATGTTTACAAGAAACAGAAGCACAATGAGACATTTCATTGCAGAAACGTAGCAACAGGTTAATGCTTAAAACTTTAATGACTTTTTAAAAATATCTGAGAGTAGGGCCCGGCGCGGTGGCGCAGTGGTTAAATCCTCGCCTTGCACGCCCGGGATCCCATATGGGTGCCAGTTCTATCCCGGCAGCCCCGCTTCCCTTCCAGCTCCCTGCCTGTGGCCCCGGGAAAACAGTCGAGGACGGCCCAAAGCTTTGGGAACCTGCACCCACGTGGGAGACCCGGAAGAGGTTCCTGGCTTCGGATCGGCATAGCATCGGCCGTTGCGCTCACTTGGGGAGTGAGTCATCGGACGGAAGATCTTCCTCTCTGTCTCTCCTCTCTGTATATCCGCCTTTCCAATAAAAATAATAAAATAAATCTTTAAAAAAAAAAATATATATATATATATATATGAGAGTCAAGGAGAGAAACAAAGGAAAATCTTGCCCTTGCAATTACACTAATCAAATGTTAGTAAGAGCTGGGGCAGGCAGAAATCAGGAGCCAGAACTCAGTCTGGATCCCCCTGGCTGGGAGGGCTCCAGAGGGGAGCAGGCACCTGCTGCTGCCCAGAGCAAGCACACACAGAATGCTCAGGGCAGAAGAGCTACCACCCGCAGCCAGGCTTCCACTACGGGCGGTGGGTGACCCCGCATCTGACTCAGAGGCATCTGAGCTGCGTGCTGAATTAAATGCATGCAAATACTGCAAACTTTACAAACTTACTTGTACATCAAAGAAAGAAAATGACAAAGGATGCCGAAGGACACTTAATGCAACTCAGAACATGTTTCCCTAACAATGTCAAGTTTTCTGAAATCTCATGAAGATCTATCCTTGTTATCCTGGCTGCATCTCAGAGTCCCCACATGTCAGCCTTCCAGGACACACCAAGCACCTGATGAAGCTGTGCTGACATCTGTGAAGAGCATCCATCCAAGTGGGACACCCATCAAGGCACCCACCCAGGGACAGACCCTCACGTAAGGACCGACACTCCCGCTTCCTCCCTCACTGGGCACATCAGGCAGCTGGATGTCACTCCTCCCAAGTTGGAAATGCGGACAGACTAAAAGTGCAAAAGTCCAACTACATGCCATGTGCTTTCACGTTTGTATGTTCAGGATCAAGCAGGTTAATAGACATTGTTGCCCAGTTTTAAAAAAACATACATTTTGTTTTCAATTTACTTGAAAGGCAGATTTTGATAGGAGACACGGAAGAACTTTTGTCTCTGGTAAATTCAAATGTCTGCAACAGAGATCTGAGGATTCAGTCTGGCTCTCGCACGTGGGCGGCAGGAACCCAGGCACCTGGGCCACCATCTGCCGGTCCCTATGGTGTGTCAGCTGAAAACTGCAAGCAGAAGCAGATCCCTAGAGCTTGAATTAGGCAGTCTGACAGAGGACACAGGCATTCTACTGTACTAAATGCCTGCCTATTACACTTAATTCATTTTTATCTTTTTAAAGATTTATTTATGTTCATTGGAAAGTCAGATTTACAGAGAGAAGGAGAGACAGAGAAAAAGATCTTTCACTTGATGGTTCACTCCCTCCAATTGCTGCGGTGGTTGAAGTTGAGCCAGTCTGAGGCCAAAAGCCAGGAGCTTCTTCCAGGTCTCCTAAGCAGGTGCAGAGTCCCAAGGCTTTGGGCAGTTCTCAACTATTTCCCAGGCCACAAGCAGGGAGCTGGGTGGGAAGTGGGGCCACAGGGATTAGAATCAGTATCTACACAAAATCCCACTGCATACAAGGTGAGGACATGAACCACTAGGTTCATGTACCAGACCCATGTCATACTTAATTTTGACTAAATTTTCTCTCACAGGGAAACAATTATATCCAGAAGATTCTTCCAAACAAATAATTTTGAAAATATGGAAGCATAAATAAATTTAAAAATGGCAGAGTAGACCATTTCAACATGAGATTTTTATCAATGGCATGGCGAAAACACAAACAATGATGCAATCACATATTTAAAAAAATAGGCCAGGCCAGGCACAGTAGCCTACTGGCTAAAGTCCTCAACTTGCACGTGCCAGGATCCCATATGGGCACCGGCTGAATCCAGGATGGCCCAAAGCCTTGGGACCCTGTACCCATGGGGGAGACCCGGAAGAGGTTTCTAGCTTTGGATCAGCTCAGGTACGACCATTGCAGCCACCCTTGTGGAATTGATCAGTAGATAGAAGCTCTTCCTCTGTCTCTCCTCTCTGTATATCTGACTTTCCAATAAAAATAAATAAATCTTAAAAAATAAATAAATAAATAAGGAAAGAAATGAAAAGACATCTATGCCACCAAAATAGATCCGAGTTGTGGATTTACATCTCCTGACAATGATAATGAAGCAGGCCAGGGTTAACGCTATACTTTGTGTTAGCTGATAATCTGACAGCCAAGTATGCAGAATTTGTAGACAAATCTACATTTCAGCAACATTTTTGAAACTATCAAAACTTAATGAAGTATTGTTTAAAGGTTAAAAATAAATACTATTTTAAGCAAAGATACTGATAAAATATTTAAGATTTTTCTCAGGGGCTACTTCTGTGCCCATCTGAAGCCAGGAGCCAGTAACCTCCTCCAGGTCTCCATATGGGTGCAGGGTCCCAAGGTTTTGGGCTGTCCTCAACTGCTTTCCCAGGCCAGAAGCAAGGAGCTGGATGGGAAGTGGAGCACCCAGGACATGAACTGGCGCCCACATGGGATCCTGGCGGATTCAAGGCGAGGACTTTAGTCATTGGGCCACCACGCCGTGCTGGAATGTCTTTTAGAAGCTGGTGTCTGCTGCCATCATGAATGCAGCATCCAACGAATGATTGTTAAGCAGGCACAGTTTTACATGTTTAGAACACTTAGTAAACAAACTAGGAAAACATCCACGTGGGGCAAGATTTCTCATGAGGAGGAAAGGATACAAAAATGAAATTTTAGAATATATTAATTTTGGAAAAACCTCAAATGCATGTACTATTTTTTCAGAGCACATCTTTCTCATATACTATTAATAAAAATGTTCTTGTGACAAAAAGATTCTTGCACCAAAATCAACTCACTCCTTTTCATTTATTTTTTTTATGTCAGTATAACTGAGGGCTCAAGAGGCTGGTGCTGTTTGCTTGAAGTCCCTGTATGAGAAGATGGGCTGTAAACAGACTCAAGCAGCCCCCGCTGAGGACAGCACCGTTTGCTGAGACCCAGGACTCAGCTAACCCACCATCTGGGGGAACTCCCAAAGTCAAGAGAAATACAATCAGACCTCACACTAACAATGTCAAAGACCCGAAATCACAGGCAGCTCGAACACGGGCATACAGCCAATTCACGTTGCCATGGATTCCCTTGGGTGCAACTTCGAATTTTTAGGGGATAATAAAATACAGGTTTTAAAAAATTTTTTATAATCTTACATAATTGATTAGGGTACAAAGGGTCAAGGGCTACAGGAAAGTGGGTAAGACCATTGTTTCCACACTAATATCATTACTTTTTTCCCCTCTATCTTGGGTCAGGGGAGAAACAAAGGGAGAAGCCCCACCCAGCCTCCCACCCATCCTAGGTCCCCGACATGAGGCACGCTCCAAATACAGGTTATTAAAAGCCATGAAGTCAGAGTTAGTGGGTTAACTTCCGGATCTTCAGGTATCCTGGAAGTTCTTTCCTTAAAATTAACCAGAATTGGTCTGGCAATGTTGCTCAGCAGGCTAATCGTCTACCTTCAAGGACTAGCATACCACTTGGATGCTGGTTCCTATACCAACTGCTCCACTTGTGAACTGGAAAAGCACAGGAGTAGGAACCCTGCACCCTTGTGAGAGACCAGAAGAAGCTCCTAGCTCCTGGCTCCAGATCAGGTCAGTTCTGGTGTTATGGCCATTTAGGAAGTAGATCTGCTGACTCAAGTTCTTTCTATCTCTCCTCTGTGTAAATCTGCATGTCCAATAAAATAAATGAAATTTTAAAGAACAAAACTACAGGATAGTTAGTAAGTTAAAATGGAATAAAAATGCCACTTGTGAGAAAGTGTTACTAGTAGAGGGCTAAACATTACCCTGCGGGGTTATTCAAGACACAAGTAACAACTAAGGAGGTGGAATATCACGGAATTCCATTTCAGATCAAGCAACACCAGCTCAGGAGGCACAATGCTGTGGGGCTACACTTCAGATCTACCAACTCACATACAAACTGCCTTTCTACTTCACAGCCGCATTTGCTTTCTTAGGCACTGCAACCCAAGGTTCTGGCTGGACTGGGAAGGGAGCGCACCGGGAGCTCTCCCTGGTGCTGCACTAGCACCAAAGGCAAGGGTTCCAGCACGGAATCCCAGGCTACTGCTGCTGTACCTTCTAGTGCCTGCATCCTCAGGGCTCCTACTTCAGATGAGAACACCTGTGTATGTGTGTTTTCCTTCAGAATGTAAGTATTTCAGAAAATACAGAGAAAAGAGTTCCATTTTATGTTGTTCATGCAAGATGTCTTCTTACATTTTCCAATAATTTGTGTAGAAAATGATATGCTAGGACCCGGCACTGTAGCCTAGTGGCTAAAGTCCTCTCCTTGCATAAGCTGATATCCTGTATGGGGCTGGTTCCTGTCCTAGCTTTTGAACTTCCCATCCAGTTCCCTGTCTGCGGCCTGAGAAAGCAGTCGAGGACAGCCCAAAACCTAGGGACCCTGCACCCACATGGGAGACCAGGAAGAAACCCCTGGCTCCTGGCTTCAGATCAGCTCAGCTCCAGCCACTGCAGCCACTTGGGGAGTGAACACCAATGGATGGAAGATCTTTCTGTCTCTCCTTCTCTCTGTAAATCTGACTTTGCAATAAAAATAAATAAATCTTAAATACAAAAGCACAGCAGTACTAACACATTTTCCAATGAACATAAGCATGGTGACCTAAGTGCCCCTCACCACTGCCTAAATAAATCGCTTCCATTCATTTTAACATATTAAAATGATTGTCAGAGGGAAACACAGAGAGTTGAAACTGTACAAATGGCTTCTTAATTTCACAAGTAGTGGGTAAAAATGATTTGTGAAAAAAAAATTGTGACTTCACATATTATTTAATACTGTATTTTAGGTAATACATTTATCTAGTTAAAAATAACAATTTAACTTTTTAAAAGAAGTCCAAGCTGAGTATCGCTGCACACAAATCACTAATTGCTAGAACCCTCCTCCTTTCTTCCTCAAAATTTGAAAACTGAGTTATCTTTTAGACAATTTTCCTATCCAATTCTATATGCCAACTTACAGTAAGTGGAAACACTAACCATTTTGTTTTATCCATAATTCTAAAGTTTCCATCTTTTTTTGGGGGGGGCTGGGCTAAATTAAAACATGTAATATATTTTAATCATCTACGAACTGCTTCAAGGTAGAAATACTGTGATCTTTAATGTGGAAGTAAGCTTTCCCCAGGAGTCTCGCTGGTAAGGCAAGAACCCCAGGACAGTTCAACAGTCTCAGGTCAACATAACCCCAAAGTTCTCCCAAAGCCAACACATGTTCTTCCTGAACAAAGTCTCAATGAAGGGTCCCCTGCTGGCTGAACAGTAGAGATCGGTGAACACATATGGAAATAAATGACCGAACACAGTAAATCCATCAGATACCAAATGCAGCAAAAGCATAAAGAAAGCATGGAGGCAGATTTGGGCCTGATGCTAAGCAAGAGATGCTAATGGTGTCTAAGCTACATTTACTACATGTCTGCTGAGTCCTGATCAGTAGAATATAGTAAGAGATTTAAGGAGATAGTGATGAATTTTCCAGAAGTGATTAAAGACCTACATAATATAGAAAAGACTAAGAAGAAATATACATTACACGTATTACAGTAAAATTTCAGGAAATCAGAAAAAGCAAAATCTTAAAAGCAGACAAACAGAGAAATGCTGACTATCTAACAAAGGAATGGCAATGAAACTCAAGGCAAAGCTATCATTAGTCTTGTATTAGGAAAAACCCACTCCCCTTGGGTGAGGCCAGCGCGCGGGGTAATTTGCTGCCAGTGACACCATCTCCCCTAAGGGCTTGGGGCTCAAGTACCAACTCTTCCACTGCCAGTCCAGCTTTATGGTAATGTGCCAAGCTTCTTGCTTCAGCTTGGCCCGGCCTTGACCATCAGGACCATTTGCAGAGTAAACCAGTAGACAGAAGATCTTCCTCCTCCTCTTACTCCACCTTTCAAATAAACAAACAATGGAGAGGGGAAAAAAAGTTCTAGCTCTTCTACTCTCACATTCAATACTCACACCCTACACAGACACAAGTTCCTTACATGCTGATACTATACATAACTTATAGCTCATCATTCTTTAACACAATATTTTAAGTTACCTTTTAATAGACAACCAAGTCACTGACAGTATTTTGATCATATAAACTAAAATACCATAAACATATACATACACACTCACATCTTAGCATGCATTTCTTGTGATTTCTTTCAGAATCAAATTTCCTTGCTTAATTTAAAAAGCCATTCATGTTATGCCAACAACATGGAAGGGACTCTTCCTTTGTTTCTTAAAAACAAATTAGAAGATCTAATTATTGTAAAGGCAGAATGACACACGGACCAACAGCGATGGTGGCTTGTGGGGGAGGGGTGTTTCTTCCATTTGCTGTTTTATTCCCCAGATGACTGCCACAGCTGGGGCAAGCTCAGACTCCATGAGCAAGGAACTTCACACATGTCTGAACGGAGGAACCAGCAGCATCTGCTGCTCTGCAGGGACATTTACAAGCAGTCTGATGCAAAGGAGGGCAGGGCTCGCAGGGCTCTAAGGGATCCCCCCCAGCTAGGCTTGCCACAAGCAACATCTGACCTCAAGGAACATCACGGGACAGCAAGTCCAGCCTTGCAGCGTGTGCTGCCATCCTGCCACCTGCTCTGCTGACCGCCACGCAGGGCTAAACCTTTGTAACAGACATTGAAATTTAGATTTAAAAAAATTTAGTTGAATTTAAAAAAAAAAAAAGACCGGCCCAGTGGTTAAGGTTCCACACCCTACATCAGGGTGTGTGAGCAACTGGTTTCCAGTCCTTTCTCCAGTTTCCTGGCAACAGAAACCCTGGGACATCAGCAGTGATGGTTCAAGCAATTCAATTCTTCCTATTCTGGTGGGAGACCTGGGTAACATTCTCAGCTGCCGGTTTTGCGCAGGGCCCAGTAAGGCCAGGTTCTTCTGGAAACCTGAACAACAGAGCAACTGTATGTGCTAATAGTCTTGCTCTCCAATCAATTTATGAAATTTCTATAACATGTTTCAAAACCTCATCTCACGGGAAGGACTCTAGAAATTCACCACAGAAAAAAAAATTTTTTGCACAGAGAAAAAAAATATTTGCTTTTTTTGGATTTAAATTTATGTTATTGACTCGAAAGGTGGAGTCACACGTGATTACACCGAAAAATACAGACTTTGACAGAGAGGGAGTATCTTCAGACCCAACTGTGTGTAACAGAAGGTGCTGGGCCAAGCCAAAACCAGGAGCCAGGAACTCCCACACAGGGTGGCAGGAACCCATGTGTCTGCGCCATGACCTTCTGCCTCACCGGACCATTAGCAGTAAATTGGATCAGGAGAGGAAGAGCGATGAAAAACATTCCACAAAGGGACGCACAAGTTATAAGCAGAAGCTTAACTCACTCTGCCACCATGCTCAGTCTCGTCTTACAATAAAATACGCTAGGAAGCATTTCTTCAACCTCTAGCATACTGCTCTCTTATCAACTGCAATGACTGATCTGGACTAAATGAATCACAGAGGATCCACTGTCGCCTACTTTTCAAGAGAGCCGTGACATAGTAAAATACACACTCTGCTGCACTGCAGAACAGATTTGCTAATTTTGTACTCACATTCACAACTGAGTCTAGCCTACATTTAAATCCTGACATAATCTTTGTTACCAGATAAATCAGACTCGTTTCTACGTTTTTCTAAGCTGTAGAACATTTCTTTTCAGAGCATCAATCACCTTTAACTTACTCAGTATTTTTTTCTCATTTCCAGGCTTTCTGCTTCTGCATTAGAGTCAGTAGAGCCCAGAGCTTGGCCTACCGACTTTGCTGACACTTGTTAGTACATGTGATCTCACAAGCTACTTAACCCTAATAAACAAAAGGTTAGCTCTTTTCCCAAATTAAATGTTAGCACATTAAAAAGTCCATTTCAACTTAGATGAATTTGTAAGTTTTACTTTGTACACTTCTCAACTTTTAAACCTTATCCAAATTTCCAGTTACATCATCTTCCGATCCCAAATCCTGTATATTTGTGCTTTCTTCCTTTGTTACTAGGATAGACTTGCTGGTATATCTTCCATTTTACTAAATTTTCCAAAGAAACTCCATTTGGTTCTATTAACTCCTCTGTATTCTGGTTTCTAATCCCAAATTGCTAAGTTTCTATAACAGATACCTAGTTCATCAAAAATCAGAGAATGCATAAAATTTTCTTTCTTGGAAAACAGCAAATAATTATCAAGTAAAGGTCTGTCAATATAATTTCTGATGTTGGTTCTTTTGTCTAACATGATTAGCTGTACTTTTTACCAAAAAAAAAAATACAATATTACTGGTCCACCTCCCTCAGCCTCACATAACCTGCTGGTATGGAGCTGCTGAGGCTCCCATACGTCCAGTGGCAACACGCACGGGATGGTGGCTGTGCCGTGAATGGGGACCAGGCTGAGTGAGGAGTCCCAGTGTTTGGGGCTGGAGGCAGGAAGGGAGAGGTGAGCACCCGCCCTGCTGAGGAACAAGAGATGGGCGTATTCCAGGCTGTTCCAGTCTGAACAGCGTCCACACCACTGAACCAGTGTTCTTAACAAATCTAACCAATTTCCAGAGTTAAAAAATGATTCTCCATCTGCTATACACAGTTGAGATCATTTTCAGAACTGTCTCTTAAGCGTTTCTCAGGGCAGCCTCCACTCCATCTCCTCCCAGACAACACACTAATAGCCCACACCGACAGGGAAGTGGCAGCGATGTCCCACACAACACGTGATGGCTGTCCCCACAACCCAGTTTATTGTTTCCACTGACTCGCCATTCCTGCCTGACAAAAGCATGGGTAAATTTTGCTATTTTCCAGCAAACATACAAAGAACTCTTTTAAAAACTGTAAGCTATACTCATTCAAATGTCATGTTTTAAAATACAGACAGCCCCCAACTTCAAACGGTTCAATGCATACTAATTTTCAACTTTAGAATACTGCAAAAGCAACACTCAGTAGAAATCACACTACGATTCTGAATCTTCCTCTGGGCTTGGCATAGTGTCGGCCATACCGCCATGAAGTACATCTCAGCCACAGCGTAGATGTGCAGTGCATGCGATGCGCTAATACAATCTCAATCTGTAACGGTTTGTTACAACATAACCCCATGCTAAGCTGAGAAGCATCTCTAAGCACTTCACCAGCATATTTTTCCTAAGAAGGGAATACCTACTTGTTAAAACCAGACTTACAAGCTAACTTCATTTAAACCATGTATGACCCAATTATTTGAAGCTGACTGCTGAGAAGGAATCTTAAAGCAACGGACACACTCATTTGTAAAATAAACAAGTGTTCCTTTCTAACTAGAAATTTGAATTTATCAAGATAACCTAATCAGCTGGTAAGAACATACCCAGAGCACTGTCTCAGTGACATGACCATGGGAGGCCAGCACACAGGGGGCCTAGACCACAGCACTAAGGACACGTCAGCTTCGCGTGTAGAAATTGAGAGGTCACCAAACCAGTTATCTATGAGACACTGAGTAAATCCAACAGTAAATTTTGATACATCAAAGAATACATTTCATTCATTTATATAAATCTTTAAAAGATGAAAAGTATTTTGAAAACATGTGACAGAACAATCTTTGAGGAAAATCAAAAAGCATGAAATGAAGGCATCTCTGGATATTAAGATCTCCAGATATATTTAATTTTCACATTTTCCAAATCAGAAATCCCCAAACAGTACATGTATAAATAAGAGTTTAAAAACACAATACTGGCCCTTTTTCTAGCCAAGATAAACAAACATTGGAAATCTCAGATCGGTAATGTGAAACAAAACAGAATGAACTTAAAATGAGAGAACTGGAAATGGTAACAAGTGCGATAATCAATTCTCTTCTTATTTCACTGCCTTTAAAAGCTAATGCTCCGGGCCCGGCAGTGTGGCCTAGCGGCTAAAGTCCTCACCTTGAAAGCACTGGGATCCCGTAGGGGTGCTGGTTCTAATCCCAGCAGCTCCACTTCCCATCCAGCTCCCTACTTGTGCCCTGGGAAAACAGTTGAGGACGGCCCAAAGCCTTGGGACCCTGCACCTGCGTGGGAGACCTGGAGGAAAGTCAGATATACAAAGGGGAGGAGAGACAGAGAGGAAGATTTTCTGTCTGGGTGATTCACTCCCCAAGTGAGTGCAACGGCCGGTGCTGTGCCCATCTGAAGCCAGGAGCCAGGAACTTTCTCCAAGTCTCCCACATGGGTGCAGGGTCCTAAGGCTTTGGGCCGTACCTGACTGCTTTCTCAGGCCACAGGCAGGGAGCTGGATGGGAAGTGGAGCAGCCGGGATTAGAACCGGTGCCCCTATGGAATCCTGGGGCTTTCAAGGCGAGGACTTTTACCTGCTAGGCAATTGCGTCAGGCCCAGACTCTGACTTTCAAATACACAAAACACATGGTTGTAAAATACAGGGGCTGATACACTACTAAGAAAGAGCAATCCAAGTACACAGTACTTACCAAAAAAAACCCAAAACAAGCAAGCAAACAAACAAACAAAAAACAACAAAAAAAGCCACTTTAAAGACACAGATCGGTTAAAAGAGTAGGAAAAAAGATATTACTCAAAAAGAATGCTGGACAGCTATAGTAATAACAAACAAAGGAAGATTTATACCAAAAAATAAGTCACTTCATGTTAATAAAAGCATCATGTGATCAAGAAATTATGGTTCCTAAGCATGTATAGATGAACAAAACTTCAACAATACATAAAGGAAAGACTAATTATTTTATTGGCTTATACAGATGTGTGTTGAAACACTACACTGCACCTCACCAAAATGTACATGTACTAATCTAAAACCAAAAATACTTTTAAGAAAATACGTCAAGCAAGTTGAAATAGACAAATCTACAATTATTGTTGAAGATTCCAATAAGCCCCCTTTTGTTAAATGACAGAACAAGCAGACAGAAAATCAGGGAAGATACATCAGGTCTGATAAACACTATTAACCATTCCATCTGACATTTCCAGAACACTCCACATACAGCATGTGTAATATCTGGGCTGGGAGCACACCTGGCAAGGGCATTTAGGAACGCCAATGCCAAGCTGCAGCTCCTGCTCATGGATGTGAGAAATGGTGCCAGGGGTGGACTAGGCTGAACAAGATTACAGTACCTGCCAGCAAGGATATGGGTAAGGTCTGAAGGCAGGCCAGATCATGTGGCCCAGCACCCTCTGGCACTTGGGAGAGCCAGTGTTGTGAAAGACTGGGTTACACCGCGGCACCTGGCGGTTTACATAAGAGCCAGATCTGGAGGTGAGTCAGGCTGGGATAGGCTCTAGCATCCATCAGTGAAGGCTGGTATGCATGCAGGCGGCCAGTTAGGCTAGGCCACAGTACCTGCTGGTGACTGCCAGGACTAGGGGCAGGCCATATCAGGTTAGGCCGCAGCACCTTGCAGCACATATGAGATCTGGTAAGGGAACTTGGGGAGCAGCCTAACTGGCTACAGCCAAGGCCAGGCTGGGCTGGGCAGTCCACAATACACAAAGACATGAGTGAGAGCCCTGACAGGGTGCAGGCCAGGTTGATCCACAATACCCACCATTCACATGAGGGTTGGAGATGGGCCAGGACGGAGTAGTACCTGCTGGTAAATGCTGAGACTGGGGACAGGCCATCTCAGACTGGGCCACACCTGTTGGCACACACAAGACCCACGGCTGGGAGCAGACCTATTAGGTGAACTTTGGGGCCTCCCTTGCTGGGCTGCTGCTTCCACTGGTGAGTACAGTATGAGAGCTAGGACTGGTGGGCTGGGAAGAATGGGGGCAGGCCTGGCTGGGCTAGGCTGTCACACCCGCTGGCATGCATGAGAGCCAGCCAGGCTAGGCTGCAGCACCGGCTGGCAAGTGTTGGATGCAAGTCATGTCAGGTGCCACGATCTGGGGCTGGGAACACGCCTGGCAGGGGAACTGTCGGCACTCCCTTGCTGGGCTGCAGCTCCACCTGGTGAGCATGAGGATCAGGGCTGGGCCTCCTTAGTGACCGATGGCTGTATAGTGGACTACACGCCTAGAGGCACAAAGGGGACATGACAGCCAGCTCATCTAGGGTAGCAGGGCACATCAACTGCCTCATCAGAGGATGGAAAACAGAACAGCTTGGTCCTGCTGGCCACACTTTGCAACATGTTTCCAGGCCTAGGGGTGCACTAGACTGGACCTGGTCACCCAACAGATCCTGGAAATATTTTCTCAACCCTGGTGCAACGAGTCACAACCATGCAAGCAACAGCCCTGGAACACTCCTGCCCCATCTCTGGGTGTCTTCTAGTCTGACAGCAAGGAGTAGCTCCCTCCCCTTAACCCCCTGCAAACAAACAAAGTATAGACATTTCTCCTAGACACCTTCTTCTATTCCTCCACCCTCCCCACCTTATTCAGAGACCTACATGGGTATGCATCCCTCTCAACTATGTAAACAATGTTTAAAATGAAACAAAAAATTTAAAAAGCATGTTCTCTTTCCACAAGTGATGCCAATCAAACAATCAATAATTTAAGGCTATCTGGAAAAATTTCCAAATATTTGGAAAGTGAGTAACACTGCTGGATAACCCAAGAGTCAGAGAAATCCAAAGGAAAAACCAAAAACTATATAGATCTTAAATTAGAACAAAAAAATTAGCTTTTCAGAATGTGTGACTGTCACTCAGGTGTAACTTAGAACATACTGATGGTATTAGACAATCCACAACTGGTGTCACACAAAAATCAACTGATGATGGCTCACACCCTGAACAAGAATATCAAAGTTACAAAATGCCTAGAAGATAAAGGGGAAATATCTGCAACTTTACATTGTACAACAAAAGTGAAATTCAACCTTATAACAAAAATTACAACTTCTGCATTAACTGGAAGGAAATAATTATGAATCACCTATCTGAAAATATTCAAAATATACACCCAAAACTGAACAGAGGAAAAACAAACCAACCTAAAAGGTACACGAAAAAAATGCACAGACCTTTCACCAAAAAGCACACCCAGCTTCAGTTAAGCACAGGGCGAGCACTCAGCACCACTGCAGGGAGAGGCGAGCACTCAGCACCACTGCAGGGAGAGGCGAGCACTCAGCACCACTGCAGGGAGAGGCGAGCACTCAGCACCATTCCAGGGAGAGGCGAGCACTCAGCACCATTCCAGGGAGAGGCGAGCACTCAGCACCACTGCAGGGAGAGGCGAGCACTCAGCACCATTCCAGGGAGAGGCGAGCACTCAGCACCACTGCAGGGAGAGGCAAGCACTCAGCACCATTCCAGGGAGAGGCGAGCACTCAGCACCATTCCAGGGAGAGGCGAGCACTCAGCACCACTGCAGGGAGAGGCGAGCACTCAGCACCACTGCAGGGAGAGGCGAGCACTCAGCACCACTGCAGGGAGAGGCGAGCACTCAGCACCACTGCAGGGAGAGGCGAGCACTCAGCACCATTCCAGGGAGAGGCGAGCACTCAGCACCATTCCAGGGAGAGGCGAGCACCCAGCACCATTCCAGGGAGAGGTGAGCACTCAGCACCACTGCAGGGAGAGGCGAGCACTCAGCACCACTGCAGGGAGAGGCGAGCACTCAGCACCACTGCAGGGAGAGGCAAGCACGAAACGCTAACAGGCTAGCACACACCTAGTAAAGCTAACACTGAACGACTGATGATGTCAGTGCTGGTTCTAACACAGATCATCTAGAACCCTCAAACACTGCAGATGAACACGTAATGCTAGAATCATTCTGCAAAACAGCACGCGGAAGTGACCCTTACCATTTAATTCAACAGAAATTTCTAAAATTATTTCTATGCAAATGCCCAAGTGACTATTTCTAATAGTCTAAAATCAGCACATGAAACACACTCTGCACACAACAGAATACTACTCAGCAAAAAGCAAGCAACACGCAGCAACTTTAATGAAGCTCAAAATAATTGTGTTGAGTGAAAGCAAGCAAGCCAAAGAACACATACAGCTTATTTCTATAAAATTCTACAAAATGCAAACTGACTTGTCCTGAAAAGAAACTAACGGAAAAAAAGCAGTGGTGTCCTGGGGACAGGCAGGAAGGACTCCCTCATGAGGACAGGAGATTCCTGAGCGTGGCAGACACACGAGTTCCGTAGGCCAGACTGCACCCGACACAGCAGTCCCTGTGCTATGCCTCAATAAAGCTTATTCAGAGAAACTGCAAGCAGTTCATAAGGAGACATCTGCAAACCATGATTCTGACACAGAACTTAACATTCGTAATATTTAAGAGACTCATATAATAATTTTTAAAAGTACAATAAGGAAGTTAGCAGAAAGATCTGAACAAATGTCACCAAAGGGTGAAAAAAAAATACTCAGCCACATTAGTCATCTGAGGAAATGCAAATTAGAAGGAGGAGCCATTACTACTCATCTTTTAGAATGGTTCAAGTTCAAAAATCGTAATGCTAACAAGCCTAAGAAACAACTGAAACTCAAGCATTGCTGATGGAAATGCAAAACGATTTAGGAATTTTAAAAAACAGCTTAGCAGTTTCTTACACAGTTAAATAAACACTCAGGGAATGACCCAGCAGTTTCACTCATAAATGAAAATGTCTGTTCACACAGAAAAACTACCAAGAACAAGAAACAACAACCCAAACGCTGCTAAAGTAGAAAATGACCACCTGCAAAGGAACATACTGCTTAAAAATTCATGAAAAGTGGGATTACAAGATAAGCTTTTTGGTGTCAAAAAAGCAACTGAAATCCTTGAATAGTTTTTTTCATACGCAAATTTCCATGAACTTTTTGTGGATCTTTACATGCATGTATTTCAAATATTTTTGCATATAAATTATCTTGTCTTTTATTTTCCACGAAATTTTTTTTTTTGCAGTGCCCTTGTATATCCCCACAATGCGATACTACTAAGCAATATAAAGGGATGGACTCTGGCACAGGAAATATGTACCAATCCCTGATCCAGTGTACCAAAAGGATACGGACAAGATGACTTCTGAAATGCCCTTCCAGAAAGGGCAAAGTACAGGGGCATAAAGAAGACAGAGACAGACTTCGGTTGCCTACCAGGAAGCGGGACGTTGGCGCTGTTGAAACTGTTTACACCTTACATCTAAAGGTACTTGACACCTGGCTCATGTCTGTCAGAGCAGTATTAAAACAAGGGAACGTTTCTATGTGCGGAGAGAGGCAGGTGCTGAGGCAGGTGCTGAGGCAGGTGCGGCAGGTCCGCCTTCTACACGGAAGTCCCTGGTCCCAAGCACAGCTCTTCATCCCCTCCCACAGCCCAGGAGGCGGCACCTCAGGGTCAGAGTCAGGGCGTGGGTCCCTGCCAGCCAAGCCTTCAGCCCGGGCCAACCCGACTGCTCCAGGCATTGCCCAGTGAACTGGCAGAGGGGTGATGTGTGTTTCCCTCTCTCTGCATTTCAAATAAAATACAAATAAGTTGAAAAGCAAAGAAATGGTTTAGCTGCTTAAATAATGCCAAACAAGACAGCCTGATCCACACACAGCCAACGATTTTTTAATCTATGTCCTTTCGTGTGTCAGTGCTGCCCTTCTGTGTTCCATCAGCAAGCCTAACTACAATCTGGAAACAAGAGGGCACAAAACTGGGCTTCACGCAAAGGCTAGACCTAAAGGTTGTTACCTCAACTCAATGTCAGCCCTTAAGTGTACTAATCCTAAACTGAAAATTAGCACAAACCACTTTAGGAAGCTAAAATGATTTTATTTTCTGTGTTTCACCTCTGACTGTAAAATACACAACAAACAAAATCTCAACAATGCATTCTATTTGCAATTAACTATAAACATGAACCGTAAGCAAATCACCTCAAATAGAATCCCAAGAACCAAAAGGAAGTAAAGCTGAACAAGCGCTTGAGCTCTGAGCGTCCCTAAGAACCACAATCTGTAGTTTCTCTTTCAAAACCTTGAATCATCAGTTACAGCCTCTGTGACAGACAGCGACACAGGTTCCAGCAAAGATGAAAAGACCAGCACCATCTGCTGGTGGACAAGTCTTCCTCTAAATCCGCTCCACAGATGGGCAGTCAGGTCGCAGAAACATGGCTGCATTACAGAATCAAGCGAACCCCGACAATGGCAGGGGCTGTGAAGGCAGGAAGTGGCACAGGAAAGCCACAGATCACAGAGACAGACACTCCACTAACTGGGTGAAAGATTCTACTGCGTATGCAGGCTATTACTGCCTGTGTTACTACCACCTCAGCAGAGTCAGCAGTGAGAGCCAGAAGGACTAGCAGAGGGCAGGGAGCTGTCCCTCTGATGTGGGCAGTGCTTACAGCAAAGAGACGGGGAACAGGTCGGGTACAGCTGTGTTCCCAACATGTCCATGTCACACTACAAATGGAAAAAAGTACAGACCTGAGAAAAATACGAAGGTAAACACACATGCGCATAACCGAACAAAAGCAACACTAACGCAAAAAAAAAAATTACACTCAGAATAAATAACATTATAGGGATATGGGTAAACACTATAATCAATGAAACAGAATATGCAGTTAAAAAGAACCAGACTACAAAATACATACATTTAAAATCACTAAAATAATTTTAAAATGGTCTGGATAACCAAATGGACAGATTTAGGAAAAATTCACTAACATTTAAAAATGAATCCAGGTGGGCCCATGGGGTAGCCTTATGGCTGAAATTCTCACCTTACACATGCCAGAATCCCATATGGGCGCCGTGTCCTGTCAGCCCCACTTCCCCTCCAGCTCCCTGCTTGTGGCCTGGGAAAGCAGTCAAGGATGGCCCAAAGCCTTGGGACCCTGCACCCACGTGGGAGACCCAGATTTATTTAAAAATAAATAAATCTTATTTTTAAAAAAGTTTTATTTATTTATTGGAAAGTCAGATATACAGAGAGGAAGAGAGACAGAGAGGAAGATCTTCTGTCCGATGATTCACTCCCCAAGTGACCGCAACGGCCAGTGCTATGCCGATCCGAAGCCAGGATCCAGGAACTTCTTCTGGGTCTTCCACATGGGTGCAGGGTCCCAAAGCTTTGGGCCGTCCTCGACTGCCTTCTCAGGCCACAGGCAGGGGAGCTGGACGGAAAGTGGAGCTGCTAGGATTAGAGCCGGCACCCATATGGGATCCCGGTGTGTTCAAGGCGAGGACTTTTAGGCACTAGGCCACGCCGTCGGGCCCAATAAATCTTTTAAAAAAATGAATCCAGATATTGTCCCAAAATGCAACAGGGAAGGATTAGGAAGAGCATGTTAAAGCAATATAGAGAAAGAAACGGATGTACCTGACAGGAGTGTGCAAGTGAGGCAAGAGAAGGCCGGAATCCAACAGACGACGCTGGGGTGAATGCTGCTGTGCAACAGCTGGAGCACAGGTTCGATTCCCCCTGCCGACATGCACAGTCTAAGCACTGGCCCGGTTATCCAAGAGACTCAGTCTGTGGTTCTGGACTCTGGTTCCGATATGTGAGAAGTGAACCAGAAGATGACAGGTCTCGTTCCCTCCCTCCTTCCCTCCCCCCCGTGTTTGTGTATTCCTCTGCCCTTAAAAAAATTAATGTAAAAATAGCAAACACACTCTTAACAGGATAGAGTGAAATTTAACTTTCAAAAGCAAAATTTTTTTAAAGTAAATCACTCACAGAAGAATAAAATAACACTGACCCGATGCCCCTAGAGCCCCAGTGCACCAACAGGGAGAGCTCGTCGCCCAGAACCCTGAGGGGCGTCACACGCTTAGAATGCTCTGTCCCTTTAGAACTTCAATGTGATTGCAAATAGGAGCAAACCCTGCCTCAGAATTCATCACTCAAACCCTCATTCTCAGAAAGAGGAATACAAAGGGAAAAAGATTTATTCCTAGCTTTTAGAAAAGCATATTACAGGCCCAGTGTGATGGTTCAATTGGCTAACCTTCCACTTGCACCCATATGGGCACTGGCTAATGTCCAGCTTCTCCACTTCCCATCTTTTCCTGCTTATGGCCTAGGAAGGCAGAAGAGAATGGCCCAAAGCCTGCAACACTGCACCTATGTGGGGGACCCAGAAGAAACTCCTGGCTCCTGGCTTCAAATTGGCTCAGCTCTGGCCATTGAGACCATTTGGAGAAAGAACCATCGGGCAGAAAGTCTATCTCTCCTTCCCTCTGTAAATCTGTCCTTCCAATAAATAAATAAATAAATCTTTTTTTTTAAAAGAAAGTATATTACTAGGGCCTGGCACGGTGGCCTAGCAGCTAAAGTCCTCGCCTTGAACTCACCAGGATCCCATATGGGTGCCGGTTCTAGTCCCAGCAGCTCCACTTCCCATCCAGCTCCCTGCCTGTGGCTTGGGAAAGCATTCGAGGACGGCCCAAAGTCTTGGGACCCTGCACCTGCGTGGGAGACCTGGAGGAAGTTCCTGGCTCCTGGCTTCAGATGGGCACAGCATTGGCCGTTGCGGTCACTTGGGGAGTGAACCATTGGACAGAAGATCTTCCTCTCTGTCTCTCCTCCTCTCTCTATATCTGCCTTTCCCATAAAAATTAATAAATCTTAAAAAAAATACAGCATTCTTTCATGGTAAAAAAAAAAAAAGCTTAATATATGAAATGGGGACTAAAAAGTGTTGTGGCTCAGTAAATTCAAGTTCATGTCCAAGGCACAGCACACAGCACCTAAATCCCACGCAGGACCACCAGGTGGAGCCCCAGCTGCTCCATTTCTGGTCCACCCCCTGCTAACAGGCCTAGGGAAGCAGCAGAAAGGCAAGTGCCAGGGCTTCGGCCATCCACATGAAGACCTAGACGGAGGGCAAAGCTTTTGGCTCGGCCTGGTCTGGTCCCAGCTGTCCCAGCTGTCCCAGCCATTCGAGGGGCAGCAGATAGGTGGTCTCTTTCTCCAACTCTGTCATTCTGCCTTTCGTGTGTGTGTGTGTGTGTGTGTGTTTTGTTTTGGGATATATATAGATTATATATTATATATAGATAGATACATTATATATTATCTATATCTATAGATATAGATATCTCTAGCTAAGATCATGTAAGAAAATGTAGCTAAGGTCAGAAAGAAAAGCTTATTTGAAAGTATGTATCAGAAAATAACAATCATCAAAAATAAAATTAGAATTCTACCAAATAATACAACCTTGAAAAAAAGTATTTGTTAAATTGTGAAGCTTCCCAAATATAAAGTACTATTTTAAGCTGCTTCCTAAATGCAATTATTTTAGTTAGGATTCAGCATAAGCTGTCATACTTACTGAAATTTATTTACATGTCACCTGTTCACATACAGAAATTTGTAATGTATAAAAATGCTTTTATCTGAAAATGTTTTCCTCTATGTAAGTGACTGCACCTATATTATTTCTTCTAAACACTTGAAAGTCAAAGTTACAAAGGGAGACAGACAAAGGGAAGGAGAAAAAGATCTTCCATCTGCTGGTTCATTCCCCAAAACAGCCACAACAACCTGAGCTGGACCAGGCCAAAGCCAGCAGGCAGCACCTTCTTCTCACGCGGAAACAGGGACCTAAACATCAGGCCAGTTCACTGTTTTTCCCAGGCCATCAGCAGGGAGTTCAACAGAAGTAGATTAGCTGCAACAGCAACGAGTGCCAGCACTGCAGGTGTCTGCTTAGCCCAGCACACCACATGCCCACTTCAACTCCGATTATCTCCAAAATTTTAAAACCGAAGACCTGAATTGTGCTAGATCTGATTTCACTTTTTGTAGACGATTGTAAGCCCACTGCAAGTCTTCTGCTTCTGAACAGGGATGTACTCAGATGAATCGGATGAGATTTAGGAGTTAAAGGTTCTGTGTTCTAATTCTCTGTCAACAAGCTACAACCCCCATGTTCCACCTCAGGGAACCATTAGGCCTTGTTACAGGACCAGTTTTTATGACTATTAGTACAGACTGGTTGGGCTTTGCCACAGCACCCGCATCGGCTGGTAACTGCAGGGACTGGGGCAAATCCTGTCAAGCTAGACTGCAAAACCACCTGGAGAGTGCAACATCTGGGACTGGGAGTGAGCCCAGTAGGGGAATGGTGGGTACCTCTCAGATGGGTTGCAACTTCCATTGGTGAGCCTAAGAATGAGGGTTGGGGGCGGGTCTGGCTCACAGGTGGTGGTGCTCGCTGGCATGAGTGTGGGCTGCATAGTGCGGTTGGCTGGGTTGAGCTAGGTTTCCAAGTCCACTGAAGTGTACGAAAGCTGAATGGGATGCGGGACGGTCTGGACCAGTCTGCTGTACGTACTGACAGGCACAGGAACCAGGGCTGGGGTGGGTCCAGAGGAGTACATTGGGGATCGCTCCAACTAGGCTGCAGCTCCCACTGGTGTGCGCGAAGGCCAAGTGTGCAGTGGGCAGGACAGGGCTGGGTCACAGCCTCCAACTGGTTTACATAACAAAAAGGGCTGGAAAAAGAACTGATCCAGAAATTGCAACTACTAACGTGAGCTTAGGTTGATGAGGGTGACAGATGGAGCAGGACCATGTACTGGCAAGCATGCAGAAGTCAGGTCTGGCATCACTTCAGATGAGGCTTTTATTGGGGGGGTCCCCCAACTGAACCGTTGGATTCAGAACTCCAACTATGGGGAGAATTGCAGGATCGGTGGACTGACCATAGAACGCAGGTGTCAGAACTCAGTGAATAAGATGGAGTAGTGGACGGCATACCCAGATGCACATGGAGGATGTGGCAGTCCACTGGGGCCTGCAGAGGACATTAGTACCATAGCAGAGGAAGCAAGGCAGAACAAATTTGACAACTACCCCAGTCCAGCACTGACAGAAAATATCTGGGCGAATGGAAACTCTAAGTGGACTGTGTCAGCCAATGGACCTTGGAAGGATTTCCCCACCCTTGCACTGGCGAGACTGACAGCATTTCAGAACTATCCAAACCATCTGGGCAGAACCCTCGGAGCATGCTCCGCATCACTGGGTGGCTCTTTCCCCAATCCTGGGTACTGAGGTGACTGCGAGACAGGGTGCAGCTTCTCCCCTTGTCTTTCTCCCCTCCTCTCAGACACAGAAGGAAGAAAAAGGCAATTTGGAAACAATATTCTCACCCACTTTCTCCTAACCCTCCATCCTTCCCACCCTGAACAACTACATAAACATCATCAAACAAACAAACAAAAAGGTAGCTAGAGTCTAAAGGTTTCAGATTTGTAACTCTGTAAGTATATCCTAACTATGCTGGCACAAACTACCATCACTTTTCACCTAGACTCCTCTACTATTCCTTCAGCACGTCTCTACTTCTGCCCTGAAAAGCCTACTTGTCTACAGAGCAAAGGAGCTGGAGGCGTCCACACAATGACACGAGCTTCAGCCATTAGCTCTGAGAGCCGGTGCCTGGTCATGCCTCTCATTTCTCTCGCTCCCTGTTACACTGGCTCCAGTGGCCCCTACAGCGCTCTATGCCCACAAAACAAAGCCCAGGATCAAGTCTGCTCTGCCAGCTACCAGGTTTGCTCCTTTGTCACACCAGAGTTTTCCCTCAAAGGTCACCTTTTTGGTAAAGACTTCCTGTCCAAGCGATATAACGATGTAGCATTCTTCCCATCAGAAAACCCGTATCCCTTTATCCACCTTATTTTCCTTTTGGCACTATTGCCTAATATACTGTTTGCCTTAGCTGTTGCAATTAGTCTCCTTTCCCTGGCTAAAAGGAAGGGATTCTGATTCTATCGCTAATGGACGTTCAATGCGCATATACACCTGTGAGACAGGATCTACCACGACTCACCAAATGGATGGAGGTCTGTACTCTGCAAACGGAGGCAGAGGGAATGGATCAAACTCCAGCCCAGCCAATCGGAGCTCAACCTCCATCATCTTTTCTGTTATGGTAATGATGGCACCTGCCTTCCAGGGTTATACAAACTGAACACAGTGTACAACACACACGTTCAATGGCCGCTTGCTGTGAAAATGACAATATGCTTGCACCAAATTATCACATCAAGTTAAGCACTCATTCTTTTTCCAAAAGTTTGCAAACTTCAGATCTTCACAAGCTAGTACCAAAGTTAATATTAATCTGCATAAAGTCTTAGCCTATATACAAATCCATATTCACACCATAATTCATAGAGACATTTTCAATTTCACTGAAAAAAAAAATTAACCACTGCACAAAATGTATTTGTCACAGTGGCAATTTACATTCGTTGCTGCTTGCTTCATTAAGCCATAAAAGGTTAAAGTTAGAACAAGACCAGTAGAATGAAGACACTACTTCTGCATTTAACCATGTCTTCCTGGGCCTGGTGCAGTAGCTTTAGTGGCGAAAGTCCTCACCCTGCATGCACTGGGATCCCTTATGGCCGCCAGTTTGTGTCCCAGCTGTTCCACTTCCCATCCAGCTGGATGGGAAAGCCGTCGAAGACGGCCCCAAATCCTGGGACCCTGCCACGCATGGGAGACCTGGAAGAAAGTCCTGGCTTCAGATCAGCTCAGCTCTCACCACTGCAGCCATCTGGGAAGTGAATCAGTGGATATTTCTGTTTCTCCTTCTCTCTGTAAAGATGACTTCCCAATAAAAAATAAACAAATTTGAACAATTTAAAAAAAAAAAGTTTTCCCAATCTTTAAGAATGTCCCAAATGACTCTTCCTTTTGCTAAGAAGCTGGCTAAACTCAAAGGAGTAAAAATGTGCCAGGTAGCAGGAGATCCTAACTCACTTTAACCACAACGTACTTGCTGCCCAATGGATCGTATAAGTCACTGCTTCATTCCCCAATGGATCTTATAATCCACTGCTTCATTCCCCAAATGGCCACAGTGGCTGGAGCTGAGCTCATCTTTAAAGCCAAGGGCCAGGAGATTCTTCCGGGTCTCCCACGTGGGTGCAGGGTCCCAAGGCTTTAGGTCACCACTGACTGCTTTCCTAGGGAACAAGCAGGGAGCTGCATGGGAAGTGGAGCCGCCGGGACACGAACTGGCCTCCAGATAGGATGCTGGTAGTTCCAGGTGGAGGATTAGCCAATTAAGTCATTGCACCAGCACCAAGAAACTCTTAAAGAAGAAAAAGTTCTTGGCTCCAAGACTTTGTTCAATAGTCAAATGGAGAAAGTGCAATTCTCCAGAATTCTGATCCGATGTGACCATGGTACTTATGGGCTTTTATTCTTCCTGATCTGAAAAATAGTGCAAAACATATCTTACAGAGTTGTAACAATACAGGTGCTCAAAAGTTAATGGAAAATAGAAGCAAAAAGCAAATTTATTTACTGCAAGAAGTGCTGAAATCCATGCACACTTTTAGCCCTAAAAATAAACTGTACTATACAAATACAAATTTTACAACCTACAAATACAACAAATTTTATTGCAGACACATTAAGCAATTTTTTCCTTTCTTTTTTGGTAATTTATCTGAATTGAGGGAGGGAGGAAAGAAGAAAGGGAGAGGAAGGGAGAGCTGGAGCAAAAGGGCCAGGTCTTCCACCTGCTGGTTCCACTGGCCAGGGATGCGATCGGCTGAAGACAGAGGCCAGGAACTCCATCTTGCCATCTCCTGCATGTGGCAGCAGCTCAAACACTTGGGGCATCTTTTGTTGCATTTCCAGGTGTGTGAGCAGAAAGCTGAATCAGAAGAGGGGGGAAGCCAGTATTTGATCCAGCATTCCAGTATGGGAAAGTGGTGGCTTAATCTGATATACAAAAACATAAGCCCACATGGAAGAATTTTTAAGAGATAAAAAGTCATAATCCACTATTTCAACTGTTGTCCTTTTTCCTAATTTCCTTCAAGCTCTTTTCTTCATTAACATCTACAGAAAGTTACATTCATGGTCACTTGGAACACAGCAGTCAGCCGGTCACTTGCAGAGTGGCCCTGGGCTGTACCCGAGACCCTGCATCTTCCTGTCCATATAACATGGGGTGAAGCAGAGCTGAGTTACTGTAAACCACTCAGTGCAATGCCTGGCACATGGCAAATTCAATAAACATCAGCTAAAAACTGAACATAAACTTAATATCCCATACTTAAACAAAACACTAACATGGATCAGAAACCCAAGAAAAAGAGATAATCCAAGAAGGACACTCACAGAAAGACTCCAGGATACCCTACTACATCAACTACTTTTAAATAAATACCTTCCTAGCAGTTTATCCAGAGATTTCACAAAACATAACAGAATACATCTTTTACTTCCTATTTCCAGTAGAGGCCTCCACCTAAAAATTCATGTTCAAGACTGAAAACCTAAATTACCATTCTGAGTTATTATTTAAAAAGCGGGGAAGGGTCAGCTTCATCAAATACAATTTAGGGTCTTTGGCAAAACATTTAAATAGGTCAAATGCAATTTTCCCGCTGATTGCTAATGTTTTGCACAGGCTCGCTGATAACACATCCTATGTTATACACACAATCATGTGGATAGGAGACAAGCTAACGGAAGACGGTCTGGAGGCTGGCTGCTAAGCCACAGGCAGACTTAGCTCTCTGCTGGCCAAAGTATAATCCCCAGACCCAACCAAGGGCTTAAGTCAACAGAAAGAGCTCAACATCAAAGCAAAGGCCACGTTTTACAGAGCAATGATAATCTCTGATCTGGTCATCTTCAACAATTTGTCACTGTACAAAAAAAAAATTATAAGGAGAGCAAGAGAGCGCAAACAAGATATTCCATGCGCTGATTCACTACCCAAAATGCCCATGCTGGCTGGGCCAGAGAAGACCAGAGCCAGACCCACTCACGGGCATCAAACACCTACCACGTGAGCCAAGCCAGACCCTCACACGCGCATCAAACACCTACCACCTGAGCCAAGCCAGACCCTCACATGGGCATCAAGAACCTGCCCCGTGGGTCACCACTGCCAACTCCCAGGGTTTGCATTAGCAGTAAGTAGGGGCTGGGGGACAAACTCAAGTATCCTTATACGGGCCGGGAGGCATCTTATCCACTAGGCTCAACAGCTACTTCCCAAGTTTCCCTTTGAAAATACAACAGAATGGCAAATTACTTACAGGTGGCTCTGAACTGGTTTATACTTCTCACCACTCAGTATCTTCAGCAAATCAATTACCCTTACATAGGTCTACCTTATGAGAAAACTTGGAGTCAGATGAAGCTCTGACTTGGAGTCAGATGAAACTGATGACAGCATGACTGTAACTTCACAGATAAACAAACCTTTACTGCTCCTATCTGGAGGATTTACACTTCTAGGCTCGAGTGGTGGTACAACAGCTTGATCCTCAGCCTGCCGGGGCTGGCATTCCAAACGGGCGCCAGTTCTGGCTATTCTAACGCCTGATTCAGCTCCCTGCTTATCATCTAACAAAGCAACAGGGCATGGTCCAAGTGCTTGGGCCCCGGCACCCCCATGGGAGAACCTCAGACTTCCTCAACACCGGCCCTTGCAGTCACATGGGGAGTGAACCAGAGTGTTGGAGACTCACCTCTCTGTAACTGACTTTCCAGATGAAATAAATAAATCCTTAAAAAATCTTTTTTCTTTTTAATTTACAAGCACTATAAACTTTGTCATCAGGTTGCCATAAAACATAATAGAACTAATTTAATTCAATATAGATTCTTACATTTGTATAAGTTGTTAAATTTCTGTAAGATTAGTTATGAAAAGGAGTAAGAGATGGCCAAGCGATGTGCCAGATACACAAACAAGCATACACACTTAGGCTAACAACACAGTTTATAAAGGGAGATTAAAGAAGCAACTTTAAAAACTAACAAGATTTCTTGGGCTTTGCACAATAGCCTAGAGGATAAAGTCATCACCTTTAACATGCACCAGGATCCCATATGGGCGCCGGTTCTAATCCCGCAGCTCCACTTCCCATCCAGCTCCCTGCCTGTGGCCTGGGAAAGCAGTGGAGGTGGCCCAAAGCCTTGGGACCCTGCACCCAGTGGGAGACCCGGAAGAGCTCCTGGCTCCTGGCTTTAGACTGGCTCACATTCAGCCACTGTGGCCACTTGGGAAGTGAACCATCGGCCGGAAGATCTTTCTCTCTCTCCTCCTCTCTGTATATTTGCCTTTCCAGTAAAAATAAATAAATCTATAAAAAAAAACTAGCAAGATTTCTTAAAGAACTAAATTATGTTTAAAATCAAATACACAATGTCAAGAACTGCATTTCCTTTATTAAAAAAAAAATACCACCACTCGAGCCTAGAAGTGTAAATCCTCCAGATAGGAGCAGTAAAGGTTTGGTTATCTGTGAAGTTACAGTCATGCTGTCATTGTTATTGCTATTGGAAATGCAGATTTACAGAAAGAAGGACAGAGATATGCCAACCCCTGCTTACTCCCCAAATGGCCACAACAGTCAGAGCTGACCTGATTGCAAGCCCAGGAGCCAGGAGGTTCCTCTTCTGGGTCACACATGTGGGTGCAGAGTCCCAAGGCTTTGGGCCGGCCTCAACTGCTTTCCCAGGCCACAAGCAGGGAGCTGGATGGAAAGTGGAGCTGCGGGATTAGAACCGGCGCCCAAATGGGATCCCGGCATTTGGAGGTGGAGATTAGTTAATTGAGCCATTGTGTTGGGCCCATACATTTACTTTAATGATGATTAATTTCAACAGACTCGCCCAAACACAGTATTTTTGACTCTGTTCTAACTAGAAATTTACTTTTCTTCTCAAAGAATAGATAACATATAAGGAAGGCTTTTATAAAATAAAATGTTTGTCACTTGTTTATTCTGAAAATCAGAAATAGAGAAACTGACTCTTCAAAGCCACACTGGCCCTGGTGCCTAGGCCAGAGTGAGCCCAGCCTGTCTGCAGCGCCAGCACCCACGTGGCCCCGCTGGAGTCTGGCAGCTCTGCTTCTGATCCAGCGCCCAGCAAGTGACCTGGGAGAGCAGCGGAGCACAGTCCAACTACTTGGGCCACACAAGCTCGCGGGAGACCTGCACAAAGATCCTAGCTCCTGACTTAGACCCATCCAGCAGCCGTTCGCGGAATGATCGGAAAGATCTAACGCTTCTTCTCTCCCTCTCTATAACTCTGCCTTTCCATAATCAATCATTTTAAAAAGTCACTTCAGAATATGAAAATCAGGCAATGATTTAACTTACTGCATATTACTATAGAAAAAGTGATACAGATACAACGGCCAGCAAAAATTAGACACTAATAGCTTCTTAGTGGCTACACACAACAGGAAAAGCAGCTTCCCCCAAAGTCACCAATTAGCACTGAAGCTCTCACTTGTTACCAACTTAGTGAATGTGCACGCTAGGCGAAACATTCAAACACAAACTAGAAAATACAATTCTAAACATTTAATGTTCACAGTTAAATTCCCTCTTTAATGCATATAACAAACATAGCTTAAAAAATAAAAAACGGAGAAGCCTAGCATAATGGCTCGATGGCTCAATTCTCACCTTGCAAGTGCCTTTGTGTGTAAATCTGCCTTTCCAAACGAATAAGTCTTTTTAAAAAAATGGAATCGAGTTCTACAGACATAAAAAGCTCCCCCATGTCTGACTTCTAACAGCACCGTTTGTTCATCACACACAGGAACCTGCTTCCGTGTCACACGATACTTAAAGTTGGCAGTTCAGTCTTCATCAAAAATATACAACAGACACTGTCTTATGCAGTGAGAAAATGCTAGAACCATCACACTAGTACCAAGGGAAGAAGACCACGCCCCCACGTCCTACACTGCACGTTGCACAATCTACCGGTCAAGGCAATTCGAGAACAGAACAGAAAACAAATGCAGGTGTAGAAATCAGAAAAGAAGTTCAACAACCCTTCTTCCCCATCTGTAGTTGAAATGCTCGTATACAGGGAATTTAAAAAAAAAAAAAAAAAGGTCAAAATTAAGAGAAGCATTAGAACTCAGTATGCCAGCAGGTTAAAAACTAAGCAACCTGAAGATGCAATGGAGAAGTAAATTTACGGGCCCAGTGCAATGGCTTAGTGGCTAAAATCCTCACCTTGTGTGTGCCAGGATCCCGTATGGGCACTGGTTCATGTCCTAGCTGCCCTACTTCCCATCCAGCTCCCAGCTTGTGGCCTGGGAAGACATTGGAGAATGGTCCAAAGCCTTGAGACCCTGCACCCATGTGGGAGACCCAGCACCCATGTGGGAGACCCAGAAGATGCTCCTGGCTACTGGCTTCAGATCAGCTCAGCTCTGGCCATTGTAGCCACTTGGGGAGTGAACTACTAGACAAAAGATCTTTCTCTTTCTCCTCTGTGGAGATCTTTTCAATTGAAAATCTATGCACATATATATGTTTTTAAAGAGTAAATTTATAAAAGAGCTACAAAATGATAATATTCTTACACTTCTGAAATGTCCAAACCCTACAGAAGGGAAACGTAGGGCCTCTGAATGACAGAAGGAAGTGGGCAGAGGAGCACGTGGCTCAGCAGTTAACCCCCATCAAACCCGGAAGTTCCCTGGGTTTCCACACCTGACTCACTTCTGATTGCAGACTCAGCAAGCTGGGTCCCTAACATCCAGTGGGAGACAGGGACTGAGTTACCAGCCCTGGGCTTGGGCCTGGCCAGGTCCCAGCCGTTACCTGCAGTCAGTCAACCAGTGGACAGGAGCTCATATGTGCGCTCCTGCCTTCACGAATAAATACACTAACCAACATCCCTAGAAGGAGCTGAACAAATGCAAAGACTGATTTTGGACAACCCAATTAATACTAAGACATAAATTCTCAACAAACTTTTTCTCGACTTGGAAAAAAACTGATAAGTTCAAACAGAAAAACAGCACAAAAAAATACCCACAAACAGAGACAGGACAGCGCTCCTGAAATCAAATCACACTTTGCAAAACCTCAATAACTACAATACAGTCAGACACCATCTTTCAGCCCCTCAGCAGTACAATGTACAAGAGCTTGACAACACATGACAAGGTTGTATGGGGAACAGGTGCACACATACACACCCACAAAGAGAGAAAGAGGCAGTGTAACCAGAAACTAGGCAAATTGGTTAAACAATAGAGACTAGAGTGCAGGGAATAGAAGAGCAGGGCTCAGTCTTATGGCATACAGCGTTAAGTCGCTGCCTGCCAAGCCAGCAAGCCATGTAGTCACAAGTACCAGCTGCTTTACTTTATCATTCAGTTCCTTGTGAATGTATTTAAGAAAACATCAGAAAAAGGCACTAAGTCTGGACCGGGCATGGTAGCCTACCGGATAAAGTCCTCGCCTTGAACAAGCCAGGATCCCATATGGGCGCCGGTTCTAACCCTGGCAGCTCCACTTCCCATCCAGCTTCCTGCTTGTGGCCTGGGAAGGCAGTCGAGGACGGCCCAAAGTCTTGGGACCCTGCACCTGTGTGGGAGACCTGGAAGAGGCTCTGGGCTTCTGGTTTCAGATCAGTTTAGCTCTGCCCTTGGGGAGTGAATCATCGGACGGAAGATCTTCCTCTCTGTCTCTCCTCCTCTCTGTATATCTGACTTTCAAATAAATAAATAAATCTTAAAAAAAAAAAAAAGGCACAAGTTCTTGGATTTCTGTACCCATGTTGGAGACCCAGAGAAATTACAGGTTCTGGTTCCGGCCTGGCCCAGCCCCAGCCAATGTTGTCAGCTGGGGAGTGAACCAGCAGACAGAAGACTGTCTCTCCTCCCTTCTCTGCCTTGACTTTCAAAAAACATTTTTTTTTAAATTTTGATAAAGGGAGCGGGGTAGGAAGCAGACAAGGATTCTAAGTACACTTTTTTCTCCCAATGTTGCTTGTTAATTTTACACATTCATAAACAATATTAAATGAACAAGGATGGGGTAAACTCAAAAGTGGGCACAAAAGAAAACAAGTAAATCTGACTTTATTACAAATACCCTAGAGTCCCTGTTTGGGAGCCTGTTACTTCAACAGGTATGGTCAGCCTAAACGCCCTGCAGCTTCATCCAATAGGCCTGCTGCTGGTGGTCGTGTGGGTGTAACTGGGGAAGCGCTTCCCAGGCAGTGCCAACCAGAAAGATGAGTCAGTACTCTACTGTAGGGAGCCAGGGTCGTCACGGAGCTGCACATGTCAAATGGAAGAAGGCAAGATGAAACCTGTGTGGACTGTAATTACACACTACGTCATGACTTTCAAAGTACATACACCTACACAAAAAAATAAACACATAGCCTAGGTCTCTGCTCTTTTGAAAGAACCTCGAAGAAAATTCACAATATGCAATGCGCAAACCTATCATCCAGACCTTGGTTTCTATATGCCATTCCTCACCAAGAGGCCAGGACCCCTTGGACGAATCAGCTGAGTCCACAGCTGGACCTGGAAGCTCTTACACTGTCGAAGAAACGAAGCAGTGGTGTTGTATGACATCAGACACCCCACAGCACAGTGCCTGATTCAGCTTCCGCCTAAGGGGCGCCCTGTCTAGAAGCAGGTGAAGGCTGAGTGCTTGGGTCCCTGCCACCCACGGGGGACCCCCCAGAGTTCCTAACCTCTGGCCGCAGCTGACACAGCCATTTGAGGAGAAAAACATGGGACATAAGATCTCTCTATATACATATTTTCTTTGTGCCTTTCAAACAAATGAAAAGAAATAATCTTACACAAATGTACAAAACAAAGCAAACATACCCCAGAAATAGAGAAAAGAGAGCCTAGAAGGAATTCCCTGGCCAAATTTAAGCAAAACGTATAAAACACATTTTAATTCATAAAGCTCTAAGAAATAAATAAAACAAAAATACTTCCCTCTGTAGACTGCCAATAAAATATCATATATATAAAAATAAAAATAAATATATATATATATTCACACACATACATATCTGTGTGTATGTGTGTAGAGTTCAGAATAACAACTGATTCAAGGTAAAAACGTGAAAAGCTACAGGGCAAAATTTCCACGATGACCAGAGTGACACGATCTCCAAGCTCAGCCCTCGCCGGTTACTGCTTGCAAGCAGCACGAGGCTGCCAGGGAGGGACAACCACGGCCAGCACCAGTGGCAATGGGGACAAAGTGACACCACACGCCTCCTGTCAAAACTGCTGACTCTACACCCAATCCTGAAAATACATACATCTGGCCTTCAAAAACAGTAACACACAAAAGGCTTGATTCTAAATGCCACACAAGCTCACGGAGGGAGCCGCAGTGTAACTCTGGGATAATTGTAAAATCTAACTTAAAGTCTGTACACCAAATAATTCAACTGTATCTATGCTTTCTGAATTCATAACTGTGTACTGTTACATCAGACAGCGTTTTTGTTTGTAAGCTGGCCATACAAAAAGAGTAAAGGGCTTGTTCCATTAAATGACTAAACAGTATAATAAAAGGTGGGAAGACCCACCCCATAATATATAAAGAAATAACCATTGCAGATCTAGATGAAGTGTAAACAAAAGTCCCTATAGAGAGACAGAGAGGCAGCCAACAAAGTTTAGCAAAAAATACAACAAGGAAAGAAAACTCACCACCCCTCTGCCCCAACTGGTTCCTCCCCAAGGCATATCACTTTCCCACCCCGGGCTGAGCACTGTGTGCCTATGCGGGACTAGCTGGGAAAACGATCAGAACTTTAGTCTGATTCCTTTTTAATAATTATTTTTACTGGAAAAGCGGATATACAGAGAGAAGGAGAGACAGAAAGAAAGGTCTTCCATCAGCTGGTTCACACCCCAAGTGGCATCAATAGCCAGAGCAGAGCCAATCCGAAGCCAGGAGCTTCCTCCAGGTGTCTCACACGGGTACAGGGTCCCAAGACTTTGGGCCGTCCTCGACTGCTTTCCCCGGCCACAAGCAGGGAGCTGGATGGGAAGCGGGGCTGCCGGGATTAGAACTGCTACCCATATGGGATCCGGGTGCGTACAAGGTGAGGACTTTAGCCACTAGGCTACTGTGTCAGACCTACAAGTCTGATTAAGTCACCGCCCAGGGAGATGCACAGATTACTGACTCAGAAGCACTGCTCCAGAGTGAAGCCCAAGCTATCCATAAACCATCACACA
Organism: Ochotona curzoniae; assembly: GCF_017591425.1. Classification (NCBI taxonomy): domain Eukaryota; kingdom Metazoa; phylum Chordata; class Mammalia; order Lagomorpha; family Ochotonidae; genus Ochotona; species Ochotona curzoniae. Next base: position 7,558,139 of record NW_024465654.1, on the reverse strand, counting down.
ATGCATTGCCAGCCTGGGCACCAACACTGACTATTTAAACTTTAGCCCAATCTGCAATTACAAATCGGACATTTTCTGAATCGGGATTTAGCTACTGCTCCATGTTGAAGAAAAATATTTCTTCTTTGTGTAAGTTTACATAAATACCCTACAAATTCATAGATAACTACTATGATAGCAGAGAAACAAAACACAATTTCACCCCAAAACATTCCAGCATGAGACAGCTTTGTTCTAATTAGATAATAGGGCCTGGCGCAATTGCCTAGCAGCTAAAGTCCTCGCCTTGAACACACTGCACCAGGATCCCATATGGGATCCAGTTCTAATCCTGCAGCTCCACTTCCCATCCAGCTCCCTGCCTGTGCCCTGGGAAAGCAGTGGAGGCCGGCCCAAAGCTTTGGGACCCTGCACCCGTGTGGGAGACCCAGAAAAGCCTCCTGGCACCTAGCTTCGGATTGGTTCAGATCCAACTGTTGCGCTCACTTGGGGAGTGAATCAGTGGATGGAAGATCTTCCTCTCTTTCTCTCCTCCTGTCTGTATATCTGAGTTTGCAATAAAAATAAAATCTTTTTTAAAAAATTAGATAATATTTTGTGTATATAGCTAACCATTAGACACTGTAAGAATTTATCAGGCACAGTACTTGGGAAAAAGGACAAAAATTAAGCACTTTCTTGTTGTTTAAAAAAATTATTTTTATTTGGAAAGCAGATTTACAGATGGAAGGAGAGACAAAGATGGAGAGGGAGACAGAACTCTTCCATCTGCTGGTTCAGTCCCCAAATGGCCGCAATAGCCAGAGCTGAGCTAATTCAAAACGGGGCGCCAGGAGCCTCTTCCTGGCCTCAACATGTATGCAGAGTCCCAAGGCTTAAGGCCATCCTTTGCTGATTTCCCAGGTCACAAGCAGGAAGCAAGATCAGAAGTGGAGCAGCTAGGACATGACTGGCTCCCGTGAGATGCTGTGGCCAGATGATTAACCTCGCGCTAAGCCACCAGGCCGGCCTCAGACACCTGCCTGTTTAACACTGAGATGTACGCGTATCCGGACAACAGATGGTCATAACTTACCACATTAAGTCATAAAAACAAGATTTTATAGTTCAGCCCTATCATACAATAGTGGGGGAAAAATTGCTGTTACAAACAAACTAAACTCACCTGGGACCGATCAGAGCTTAAAGATACCTAGCAATGTGATCTGGTGTTCCTTGTCAGGTTAAGCAGGTCTGTCACCAAGCAAGACTGGGCAAGTCCTGAGAGGAAGTGCCACCTAGAATGCGTGCACCATCCATCCAATTCCTGCATGGGAGATACAGCTGCCATCTAACACCACATTAAAAAAAAACAAACAAGATTGATTTATTTTTATTGGAAAGACAATTTTAGAGAGAGAAGGAATGACAGAAAGACATTTCATTCACTGGTTCACTCCCCAAGTGGCAGCAATGGCCAGAACTGAGCCAATCCGAACCCAGGAGCCAGAACTTCTTCTGGGTCTCCCATGCTGGTGCAGGGCCCCAGGGCTTTGGGCCGTCTTCTGCTGCTTTCCCAGGAAATAAGCAGGGAGCTGGATGGGAAGCAGGGCAGCTAGGACATGAACCTGGAGCCAATTTTTAAAGGGATACCTCATATCAGGAAAAGAGGTCAATGCTATGAAAAATGAAACCTAGCATACATTAAATAAAACTAATAATTCTGTTTAATAGGCATTAAACAAACTAAATAACATTATTACTGTTAAGTTCTGAGGCACAATTCACCCAAGGCAACTATCCTAAGCAATGCTGAAATACATCAACACAATCTTCATGAAGAGAGCACAACTGCAGGCCGGCACTGCCGTGCAAGCAGGGCTGGCAGGTCCTGCAATGCTGGGCCCCATCTGGGCGCCAGCGGGGCGATCGAGGCGCTTCCCTAGCTCTCTGTGGTGCACCAGGAACAGCAGGAAGGAAGGCCCAAGGAGGAAGGCCCAAGGAGGAAAGCCCAAGTGCTTGTGACGCTACGAGAGTCAGAAGCAGCTCAACTTCGGCCATTACAGCCAACTGGAAAATGAACCAGTGGAGGCAAAAACCTGTCTCCCCTCCTCAACTCTGCCTTTCAAGGAAATAAAACTTGAAAGAGAGAACAAGTATTCAGAAAAAAAATGTAATACCATCTCATTAGATAACAATAATCTGAAACCTGTGGGTGTGTGTGCATGTGCGTAAAAGATTTTTTAAACTCCCCAAGCAATTAGGAATAAAATGAAAGAAAATTTAAATTAAAATTTTCAAATATACATTGTACAAACACACCTAGGAGGATTGAGAATTTGGTAATTCATTTATCCCCAGTTTTGTCCTCTGGAGTGGTGTCCAGAGACAAAGTCCAGGGCGTGCCCAGATGACACACCTGCGCTGGAGCATGGAGCACACTGCTAGTCCACCCGGCATCCTCGCCAACTCACTCCTGCTGAGCTAACTTCAGCCAGCACCCTCAATTCTTCCAATCTCACACCAACTGCTGTCCAGCTGCTGTGGACTCACCACCTGCAGCGGTGAACTAAAAACTAAAACCAGCGACTGACCCAGGCAGCACCGGGAGACTCAGCACCGTGTGTATCATGATCCGATGAACAGCTCAGCACCCACTAAAATATGCCTAAGACACCAAATCTGAACATTATCAACCTTCAGATCTATCAGTTTTCAGGAAATAAAACGCAAAGCATAGAAAAATCAATTAACACAAGAAAGAGCCCAACTGAACCAGAATTCTGGACATTCTAAATGGCAAATGATCCCATTACTTGACAAAGCAGTGCCAGGATGGGCAAGCAAAGAGGGACCGGATGGGACCTGAGAGGTCCTGCAGACACTGCCCGGGCCAGCGGGACCCAGGGACCCGGCAGAGTGGAGCTGCTTCCCAGCTCCCAGTGACCCACCAATTCTCCAGAAACTGAAGCAGTGGGATGCGCTCTGCACCAGCTCTGCACTGCAGGTATCTCAAAACTTGTACCTCCTACAAGAGGCAGTAAAGCCCTGGGGGACAAGGACCCTCATCTGATCACCCTGTGGGCGTCTCTGACCATGGGCGGAGAAACTCAGCTGCCTATTTCCTTGGCTCCGAGTCACCAAACTCACAATGCCAAACATTAAAAAGCCAAAACTTCCGCTTTTCATAAAACCTGTGCTTACAATGTGCAATCATAAAGATATCTGAAGAGAATTTTTCATTCTAATGTCATTTTTAACACCAGTAAAGTGTGTTCCTTATACCAATATCTACATTCTAAACCACACCCCCCCCCACCAAAAAGGCCCAAAGTTCATTATATGCCTTCTCGTTTTGTAAAATAAACACAAATTTTTGCAACTATCATGTTTCAATAATAGCAATTACTATTTTACAACACAATCTAATAAATGACTCTGCCAAACTCTTCAGAGAGATTAAGATAAATTTTTTTTAACATTTTTATTTTTATTGAAAGGCGGATATGCAGAGAGGAGAGACAGAGAGGAAGATCTTCCGTCCGATGATTCACTCCCCAAGTGAGCGCAATGGCCAGTGCTGTGCCGATCCGAAGCCAGGAGCCTCTTCTGGGTCTTCCACGCGGGTGCAGGGTCCCAAAGCCTTGGGCCGTCCTCGACTGCTTTCCCAGGCCACAGGCAGGGAGCTGGATGGGAAGCGGGGCTGCTGGGATTAGAACCGGTGCCCATATGGGATCCCAGGCGTGTGAGGCGAGGACCTTAACCACTGCGCCACCGCGCCAGGCCCGAGATTAAGATAAATTTTAAGACCGAAGTTTTTTAAGTACAAATATTGAGAATGTTGTTTTTCAAGAAATATCTATTTAGCAGAGTGGACAGCAGAGTGAAGCTGCTGTTTCAAGTAAGAATATTAAGTGTAAAAACTAAACATCAAACAAAATTAACTGTAAATTATTTTGTTGTAAACAACATCATATGAGACTCACTCATCTCTGTCACTGTCATATGTTTTCTGTCATTTGTCTTTTGCCACCTTGCAGCTGGAATAAGAGACAAAGGTGCTGTGAGAACGCACGACGGCCGAGAGGCTCCTGCCTCCCAGGCTCTCCTTCCTCGGCCACCAGGCACACTGCAGCCGTTCTCTACCTTCCGTCAGACAACACCACATAATCTTCATGTCACCCTGCTGAAACAACTACTTAAAAAGCATTACCCGGCCCGGCGCGGTGGCGCAGTGGTTAAGGCCCTCGCCTTGCACGCCCAGGATCCCATACGGGCGCCGGTTCTAATCCCGGCAGCCCCGCTTCCCCTCCAGCTCCCTGCCTGTGGCCTGGGAAAGCAGTCGAGGACGGCCCAAGGCTTTGGGACCCTGCACCCGCGTGGGAGACCCGGAAGAGGCTCCTGGCTTCGGATCGGCATAGTATCGGCCCGTTGCGCTCACTTGGAGAATGAATCATCGGACGGAAAATCTTCCTCTCTCTCCTCTCTTATATCCGCCTTTCCAATAAAAAAATAATAAAAATAAATCTTTAAAATGCATTACCCACATAACTTTGTAGTTGTTAACAAAGATATGCAAATAATAGCTCAACAAAAATTATGTAAATCTAATAGGTTGCTATACAAATATGTGCATAATTACCCCTCTTCTCTTTTTATTATTTTTGAATTTAAATTTTTTCTTGGGCCCAGCGGCATGGCCTAGTGGCTAAAGTCCTCCCCTTGAACGTGCCGGGATTCCATACGGGCGCCGGTTCTAATCCCGGCAGCTCCACTTCCCATCCAGCTCCCTGCTTGTGGCCTGGGAAAGCAGTCGAGGATGGCCCAAAGCCTTGGGACCCTGCACCCATGTGGGAGACCTGGAGGAGGTTCCTGGCTCCTGGCTTCGGATCGGCACAGCACCGGCCTTTGTGGTCACTTGGGGAGTGAATCATCGGACGGAGATCTTCCTCTCTGTCTCTTCTACTCTCTGTATATCTGACTTTGTAATAAAAATAAATGAATCTTTAAAAAATATTTTTTTCTTGTTTAACCCTTACTTCTAGCTCCATCTCTCAATGTGTCCCCCAAGGTACTGGAGGTACTTTTCGAACTGGACTCATTCACATTTTATACCAGTGGGAACACCTGAACTACGGGGTGCAAAGAGAGGTTTCAGAATCAATGCTTCCTAAACGATCTACAGATGCACAGAGCGCATTAACAAGTCTCTAACAAGTCTGGTAACACAGTGATCAAGTTTGGCTTTACTGCCCAAATTCATTTGGACTTTTCCAAGGAAACATATCAACATTTCAGGAAAATACTTGCTTCATGATTTCTGCTCTGACTGACTCTGAGTCCGAGTGGGGTGACGAGGACAGGGGACAGAGCCAGGCAACAGAGACAGAGGGAACACTGCCACCCAGCCTGGCCCGCTCAGCCTCCAGCTCCGAGGTCCGACAAAGTCCTTTCACCATCAAACTGCTGTCTGTCCAGAAAGTGTTCCCTAAGTAGTCTTCAAAATAATAGCAATAATATAAGCCATCCTTAAGTACTGTACCTACAATCGCGCACCAAGGGCCTGCTCACCGCCTGACGCACTAACGCCAAGGAGTTGAAACGCTTCTCCTTCCCGTCCCAGCCTCTCCTCTCCCTCAGCACACAAAGCGCCACAGTCGGGTCACGCCTTCTCACCAACACAGGAGTGGGCTCCACACACAACCAGCCAGGAATGGACCACAGCATGCCGATTCAGAACTTCCTGAATCAAAACAGACACTGAGGAAATGTAGAATACAGGCAACACAGACACCCCAGGGCATAAATGCAGCCATATGTAACTTAGAACCATGTTTTAATTTCTTAAAATTCAACAGAATGTATTGAAGGGTACTTCTATTCAGATAAAGGAGCTAAGAACTAAGTTCTCTGTGGCTCAGGAGCCCTGTAAGCTCCTAGAAAGCCTCAGGTTTCCTTCTACTCAGAAGGTGAAGCTGCGGAAACGGTGGCTCGAGACCCGCAGCTGGCCAGGCTCTCAGCATCACCTAACATCCTCCCCACTGCCCCCACACCGGCTGGAAATGCAACAGAGTATCAGAAAAGAGCAAAACCGAGCTTGGTTCAACCAAGGGATACAGTTTATAAAATGAAAATCAAAATACACCTAATCTGAATGATCTACTCAGACACACTTTTTCTTCCCTCCTGTTCATTTTACATTTATTTCCCTATTTGGTTCTGTTTGAATAACATATTTATTGTTCCACTTACTTAGTTATCAGAGTTCTGAAGAATCTTTTCATTCAACCTCAGGTAACCCTGTCTTGCATCAACGGACCCCGACTGCAGACACCGACCACACAGCACAGGAGCTGGCCCGTGCGGCTGCTCACCCAGCGCTGGTGCTGGTTTAAGGAAGCCTTTACCCAGGAGCACGACCAAGTAAATCCACCATGCAACTGAAGAGTCACTCCGTGAGTGCAGCTCAACCTTCGGGTTTCTGGCTATGCTACAGATAGGTGCACACGCACACACAATTAAACCAGTTTCAGTGCTAGAAAATCGTTAACATATCTTTGCACAACATATCACCTTGCAAAAACATCATGTTTTAAAAAAGAAATATCAAATAAACTTTGAATACAGATGTCCTATGGGTGTTAGTGAAGGAAAATAATATTTTCCATTAAGTAGCTGAAATATTTACCTATATCTTCATTCTAAAACTTCAAATTCTTCACATGAACAAAGTAAAAAAAGTACCAAACCGTCCCCCTAATCTATTGCCAAATCAGAAAAAAACAAACACCGAGTAAATGCAGAGCACAGCAAACACAGACATCCTAGGGTATAAAATACAGACATACGTAATTTCTAATCATGTTTTAATTCCTTAGAATCACAAATAAGCTCAACTCACAATCAACTGGTTAAATATTACCAAGCACTTACCATGAACAATTTTTTAATCTAATTAATGATTCCCCTTTATGTCATTTTAATGTCTGCATCCACGAAATGTGAGAAGTTGTAGCCTACCCTATAATGCTAACAGGAATATTCTAAGGACACCTCTGGAAACCAGAGCCGAGTGCCCAGAAAGGGGCTCGAGAACACAAGCGCACAGCACAGGTGTCGGGCTGCCCGGCTTTTACGCGGAGCACTTCCTCACATCCCCAGGGAGTACCTGCATTTCTGAAAATTAAATATCAGTGTCAAAGAAAATAATCAACTGCAATTTCAGACTTTGAAAAATTTTTGTATATCAGTCTAGCAACTTAAAACAAATAGTCTGCAGGAAAAGGTCAAGTTAACTTTCAACAGACCAAGTCTTGACATGAATGTACAGAAAGACCAGCAGATGGCCAGCATCGTGGTCCAGCACGTGAGACTGCCACTGGACACCCACTAGCATCCTACATGGGCTCAGCTCACTCTACTTCTGACCCAGCTCCACATCGACGCACCTGGGCAACCGGGAGGAGAGGTGCCAGCAGTCAGGCCTGGGTGGCATTCCGGGCTCTTGATCTTGGCCTGGCCCAATACTGGCTTTTGGAGGGTGAGTCAGTGGATAAAAAAATCCCTATCTCACCCTGCCTTTTAAATAAAGAGCATACTAGTTTGCTATACCATCGATACTAGGTTAACAGTATTAATGGTAAGATTAACGAGGAACATAAGCAAACATTCAACTGCGAGTCAAGGAAGAGCGGCACATATAACGACAGTCTCACCACAGGTCAAATGACTATGCAGTTCAGATGAAAGGGCTAGTCCACCTGTGGCTGACACAACACACAGCCCACCTGCACCCAGCACGCCATGCTCAACATGTTGCTGCCAAGCGGTAACTTATCAGCCTTCTGATCACCACCTCTTTCTGAGAGAGGGCACACTTCTGGTTAAGTAAGAGAACCGGCAGAAGAGCGGGCATCCTGTGTGCCACTGAGGGCTCCGGACCACAGCGCCCTTCCTCCACCTGGGCAGGACTCCCCGACAACAGGGCTGTCCAGGTGGGGGGCACCCCTCTCCTGGCCAGCATATTTCTTTTCTATTTCTTTACAAGCCATGCCAAACCTTCCCATGGTTTTGTTTTCCAAAAGAAATGGTTCAACTTTTTTTCCTAGTAGCCTAGCTACAGACCTAGAGAGTGGCACATGGAGGAAAAAGCAGCTTCTAAGAAGGGCATAAAACCCAAATCGATCCGAGAACAATCTAAACACAAACAACAATGCGACTAGTTAAAAATAGTACCTGTGATTAATGGATGGTATGATCCACGCATACAAATGACAAATGGAAAAACATTATTTCTGGTTAACTTCTAGAAAAAAATTGAATCGGTAATGCTACGACTATGTTAGTTTGCCTGCATGTAAATTCTTCAGAAAAATACATACCTCGTGAACCATTCATATACACACACAATGCTCTCTGGGTATTAAATTTCAACCAACCAACCAACAGATCTAACAGATACTACCATAACTAAAAAAATATGTATTTTAAACTTCTCCAAACCCCAAACGATTCAGAACACGCACGTATGTCTCTCAATTACTTTAGTTGGAAACGGGAACATGAGCACCAGCGTAAGCACCCCAACTCTGCGTTTCTCACCCCGTCACTACACCACCGTGCTGACTGGGACTTTCTGAGTGTGTCCTGACACACAAGCCACTGCAGGCACAAGACACCAACCAGCCACACTTAACACGCTCCAGGCTTCCGCAGGGTGCTGTCAGGAGGCACACCTGTGCAGGCCCTGGCCCTCTGCCTCCGGAGGCTGAGCTCGACCCAGGGCGGCCAAGGAGCGCGCAGGAAGCAGCAGTCAGGGCCAGAGTCAGACCCCGCAGGCACTCTGCTGCACCAGGCGGCCGGCCCTCCCACAGCACCACTACCCAACGTGAGGAGCATTCTAGGTCGCATTACCACCACCACTTAGGGTCCCTCTAGAGGTAGGTAAATAGGAAATGTAGAAACTGGCCTCCTTGTAACTTGCAATTTGAAAGCACCCAGGCTGAAAAACTGGAAAACAGAATGAAAAATGGCAAAATCGGAAACACCTTCACACACAATGTGCCAAGCAGGCAGTCTCAGAAGAGGAGGAGGAGGACCAAGGGAGGCAAACGAAATGCAGATCCTAGTATCCGGCTTCATAGTATTCCCATTTTCCTAAAGCCAAAGATTGGTGAGGAAAGTCCACGGAAGGTAACGGCACATCCCGACCCTCGAAGGGACGAACGCATTTTGCCTCGGAGAGAATTCCACTGACAAACCACCGGGCGACACAGTTTCAAACAGTTTTCTTTTTGCTTTTTTCCCAACTCTGAAAATCAGAGTTTAAGAAGGTGAAGGGAAGTTTCAAAGCATTCGAAACGCTCGCGGAGGTTACAAAGTTGCATTCCCTAAGCCAGCTGCTCCGCCGGGCATCCCCCGGGCTGCTCGGTCACCCCGCCAGAGCGCAGGGCGCCCAGGTGAGGGGACCCTCCACGCAGGGCCCGCAGCAGGCCAGGGCTCGTCCGCACGCGGTGCCCGCACGGCGCCCACACGGCCTCCAAGCCCCGCGCACAGGCGCTGCTACTCACCGCAAGTAATACTGTTTTAAAGCAAAGGCAGCGTTCGAGCAACTTCTGGGAAAGTTGAACTCTTCCACAATCTCTCCCCACTGGTTCTTCTCAGAAACCTGTTAGGGGCACAGCGCGGTCGTCAGGCGGTGCCTGCCGCGGGCGGGGGCGGCGGGGTGCGGGCCGCCGGGGCCCGGGGTGCGGGGAGCCGGCCCGCACAGCGGCCCGCGAGCTCCGGGAGCCCCCGCGACGCGGGTTTCGTGGCGGGGACTGGGGATCGGGGCGGGGGGGGGGCGGGGAGGCGGTGGGTTTGTTTTGTTTTTGAAGCCCGGACAATAACCAATCGCGAGTCCCTCCGTCGCCCCCTTTTCCAGCTCTCCGCGGTCCCTTTGCACCAAAAGAGAAAAGTTGGAGGGGCCGGGGCGCGCGGGGCCGGGCCGGGGGCGGGCGGCGTGCTCCCGCGGCCCGCCGCCTCCTAGGCCCTTCGCGCGGCCTACTCCGCCGCCCGCCTCCCGGCCCAAGATGGCTATCCGCACACGGGTCCTGCTTTCTTTTGTTAGCCGTGCAGCCGCGGGCGCCGGGCCGCGCCGGGCCCCGGGCCCCTCTCGGCCGATCCCGGGGCCGGAGCCGCACCGGAGCGCTCCGAGCCCGTCCCCGCCCGGGCGGCGCGGGGCTGCGCGGGGCCGGGCGGCGGGCGCGGCGGGCGGTGCGGGCGGCCGAGGGAGGGGCCCGCGCCCCGCGCCCCGCGCCGCCCGCCCCCCGCCCGCGCCGCCCGGCCCCGCGCCCGCCCCGCCGGGCTCACCGGGCTCCGCGGGCTCACCGGGCGGCGGACGCGGGGCCGCCGCGGGCCGCGCGGGCCGGCAGGCCGAAAACAGCCGCCGCCCGCGGCGCCCCGGCCCCGGCCGCCCCCCGGCGCCCCGCGCCCACCCGGGGGCAGAGGAGACTTTTCGGAGGCGGCCGGCGGGAGGGAAAGACGAATTAAAAGTCGCGCTCACCTTCGCGAAGCCGCCCAAAGTGGTGACTCTGGTGTAGAGGCTGTGCAGGTCCAGCTCCCTGCCGCCCACCGCGGGGATCTTCCGAAACGGCGACCTGCGGGGACGGGAGCCCGCACTCGTCAGCCGCCCGCGCCGCCCGCGCCGCCCGCGCCGCCCGCACCGCCCGGGCCGTCCTGCGCTCACCCCCGGCTGTGGTGGAACTGCCGCAGCTCGTCCAGGAACGCCAGCCCCTTCCTCCGCTCGTCCGGAGGCGCCTTCCCCGCCGAGCTGGCCATGGCGTCCCCCCGGGCGGCCCTCAGAAGCGCGATGGCTGTGGCGAAGCGGCCCCGCTGCCCGCGCTCCTACCGCGGCCCGGAGCCCATTCCTCGGCGGCGGCGGCGGGGCTCGGTCATGGGCCGGCGGCGGCGGCGGCGCAGGAGGGCGGGCGGGAGGGGGAGGAGGAGGAGGGAGGGAGGGCGCGGGCGGCCGGGGGAGCGCGCCGCGGGAGGGAGGGGGCTTGCTAAAAAAGTTTGAGGCGCCGGGAGCCGCGCCGAGGGGCAGCGGGCGCCGGGGCGGCGCGGGGCGGGCGGGCGAGCGCGGCCCCCGGCCCCCGGCGCTGGGCGCTCGGCCGCTCGCTGCGCGCGGGCCTGCTCTCGGCCGCCTCAGCGCCGCCGGCTCGGGCCGCGGGCGCGATCCAACATGGTGCTGCTGCCGGGGCGCGGGCGGGCGGCGGGGGGCGGCCGGGCGGCCCGAGGCCCGCGAGTCGGGGCGGCCACCGAGGCGGCGGCGGCGGCGGCGGCGGCGGCGGGGCAGGCGGGGCCGGGGCGGGGAGGGGAGGGCTGTGTGGTGGTTCGTGGAGAGCGGGGGCACCGCGTGCGTTCCGGCCGCCGCCGCGCGGGGCCCCCCGCACACATTCACGCGCCGCCTGGGCCGCGCGGCCGGGGCGTCCCCGGGCTCAGGCACCGGCGGCGGCGGGGCTCGGGCACCGGCGGCCGGCCGAGCCGCTGCGCGCCGCCCGCCGCCCGCTCGCGCCGGCCTCCGTGGGCCGCGGCCGGGCGCGCACAGCGCCCCCCGAGGGCCGGCCGCGGCGCTGCGCCCGCCTCGCTCGGCCGGCGGCTGCTCGCGGGGAACAATAGGCTCGGCTCGCCGGGCTTAGGGTTCATCTGCAATGTGCCGCACGCTTCGCGCGCACACAAAGCCGGCGGAAGGGGGGGGCGGCGCGGGGAAACGGCCACTACCGGCCGTCCCGGGCGCAGGGGCGGAGGCGGCGGCCGCGGCCTGCTGGGCGGCCGCGAGCCCGGGGCCGCGCCCGCCGCCCGCCTCGGCCGCGGGGCCCGCGCGCCGGCTGGGGGCCGCCGGCCGGGCCCACGCACTCGGGGCCCCGGGCGGCGTGGGGATTACGTCATGCGGGCCCGGACTCGTGCTCCCGGTGAGGCCGGCGGCTGCCGAGGCCGCGGCGGGGAGACGGCGGCCCACGGAGCGCGCGCAGGCCGGCGGGGCCGGGCGGCCGCCCAGGGGCGGTGGCGAGCCGGGCCGCAGAGGTGCGGGTTCCCTGGGCGCCGCACTTGCGCACGGCCCCTTACGTAACCGTCGGCGCCGGGGATTCCCTGGGGGAGGGAGGCGGGGTCTGTCCCTGCGACCATTACACACGCCCGGCGCCGGCCTCACAAAATGGCGGCCCGCTTGGAGCCCGCCGCCGCCGCCGCCGCCGCCGCCGCCTCGGCCCCATCTTGTGGGCGGCGAGAGGGCCGTGCCCGCGGAGCTCCTCGGCGGGCCGGGCGGTCGAGGCCGCGGCGTCTGGCCTTTCCACAGCTCCTCGCGCTCTCCCTTCTGGAAGGAGCGGAGGCGGCGCCGCCCCGAGTGGTGCGAGGCTCGTCGCCGCATCCGCCGGCTTCTCCGCGCCGGCCTTGGCGCAGCTCGGAGGGGACGGTTCGGGGCCTGGGGGAACGGGCCGCAGGCCACGGGGGGCCGCGCGGCCAGACGGGGGGCGGAGGGGTCGCGGCGGCGCGGGACGTGCGGTGCTCGGCGGCCTCTCGGGTGAGCTGAGGCGCGCACCTGCTGTCTCCGAGTGTGCGGAGGGAAAGGCGAAGATGCGTGGACAGAAGTGTGCGTGTGTCCATGCGTGCGTGGACAGGAGTGTCGGGACCCAGCATGCCTGACCAAGAGTGTGTATACCCAACGTGCATGCACAGCAGTGCGTGGACTGTATGGTGTGTGGGGTCAGACCTGTGTGTATATGCCTGCCATGTATGGAGTTCCATGTTCTGTGTCTTAGTTCATGTGTGAGGTCAGGTCTGTGTGTGTGTGCGCCCACCACGCATGGAATTCCATGTTGTGTGCTTGGGTTCATGTGCACGGTCAGGTCTGCGTGTGCCCGCCATGCATGGAGTTCCATGTTGTGTGTCTTAGTTCATGTGTAGGGTCCGTTCTCTGTGTGTGTACCTACCATGCATGGAGTTCCATGTTGTATGCCTGGGTTCATGTGCACGGTCAGGTGTGTGTGCTCTCCATGGAGTTCTGTGTTGTGTGCCTGGGTTCATGTGCACGGTCAGGTCTGTGTGTGTGCTCTCCATCCATGGAGTTCCGTGTTGTGTGGAGTTCCAGGTTCATGTGCACGGTCAGGTCTGTGCGTGTGTCCGCCATGCATGGAGTTCCGTGTTGTGTGGAGTTCCAGGTTCATGTGCACGGTCAGGTATGTGTGTGCCCACCATGCATGCATGGCCTTGGCTTTGTCTGGAGTCGCATGCTAGGTCAGGTCTGTGCGTGCGTGGACAGAGCAGGGAGGGCACTCTACTTGGATCTATTGGAGTGCTTTGCTCTGCAAGTGTCAAAGCGAAAGGTTGGGATTGAAACCAACATCTTAAAGCCCTTTTTAAAAACACAGGATGTGAAATTGAACTTAAAAAATATTTTCCTGTGGACTGTATCATCTTCACATATGTCTGGAGGATGAAATTTCCTAATACTTTGGATATGCGATTGTCAGTACAAGCAGTAACGTTGGCGTTTTCCACATCACTGCAGGGTTCAGCTGCACCTTGGTTAGAAAAACGTTAGACAAAAGTGAGCTGGTAACAGCATTTGCGTGTGGACTGTTGAACGGCCTAAGGGAAGACAGGAAACGAACACACCTGACCCAGGTAACTGATGCCGCGGGGTGCTGAACAGGCTCTGTGGGGTTATGCTGAAGTAGCCCTGGTTCCGAGCTGTTCTTGGGAACATGCAGCTTTTCCTTTAGTGGGCAGCAAAGAGCAGGGCGATCAGCCCAGTGCTCACAGCTTCACTGCAGTTACTAATGGTTTGATAGAAAGTTTGGAAGCACTAACGGAGACTGTTTCCACAAAATTAGCAGTAACAATGAAAATGGTCGAAATTCAATGTGTACAGTTTGCTGGTCTGTGAGAAGTTAGGGCAAGCCTTCCCTGTGGGAAAGTGCCACGTGGTTCCCGAGTAGCCGGGAACACTGCACAGTGCCACTGGAACCTACGTGGACATGTGTTTTCTCAGTTTGAAAACTTTGTAGTCAAGAAGTAGTGGTAAATTTAAAAATCCCCTCACTCAAGTAAACGTGGCAGGTGTGTGCTTTAACAACAGCTGAAAATACCTTAATTGAGGAACTGATTATCAATTTACGGAGAAGTGGTTAGACTTTTCATTCCTCTGATTTGCTTGGGTGAACGAGCTGTGGAAGCTAAATTGATAGTTCTTGGAAGATGATGTTACAGATGGGAGAAGGTGCCCTCCTCTTTGTTAGTGAAGACCCAGGGGCTGGCAGGCCTGCGTGCCCTGCTGTGCTGTGCTTGAGCGTTTGAGGCGGTATTGGCTCCTTGGCTCCTCGGTGAAGCCTCTCCCATCCAGGTGGGGACGTCAGCTGTGACGGAGTGGTCTACATTCCACTGCAGGTGAAGGTAGTGTTCTCTCAAATGGAGAAACTTCTGAATAGTTTGGCCCAAAAGGATCTGATAGGCTTTGGTGGATCTTTTTTAAAAGTGTCTTGTTCCTAGATATTAAAATTAGGATCAACCCAGTGCGGTTTATTTTTACAATGTGATTATTTTCCATTAAAGGACTTCATTGCAAAATTAATAACTGAAACTAAGCTTTAAGCAATTATAATAATTCTTGGAGAAGCAGTTCCAAATGTGCTTTTGACAATGGCATCATTTGTTTAGGTTACTTATCTCATCCTTTTTAAAACTGTTATTGGTCTAATATTCTACATGTGTGGGTCCTTACTCTGTGTCATCACTGAGAAGGACCCACGCTGCACGTTATGCAGTTTCTAATACTTTGCTTATGGTGTTTAAGGGCTTGTCAGAGCTGTAAGCGAGCCGTCTGCCAGGCGGGCTCCCGCATCGCTGAGCATGCCCTGAGTGCCCACCCTGAGCCAGAGGCCGCTGCAAGGCAGTGGTGCCCTGCCTGTGCCTCTCAAAGGGTGCTGTGTTGAACAAACATTCAGCAGTAAGGTTTTAACGTGTGATGTGGAAGCAGGATCCCCAGCTTGGAGGCACATTGGAAGTTCTGTTGATCGGAGGAGTCCCGTTGGCGGGAAGGGCCGGGTGAGTGTCGCTCACGGTGCTGTGGCGGCAGAAGACAGACTCCTAACTCAGTCCTTGAAAACTCCGGTCCATAAAAATGTGATTCCAATAATTAACATTTTAATTATGGAAAAGACAACGGAATGTTCAATGAATATTAAAAAAATACACTACTAAGCAAACAAATAGGAATTGTTTTAATGGATTTTGATTTTCTGTTTCAATTTTTTGGCACATTGACTACTTGACACTGCACTTTGCTATTAATTTTTTAAAAATTAAACCCCAAAGGCAAATTAAGTCCATGTTTAATGCAAACTTACTTCTTCACTAGCTGTAAAGTTTAAAAAATTGTCAGTCTTGTTGGCAAAACAATAAAATAGGAATTAAGCTGAAGAGCAGAGCTGTGTAATAATTGGGTTTCATGAAATAAGTGACAGTACATTCCTGCAAGGTAAGAGTCCACTTGGGGTACTGAACCGAGTAGGGAGTCCACGCGCCCTGGGAAGCAAGAGAACATCTCTAAAGGCATGTGTATCTTAAAAGGCTGTATTTTCTAGACGAGCCAAAGCAAGTGTGAATGATGCTTCCGGCACTGCTTTTCATCCGTGTGCTGGCCTCTGAAAGTTTGGCAAGGAATGCCACTTTGGTTTATCAGCTAAAAGTAATTGCAATAAGAACTGTGTACAGTAGATGCTTAACCAGGCTGAATGCAAGAGTTTTTCCCTCCTCTGTTCATAGTGTATGGGTGAAGACTTGTGGTAATTAAAAGCAGGCTTTGAGAATTGGGCTTTAAGCATCATTCTTGAGTGACCTGGTAAGGGCATATGCATGTGTCCCCCCGCTTGGTGGCGTCCCCTCCTCCTGGCACATCCTGCTGTCCTGAGAGCTGCCCTGGGCCTCTCTGTGAACTTGACCACTGTAGTGGCCATCCACAGCGTTCCCCCACCCTGTATCAGGCTCCTGTGGCTTCCCTGTGGACCCAGCATCTGACAGCTCATAAGAGGACCAGCTGCAGACACCAGTTCATCATGGACCTTGGTTTTTTTTTTTTTTTTTAAGATTTATTTTTATTTTTATTAGTTTTTTATTGGAAAGGCAGATATACAGAGAGGAGAGACAGAGAGGAAGATCTTCCGTCCGATGATTCACTCTCCAAGTGAGTGCAACGGCTGATGCTATGCCGATCCGAAGCCAGGAGCCTCTTCCAGGTCTCCCACGCGGGTGCAGGGTCCGAAAGCTTTCCCAGGCCACAGGCAGGGAGCTGGAAGGGAAGCGGGGCTGCCGGGATAGAACCGGCGCCCATATGGGATCCTGGGCGTGCAAGGCGAGGACCTTAACCACTGCGCCACCGCGCCGGGCCCGGACCTTGGTTTTTAAAAAAGAGGATCTAGGGCTAGTTCTGTGCATTGTTAATTCTTTCCTTGCCCTTCTTCAAGTAGTTAACTCCTTGTACATGTAAACATCTTTAAAAATCTACAACATTGTTTGAGGAGATAGTTACTACTCATGTTTATCATGTTTCACCTATATGCTTATTTTGTTTTCTAAGATTGATGTGAAAGGGTTAGAATGAGTGATGATTTTTCTGTATACTGGGTCACTCTGTGACTGCTGGCCTGGAGCTGCCTCCAGGTGTCTTGTCTCGGTGGCAGAGGTCCACCTCTGCCGTCCTCTGCCGCTTCTCACCGGACATGAGCCGGCGTCCGTGTGGAATGCTGGTGTCACAGGCTTCGTGGGCTTGACCACCCCCTGGCCTGTACGTTAGCATTAAGGCTTCACCCTTAGGCACAGGGAAGGGGTTCAGCGCCCAGGTGGACACGCCTGGCTGAAGTGAGAGCAAGCGCGTTCTTAAGTTTACAGGTGTCTGTGCTTTCTCGCACCTGACTGCTTCTTTCTACTAAACTTTTCTGTCTTGCTAATAAAACCCAGTCTCTGGCATCGAGCTAGTGTTCAGGTGGATATGCCTGAAGCCGTAAGTTGATTCTGAATCATAATTCAAAGGGTAGTATATAAAAACAATTGATCGGTGAAAGCGACAAAAATATAATATAGGTGAGCATCCTTTGGCGAGTTACTAGGGAAGCAGAGGAGTCGGGCACCTTTAGGGAGAGTTTGCCTGGCCTGCCGTGTGGTTGATTCTTGGATGTTCATTGCCAGCGTGCACTGTTTGCTCTCTTGGTGCAGACCAATGTTTCAGCCTCACTGCAGTATGTAGTGCTGAGCACCCCGTCAAGGCTAGTGCACGGTCACACAGGCCAGGGGACCGCGGCGGAGTCCTGGGGCAGTGCAGACCTCGGCTGTGCGCCTGAAACCTGAGCTGCCCTCCCAGGACTGAGGCTGGGGAAGTGGTCTCACTTGGTCAGTTTGCTCTTGCTGAGTGCACGTAACTTCATCTGATGGTAGTGTCCTTCCCTCCTGAGGAATGCCAGCAGATAGCCACCGCCCCAGATGTCCCGACGAATGGAGCAGGTGATGGGCAGGGTCAGTCATGCGGCTCGGCTGCCACCAAGAGTTGGTGCGAGAAGCTACGCTGCAATGTGCATGTTACACATGGTCCCTTCTCCCCTTGGTGTACTGGGATTGAAAGTGGGTCCAGCAGTGAAGGACCATTGGTACCAGGGCCGTCCTGCTTCCACAGCCAGGAACAGGTGTGGTTGTTTGACTACTAAGCCTCTCACCTTATAGTGAGGGTGCTGCTGTGGTCCCCTCAAGATTCACGTGGGAGTCGTGGCCTCGCCCCAAGGTCTCTGAAAGGTGGTAAGGTGAGCAAGCCTCCAGAATGCCACCTGACCCTTCTGGCCTGCCCGGTTACACAGCAGAGGGCACTGAGCAGCCAGGTTGCCGGAGAGGTGACCATGGCCTTCAACCTCTTCTTCTCCAGTGGAAAAACCAAGATGCAAATATTCTGCCGGCTTGAGCACAAGCGGTACTGGTCTTGTGTAGCAGCTGTGCCCGGGATGTGTGGACAGCTAGATGGTGTAGCCTTTCCAGAAATGAGCAGCTGCAGTTCCCCACCAGCAAGAACTACGCAAAAGTCTGAGGAGAGTCCGTCATTTCATGAGTTGTGTGATAAAAGTACGCCCGCAGATGAAGGCAGGGCATCCGGACCTGAGCAGGAAGAGGAGAGTGCAGCTTCTCAATGAAAACCGACCGCCACACACCAGTTCCCTTGCCGTGTTACAAGTGTTTTAGTCCTAGCGTCCGTTATGAAGTTGGACTAGAGTAGTCGTACTCATTAGGAAATAGGCGGAATGATCGTGTGCTTACAACGGAAGGGATGCAGTGACCTCCCTCCTTGCCTTAACAGGGAAGCAAGGGCTGTACCCAGAGCTTAGAATGCTGTTGTAGCTCTTGTGAACAATAAGATAGCAGAATCACAAACTTCAGAAGTTCTTTTTACAGAATGTAACTACCCTGAAATCCAGCTATGACAGGACTGTGCCGAGAAAAAGGGGTGAGGGCAGTTTTATCAGGTAGCCTGGCGTTCTTTGCTGGAGCCTCTGGGGAGCAGAGTTCCTGTTGGCTGAGTAATCCTCCAAAAGCCCTGTAACAGCTGGGCCTGAGCTGGGGCCTCCGAGGGCAGCAGGAGCCCAGTGGCTCGAGCTGTCACAGCTGGCTCCGGGGTCTGCATGGGCAGGGAGCTGGGGTCAGACCGGGATGCCAAAAACCACTCAGAATTAACTCCCCCAACTAGTATTACAAGAAAGGAAAAGGTCCAACTTGAAATTCAGGAAAGAGCAGAAAGATAATTGGTAGAATATGAAGTGTGTGAATCTAGGTAGTTAAGGATGAGTCAACTTGGGATAGTAGTGTGGTACAGCGCCACTTGTGATGCCTGCAAGCCAGAGCAAGTGCCTGCTCCGAGCCCCTGCTCCTGCTCAGTCAGAACTGTTAGCATTTATCTCAGACTAACATGTTTCCTTAAGAAGATTTAAGACAGGCTTGGCTCCTCTGTAGCCACATGGGAGACCCAGATAAGGCTCCTGGCTTCAGCCTGGTGCAACCCTGGCTGTTGTAGCCATTTGAGGAATGAGCCAATGGATGGAAGACTTCTATCTATATAACTTTTTCAAATAAATAAAAATCTTTTTTCAAAAAAATAATAGAGTTATAGTTAAAAATCATATATGCTGGGTCACTCCCGGATGGCTGCAACAGCCAGGCCTGGGGCGGGGTGAAGCCAGGAATTTCTTTCATAGCTCCCATGTAGGTGGCAGGAACCCAAACGCACCTTGGGCCATCTTCTACTTTTTACCAGGACTCGCGTGGAGGCCACCATTGTAGGAGATGGTTTAACCAACTTGACCACTGTGCCTCTACTTTGCTACACGATTGACAAGTCGGGTTCTTAAAACAGCAATTAAATGCACCTGATGAATACAGAATGTATGGGACCCAGTGCTGTAGTGGCTAAGGTTCTCACCTTGCATGCCCAGGATCTTTTCTGGGCGCCAACTCATGTCCCACCTGCACCACTTCCCATCCCTGCTTGTGGCCTGGGAAAGCAGTTGAGGACAGCCCAAAGCCTTGGGACCCTGGCTCCTGGCTTTGGATCAGCTCAGCTCCAGCTGTTGTGACCCTTAGGGACTGAACCAGCAAATGGAAGATCTTTCTGTCTTGCCTTCTCTCAGCAAGTCTGACTTTACAATAAAAACATTTTTTAAATAAATCTTTTTTTAAAATGCAGTGTATGGATTTCAAAAATTTTGGCAAATGGGCCTGGTGCAATGGCTCAATAGCTTAATCCTCGCCTTGCATATGCCAGGATCCCATATGAACACTAGTTCAAGTCCCGGCTGCTCCACTTCCCATCCAATTCCCTGCTTGGGGCCCTGCATCCATGTGGGAGACACGGAAAAAGCTCCTGGCTTCAGATCAGTCTGGCCATTGTGGCCACTTGGGGAGTCAGCTGATGGAAGATCTTTGTCCTCTCTGTAAATCTGATCTGCCTTTCCAATTTAAAAAAAAAAAAGGCACCTAAAGAAACTCATCCTAGCTTTTGGTAGCATGTCAGAACAGCATCTCTTGCAAGTTACTAAAGACAGCATGTCCCTATCAGAGCAGCGTGAATTCTGTTAAAACTACGACAAAAACAAATGTCCAATTTCTGGTGAAGCGAGCATAGAATGGTGAGTTCATTGCTGCTTTAGGAGAAGCTGATGGGCTTGATGGCTGAAAGGAATCAGGAGTCAAGGGATGGAGGAAGATTCATTCTGAGGAGGCTCACGTGACGCTGCTGAAGATGAAACCCCAACAGTGGAGCAGGTGCACCCTTGTGCGAGGTGAGATTCGCCTGGTTGTTGCCTTGATTGCCGGAGACCACACCTCGGACATGTCAGCTGGTCTGATGTGGAAAAGGGAACAGCCTTTCTGCTTCACGAGTTCAGGACTGCTGTGCTCCAGTCAGGGGTGTGGAGGGGCTCTCAGCATTTGGCAGCCAGCTCCTGAAGGATTTCTTCCAACAGCTGTAGCGGGGAGGTAACCCGTCTAACAGTAGAGTCCTGAAGATGAAGCACAGTCCACATCATGGCCACCGTGAGAGTGAAGGGGCCCAAGGGAACGTGGACCCAAGTTCACATGTCATGGCCACCGTGAGAGCGAAGGGGCCCAAGGGAACGTGGACCCAAGTTCATGCATCATGGCCACT
Organism: Ochotona curzoniae; assembly: GCF_017591425.1. Lineage (NCBI taxonomy): Eukaryota > Metazoa > Chordata > Mammalia > Lagomorpha > Ochotonidae > Ochotona > Ochotona curzoniae. The sequence continues at coordinate 7,537,450 of NW_024465654.1, read as the reverse complement.
GTGAGAGTGAAGGGCAATGTAGGGCTTGGGGATCAGCCAGTCCTAATGGCATGTTTCATAAGCAGGAAAACTAGGGCCAGAGTTGTGTAATGGGTTAAGCTGCTAACTTCAGTGTGGGCATCCCATGTTGGAACACTGGTTCAAGTTCTGACTGTTCTGTTCCCGGTGAACTTCATGTGTAAGCACTTGTGAGGGTGGCAGGTGATGGCCCAAAGGAGTCCCTGCCACCATGTGGGAGAACAGGATAGCACTCCTGACTCCGGGTCCAGCCCTGTCATTGGAGGTATAAAGCTCTAGTGCCTTTCAAGTAAATAAACCAACCTTAAAAAAATTGAATGGGAAAGCAAGGGTCAAGAGGAAGTGAAATATTTGTTCCTGATGACCCGGCAGGTGAGACCTAGCAGTGGTCTCAATTCTGAGCAAACAATACCCCAAACTGGTTGGAGGCATTGTGTAACCCCCCAGACTGGGCCTGCTTGCCCACATGGAGAAAGCCAGTCACTGACATGAGGGGGAGGAAGTGGGTATTTGTTGCAAAGAGCTGAGCAGCTGTTGCTAATTCCCCAGCTCCCACAGAAGTTAGGAATACAGGTTCTTCATTGAAATCAGGGCCGAGAGAGTCCTGGTTGGTCAGTGGAGCTGGTGACGTTCCTTTGATTGGTCAGGGATGCTCCTTAGGGGATTTATGATGGCCAGAAGGGTGCCAGTAGGTCTGGGGCTCTATGACTAGCAGTTACATTCTGCCCAAACCTGAATTCCCCTACACAGATCACCCCAGGATAACGCTGGCCATCAAGGTTCTTACCTTTTGGAGAGGCAAATGACTCCTTGAGTCAGGTGATTGGAACCTTGTAGGGCCTGCTGGGTCACGTCCGGAGGACAGGGAATTCATGTGGATAAAAAGCAGACCAGGACACCTTGTGCTCAGGGAGGGAGACGCATCTGCGACCTCCTCTTGAATTACGGGGCTCTGATTCTCATTCTTTGCCATTGTCTTAGTTTGGCAGATATTCCTCCTGTAAAAAGTTAGCACTCAGATAGCTTAAGGATCACTGGCTCCCTGCCCTGTCCCTGGCAGCAGCCTTGCCGTCACCCTGTTGTGTGTGTCCTGAGGACATTCTTGCGTACACATATGTACTGTGAGAACACATGCTTGTCTCATAGGCAGTCACAGGTCACCACAATAGGATTCCTCTTGACAGATGAGCACCTTGCACAGCACACAGGACCCTGGCATGCTGGCTCTGTCCTGTAGCCTCACAGATTTGTCCATGGATGCAGTCACTGTGCCCGCCACCCTCAGGAAGTCACAGAGCGAATCTGCATCACTTGCATCCAGCTCCCTGCTAATGTCCCTGGGAAAGCAGCAGACCAGGGTGTACGGTTGTGCCTCTGAACACGTGTGAAAGACCTGGAGGAAGCCCCTGGCTCCTGGCTTCAGCCCGGCCCAACCCCAGCTTTTGTGGCCATTGGGAGTAAATGGAAGACCTTTCTCTGCAACTCCAAATAGATACAATAAATGTGAAAAAAAAAGTCTGTGTGTACACTTACAAAAATTAAAAATTAGGACAGTATGAAATAGCTGATGCCCCTGAAGATGTATAGTCATTCTATTCTATTTTTTTTTCTTACCTGTAGGAGCTGAGTAACCAGAAAGTTGTTTTAATTCCATTCTAGAATGATATCCATTTTTTATATCATTCATTCCATTCTGCAGCTGATCCTGACTGCTGCAGTATTTCAGCGTTGTGACCAGGGGCCTTCACCCCGTCTTTGGATTTACAGAAGCTTAAGGCGAACCCTGGAAGGAAGTGTGTCTGTTCGTGACAAACTCAAGAGCTGTTACGTTACTGCCAACACCGTCACTCGTGTTTTTGTAAGATTCGGAGAAAGGCCGGATGCGCTTCACACGTGGCACAGATATGCACCATGAGAAACAGAGAAAACTTGTGGTTGAGAACTGAGTCGGAGTTGGCTCTGAGCATGCCTGGAGCCCGTTCTGGCATCTGAGTGGCAGGGAGAAGCAGCCCTGGGCTGTGGTCCTGCTGACCACTCCCTGGGGATCCCGCCCTGGGCCATCCCTCCATGTCTCAAACACATGTGGGTACACGGATCAGCTCAAAAAAAAAAAAAAAAAGCCACCAGAGTAGTGGGCCCAGTGCGGTAGTCTAGTGGCTAAAGCATTCACCTTGCACATGCCAGGATCCCACAGGGGTGCCTGTTCTGGTCCTGGTGACCTCACTTCCCATCCAGCTCTCCAGTTATGACCTGGGAAAGCAGTTAAGGATGGCCCAAAACCGTGGGACCCTGCACCCACATGGGGGACTGTGAAGAGGCTCGAGGCTCCTGGTTTTGGATCTGCTCAGCTCCAGCCATTGTGGCCACTTGGGGAGTGGATCAGTGGACAGATCTTCCTCTCTGTCTCCTCCTCCTCTGTATTTCTGACTTTCCATTAAAAATATTTTTTTTTAAAAGTCACAGTGGTTTTATGTGAAGACAGATGACTCTTCCCTAAGACCTGACCCATGAAGTAACCTTCCCAGCCTGGTCATTTGTTGCAGTTAAGGGCGTGTAGCGAAGCAGCTCGAGTGTGCTCCAATGCTCCTTGCATCGAGTCAGCATATCTCTTTCCTAGAGCTTGAACACTTTCCTTTGTAGCTATTGTAATTTATAGTTATTTTGGCAGAAGTAAAAATATAAGAATTGTCTAAAACTAGGAGTTCTGAGCATCACTAGCTCCATTAACAGTTTATTTTAAAGATTTACTGATTTATTTTTTTTAAGATTTATTTTTATTATTTTTTCATTGGAAAGGCAGATATACAGAGAGGAGAGACAGAGGAAGATCTTCCGTCCGATGATTCACTCCCCAAGTGAGCGCAACGGCCGATGCTATGCCGATCCGAAGCCAGGAGCCTCTTCTGGGTTTCCCACGCGGGTGCAGGGTCCCAAAGCTTTGGGCCGTCCTCAACTGCTTTCCCAGGCCACAGGCAGGGAGCTGGATGGGAAGCGGGGCTGCCGGGATTAGAACCGGCGCCCATATGGGATCCTGGGCGTGCAAGGTGAGGACCTTAACCACTGTGCCACCGCGCCGGGCCCCTGCTTTATTCTTTGAAAGAGAAGCAAACAGATCTTCCATTCATGCTGGCCAAGACCAAGAGCTTCTGGGTGTCCCCTGTGGGTGCAGGAGACCAAGTACTTGAGCCATCCCCGATGCTTTCCCAGGTGAATCAGCAGGGAAGTGGGTCAGAAGTGGAGCATCAGGAATGGAAACGATACCCACATGGGATGCCTGCATCCCGCTGATAACCTGCTGCCCTCGGGGAGACCCAGCTGAGGCTCCTGTCTTCTGCAGCCATTCAGACAGCAAGCCAGCAGTGGCAGACAGCTCTTTCCCTCTCCTCCTCTGTAACTGCATTTCAAATAGAATTTTAAAATAATTTTTAATTTAAGAGTGAGATCTCCAGCAGCAAATCAACCATGCCGCTCCGCAGTTTGCCGCCGACTTGAAGAGAACATTTTAGGCACTTTTTGTGCGGTGGGAAGGGAGGTCTGGAGGCCAGTGAGGAAGTGGCCATGGTGACAGGAAGGGAGGTCTGGAGGCCAGTGAGGAAGTGGCCATGGTGATAGGAAGGGGAGAGGCCAGCACTTGCAGGTGTGTGCGGGTCCTGCTTGCTGGTCTCTGCTGCTCTGGGCCCTTTTTGCAACAGCTGCTTTAGTACCTGGCTCCCACATACACACTCCATTAGAATGACCTCTATTAACACTTTCTGTGTGTCTCTACAGGGTTCAGAACAGCATTCAATCCTCACAGTGTAAACTAGCCTCTTGGCTGGATGTGGAGGACCAACAAATGAGAATCCCATAGTTTTAGCTGCCCTACACAGTGCACTGACTGGATGTCAGGGATGACTTTATCTTCCTGGGAGTGTCTCAGCCTTGCGAAGCATGGTGGTTTAGTGCTTCTCCCCATCCCTGTCTTTGGGATTCAGAGTGCACTAATTTCCCTGGCGCTCCAGGTGACAGCACCAAGGTGGTCCAGTCTGCTTGGCTTTCCTCACAAGGCTTGCACTTGTGATACCCAAATCCCACATTGGGATGCCAGTTCTGATCCCAGCTGCTCTGCTACCCAATTTAGCTTCCTTCTCACCCAGCCCGAAATGCAAGGGAGGAGGAGGGTGTACGTACGTGAGTCCTTGCCACCCATGTGGAGACAGACAGAGTTCCTGGCTCCTGAACCCATCCCGGGCCAATCCTACCCACCTGGGCAGCAGGCCAGAAGGGAAGACTGTCTCACCCCTTCCACTCTGCTTTCCCAACAAAATTATGAAACAGTTCTTCTTTAAAAAAGATTTATTTACTTTTATTAGAAAGGCGGTTTACAGAGAAGGACAGACAGGGAGCCTGCACCCAAGGCTTTCAGCCGTCCTCGACTGCTTTCCCAGGCCACAAGCAGCGAGCTGGATGGGAACTGGGGCATCTGGGATGCGAACCGGTGCCCGTATGGGTTGTAGGCATTGGTGATGCAGAATTAGCCAGCTGAGCCATTGTGCCAGCTTTGGTAAAAAAAAAAATTTGTTAAAAAGATGTATTTATTTTTATTAGAGAGGCACCTATACAGAGAGAAGGAGAGAGAGAGAGAAAGCTCTTCCATCTGCTTGTTCACTCTCCAAGTGCCCACTACGGCTGGATAGCTGAGCCCATCGGGAGCCAGGAGCTTCTTCCAGGTCTCTCACACGGGTGCAGGGTCTCAAGGCTTTGGGACAACCTCCACTGCTTTCCCAGGCCACAAACAGGGAGTTGAGGCATGAACCAACCTGTATGTGATCCTGGTGCATGCAAGGTGAGGATTCAGCCGCTAGACTACCGCACTGGGCCCCTACCAAAAAAAAAACAAACCTTTAAAAAAAAGAATATGCAGGGCCCAGCAGTGTGGCCTAGCGGCTAAAGTCCTCAGCTTGAACGCGCCTGGATCCCATATGGGCACCGTTTCTAATCCTGGCAGCTCCACTTCCCATCCAGTTCCCTGCAGATGCTATGTTTCCAAGTTGATCCTGGGTCAGTGTGCTGCTTTAAGATGAGCTGGTGACACTTTGTAGATGGTTATACATCTTGTCTGACTGCATAGGGAGGCCAACTGGTTTAGTAAAAGAAGCATATTTAAATCTGCAATTAGACGCTTCCTAGCTAGGTAGGAGCTCCCTGGCAATAACAGGAAGGACAACACTATTAACGCAGGAAAACTCTCCCGTGTGTGTGTGTGTGTGTGTGTCTTTAAAGTATTTATTTATTGGAAAGTCAGATACACAGAGAGGAGGAGAGACAGAGAGCAAGATCTTCCTCCGATGATTCACTCCCTAAGTGAGCGCAATGGCCGGTGCTATGCCAATCCGAAGCCAGGAGCCATGAACTTCTTCCAGGTCTCCCACGCGGGTGCAGGGTCCCAAGGCTTTGGGCCGTCCTCCACTGCTTTCCCAGGCCACAAGCAGGGAGCTGGATGGGAAGGGGAGCAGCCGGGACTAGAACCGGTGCCCATATGGGATACTGGTGCAAGTTCAAGGTGAGGACTTTAGCCGCTAGGCCACCACACCCCTGCATGCCTCTTTGTCAAGCCATGCCCTTTGAATCTTCTCTAAGCAAGACCGTGGGTATTCCCGAGGGTCATGTCGGCGCGGTGGGTCAGCGCTGCTGCCCAGGTCTGCGGGGCCCCAGATGGCGGCCGGGCACTGCTCCGGAGCAGGTGCAGCCGTGCCGCACGCTGCAGCTCGCGCTGTCTTCGCCAGGGGTCTCCTCTGCAGTCCTGCGGGCCGCCGGGAGACACTCAGACCGTGTTGTCCACAGTGGCGTGGACGCAGACACTGGCCACCTTGGCCGGCGGGCGAGCCTGAACGCAAGCTCTGCGAGGAGGCCGGCTGAGGAGCGGCGGGCGCCCCCTGCCGGCGGAGGCGCGCAGGCGCAGGGGAAGGCCGCGGGACTGGCCGAGCGCTGCCAGGACCCTGCTCTCCGCACAGCTCGTCCTCCCCTCCGGGGGAAGACTTGTCTCCGCCCAGGCCCGGGGGCCGCTCCTGCATCCTGTGGGGGAGGTATGGCAGTCCTCTCCCCGCCACGTCCACCCAGGACCACGCCTTGGCACGCTGGGCCCTGGCCCCAGGCCGGCGCTGTTGGCAGTGCCCATTGAGGTGTGACATGGGCAGGGCACAGTGTGTGAGCCCTGTCCTTTGTTCAGCCCTTATCTCTCCGTTTTGGTAAGATGAATTTCAGGCGCGTTTTAGTGTTACAAGTGATGTCCTTGCTCGTGTCCATGCCGCACAGCGTGGGGGAGCAGGCTTGCTGTCCGCCCGACGTGTCCCAGCACTGTTACATAAGAATCGTTTCCAGGGCCTGGCAGCGTGGCCTAGTGGCCTTGAACGCGCCAGGATCCCATATGGGCGCCGGTTCTAATCCCAGCAGCTCCACTTCCAATCCAGCTCCCTGCTTGTGACCTGGGAAAGCAGTTGAGAATGGTCCAAAGCCTTGGGACCTTGCACCCACATGGGAGACCTGGAAGAGGTTCCTGGTTCCCAGCTTCGGATTGGCACAGCCCCAGCCATTGCGCTCACTTGGGGAGTGAATCATCGGACGGAAGATCTTCCTTTCTGTCTCTTCTCCTCTCTGTATATCTGACTTTGTAATAAAATAAATAAATCCTAAAAAAAAAAAAAATCGTTTCCAAACCCAATGTCAAGAGACTGTCCTCTGCTCTCCGCCAAGACTTCCTTCTGCAGGGTTAGCGCTACAGTTTAGGCTTTGGTTTATTTTGAGATGCTTTTCAGATAGGGCATTATGCAAGTATTTGACCTCATTCTTCTGCGTCTGGACAATCCAGGTTTCTAAGATGGTCCTTTCCCTACTGAACCCTCTTGGCATCCTTCTCAAGAATCCTTTGACCAAATATCAAAGGGTTTATTTCTGGATTCTGTTCTATTCCAGCTATTGGGGACATTTAAACAATGACTGATTGATGCTACAGAGAAATGATACTGGTGCTATGGAAATATTGAAGGACACCCATGGGTTAGATACAAAGCAGGTATGGATAAAACACCAGGATGCCTGGACACCTGCTGGGTGGGGACTGAGATGGGCGAGGCCACTCACGGTGGGAGATGCGCACGCTCAGTCCACTCAATCTTCCTTTCTTCTTGGGAGTACATGTGGAATCTTCTTCAAAGAGAAAGTTACAAATAAACATTGCAAGATGTGCTGAAAACATCAGCCTACCACAGATGTCTAATGGCATCTTGAAGCTCACCATCCGTGTCCTGCACTCCACGCCTCCTGCTCACAAAACCCCTCGGCAGGGACCCTCGGCAGCGACCCTCAGCTCTGCATTCCAGAGCCTTCCTGGTCACGCTGCTGGAGCTGCAGAGGTTCTCTTTGCACCTGTGCCCTCTAAGTCATTCTGCACTCTGGCCCTGAATGAGGCCTGGGCAGAGCCACTTGCAAGCCCCAGGTGGATCGCCTTCTCGCTGATGTTGAGTGCCACCTCCCACACAGCTGTGCCAGCTCCCTCCATGCTCCTCCCTCTCTCCCCTCTTCTCCCTGAAGGGGTAAAACAGGGGTTTCAGCCCAGCATCCCTTCAACAGAGGGGTCTCCACTGGCCATTCCCGCCAGAGCTGCCCCTCACACCTGTGGTGCAGGTACCCAGAGCATCCACATTCCTGGGTGCTGATGGTCATCACACCAGCACAAGGGCCTGGTCTCATTTGCTCTCGATTCATTAGGCCTAGAGCTGCACCTGGGACAGAGGCAGCTGTTCAGTAAGTCTGTGTCGAGGACTGAATCTGCTTTCTGGCACTGCGAAATGAATCCCAGTTGTTCCTGGGAGGGACGCTGTTGCAGCGGTGGAGGTGAGCAGTTGCTGGGGCCAGACAGGCCTGGCTCAGATGAAAGGCAGGGAGGTGGACAAGGGAGAGTGGGCGGATCTGAGCAGCTGTTCAACTGCACCGTACCCAGCTGGCTGTGATGGTGGTGCCATGAGCAGGATGATGAGAGGTCACGGGCTCTGTTTTTATTGTAGCAGGGCAGGTCAACAACAGGGATTCAAGAAGAGGCATGTGACTCGCTCTGGAGACACTTTGGGAATTGTCTGCATGAAAGTGCTAATTGGACCTGTGGGGCCTACGAGACTAGACAGGCAGGACAGGCATGCTTGAGAGGAGGGCTGGCCCCGGGTGCCTACTGCTCGCCGTGGTGCGGGGCCTGCAGATTGTTCTCTAGTCTCCATCCCCGCAGTGCCCTGCGAACCCTGTTAACCCATCAGTCTGCAGACTGTGCCCGCCTACATCCACACACATACACCCATACAACACACACACAGATACACGCACCAATGTTTACACGCGTATGCATCCTCACGTGGAACCTCAGCGCCCTCTTCGCCTCCACGAGCAGATGCTGTCACGCCTCATTCCCTGTGGGGCCCTTAAGGATGGGCCTGGCACAAGGGGAAGGGGCTGCCCTGGCCTCTGGCTTCATCTCTGCAGTGGCTCCTCCTGCTTGCTGTGGGTCAGCAGCTGCACTGGCGCATGGCTGCGGCCCTCCTCTTGCCTGGGCCCGGCAGAGGGCCCTGCCTGGACTCACCCTTCAGCCTGCCAAGCTGTACACTTTGTGACGTTCCAGCTCTAGCAGGAGCACCGTGTCCTGTTCACTGAGCTTGTTCCCTTGTGGGGCCTTTCTGAGGCCTCACTCCTGCTGACGTCTCCATGAGCAACACAGAAATGATAGTCTCCCAAGGCGTGGCAGAGGCCCACGCCTGCCCTCCTACAACAAAAACAGAGTCTGTGATCTCCTTCAGGGACCGCCTGTCACAGTTTTTCCCAGGCCATTAGCAGAGAGCTGGATTGAAAGTGAAGCTGTTGAGACTCAAACTTGTGCCCAAATAGAATTTCGGCATCACAGATGGCGGCTTAACCTGTTGCACCACAACACTGGCCCCTAAAGCTTTAAACAATCTAGAATCCCAAAGAGTAAAAACTTATTGTCCTGAACACCAACCTGCTCCTCTCTGTTTACTTTCTAGTGTCTTCCAGATCTTTCTGTGTCTGTGTGCTGTGGACATAAACAGAAAAGAACAGGCGGAAGTTTGAGGCTGCGTGCCAGGTGTGTGGCAGACACAGGCATCTCCAGCTGGGGCGGGCAGAGACGTAAACCCTGCCAACACCCCGCTCTCCACCCCAGTTGGAATGTGGTGGCCCTGAGCATCGGTGACCTCCCTCAGGAGACTGTGCCCTGGCTCTTCCTGCTGCCCCTGGGCGGGCGGGCACCAGAGGCGGAAGCAGGGTGCCCGTCCGGGGTCAGAGAGGATGTGGAGAGGGAGAATGGCTGCTCTGTGTCTTGTTTCTGGCAACATCTTGATGCCTTGAGCTTGTTGTTTTTTTATTTTTTTGAAATTTGTATTAGAACAAATTCATGTGTTTCATATGTAGTTTTAATCACATAATGATACATCCTGCCTCCCTTCCCTCCTCCTTACGTTCTTTATTTTCTTTTTGTTTTTGTGATAACATACTTTTAATTTGCTTTACAGTCACAGGCTTAATGCTCCACTAAATGCAAAGTTCACAAGTGGAAGCGAAAGTTCACTGTTCAACAGAAATAGGAACAAAAGTCTCAGGACGACGGTCTCGCGTCTGCACGTCACGACCTTTTTGAGCTGTATATACTAATCGTCACAAAGCACAGAGAACAGATGACGTTTGTCTTGTGGAGACTGGCTGATCTTACTAATCATACTGGCTCCCCATTGCGTCCATTTTGTTGCAAGACAAGATTTCATTCTCTTTGATGGCTGAGTAACATTCCTTAGCGCATGCATGCCATGCTTTCTTTCTCCAGTCACCAGTTGGTGGACGTCTGGGTTGGTTTCCTATCTCAGCCATTGTGAACTGAAGGACTGCAAGCACAGGATATAGACGACTCTCATATGCTCATTTCATTTCATTTCCCTCGGTAGATTCCAGCAGCGGGGTGGCTGAGTCTTCTTGAGTCTGTTTTCGGGCCTCTGAGGAGTCTCTTACTCTCCCCCATGGTTGCAGCACTGGTTGACCTTCCCAACAACAGTGGCTTAGGGAACCTTTTCTCTCCGCATCCTTGCCAGCATTTGTTGTTTTTGATGTTCAGGTGTTGGCCATTTTAACGAGGGTGATGTGAAACCTCGCTGTGGTTTTCATTTGCAGTTCCCTGATGACTAGTGATCCTGCTGTTCCCTCTTGTACCTGTTTTGATCCTGGTCTTTGCCCATTTAAAAAATAGATGTATTTATCCTATTAGAAAGTCTGACTTACAGAGAGAAAGATCTTCCATCCACAGGTTCACTTCTCAAGTGGCCACAATGGCCCAGCTGAGCTGATCCAAAGGCAGAAGCCAGGAGCCACCTCCGCTGCCCATGCAGCTGCAGGGCCTTTGCTGCTTGTGCCCCAAGAAGCCTTAGCCCAGGCCGGTGTCTTGCAGACATTCCCAGTGTTTCCCTCTAGTAATGTAATGGTTTCGTGCCTCCATGGAGGATTGAAATTTGTATAGAATATGAGGTGGGGTCTTGTTTCCTACTTCTGCACGTGGAAATCTAATTTTCACACCATTTGCTGAAGCAGTCCCTTGCCCAGAGACTGATGTTAGCTCCTTTGTTTGTTGTAGATGCGTGGACTAACTTCTGGGCTTTCCCACCTGACCTGTCGGATGTGTATCCATAGCTATGCCAGTGCCAGGCTGCTTGGATTATAACTACCCTGAGGTATGTCTTAAAATACAATATTGTGATGCCTCCAGCTTTGATCCCTTATTGTTTAAGATTATTTTAGCTATTTGGGGTCTCTTGTGTTTTAAATTTTTTTGCTAGATCCAAGACAAATGTCCTTGATATTCTCATCAGGATTGCATGAATCTGTAAGTTGCTTTGGATAGTACAGACATTTCAATGATATTAATCCTTGAAATCTGCGAACACAGGAGACGGTTCCACGTTTTCGTGTCTTCTTTCATCATTATTTTTTGGAGATCATTCATATGCTTGGTCATTCAATGGGATTGAGCTGACCACTTCTGTATCAGCCATGGCACGTTTGCGTATTGGCTTGTGTGTGCTGCTTCTGCATCCTGTGGCTTTGGGGACCTCCCTTGAGGTGCAAAAGTGGGTGCTTTTGTCTGCTCTCAGTCTCGGTTTCACTGCTTCTTTATGGGTGGCTCTGCCTGCCCTGCTCTTGGCACTTCCCTGGACGTTGGTGCCTCTGCGAGTTCTAATTCCTCCTGGGCAGTGTGTTTTGAGTCACTCTTCTGACCCCGTCTTTGCAGTTTGTAGAGGGCCTTTCTCTGTTGATGGGGCGCTTACCTAGTGCCCACGTCTCTGGGACTGAGCTCAGAACCAGGACATGTCCCTTGAGGGTACGTGGGACACCGTGTGAAAGCACTAGAACTTTGTCAATGTTTATATCTTGTGCTAACAAAAGCCAAACTGTGTGTCATTGACATCAGTTCTTGAGTAGGCAGCAACGCCACACTCAGTAATGTGGAGTGGAACTGCCAGGTGTGGGGCAGGCATCCCTGTGCCCCTTGGCCCCCTAGGAAGGGACAACAGCTCCAAAAGTGCCCCAGCAGCCCCCGGTGGCATTGCATCCACACTGGTTATTTCCAAGTCCTGAAACGCAAGTATGCCTGGATAAGGGGATTCGATGGGGATACTTAGTGAAAGCAAACTTTACAAAAATTCAAGTGACTTAAAATGTTGGCAGTTGCACCAGCAGCATAATCACACCTCCCCTGACGGTGGCTTCTCCCCCACTGTCCGGGTCGCCAGCAGTACCAGCAGCTTCCATCCCAGGCCCTTTGCCCTGCTGACCCCTCAGCCTCCCCCCTTTCCTGAGGTCTCAACAGGGCTCACTGCCTCCCCTTGTTGCCCACACCAACCTACCCCTGCCCTCCTTTTGCCCCTCTGACTGCTTTATTGTTCTGATTTTTTTAAAAAGTTTTTTGTTTGAAAGGCAAAGTTACAGGGAAAGGCAGAAAGGTAACTTCCATTCCGCTGTCCAGTCTGCAAAGGCCTCCACTAGCTAGGGTTGGGCTGGGCTGCAGTCAGGAACCTGGAACTCCATCTGGTCTTCCCCAGGAGCTGCAAGTCTTGTGCTACCTTCTCAGGTGCACTAACAGGGGCTGGATCAGAAACGAAGCAACAGAGATCCGAACCCGCAGTCATGGGGATTGCTGGTGTCACAGGAGCTGGCTTAACCTGCTGCACCGCAATGCCAGCCCCTTTTCATCTCGATACCCCTCACAGTTCACATGTAAATCAATGTTGTGTGTGACACCTACTTGGATACAGCTCCAGGTGGCCCCTCCCGGCTCCTGTACTGCCAGTGCCCACGGCAGAGCCCAGGCTACTGCAGACAACATAGAAGTGGCAGTAAAGGCAAGAAAGTCATGGAGCACATGTAATCTTGGCAGGCCTAACGCCAGCTCCCCAGGAGCTGGTGGATTTGAGAATGGGGGGAATCTAGCCAGTTTGCCAGCTGTGGCCGCCTCTCAGCTTCTCAGCCGTGCGTACAGGTGGAAAGCCACCGGGCGGAGGTTCACATCTCATGCAGCCCTGAGAGGAGCTGGGACGGAGAGGGCAGGCAGGGGAGTTAGCTCCATCTGTGTGCTCGGCAGGTGCTCTGCCTTTGCCTCTGGAGTCCCGGCACGCTCCCGGGCTTGGCTGTGGTGTTCACAGTGGGACCTCTGCCATGGGTTTCACTGCTTGGGTCTGTGGCTACCTCTGTGCAGACGCTCCCTGGCCAGTCTGGCCAGGGCCACGAAGTCTGGTTTGTTTCTGCAGAGGGCAGAAGACTTCGCTTGTGATGTCTAGATTGGGTTTTTTTTTTTCTTCCACTCAGCCCCCCTTCTCCTCATCCCAGTGGAAAATGTGTGTGTGGATGTCTGTGGGCGGGGGGGGGGGGGCGCAGAGCAGAGAGCAGTCAGCTGCAGAAGGGGCCATGGAAAGCTGTCTCCCGCCTCCTGGGCTCACACCTGCTGCTCTGGCCTTTTAAGATCCAAGTCGGATGGCGCCTCCCTAGGCAGCAGAACGGAGGGTCAGTGGCTGAGCTGCCACCGCACAGGCATGAAGAGCTCTAAGAGGACAGAAGCAAAGCATGGAGAGGCAGTGGCTCAGTGCACCAGGTGAGCCCACACCCATCTAGAAAGCTGCAGCGTGCGGGGAGTGGGAAGCAGCCTGCTCTGCCTGTCCCCACGGGGCGAGTGGGACTCCTCACTGCCTCGTGTGCCCGGAGGGAGTGGCTGGCACAGCCCCGGGAGGAGCTGCCAGCTCCGAGTGCTTACGTGGCAGGCTGCTTCCTGCCCTCCTCTCTGTCTTTTTCCATGTCCTTGCTGTCCCCTTCTTGTTTTTTATTGTCATGGTCACGCTTGACACACACTGTGACCGACTTGTCTCTGAGACCTGTGTCCTGTGTCGGTGATGTGGTGGGTGGTGTGTGCCAAGGGCCTGCGACTTCTTGCCTGGGGTGCACTAGGTGACTGTGCCCTGTGGGGAGGTGGGGGCTGGGGCAGGGCCATGAGCACAGGCTACTGCTTTCTAGAGTCTTCACTGTGCACCCTGGGGGGTCCGCTGTCCAGCCTGTGCCGGGCCAGTGTGGTCTCGGTGGAAGCTGTCACACACTGCGTTTTAGGGTGATGAGGGTGAGCTCGGGAGGGGCGTGCTGACCCCCTGCTTGCTGCCCTGTGGTGAGGACACCCTCCCACCCCCCCAGCCCTGCACTCTGTGCCTGATGCTGTCCTCCTTACAGCTGCTTGCTGTGCCAGTCCCTCAGTCGCCAAACACCCCTGAGGGCAAGACTTAGTCCCGGGTGCATCTGCGTCCCTCGTGACCACAGCGAGGCTGGCAGTGAGGAGGAGTCGCGGGCGGCACACCCAGCTTTTGTTTACCTGCTAAGTGTAGTGTACCATTTAGTGTGTAATAGGCTTACATTTGTAATATGTATGAACACATGATTTATGTTAAATGTATTTCACATAAATAATATGCTTTATAACAATGTAAGTCATGTACATAAAATGCTATATGCAATATATAATAGGTAAAACATGTTTTATATATCCTTTATAGATTTACAAAGTATATTTAGACAACTATAAATATGTAGTACATGACATTTTATAATAGTACACATTTTATACTTATTTTTGCATAAATACATAAGGTTTAAATCGTGGCAGTACAAACACTACGTCCCCACTGGTGTTGGTGGCATGGCGTGCTCACCTCTGCCTGCGGTGTCTTGCCAGAGCTCTTCCGGGAAGCAGAGGTGGGCTTTGCAGCCTGGTTGAACTGGCAGCTCGCGGCTGTGCTGTTGACCTCCGTGGCCCGTGGCAGCCACCCTCAGCAGCTGGGTCGTCCTTCTCTGTCTCCCCGATGTGCTGCACCCCTGGGAGGATGCCGAGCCCCTCCCCTCCGGATCATGCAGGCCCCCATGGCATCTATCTGCTTGACTCAGTCGGGACAACCCCCGTGCTCCGCTCTGCCCCTGGCGCACGCTGGCCATCGGTAAACACAGTGCCGAGGGAAGACAATCTTCATGACAACGAAGGGAGGCAGTTCATGTCAACAGCAAACAGACCTGATGAGGACGGCATGTTTAGTCTGGGGTCCTGTGTCTGAAGCTCTGAACTGTATTAGATTCCAAGAGGTGGGACCTGGGACCCAAAACAGCCTTCAGATCTTGAAAGTGGGCCTGGCGCAGTAGCCTAGTGGGTAAAGTCTTCACTTTGCACACACTGGTATCCCATATGGGTGCCTATCCATGTCCCAGCTGTTTCACTTCCCTTCCAGCTTCCTGCCTGTGGCCTGGGAAGGCAGCAGAGCATGGCCCAAAACCTTGGGACCCCGCACCGGCGTGGGAGACCCAGAAGTCTCTCCTGACTCTTGGCTTCAGATTGGTTCAGCTCTGGCCACTGGGGCCACTTGGGGTGTGAACCAGTGGATGGAAGATCTTTCTCTTTATCTCTCCTTCTCTCTGTAAATCAGACTTTCCAATTAAAAAAAAAAAAAAAACCTGAAAAAGAAGGTATTCTTGGAAGTTTGCAGTTAGGAGTCAGACATTTGCTTGAATTAAAGTCTGTTGATTGAAGTGAAACAATGTAAAGATGTTCCAAGGCCTGGGTCCACGCGGCTTGTCCGGGTGCGGTTCGCGCTGTCCACGCGGCTTGTCCGGGTGCGGTTCGCGCTGTCCACGCGGCTTGTCCGGGTGCGGTTCGCGCTGTCCACGCGGCTTGTCCGGGTGCGGTTCGCGCTGTCCACGCGGCTTGTCCGGGTGCGGTTCGCGCTGTCCACGCGGCTTGTCCGGGTGCGGTTCGCGCTGTCCACGCGGCTTGTCCGGGTGCGGTTCGCGCTGTCCACGCGGCTTGTCCGGGTGCGGTTCGCGCTGTCAGCAGCGCGTCATCTCCCCTCACAGAGGCAGCTCTTTCTCTGCAATGTAAGGCAAACGCCATATCCAGCATGGAAAGTAAGATAAAAATAGCCGTGTGTATTTGTAAGCGACTGTGTGTATAAGCAGTGCCTTCCCCGTGGGAGAGACGGAGTAGAATGCAAGTGTGGGCGGCAGTTTGATTATGGAGCTCTGTCATCTGCTTTTAGAGACATTTCCAGGAAAGTGCTGGACTAATTGAATGTATTATTCATCCTCGAATTTTCCAGGGCATAACCTATACAAAGGAGAAAAGAACGGTGTGAGTTGGTGTGAGTTGGCCCCACCCTGTGGCTCTTTGTCGTAGGAAGCAGTGCAGGTGCAGAGTTTCCCGGGGAGGAAAGGAGGTCCTCGCTGGAAGGGGGGAGCGGGGAGGGCATCCTCTTTCTTGGCCAAGTCAGGTCTTGTGTGGCTGCTGGCTTCAGCCGGGGAAGCAGCCCTGGCTCTGGTCTGTCACATCACCTGCTGTTGAGAAAGTCACTTTCTGTGTGTGCTTTCTTGGGATGAAACAGCCTCACACAGCTGGTCTGGAACCTGAGAATTCTGTCTCTTGCAGGTTAACTGTGGGGTGAAATAAAAGCGTGAATCAGCCCATCTTGCCAGGATCCCCCTCTCTAGGCTGCCAGGAAGGCCAGCCCTTCACTCTTACAGACTTGGGTCAGAAGTTTTCATAGCGTCCCCTCTGCCTTCCTAATGCCATGTGTCCTCCAGAGCCCAGCTAACCATCTCCTCAACACCTAGCTGTGTCTCCTCTCTCCCGTGTTCATTAGCCTCAGCCCCGGGAAGGCAGGGCTGTGCACCTGTGCCTGTCCTCTGCTGGCTGCTGGAGCAGCTGGAGTCCTTGGACGCACAATCTTGGTGATGTTTTGGATGCTGACTCTTCGGAGTGGTGTTGAATAATCTAGGTTCCCTCAAGCACTAAGGGAGTGTGGCTGCTGTCGTTTTATTAGGAGGAAACTGATAATACAAACAAGAGCTGTTTGGAGTTTACTAACATGAGCCATTTAATATTATGCATCTCCTGGGTCCTCCAAGTTGTACACTTCAGGAAAAAGAAGCAGGACTGCTAGGGAATGCCGGGTCTCTACAATAAGGACTGCCACGTTTCTTTGGCTTTGTGGAATATGTAGTGAAACACCTGATGCGAAGCTCCACATGTTAGTCACGCGAGGGTTGACTGTGCCCACATGGAGTGGTTATTTGGGACAGAGCAGGAGAGCGTGCTGCTAAGTGTGCTGGGTTCTCTCTGTCTTTTTCCTTGCATTTACCAGCTGCAGTGGCGGTCAGTGTTGCCAAACACTTTTCAGAGTTGTCACGAAAGTGGTCATTACAGTTGCTGTCTAGATCCGGCGATTCTGCCCACACATCCTTAGAGAAGTTTATTAGGACTGGGAGGCCCTGAGCAAGCCTCGTGTGCCTGGCTGCAGCTGCCTTATCCGGCTCATGGAGCTGCGATTCCACATTCAGGGTGACATGAGGGTTAAGCTGGTTGGCATATGCACAAAGCCTGGAGTTGGGCAAACATGAGAAATGGTGCCTTTGATAGAAATGTTGAAGCCGTGTAAGATCTCTTGGGAGGCAGCTCTCGTGCTTCCTAAAAACGCAGCCAGAAGCCTGCTTGATCGTGCTTCTCTTGTGTGTGAAGCCTTGTTGGGGATCTCTCACTCGCTGTCTGGAACCAGCATGCATGTGCCCTGGCACTGCACACATCATGTGAGGGTGTGACTGTGGCTTGCTGTCTTGTGCTCGGTGAGGCAGCTGTAAGCTTGGACTCCTAGATCTTCCAGCCATGACATGGAACAGCCCTTCTCCATGGACCAGACACACTCCAACAGAACACAGGCTCTAACAGTGAATACTGCTGATACTAATGTCTGTTGGATTTAGGTCTCATTTTTAGGTATTTTTTTTTTTAGACTTCTTTCCTGCAAAATGAGCATTCCTGCATTTGCTACCTAGGAAATCTAATCAACCTTAAAAAAAGAAAAAAAAAAAAGCTTATTTGAAGCTTTGTGGTACAGCTGGTAACATCACTGTCTGCAGTGTGGAATCCCGTGGTAACATCACTGTCTGCAGTGTGGAATCCCGTGGTAACATCACTGTCTGCAGTGTGGAATCCCGTGGTAACATCACTGTCTGCAGTGTGGAATCCCGTGGTAACATCACTGTCTGCAGTGGGAATCCCGTGGTAACATCACTGTCTGCAGTGGGAATCCCGTGGTAACATCACTGTCTGCAGTGGGAATCCCGTGGTAACATCACTGTCTGCAGTGTGGAATCCCGTGGTAACATCACTGTCTGCAGTGGGAATCCCGTGGTAACATCACTGTCTGCAGTGTGGAATCCCGTGGTAACATCACTGTCTGCAGTGTGGAATCCCGTGGTAACATCACTGTCTGCAGTGGGAATCCCGTGGTAACATCACTGTCTGCAGTGGGAATCCCGTGGTAACATCACTGTCTGCAGTGTGGAATCCCGTGGTAACATCACTGTCTGCAGTGGGAATCCCGTGGTAACATCACTGTCTGCAGTGTGGAATCCCGTGGTAACATCACTGTCTGCAGTGTGGAATCCCGTGGTAACATCACTGTCTGCAGTGGGAATCCCGTGGTAACATCACTGTCTGCAGTGTGGAATCCCGTGGTAACATCACTGTCTGCAGTGTGGAATCCCGTGGTAACATCACTGTCTGCAGTGGGAATCCCGTGGTAACATCACTGTCTGCAGTGCGGAATTCCTCGTCCCAGTGGCTTCACTTCTGATCCAGCTCCCTGCTGATGGTCTCAGGGAAAACAGTGGGATGACCCAGGTTCTAGGACCATGGCAACCCACTTGGGGACCTGGATAACTCCTGGCTCCTAATTTTGGCTTGGCCCAGCTCTGGCTATGTGGGAAGTGAGCTGGCAGATGGAAGATCTCTCTCTCCGTCTTTCCCTCTCTCTCCAACTCTTTCGAATAAATAAATACAAGTTTTAAAAATTGAATTTGAGAAACAGAAAGGGGGCTGCTGTCTTCTGATTCACTCCCCCAAATAACTGAAGCGTGTGGGGGCAGGCCCGGCTGAAGCCAAGAACAGATAACTCAGTGTGAGTCATGCACATTGTCAGTGTGAACCCGTCTGCTTCAGCCAACACCATTGCCTCACACAGTGCCCATTAGTGGAAAGCTCAAGTCAGGCCTCTGTAAGTGCCTGTCTAAGGAGCGAGGCAACAGCTCTCACCCCGTCATGGTCTACACTGGCGCTGATCAGCTGGGACATGGTCTACACTGGTGCTGATCTGCTGGCTGTGTGCGCTTTGATGCCATAGTTGGAGGACAGTTTTTCCCTCCTGTTCCTTGCAACCCAGGAAATCAATTACCCCAGTTGTTGTTGCCCTCAGTGGCTGCTTGGTGATGGCAAGTCAGTGGGCAGGACCCAGGGTGCCTGGGCTGATAGGAGTTGGAAAGCTCCTGGTGGATTACACAGCTGTCACCCACATCCTGTGTATTTCAGCTGTTGTAGCCAGGAGCAATGAGTTGTAATGTGGTTTGCACCAGCAATGGTGGAGGTGGAACAGTAGTGGATCCCTGGGTGGGCCTTGGCTATGAGCAGCTTCTGGGTCCTGGGGGGTGCCCAGAGCTGGCCCCTTGGGGCATCTGGTCAATACCCTCCCCTCCCTCTGTGGGAGTTCCAGGGATCGCTGAGCTGACAGTTGGGATGGCCTGCTCTTTGGGCTGCTTTGGAAAGGGACTGCATCATTGTGGATGGGGACTCAGCTCACCTTCCCGGGTAGCACTGACTGCACAGTGCAGATCTAACTGCTGCCCAGTACTTGGGCCTTGTTGGTTAGAAAAGTCTGCAGTCACAGGGCCTTGCACGACAACTGGGGCCAGGACATGAGACTTCACAGAAAGGCCTTTGCCAGGGCCAGGCCTCCATAGCCACTCCCACCCATGCAACCTGCAGAAGGTCCCTGTACCGCTCACCCCTGGACCCCCATCTATAAAAGCAGAGACAATTTCCTGCCTGCTGGTTCTGCTGCTATGATGCCGGGGTCAGCCAGTCCTGTGACCTGTAGCGACAGAGTCGGTGGTAGGCAAGTGCCGGGGGCAGCAGCTGAGTGAGGAGTCCCAGGGAGCAGCTTGACTCAGATGTAGTGCCGTGTGAGTGTGGCGATCTGCACACCCCACCCTACCTCATGGCTATGTCTTCCTCTGAAAAGCAGGGACATGTCTCCCTTCTCCCCTCCCCCTCCTTTGGAAGAGGGAGGGCTGTGGCAGGCTGCAGTCTCACATGGCCTGGTGAGCACCACAGCCCCCATGGCAACAGGAGGCTGGGATCCACTTGTGAAAAGAGTGAGTGCAAAGGGTCTCCCTCTTACCATCACGACAGTGTACGCTCACTCCACAATGAGAGAGAGAAACAGAATGCTAATGACAGCCGCTGAGAACCCCGGGTTGGGATAGGGGATTAGGGTGTGAACAGCAGGGTGGGGACTCAATAAGGTCAGCAGTTTGGGGAGGGAGCCAGCAGACGGAAGAGCTCTCTCTCGCTGTCTCTCCTTTTACTCTTTCTGTAACTCTGCTTTCAAACAAATAAATACATCTTTTAAAAAGAGATTAAAAAGATACCTTCATCCCTTAATAGAGCAGCTAGAATTGGCACTCAACTGAATGAGTCAATAAGTAAATGCAGTTGTGAGTTTTCAGCTGTTGCCACTACCTATAAAGCTTCCTACA
The DNA here is from genome assembly GCF_017591425.1 of Ochotona curzoniae. NCBI lineage: Eukaryota > Metazoa > Chordata > Mammalia > Lagomorpha > Ochotonidae > Ochotona > Ochotona curzoniae. Next base: position 7,517,245 of record NW_024465654.1, on the reverse strand, counting down.
TTTGTGACTTTGTATCTGGCCTAGCCTGTCTTTGCATGTTTTTTTTTAAAGATTTATTTTTATTATTTTTTTCATTGGAAAGGCGGATATACAGAGAGGAGAGACAGAGAGGAAGATCTTCCATCCGATGATTCACTCCCCAAGTGAGCGCAACGGACGATACTATGCCGATCCGAAGCCAGGAGCCTCTTCCGGGTCTCCCACGCGGGTGCAGGTTCCCAAAGCTTTGGGCTGTCCTCGACTGCTTTCCCAGGCCACAAGCAGGGAGCTGGAAGGGAAGCGGGGCTACCGGGATTAGAACCGGCGCCCATATGGGATCCTGGGCGTGCAAGGCGAGGACCTTTAACCACTTGTGCCACCGCGCCGGGCCCCTGTCTTTGCATGTTATAGGTAAAGTTCTTTGGTTTTTATTAAGGGCTAAAATGTTTTTGTTCAATTAGGTTTTGGGGGGTAGACTTATGTGCTTGGGGAGTAAGGTGGTGATTTCAGTGTCTCTGGGGACTAGACCATCTAAGGTGCAGGAATCAAGAGGGGACTGTGTATGTGCAGGGGCATTCAGCATCATCCAATTGAATTATTTAAGTTTTGGAGTACTAGAAAATAAGTTTGGATCCAAATATTTTGGCATGAAAACAAAGAGGGACAAACATGAACATACAGAGCTTTTTCTCTTTTTTCAAACACAGAGCACATGCTTTTCCTGAGTATTCAGAACAAGACACCAGTTTAGGAAGTGCTAGATCCAGAGGTAAGAGGGATGCTGGGTCAGCAGGGGGACTAGGTCAGTGGGGTCAGTGGGCAGGGGGGCTGCGGGTCAGCAGGGGGGCCGGGTCAGCAGAGGAAAGCTGGGAGATGGTGGCTCGATCCAGCTCTCCCTGCTGGCTCCCTTCCTTGTCTGTATCATCAGGAAGCTGGACAGAAGGAAGGGGCCTGGGCTTGAACTTGGGCACTGGGATGTGGGTTGGGGTATCCACCAAGCATCCCCAGCTTCCTTTCTAAAGCTGGTTAGGGATGGTGTCCTGCCTCTCAAGGAGCAGAGGGCATCCCCTTGTAGGACCCAAGGACATGTGTGCTGTGATGGGCACATGTTTGCAGGGTGCGTCCTCTGTGGGGACCTGGGCTGCCTTCAGTGCATTGAGCCAAGAGGGGCCAACCCAGCCCCGCCTAATGTGTGTGTTTGCTTCACCACTCTCTGGCAGTGTGCTCATTTCAGCCTTATCTTGGCTGAGAAGATAAGGAGAGAACCAAAGCATATGGGGTTTGTTGGCACACGGGGGCCCAGCTAGGCATGCTGCCACAGACATGTGAACCCAGGATCCAGACAACTCCAGTTAAAGCTGTGGAGTCAGACCCCCTCCTTCCCTTCCACCTGCTGGCCTCCAAGAATGGCCAGGCCTGGAAGCCACACGAGCTTGGCATTTGCAAGTCTGCCGGCCCAGCGACCCTCTGACCTGGGCACAGACCCTCTCCTCCTGGTTCCCATGCCCCTCTGTTTGAAATTGTGCAAGCTGGAAATCATCCAGATTTTTCTATTTCTTTCTTTCTTTCTCCCTTTCTTTCTTTCTTTCTTTCTTTCTTTCTTTCTTTCTTTCTTTCTTTCTTTCTTTCTTTCTTTCTTTCTTTCTTTCTCTCTTTCTTTCTTTCTTCCATCTCTCTCTTTTTAAGTACAAAAGAATCTTCTGGACTTGGTGACTTGAAGTGGCTTTCCCTGAGTCCACAGCCATATCAGATTCTGACCCTTTATGAAGGTAGCATGTTTCCTTCTTCTGGGACTTGGATCACCCCAGGAGGCTGTGCAGGGGCTGTGTCCACCCTGGATAGGACCCAGAGACAGGCACCCAGCTGGCGTTGGAAGTGGAGCTGGGCCTTGAGACGGCAAGGGATGCGGGTGTCCCAGGGAGCGTCCTACCTGCTGTGCCAGACACCTGCCTCAAGGATTGCTACTCTTCACCTCATTTTCAAATCAGATCCATACTTCCCTCTCTGCAGGAAAACCAACCAACCAAGCTCAATTCGCTCAGCCCAGTGGCCTGCTCATTGTCCTCTGAGGTGCCCCCTCCCACTGGTCAGCCTTTCCTGTCCCCTGACCACTGAGCAGGCTCCCATCTCTTTGTTCCCAATCACCCTTAGTATTTTTTTTTTTTTTTACTTGACAGGCTGGTTTATTCCCCAACAATGCCTAGCACAGACAGGACTGGGATGGGCTACAGGTGGAAGCTGGGAATTCAGCCCAGGCTTTCAAGTGGGCACAGGGACCCAGGGACACACTGTGGATCCACTGCTGTGTGCCAGAGTGTGCACTGGCAGGAAGCTGGGAATTCAGCCCAGGCTTTCAAGTGGGCACAGGGACCCAGGGACACACTGTGGAACCACTGCTGTGTGCCAGAGTGTGCACTGGCAGGAAGCTGGGAACCCAGCGCAGGCTCCTGAGTGGGCACAGGGACCCAGGGACACACTGTGGAACCACTGCTGTGTGCCAGAGTGTGCACTGGCAGGAAGCTGGGAAGGGAGGACATGAGCACCCAACCCCAGGGTCCTGATCATTAAGATACCAACCGGAGAGCTGGCTGACTGCACGCCTTGGTATGTGCTCACTAGTCCCATTCCTCATAAATGATACATGGGGCGTTAGAGAAGCCAGGAGGCCTGTGCAGCTCTGCTCAGATTCATGTCACTGAACTGGCGTCCCAAGAGAGCTCATTTGCTACACTGAGGCTCCGACTTGAAGAAATGGCCATCCTGTGAACCCATGGTCCACCATGGCAGCCAACACAATGCACATATGACCACCGTGCTCCTGGGAAGGGATGTTTTATTCAACATGAATTCTGAATTTAAACAGCCACATATGACCAGTGATGGTCACCACAGTTGGCCTAGTTTTGGAAAACCAGGCAATTCCAGGAAACTTGAGTGACAAGTGATTTTCTGAGGCAGCATCAGTGTCATGGACTCACTTTGGCTGTCTGGACGCCCAGGACAGATGTGTCTGTGTGTGCAGAACCAGTGTGTCTCGATGCATCATTTGTAGGTAACGGAAAAATGCTCTGCAGGGATAGCGTTGTAAGACACCATTGGTTGTCAGGCACACTCCCATGTCAGGGATTCTGAAGTGTCGGGCAAAATCGGTCTGAGTCAATGGAAAATCGTATTTCTGCTATTTTGGTGATTTTCAGTTGTCAATTTTTTTCTACCAGCTTTCATCATGATGTAGGTTACTATTACCATGGAGAGTTAAGACTGAGCAGGGTCCTTTCCGGTTCAGCTTAATTTTTTATTATTATTATTTATTTTTAATTGAAAGGGTTAGAGAGAGAGAGAGAAACATCTGCTGGTTCACACCCCCAAATGGCTTCAGTGCCTAGAGCTGAGCCGGTCTGAAGCTGGAAGCCAGCTGAGTGTGTGTCAGGCTGAAGCTAGGAACCCGGAGCCATGAGCTTCTTCCAGGTCTCTCATGTGAGTCCAAGGGCCCAAGCATTTGGGCCATCTGCTGCTATCCCAGACCATAAGCAGGGTACTGGATTGGAAGTGGAGCATCCGGGACATTAGTAGGCACGTGTATGGGGTGGTAATGCCACAGGGTGGGGGATTAGCCCACCCCGTGCCAGCCCCAGCTTTAAAAATTAAAGTCAACACACCTGGCAGGATTCAAGTACCAACCCAGAGTATGGGCGGGCTGTTAGTGGAATGATCTGGATGGCCCCTGTTACTACTGTACATGTGGTTGTTGGCACCTCCTCTCATTTATAACCTCAAAGACTTTTTTGTTCCTTTGTTCCTTTTTTTGTATGTGCACACCTGCTGAGTGCCTGCCAACACAAACACGGGTGCCATGAGCCAGCCTGCGTGTGTGTTCTTCCTTGCCACCCTGGGCTGTCGTCATCGCTGCAGCTCTTCCCATCAACCTCTGCTACCGTGCAGCTGAGCGGATCTCATGTTGACCCCCCCCCCCTTCTCCAGTGTTTATCTCTCCCTCTGTGATCCCCGTTGCTGGGATGAGGAACAGGGCTGGCTGCTACCACCAGCTGCACCTGCACCTCCGAAGTGATGTCAGCCAAGAGGCGTGTGCTTTCCTGGGTCGAGCAGGAGGCTCTGATCCATCCTGCTTTGTACACAGGGAAGGCCCTGGGCTCTGACTGTGACCCACCGGCCACCAATTAATGGGTAATTTCAATCTAACACAACTGCCTTGATCCTGAAATTCACGCCACCTTCTTTAAGGCCTTGGAGTTTAATGAAATTACATGCACATGTGGGAGATTTTAAACCTACCTGAGCTTGTGAATTCCAGCTGCCTTGAGCTGTGTACATTTTGGTGTTTTCAGATTCCTGCTCATCAGACTGATTGTGTCATCCAAGCATGATGAGTGTAGCTTTTGGCATGGGCACCTATGGCTGGCAGCAGGGAGCCCGCATGAGGAAGGCACCCCCCACCCACTGCAGCCAGCGAAATTAGCCTCTGGATGTGGAGAAGTACTATCCAAGAGAAGACGGCGGGACAAGGACCAATTGCCATGGCAGCGGAGGGAGTCCATAGCCCCCTGTTCCCAGGGTGGAATGGGAGAAGCGGCAGGAAGCTGTGTCCACATTGCCCCTTGGTACGCCCACTCGTTTTTCTGGAGCACAGGGGAAGGGGCTGCCGCTGCTTTGCATCAGCGAGCCCGTGATTCGTGCCCTAGCCTGGCATGCAGGGCGATGCCGCTTCCAGGACTTCAGCACACACTAGCGCAGACCAGGCTCATCTTGCAACCACACAGGTGCGCGTCATAAATGGTCGGGTTTCTTAGCACCATGAGAGGCACCTGGTTCTAGGAGAGCCCGAGGACGCACAAGGTGTGGGCGAGGCCAAGCTCCAAGGACCACACCGTAGCGTCAGGAGGCGACTCTACAGGAGAGGATAGCCCGGACCGGGTCCCCCGAGCGACCGCCTGTGCACCAGGTAAGTCGTTGGAACCGGACTGGGGCTTCACCACGAATCTCGCAACCTTTTCCCAGGTCTCTCGGTCCCGCGTCGCTGGCTTCAGTTCTTGGGCTGTGCCTCGGGCCCAGGCTGGGTGGGCGCACGGAGGCATGACGTCTTCTGTCCGCGCGTTCAGGGGCACAGGGAGGTGTGGGCTGCCCTGGGACAGTAGTGCAGGCCACTTTGGACTCGGAGCCTCCCTCCAGCGCGAGTCCTGGCCCTGAGCTGGGTTCCCGTGTGCTGGCTGCAGACTGGGTTCCTGTAGCCTCCTCCCCAGATGGAACCCTTCAGACTAACCCACCGCTCGCCCTCCCGTGCGCTCCCTCACCCTACACTCCTACGTCCAGGCCCAGCTTGGTGGGGGCGAGGTTTGCCAGTTCCAAGGCCCCAGTGCTCTGCTGTGTCAGCCAGTTCTCAGGAAAGGCTGTGTGCTCAGCAAGCCCAGTGACAGCCGGGACCCCCGGGAGGGCAGCGGTGGTCCGGTCCCTTCGCACTTCTCTTTCTTGAAGGTTTATTTCAAAGGCAGAATGAGAGAAAAGGAGAGAGACCGAGTGACGTCTTTGTGGGCTTGATCATGCTCCGGGGCCCTTTCTGGACCTGGCTCCTGGGTGGGGCGCCTGGCTCCTGGGTGGGGCTCCTGGCTCCTGGGTGGGGCTCCTGGGTGGGGTGCCTGGCTCCTGGTTCCTGGATGGGGCTCCTGGCTCCTGGGTGGGGCTCCTGGCTCCGGGGTGGGGCTCCTGGCTCCGGGGTGGGGCTCCTGGCTCCTGGGTGGGGCTCCTGGCTCCTGGATGGGGCTCCTGGCTCTTGGGTGGGGCTCCTGGCTCCTGGGTGAGCTCCTGGCTCCTGGGTGGGGCTCCTGGCTCCTGGATGGGGCTCCTGGCTCCTGGATGGGGCTCCTGGCTCCTGGGTGAGCTCCTGGCTCCTAGGTGGGGCACCTGGCTCCTGCGTGGGGCGCCTGGCTCCTGGGTGGGGCTCCTGCCTCCTGGGTAGGGCGCCTGGCCCCTTCCTGGCTGCTGCAGGTATCTGTACAGTGAACTTTTCATAGCAGCTCTCTTGCTATTTTTCAGATAAAATGAAACAAAAAAGCTAAAAAAATTTTAAGTCAGAAGATCCAAGTGCTTGCCTACCAAAGGGAGATGGGGTGGGGGACAGGGAAGAATGTTCTGGAATCGTTCCCTGCCTAATGACCTCTGGTGACGAGGCATCTGATTTCATGATGAAATAGCTGATTGGACTAAGACAGGGGTTGCTGGGATTGAGACGTTCTCTATGGTATGGTGTAACTCATGATGTGTGCCATGCAAATAACAGCGTCCGTAACTGGCACAGGCATGCCCTGGATCTCGGCTGGGACTTGGACCAGAGCTGGTTAAGTGTTGCCAAATTCAGCCGTCGTCTCCGTTGTGGGTCTTGGTGTGGCTTGATGCATACCTGAGTGTGAATATTGCAAGTTGATTGCCCTGTGAAGCTTGTTCTGTGCAAACTGGGTCTTGGTGTGAGGTTTTATCCAAGTCCCCTTGAGTGGCACGTTGCTGCCCAGTGTGTGAAATGATGAGGTGACAACAGCATTAAGATGGGGCTGCCAAATCCACGGCAAACAAGGCTGCCTTCTGGTCAGGAGGTAATACATGGCAGTGAATGGTCTAGATGCTGGTGGGAGGGGGAAGACCAAAGGTAAGGTGCAGAGGCGGGTGGCTGAGAAAGGCATGCTCTTCAGACAGCTCGTAGAGCTGGAATTTCAAAACCAGCAATCGTCAGGGGAACAAAGGTAGAAATACAGTCGTGTCAAATGAGGACACATCAGCATTTGATTAGGGCCAGGTGGTGTTTCTTCACGACAGAAGGGCGTATAGAATGAGATGGGGTGAGCTGCGCAGGAGCCTAAAGGGCTGACTTGCAGGAGGTGAGAAAGGGAACTGGGAATGTAGCCCTCCCAGCCCTCTGGGTTCTCCGTCAGTCACTGGCCAGTCTTCTTCATGCCAATCCAAACCTTGTGAAGCCCAGCTGGCAGCCGCCCAGTGACCAGTTATTTGTTTCTTGGCTCTGCATTCCCTCCTGGGGTGCCTGACGTCACTGCTCGGTGTGGGTGGGTCAGCCCGCCCCCGCTGTGTTCAGAGCTGTAGCTTCAGATTCTGTGCGTTGAGTCCACTGTGATTTGGGGCAAGCATTGGGTGCCCCTCGTTTTCAGTTCCCCTGGAGCCACACAAGGTTGGCGAGTTAGCTTCCTTACAAATCTTCAGGGTCACCAACACCCAAAGAGTCGTCAGAATATTACCTATCACTGGCTTTGTTGACTTCTGAGTATTTGTAGGAGCCTGGGCTTTTGGTGTGCATGTCAGACCCCATTCACAGCTCTGCGGAAATACCTCCTCTCTGAGGGTCTCCAAGCTCTCCCATGAGCTAGTTCTTTGCTTCAAAACCAAGTTAAGGGACCCCTCCCTGCCAGTGTCACCGCAACACTCAAGCTTCAGACATACACGGCACTGTAATTACCCGCTTGGAGATGCTGTTTGGAAATTGTTTGTCATCTGATGCAAACTCCTTGCTATTCCCCTGGATATCAGCCGATGCAGGTGCCTGGTTTCAGGCCTGGCACCCAGTCAGGAGTCAGTCAGGCTCTTGCAGGCACACTGTAGAAATCTGTCAGGCTCTTGCAGGCACACTGTAGAAATCAGTCAGGCTCTTGCAGGCACACTGTAGAAATCTGTCAGGCTCTTGCAGGCACACTGTAGAAATCTGTCAGGAAGTGAGTAGTAAGACAAACTCGATCATCTGCAAAGAAGCAGTGTGCTCTTGCAGCACCTCATGTGCCCACACAGCACTGTGGGCCCGGCATGCCACCTCCTGGTGCACATGGCTGGCATCTGCGTGGAGGACAACTGGTTAATGTGGCTCTTCTGGTTCTACAGGTTCAAGTGTTCTGTGAGTGATGGGTGGATCCATCCTGTGGGCTTTTCCCCATTCAGAGTGAGTGTTGGAGTACAGGTGGTGCTAGGGAACCCACTGTTTATGTGTGTCTGAGTGCAGGGCCTCTGGCTGTGAGCCCCTGCCCATGACTCCTGGGGGACGTGCTGGCTCGTCCCTTCTCTGAGTGCAATTTCCACCATCTTCATCTGTCTGCTTCTATGTGGCCAGACTGAGTGTGAGGCCTCTGGCTTGTTTATTATTCTTTCTATTGTTTGTGGTCTTGACATAGAAGCAACAAGTGGGTGTGATGAATGTGAAGGCAGCTGAGTAGAGTGGGGAGAAGTCCCTGTTGGCTGGAGGCAGGACTCGCCCAACCTTTGCAGTTCTTATCCAAAGTCAGGTCACACCAAGAGCACTCAGTCTAAACAAGGAACTAAGGCAGGTGCCAGGTGCTTGGCCTCCAGGTCGGAGTGTGCCGTGACTCTGCCCTTGGTGAGTTTCTTCACATCACTGACAAACATGACAGCCAGCGTTAGCTGATGGTCACCTGCGCTGATGGTATGCTGAGAGATTATTAGGAGGGGACACGTTCAAGTAAACCACATACACAGGGGCCTTTCCTCATGATGCAGTTGTTTTCTGGGAAAGAAATCAATTATCAGAATTACTTTGGTTTTTAATTGGAAAGGGAGATTTACAGAGAGGGAGAGACAGGAATCTCTTCTGTCCGTTGGTTCACTCCCCAACAACCAGTTGCTGCAACAGCCAGAGCTGAGCCAATCCAAAGCCAGGAGCCAGGAGCTTCTTCTGGATCTCCCACGTGGGTGCAGGGTCCCAAGCCTTCGGGCTGTCCTTGACTGCTTTCTAAGGCCACAAGCAGGGAGCTGGACAGGAAGTGGAACAGATGGGAAGTGGAGCAGCCAGGACACAAACCAGTGCCCATAAGGAATCCCAGGGACATTCAAGGTGAGGATGCTAGCCAGAATGCTACCATGCTGAGCCCAGAATTACACATTTTGAAAGCATTACTGATGACCACACTTCCATATACAGCAAATGTACTGGTTTTATGCTATTCAGGCTAGAAAGGAAGGTCGATTGTGAAGATGGTATGTCAGGTTGACACGTTCATGGCAGTAGATCTGGACTTTTCAAGTCGTTTCTTTTTAAACCACAACAAAATATGAGTATTGACAATCTAAAGTAACTTTCTCAAGTGCAGGGAGTGTTGGGGAACTAGCTGTGCTGCTGTTGTGGTGTGTTCTCAGCACCAAGTGTGTGTGGTGGACGCAGGGCTCCTTGCACAGGCAGCTCCTTGCGGAGACAGAAGGTGGGGAATGACAGGCCGGGTGCTGTTTTGTTCTTTGGATTCAGGGTTGTCCTCACCCTGTTCTCCTGTTACACGTACACAAACTCACACACATACATACACATACACTCACAGACTCACACACACACTCACGGACTCACACACATACATACACACACACTCACGGACTCACACACATACACACACACTCACGGACTCACACACATGGACACACACACACTCATGGACACACACACTCACGGACTCACACACATACATACACACACTCACGGACTCACACACATACACACACACGGACTCACACACACTCACGGACACACACACTCACGGACTCACACACACACTCACCCTTGGCGTCCACCTTCCCTCGGCTGGACTTGGGCTGCAGCAGCCCCCAGAGAACTTTGACACGTCTCCCAGAGAGGGTGAGGCTGCCCTGGTTCTGTCACTGTGACAAAGGGACCAGCATGTGACCTGTACCCCACTGGCAAGGTTTGGATTCCCTGCATCTGCTGGGCACTGATGCAGTAGCAGGGCTGAGTTCTTAAACTTGGGGCTTAAATCCTGGACTTGTATTTGGTCCACAGTGGGAGGTACTTACAACCTCAGGGATAAACCATTCCCAGTGCCTCATCCAAGCATCCCTGTGCACAGAGCATGGCTCACAGAAGTGGCATGTGTGCTGTACCTGCTCACACTTTGCACCAACTTGGCCGCCACTTAAATGCTCTGCTGCAGTGTTCTGGGATTGATTCTCTGTGGGAGACCGTGTTCCCCTCTGGCGTCTCTCCCCAAACACCTTCTACTCGGCACTGGCATGGCTGCCATTCAGGGTGTTTTTAAAACATTTGAGAAGCAGAGAAATAGAACAAGAGGAGGAAAGAGAGATCTCTCTGCTGGCTCATTGCTGAAGTGGCTACAACGCCTGGGGCTGGGCCAGGACAAAAACCAGGAGCCTGGAGTTCTGTCTGGGATTCTCCTGGGGATGCCAGGACTCGGGGACTTCAGTCATCCTCTGCTGATTTCCCAGACACACTAGCATGCAGCTGAATGGGAAGTAGAACAGCTGGGACTTGAACTGGTGCCCAAATGGAATGCCCACACTGCAGGTAACAGCTTAAGCTGTTGTGCCACCTCAGAGTTGTAAAATGGAGCAAATGGCAGCTGCACATTTCATTACCAGTGTGATGTCAGCATGCCCAGGGCCCTGACGAGTTTCCTGGGGGGGATGAGGTGTCACTGTGCCTCAGGAGGCCGGTGTTGAGCCTGCTGCTCAGAGAGCAGGCTGTGTGTGAGCACTTGCCACTGTGTGGCATCAGTTCGGAACCGGGTAAGTCTTGGCTGTGAACTCTGCTGCATATACTGTTTCCGTGGAGGCTGAATTTTTTGATTGAGTCTGTCTCTGTGTATCCCTGGCCCCCAGCTGCAGTGAGGGGAGCTTGGGCAGCATGGGTCTGGCGTCTCCCGTCTCCGGACCAGCGGGATGGAAAGCCTGAGCCTGCCTATTGCTGGGCCTTAGCCCCCAACATCCCATAGAAGCTGCTGGATCAGAAGCCCAGCTCTAGACGGGCCTGGCTTGCCCAGCTGGCCAAGTGCAGTGTGGACCTGCACAGAGGGCCAAGGCCGTGTGGCTTCCAGGCCATGGGAGGACCTCACAATGTTGAAGGACAGTTTGCTTTGTACAGAGACTTTTCTTTTTTAAGATTTATTTATTTTTATTGGAAAGGTGGATATTCAGAGAGGAGAGACAGAGAGGAAGATCTTCCATCCGATGTTTCACTTTCCAAGCGGTTGCAGTGGCTGGAGCTGCGCCAATCCAAAGCCAGGAACCAGGAGCTTCCTCCTGGTCCCCCACGTGGGTGCAGGGTCCCAAAGCTTTGGGTCATCCTCGACTGCTTTCCCAGGCCACAGGCAGGGAGCTGGATGGGAAGTAGGGCCACCGGGATTAGAACCAGCATCCATATGGGATCCCAGCACGTTCAAGGAGAGGACTTTAGACACTTTAGAAACATCTGCCAGAAGCATGGTGTCACTCTGTGCTAAAAACAGTATTACAAAAGTAAATTTGAGCCAGGTTTAATTACTAACTGTAAGGAATAAGAAAATAGAAGATTTTATAGGCTCTTTTAGAAATAGTGACAGGCAAGTCCCCCAAAACAAAGATAGGGAATCCAAGAAACTATGAAAGACAAATGTGCTTGACTTTTGAGATTGACAGTGTTAATAGTCAAATAAAAATACCAAGAAAATGAGTGAAATGCACAGATGGCATGATGCTTGCAGTGTCTGTGCAGAGGGGGACGGCCATCTAAAATGCACACACAGCTTCAACAGGCCTGGCCTCGCAGGACTGGGCACCTGCAGCTGAAGTGTCACCCCTCCGAGCAGAGCAGTGACGCAGGTGCTATGCAGACCGCCCCAGGACACCCATGGTAACTGAAGTTGGGCATTCACGCTGAGTGGCCTGCCTGACACTGCCCGCTGGAGGGCAGGCTGGTTTCCCTCTCTCCCATGGCTGAGGGCCGTGAGGCTCCAGGTCCAGGACTTGGGTCTCTGTAGACCTATCCTTCCTGCCTCCCCCCTCAACCCTGTGGAGAACCTTGGAGATTTGCTTAGTGGTAGGTGAGTTCAGTGGTTTGAGCTCCGCCTTGCAGTGGCTTATGGGAGCTGACACCCCTGCGCCTGGGTGGAAGCACTATGTGGAAGCAGCAGCCTCTAGCAGCTACACCTCACACCCGCCCTGTGCCCGTGGCCCTCCGGGCTGCCGGTCTTGGCTCTGACCCTGGGGCTCTGGCTGAGATATTCACTGCTGCTGTCCTCCATGCCCACCCTCCTTCCTCTTGGGCGTCACTGTCCCAGCCCCAGTCCAGTGTCGTCCTCTTCTCTGTCCACTTTGGGCCTCTTAGCCATTTCTTCCAAGGATTATTAACCAGTCCAATTCCTTTCTGGCAGCCACTTCTCATGGGCTTTATAAAGAGCTGGTTCAGGATGTGGAGTTCAACGTGGGCCATGAACCTGCTGCCAGGACTGCTCCCAGGCCCATTGGCCAGCAGGCAGTGTAGCTGTTGCCCTCAGTGTAGCAGATGGCTACATTGGTAAACTGGGTAGTGCTGGAGCCAGCTTTACTCCCGCAAAGCCCTTTGGGCCAGTGACGGCAGTGGGCATGCCAAGTGCTCCATGATGAGCGTGAGCAGGTGAAAGGGGTCAGGTGGCCCAGCAGGTGGCTTGGGGAAGGGGAATGAAGGACAGCAACTTCCCTCCCCCAACTAGGAAGAAGAAATGTGCATTTTCCTTGTCTTCAGGATATGTAGTATTAGCTCAACTATTTTAGGCAAAATGGTAAATAAAGCTTGAAAATGTTAAGCTCTTGACAGTGGTGGAGTTGTGGTTTTCTCATTCCCTTATAGTTTTCACATTTTCCAAATTTATTCCAAAGCGTGCGTAATGGGAGCATTGTATTAGGTCATGTGCCTCAAGGTGGTAGCACTCGCAGCCTGCTGGAGTGACATGCTTGTGAGTCGGCATGGGAGCTCCACAGGGGGGTGCAGCTGGCACCTGCTGGCCTCAGCGTCCACTTCTCAGGCTCTCGGAGATTGTCGACAAGCCCTGGAAGCCCTCGCAGGCTTCAAAAACGTTCATGAAAACTACATAAACTTTTTTTTTTTTTGCAGGAAAATGAACCTTTAATCCCACTGTTTTGTGAAGTTTTTGATGTGTCTTTGTTTTTGTTATAAAAACACAGATGTATAACTGATAATGTTGGTAAATTGGGAGTTGTAACTTCTTTTTTGTTTTGTTTTTATTTGAAAGGCACATTTAGAGAGAGAGGGGTCTTGGATCTGCTGGTTCACTCCCCAGCTGGCCTCAGAGGCTGGAACTGAACTGGTCTAAAGCCAGGAGCTTGGGGCTTCTCTTGGATCACCCCGTGGGTGCAGGGGCCTGAGGACTGGGTCATGTTCTGCTTTCCTGGGTGCATTCGCAGGCAGCAGGACATAAACTGGCACTCCTGTGGGATGCCAGTGCCGCAGCAAGGCTGTGTTTAAGAGCAGTGGCCCCAAGGGCTGCAGCTTTTACACCTTCACGTTCAGACTTTCTCAGTGACTCTAGGCATTTGATGCTGGTCAGTCAGCTGGGTTTCGTTCCTCCCATCCCATCTGTGCACTTGCTGCAGCCTGTTCTCTGCCTCGCTTGCTGACTTGGTCACCCTGGGAAGGTGACCAAGGCAAGAATTCTCAGATCAAGAGTCTCCCCCTAGTGTTGGTGCATGTGAAGGTGGCGGTCCTGGCTTCTGGCTCTGAGTGGCTCTGGGTTCTGTCTGGTGCCTGTGGTGTGACGGTTGGAGCCAACGTTCAGCCGGGTAATTCCACGGCAGTATCCACAGGGACTCGCCTGCTACGTTGAGAGCCCATGTGGACTCAGGGTGGCCTGGGCACAGTCACTTGGCCACTTTTCTTTGAATTCCTTGGTCTTAAGGTGCCCCACTTGGCATCAGTCTGGATGAGCAGGGTTGACCCGAGCTCCGTGGGGTAGGTAAGGGCACTAGTCCCTTGACAAGGGCCCTGCCTGCCGTCGTATTTTCAGTTCCCACGCCCCTTTGCGGCAGCTCCTGCTCTCAGACTCTGCCCATCTCTCTATGCGGCTTCTGCCTGTGCCCTGGGCTTTCCGGCTCCACGGTGAGGCCTCACCCTGCCTGCCCCAGGGGTGGGTGAGTCTGTGTTGCCCTGGCTGCTGGCTGTCTCCTGGCAGTGCCAACTTGGTGGGCTGATGGACTGCCTGTGCCGCTGTTCATGGAAAGACAGTGTTTGGGTTTGTGGAGAATTCCCCATATAAGATATTTTCTCCAAGGCAGTGGTGCCAGAGGGAGAATTGTAAGAAGTGAAGCCAGATGGGGGCTGTAATTCAAAATACGTTTATTTTATGTAAACTTAGTATTGGGACCAAATCTTTCATCATCTGGATATGCAATCGCAAAATAACACAAGGGGTGCATGCTGGTCAAGTGGGGGGCTCTTTGGGGCCAGGGTCTATTGCTTCCCATGGGACCTGCTGGGCTAGAAGTTCTGGGGGCTGTGCTCCATCCCCTAGTCTCCCTGGAATTTCCCATGTGCTGCCTTTCCCGAGAGGCAGGAGGACACGCCTGGAGCTCTGTGTGGCTGAGCAGTGCATTCAGGGAGTGAAGGGTCCTGTTCATGTCCCTGGGCTGGTTAGAGCTAGCTCTGAGGGGTGGCCAATCGCAAGCTGTTCACATCTGGGTCGGTATCCCAGGCAGGAGCTCATTAGCTTCGAATCCTATTGTTTCAGATGTGTGGAACAGACTCTGTTGGCTAAGACCTTTACACTGTCTGCAAGCTTGGGTTCTGAGGGAAGGAAGAATGCCAGCCCCCCAGAAGCCAGCAGAGGGAAGTAGCCATGCTGCAGTCTTCACCACTGACAGGTGGCAGGTGCCCTTGGGGTGCGGTGGGTGCTTGGCCTTGGAAGCCCAGCTCATATCCTGTCTCCTTGGGGCAGGCTCGGCATCTGACTGTGGCTCATGACCCCTGTGTCCCGGCAGCATCCCCTCAGGCTGCTGTCACTGCCAAACTGTGCTGTTGGGAGTAGAACCGGCTGCTCCTAGGCTGGTCTCAGTCCCTGCAGGAACAGTGTTCTGGGAGCCCGTGGGCTCGCCCCCACAGCCGCTCAGCGCCCCACAGCCGCTCAGCGCCCCACAGCCGCTCAGCGCCCCACAGCCGCTCAGCGCCCCACAGCCGCTCAGCGCCCCACAGCCGCTCAGCGCCCCACAGCCGCTCAGCGCCCCACAGCCGCTCAGCGCCCCACAGCCGCTCAGCGCCCCACAGCCGCTCAGCGCCCCACAGCCGCTCAGCGCCCCACAGCCGCTCAGCGCCCCACAGCCGCTCAGCGCCCCACAGCCGCTCAGCGCCCCACAGCTACATTCACTCTTGTTCCTAGCTTCTGGTTTCAGCCCAGCTTAGCCCTGGTGATCAAGGGCATTTGGCAAGTGAACCAGTGAATGGAGATGCCTCTCTAGCACTCTACCTCCCAGATGTTTAAATCTTTTTTTTTTATTTCTTTATTTTTGACAATCTTCACATAGTTAATTAAGGCACAAAGGTTCAAGGGCTACAGGAAAGTGGGTCACCGGGTTTGCTCCAGACGTGGGCTCCACAGGGCAGGCTGTGTTGGCCTCGCCTTGGCTTTGCTCCCACACAGCACAGGGTCCCCTGGCAGTGGTGAAGTTTCCAAAGCATCCCAAAGCTAACCTGCTTCCCTTAGGATAGACTCATGTATCTTGTTGGTGGAGACAGGTGGCAGTCAGGGCGAGGGGCACAGGCACTAGGAGCTCCCCTCCGAGATGGGCTGACGCACACGGTGTCCCTGTGGTCAGCTGCTTTATATCTAGGAGTGAAGTGCTCAGAAAGTCACAGGGCAGTAACAAATGTGGGGAGCACGCTCGGTAATGAAGTATTCCTTTAGTAGATAACTGGGAGGGAAAAGCTCTAGTGTCAGACAAGTCACTGTCTTATTAAAACAAGGAAATTAAAGTTTAATGGCACCAGAGGGAAAATAGCAGAAATGATTGTCTCGTCACGTGTTATTAACCATAATAAAACAAATAGGAGAATGGAGGTGGGGTAGGAGCTGGGCTGTCCCTGACCTCAGGAGGCCTTGAGGGACTCCTTCAGTTTCCATTTTGGCTCTTTGGGGGCTGTTAGATAACACCCCCTGTGTGCTGGAGGCTTTGAGATTCCAATGGTCATAAAATGCGCCTCACAGGGCTCTCATCTCAAGCCTTGGAGCTGGTTTACATTGTTTGTGGAGACAAAAAATGAGCTTTTGCCTCTCTTTGGGATTCATTTTCAGAAATGAGCCTTGGAAATGAGTTTTCCTGAGACACATTTATATACAATGGCAGGCTAATCTCTTACACACATCACTGTATGCAGTAACGGTGTGAGAATACTGACATGGACCAGGCTGTGGACAGCAGGCAGTTGGCCTGGGGATGGGGTGATTTCAATGGAAAGCCAGGGGGCAGCATACTAGGAGGCCACCTGATGGCTACTAATGATACAAGCAAACACTTCTGCGACCTAATGGTTACTAAGTTTGTATGTGCGGCCATCTCTGAAGCAAAACTTCAAATAAGGAAGGTTTGTGCTTAGGCCAATGCTGCCTTTGGGTGGGGGCACTCACTGTGTTGCTCCTCAGGAATAAAAGTCAGCTCTGAGCTTCACGATTGGCAGGTTATCCATACCTCTTATTGGATGGGTGGATGGGTAGGTGGGTGGGTGAGTGGGCTGAAAATGGTCGAATGAGTGGTGGACCAATGGACCAACGGATAGATGGACAAGTGGGTGGTTGGCTGGGTAAATGACGGTGCGCTGATGAGTGGACGATTCATTCACTGGGACACGGAAGGAGTTTGTTTTGGGAGTGCTCTCCTCAGGGCTGAGGTGCTAAGAGGGCAGTTGTAGGGATCAGTAGGAGGTGATTTCTGACAGAATGGACTAATAATGCATGGTGCTGCTGGACTCCTCCTGCTGTCCGGGGCTTGGGGAGGCATAGCTGAGTAGTTGGACTTTGGGCTCAGTCCCACGGGGTCATCTCTGCAGCATCTGTCTCATATCAGCTCCCGCCTGACTGCATGGTATGTCCCTGTGACTGGGGTTCCAGACTAGCTGAGGAGTGAGCTGTGGATGCAGCTGTCTGGTGACCAGGTGGAGTTCCCTGTCGCCTCCTGCCTGTCCCTTCTGTGGGAAGCCCAGCCTCAGCCTGTGGTCACAGTGGATTCCCTGCTTTTCCCCAAGGCAGCAGGCTTGCTCTCAGCATCGCGCTCAGTGCCAGCTCTTCTGCTCTGGCAGCAATGTATCTCCCCAGAAGTCCGAGGGGCTTTCCCTGCAGTCCCTTTAGGTTTCTGCTCAGTGTCGTGTCTGATCGGCAGTGGCATTACACTTCTCATCATTGGCATTCCCTGCTGAATGGGAAGTTGCAGCCTTCATCCCAGACAGCCACATCAGAAAACCCAGATTCATCCAGAATCTGCTCTCCTTGTCCACTGCCCATGCATCTGGGTTCGAAGGATTTGCTTGAGAAATGGCCTTCAATCCACTGGTTTCTCTGTTTCTATGTCTGCCGCTCCACCCATTCTTACTGAATTCTGATGCCAGAATTGGGGATCTCCAAAAAGTTCTAACAGTTACATTCTATGAAACAAACTATCCATGAATTTCACATTGTGTTTCTGCAAGAGAATAAACATATTTTAATATTTTAAAAAGATTTTTATGTATTTTTACAAAGTCAGATACACAGAGAAGAGGAGAGACAGAGAGGAAGATCTTCCATCCGATGATTCACTCCCCAAGTGACCACAACGGCCGATGCTATGCCGATCTGAAGCCGGGAACCAGGAACTTCCTCCAGGTCTCCCACATGGGTGCAGGGTCCCAAGGCTTTGGGCCGTCCTTGACTGCTTTCCCGGGCCACAGGCAGGGAGCTGGATGGGAAGTGGAGCAGCTGGAACACGAAGCAGGATGTACAACTCTGCATGTGGAGGATTAGTCCCCTTAACCTGATTTTCAAAGAACTTTTTCAGACATCCTTATATTTTCTTTCTTTTTAAAGATTTATCTATTTGAAAGGCAGAGCTACAGAGAAGGGGAAGGAGAACACTTTGCTGTTTTATTCCCCAAATGGCACAATGGTTGGGACTGGGTGAAGCCGAGAGCTAGGAACTCCGTGTGGGTCTCCTACATGGGTGCAAGGACCAAGGACTCGGGCCATCTTCTGCTGCTTTCCCAGGAGCGTTAGCAGGGAGCTGGATCAGAGGTAAAGCAGTTGGAACATGAACTAGAACCCATATGGGATGCTGATGTTGAATGCAGCAACTTAGCCGCTTTGTCACAGTGCCAACCCTGTCTTGCTGCATTCTAGTTCAGATTCCCTATTAAAATATGGCTTTATGCATGTCACTCCAGGACATGAAGATCTTCAATGTCTCCCTGTCAACCTCAGGTAAAACTCAAATGGTCCCCCAACCTAATAGCTCTGTCACTGACACAGCAAGTGAACCAGTTAGAATAATGCCTCCTGCACCTGCCTTGGGGCTCAATCCCCCCTGACAACTGTGGGTGTGTCAGGTTACACAGTGAGGGAGAGGAAGGCTGCCAGTAAGCCAGGCTTTAAATAAGGGCATTGTCCTGCAGTAACCGTAGACGGGCTTGATGCAAGAGTCCACAAGAGAAGAGTATCGTGGCCAGAGAGGCTTTGCGAGATGGACAAGGCCAGCTGGCTTTGAAGACAGAGTGGGGAGGGCCACAAGCCAACGGTGTCACAGCTGCCAGAGCTGGAGAAGCCCAGGCAGCAGGGTCCTGGCGACACAACGGGATCTTAGCAGAGTGGGGTCATGGTGACCTGGGAGCTGCAGGGCTTCCTGATAACGTGCCTGAGGTGGGGAAGCCACCAGGATTTGGCTGGCTGATGCAGCTGCAATAAAACCACAGTGCAGGGGTGTGTCTGGGCTGCCTCTTCAGGCTTCATTTTTAGAGGAAGATATACTATGTGAACATTTGAAAAAATAGATCTAACTATGTGTTTGCAAGAGTTACAGCCAAAGGTCTGTTTTTTTAGTTGTACCTCTGTTTATTATTATCATTTATGATACAGTTCCATAGGCCCTGGGACCTCCTTTACCTTCTCCCTAACTCCCTCCCCATCACCAGGTTCCCCTATATCATTACTGTAGTATGGGTCTTCATACACAATCATATGTCCATCATTGCAGGCATGGACAATGGCAGAGAATCCAGCATCCTAAGGTCAAGATACAGTAAACCGTCTCATTGGGAGTTCATCTTTGTCTGGAAGTAGAGATGCATACTGCATTGTATCTTCATGTCTGGATATGATAGTCTCCATTACACAGTTACTATACATTCCCTTAAAAGCCAAAATATAAAATCAACAACAGGAAGAGAAATAAATTCACAATGCCATGAAGTTAAACAACATGCTACTGAATGACTAATGTGTCACTGAAGAAATGAAAAAAAAATCAAGAATCTTCTTGAGGAAAATGAATGCTACTGTATTATCTGAGTCATTGGAGAATTTAATCAGAAGAAAGTGTTTTAAAGAGGTGAAACTAACAAAACACATCAAAATCCATGAGATACAGTTTCCACTGATCTTTGTTGGTGAAATATGTCTCCTGTAGGCAACAAATAAGTGGGTTTTGTGTTTTTAATTCAGTCTACTAATCTATGATGCTTGGTTCATGAGTTTAAGCCATTTATATTCAGGGTTAATTTGAATGCATGGTAATTTGGTCCTGCCATTTTAGCAATGAGTTGTTCATTGTTTAGTTTTGTTAATTTACTGGGATCATCTTCACATTTGTCTTTGGTTTTGGTGGGTGCTATTCTTTTACTCTGTTAAGAGAACATCTTTAAGTATCATTTGTAGTGTGGGTTTGAAAGAGGCATGTTCTTTTAACTTTTCTTTACTATGGAAGTTTTATTTCATTTTCAAACACAAAGGAAAGCTTTGTCGGGCTGACAGTATTTTGCTTTTAGAATCTGGAATATGTCGTTCCATTCTCTTCTGGCCTGTAGAGTTTCCTGTGAGAGGTCTCCTGTGAGTTTAATTGACATTCCTTTAAATGTCAGTTGATTTTTCTTTCACCTGCTTATTTAAAGATCTTTTCCTTATGTTCAATTGAAGAGAGCTTGGTTATCATGTGTCATGGTGAAGACCACTTTTGATCAACCCTTTTGGGAGTTCTGTGCCCCTCCTGGATGTTGTTTTTCAGTTCTTTCTCTAGATAGGGAAGTTTTCCTTATTTCATTGAATACACCTTTAATCCTAGTTTCTCTTTCTGCATCTTTTGGGATTCCCATAACTCTTATATTTGGCCTTTTAATAGTGTCTTCCAATTCTTGGATACTTTCTTCAGCCTGATCCAGTTCTGCTTCTAGCTTTTTGTTTGTTTTCCCCTGGTGACAGTAAGTATCTTCCAATTCTGAGATTATTTCTTCTGCCTCCTTCATTCTATTTTGGAGACTCTCTACTGTACTTTTAGTTTGTTCCACTCTATCCTTCACTTCTGATATATCAGCTTTTATTTGATTCATTTCCTGTGTGACATATTCCTTAATTTCCTTGAATGCCTGCTTTACACGCTTCTTGTTGTTTTTAAGAAGTTTTATAACAAGTGTTTGGAATTCTGTATCCTCCATTTTCTTGATGTCTTGCTCAGGTAACTCTAAGTTTGGCAAAGGGCTTTTTTCCTTTGCAGGGGAGTCTTCAGTAATATTCATCGTGCCTCTGTCTCTTCTTTTGCTCTTGATCATTGTACTTCTATTTAACAGATTCTTCTCCTTGGGGCAGGTTTCTAAGCTCTGTCACCCACAGGTCTACAGTTCGATTTTACTTATTGCATTTGGTACATGGCTCTTTGTTTGCAGTCACTTGTGCCATTCCCTCCAACAAGTTCCAGGTCTGGGTTCTTAGATTCCCACCATGGTCTTCGTAGCCCCTGCTCCTGGCTCACCAGTCTCTACCTCCTGTGATACCATGCTGAGGCTGCACCATTGTCTGTGCAACCTTTCTTCCACGTCTGCTTGGAGCAGTTCCAGATTAGGGAGACACCAGATGTCCTATATAGCTAGGTTGTTGGTGGTGCTGATCTTGGTGGAACTTGTTGGCTGTTAGGTCTGAAAGCCACATGGACCCATTTTGACCCATATGGTGCCAATGTCATATGATTTTCCTGTGGGACCAGTGCAATGCACTGAGTTCAGCAAGAACTCACTGAGCTCAGTGCATGCACAGCTCACTGTTGTCCCTGCAGCCTTAAATTCTTTGCCACACTGTACAAAATGGTGCCTGAAGTGCCACTACTAGAGTTCTTGGTCTGCTGGCTGTCAGGTCTGAGGGCTACCCGAACCTATCTTGGGTAGAACCTGTAGGATGCCATGTCATTGCAATTCACTGAGCCAGAAATGATGTCACTCCCAGCTCAGAGCATGCACAGTACTTCTCTAGCCCTTGCCTCCTTAAACAAAATGGTGCCTGATACGGCTTTAGGGGGTGGACTGGGCTGTGCAATCTACCTTGTTCCCACACTGCCCGTCTGGGAACTGCCGCTCTGTCTCTGCTCCTGGTCAAATCAAACAAACCAACTGGATGGGCAGTTCTTTGTCTGGGTTCACCTCCTGAGCTCCCGGTAGACGTCCTTTCCCTCCTGGTTGCTGGCTGCCAGTGGAGTTTAGATTGTGGCTTGCTGAATGCTGCTGGGGTGTCAATCACGGCAATACCACACTGTTGTTTTCACTGCTTCCCCGTGTCTGTCAGTGTCCAGGTGCCCCTCTGCTGTTGTTCTGTCCTCTCCTATTTCCTGGAATGTGCCCTCTCTGCTTCACACATTTGCTAATATATCTCCATATGTTTAAACATGTTCTTACCCTATTTCGGCATCTTGATTTTCTCTTGTCAGAGGTCTTTCATATGCTGGTTCACTCCCCAGATGGCTACAATGGCCAGAGCTGGGCCGGGCTGAAGCCAGGGGTAGGAGCTTCATCTGGGTCTCTCTTGGGTGCAGGGACCCCAACACTGGGGCTATCCTCTGCTCTTCCCAGGCCCTTATCAGGGAGCTAGAAGGAAGTGGAGCAGCTGGAACACAAACCCACACTGCAGATAACCACCTGAGCTAACAAGCTTTGAAGGCTGTTGTTTTGATGAAATACAATGTCTACACATCTGCCCTGTCCCTTAGGATGTTGGCCCTGAGTTAGAGCACTTGCTGCAGCCACTCTGCCCTCCAGGTCTTGTCATTTCCAAACAGAACCCTCAGTCTATCCTGTGGTTGGGGCTGTACAGAACAACCCAGATCTTACCTGTGAAGTCCTGTTCACCCTGGAAGGCCAGCCTCATGTCCCCTCATCAGACCCATCTCCCACGTACCCTCTCTAAAGCTCCTCAGCCCCTAGACTAATGCCAGTGCTGTTAGTCCTGAGGCCAAGGCAGGAGCGAGAAGGGCAAGACACCAGGGCTGCTTGCTCTCAGGCCTATGCCAGCAGCTCCCATCCTGCACCCTCGCCTTGTCCCGATGTGTGAGTGCAGAGAGCCTGAGTGCCTGGCTGCTGGGTGGCAGAGCAGGCAAGCCTGTATTCTTACTCTGTCATACACAGGTCCTTAGAACAGAGCTGGCCCCTGGCTGATGCAGTGGATGAACACTCAGGCTCATCTCTGATTACTGGAGCGGCGATGATGGGGGGGCTGTGCCTTCAGCAGGTGTGTACATGCGTCTGCAGGTCTCAGCGCACCTGAGCGGCTCCAAGATCCCCCGACTGGGCGTGACCCCACCCTGCTTATGTCCCGTCATTAAGGCAACAATGGCACCTGGGTGTCCTGAGCTGCTGACCCCCCTTAGGATTAGCAATGAAGCTTCAAGCTCTACAGGGGTCCCAGGCACCTCTTTGGAGAGTTCAGGTCTCCTCTGTGAGCAGGGCGAGGGTAGGGACACAGGGAGGCCCTAAAGCTGGAGGGGATGCTCAAAGTCACAGGCTGTCAGCCTGTCGCCAGAGCACCCTGCTCGTGTGCCGTGGGTTCACTGGAATGCAGATTTACTTTAATAAATCATATTACCTCCACGTCCAGGTGAATTATCTTTCAAAACAGAAACATGAGTATTTCTGGGATTCCTATTTCATATGTGCATGGAAGTCCATGCAAGGTTAAAAAGTGGCTTTTAAGCGATACAGCGACGGCTGAGATGGCTATTTTTGGTCTTGAGAATTGCGTTTGTTCCAGAAATGTCGAGTGAGGAAGTCAGAGTGTCTGTTCCTGCTGGACTGGAAAGAATTGCTTGGGGGCTCGAGCCCCTGTGCCCGGCGACAGGACAGAAATGACAGCTTGGGGTCCTCGTGAGTACAGCAAGCAGGTGCCATGGATGGCCAGGCATCCACCTGTGCTGAGCCTCTTATAGTGCAATTCAGACAGCTCCGCGAAGGCGTGTGGGGAAACCAGGTGCCTGGACAGCCCGGCGAGGTCAGAGCTTGCTCTGAGCACAGAGCAGCAGCGCCTGTTAGTGGGTGGCAGCTAGTGTGTCAGGCCTTGATAACAGCAGTGGTGACGTGGGTGTGTCTGCAATCTGGAGAGCCGATTGCTAGCAAACCAGGATTGTCCTGTCCTGTTGCTAACATCAAGTTGCCATCGGACTGAAGGGCCTGAGTCCCTCCCAGTCGGGTTCTCCCCAGCTTGCAGGCTCCCAGAGGTTGCTGTTCACACCTCTTTGCACACGTGCTGCCAACAATGTTTTTTGTTTCGTTTGGAAATTGATTCTTTCTTTTTCTGTTTCGAATAAAATTAAGACAGACTAAGAGAACTGTCCATCGGTGCTGAACTTCCCAGATGCTCACCACACCTGGGCTTGCCCCAAAGCCAGTCAGGAGCCAGGACCTCCATCTGGCTCTCCAGCTGGTTGGCGGGGACCAAGTGCTTGAGCAGTCACCTGCTGTCTTCAGGGTGTGCACCAGCAGGGTGTGATGTGGGATGCAGGCTGCTTCTGCAGTCCTAGCCGCTGCTCTGAGTGCCTGCACCACAGAGATTCTGGACCGCCTCCTGTCCTCCCAACACTGACATCTCACACCTGTTCCTCTGCACAAAACCCCTTCAATGATGCCATGGATCCCAGAGGAACCTGCAATTCACTAAAAAATAACACAGAACAGGAAGAAAGCTACAATTGAGTATTAGAATTTCTGGTTTACTGCTAAGATGGAGAGGTGTGGAAAGAGTGACTCCCACTAAGAACCAAAACCGACAAAAGCACCCATATTT
Source organism: Ochotona curzoniae (assembly GCF_017591425.1). Classification (NCBI taxonomy): domain Eukaryota; kingdom Metazoa; phylum Chordata; class Mammalia; order Lagomorpha; family Ochotonidae; genus Ochotona; species Ochotona curzoniae. The sequence goes on along the minus strand of NW_024465654.1, from coordinate 7,493,210 downwards.
GAAAAAGGTTGAGGTTAGCCAGCTTAAGTTAGTGTGCTTGCTTGTTGCCCTGTGTGTGCTGTGGGTGTGTCAGTCTCCCTGTGTGTCGTCGTGGGTGTGGTCAGTCTCCCTGTGTTGTGGGTGTGGTCAGTCTCCCTGTGTGTGCTGTGGGTGTGGTCAGTCTCCCTGTGTGTCATGGGTGTGGTCAGTCTCCCTGTGTGTGCATGGGTATGGTCAGTCTCCCTGTGTGTTGTGGGTGTCGTCAGTCCCTGTGCTGTGGGTGTGGTCAGTCTCCCTGTGTGTGTGTGTTGTGGGTGTGGTCAGTCTTGTCCCTGTGTGTTGTGGGTGTGGTCAGTCTTGTCCCTGTGTGCATGGGTGTGGTCAGTCTCCCTGTGTGTGCGTGGGTGTGGTCAGTCTCCCTGTGTGTACTGAGGTCAGTCTCCCTGTGTGTTGTGGGTGTGGTCAGTCTCCCTGTGTGCATGGGTGTGGTCAGTCTCCCTGTGTGTTGTGGGTGTGGTCAGTCTCCCTGTGTGCATGGGTGTGGTCAGTCTCCCTGTGTGTTGTGGGTGTGTCAGTCTCCCTGTGTGTTGTGGGTGTGGTCATCTTGCTCCCTTGTCTAGCTTATTTTGCAGGTGATGCAGTTGAGTCAGCTTGATCTACCTGATTTGCTTGTTCAGCCTTTGTGCGGCAGCGTCCCCAAGAGCCGCCTGAGCCACAGCACTTGTTATCTGCTGTGTTTATGTCCCCTTGGGACAGCATGGTGGGTCTCTTACTCAGTAATGGCACCCCAGTCCACAACCCTCTGAGCTCTGTGAAGAACAATGTTGGTACAGGCTGTGATACATGAGTACAAACTAAAGTGTGAGTCATGGGAGGGGTGAGAGGTGAAGGTGGCTCTGGGTGAGGACGGTGCCAGGCTGGACACGGTGACTGGGGGCGTGGATGGTCCCTGCTGACAGCCTCCTAGTGAGCAATGGGTCAAAACGCGCACTGACAGCTGAGCCCATGGGGTCAGTGCTTCCTGGAGACCATCGCCACTGCAGCCATTTGATAGCTAAATTCACTGGATATCGGACATGGACTCAAATTTGGCATGTTCATGAATAGGACCAGCAGCCTGAGTGTGAAGTAGCTGAGGACACATGGCACCGTCTCTGTGACCCCGTTGTCCTTGTAGGACTTGAATACAGGAGACAACTGGGCAGACTTTGGAATGTAGAGAAGACGTGTGTGGCAGCTGGTGTGGGCTTTTAAAAGAAAAACACAGTGTCCCCAGAAACAAAAGGACAAGGAGGCTATTCTGAATTGAACTGGAAAGACATCACAACCCTTACAAGGCTGAAACCACAACTGGAGCCTGCATCAGGGACAATAAGCCCCTTGGAATGGACATTTTGCCATCAAGTAGAAAATTCATGATTCTCCAGAGGAAGAAAGGAGAGATGCAGCCCTAGAATGGAAAAGAGCACATATGTTCCATCTGAGGAAGGAGAGGGGAGAGAGGGGAGACATGCAGTTATGGAGGGAGAGAGAGGGGAGACCACGCAGTATGGGGAGGGAGAGAGAGGGGAGACCACGCAGTTATGGGGAGGGAGAGAGAGGGGAGACCACGCAGTTATGGGGAGGGAGAGAGAGGGGAGACATGCAGTTTGGGGAGGCAAAGGGAGACCATGCAGTTGTGGGGTTGGCAGTCCAGGATCTATAGTCTATAGGGGGTGGCATGCTGGAATCCAGGTTGCATTGATTGTTTCTGTTCAAAGGCACGTTGCTGGCAGAACGGCCTCTTTGGATCAGCTCAGTCTTTATCTTCCTTTGTCTTGTTTGGGAATATTTTAGTCATTTACTATTATTTTACTTGAGAAGCAGAGAGAGGCACAGATGGTTCTCCTACCTGTGGGTTTGCTCCTCAAATGCTAGGGTTGGGTCAGGTGAAAGATGGATCTTTCTTCCTTAACATTGCCTTTCAAACAAATAATTTTTTAAAAAGTTCGTTCTTATCCACTGGTGCTCAAGAATGTTATTCACAGTGTTTGCCAGGGTTTCACCAGCTGTGAGCATCTCCACACTGAGTAAGCAAGGCCAATGCTATGACCATGGAAGGACCCGGGCCTGACTCTTCTCCAACTCGGCCCACTCTGGGGAGGCTGGAAAGAAGTATAGTTCCCGACATGCTGAGGAGGAAGCCGCGGGTGAATGCAGCAAAGGCTACACAGAGACGCAGTGCTGGCTGTGTGCTCACCAGCAAGCTCACTAGTTGCATATTTCAGAGTCCAGTCACCTGTGTCACTGCCCACCCAAGCAACAAGGTCCAACAGTTGCCACAAGAGGATACCCTGCAGAAGCCACAGCAGCTGTGTGCACTCCAGAGGCTCCAGGGAGTCCAGGCCTGCAGCAGCAAGCGACAGCTACTGAGCCCCTTGGACTTTGCCAACACCATCCAAATTCCTGCGTGCAGAATCCCAGGCACGTCACCAGTGTTCACTGGGGTTGGGCATCAGCAGAGCAAGACTAAGTGCACCTCTGGCCCAGCCACAGATTCGTCCGTGTTCGTTCCCCTGGTGGGTGTTGGTCTGTCCCAGGGGCTCGCCAGGCAGCAGGTGACTCCTGAAGATATCCAGCGGCAGGCCTGGAAGGTGAAGAAGGCAAGGAGGAGGCTGGCCCAGGCCTTGGAGGCAGACAGGATCATGAGGGAAGAAGAGTGTGCTGCAAGGAGACCACATGGAAAGCCAGCTACCTAGAGGAGGAGGAGCCAGGTGGTATGGACCTTTCCATGTTGCATGTATGATTATCTGGTGTCTGGGAACATCTTCTCCCTTTGACACAGATGCACACTCTGAGCATGGCCGCATCATCATGTGCAGTGTGGGCTCAATCGTTGCCTTCTGTTGTGCTGTGGGATACCTGAACACCTTGGCCTTTGTAAACTTCGCTGTGGTTTTCTTTCTCAGGAACCGGTCTAACACACTGAATGAAGGCAAGTTCCTGAGGTTTTCAGTATGCTGGTGTTCTGCAGTGTCTGGGTGACCTTCCTCCCCGCCTACCACAACACCAAGGGGAAGGTCATGATAGCCAGATTACAAAAACACAAACCACCAAAAAATGATACACTTGCATTTTGCACCGATCAACGGACAGACCGTGCTTTCAAATAACAGGAAACAAAGAGGAAATAGTAAAACTGAAGACTGAGACATAGACTAGTCCAAGTAACTAAACAAGCATTTGAAAAGCCCTGCGGATGTGGACAGATTACGTCCAGTTAATACAGGAAACCTGAACTGATTAAAAACAATACTGCAGCAGTAACGAGAACTCCCATCAGAGAAACGTTCACTGCTAGATTCTACAGATCATTTAAAGTAGGAATAAGTCTAATGCTTGTGTAATTAACCCAAAATATTGGAGTACATGGAATTAAGCCAAACTCTCTGAATGAGGCCAGCAGAGACACAACACAAAAAGAAGACCTGCTCACACAGTTGCAAGACTTCCCAACAAACTCTCAGCAAGCAGAGTCCAACAGTGCATCTCAACACCACACCCTCAGATCAAGTGGCATGGATCCCGAGAATCAAACTGGAAGCATCACTCACAAATCAATACCTATAGCACACCACATTCACAGGACCGAGGGTCATCTTTACAGATGCAGAAAGTTATTTGATAAGTTCAGTATCAATTTGTGATTCTCAAAACCTTAAGCAAATTAGGTACGTAAGAAGGTGTCAGAGGACAACTGATGGGATATCTCTAAGAAGATGATTGGATCTGTAGGACAAAGAGAGACACTTCCAGCAAGGGAGTGGGAACAACCGATGGCCTCTATAGGCGGGTTTATGGGAACTCCCACAATCTCAAGTCTGCTCTTTCTCGTTGAGATGTAAATCCCTCCAACCCTCCTCTCTTGTCCCATGTGATTCTCAGCCTGTTGCTACAAATAAGTGTTCGATATTGGCCTCAAAAAGTTATTGCCTTTTTAAAAATACATCCTGTAACTTTTCCAAATCATCTTCTGATTCCTGAGGCTTTGGGTTCCTCTAGATAAAGGATCCTGCCATCTCAAACAGGGAGGATTTGGGTTCCTGCTTTAACTTTGAATGCCTTTGATTTCTTTGTCTTGACCAATGGCTCTGGCTGCAGTTTCCAGCGCTAACTGAATAGCTGTGGTGAACATGGCAACCTGTGTCGTTCCAGTTGTCAGTGGAGAGCCTCTAGCTCTTCGTTCAGGATGACGCTGGCTGTGGCTTTGTCGTATGTGGCCTTTGTTATGTGTGATACGTCACCCCCTTTGCCCCATTAGAAGTTTTCTTCTATGATGAAAGGATGCTGTGTTTTATCAAATGTTTTCTCTGCTTTTCTTGAAATAATCATGTGGTTTGAACCCTTCATATTGTTGATGTGACATATCCCATTTATTGATTTGTCCCTGGGATAAATCCTTACTTAGTCTAATGTGGTATTGCTTTGATCAGCTAGTATTTTGTTGTGGATTTTTGCATCGATGCTCATCAGGGATGTTGGTCTACAGAGTTCTTTCTTGTATTCTTTTCTGGTTTGGAAGTTAAGGTAATGCTGGCCTCATGGGAGTTTGGGAAGATTCCCTCCCTTTTAGTTGTTTTGAATAGTTTGAGAAGAACTGGTATTAGTTCCTCTTAAACAGTCTGTTGGGATTCAACAGTGAGGCCGACTGGTCCTGGGTGTTTCTTTGCTGGGTGTCTTTTTATGACTATTCAGTCTCATTTGTGCTTATGGATCTACTCAGCTTTTCTATAGCTTTGTGTACCTAATTTCATAAATAATAGAAATTTAGAAATATACCCATTTCTTATGTACTCTCTAGTTTGTTGTCATGCAGCAGTTTGTAATGTATGAATGTAATTTTTCTTTGTATTTCTGTGGTGTCAGTTATAGCACCTTTTTCATCTGTAATTTTGGGTTTTCTCCCTTTTTTGTTATTTGGGCAATGGTTTATCAATTTATTTTTTTCAAAAAATCAGTTCTTCATTTCACTCCTTTTGTCTGGTTTCTGATTTTTATTTTTAATTTAAAACCTTTATCGTCTCCTAATTTTGGATTTGTTCTTGTTTTTCTGGGGTTTGAGGTACATTCGTCGGTCATTTATCTGATACCTTTCCAATTTGTGGATGTAGTTGCTTACTGCTGTAAGCTTCCCTCCTAACACTGCTTTTGCTGTGTGTCAGGCTCGGGATGTTGTGTTTTGTTTTCATTTCAGGGTTACTATTGGTAAGTAACGGCTTGGTCCTGCTGTTTTTCCATAAACGTTCCTACTGTTTGTTTGGAGTCCCCTCCAGCTGTCACTGGAGCTGTTCTGCCCTCCCCTTGTATCCTGGGCTGATGCTCTTCCTCTCCGTGGAAAGTCTGTGCTTGCGCACCGTTTGTCAGCCTGCCAACGTGGGCACAGATTCTTTCCCGTTTGCTTGCCTTGAAAGAGCTTTATGTCACCTACATTTATTAACGGGAACTTCAGGTCGGAGATTTTGGGACGTGCACTGCGTCTCACCATGCTGTTGAAGTCTGCTCTTGCTTTTTTGTTGTTAGATGTATTTTGTATTGCAAAGTCAGATATACAGAGAGGAGGAGAGACAGGCAGGAAGACCTTCCATCTAATGATTCACTCCCCAAGTGACCACTCGGCCAGTGCTGCGCCAATCCAAAGCCAGGAACTTCTTCCGGGTCTCCCATGTGGGTGCAGGGTCCCAAGGCTTTGGGCCGTCCTCAACTGCTTTTCCAGGCCACAAGCAGGGAGCTGGATGGGAAGTGGAGCTGCTAGGATTAGAACTGGTGCCCATATGGGATCCCAGTATGTTCAAGCGAGGACTTTGGCCGCTAGACCACCGTGCCAGACCCTGCTCTTGTCCTGATGGGAGTTCTGCTGAAGGGCGTCTCGCTTTGTCTTGTGCCAGTTTGACTGTAAGGTGTTGTGGCCAGGGTCTTTTCTGATCATGCCTTTTTAGAGTTCTAGGTTCTTCTATGCTGGGAAGTGGTATCTTTCTCTAAATTGGGGAGATTGTTTGCTACTACTTCACTAAACAGGTTTTCTTTTTTAAGATTGATTTATTGTAAAGGCAGATTCACAGAGAAAAGGAGAGATCAAGAGATATTCTGTGTGCTTGCTCACTCCCCAGGTAGCCGCCATGGCCAGAGCTTGGGTCAAGTCAAAGCCAGGAGCCTCCTTTGGGTCTCCCACATGGGTGCAGGGTCCCAAGGCTTTGGGCCATCCTCAATTGCTTTCCCAGGCCACAGGCAGGGAGCTGGATGGGATGTGGGGCAGCCGGGACATGAGCTGGTGCCCATACGGGATCTTGATGGTTGCAAGACGAGGATTTAGGCCATGAACTCTTGTGCCAGATCCTAAATTGATTTTCTAATTCATTTTTTCCCTAAACGTTCAGCAATTCCCAAGACCCGTATGTTTGGTCATTTGATAGAAGTTCATAGATTCTGAACTGTGTTTCTGGTCCTTTTTTTTTCCTGGCTATTATATTTCAAAAGTTGTGCCTTATTTCAGATAACTTTTCTTCTGCCTCACCAAGTCTGCTGCTAAGGCTTCCACTGTGGTTTTCACTAAACTTATTGAATGCTTTATTTCTAATATATTTTTAAAGTATTTGTAGAATTTCTTTTTCATGTCATGTTATGATATTTGATTAAATTTTTCTGTGTTTTTTGGCAACCTTATGGTCATTCCCTTGGATTCTTTTCTGAGAATGCTGTCAATTTCCCTCCTTCACCAGCCCATACTGACATACTAACGTGCGCCTTGTGGGTGTGGTGAAGTGCCTTCCTGTCCATGTTTCTGGATTTCTATGTTGATTTCTGTGCATTTGGGGATTTCTTGTTACTACCTCCTCTGGAGATGTGCCTTTGGTACTTGATGGAGTGCCTGAGGCTTAGCTTGCATTCCAGTGGGCTGGCTGGGCTGGCTGGGCCACTGTGTGGGGGTGGGGCATGAATGCCACTCATGTTGGGGGTGGAGCAGCTGTGGGTACAGGCAATGGGAGGAGAGGATGATGGCACTCGGGCGTTCCCCACACCGCCCTTCTCTGTGTCCTCATGAGCCAGCTGACTGACAGCCGAGAGCACCGTGCCTAAGCACCCACCCAGCCCAGCATGTGAGACCCATCTGCCCGTCCCCTAGGAAAGGGGCCCTTGCGTTCTCTGTGGCTGGGGTTCACGAGGCCGCTCATGGGTCAGTCTCCTTGGATCGGATCTATTTTGTGGCGTTTTCACTGACTTCTTCCAACTATTTTAAGTGCATCTTTTCTAGTTTTGCTCTTCAACCCTGTCTAATCATTTCCCCATAGGTTCCTTCACTTCTTCTGTTTTCTAGTTTGCTCCAGGGTTCCATTTATTTTGTTGTTCAATTTATTGATGGAGTTCCTTATTTCAGCAATGATTTTTTTTAAATATTCAGTGTCTCCAACTAGGTTTTCCTTACAAGTGCTTTTATTGATTCATGTTTTTAATTTTTCTTTGTTATTTCTTTGAGTACTTTATTTTGCATATCTTGAATTCCTTTTCTCTGGCCAGTTAAGTCCATTTTTGTTTATCTTGTACACCTGTTTCTTCCCTGCATGGAGTTCATGCTCACTGAGGTGCCCTGATCTGCCTGTGGAGCCAGGAGGAAAGCCACAGGCCTCAGCTTGCATCCCCTGAGCAGACAGGGAGGGGAAGGGCCTGGACCCAAGGGGCCGAGCCTATGCTCACCCTACACAAACAGGTATGTACAGGTATGTACAGGCAGGTGCACACATGCACACACGGAACACCTGTGCTTGTACGATGCATGCAAACACCACATATGCACAACTAAGTACACAGATGCACACACACACAATGCCTGCACCTAATGCATGGATGTACCTTCATGGAAGCCCACATGCACAAATGATACACAGACACAGATGTGCTTGCACACATGCACACACACCAACACCTGTGTGCCATACACCCTTACACGCAGGCAAACCATGAGGCAAGAACCTGGGGTGACCTGCAGGAACATCCTGCCAGTGATCACTTGCCACGCTGCCTGCCTCTGTTATGTGTCATTGCCCTGTGCTGGGTTGGGTGAAAGATGCTTAGGCCTGCAAGCCTCCATGCCTGTCACCCCACCTCCAGCCAGGGCCTCCCACTGCCTTGCCCACTGCTGTCAGCCCCACCTCCAGCCAGGGCCTCCCACTACCTTGCCCACTGCTGTCAGCCCCACCTCCAGCCAGGGCCTCCCACTGCCCTGTCCCTGCCCACTGCTGTTACCCAACCTCCAGCCAGGGCCTCCCACTGCCCTGTCCACGTTCTTTCTGGCTGGAGTCTCTCTGCTGGTGCTGTCTCTGGCTTCTCCCACCACGGCCATGGATCAGGCCTGGGGGAAATGTGGGTCACTCACAGAACACACACACACGGAGAACCCCTCCCACGTTCCCTTTCCTGCTCTCTGGCTCTGTAAGAGTTCGCTCCATGCTGGGATGTTACCCTGTGTTTCGTGTGTGTGGTATCTGCAGGTTCAGACTGGGAGGGGAGTCGGTGCTCCCGGGCCGCCTTCCCTCCCTCTCTCTGCAGCAATGGCAGGGTCAGTGGTGGGAGCAGGGGCTCATGGTCTGGGCACTGTTCGGAATCTCTCCTTCTTGCAGGTTGTATGTCCATTCTTCAGTCGGACTGTGCTGGCTCCATCCTGCACCATGGCCTAGGGCTTGTGTCCTGCTGTCTCCAGGTAGCCTGTCAGTTTCGAAAGTTACATAAAGTCCGTGATTGGTCAGAGTGGGTCAGTGACTTAGCCAGATGTTGAAGGGATTTGTACTTCGTGGAAAGGCAAGAGCTGTCAATCTGATGCCTGCCGTTTCATGGATGTGTCAGCTTTTCCTAAATTGCTCTCTGTCTTCCTGCACTTCTCCCACTGCTCTGCTTCTCCCGCTCCAGGGCTTGCTCTTGTGCAGTGAGGAAGCACAGGATGAGGTGAATGCCAAGGTCGGCATGTGTTTGTTTAGGGGACTGTGTGTGCTCATTTGTGTGCCTGAGTTGTTAAGGTACTGCACAGAACAGCTGTCTGTATTCTTCAAAAACAAGATTCCGTGGGAGCCCTGAGCCCTTACGCTGGAGGACATGTTCAACCTTTCTGGTTCCTCCAGCATTTGCTTCTGTGGGGCTGCAGGATCCTCTGTCCGCTCCAACTGCACGCAGGGTGTTTGCCTAGAGGGCTGCGCGGCACAGCTCCTCCATGAACCCGGAGGATGCATGCTACTTAGAGCGCAGGATTGCAAGTTCCTCCTGCCGACTCTGAGCACTCAGGTCTCTGGGATTGGTTTTCCTAAGGCTGGAGCCATGCCATGTGCTCCCCTCATCTCTGTAGTCGCAGAAGATGCGTTTTAGGGCTGCTTGACTACTAAGCTCCAGAAGGTGGTACACTGGGCCACACCTGCCTCTGTCATGGTCACAGGTTGACACTGAACTTATGCCTTCCTTCTAGAGTCTCAAAGAGCTGATGTAAAATTAGAAGTTGCCAGGGAAGCACAAGAAGGTGGAACTAAGCTATGATCAGGGAAAGAGATTATAAACAGATGCAGAGACGCACAGAGATGGGTGCTATGGCGCATCCCATCCCAACCCTAACATCCCCACTCAGATCCAGCTCCCTATCCACACACACGCAGGGCCACAGACGGTGGCCCGAGAACTGGGCCTCAGCCGTCCATGTGAGAGACGGCGATGGAACTCCTGGCTTCACCCTGCTCCAACCCTGGCTCTTGTGGTCATGTGAGGAGTAAACCAGCAGATGGAAGATTGGTTGATCTTTTTCTCTCTCTGATGCTTTGCTTTTCAACTGAATTTTTAGAATAACAGATAAACATTTAAAAGCACAACACCCTGTATTTTCAGCATGTTCTCCGTGGGACAAAGATTCCAGTGTTCGTGTATTTCTGCTGCTTTTACTTAGCTGCATTGTGATGGATATTTTGATTTACAAAAGTGGAAATCAGATTACTTCAGTTACATCCTTACTCAAAGGAGAGGAACTGGCATGTAGCAGGCACTCAACAAAGTAGAAAAAGAAATTAATGTAATTTTTTAGACATTCAAATATATACACACGCAAGTGCGATCAGTTTTGGAAGTGACAGGTTAAGCATTAAAACAGCCTGCTGAAACATAAGTAGCTTGTAATTGAGTAGTGGGCAGATGGACCTGGCTTTTGTCCCTAGATCTTTGGATTGGCATGAGGTGTGTGTCCTCACCCTCATCCATGGACCTGTGGTTCTGTGGGAAAGCTTCGCACTTCTCTCTGTATAATCATTATGTCCTTCCTTAGTAGTACCTTCTATGTCAGTGTTCATCCACTGGGAAGCAACACCCACCACATTCCTGCAACTGGCAGAGCTGCTGCCCTGCCCGTCTTCCACAAGGCTGCCTGGCCAAGAACCCTTGAGAGTCTCTGAGGGGGACCCGCCAGATCCATCCTTCCACCTGGCCACCTGCCGCCAGCACCTTCACTGCCCATTTGTCTGATGAGTGGAATGGCTGCCTTGGCCTCTGCCTGAGCTGCTCGCTCTGGACCCACTGCAGACTTTGGCTTTCTTACGTGTGTCTTTGTTCAGCCACAGAATTGAGGTGTCTGATTGGCTGGTTACCCTGTGGCTTTGGAGTGGAGCAGGCCGTCACTAAGTAATCAGGGATGGGAACCTTTGTGGGAAAGCTTGATTAAATGGTTAAGCTGTACGTTATGACTTGTAAGTGAAGTAGTCCATGTGTGGACACCTTGGGATGGTCCAGGGAAGGCATGGGGCTTACCAGTTTGCACGTGAGAGGGCAGTCAATTTCTGGGCTCACTCCCAACTCCGGCTTCTTGCTAAGGAAGACTGGAGGGAGGCAGTGGTGATGCTTAGGACATGGGGGCCCTCAGGACTGAGTTCTCAGCTCCTGGCTTTGGCGTGGACAGCCCAAGCCTCTCTGAGCATCTGACAAGTGAACCCTGTGATGTGAGGCAGGCTGAAGCCTCTGGTCGGGCACCCTTAGCCCCAGATGCCCCTTACCCAAAGGGATTCACTGACCAGGGAAGTGGCACAGCTAGCCTGGCAGATCCTCTTTATTCAATTCAGGAAGTTGTTGGCTTCTCCAGTGGAGAAGGTCCTGTTGGCCAGTACTGTCCAGAGAGGGTTGTTGAGGGTGCTCAGGTCTGGGAAATAAAGCAACCATCACTTCTGTGTAACCCCCAGATGAACTGAAGCCACCTGCCATCGCAAAGTCCCTAAAGACAGCATCACCAACCAGAGGAAGGTCATGAACAGACTGACCAACAGGAACTTGGACATGAACTGAGCACCTATAAGATCCTCACCTCCCATCCCGCTTCAGTCTGTAAGACCCTCAGCCCCTGGGGAGCTGTCAGGAAGCCTCTGTTTCCTCCCATTGCTCCACAACCTGATGTGCATGGCTGGCCTATCATCTCTCCAGCAGACCTTGTCTGGGTTGGACGACAAAGCCTCGGCTTGGGTGTGCTCTGTGAGATGGGAACTGGCCTCTGGCTTTCTGCTTCTCAAATACTTTTTTGGAAGATAAGTTTATTTTGATGCAAAGAACTGTTTGGAAACCATATATTCATGGGGTCTTCAGTGATTGTTTTTTTCATAAAACACATTTCATGTGAATATTTTGAACCCACTGAAGTTCCTTGCAGTTGATGACATCAGAAGTGTTTGTAGCAGGACAAACTTCTCTCGTGACTGTCTTTGGAAGTCAGGCCCTCGGGTGTAGATTGTAAGCATGGCAGGTGGATCAGTGGCAGAGGTGTGTAGTTCCCATCCACTTCAGTTCTCCGTGTGCAGTACCAGGGTTCAAATGGATACGCCTCTGGTTTTGTTTTCCCGCCTGCTTGGAAATGAACGAGTAGATTGTATTTTAATTATTAAAAAGCAAAGCCTTGTAGCAAGATAGTGCCTGTCAGCTGGGCTCAATTCACTCTTGCTTTACTGTCCCACCCTGTGGCTCCGCTCCCTGAGGGGATTGCTTGTGAGCAGATCTGAGACACACTGACCTCTCACTAGCAAGTGCCTTAATCTACAGAACGTATGCACTTTTAAACATCATCACCAGACCCAAACTTACAAAGGCAACTCTAACGTGGTACTGAGCAGGCCGTTTTGGGATATTCTGCACTAGGTGGCATACAGCAACGTAACTATGCTAGACACAATGTACCCCACCTAGAAAGCTGAGTGTTAACGGGCTTGGGCAAACTTGGGCCGGTGCCAGGGGCCCTTGGCAGTGCTCTGATGCTCTGAAATGCCACGTGATGCTGTGCGTCTTGTGGCTTTCTTGTCCTCTGCGCACACATCAGGGAAGTGCCTCTTCATGTCTTACATTCCTTTTCTAATCACATTTTTGTTATGGTGCATTTTGAATATTCTTTCTATATCCTTCACCGGGTGATGCGTTTTCTGAAGTATTCCTTCAGGTTAACCCTTGGTTCACATCTTTCTAGCAACCTTGTCACATAGCAAGTTTTTAATCTTGTCGAACTCTGGTTTCCTGCCGTTACCCTTTTGGGGATTAGTCTTCATTCTGAGAAGTCCTGGCTAAAATCTGACATGTAGGAGGTAGATCTTGTGTTAGCTCCTGCAAGTCTCATAGCTGCGTTCCAGCTGAGGTTGTTACTTGTTGCGGAAGGCGCAAGGCTAGGTTGGAGCTCCCTCTCTCGCATGTGGCAAACCCTCAGGTGACGATTCTCCATTTGGGTTCAGCCTCCTTTACATCTTGGCAGTCAGGAGGCTGTTCTGCATGGTTAATTTTGATGTTCTATTCCGTTGGTCTGTGTTTCTGTCCCCTGAGACCCTAGACTCCATCACTGTAGCAATGGAGTGAGTCTTAAAGTTGGGTAGATTTATACTTTTTAAAGAAACTTTTGCTTATTTGTATTCATTTAAAAGGCAGCACAAGAGAGTGAGAATGAGAAAGAGAAATAATATGATTAGGCTTATTCAAATAGCCACAACCCCTGCGGCTGGGCCAGAGTATAGCTAAGAGTCCAGAACTCAGTGTGGTCCCTGGGTAGGGTAGCAGGGACCACGCTTCCTGAGCCACCACCAGCTGCTTCCAGGATGCTCCTGCACGGAGCAGGGATTCAGCCCCCAATTTATTTCTTTCCTTTTTTTTTTTTTAAAAAAAAAAAGATTTATTTTTATTGGAAAAGCATATATAGATATAGATATGTCTCAGAACTTTCACTTAAACAGTTATGAGAACCCCAAAGACTTGCATGCAAATCTTATCCTGTATTAGAAACTGAGACACTTAAGATGTTGATAGGAACAAACTCACTGTGTGTGAAACTAAAATAATGCCCTGTAAACAACCTGTTTTTCAAACTCCCAGGGGCAGCGTCTGGTCCCAGGCTGACAGCTCAGTGTCCCCAGCCTCTCCTGCGTTGTCCCCAGCCACATCCCACGGCACAGGCACCTGGTAAGCCCCACTACATGCCCACAGAAGAGTGAGGACAATAGGTCACGTGTTGGCCTTTGTGCCCCGACAGCACCCTCTGGGATCCACTGGCTCTAGGCTAGTGGCTGACGGGCGCTTGCCAAATGGCAGCTTGCCTGAGGCTCGTCCATCCAAGCCCCATGCAAGACGAGGGGAGCCACAGGGCCGGGAGCCAGCTTACCATAGGTGTGGGAGATGCCGCAGTCTTCCACTTGCTAGGTCACTTCCTGAATGGCCATGCCAGCCAGGACGGTGCCAGACCAGAGCCAGGAGTTCCCTCCGGGTGGCAGGGACTCAAGCACTGGGGCCATCGTAGCCTGCCTTCCCAGGCACCTGAGCAGCCAGGTCTGCAGCTGGCACTCTGATGTGACGCCAGCATCATAGGCAGTGGATTTGGGCACTGCAGCATGAGGCCAACCCCCAAGCAGTGACTGCTAGGCGACAAGAAACGGTGGGCGACATTTTCCCTGCAGACCTGGTTTATTGAGTACAAGACCTCTTCCTGTCTGTGGTCTTGAGTTCCTGCTGGTCTCTGCACTCAGTGCCCCATGTGGGGCTTGAATCCAGGTGAGAATACCAGCAGCGAGGGATTGAAGGTCACAGGTCAACAGCCCCAGCCACCAGCTCCTGTCCCTGAAACCACCCAGACACACACAGAACAGCCCCTGGGACTGTTTGTAAGAACAAAATTTATTACAATGCTTATAATTATAAAAGAACATTATAATGCACAGAAATTAACCAACATTAATTACAGACTTGCCTTATGCCACAGTGTGTGAAAAGCGTCAGGGAGTTTCCGACCTGCATAGATTTGGGATCCCTGCACATGTTACCGCAGGGACACAAGCCAACGATGTGAGAGCAGGGTTCCGGGCACAGCTCAGCCTGACTCCCCTGCCACGCTCTGACCGTTAGAGGTCCCTGTGACTCAGGACAGGAAGATTCCTGTGACAGACGTCTTACACGATGGTTTTATTTAGAAGACAAAACAACAGGGAGGTTTCTTTGAAAACCCCTGGGGAACCTGGTCTAAGGTTACAGGGCCACTCAGGCTGGACGGTGACAGTGCCCAAGGCTTCCCCGGGCAGGTGCAAAGCTGGGCTCCACATGCCCTACCCTCCCAGTTCTGGAAGCCGGGAGGTGTGGGGCTCTGCTCAGCTTCTAGGCAGTTTGCTAAGCCGTGGGGGGCGTTCCCTCCCTCCCACAGCTGCACTACTGCGGCAGCCCAGAGGGGAGGTAAGAGCCTTTGCTTGCCCAGGTTGAGCTTAGCAGGCAGAACCCTGGGATTCCAAGCAGAGAGGTAGCGAGAGGGGAGGCACCTTGCTCGAGGAACAGGGGCTGGAGCTTGTGCAGGTGCACCCGCATGGCTGGCCTCGATCCCGTGACCATCTCACTGTTGGGATCAGTAGGGGCTGAGGATGATCCCAACACCCAGAAAACCGATGGGGACTTGGCTGTCCGGTCGCATGGAGCCTCCGATGGACACTTCACTCACCCTCCTCCCCACCTATTCCAGCGTGCGCATCGGGCGGGAGGATTCCTTGGACACCAGGGCCAGAGCCATGGCCTACAGGAGGATCCTGCTAAGCACCGTCATGGTGCAGACCCCACCCCACTCTGGGAGAGCCAGTAGGGACCCAGCCCTCCCAGACAGCATGGGCCATGCTGGGAGGG
Source organism: Ochotona curzoniae (assembly GCF_017591425.1). Lineage (NCBI taxonomy): Eukaryota > Metazoa > Chordata > Mammalia > Lagomorpha > Ochotonidae > Ochotona > Ochotona curzoniae. The sequence goes on along the minus strand of NW_024465654.1, from coordinate 7,478,066 downwards.
TGGCCCAGCCCTTCTCCAACTGGAGGCAGCAGGCACTGTGGAGATCCAGGCTGTCTGTGCTGTGCTGGCATGGTGCATGTCAGCCCAGAGGTCGGGGAAGCAGAGACTGGGTTGTGCAAGGCGGTGCCCCTCCTCAGGCTGCTAAGTCAAGGTTGGTGTCAAAAGGGTGGTGCTCAAGTAAGGCCCGTGGTGGGGATCTGGAGATGGGCATGTGTTTCCCAAGCTGTGATGATGATGAAAATGAGAGTGTCACTAATGCAGATTTTCTCTGCCTTGGGAGGAAGTCCACTGATGATCCAGGCTGGCCTGAGCCATATCCTGTGAGGCTGTTCCTCGGCCAACTTCCGTCATGTTCCTCCCGTGCGACAGCGCTGGGGGAGCCTGCACCTAACATGCCGGCAGGCAGAGGTGGTGCTGCTGTTGGCACAGGGAAGCTTCAAGCCAGCTCACAGGGGTGCCTGCTTGCCTCGCAATGGACAAAAATGAGGCGTGGGGTCCCCATGTCCTCCCACCAGCCACACAGCAGGGTGCACACCCCGAGTGCTGTGCTGGCTCTTGGCGATCACAGGGAGTAGGTTGGGTCCCTGACAATGACGCAGTGGCAGGTGACACCGGAACGGGTGGAGAATGAGAAGCACCTGGAGGCGAAGGCGCTCGCAGCTGGAGAGCCCAGGGGGATGGATGGGGGACAGGAGAAAGGGTCGCCAGAATCCCAAGATGCCCGCGCAGGGGACACTGGGCTCTCCAGGTGGGCAGCTTTCTGTCCCTTGTGGCTGCTGCCTGGCTGGCGGAAGACACGTGTGGAGATGGCGGGGTGATTGCACTTGACATTGTCATGGGTGATTGGCTGTCTATTCTGACAGAACTGATTTCTCAAAGTCCCTCTAGGGTTGCGGGGTTCTCACTCCACCTTGGGGTGTCGGCTGGGATCCACAGCTTCCACCACCTTCTCTGCGATGGCCCCCATGGACCTGGTCATGTCCTGCAGGTGGCTCTCGTGCAGCAGCTTCTGGGTCAGGTACTTCTCCCTCTTGATCTTGCTCTTGGTGGTTTTGGACACGTCTGGGATTGCGTAGGAAATGAAGAACTTGACCGAGTAGATGATGTGCTGGAGGGGAGGAGAGAGCCGTCAGGCGCTGGGTGGGCAGGTGGCACAGCAGCCCGTGGCTCCGCTAGCCCAGGGGAACACAAGAGGCACACCGGCACCCCACGGCAGGCCCCAAGAAGTGCAAAGGCGAGACACATTTACTTGGGAAATTTCAAGTTTTTGACCAAAGTAAATGTTTTTAAAAATATTTAACTTTTATACGTGTTTAACTATTTGTTCACTTTGTTTTATTTGAAAGGGAGAGACACAAAGAGAAGAAAGGAATGGAGAGCAAGCGGTCTTCCATTGCACGGGCACCTGACAGCTGGGGCTGCAGCCAAGGGCCAGGGGCTCCACCCTGCTCACCCAGGAGCCTGCAGGTATCAACGTTTGATCATCCCCTGCTGTCTCCCCGGGGGTGTCCAGCACCAAGGGCTGGATCAGGAGAGGTGGCAGAACTCGGCCCCAGACCCTAGGTCTGGACACGGAGCTGCCTGGGGTGGCTTGTGAGCCTCTGTGCCCAGTGCCTGCCTGGATCGGGGGAGGTGGCAGAACTCGGCCCCAGACCCTAGGTCTGGACACGGAGCTGCCTGGGGTGGCTTGTGAGCCTCTGTGCCCAGTGCCTGCTTGGAACTTCTCACCCCATCTATGCGGAGGTTTGGAGTTTCCCGGATAAGGATGTGGTGGAGCTAGTGAGGAAAGGGGCAATGCGGAGAGGCAGTGGTGCGGGGTCAGAGTACACCAGGCCTTGTGGCTACTGAAAGGGTTGTAGCTGGGGCAGAGGACAGAAACCCCGGGAGAAGTGGTGCTGGCTGGGCCAGTGCAAGCAGCAGGGCTGGGAAGAAGGCTGCAGCCAACAGCCCTGCTGGCAGGTGAATGAGGAGGCCTCCCTGGACACTGGCTGAGCATGGGGAGAAGGCAGGTGGGGACAGTTAAGGCCAGCCGGAACTCACTGGCTGGTGGTGGTGGCGGTGTGGGGTACGGTACGGGGCTCAGGTAGCAGGTGTCTCCCCGGGGGAGGGGCAGAGAGGGGACAGCCACAGACAAGGCCTTGGAGCCTTCTGGAGGGGTCCTGAATGACAAGGACCCCCAGGAGGGCTGCTTAATGTCAGACATAGAAATACCTTAGCCTACACGGAGTTCTGGTCCCAACTTTTACCTGCACCTGGGAAAGCAGCAATGGATGACTAGAGGACCAGGAATGAGCTTGGGGTCCTGGGCTCTGCCCTGGTGGCTGTGACACCTGGCGTGGGCCAGTACATGGAGCCTCCCTGTGTCTGCATTTCAAGTACGTGAAAAGTCATAAAAATATTCCAGGAAGTTGAGGCCACCACTTAATTTTGAAAAAGCCTGTCGCAGCCCAGCACGCTGCCCAGGGCCCCATGTCCTGGTGCCTGCCACCTGCCCTGCCCCTGCTTGAGCGGGGGATGGATTTCCTCTGGGTATGGACAGCACCGTAGGCGTTTCCAGGTCAGGCAGGAGGAACACGCTGTCATGTCACTGTCTGCTAGCACCCAGGAAGACACACCACCTGAGCACGCCTGGGCAGGACTGCCGCCCCCGGGCCCTCCTCGTACCTCCATGACGATGACGAAGGCCAGCTTGGCTGCGATCACGTGCCAGTAGTAGATGTTGTGTTTGTACTCCTGGGGATGCCCGGGCGGGTACCGGAAGTCACGATACCTGTGTGAGGAGACAGACCCTCTGGTCAGAGAACCCACACGTGGCTCAGTGCTCTCCCAATCCCAGAGCCTTGGAGGTTGGACACCTCCCCGCACTGGGGAGGGACACCCACGCGGGCTGCCTCCCTCAGCTGAGTGGGTGGAGCTGCATGGATGTCAGTCAGGGCCTCTCCTTCCCCCAGGACGCACGCCCTGCGGGGCAGATGTGGCTTAGCTTGCGGAGCAAGCTCCACGCTTCTCCCATCCAGGCGGCTCTAACTTGACTCCTAAAACAGTGTCGGAGTCCCTTCTCTGTATCAGCTTGTGACTTCTGGCTGTTTGACAAAGGCCCTTCTGTGATGAGGAACTAGCTCAGCCAGCTTTCAGTTTGCATTTCCTGATTATTGAGTGGTTTTTCTGGATACATTTTGGCCTTTTCACTTCTTAAGAAATGTCTATTTGGGTCATTTGCTCAGTTACATTTTTCCCCCATTGAATTGTTTGCATTCCTTATGTATTCAGGAACGTAATCCCTTGTCACGTGACTCTCGGCTCTGCTCCCTTCCCCATGCAGGTGCCCTGGAGTCTGGCCAGTTTTTGTTGCTGGTGATTCTGGGGTCACATCTGAAACCTGCCGGGCTGCTGCTGAGTTGTTTCCAAGTCCCAGGTTTACTGAGTCTGATCCATTTTGAGCTGACTTTTGTCACACAGTAGGTCCTCAGTTGTCCCGGGTCTGTCTCCTTTCTCCAATGGGCACACGTTGCCTTGTTCCACCCCACTGGTCTCCATGTCTGTTTTTTGGCTGTTACAGCTTTGCAGTATAGTTTGAAGTCATGCACTGTGATGCCTCTAGTTTTTGTTTTGTTTTGCTTTGAAATCAGAATTGCGTTTCCAGCCTTTCTCTCTCCCGTGGCTGAGGTCCAGGACGACACCGAGTACCAGCAGTCACAGTGGACACTGTCTTGTTCCTGATCCCCGACAGCCTTGCTTTCTCCTGAATGTGGTGCAGCCAGTGGGTTCCTGACACACACCACGGCAGCCTGGACTGTGCCCATGCCTGGCCTGGCTCTGCTGCAAGGCCACATGGAGGTCATTCGGCGTGCCGAGCTGCTGGCAGACCTGGCTCATCAAGGTGCAGAGCCCTGCACAGAGCTGGCTTCCACCACTCTGTAGTTGGTTATGGCATTAGAGCAGTGCTGGCCTCGAGGAGTGTTCTTGCAAGGGTTCCCTGCCTTTTAGTCCTTCAGAATAGTCTGCCAAGATCTGGCGTTAGGCCTTAGAGACCATGGGTCACATTCCGCGGTGAAGCCTCCGCTTGCGGGACACATCACGGGCTCAGTCCTGCCGCCTGCCGACGGGCCGGGGACTCTCCTGGTCCAGAAGCTCAGCCGTTTCTTCCCGTGTCTGAGGGTCCCTCTTGACCTGCATTTCAGGGTGTCAGGATGTTCTGGGTAATCCTTCCTTTTCCTCATTTCAGCCTTTCTTTCCTGCCTGGCTTCGTCTAGCTAAATACATTTTATCTTTTTCATTGCTCCTTTTCATATTTTTAGGCTATTTTTCCCTCTGAGGAACTTACTGCTACATGCTGCCCTCTTTGTACTCAATCCCACAGATTCAGGCGCACTGTATTCTGTTTTTACTTCAAACATTTTTAAATTTCCCTTTTGACTTCTTCGCCTGTCCAGCGTACTCAGCCTGCTCTGTTCGCAGTCTGAGGTTTGTGCTGTCAGCCTCTAGCCTTTTGCCACTGACGGAAGACATAGAATAGAGAGTTTGTTTGTTTTTCTGGACGTTTTTAGAGGCCTATCACTATGATGTACCTGAGAGAATGTTCTATGTGCTAATGAGAAGAAAAGCTGGGTAAAATGTCACGTCTTCACGTGACAGGGCTGTCCTCTTGTTCCTCGGTGTCTTCAGGCTGCGTGCGGGGACAGCCTGGCCCTCCCCAGGCCTCTGCTCACCAGCTGCAACCGTCGCCTTCTGAACAGGACTGAGAATTCTAACCCTGGGCTCTGTTAACTTTCATTTCTTATCCCTGAGAACAAAGCAACTGGTCAAGTGACCTTACTTAAGTGACGCAAACGGAAGCCCTGCGAGGAACAGCGGGACTTGCCTGCACGTGGTGTAGTTCCCGAGCCCCGTGTACGGGTTTCCCTTGCTTCTGTTTTTGAAGTCAGCGATGTTGAAGTAGGACAGGGTGTTGTTGATGTAACCCTCCATGGTGTAGTCGGTGTGGTTCCCATACGGCGGGACGGAGAACGACCAGTAATACACCAGGCGGGGAATCATGTCCGACGTGAAAGCGATGATCATGGCCTGTGGGGGACAAGAAGGAGGCGTGGGGCAGGGCTGCCGGGCAGAGAGGAAGGGTGCGGGGGCAGGGCTGCCGGGCAGAGAGGAAGGGTGCGGGGGCAGGGCTGCTGGGCAGAGAGGAGGGGTGTGGGGCAGGGCTGCCGGGCAGAGAGGAGGGGCGTGGGGCAGGGCTGCCGGGCAGAGAGGAAGGGTGCGGGGGCAGGGCTGCCGGGCAGAGAGGAAGGGGTGTGGGGCCAGAGCTGCAGGGACAGAAGAAGACAGGACAGAGCTGCTGGGACAGAACCAGGGTGCAGGGGCAGGGCTGCTGGGCAGAGAGGAGGGGTGCAGGGGCAGGGCTGCTGGGCAGAGAGGAGGGGTGTGGGGCAGGGCTGCCGGGCAGAGAGGAGGGGTGTGGGGCAGGGCTGCCGGGCAGGGAGGAGGGGGTGCAGGGGCAGGGCTGCCAGGCAGAGAGGAAGGGGTGTGGGGCCAGAACTGCAGGGACAGAAGACAGGGCAGAGCTGCTGGGACAGAACCAGGGGGTGTGGGGCCAGGGCTGCCGGGCAGAGAGGAGGGGTGCAGGAGTAGGGCTGCCGGGCAGAGAGGAAGGGGTGCAGGGGCAGGGCTGCCAGGCAGAGCGAGGCAGGGGTGTGGGGCCAGAACTGCAGGGACAGAAGACAGGGCAGAGCTGCTGGGACAGAACCAGGGGCATGGGGCAGGGCTGCCGGGCAGAGCGAGGAGGGGTGCAGGGGCAGAGCTGGTGAGGCCAGAGCTGCCATATCACCAAGCCCGTTCTAGAAGCCTCCATTGCTCTGTGAGACGTGATTTGCAGTGGAGCGGGTTCTCCTTCCGGTCTAAGGACACTGGAGTGTCTGAAGCCAGCTAACCAGTTAATGCTGCTTGACTCAAACTGCACAGGAGTTAGACGTTCACAGTCACAGTGAAATCAACAATAAGGGAAAAAAATGGCTCTAGGTAATTGTGGAGTAACCAACTGATACAAAACTGATTTCTACTACTTGCTATTTATAAAAACAGAATTGTAAACTGAATTTTTATCTGAATTTAATGAGCGTCAGATTCAGACGCTGCCTCCTGCACTAGCTGACCCTGCCTGGACAAGCCCACAAGGGCCTGCTGCCCAGTCCTGGGGACCCACATGGGCTGTGGCTCTACCAAAGCAAGCAGCTTTCAAAATGTGCAAGATGTTCCCTCAAACAGCTCCCGAGTGGGTCGGTCCTGTCGGGTCGAGGGTCTGCAGGATTGCGAAGCAGGCTTCAGGCATCCAGTGCGTAAGACTGCCTTGAGGGTAGGAGGAGAACCTGGAACCCAACGCTCTGCGTGGATGGAGCCCGCGAGCCCCTCACTTCTGGAGCGGAAGGGCAGCCACGTCCAGGGTGTGGCGAGGACCTGCCTGGACATACGGCTGCCACACGGTGAGGCCACAGAGCAGCACGCAAGAACGGCAAAATCCACCTGGCCAGAACCGCTCCGCCATGCCCTGGACGGGAACCTGTGTGTCTGCACCTGCCCGGGGGTCGTGGGGTGGGACGGGAGGCTGCAGCCTTTCCTGGACTCCAACGGTTAAACGTTCCTCTCTCCACAGCTCGGCGGCTTTGAGACCTGCGGCATGCAGAGGGCCTCCCGTGCGGCGCGAGAGGACTGCTGGCTCCCCTCGCCTGATGCGTTTACTCACGTTGGTCACCACGGCCAGAATGGCTATTCCTTGCATGATGGGCTGCCATGCGCCAATGTCCCGGGTTTTCTCTGGCACTAGGCGCCTGTACTGGGTGGTCAGCTTCCACGCGTCCACTCTGATCTCCAGGATGTTGTTCACCAGGGCCAGCAGGGGGGCCAGTGGGAAAGAGGCCACAAATAAGGTGACGAAGCCAAACTGAATAACTGTCAACGGAACGGACACACACATCACGGTGGGCAGGTGGAAGGGGGCCTGCGGGCATCTGAGACAGCAGGGATGGATTCCCACACAGATGTGGATGCAGGAGGAGGAAGGCCCGGCAGACGGCTCCGGCTCAGTGTGGAGCGGACCGTGCTGGGAGACGCTGCGCACAGGAGACCAGGAAGGGCCGTGGGGGATGTCACACGGGAAGCCAGGTAACAACAGATGCCGGAGACACGGCGAAGCAAGTGGCCATGTCCGGAAGCCGTGACCTGCAGGGCTGTCTGCACTGGCGTGCGTGCCTGAATGGCGTCATCTCCCACGTGTGCTAGCACCTGATCCTCACCGACCACCCCTGTCCTCGCGCCCCAGCCAGCTCCTGCTTTCACTCTGCTCCACCCACTCCACAGATGGGCTCTTGCCCCGGGCTGTTCTGGTTAACTCCTCTAACATTTCAGGGTGCTGTACCCGGGCAGGAGTGCACCTGTGGTCACGGAGCCCCCGAGCCCTGCCGTCTCTTCTAACCTCTGATTCCTCCCGTCTCTCTCTCCACTCCATCCTCTCTCCTGTGTCCGTTTCTCCTCTCTCTGTCCTCCATGCATCTCCTCCCCCCTTCTCACTCACCTCTCTCCAGTCTCTCCTCTTCCTCCTCTCTGCCCTCTCCTTTGTGCTGACACCTCTCTTTCCTGTCTCTCCCTGCTCTTCCCCTTTCTCTCACAGGGTAGCTGCTGCCGTGGTTCCTGAATGTGTCCCCACTCTGCTTGGAACCCTGACCTCACTTGGGGTGATAATCTGGAATAAAAAGCTGGAAAACTCTCTCATGACCCTGGCCCCTCCACTTCTGATCCAGCTCCCTGCTAATGCCCACCCCAGGAGGCACCAGGCAGTGGCTCAAGCGCTTGGGTCCCGCCACCGCGCGTGCACCCGTGGCCCTGCCTCGTTCCCTGTTAGCACTCCTCCATCAGCAGCCTCCTGCTGAGCGAACAGCAGTTTCTGGGTGTGATGCCCCACTGTGCCACAGTCCTACAGCAGCAGCTGTTCCCTGGAGGTGGTGAGACTGGCCACCTCTGGGCTGCCCTGGGAAGGCCCAGGCCCTCGCACAGCAGTTCACAGCTGACTTCGCAGGCCTCCCAGTGATGGCCAGACTCACCAGCCAGAGTCCTCCCCCGATGGCTAAGACCTGCAGATATGCGCAGGGCAGCTCCACATTGACCCCCAAGACTGACATGCCAACCAACGAGTTGGGGTGCTGCTCAGCAATGAGTCGCTGCAGGAAGGCCCTCGGGGAGCCATGGGGCAGATCCTTCTTGGGGTGCTCCCCACCACACCCTCACGGGCTCCTCAGCCTCTCGCCTTGTCAGCCCAGTGTTTCTCTGACAGCATGGCTTCTCTCACCTGAGCCAGCACCCAGCAGCAGTCAGAACCCTGCTCGTCCTCCAGGCCACCGGAAAGCACACCTCGACACCTGCTGACCCTCCCAGCCCCAGGGGAATGGTCCTTAGGCCCCCGAGATGAAACCCCTGTTCAGCAGGAAGCCACCAGAAAGACCACCTGTGTCCCTGCCTCTCTCCCTTCCCTCCAGAAAACCCTCACCTCACCCACTGCATAGTACCCCCAGCAGGCCGGGCAGCCCGAGAGCCTTACCTAACCGCCCCCCGACCCCTTCCCTCCACACCTCCCTGTCTCCTGCGGCCCGCCTGCACGCCTCTCTGCTTTGCCAACAGGGCAGTACATCAGCTGGCCGAGGGCTCCGTCTCTAGTGTTCCCCCTTCCCCCAATGGGCACGAGGCTGGACTGCTCAGACACAAGCAGGGATGGCGCTGGGCTGGCAGGACTGGCCTGCTGCATGGGCATTCATGGTCACTGTCGAGGGCTGGAGCTGCTGCGGCTACCCAGCCAGTGACAGGTGGTGATGCTGGCGTCTGCTGTCAGTCGCCTCACCCGAATCAACGCTCAGCCTCAGAGCCAGGCGTGGCATAGCCATGTGCAGGCGTGGGCAGGGTCCGCCGTGCAAGCTGGCGAGTGTTGTCCCTAGGTGGCCTGTGTGTGCCCTGATGTCAGAGCCAGGCCCAAACTTGGTCAACATCAAGTTACCCAAAGCCTTGTGGGATAGTGGGAATCCACACTGCAAGAGAGTAAGCATTCCAAAGTTTAAAGGGAAAACAGCCTCCCGGAGCTTGGTGGGGAGAACACGTGAGGCAGTCGACACCACGGCAACACGCAGGTTTCCAGGCCTGACTGCAGGCTAGAGCGCACAGGACCTAGGAACCACCACCGACAGAAGCCGAGGGGCTTCTGTCCAGCATGCTGGCTGCCTGGCCCAGGACGCGCAAGGGCTGCTGGTGTGGGGGGCAAAGCGCGGAGCAGCTGTGGGGAGAGCCAAGGCCGCCACAGTCGGGGGGAAAGGCAGAAACAAGAGCTAGCTGGAGGCTGGGGCAGGGCCCTGTGAGCCCAGAGCAGCAGTGTGGCCGACCTGGAGGTGTGGCCCCGAGCTGGATGATGCTGGATAACGAGGCAGGTGGCAGCTGGAGGGGAGGTGGGGCCCTGGGTGTGCAGGACACTGATTAAGGTCATTCCTAGCGTGGACCTGGGAGAGTTCCTCTGGTCCAGGCAGCAGCAGATCACAGGTAGGCCTCACTCAGGGCAGGGCCCCGGGCACGGGCTGCGCACACGGGCAGGCCTTATTCAGGGCAGGGCCCCGGGCACGGGCTGCACACGGGCAGGCCTTATTCAGGGCAGGGCCCCGGGCACGGGCTGCACACACAGGGACGCTCACAGTGCTCACCCAGTTGGTACAGTGTCACTCACTAAATGGGACAACAATCTTTGTCAATCCTGACACCAGTTGCTATTCCAACTTCTAGCTACTGAAATCAGGCTGTGATCCCAAGTCTTGCCAACCGCTCCCCAAAGCAGGGCTGTCTATCTTTTCTCTCATGTCGCCAATCAACTGCAGAAAAATAACTTCCCTCCACCCCCGCTAAGGTGGGGCTAAAGTACCAGCTTCCAGCCGAAGGGCGCTGGCATGAATGCCGCGGAGGGCTCCCTGAGATGCTTCAGAGTTAGGACTCGCTTCAGAACTGTGGGAATTACAGACGGTGCCTCCACCTCGGGCACGGCGGCTCCGCCTCAAACCAGGTCAGGAAAGTTAAGGCCGCGAAGAGCTTCCCGCAGGCTGCAGGCTGTGGCAGAGTGGCAGGCGGAAGAGGCCGCAGCCAAGCTTTGGCTCACGGAGGGCAGCTGTGCTGCGTGCTCAACGCATGTTTTTAAAAAGCAACTATTTCATCTATAGAATGTGAATGAACAAGCACTGCCTCTATGCGCAGACCTGAAAGTACAACCAGGGCGCCTCTGCACACACCAATCCTCACGTATTCACACAAGGCCCACAAGCCCCCGCTCGGTGCCCCTCACTTCTAGTCTAAGCTTAAAAATACCCTAAATCTGTAATTCAAGCAGCGGTGAGCCGAGAGGGCAGACACAGAACTTGTAAACTCTTAGCCATCCAATCAGAATCAGGATGCCACGCGTAACACAAAGGGTGTGAGCACACCCACTCCAGTGAGACCCACTTGCAGCTGCGGTGTGGTGGAGACACTCAGGGAGGGCGGGGTTCCAGCTGGCTCATGCTGGAAGGAAGGGTCCCGTCCCTGAGGTCACTCGGGGGCAGAAACCAGCGGGCCCCAGACACAGACATGACACCTGCCAGGGGGCGTGCAGGTCTCCCTCTGCAGCGACTGGTGCCCAACTGGATGGGCCAGCAGCTGAGCCTGTGTGGACTGGACCGGCTTGCTTGAGCTGGGAACACACTGACACGGCCACACGTGGCCACCTCGTGAGTGGTCCTACAGTCTCCTCTGCCCCAATGGATACGCGGTTACTGCGCGCCCCCTGCTGGCCACCCAAGCTCCGCACACTGACCTAAGAGCTGCACCAACCACTTACTCATTTCAAGGTACTCGTAGAAGAGCCCCAGCGTGCTCATGGCCTGCAGGTGGTAGTCCTGCTCCCAGCGCGGGGTCAGGTTGTCCGGTCCCGAGACCGAGTGATACCGGCCGATAAGGTTCATGATCCACCTGCCAAGGAATCGGGTGACAGGTCGGAACGTGCGTGTCCAGGGTGAGGTCTGAGAGCCCTGGGCTGCATTCAGCGCCGACCACCAGGCAGCCCAGGGCCTCGCGGCCCCAGACACGCTGTAAAGCAGCACAGAGGACCCTGGCCAGGGTCAAGGGAGCAGCTGCCGCCACCCCCTCCACACCACTCTCCCCTCCTCTGGCCAGTCAGCTTGTTCATCCCTTCCCAGCATTCCAGAGTCCTTGCAGGATGCAAATAACCAGAGGTCAGATGCTGTGGTGTGCCGTGCCTGTGCTCCGGAGCTACGGAAAGCAGGAGGCAGAACTACCTGTGCCCCAGACCAGGGCTCGCCCCTGAGGAACGGCTGCCAAGCAGGAGAGGGAGATGGCCCAGTAGAGAGTAGAGCCCAGCAGCCACAGGGAGGCCCGGGCGGGACAGGGAGGCCAGGGCAGGCCAGCGGGGGCTTCTCAGTGCTCTGTCCCCCGAGCCCCACCGGTCAGCAGTGACAGGGACAGGGCCGGGGCAGGCCAGGGCAGGCCAGCGGGGGCTTCTCAGTGCTCTGCCCGCCCCTCTCCCCCGGAGCTCCGCCGGCCAGCACTCACGGGAGTAGCACCTCCTGGATGTTATTCCAGATGGCTTTCCCGCCCATGATGATCGTCAACTGGGTGGTGAGTTCCAGGAGGCAGCCGCCGGGGTCACACTGCAATGCCACAAAGGCAGCCCGCTTATGGTTTGCAACGCACCCGTCCACCCTGGGTTGCTGCTAGTTCTCCCGCCCAGGCCTACGCCAGCGGCCCAAGCGGCCCGTCCGTACCTCCTCATTCCTGTACTTTCCCAGCCAGTAGACAGGGTCCCCGGGATAGCCCACGAATTTGCCCTTGAAGAAGGCGATGTAGAAGCAAGAGGAGTAGTAATTCACGAACTGGAACAGGAACATCTTCATGGTGAGGCTGTTCTCATAGTCAGTCTGCGTCCTGGGCAGCTCTGTGAGGTACAGGGGAGGGCGGTGCTGAGCCGGGGCAGGCCAGGAGAGGGCAGCACTGAGCCGGGGCAGGCCAGGGGAGGGCGGTGCTGAGCCGGGGCAGGCCAGGAGAGGGCAGCACTGAGCAGGGGCAGGACAGGGCCACACTGGGGCCAGGGCAGGGAGGCACTGAGCCTGAGCAGGACAGGGCTGTGATGGGGCTAGGGGAGGGCGGCGCTGAGCCCGGGGAACACTGGGGAGGAGGGCACTGAGCTGGGGCAGGCCAGGGCTGAGCCGGGGCAGGCCAGGGCTGAGCCAGGGCAGGCCAGGAGAGGGCAGCACTGAGCTGGGGGCAGGACAGGGCTGCTCCGGTGCCAGGGTACCCAGGCTCATGGCACAGGGGAGTGTGGCACTGAGCCTGGGCAGGACAGGGGCACTAAGTGCTTAAGTGGCTGCCCAGGACACTGGCCAGGGAGAAGACAACTTACTGAAGATGGCAGAGCCAGCAAGTCTGGGAGACACATGGCCATACCCTGCTTGCCCTGGCTGCTGGATCCGGGAGCCCGGCCCCTTACTGGCTATAGAGACAGTGACAGCCTGCCCTCAGCAGCCAGATGCCCCAGGCCGTGTCCCTGAAATGTGACTTAGTGCTGACCTCACAGGGAGCCTGCATGGGACAGTGGGCATCCCTGCTTCTTTGATGGCTATGAAGCTGCACAAGAGGCATTTCTCATCCAGGCACAGACACAGCCATACCCAGGACCATCCACCCTGCCCAGATTCTCACCCGAGACCATCCGCCTCACCCAGAGCCACACCAAGGACTGTCCACCCTGCCCAGGGCCTCACTCCACCCAGGGCCTCACCAAGGACTGTCCACCCTGCCTAGAACCTCACCCGAGACCATCCGCCCTGCCCAGGGCCTCACCTCACCCAGGGCCTCACCAAGGACTGTCCACCCTGCCCAGGGCCTCACCCCACCCAGGGCCTCACCAAGGACTGTCCACCCTGCCCAGATTCTCACCCCACCCAGGGCCTCACCAAGGACTGTCCACCCTGCCCAGGGCCTCACCCGAGACCATCCGCCCGCCCAGGGCCTCACCAAGGACTGTCCACCCTGCCTAGAACCTCACCCGAGACCATCCGTCCGCCCAGGGCCTCACCAAGGACTGCCTACCCTGCCCAGGGCCTCACCCGAGACCACCCGCCCGCCCAGGGCCTCACCGAAGTTGGTGATCATGATGGCCACCTTCTCATAGATGGTATTCAGGATCATGATGATGATGAAGCTGATGATGGAGGCGGTGATGGACGTGGCCGTCTGCGGGGTCAGGTACTTCTGGATGGCCTCTGTCCCATTGAGGGTCTTGGGCAGCTGGGCAGAGAAGACGATGAACACCGACAGCCGGTACACGATGATCCCAATCACCGAGGCAATGATCAGCAGGATCTGAAAGCACAGGATGTGTTGGGCTGCCAGGCTGAGCACCTGCTCCCTCTGGGCTTCGTGTTAACCCTAGGGAGAAGCAAGATGGCGGAATAGGGTGAGGACACGATTAAACAGATGGAGAAACAATAGCCAGGGTGAAGCAGAGAGGGCACATTCCAGGAAACAGGAGAGGACAGAACGGCAGCAGAGGGGCACCTGGACACTGACAGACACAGGAAAGCAGCAGACACAATGGTGTGGAGTTGCAGTGACTGATAGCCCAGCAGCATTCAGCAATCAGCAGTCGGAACTCCACCAGGAACAAAGGAAGGGACGTTCACCTGCAGCTCAGGAGGTGAACCCAGACAAAGAACTGCCCGTCCTGCTGGTCTATTTGATTTGACCAGGAGCAGAGACAGAGTGGCAGGGCCCACACAGGCAGTGTGGAAATAGGGTGGATTTCACAGCCCGGATGCCCCAGGGGAGCCAAATCGGTGTCATCTTGTATACGGAGACAAAGGCTATGGACAGAACGGCGCATGCACTGAGCTTGGAGGGAACTCATTCCTGGCTCAGTGAATTGCAACAACGTGGCATCCCACAGGTTCTACCCAAGATAGGGTAGCCCTCAGACCTGACAGCCAACAGGTTCCACCAAGATCAGCATCACCAAAAACCTAGCTATATATAGGACATCTGGTGTTTCCCTAATCCTGGGACCTGCTCCAACCAGAAATGGGAGAAAGGTTGTACAAGCAACGGTGCAGCCTCAGCATGGTATCTCAGGAATGTGAGTGGTGAGCCAGGGGCTGGGGCTACAGAGCCCATGGTGGGAATCTAAGAACCCAGACCTGGAGCTCACTGCAGGGAGTGGTACAATGACTGCAAACAAAGAGTCGTGCACCAACTAGGATAAGTAAAATCGAACTGTAGACCTGTGGGTGACAGAGCTTAGAAACCTGCCCCGAGGAGAAGAATCTGCTAACCAGAAGTACAATGACCAAGAGCAAAAGAAGAGATGCAGGCACAATGAGTATTACTGAAGACTCCCCTGCCAAGGAGAAAAACTCCTTGCCAACCTCAGAGTTAACTGAGGAATACATCGAGAAAGCGGAGGATACAGAATTCCAAACACTTTTATAAAACTTCTTATCAACAATGAGAAGCACATAATACAGGAATTCAAGCAATTTAAGGAATATGTCACACAGGAAATGAATCAAATGAAAGCTGATACATCAGAAGTGAAGAATACAGTGCAGCAAATTAAAAGTACAGTACAGAGTCTCCAAAGTGGAATGAAGGAGGCAGAAGAAATAATCTCAGAATTGGAAGATATTTCCTGTCACCAGTAGGAAACAAACAAAAAGCTGGAAAGCAGAGCTGGATCAGGCTGAAGAAAGCATCCTGCGACACCTGTGGGTTATGGGCACACGGGACGTTTTGTTTGGGGTGCTGCTTCTGGGAACCCCCTACCCTGTTTGGTCTCCCCAGAACTGGGAAACCTAGCACCCCTGATCTGAGCAGCATGGACGTCCTGGCCCCTCCACAGCTGCCCTTGCCATGGCCACATAGCTCCAGGGCCGCCTGGCTCCTCTCCAGCTTCCTGCATGTGAACCCGCATGTGTGCAATCCTGTGGGACGCCCCAGCAGCCGTCCCGGGAGCACTCGTCCCGGGAGCACTCCGCCCGGACTTACCCAGAAAAAGACGGCGCTGGCACAGAGCGTGATGCGGATACACTTCCCCCAGGCAGTGAAAGGGATGCGCTCTTCCTCCTGCGAGGAAAAGGCCTTGGTGAACGGGTCTCCTCCGCCCCCTGGAGGCACCTGCAAGCGCGGCCTGCGACACCAACACACCCTGCAGGGGCTCGGACCCTGGAGCACCGGTTCTGCAAAGTGCAAGCTGGGTAGCAAGCCGTGTGTCTGCCATGACCGGCTTGAGCCAGCTGTGCTGAGCTCCTCTGGGCTGTGTCACCATACACCAGCACGTACGGACAAGGTATATGTTTCCTGGGCATCTGAGCCCCAGCTCTGACGACTGTGTCCAGGCCATGGGTGGCTATGCCACCATCACAGGGCCCCTACATGGCTCAGCTGCTGCCTGCCTGGCCACTGGGACCACACAGCTACGATTCCTGTGGCTGGATCAATAACACTTCCTTTCTGGGCGCACACCTTGACCTTGGCCTCAGAGAAGAGTGGGATGTTCGTATGGCAGATGATGCCAGCTGCTTCTGCTCACTGGCATTTTTCTGTTTACAAGCCCGGGTGCTCCCATGCCCCCTGCAGCTCCCCTGAGGGCTGCACCCTAGAGGGCTCGGTCCCCTTGCAGGAAGCCCGCATCTGGGGACACCTTCAGCTGCTCCTGAAGAGGCACTTTTATGGCCGGAGCAGCCTGCATGCGGACCCCTCCGCCCCGGCTGTCCATATCCCACGAGTACAGGCAACTTCCAGGGACGTCCAGTTTTCACTGTTATTCTGGAAAAGGGTTGTATCTCTCTACTATATGCACAAAATGGACAGGACACCCCGTGAGCTGCTGAGAGCCCCGGGGGTGCCACGTGGAGCCTGGTGGAGCAGCCCCCCGCAGGGGCGCACCTGTGTGATCTCGTTAATCACCACGTGGGTGCACTGTGCTTCATACTCGGGCCGCGGCTGCTCCTCCTGCTGCAGCTCCACCGTGTCCCATTCGTACTCCAGTTCGGCCTGGCGCCGCTTCCAGAACTCCAGGAACAGGGTGACTAGGAGAGACGGACAGCAGAGGGTCAGCGGGTCTGCAGGGACACCAAGGTGCCTGGTGCTCTGGGCATGCTCACTGAGCTCCGGCGTGACTCGAGGTTTATGAGGGAGGCCGGAATTCCTTGGGTGAAGATGTTAGTGCCTATGCTGGTGGCCAGGGGCACAGGCCCACAGTGAGGGCAGGCTGGGCAGGCAGCAGGTGTCCCCGAGGGCCCGACACAGTACCCCATGTACTGTCACTGCCGGTGGTCAGGGGCACCCGTCCTCCGGTCTGCTTCGCCCCACACCTGCTGTTCCCCCACTGCCTTCCTAAGGGCCTGTGGTCACTCCAGCTCCTCCCGGGAACATAATTTGCCCTTGCTTCTCAACCTTGTGAGAGCATGGACAGCGTTAAGGGAGCCGGTTCACAGCTGTAAGTCCAGATGAAGTGGCCGTTGACGCCCAGCCTCGAGGGAAAACCTGAGACCTTGGCTGCTGCCCCCAGACCCTCCTAGACAGATTCCAGGGTCACCCTGTCCAGGTGTGTGCTGTGTGCTGTGCAGGAGGACAAAGACGACGGTCTCTGCATCTGAGCACAGGGCTCGGGGCACTTGGAGCCACAGTGCCCATCCCGGTGTGTGGCCAGGGAGTGGCATGCCAGGGGACCAGCTCATCAGGTGAAGTCTGGGGAGTGGTGGTGAGGGGAGCTGCCAGTCCATGTGGGCGCTCAGGATCAGAAAACATGCCAGTGGGACGGGACATTCACAAGTCCACCCTCACTGTTGGGATTGCCGGCCACAACCCTGGCCATGGACTTCAAACAAGAATACAGAAGCCATGTTAGAAGTTAGTGGAAAATGGGGCCTGGCGTGGTAGCCTAGTGGCTAAAGTCCTTGCCTTGCATATGCCAGGATCCCATATGGGCACTGGTTTTAATCCTGGCAGTCCTACTTCCCATCCCAGCTCCCTGCCTGTGGCCTGGGAAAGCAGTTGAGGACGGCCCAAAGCCTTGGGCCCCTGCACCCGTGTGGGAGACCTGGAAGAGGCTCTGGGCTCCTGGCTTCGGATCAGTTTAGTTCCGCCCTTGGGGAGTGAATCAGTGGACGGAAGATCTTCCTCTCTCTCCTCCTCTCTGTATATCTGTCTTTTCAATAAAAAAAACTTAAAATTAAAAAAAAAGGGGGGGGGAGGAAATGGAATGAAAAGATCATCCTTGCTTTTCGTGCAAAATATTTTGAAGTCCTTTGACATGAGGGGCCGTCAAAAGCTGCAGGCCGGCTTAGCCCGGACCGCTGCAGCTACGAGGGTCGGTAGTGAAACAGTCAGATGTCTTTTATCTGTCTCTCTTGTTCTCTCTGTTCTCTGCCTTTCAAATATGCAAACCTAAAAAATTTTGGAAAAGAAATATTTGAAACATTATGCATGAATTTAAAAATGTTCTGCATCAAAATAAACCCATCACTGAATGCACTGTGTCCACTCCCTAATTACCCATCGGCCCACGAGGACCCGACCGCCACTGGCTCCAAGGCGGGGGGCCAGCCCAAGACGGATGGGGGGAACCTGGGACGGAGACCTGTTTCTCAGAAACCCCAACAAAGGAGCAATTTTACCAAGGAAAAGCAGCATTTCTGTATCTTGTCAAAGGTCACACTACCCCTTCCTCGGAGGCTGAGGACGGCCCAGTGCTGGCAGGGCTCGGGTCTGCGCCCGTGGCTTCCCGTGTAGAGCCTGGGGGACTCCGTCCTCCCAGCCACGGGGCCCGCGAGCCCACAGGAGCTGCCTCAGAAGCCACATTGGCTTTCCGCACGAGCGGCAGCAGCCACACCGTCATGCTGTGCGGGGAGAGCACGGGGCCGTGCAAGGGCTGCTGCTCACGGCGCTGCGAGCATGGCTGGGGCCCGAGAGGGTGACCACGCAAGCTGGAAATCACCTGGTACCCCTCAACCCCACTGTGCACCTGCAGGCACGCCCCCGGGGCCAGAGGGCACAGGTTTGCGCAGGCACCGGTGCCTGGGGACCAGGGTTCTGCACCTCTCCTGGGCCACAAGTGTGGCTGCACGAGGCTGCATGTTCCCAGGGAGACGGGGCTGGGCTGACCATGCCCGACCACAGTTCCCGGCCTCTCCCAGCAACAGGACACCTCACTGAAACCCAAGGTGGAGGTGGGGCATGCACTTGGCTCTCTGGTAAACCACACAGCCCGAGGCCTGGGGCTGGGGTGGGCAGAGCCCCGCTCAGCAGGGCCCGGGGCTGGGGCGGGCAGAGCCCCCGCTCAGCAGGGCCCGGGGCTGGGGCGGGCAGAGCCCCGCTCAGCAGGGCCCGGGGCTGGGGCGGGCAGAGCCCCGCTCAGCAGGGCCCGGGGCTGGGGCGGGCAGAGCCCCGCTCAGCAGGGCCCGGGGCTGGGGCGGGCAGAGCCCCGCTCAGCAGGGCCCGGGGCTGGGGCGGGCAGAGCCCCGCTCAGCAGGGCCCGGGGCTGGGGCGGGCAGAGCCCCCGCTCAGCAGGGCCCGGGGCTGGGGTGGGCAGAGCCCCGCTCAGCAGGGCCCGGGGCTGGGGTGGGCAGAGCCCCGCTCAGCAGGGCCCGGGGCTGGGGTGGGCAGAGCCCCGCTCAGCAGGGCCCGGGGCGGGCAGAGCCCCGCTCAGCAGGGCCCGGGGCTGGGGTGGGCAGAGCCCCGCTCAGCAGGGCCCGGGGCTGGGGCGGGCAGAGCTCTGAAGGCTGGCTGCTTCCCAGGGGAGAGGATTACACCACAGGCATCCCAACAGGCTTGCTACCCTTGCCTTTGGTAATCTCTCAGGAGAGAAGCCTTCTGGGTACACGAGGTGCCACAGGAATGCCCCTGCACCTGCATAGCTCTGCAATTTCAGACTTTCTGAAAGGTCACCCGGTCACGCCCGTAAGGCAGATGGAGAGGGAACGAGTGAAGCCATGTGCAGCCCTCATGGCAGCCAGCACAGCCCAGGGACATAGCCCTCCTGGCGGTCAGCACAGCCCAGGGACACAGCCCTCCTGGCGGTCAGCGCAGCCCAGGGACACAGCCCTCCTGGCGGTCAGCACAGCCCAGGGTCGCAGCCCTCCTGGCGGTCAGCACAGCCCAGGGTCGCAGCCCAGGGTCGCAGCCCTGAAGATGCAGCCGTGTCCCCACTGGTGACAGTAACTTACCCCATACTCCCATGAACACTGCGAAGATCAGGGTCCCGAAACTGTCAAAGATACAGAGTTTCTGGAAGACACGATTGTGACACCATGAGTCCACCTCCCTCCTCCCAGGCCTCGGGCCGTCCGGGCCGCGTGCAAGGCGTGACCTGTGCAGCCATCTGCGCTTCTTCCCAACCAGCTCTACCTCCACCCCAGCCGCCCTTCTCCATAGGAAGTGGACTTGACTGATTAAAAAAAAAAATTCTTTAAAAGGAAGTTACAGAGACCAAAGGAGAAGCAAGAGGGATCTTCCATTTCTGGCTCACTCCCCAAATGGCCACGAGGCCAGAGCTGGGCCAGTCCAAAGCCAAGAGTTTCTTTCCAGTCTCCGACGTGGGTACAGGGCCAAGCTCTCGGCTCGTCCTCGACTGCATTCCCACACGCATCAGCAAGGAGCTGGTTGGGAAGTGGAGCAGCCGGGCCTGGAACCGGTGCCCATACAGGATGCCCCGCGGGTCCACAGTGCCAGCCCGGCCTTCCCCGAGGAGCCTCTGTAGTTCCCAGCAGGATCTCTTCCCAGTGGGTGGCTGGAGCAAAGGCACCTGCTGTGAGCTGTCCTGTGTTCTTTCCATCTCACGTCTTTGCACCACATTCCCCTGCCCATCCAATGCAGGCTCTCTACTGAGGACCTCACCCAAGGACGCTGTCCCCGAGACCTGCTGTCAAATCCATGACGACTCCTCCTGGGTGACAGGTGTCCGCCACAGCCAGGACACACAGGCCGAGGCAGGCCTTGTGGACTTCCTGGGAGACCCTGCCGTGACTCCCTAGGGCTTTGTGTGTGGGCACTGCTACGTCTCCTGCGTCTTCCACGACCACGACCCCAGACAAAGCGGGCAGCGTGCGTGGCCTAGGCCTGATCGCAGATTACGTGGGCGTGAGGAAGACAGGCCAGTGGCTAGGAAAGGCAGCCGCTGCTCCCCAGGGTGGGGGAACCCACAGAGCCCGTGTCTCTCTTATCTCCGCTTTGGCTTCCACGGAACCATCCTCCCAGGCCGCGTGCTCATGCGACACTTGTGTTTCGTTGGCAGCTACACAGAAGGTCCCCTAAACACAGCCCCCAGGTGACAAGGCCACTAGCTAGATTTGGCCAAGGTCACCCCATCTTGGACGTCATGCCAGCCTCCTCCTGATGCCACCCTGCCAGTCTCGACATTTCTGCCCATGTGCACCGGGAGCAGCTACGGCCCGTGCATTCTCAGCCCTCCTCCTCTGGGAAAAGGCAGCAGGGACACAGCTGCTGGCACCAGAGGAAACACAGGGGCAGGGAGAAAGGCCATCTCCCCAGCAGGTCAGCTCAGGCAGGGACGTGCCTGGCCCTCCCAGGAGAGAACAGTTTGGGGGTGGGGGGGTGCTGCTGCTATTGCCAATGTGTGGAAATCAAGACTCAAGAAAAAGAGCACGCTGGGGAAGACAGTAAGAGGCCACTCTGAAAGCAGCCCGGCTTAGATGCCAGGCAGGGTCCGGGCAGGGCGAGAGGCTGCGTCAGCCCCAGGCCCCCATCAGCAGCCCTGGTGGTCACACAGGGCAACGGAGGCACAGCTCCATGTGCAGCAGCAGGACCCGATCAGAACACCGCAGTCCAGGGGGTGGGGCCTGCAAAGAGGCCACGGAAAACAGCTACAGAAAATGATGCAGCCACGCTTGGGTTTCAAATGTGGCTGGTCTCCACTCATGCACAGCTGCCTCACAAGCGTGGTACACACCCACCAGCAGCTGCCTTACAAGCGTGGCACACGCCCACGGACAGCTGCCTCACAAGCGTGCTACACACCCACCAGCAGCTGCCTCACAAGCGTGGTACACGCCCACGTGCAGCTGCCTTCCAGTTCCCTTTCCAGACACGACCCGAAGGACCCTGGTCTGCAGAACACCTGCCCGGTACACATGGACAAACAGGGCGTCTGAAAACCCCAGCACAGGCTGGTTCACCGTGGGGGGGAACGGGGCAGGGCTCGGCTGCCTCCCCCCTCTCTGAGCCTCCGACAGGTGTCCCTGGATGCGCTGTGTTGCAGCTCCTGCCTGGCCATCGCCGCCTCCTCACCAAGCCCCACCAGGCCCCACTTCACCATCCCTGACAAGCACGACGGGCACGGCCTGCTCCCTTCCCCCACATCTGAATGTTGGAAAATTCTCTCTGAACGACCCCGAGGGAAAAGAGAGAGACCGCCTGTCTGTTACAGGTCTAAATGGTGACGCAGGCAAACTGTGCTGTGTGGCGTCGGGAGCCACAGACCTTACCTTCGAGGACTCACAGGTGATGTTGAGCTTCCAGAAGGGACAGAGTCTGTCACACTGTGGACACATGACGATCTGGCCTCCGATGTCGGGGTTACACACTTCCTTGCTGAAGAACGGAGGGAACGTATGAGCATTTGTGAAGTGACCTGCTTCCAGGCAGCACCGTGCCGTACAAGAGCCGCTTGTGGTGAGAGAATCAATTGCATCTCACGTGAAACCAGGCCTCAAGGTGGCCTGTGTCAGCACGCTGTGAAAAACCTGATAACTCCACACTCGGGGAGACGTGCTGTCCATATTTCCCACCACAGGAGTCGGGGGGCCTGTCTTCCCACTGCTGGCAACGGCCAGTGCCCCACGGCACAGCGAGTGCGGGAACAGCCCCCATGGAGAGAGTATGTGAGTCACTCCAAGGGACCTGCAGGTGCATGGTGAGAATCAGGAGGCTCACACAACAAAATACGCACACAACACAGCTGGGACCCTGTGTCGCTACGCCTTCAGCAATCAGAACCATTCTTTAAAAACGTATTCTCAATAGCTTAAAATGTACGCTTTCAACCAGCTCCCAGCTACTCCCTGCCTTAGGCTCAGTGCAGTCCTAGATGCTGTAGGCACTCGGGGCAATGAACCAGAGCATGGAAGATCTCTGACTTTCAAGTAAGTGGAAATAATGCACATTCTGAAAAGAATCAACGATGGGTAGAAGAACTGGTCGTCTGTTGAACCAAATGGGCACAGATGCCCGGACCTGAGCTTGCACGCCTGAGCCTGCCAGTGTAGCCGGTGCCTGAATCCTGTCACGGGCTCATCCGGTCTGGCTGCTGCCCAGGAAGAGGCCAGACGGTCACAGGCTGAAGGCAGCAGAGGGCCACAGCAAGAGCCCTGTGGGCCGAATGAGAAAAACTCCAGCTCCAGGACTGCCCCAGGGGGCGGGCAGCGCAGCTGGCACCTGAACCTACAGGACACCCCTGGGCACCACAGCTGGCACCTGAACCCACAGGACGCCCCCGGGCAGCACAGCTGGCACCTGAACCCACAGGATGCCACCCTGGGCAGCACAGCTGGCACCTGAACCCACAGGACGCCCCCGGGCAGCACAGCTGGCACCTGAACCCACAGGATGCCACCCTGGGCAGCACAGCTGGCACCTGAACCCACAGGACGCCCCCGGGCAGCACAGCTGGCACCTGAACCCACAGGACGCCCCCGGGCAGCACAGCTGGCACCTGAACCCACAGGATGCCACCCCGGGCAGCACAGCTGGCATCTGAACCCACAGGACGCCCCCAGGCAGCGCAGCTGGCATCTGAGCCCACCACCAAGCACCGATTCTCACACTGTAAGCAGCATGCTTTTTCAAGGTGGAAGGCAGACGCTACTGCCGTTTCCTTGGGCTCTTCCACATGCATCTCCGAACTGGGACCCAGAAGCCATTTCTGAACACAGACCACTGCTGCCCTGGTCCCTGGGGACAGGCCGAGGCAGGGGTGCTCGCGGGCTGCAGGTTCATGGGCAGCATCCCCCCAGCCCCTCTTCCTGTTTCCCGTAGTGTTCACTGCTAAGGCTCTTCCTGCTGGGCCGCACCGTCCACGGAAACGCTCTCCTTTTCCCTTGGCTACCCTGCAAGGGCACCCTGGCACGAGGCTCCTCCCACCAGGACATTCTGGAAGTTGCCCCCAGGAAGGCAGCGAGGAACAAACGGTCACCTCCACGTGCAGTTCTCCTGGTTCAGGTAGCCGTACAGGAAGCAGGCCACGCCCACCACGGCGGCCAGCAGCAGCATCTGAGTGTAGTAGCCCAGCCAGGCGAAGTAGATCCCGATCTTCTCTCCGTAGTACTTCCTGTGGGGCGGGGGGGACCAGGGCTGAGGCGGGCACAAGGAGGGGAGGTGCCAGCTCCGCCACCACCCCCTGAACTGTTCTCACAGCCCTTGACACGCATGAGACAACGCGCATTCCGTTCACAGCCACCTGCTTCTGCTTCTGTGGGGGAAGGCACTTGCTTAGCAGGAAGGCCATGTAAACCACAGACAGTAAGAAGACGCAACGCTAACCTGACCGTCACCTGCAGAACGCACTGCGAGGCCCCCGGGGACCACGGACAACTGTAACAAAGTCACGTACACGCGACCTGGCTTTGTTTCCGTCACACACCTCGACTGCTCAATGTGAACCTCACAGCGGGGGCCACTGTGTCCGGGGGAGAGGCGGCCCCCGCCAAGGGCCCGTGGGGGACGCGGGGTGCAGCATGTCCAGGACTGTGTAGCCGCTGCTGGGGACTTTTAATCTAGCGTGTCTACTTCACCCTAATGTTTCAAAGCCCAAAGAGTGCGTGTTGGGGTGAACTGGGCGAGGCTATGCAAGCAAGATCAGCAGGAGGGTGAGTCAAGGCGATGCCAGACAGAACCCCGAGGAGACAGACACATCTAACACTAACTCTCAGCGCCGTGACAGGTGGGCATCACAGGGCACCCTCAGCGCCGTGACAGGTGGGCGTCACGGGGCACCCTCAGCGCCGTGACAGGTGGGCGTCACGGGGCACCCTCAGCGCCGTGACAGGTGGGCGTCACGGGACACCCTCAGCGCCGTGACAGGTGGGCGTCACAGGGCACCCTCAGCGCCGTGACAGGTGGGCGTCACAGGGCACCCTCAGCGCCGTGACAGGTGGGCGTCACAGGACACCCTCAGCGCCATGACAGGTGGGCGTCACAGGGCACCCTCAGCGCCATGACAGGTGGGCGTCACAGGGCACCCTCAGCGCCATGACAGGTGGGCGCCACAGGGCACCCTCAGCGCCATGACAGGTGGGCATCACGGGGCACCCTCAGCGCCATGACAGGTGGGCGTCACAGGGCACCCCGGTGTACACCACAACAGATGCCCACGTGTCTCACTGGACCTCTCTGCCATCACTCACCTGATGAGGTCCAGTGGCTGCTTCTTGTATATGCTCCGGGGGTGCGCCCATTCCCGGTACAGCAGATACCGCTCGTTGGGGCAGCTGGGGTCCTCTGAGCGGTAGCGGAACCTGCACTGAGGGGCAGAAAAACACCGTGGTGGGCGTCACAGGCATGGGCTCTCAGGCTGGTCCTTGGCTATCCCACCCACGGCCCCAGGGGCTACAGCGGGTGGACCCTCTGCTGAATGCTCAGTGACCCCTGACCACTGCTCTGCGCCATCCACAAAGGAGGGAACATCGTGGGTGCCTGGAGGAACACACAAGCATGCTATTGTCCCTCAAGGGCGGCCAGTATTAAACAGTGAAAAACTGGATGCCCAAGTGCCACAGCAGGGAACGAGGGCCTTGGCTGGTCAACAGTAAAGCCGGTTCAAAATAAAAACAAGGAAACACTCAGCTCACTCGAGAACCCAACCTGCCATGTCTGCTCAAACCCAGCTGGACTCAGTGTCTTATGGTTGGAGGCACATGACCTCACAAACTAGCCTGACTCCAGGCTCAGCCTGCTCCCTCCCAAACCCCATCTCTGGCCTGGGCATGAGGCCACTGCAACCACAAGAGGCACCGCCGGAGAAGATCTGGGCACTACCCAGCCCAGCATCTAGATGCACACTCACACACTGACCACCTGCACGGCGCTTGCAAGCAGTCACACGGCCCCCGGCTGGACACCACGGCGGGTCTCAGCCAGGCTTGTGCTCCTCCGGCTGCCCCCTGCCCTGGTGTCATTATCTTGCACCCACATTTCATTTCTGTCTCCAAAAACAGACGGGCACACCACATAGCAGCAATGGCCAATCTCAACTTTTGCTTTTTTTTTTTTTTTAAGAGATTCAATATAGTGGTAATAGTTAATTCAAAAAGTAATCGTGTGACATAATGCAGTTATATTTTAATAACCCATCAGAGACCTCATCAGCTGGTGAAACACTCGAATTTGAGCAACTGCTGCAGATCTCAGCAACTGCCCCTTAACATACAGCAGTGTGGGATGCCACCACTGCGACGGGCCCTGGGACACGCACAGAGAACCATAAAAATGAGAATATCAAATCTACCCAAATAATGCTCCCCTGGTGGCTGCCACCATCTGTGGTAATGAAAGCAGCTGACGCTGACACGGCACTTCCACTCTGGGGGTTCTACTATCACCCCCACTTTACCGGTGAGAAGGCAAAGGGACACGGCTGTCAGCCGAGAACGGGCAGAGAAGATGAACCGCTCAGGGGCTCGGCCTCGCAGATCCACTGAGACACGACGCATTCACTCCTCCTTCCTGCTCGACACCCGGACCCATTCTTGCCCTCTCTGGACCTGGGACCCACCAGAACATGACTGCTACTTGAGAGAGGAAGAGGGAAGCCCCACCCGTTGTCCATGGCGCACGGCAGGCCTCCCGCTGCGCCTCTGCCCTTGACTTACGTCATGGAGGGGGAAGGCCGCCTTGTAGATGCCTGAGCTCACGAGTCTGTTAATCCCAAACTTTTTCACGCTCACCGACTGATACTCGACGCGCGAGAGGATGAAGTGCACCTGCAAGGATTCCAAAACACAGGGCGTGGCGCACCTGCCGAGGACCCCGACCCCCGCCGACTGCTGCCCCCGACCGCTGCCTGCACCCTAACAGGAGCCCCCAGGCACACCTATTACACAGGGCGTGGCGCACCTGCCGAGGACCCCGACCTCCACCGACTGCTGCCCCCGACCGCTGCCTGCACCCTAACAGGAGCCCCCAGGCACACCTATTACACAGGGCGTGGCGCACCTGCCGAGGACCCCCGACCCCCGCCGACCGCTGCCCACTGACCGCTGCCCACCGACCGCTGCCTGCACCCTAACAGGAGCACATCTATTTTCTTAGCTCTGAACCACGAAGCAAGCCAGCCAGAACACGAACCGTCCCCCAGCAGGCTTCCACGCAGCCCTGGAAGCCCCCAACTCACGATGCGACTCCTGGTGGCCGGGTTGAAGAAGGCATCCTTGTCCACGATGTAGAAGTCCTTCATCCGGCTCTTCTCGAACGGGGCCGTGAAGAACTCCTGCTCCGGCTTGATGATGCTCTCATCCACCTGCAGGGCCTTGGTGAACCAGCCCAGGGTGCCGAAGGCCGAGGACCGGGACTTCAGGTCGTTGGGCTTGAGCGGCAGCTTGATGTGCATGATTTCCGCGTAGGTGCACAGCACGTCCCACGGCGCGTGCACCTTCACAAACACCAGCTTGTCGTCCAGCACCTGTGGAGCCAGCACACACGCCAGGAAGCAGGTCAAGCACAAGCCAGGTCTGCTGGGGATTCCACACACGTGCACACAGACACGCCCACAGATGACGTCTGTGAAATATCACTGTACACTTTTACCCGCTAAGAAATTCAAATCATCACAGTTCCTTCATCAAGCTAACAATATATTTTTTAAAAGATTTATTTTTATTGGAAAGTCAGATATACAGAAAGAGAGACAGAGAGAGAAAAACCTTCCATCTGTGCATTCACTCCCAAGTGGCTGCAACAGCCAGAGCCGCGCCAATCTGAAGCCAGGAGTCAGGAGCCTCCTCCAGGTCTTCCACATGGGTGCAGGGTCCCAAGGCTTTGGGCCGTCCTCGACTGCTTTCCCAGACCACAAACAGGGAGCTGGATGGAAAGGGAGGCCACTGGGATACAACTGGCACCCACATGGGATCCCAGTGTGTGCAAGGCGAGGACTTTAGCTGCTAGGCTACTGCACCAGGTCTAACAATATCTTAAATACAGAAAAACCTTCACTACTTTGTCCATTATGCTATCCAAACAAATCACTTAAAATAACATCAGAAAAATCACTGCAATGGTAGAATAATGAAAAAATTTAAATTCTCTAAACCTAAAATTAGATTAAATCATTCTACACCCGCTCATTATCATGGTGTGGGGCCATTAAAAAGCCAAAAAATATGTTTATTGTTTAGAAATGCATATATGATATAAAGAAAAAAAGCACACAAAATTGCAAAATAATTCTTTTTGAAAAGTATAAATATTTTTTCTAGCTGTTGGTACATTGTTTTCTTTAAAAAAATTGAGGGCCTGGTGTGGTAGCCCAGCAGCTAAAGTCCTCACCTTGCATGCCTGGGATCCCATATGGATGCCAGTTCTAATCCCAGTGGCCCCGCTTCCCATCCAGCTCCCTGTTTGTGGCCTGGGAAAGCAGTCGAGGACGGCCCAAAGCCTTGGGACCCTGCACCCGCGTGGGAGACTCGGAAGAGGCTCCTGGCTTGATTGGTGCAGCTCCGGCCGTTGCGGCCACTTGGGAAGCGAATCAAGGGATGGAGGATCTTTGTCTCCCCTCCTCCATATGTCTGACTCTCCAATAAAAAATAAAATAAATCTTAAAAAAAAAAACAAACAAACATAGGGGCCAGCACATAGTTCAACAGGCTAATCCCACACAGCATCCATATATACACTGGTCTGTGTCCTGGCTGCTCCACTTCCCAGCCAGCTCCCTGCCTGCGGCCTGGGAAAGCAGCGGAGCACGGCTCAGGTCCTTGGGCTCCTGCACCCACGTGGGAGATCTGAAAGGAGCTTCTGGCTCCTGGCCTCAGATCGGCTCAGCTCCAGTCACTGCCACCATCTAGGGATTGAACAAGCAGATGGAAGATCTTTCTCTCTCCTTCTCTCTGTAAATCTGCCTTTTCAATTAAATAATAATAATGATGATTGAAGCACAAAGTGACGGAGGACAGGGAGGGAGTCAAGGGGAAAGAGAGAGACTCCACGGATCATCCTTCCAGCGGCCACCGCCAGGGCTGGGTCAGGTGGCAGTCAGGAGTCAGGAGCTCCACCCAGGGCTCCCACGGGCAGCACGGACCCAGGTACTGGGGCATCTTCTGCTGCCTTCCCAGGAGCACAGGAAACGGAACTGGAAGCATCTTAACCTGCTTTGCCACAACAAGCTCTCTCTTTGTTCAAATTAAAGAAAAAAAAATGAAAGGCTCTTACAGGGAATAAAAATCATCATGCACTCTTTTTAAAAAATGCGCTGGCAGTCAAAAACAACCAAATCTGCTGGCTCCTACCAGCCAGCACAGCAGGTAGTGCCCCCAGTGGCCAATGCTGTGCGTCCCTGTTCAACACACATTCTAAGTGGCATGGCGCGCCACCACGTCCCTCACCGAGCGTGTCGCTTCCAGCTCCAGGCCGCAGCACATGAGGTTCGACTCGTACCTTTGCCTTTTTTTCTGTGGAAAGAGCACAACATTTGTGAGGCCTTCAGATGACCAGAGGCCAAAGACAAACAACAAGAGAACCAGCTGTGTCCAACGAGGAGACAAAGGCGAGGTCTGGGCACTGCACGGGGCACTCCGGAGGACCTCGCTCTGAGTGCACTGGGCACTGCACGGGGCACTCCGGAGGACCTCGCTCTGAGTGCACTGGGCACTGCACGGGGAACTCCGGAGGACCTCGCTCTGAGTGCACTGGGCACACCGCATGGGGACACTCCAGAGGACCTCGCTCTGAGTGCACTGGGCACTGCACGGGGCACTCCGGAGGACCTCGCTCTGAATGCACTGGGCACACCGCACGGGGACACTCCAGAGGACCTCGCTCTGAGTGCACTGGGCACTGTACGGGGACAGTCCGGAGGACCTCGCTCTGAGTGCACTCGGCACTGCACGGGGCACTCCGGAGGACCTCGCTCTGAGTGCACTGGGTACACCACACGGGGTACTCCGGAGGACCTCGCTCTGAGTGCACTGGGCACACCGCACGGGGACAGTCCGGAGGACCTCGCTCTGAATGCACTGGGCACACCGCACAGGGCACTCCGGAGGACCTCGCTCTGAGTGCACTGGGCACTGCACGGGGACAGTCCGGAGGACCTCGCTCTGAGTGCACTGGGCACACCGCACGGGGCACTCCGGAGGACCTCGCTCTGAGTGCACTGGGCACACCGCACGGGGACACTCCGGAGGACCTGGTAAAACAGCAGAGGGTGGTCCAGGTCCTTGGGGCCCTGCATCATGGGGGAGACCTGGAAGAAGCTTTTCATTCCTGGCTTTAGCTCACCTATACTCTGCCTGTTGTGGCCCTCTGCTATGGTGAGCCAGCAGATGGAAGATCTCTCTCTCTCCCCCCTCTGTATAACCCCGCCTTTCCAATAATATAGTGCAGTTGATAACACACTTCATTACTGACAGCCCCAACAGAACAGACGTGAGGGCCCTCAGACAAGGAAGAAAACCGAGGTGAGCCCAGGGGACAGCTGGACCTCCCCCTTCCTGATTCCGGGCCCCTGGAGTCGCAGCATCCACCTCAGCACCCACAGAGGTCAGCATAGGAGAGCAGACCTGCCGGGGGGCCACAGGGCAGGATGACGGGACAGCTGCAAAGCCAGGATGTCACCTGTCACCTAACCCCAGGGAGTCCCTCCAGAGGCTTTGTACATGAGAAAACAATAGTTTCCATTTGCAGTTGAAGCCATTTTGAGATTGGTTTTCCTGGGACCTGCAATCAAAAGCACTCCCTGGCACTAAGCAGTCAGCACAGCCCAGGCTCAGGGCGCACTGCTGGAGCAGTGACAGTGCCTCCTGGGGAGAAGTCACACTGTGAACGGCTCATGCTTTCTGGAGAAAGGTGCCAAACGCTGCGAGTGTTTGCACTAAATCAGAGCTGCATGCCAGCTGGAGGCTGGTTAGAGAAGTGAAGAGAACACTTTCTCATGGAAAGATCAGACTTAAAAAAAAAAAAAAAATTGAAAGGCAGCATGACAGAGAGGGAGAGACAGTTTTTCTATCTGCCGATTCACTTCTCAAATGGCTGCAACGGCCTCTCTGAAGCCAGGACCAGGAGCCCCAACCTGGTCCCCTCCCCCATGATGCTCTCCCAAGAGCATTAGTGGGGGGCTGCACTGCAATGCCACTGCCGAGGAGGGACGCTGGTGGTGCAAGCAGCAGCCTCGCCCACCGCACCACATGGCCACTCAGAGATGGAGGGTGTGAACTGTTCGTGCTTTGGGGGTCTGTGGTTTGATCACACCCAAAAGCACTGCTTGGAAGAACCCTGCAAAATGTTTCAGGAGATCAACAGATCTTTCAAAGAGAATGGAAATTGGGAATTGCCTTGTCCTGGCTCTAAATCCGCAGTGCAGCCTCACCAGGAGGACAGGGCAACTTGCAGAAGCTGCTCCAGGTGACAGAGCAGAATCCTGAGGCTGAGCATCGAACAGTCATAGCACACAGGCAAACCGAGACAGGAAGCCCCGAAAGCCGGGCTCCTTCCCCCATACCCGGTGTCTGCGCGTGAGCCCACGGCCTGCTGCCTCTGCTCCTGGTGGGTGAGACTCCCTGGTACCCACGCCTTTTCAGGGGATCGCAGAGCTTGAGACAATGCAAGCAGCTCCCATGCTCTCCTCTGCAACCACAGCTGCTCCCCGATCTCTTACGGGATCGGATCTGCTCGATCCATTTTACCTAGTGCTCATCCCAGCTCTGCACGAACAGTAGTGGCCGTGCCTGCACAGAACGCACCCTGGGGTCTGCAGGGAACGACTTGCAGCCACCCCACCCCAGGGCACGATCCCATTCCGTGAGCAGAGGCCGGCTCTGGCCCGCACAGACGCCGTGGGTTACCAGGGAAGACACTTCAGTTAAGGGTTCTTAACCTCTGAACTCAGGAGGTTTACTGACATCTACACACGCCATCAGAGTTAGCTTGGGTCTGGCCCTGATCCTACTGAGTACTGGGACCCACAGGCTGCAAGGTGAGCCAGTACGTTAGGTACAAACCACCCAGCCAGGGAAACCAGGACACGACATCCCGAAGCTGCAACCACATCTTAGGGAAGCCAAGATCTCAACAACAACACAGCACATGCTGGTAAGAAAATCTGTCAATATCACACAGCCAGTGAACATCAAGGGAAAGAACGGCCAGCTGCCCAGCCTAGAGCCGTGTGACCCACCTCCCGGCTGCCCAGCCTAGAGCCTAGAATCCTGTAACTGCCCTCCAGCTGCCCAGCCTAGAGCCCTGTGACCCCTCTCCCCCTGGCTGCCCAGTCTAGAGCTGTATGTCCCTCTGGTTGTCCCCACTTGGCACTATGCATTCACTGTCCACTGCCTGAGAGCAGCCAGGACAGCCTCTTCTGACCCCCACGAGCCACCCAGCGGTCCAGTCTGGACTCCCAGGCTGATCTAGCAGAGTGCGACTGGCAGCAAAACCAATGAATTGCTACTCTCCTAAAAAAGTCACTGTTGCCTGTGGAACTAGGTGCTGCAGCCACAGTGCAGAGTGATAAAACTAGCGTGTCACAGTCGAGGCCTGTGCTCATTCTGGCGGCCCTAAACATAATCTCCCCAGAAGAAACCAGCCAATAACAGGGGGCAGGGACCACACAACTTAAAAAGATTAAGTCACTTGGTTTAAAACAACAGACAGACACTGAAAGATCAGATCACTATAATCCAGGAAGGAAGTCCAGAGGGGCAAACATAGCAGTGGGCGTGTTGAGTGTGTATGTGGGAACCATGAAAAACAGGAGGATTTCCAAGGAAGGTGACAGCAGCAGTGACGGGGGACTCATCTAACAGGTTCAGTGCACTTGGGGCTCAGGCACAGAAGGTCCAGGAGCCGGCACAGCCGCGGGCTGTCCCCTGAAATGGCTTGGGGTACAGCACAAGGTAGAAGGAGGAGCTTGGATGGTGACAGATGGGGGGCACAGAGTGTGGGTCACAGCTCAGGGTCCAGGCAGGATGGAGTCTGCCCCTGGCCCTGACTGGTGATGGATGGGGGGCACAGAGTGTGGGTCACAGCTCAGGGTCCAGGCAGGATGGAGTCTGCCCCTGGCCCTGACTGGTGATGGATGGAGGGCACAGAGTGTGGGTCACAGCTCAGCTTCTCCAACAGTAGATGAGTCTGATCCTCATCCTCTACATGGTGTGCGTGTCCACGACCTCGGGCTCTCGTGTCTGTAATGGTCAAGGTTGTATTCCGTCCTTATCTGTGGAGCAGGCCTCCCCTCACTGTGCTGTGACGACTGAGACACCCAGGGCACCTGCCCCTCCGCTGTGAGCAGGTGCTGAGGGCTGCCTAACATCACATCTGCACCAGTCATGCTTATCTCCTTCTCTCAGCCTGGTCGGCACCCGGTCAGCATCTGCTCGCACCTACTTGCACCTGGTCAGCACCTGCTCGGCACCTGGTCAGTACCTGGTCAGCACCTGCTTGGCCAGGCAGCCAGCCAATCTCTCCCACAGCACCCAGGGCACAGCTTTCAGCTCTGAGACCAGCCCAGCCCAGAGCCGAGTATGAACACGAGCTCCACTTGACTGCTTAGATCAAACAGTGCTGTTTTGACTTCACAAATTTATGAAGATTATTTGGAAAGAAAAACAAAAACAGCCTAAAAACTCACCATTTGTTTCTCATTTGTGCCCTTCTTATTGGGCTCTTTTTTGGTTTCATCTTCATACACAAGAACAAAGTCGATCCTTCTCTGGCCATCGTTGAAAAACAGGGAGTCGGGTTTTCCATTGAATTCCTCCTACGTGGAAAAGAAAACATGGAATGTACCAGCATATTCTGGAAAAGGGTGGACACTGTGCCTGCCCCCGACTCCCAGGCTAGCACACGTGGTCTCTGCTGAGGAGCGGTGTGACCCTACACAGCACCTCAAGCAGAGCTGCTGCCCAGGGTGGGGGACACGCGGAGGGAGCAGCACAGTCACCCAGCATCACACCCACCTCTGCAGAAGCACCTGTCCGAACAGCTGCAGGTGAACAAGAAACCAAAGTCAGGCAGACCGTGGCCTCCTCCTGCCCAGTCTCTCAGCTTTCCCAGCTGCCCTGTGGACTGCATCGCCTAGTCAATCTCCCAACTGATAATCATAATTGATAAAGTCAGAAGGCTCGTCCACACACAAACCCACAATTCACGCCCCTCGGTGCGCATGAACAAATCCCAATCCTGACCCAGCATAACATGCTTCTTAACTTCATGTGGACAGAGCAGGACCGGGTGGCAGCTCCAGGGGGACCTCACTTCACGTCCTCACACAGCCTGTCCCATTAGGACAGAGCAGGACCGGGTGCCAGCTCCAGGGGGACCTCACTTCACGTCCTCACACAGCCTGTCCCACGTGGACAGACCAGGACCGGTACCAGCTCCAGGGGGACCTCACTTCACATCCTCACACAGCCTGTCCCATTAGGACAGAGCAGGACCGGGTGCCAGCTCCAGGGGGACCTCACTTCACGTCCTCACACAGCCCGTCTGGTTGGTGCATTTGGCTGCCATCTTGCAATCAGAGCTCTTCTGCATTGACAAGCGGTGTTTTCAGGGCGAGCTGCACCCCACAGTCACGAGGCAGAAGGGCTCGTACCTGTGCGTTCTGCACATGCCACCTGCTTAATTCTCCTTCATGCCTATCAGCAAAGAACTCAGCTTGTTTGCCACCACAGACCTCCTCCTTCTCCTCTTCACCCTTCTAAGATGTCTTGGGGCTGGGCAGGGAACAGTGCCCGACAAGGACGAAGCATGAGCCCCGGTGCATCTTACTACAGGGTACGTCCCACCAGTGGCCATTTGGCCCAGTGGCTAACACTGCACATCGAAGCTGGTGGGCCCTGACAGTTGCCTGTGCACTCTGGGATCCAGCAGGGATGACTCGGATCACTCAGTACCTGACATCCATGTGGGAGCCCTGGACAGGTTCCCAACTTGGCCCCAACTCTCCAAGGTCACTGTGGGCATTTGGAGAACCTGTGGACAGCTGGGAGCAGACTCATTCCTGCTCTCTCCCTGCCCCTATCATCTGCCTCTCAATAAATAAATTATAAAACAAACAAACTCTGAGGTCAGCATTTTAAAAG
Source organism: Ochotona curzoniae (assembly GCF_017591425.1). Taxonomy (NCBI): domain Eukaryota; kingdom Metazoa; phylum Chordata; class Mammalia; order Lagomorpha; family Ochotonidae; genus Ochotona; species Ochotona curzoniae. Next base: position 7,443,708 of record NW_024465654.1, on the reverse strand, counting down.
TGCAAAGTGTAAGAAGCACATTTTTAGAATTATTATTCTATACCACTTGTTTTGGTTCTTGATTTTGCATTTATAATGTGATTTACTTAATGTGACCAAACACACAGAAGTGTGCATGTGTGTGCGCTCCACTAAAGGGCAGGCTCTGCTGTGTTCAGCCCATCGCCAGGGTGTGTGACCCAGGGCTCCTGCTGAGCTCACCAGAACCACCCACCCGCTCAAGCTCTGCTTTAGGGTGACAGAGGACAGGCCAACCCAGCTCCAAAGGGCTTAGAAAGGGTCTTCCTTGGCTCCAGGGCAGACACGAGCCGGGACCTCACCCTTCACCCCTCGGGTGCATCACAGCTGCTCTGGGCTCCAGGATACAGCACTCTGCCCTGTCTTCCTGCTTGCCCACAGAAGTGCCACCCTGCCTCTTACCTCCTCACCAAGCACCCTGGCACACACGCTCACCCAGCCCTCCCCCAACCTCCCCCGTTAGCTCAGGTGCCCTCCTTACAGAAGCTCAGAGCACCCTCCATGTTTGACTGTCAAGTCGTTGTGTAACTATCTGACCTTCCCTCTCGCTAGAGTCACCGGCCCAGGGACCCACACAGAGCCATCCATGCCACTGAGTCTCTGGCACTCCACGAGGAGCTGCTGGGACTCACCTAACAGCAGCCATGGCCTCACAGTGCTCCCCACAGGTGAATGGACAGCAGGGGCAGAGCCAAGCAGCAGCCCATTCCTGGCCCAAGGTCAGCAGCTGGACGCTTCGCCTCACACACACTGAGTGTAAATGACTGAGTGAATGGAAGCATGGATGGAAATGTCCCTGCCAAACGGAGACGCTGAGAGCGGATTGGACACAATACTGCATCATTTTCACGGTTATTTCTATTCCACTGAACATTCTAGCAATGTTCTAGTAAGTGCTCAACCTACCTGTCCGCAGTCTAGCTTTGGCTGGCCATCCCTGGTACCTAAGGGGGCTGCCAAGGCTTGGAACGGGCATGCCTCTGTGGCACATGGCACAGACATCCTCACCTGCCATCTGAGAGGGAGCAAGAAGGGGTGGCCGGACTGTGCAGGAATGTCCAGGCTGTCTCGGTGCCTGCAGCCCTGTCGGCCATGCATTTAGATGATTACAGACGCCCATAGATGCGCCACCAGATTCCATGCAGTATTATTATTTTATAACTGTGCTCTGAAGGCAAGCAAAAGGCAGCTCCTTCACCATGCAGTCGCTATGCACACGCCCATGTGGGCATCTGCTGATGGCTGCCCCCACTCAGGACACTGCGGTTCTAAAAGGAACAAGGAGAGTGGGCAGTGGGTGCTGAGGGGGCCGTGATGGGCTCAGGCCTGGCTCTTTGCCTCCTCGGTGGAGTTTGCACTCAAGCGGCTGCAGCCTGCTGAGCGGTGCTGGCTGCTCACACTCTCAGCTCTAGAGCAGTGTTTGCTGGATGGAAGCCCATATCAGCCGGGCTGTGAGAGGAACCACATCACTGGGTCGTGCTGATCTCGCGGTGATGCTGGGGCTGGGACAGGTGGACTCTGAGCCGTGAGGCACTGCTGTATGGCTGTGTCAGTGGACCCTGGCACCCCTTCTCAGCTCAGAACACCCAGGCCCTCTGTGTCACTCATCTGCAATCGACTCTGCCATCCCCAGGTCACAGACAGCTGGCTGGACTGGAGACGCCAGACTTCATGGGGCAGGGACCTGCCAGGATCTGCATGAACTTTCTGGTGCTGCTGTTGTAAGCTCAGTTCCTGCTTAGCTTGACCAGCCAACACTTGGCCTTTGCACACCACCAGCCAGGAGCTGCCAGTCATGGCTATGACTTAAGTGGCTGGTACTTATGAATGAGGGGCAGAAATTCACTTCTTTTCATATTGATATTTGGCTCCTGTAGCAAACGCTTCCACCAGTTCCTTGACAGCGTTCATCAGCTCGGCCGCCCAGGCAAGCACACTCTCCAGGAATGCATCTCCCAACTCACATTTATAATGTAGATGATCACTCACTAGAGAGACAGAGGGAGACGGGCAGAGGAAGCTCCAACCACAAGAGCCATGGCAACTCCATCCAGGGCCCCATGCGGGAGGCAGCAGCTCAAGTACGGAGTCACAGACGTCCGTCACCTGCTGCTTCCCAAGGTGTGGGCTAGCAGGGAGTGGAACCGGAAGCCAAGCTGGGCACTCGGCCAGGCACTCAGATGCACAGTGCAGGTTCCTTAAACTGCGTATTAAACACAAGACCAAATGCCCACCCACCTTCTCTATTTAGATGCGACTTTCCCCACACACCTTACTAAAATCAAGAACCACAAGTGTCTCCCATTCCACCAGTCCCCACTGAAAAAACACAAAAGGTGTGGGCTCAGGCCGCAGCGGCAGAGGCCTTTCCGTGACTGCATGCTGGCTCCATCTTTCCTGGCTGCAGCACAAGGAGTGAAGCTGCCACCTGCAATGCCCACTTCCCATAAGGGAGCATAGGTTCAAGTCCCAGCTCCTGCTCTTCTGACCCAGCTCTCCTCTAATGCACGTGGAAACAGGATGGTGGCTCGAGAACGCTAGTTCCTGCCGTCCACACGAATGGAGCTGCTGACTTGAGAGGCAGACGGAAGCTGGCGGACTCTCCCTTCCTGTTCGTTTCCTTTTCTCTCTTGTATGCTCAAAGGGTGATGCTCCAGCTAGAGTGTCTGCTTACAGGAATTCCTCCTTGCTCAGAGCCCACCTGACCCAGCCCCAGCATCACCGCGAGATCAGCACAACTCAGCGATGTGGTTCCTCTCACAGCCCGGCTGATATGGGCTTCCATCCAGCAAACACTGCTCAAGAGCTGAGAGTGTGAGCAGCCAGCACCGCTCAGCAGGCTGCAGCCACTTGAGTGCAGACTCCACCGAGGAGGCAAAGAGCCAGGCCTGAGCCCATCACGGCCCCCTCAGCACCCAGTGCCCACCCTCCTCATGGTACCAGGCAGCTGGCACATCCCCCACTCATTCGCTCCCACATGTTTGAGTTAATCACGTGTATGATCTCCACTTATGATTGCTTTTCTCTGGGAAAATCTGCCTTCCAAAATCAGAAGCTCAGAGAGCAATTTCTCAAGAACATCTCTGCCCACTGGGATACCCACTTTAGCTCCACCCAAGGCCAAGGACATCAACTGCTGAATTAGCCACATGAGCTCAACGCTCCTCCACAGTGACACGAAACACACGCTCCATCTCCACTTGTTCTCAGAAGCACAAAAGCTCTCAAGCTGAGATTCCTGGCAGACTGCTCCCCCGGGCAAACACCCCAACTAGCCTCTCTCACTCCTGGGTGTGTCTGCCATCTCCCCGTGAGAGTCCTGGCACTGCATCTGGGTCTTTTCTAGCTTCAACTCTGCCTCCACACTCCTCTACTTGCAGAAAGCAAGCCAAGTCCATGAGATGTACCACTCCCATGGGAGGAGGGTGCTGCGTATTCCCAGACCCCTGGGCCCTGCAGGGAAATCCCAGTGGACCAATGCAGGCCCTGGGAATCTCACAAGATTCCTGGGACGAGCAGGAGGACCCGGGTCTGACTCTAAAATGAACCAAAACATCTTCCAAGGAACTGAGTACAGGTTTGGCTCTCAGAAAACAAACAAAAAAAGATGCTCCCTCAACTCCTCAGGGAAGGACTACAGGGGATGATTAGAACATTCTGGAACCCACTGGGAAACAGAGCCAGCACAGACAGGGTGGCTTCCGGCCCTGCCACACCCCTGGGACAGGGTGGCCGACGTCTCCTCCTGCACCACTCCTGAACCCGGCCAGCCCCTTGGGGGAAAGCTCCTCTTAGCTCCCTGAGCGTAGACCAGGCCCACGGCTTCCAGGACTCAGTCGCCTCCTGTTCCCCCAGCTGCTGCCCAGCTCGCACCCCCAGCCGGTGCGTCCAGGGGAACAAATGCAGCCAGGGCAGGACACGAGCCGGGGCCCTGGGCAGCCTGGCTTCCATGCTGACAGCTGCCATCCTACTCTGGACCTTGCCATCCCCTGAATTGTCCACTTTCCAAAGTTATTGAGAACTCTTTCTGACCACGGCCACGGCTCCTTCTTTCACACACAAGCCTCCGAGACGTGTTGTCTGTGTCTGTCCCCACGCCACACACACACAGGCCTCCGAGATGTATTGTCTGTGTCTGTCCCCACGCCACACACACAGGCCTCCGAGACGTATTGTCTGTGTCTGTCCCCACGCCACACACACAGGCCTCCGAGACGTGATGTCTGTGTCTGTCCCCACGCCACACACACAAATGCCTCCGAGACGTGTTGTCTGTCTGTCCCCACTCCACGGCCTCCTCTCTTCCCACTCTGTCTTTTCCAAGGTGCCACTGCGTATGTGCCCTCTACCTCCCCACCGTCCAGTATGGCTGCACCCATGGGTGCCTGCCCAGGGCTCTGCAGTCTCAGGGATGCCAGGAGAAACGCTCACTGCTGGGGGAACTCCACATCAGGGTGATGTCAGGAGACACTCCCGGGCCAGCTCCTGTGCTCTCAGCAGGGGTGTGATCCTTCAGCTGCCCACCCCTGCTGCAGGGGCTCAGCCTCTCCTCTCTCTCCCATCCCCCAGCTGCCAGATTCTGAGAGCGGCCAGAACGCCCCGTGCGTTCTACCGTTCTACCCCTTGCTGCACAGGGCACCCTCCTCGGGACAAGCACGGCTGTGCCTGCCTTCCACACCGCAGCTCTGTGCGTGCACACGCATGGCCGTGTTCAGTGCTCCTCACCCGGGGCCTTGGGAAAGCAGCAGAGGATGGTTCAAGTCCTTAGTGGTCAGAAGATCCCTTTCTCTTCCTCTCTTACTCTGCCTTTCCAATACATACACAAAGAAGTGTAGCCAGAGCAAAGCAGGGACAGAAGTCAGGTGCAGGTGCGAGGCACACTGGAGGACCCACAGAACCACGCTGGGGGGCCCTCCCAGGCTTCCTTCACCAACAGTCTTACTGAACGCCAAGAAGGCTACTGATTCTTCCCCTCACACCCCAGGAGACTAGCAGGAGCAAGCAGGGCAGCCCTGCACGCCAGGAGCCGGCGGTTCATGCTTCTCCATAACATAGACACACCGTGCCAGCTCTAGTGATGGCGGCTTGTGTCACACTCAAAGTCAGACCAGAGAAGAGAAGACTGCTGTGTTGCTCAAGCAGGAGACAAGCCAGGCAGGAGCTGCAGGAACAATAACTGCCTGGGATGCAAGACCAGCCTCACACACCATCAGTCCCACAAGGACATTTGCACACGGCAGCTGGGGCACCGTGCTGTCTGGAAACACGATGTTAACACAATCACAGCGACAGCCAACGTGCCTCTTCGTTCCCCAAGTCCAGCTCAGCAGGAGCAGTCCCCTCCCTGCTCAGCAGCAGCAACAGAACTCCCACACCCCTGAAAGCACATCTGCGTCACCAGGCACCGGGCTCACACCGGCCTTGCCCATCGAGAACGCCTGGCATGAGCAGAATCTGCTTTACCACTAGCAGCACAACCACCACGGAGCAGCACGGAGAACCAGCTGGGCTCCCAGGATATGGAGCCTGGAGCACAGCCCAGCCGGCAGTCCATGCCAGACCCACCCTCAGAAACCCCGAAAGGTTGTACTCACAAAGGCCGGGGACCGGAAATCCTGCAGGCTGTCCGGGGATCCGAAGCTGGAGCTGACGCTCTGCTCAAAGGTCTCCAGCACTGGAAACAGACACACAGATCCATCAGCCGAGCAGGAAATGCAACAGCACACGCTTCACAGCTTGCCACTGCAGCACCAGCAGCAAAGCAGTCAGCCTGTGTTCAACACGCATGGGCGGCACAGGTGACCTCACGGGCTCACTGTATGACACATGTGGGCGGCACAGGTGACCTCACGGGCTCACTGTATGACACATGTGGGCGGCACAGGTGACCTCACGGGCTCACTGTATGACACACGTGGGCGGCACAGGTGACCTCACGGGCTCACTGTATAATACACGTGGGCGGCACAGGTGACCTCACGGGCTCACTGTATGACACACGTGGGGGCACAGGTGACCTCACGGGCTCACTGTATGACACATGTGGGCGGCACAGGTGACCTCACGGGCTCACTGTATAATACACGTGGGCGGCACAGGTGACCTCACGGGCTCACTGTATGACCCACATGCAGTTCCCGTCCCGGGGTTGCTGCACCCACATGCAGTTCCCCTCTCCTGGCACTGCCCAGGCCACCTGGGGAGTGACCCAGTGACTGAAAAACCTTTCACCCTTTCGTATCACTCTACCTTTTAAACAAATAAATCTTTTAAAAGGAAATATAATGAAATCCAAGAAAATTTACCAGTGTTCATTTAAAAAATGTAAACAAGATGAAATCAATTCTAATCATTTAAAACAAAGTTGAAATCATCAACTGAATGCATGATCAATATTTTAATAGACAGTAGCGAATTCTTTCACTTTCTTTTTAGGTACCAAGTGTTAGAAAAAGTGGTGTGAATCTTACAATAATGAAACATCTCAGCTGGAACCGGCTCAGGCTCAGTGTCCAGCAGCCCAAGTGTCCAGTGGCCAGCAACCAAGCACAGAGTGCCTCCGTGAGCCCCTTCCCAACAGCAGTGACAAACAGGAGTGCAGTGGGAGGGGCCGCCCAGCAGTGACAGGTGGACAGCAGTGGGAGTGGCCACCCAGCAGTGACAGGTGGACAGCAGTGGGAGTGGCCGCCCAGCAGTGACAGGTGCTGGACAGCAGTGGGAGGGGCCGCCCAGCAGTGACAGGTGCTGGACAGCAGTGGGAGGGGCCACCCAGCAGTGACAGGTGGACAGCAGTGGGAGGGGCCGCCCAGCAGTGACAGGTAGACAGCAGTGGGAGGGGCCGCCCAGCAGTAACAGGTGCTGGACAGCAGTGGGAGGGGCCACCCAGCAGTGACAGGTGGACAGCAGTGGGAGGGGCCGCCCAGCAGTGACAGGTGGACAGCAGTGGGAGTGGCCGCCCAGCAGTGACAGGTGGACAGCAGTGGGAGTGGCCGCCCAGCAGTGACAGGTGGACAGCAGTGGGGGGGGCCACCCAGCAGTGACAGGTAGACAGCAGTGGGAGGGGCCGCCCAGCAGTGACAGGTGGACAGCAGTGGGAGTGGCCGCCCAGCATGGGGAGAAGAAAGCATCTGTTTAGAGCACTGGCCAGATTCTGATTCACATAAATGTGGAAAAGTTAAAGCCCGTTAGGGAGAGAATTTGAATATTTTGCCGTTAATACTGAAATATGTAACAATCCAATTTCAGCTACATAGAGACAATGTTAGCAAAGAGCCATTCTCAAACAGTAAGCAAGTTTCAGCAGACATTATTTCATGTTTAGAAACAGTGGCATGGATCGCCAGTCCTAGCTTCCTCCACAAGCCCACTACATGACAAAGGAGACTGACACCACGGCCAAGGCGGCCCTCAGGGCCTCTGGCCTGGAAAAGGCCGCAGAAAGGCTTAGCTTGCAAATTCTGCAGCTAGGGTGCAAAGTGCTTGTTGTCAAGGACTCATCACTGTGAGGTCCACAGCTTTCCTAACTACGTTATCTTAACCAGAGGGAAGCTCTGAAAATAGGATGGCTAGCTCAGACCTGCCCCCAGGGGCCTACCAGTGGCCCCAGGCCAGTCAGCTCAGCTCCACAGCTGGGAACCAGCAACAGCAAGGGATTCAGACCCACAGAGGGGCAGGCCACGGTGGCACTCCCAAGCCTGGATTTGACAGGTGACATTGAACTAACACCTCTATGTGTCCATCCCTCAGGGACCTGAGAGCAGGCAGCGCAAATGAGTGTCCCCAAGGGCGCCTGCAGGTGAGCCCCAGGGGACACACCTGACAACCCCGGAGGCCCAAGGGACTGCCTAGAAGAGCAGTCTGTCCCCCTGGGTCCCAGCATCAGGAGAGGGTGACAGCTGTCCAGGTCACTTCCTTGCAGCAACCATTGTCAGCTCACAGCCAGAGCAGAGCCGTGTGTCCCAGGGTGGGTCAGGTGGGAGCAGGCCTGACCTTCTCCAGGCAGACACTGACCCTTAGGGTCTATTTACAGCTTCTGAGGCCAGCAGGTCGGGGAACCTGACACTGCGGACACCCTCCACACCAGCACCGAGGGATTAGATGGCCGGCCTCTCCACGGCCCAACCAATAGTGGACCAGGACGGGATGGGCTCTGCAAATAGAGGACACACCAAAAGCACCACCCAGCTAGACACGCATGCAGTCTGAAGGGTTACACAGAACAAGCATGGCCAGCCAGGCCTCCAGACACCCTCCACACAATGAAACGGCAGAGAAACCACAGAGAGAGTGTGAACTGGGGCGGCTACGGGGCCACCACACCCAGCAGGAGGATTCATGCGGTTAACTAACAGCTCTGACAGCCTGCTGTCCGCTTTCTCATCATCTAATGGAACCAAAAAACTTCATTTCTCAGCAAAAAGGCAGCGTTCAGACTCAAGGTGACATGGGAAGCATTTGATTACAGCAGGGAAAGAAAGGATGGGGGCAGCTGAGAGGGCAAAACGTGCTCATTTTGCTTCCATCTTCATATAAATCACTTTTTCTTACCATCTCTTAGTGTATTGCTAGTTATCACCATGCCCCATTCTGCGAAATAGAATACCTGCAACGAATCATGATTAGTTAACTTCAGCCTTTCAAACATAAATGCTTTGGGACTTCCATGTTCTCTGTTAAAAGACCAAGTGAAAAATAAGTTTTTGAAGGGGTCGGCATCATCAAGCCGCTGCCTGTGGTGCTGTCATGCCTCACTAGCTCCATCTTGAGTCCTGGCTGCTCTGTATCTATCCAGCTCCCTGCTAACACACCCGGGCACGCAGAGGCAGAGGTTCCAACTGCTGGGGCCCCTGAGTCCACGTGCGAGACCCAGAAGAAGCTCCTGGCTCCTGGCTCCAGCCTGGGCCAGCATCAGACACTTTGATCATTTGGGGAGTAAACCAACAGACAGAAGATGTTCTGTCTCTCCCTCCTTCTCTATAACTGTGCCTCTCAAAACATACATAATTAAATCCTTTTAAAAAGAAAGCAAAAGACCAGGAACTGAGAAGTGGGCTCAGAATATGATGACACAGCTGGCTCAGGGCAGGCTCACACACACGCACAAGGGGTGGGCTGACGCATGAGCACCAGTGCCCGTCTGCTCCGTAACATGCCGTGCCAGTAGGTCCTCAGGGCACCGAGAGCCAGGCAGTTCTCTCTTCGAGGTAGGGCACTCGAGGTGCCGTTAATTTAACTTCAGCATCATTTTCAAAGTGCCAGGTCAGATGGACTGTGGAGTGCTTTAAGACTCCTATCAACTGGGTGGGGCGGGGCCGTCTGGCACAGCGACTGGACACCCTTTGGGATGCCCGCCAGAGTTCCATGCTGGTGTGCACCCGGGGGGGCAGCATACGGCAGCTCAGGTAGTGGGGGTGCCAGCCATCACGTCCTGCTTTGTGCAACATGCCCTGGCCTAATCCCGGCTGTTAGGAGTGAACCAGTGGATGACAGAGTTCACTCTGTCTGTGTCCCTGACTTAAAAACATAAATAAAACATGTTTAAGTTCTTAGAAATGTGGAATTCAAAGGTTATTTTTAAAAAAATCAATTGGATTGTTCTTGGTAAAAGACACAAATTTAAAAGAAACCTACTAAATGTGTATTTTTTCTAAATTTAGTAATAGTCACAGTTAAAAGGAAATTGAATTTATAAAAACACACTGAAAAACATTATCAGTGCAGTTAACACAGTGTGGCTGAACTTGGAGTTCTGACATTTATCTAGTGTGCCAATACAAAGTGCCCCAAGGGAAGCAGATGGGGCCTTGGTGTAATCATCACAGCTCCCACCACTTCCTGTCTCCCAATGAGAGGCACAGACAGCGCCAGTCAGCCTGCCCAGCAAAGCTGACTAACACCTAGATAAGCTGGCCGATAAAGTGAGCCAGTATCTGCACGGGTATAAAAATTGCATTATTGCTCCTTAGGACGCTCAAGGAACAACAGTGTCCTGAGAACAAAGGTCAAGGGATTCAGGCACCCACCCGTTATCTAACGTACAGCACCAGCACGGCAGGTGGGTGTGCCCAGCTGACCTGTTCTCCGACTGGATGGCATGGAAATTATCTGAGACACAATGGATATGGGAGAAAGAGCAGATAAGATGACATGAGGAGAGATGCAAAGGGCAGTGGGTAGGGTCCGTGGGGCCCGGGTGGGTTTAAGCCTTGACCCCTTCCTTCCTGGCTGCATAATCGTGAGCATTGCTTTTATTAGGTTATCTCTCTCCGGTTACTTCATAGGACTGTGCAATGATGCACACGGAAACGCACAAGCACAGTGTATAAACAGCTCTATAAGCACACATTAAGGTCAGGTGCACAGATTCAGCGATGCGAAGAGACTTTGTGGAATTCATTGAGTTTAGTATTTTGTGCCTGATACTTGTAAGCCTCTCATCGTGTTTAATTCTATTTTGTTTTACAGATGATGGGAAGTATGCAAGCTTGTGAATTAGCAGAGGTCAATGGGAATTCCAATCCAATTTCAAAATTGAACTTTTTTTTTAACACATCTGTCCTCTGAGCTGCTATAGATTATCCAAGGGTTCCCTGATGCTACAAAACTGGTGAGGAATTAAGATAACACTGTAAGCATAAGCCAAGGTAGAACCACTACAGGCAATCAGCTGTTTCCCAAAGGGTGTAACAGACTCATCTTAAAATCAGTTAGAAATGCAGAATGCATATCCAAAGAGTTAAGATGAGGTGAGCCCATGGAGAAGCTCCAGGCAAGCAGCAGGGAGACAGGAGTCAAAGATGTGGGGGCACCGGGGTCTCGGCTGTAGGAGTCTGTGTGAACACCAGCAGCACGGCAACAAGCACCCACTGGAAAACACAGCCCAGACGGCAAGCGAGAAACCGTCGGTGACCCGCCAGGCTGCCACATCTGGAAACTCCCTTCTCCGCACCCAGACCGACACTGGCCCGCCGCAGCCAAGCAAGCAAGCACAGGTGCACGGACTCCAGTCCTCCGCCTGCTTTTCTGCTCTCTCGTCCTGTAATGTAGGAAATCTTCATATCCAGGAGTTCTAAGACCTATCAGCTACAAATCTGCTGGTTAAGTAGTTCTCCCATTCTAAAGTTATCTTTCCAGCTTCTTGATTATATTGGGTTCTCATGATACATTGTGCATAAATACACCACATGTATTTTGGCAAAATACAACATATTTGTTTTTAGTTCCTTGGTGTTCTAACAGCACTGGTTCAGCCTTATCATACACTTTGCTCTATGAGTGTCACAATTCTAGCTTCTCCGTCACTCCGTTCCGGGCTGCTGTGGTCTGTCGAGTTGCCTTTGTGTCGACATGAAGGAGGGTTCAAACTCTCTCCTTCTAGATAAGGAAACCCAGAGTTCCTTCTTCTCTGAGTACTGGGCACCATTTCCCAAAGCGCCTGGCCAAGACAGGATAGTTTGTTTCTGGACTCACACCACCCACTGGTCTACATCCATCCATACGGCAGGGCCTCACTGTTCTGATAACCCGCAGCTGCTGGTCCATGTAAGCCCTGGAATTAGGTGTGAGTCCTCTTATTCTTTTCCAAAGTTATTTTGGTTGTCTGATACCCATCGCAATTTATTATAAGTGTGAGGAAGTATTTGTTTCCGCAGCCTTTACCACTGAATGAACAGCTAGTTTTCAATTAAGATTTAAGATGAACAATAATGGACTCTATAGCTGAAGGGGAGGTGGGTACTGCTTTCAAAAGTGTGGCTCAAGTGACTGATGTTGTCCAAGATAAATGGCACTGACTATGCAAACATGTTCCAGGAACATCCTGCAAGAGTATGGCCACTGCACAGACCAGGCAGTTCCCAGAGGAACCCCACCTTGAGTGTGCGCCGGCTGCACTCAGCTCACAGCTGCTTCCCACCACCGCCAGGGCTCACGTGGTGTGGCGTGCAGGCGTTCCACATCCCTGCATACAAACCCACCTGTGCTGTCAGCCCTGCCTCACCCACCACAGCAGGCCTCATTTCAAAGCCAGCCAGAAAAACAATAATAATAAAGGCAGCAACAGCAGGGTAGGCCCGCCCATATCTAAAACCTTTGTGTGTCATAACTGAACAGACGGTAGTTGTCACACGCCATGCACAGCCATCACCACTGCTGGACACATTCAGGAGGTGCAGCCAGTTCAAGCACAGTCTGCAATGAGGGGTCACCAACAGTCGTCAACAGCCAGCCGAGGGCTGAGCTGGGCTTCCGCACTGAGTTGGCTAAAGGCTGGCCACTGCCCGGGGACAGAGACCCCCTGGCCAGCGGAGAAGGATGGGGACTTCCTCAGCGGAGAAGCAAAGGAGCTCATGGACTTTCCTCCCCTCTACCAATAAGCTGAATCTCAACCAAACCCACACCAGCCCAGCAATGAGCTACAAATAAACCCTAATCTTGAACATGGAGTAGAATCAGAATCGACACACTGCATTTAAGTGTTGAGCTGGCAGAGAACTGTTAATAACCACACCAGCAGGGCACCGGGCTCTGAGAGCTCCCTGGTGGCAACGTAAGCTTGCTTGGATCTGACTCTGCATCTGAGGAGCCACACCTAACTGCTTACACCAACTGTGTGCAGGGACTTAGGAAGAACATTAATGACAGAATATATCAGCAATGTCTTTTATAATGTAAACACGTGGATCAAAAACTAGGTAAGAAACAGGCTACACCCCTAGAAGTGAAAGCAGACCCTTAAACAGAAACTGTCATCCCCTTAGGCCAAGTACTCACCTGCAAAGGCAAAGCAACCCAGTACTGGCTGGTGGATGCAGGCGTGAGCAAAGCACCCCACGGAGCAGCACATGCTATGTCAACAGGGAAGTAAACGCTGACACTTGCCACAGCATGCAGTAACAGTGAGGACCACCGTGCTGAGTAAGGAGCAACAAGGACGGTCCCCATTCCATGGGCCACCTGGAGGAATCCCTATCAGAGGGACAGAGGGCAGAAAGGCAGTGGATAGGCAGGGTGGGGGCTGTCATCTAGCAAATGCAGTTTCCTTAGAAGGTTCTGGAGCCAGGAGGGTGATGAGAGCCGTACACAGTGTGAGAACCACTTCACCGGGCACTGGGACCTGTGGCTCAGCTGGACAGCCCAAGTTACCATCTCCTGTACCACAAGGAAAACAAATGGGGCTTTCAAACCCTTGCTGCCTCCTGTGGGCTGGACTGTCTCGGAGTCGGGCAGACCTGTCCCCCTGTCCCACCCTCCCCGGCAGGAGCTCTTCCTGGTCTGGACCAGCACAGTCTCAACAGCACCCTAACTCCCCGGTCTGCCCATGAGCCAGTTCCCAATGAACTGAAGGCCATGTTGCTTTCAAAGAATAAACTAAACTTGTGTGGTAGGAAGGACAACTTAAACAAAAGACAGCAAGCAGCAGGAAGCCAGGGCATCAGATGCCCAGAGAAAGCAGCTGGCTCTCGGCATGGGCACTATCTCTGCAGGTAGCCCCCAGCTCCTTTCCTCCTTGCGACAAGCAGCCACATGCTGTATGGCACCTGCAACACACACACACACACACACACACACACACGTCTGGGGTAAAAGGAGTCAAGCAGTGCTCGTGCCCAGGAAGCATGAGGGAGGGGTGGCACTTTGAGAAGCGTCCATCCCACTCTGGTCTGCTGAGGAGTGCGGGCTTTACTCAGTGTGCTGCTATGTCACAAGTGAGGGACAGCATAAGCAAGCAGGGCCACCAATGAAAGCAAAGGGACCTGGCAGCCCCGGCCAGAGCCCAGCGCTGAGTGTGCCCTGTGGTGGGCGCACATGACTTCCTAAACGACGTCCACTGCTTAGATCCCACTTGAGGCCATCAACCAAGCAACGGGCTAAGACAAAAACTTCCCTCTGAGCAGCCGGCCTCACTGGTGCAGCTGCTACTCAGGCTCGGGGTCAAGGCCCCCTCAGTAGGGCCTCTTTACCTTCCTGGTCAGCCTTCAGCAGCCCAGCAGCCTCCACATGACCACTGAGCAGCAGCCCTCCCAGGTGATGGAGGAGTGGCCACCAGCATTTCCAGTCCAGGCAATACTAGCGTGGCATCATTTGGACACGGTCAAGTCACCGGAGAGATCTGGGCCACCTGAGACCTGTCACCGAGGCACCTACCTCGGCAGTTATGAAAATGATGCCACAGCGTCCAGCTCCTGCCCTGGGAACCACACAACCCCATCCCCAAACCCTCCCCTGGGAGCCGCATCCCCCGCCCCTAATCCCAAACCCTCCTGTGGGAGCCACACTTCCCCCAAACCCTCCTCTGGGAGCTGACCAACCCCCCCCAATCCTAAACACTCCTCTGGGAGCTGACCACATCCCATTCTCAAACACTCCTCCGGGAGCCACACTTCCCAAACCCTCCTCTGGGAGCTGACCACCACCCCCAATCCTAAACCCTCCTCTGGGAGCTGACCATCCCCCCAATCCAGAAACACTCCTCTGGGAGCTGCAACCCCCAATCCCCAAACCCTCCTGTTGGAGCCACACTCCCCCCAATCCCCAAACACTCTCTGGGAGCTGACCACTCCCCATCCCCAAACCTTCCCCTGGGAGCCCCATCCCCTCAAAGCTCAGCCTGGCTGCTCCTCCCAAGTGCCAGGCTCTCGTTCCAAGGCCTCTTTACTCTTGTCCTAACTCTGAGCTAACTCTTGGTTTTTCCCTCATCAACACTTTTCACACTCAATTTTTTTCATCTTAAAACAAAAACACCGCCACTACCACAAAAAGAAATAAGGAAAGAAAGAAACAAACAGCTAGGGGTCAGTGTGATGGCACAGCCAGCTCATCACCCACCCACAATGCCGGCAATCCCAAATGGATGCCAGTTTGTGTCTTGGCTGCTCCGCTGTTGATCCAATTCCCTGCTGATGGCCTGGGAAAGCAGCAAGTACCTGGACCCTTACAACCATGGGGAGACCAAGAAGAATTATCTTGATCTGGCCTTCAGATTGGCTCAGCTACAACCATTGTAGTCATTTGGAGAATGAACCAGCTGCCTCGCCTTCTTTCTGTAAATTTGTTTTTCAAATAAAAATAAACAAAACTTTAAAAAACCTAGAAGTTTAAAAATGTCAAACACATATACTCTGACCCAGTAATCTACTTTGGGAACCTGTTGCTCAGAAGGCCCTATGCACACATGCTAAGGCACAAACATGCACACACATGTCCAGACAGCACGACAGTACATTCCTGGGCTATGCAGACAGAAGCACAGGCTTTCCCAGTGCCCTCAGCCGCAGGCCTGGCCTGCGTGAAGCAAGCGGGCAGAAGCCCATACACACACGTGCAGAAACCTCCAAACCTCCAAGGACCAGTCCCCACATCCCCCGGCCCCCAAGAGGGGGTCAGAGAGATTAGAGTCAGGCCCCCACCTCCAAGGACCAGCCCCCACATCTCCTGGCCCCCAGGAGGGAGGGTCACTTAGAGATTAAAAAGGCATGCACTGTGAACTTTTATAAGTACAGACCGCTTTGAAATGGGAATAAAACAATAAAGATAAGAGGTTATCAAGGGCAGCAGAAACAACTTTCACCAGCCCATCCACAGTGCTGACCACATGGAACGCAGTCCAGAGTCCCCACCCAGCAAGGCTGAGGGTCTGGGGGAGCCAGCGACCTCAGGGCGGCGTCCTCAGGGCGGCGTCCGCTCCTCCAGGCAGCCGGCTGGCCCTGCCGCCCAGGCCTCTGCCGCCCAGGCCTCTGCCGCCCAGGCCTCTGCCGCCCAGGCCTCTGCTGCCCAGGCCTCTGCCGCCCAGGCCTCTGCCGCCCATGCACTTCATGTTTTCCTTTATCTTCACATCCCCATGAGCTCTGACACCGCTGACCAGGTCAACAAAAACCACATATCTGTATACTATGCAAGCCAGTCCCTCTGACACACAGATAACGAGCCACAGATCACGTGACAGTATGTAAATGTGGCAGCACTTCCAAAGGCCAGAGAAAGGGAATCGAACGAGTTTATTTTGGCACAAAAACTTTATTTCTGTAACACTTAGCAAATGCGTATTATAAAACTCCAGTCTTGCGTATGCATTTGAAATGCCCATGTATATACACGTGTGTGCGTTTCAGAGGAAGAAAAGCAACAGAGCCGGGGTCTCCTGAAGTTTTGCCTTGCCTCAGGGAGCAAAGGGCTCAGGCAGGACAGGCGGAAAAGGAAAGCAGCCCGTGCTTGCCGAGGGTGCCGGGCCCAGCGCACGCCCGCCCCGGCTGCTGAGCCTGCAGCCATCAAGACCCCAGATCTCTGTGAAACTGGCAGAGACCCTGTTCACAATTCAGGTGTCGGAGCTTGGGATGCTCCACATGCTACCCTCCCTCGTGCCCGGAATTCCCACCTGTCCTCCTCCTGCCGTCTTTCTTTAGAAAGACAGATTTACAGAAAAGAGAGACAGAAAGATCTTTCATCTGCTGGTTCACTCCCCACATGGCCTGAGCTGAGCAGGATCCCAAGGCCTTGAGCCATCCCTCACCACTTTCCCAGGCCATTAGCAGGGAACTGTATGTAAGTGGCATAGCGGGGACATGAACCGATGCCCATACGGGTTTCCAGTGCCTGCAGGTGATGGGTTATCCTGTTGGGAATTAGCACTGGCACCTCCTGCTATATGTTGTATTTTTTTTCTGCAATGCTGTATTTCCTTCATTATCACAGACTTAACACTCCATCGAGTAAAGATCTTAGGAAACAGCAAACAGGAAGAAGCCCCTCTCTTCCTCAAGCCCCAATGGACACAGGGTGGAAGCAACCAGCACAGCCCCAATAGACACAGGGTGGAAGCAACCAGCAAAGCCCCGAAGCCCCTCCCCTCCACACAGCACACCAGGAAAAACATGATTCCAGCTTATTTCACCAAGCCTAGTGATTTCCATCTATTTTGTTGCAGAAGACAGGATTCCACTCATTTTACTGCACTGTGGCCATTTGGGGAGTGAACCAGCAGATGAAAGATCTTTGTCTCTCCTCTCTACAAATGTCTTCCCAATACAAATGAATACTTTTTAAAGAAATGTTTTAGCTTTATCTCCTGCTAAATTACTCCGCGTACCCCTGAGACGTTCAGGAATATTTTGTCAGAAAAATTTTCCCTGCTGGTCGGTGGCTTCACTCCCACAATGCCCCTTGCCCTAGGACGAGCCAGCTTCTGACGGTCCCGCCTGGATTTGGGAACGGTCATGGTCATCCCGCCTGGAGTCTGAGCCTCCTGGGGGCCCCGACCTCACAGCCCAGTTGGCAGTCTTGGTTCCCAGTCACTTCTCTTTTGATCTTCTACCTGGGAAAACTGTTTCTCTCCCCACCCTCCCTGGAGCTTCCTGACCCCCTGAAGGCCACAGAGACGCAGGTGCAACCCCGTTTTCTGAGACAAACTTCTCTTCACAGCTACAGGAGCAGCCAACAATACTGCAAACCTGAAAAGTGCTGCAGTGAGAGGAAGCCACAAGCCAAGCCAGGTCCTACGTAGAACAGCATGCCAGACGACAAGCTCTGTTTCCTTCCTGCTTTTAAACTGGTGGAAAAGCCTGGAACGACCAAATTCAAAGACGCCCAGACCTGCAACCTAGATATGTTAACAGAATGTGGAGTCCCAGAGCCAGGAACTGGGCAAGACAAAGACAACCCATCAGTCCTCAAGTCATTGTCATGGCCCTGCTGCCTTCAGACACCGCTGCTCCATGCATGTCTCCTGCTCACAGGCGAGGAGTCACTGCAGGAGCCTGGGGGTGGGAAGCCACAGGTGTGCTCAAAACCTGAGCATCACTGAAGGTCGGCTGGGGGAAATCTCGCAGTGTTTTGTATCACAAATCCCCTCAGCAAACGTATGATGCCCAAACACTTCCCTGGCAGGTGGCAGGGATAGGAGTCTGGTTGTGGGATCCCGCCCCACGTGTGCAGGCTGCCCACAGGAGGACACACCTCCGGCCTCAGCAGCTGTTTTCCCAACCTCACGCACCGGAGTCAGGAATTTCAGCAGCCCATGCAATGGGCTGAGAGTGAGCAGTCTGGGAGCATGACCAGACATTCCGGCTGGGGCCCGAGCACACAGGAGTGGGATGCACAAGAGGTGAGCGCTACAGGGAGGGGGTGTGTGGGAGCTAACAGCAGGTGCTGATCACACACAGAGCACACGGCTTACCCAGACTGGATGGGAGGAGGCTGTGAGGGGCCAGAAAGGGCCGCCTGGAGGCAGACGCATCACCTGAGAAGGAGGAGGCAGAGTGAATATGACACAAAGACTCACAGGTGCAGAGGGCCAGGCTGGCCTCAGCCCCGGCACACCCACCACCACTCCCATCACCACCGCCACGGCCACCTCCACAACCACCACCACCGCCACGGCCACCTCCACAACCACCGCCACGGCCACAACCACCGCCATGGCCACCTCCACCACCACCGCCACAGCCACAACCACCGCCACGGCCACCTCCACAACCACCGCCACGGCCACCTCCACAACCACCACCACCGCCACGGCCACCTCCACAACCACCGCCACGGCCACCATCATGACCACCACCACGCCCATCACTACCACCACCATGGTTACCATCACAACCACTGCACCCCATAGCCATCATGACTTCGGCCATGGCCAACACCACATCTACCACCACGGCCACTACCACGACCAGCACCACCACAACTACCATGGTTATCATCACAACCACTGCCAGCTGCCATGGCCACCTACCACAGCCACCACTACCAACTGCCCTTCCCAGTTCCTGTCCTCACCATCTACAATAATTCCTACTCTCCCGATCCATCCACCTATAGCAGGCACAGGAACAATCCAGCTAACCCCACTCACTGTCCTGGTCCCATGTGCAGCAGGACAGGCACAGGACAGCTGACCCTACTCACAGTCCTGGTCTCATATGCAGCAGGACACGCACAGGTCACTGACCCCACTCACAGTGCTGGTCCCATGTACAGCATGGACAGGCACAGGCCAGTTGACCCCACTCACCGTACTGGTCCCATGTGCAGCAGGACACACACAGGCCAGCTGACCCCACTCCCCTGTCCCTCAGACTTACCATGGAGCTTTCTGTAAGGCACCAGTCCCTTTTCCAGAAACCAGGGCTGGTGACTGGCACTGCTTCCCTGAACTCGCCAGGAGACACAGCATGACAGCCAGGACTGAGGACATGGACAGATGGTGCCCCCAGGCCCCACGGCTCCCAGCCCTGGGTGTACACTCACCAAGCTTCTGAGAGACCCACGGAGACCACACTCCAGAGGACTGAGTGGGCCTTGGGCATCTGCATCAGGACTGGTCTAGCTGCCCCATGCCCTCCCCCAGCCCCTATTCCAGCTGCAGAGGGTGGGAAAGGAGAAGGCAAAAGGCTCCCTATGTTCCCCTCTGCCCCATAGGTCCAAGGCCACAGTGGACATGTGCCACTCCTTCTGCAGGTTCTGACATCACCCCCCAAGCAACCGAGACCCAAATGCATGTGACCCAGCAGTACTCGCAGCTCCTCTGAAACCTGTGGCCAAGTGGGCCTTTCTGCAGCACAGCCCCCGCCCCCAGCCACACTCACAGACACTTACACATCCACACTGGCCGCCAGGGTCCTGCCAGGCAGTGGGCAGTGAGGCAGGGCTTGCACCGCGTCCCTCTCTGCACCCTTCCCTACCCAATCAGGCAATGAAGACCTGCCCGAGTGCAGTCAGCAGCCTCAGGAGAAACACTCTCAGAGGGTGGACAGCGGGGAGGCCAGCTCTGCAGACCGCCTGGCCCTGCAACGAGCAGAGGCAGAGTTCCACGCGGTGTTCACGGGCGACGCCTGGGAGGCCAGGAGCCTCGGCAGCCACGGCCCTTGCCGAGTGTGCAAAATGAGGGTAGCTCAGAGCAGAGCATCCTGTAAAGTGGGACCCACACATGTTCCTGTGAAAGTCAACCTCTTGCTGGCAGGTGGCGGTCACAAAGGTCCTCTGGTGAACAGGGACCAGGCTCCAACCCTGAAGTGAGAGTAGGCTCATCCTGAGAATGACACAGGGCAGGGACAGCCAAAGCCACAGGACAGCGTATTGGGTGCGCAGGGCGAGGATGGGGCCTGGAGAGCAGGAGACACGAAGCGCCTCTCACAGGGGCAAGACCCAACGAGGACACCAGGTCCATCTCCCCTGTTGATCCTCACCGCCCTATCCATCAGACAGAGAGGGAGGTCGGGCAAGATCTCCCAGCCCCTGGTCAACCAGAAGCCTGGAACAAGCTGGTCGCCCATGTGGGTCCCAGGAAGTGGGTTGCCTGAGCCCTCAATGCTGTCTCCCAGTGACTATATGAGCACAAAGCTGCATTCAGGGACCGGAGCCGGAAGGGGACTGCGGCTGTGCGACGTGGGATGCCGGGGTCTTAACCGTGAGCTAAAGACTCACAGACAGGTCCACAAAACTTAGAACAGATCAACGCTATTGCAGATTGAGGCACCCTGAGTCCAGCCCTCCCGCCAGCACCTGGGGAGTGACCGAGTCAGACAGGGCCCTCCAAGGCTGAGGAGTGGAAACAGGCTTTGGGCTGGGTCCTGACGGTCATGCCGACATCCTCACAGGAGGCAGCCAGGCGGACACTCCCTGCAGTGCCTGCCCACCGAGGCCTGTGGAAAAAGCCGCCCAGGAAACCAAACGCACTGACCGCTTGGCCGTGACTTCCAGCTCCCAGAACTGCGGGAAGGCAGTTCTCAGGCCCAGTCGGAGAGGCCCTGCTGTGACCGTCCTGGCAAACTCACACGAGGTCAGCAGACTGGCCAAACCAGTCAACACATACGCACGGAGACAAGCCCCTGGGGCAGATAGCTGCCATCGCTGCATCTTCCTCCTCCTCCTCTGCTTCCTCCTCCTCGTCTTCCTCCTCCTCCTCCTTGTCTGCTCCTGCAGCCTGGGCTCACCCCAGGCGGGATTGGGGCAGAGACACACAGGCCCCCTCCCCCTCCTTCAGCACGCTCTGCACATGCGGGGATCTTTTAACAAATCGTGTGACTCAAGAAGCGAGTGCTCCGAGGATTTTATTTATTGGTGGATTTTGAAGGCTTGGCTTGTTTCCCAAAGTCCTCCTTCCTGTGCCGTAACTCCTAAAGGGAAGGTGTCATCTTAACATGACGGGTGGAATTTTCACAGAGCTTCCCGTGGGGCTTCGGGAATCCAGAGCAGGAAGTGAATGCTGTACTGGTGTGCCAACCTCATTTTTATAATTTAATGCCAGTGGTCTCAGAGTAATGAAATAGATCAAAGGAGACAAAACAGTAACCCACCCGTCAGAATTTCTAGATGTATAAATGAGACCTTGGGGCGGGCAATTAGGCCAGCGGCTAAGATGTCTACCACGCACATCAGTACTCGGGTTCAATTCCTGGCTTCCTTGGCCCCAACTCCGGCTCCCTGGTCACGCGCAAGCTGGGAAGCGGCGGGAACTCAGCAGCAAACCCACTGCCTGCCTGAGAAAGGCTGGGTCAGCTCGCTCAGCCGGAGGCCCTCAGCTTCCCCGGGATGGGCAGGGGCTGCCACCCCAGGGCATCATCCACACCACCCCAAAAGGATGGCCAGGCCAATGGGCAGTCAGCCCACCTGCAGCGATGCTTCTAAGGTCCTGGCACAGTGCCCCAGCAGGGAGGAGGCTGTGGCACGTGCCAGGACAGGGGCACAGCATGTCTGCCAGGAAGGAGTGTAGGACACAGACTAGACTGTGTGCACGCACACACAGGGTGGGGTCACGGACGGGTGCTGTGGCCTGGGGGACACCGGGCCTGCAGAGCTCAGGGAAGCTGGCGGAGCAGCAGGCCAGGTCTCCTCACCTGCTAAAGGGGAGCCTGCTCCTCATCCTGACTCCTGCTGCAAGCCCAGACAGGACAGCGCAGCCTGAGGCCTGGCAGGAGGCACCCAAGAACCCAACTACAGGTTAGCCACTGCTTGCCATGCCGGCTTCATCTATCACAGTGGCTGGTTGGAGCGCTTTCAGAGCACTCTGCGTCTGAACCAGCTCTCTGCTGATGCACCTGAGAAAGCAGTGGAGGATGGCCCAAGCGCTGGGCCCTTGTCACTCAGGGGGGAACCCACACGGAGCTCCAGGCTTCTGCAACCTTTTGGGAAGTGGATGGAAGGTCTCTCTTTCTCTCTCTCTGTCCTAAAACCCATTGGTCCCCCTGCCATTCAAATAAAAAAACCTTAAAAAGAAACCCAATGGCCATTGTTACTTGTTGAATCCACTCCACACTGCAGGCTACCTGCAGAGGGGGAGGAGGGGTAGGGCAAGGATGAGGAACAGGAAGGGACCCCCCAGACACTCTAGCTCCGGGCACAGAGCATGCCAGGGCTGTCCGGGGCTGCCCTGAATCTCAGCACCCAAGAATCTGACACACACCCACGAAGGGAGCGCTAACCCAGAGGTAGACACCCCACACAGATGCAGACCAGGCAATCAGCGTGAGACACTAAGTCAGCAGGTCACTAACAACCCGATAGCCATCCCCTTTCCACTGAGCCTCCTTAATTAGGAACGGAAGTGTCCACGGGAGACTTCAGACAGCAGAGAGCCAAGTGCTCCTCCCCCAACAGCTCTGTGAGTGGTCCCAAGGTCTTTGATTAGAGGAAACTGTGGCGAATGAAGCTACAGGGATTTGCAACAGCATAGCCCCAGGCCAGGTTCCTGGCTGTTAAAGCTCCCTTTTCTCTTACTTTTTTTTTTTTCCTTTTTTAACATTGTATTTTATTTATTTCACCTATTTGAGAGACAGAGTGAGAGGAACAGAGGGACCTCCACCTGCTGTTCACTCCCAAAATGTCCAGGACAGCCTGGACTAGGGGAGGCTGAGGCCACAAACTAGAGAGGGACAGCAAGGCCAACAGGCAGGAGATGTGGTATGTGCCGGAACACACGTAGGGGATGCCGCAGTGCTGGAACACAGAGCAGAGCAGGAGCCACACGTATACAGGAACAGGGCCTGGGCAGGGACAGTGTGGGCAGGAGCCCAGTGTGCAGGCACACCAGTGTGTGTGGGAGGAACCCAGTGCGGGCAGGAACAGGGCACGGGCAGGAGCCCAGTGTGCAGGCACACCAGTGTGTGTGGGAGGAACCCAGTGCGGGCAGGAACAGGGCCTGGGCAGGGACCCAGTGTGGGCAGGAACCCAGTGTGCAGGCACACCAGTGTGTGTGGGAGGAACCCAGTGCGGGCAGGAACAGGGCCTGGGCAGGAACCCAGTGTGCAGGCACACCAGTGTGTGTGGGAGGAACCCAGTGCGGGCAGGAACAGGGCACGGGCAGGAGCCCAGTGTGCAGGCACACCAGTGTGTGTGGGAGGAACACGGCACGGGCAGGGACACAGTGTGGGCAGGAGCCCAGTGTGGGCAGGAACACCAGTGTGTGTGGGAGGAACCCAGTGCGGGCAGGAACAGGGCCTGGGCAGGGACACAGTGTGGGCAGGAACACCAGTGTGTGGAAGGAACTCAGTGCGGGCAGGAACACAGCACGGGCAGGGACACAGTGTGCAGGCACACCAGTGTGTGTGGGAGGAACCCAGTGCGGGCAGGAACACGGCACGGGCAGGGACACAGTGTGGGCAGGAGCCCAGTGTGGGCAGGAACACCAGTGTGTGGGGGAGGAACCCAGTGCGGGCAGGAACAGGGCCTGGGCAGGGACACAGTGTGGGCAGGTAACACTTGTGTGCAGGAGCACGGTGTGTGTGCAGGAGCACGGTGTGCGTGCAGGAGCACGGTGTGTGCAGGGCCCCATGTACAGAGCACAGCATGCGCAGGTGATGTGGTACCTCAGGACTGGCACAGGAGGCACAGAGATGTCAGGATTGTCCCAGAGACCAGAAACAGGCTTTGACATTTCCTCTTTAGTTCCAAACGATTATTACAGAGAATGGAGAAAACCCCAAATTTACTAGAAATACTCACACGCTCCCCGTACAGACAACCACGACTATCCTCTCGCCTGCACATGCGCTATAAATGCGTCACGATGCATGCCGTGCGCACTGCAGCTCACAGCCCTCACAGCTGTTCCTAATAAGCCTGTCATCCACTGTAACCCACTTGAACAAGCCAAGGCAGGGAGGGCAGCCCACAGCCAGGGCCGCCGCAGAGCTGAGCTGGGACCAGCAACGGGTGCACTGTAACCCACTTGATCAAGCCAAGGCAGGGAGGGCAGCCCACAGCCAGGGCCGCCGCAGAGCTGAGCTGGGACCAGCAACGGGTGCTCCGGCCCCTCCCGCAATCCGACTCTGACTTGTGCACGTCATGAGGGAGGTGCCTCCCGACCCGAGGCATGCTCCCACACACACGGTCCCTCAGAGCCCTCAATCCCTGTGGCATCTTGATTCGCACCACAATCAACCGAAAATGTACACCTTGAAAAATGAGTCTTCGGCTTTTTTGTCTTCCCACACGGGGAGCACAGGAAACCCCAGAATCTGTTCAGAGTCCTGAAAAAGTCCAGGCTGCCCTTGGTGACGGCCACGGCTCGGAGGGTGACAAGCTCAGATCCACACCTGGCCGGGAGGGACCAGAGCACCAAGAAACGGAGGCGGCGCCTGGGCCAGGGACCAGGCAGTGGCCGCAGGGTGGGGCACTGAGGAAACAGCAAAAAGAGGAAGTGGGTGGCGTGGGGCAGGGGAGGACAGGGCTGCCAGGGAGGGAATGAGTTGAAATCTATGATGACGTGGCTGACACTGTTCCGGGAGGTGCCTCACTGTGTGGCCCGGATGGGCAGAAAACACTGCTACAGGAGGCGGGGAGCGGGGGAGGCCAGAACTCGCCACCTGTGTGGGTGTTGCCCTGTGAACGCTGGGGCAGGCCGGGCCATGGGGCTCACGCACATTCAAACCCTGAAGTCTACAGCGTGTGGAATCCTGTCGCCCCTCGGAGCTGACCCACCAGCAGTCCCCTGCCCCAAGGGGACCTCAGGGCTTGCCACTCAAATGTGAAGCGTTTTCTGCTCGGTGCACCAAGGCACTAATATCTCCTCTGGTTTAAAACACACTTCTGAATATTTCAGGCATTTTATGAATTTCTTGGCAAGGATGATAATGGAATAATCCATTTTTGCAGCCACACGAAACAAAAAAGAAGGGGGAGCAGTTCCATTAATTAAGGAATTTAATATGCTTTATAAGTACCGGTCATTACTCGGGCCCTATAAACGGAGGCTGAGGTCAGGAGATGATCTTCACTGCCAGAACCTGTGCCCACATTTATTCTGTGTAGGTTCTGCATATTTGCATAACAACTTTATCCTGTATCCATAAGTTTAATTTTTAAAATTACATTAGAAAGCTAAAAATCAAATTTCCCTGATTTATGTATGACCAGTCTTAACAAGGTGCTGCCATGATGAGCAGCAGCAACCAACTAAGTGAACATCCGCCTTTCCAAGGTGCCGACACTGTGACGGACGGGAGAACAAGCCGCCCTGAGTAGGAGCGCTTTCAGGAGCCTGGAACGTTCCAGAAGACAAATGACAACAGTGATGGCAGGCGATGGGGCCAAGGAGGTGTGACACTGGAAGCTCATCTCACACTCTCTTTGCCAACAGCATGGACGTGCATATGGGTGTGTGTGTGCACCCATGTGCCCGGACAATCTCGGGGCAGGCCGACCCCAAGAGGAGCAGCGAGGGGATCAGAGAAAGGTTCCCCTACCCTGTGACGGACATAGCTACTGGCTCCCCTGGTCTGGGCTGACCTGTTGGCTCCATTAGCAGTTCCACCAGCTGGGTGCCCCAGTTCAGGTGGGCAAAGGAATGAGTCCACAATGGCCCTGCTTTGCTTGGCGAAGATGGCAGAGAGGATGCTGGGAAGAGGTTGAGGCCATCTGAGTGTCCAAGGGGGACCCGGACTGAGACTGACCATGGGGACAGTGACAGGCAAGGAGGCAAAGGGAGGGGCGAAGGAGCGACAGAGGCAGGGCTGGAGACCAGAGCCCTCAGGGGAACAGAAATCACAAATGGCAAGTGTAAAAAAGTCATCGCATTCAACCATAAACTGTGAGTTACAAAGTGAAATCAATTTGGAACAGGGCTATTTTAAAACGTGATTGTTTCACGCCTTGGCATTCAGATGGAGCCGTACAGTAAAACAATGAAGTCAGGAGAATCTGCCTTTGTGCATTCAAACCCACGGGCTGACTGGTGGACGGTCACACTACATATTTCTATTTCATTTTCTGTTGGTAACTAGGTCCAATGCTTGATAGCTTTGATAGCTTTAGATATCAGGAAACTTCACAATCCATTTCATCTTAAGTCCATTTAGCACAAAAAAGTGAAATGTCACCATTTGCCATTCTCTATGATATGTGTATGATAAGCATTTGAACAGCAACTTCAAAAAGGTAAATTCAATTAACTCAAGCTAGCCTGTACACACACTGTCTTCCAAAGCCAACTTAAGATCCAGCAACAAAGAGCGGGGCAGAAGCAGGTGCAACTGCATCTATGAAGGAGGACCCAAGCAAATCATCCGGGCCTGACCCCTACAGAGAAGGCGTGAGTTCAAGGCCCAGCTCAGCCACCTGCTGATTCCATAGCCGTGGCAGGTCACTGCACGTGTATGCGCCTCAGTTGTATCAACCTGCCAAAGTGGGATCCTGAAGAGCCCCCCAAAGTCACCCTGAGAATAAACAAGGAGAGTGCACTGTCCATGTTGGATAAGGACCACCTTGCTGCCACATTCCTGGTGTAAGTGCCCCCCTCTTGATCCGGATAACCAACAGCCAGCCCACACTGGCTCCTGCTAATTCACGGCCCAACTCAGCTCTAAGTCATGCTGAGCTTCTCGCCCAAGACCCAATCGTCAGGACACCACAGTCAGCATCTGAGATTGGACACAAAAGGTCATCAGCTCAGGCTAGTGAGGGGCCTCTGCAGACTGCACTGGGGACTTCTCTTCATGGTGGCCTCCAGCTCTGTCGGGCTGCAGTGACAAGTGAGCTGAGGCCACAAACACAACCCAGAAGGTCCCTGCATCTCTAGCCTGTAGCCTTGGTCCTCTGGTGTGGCAGCCACATGGAGACACCGTGGGAGAACTGGTCTTGCTTGCCCAGTTGATGCAGGTGTCTGGGCTACCTGTAGGTGCCTGAGTCCCTCTTACATGTGTGGCATTCACACGTGACCTAAGCACACCTCCAGATGACCTGGAACACCTGAGCCGTCACCGCTGTGTAAACAAGTGCGTAGGGGATAATGACAGACACTCAGGTTTAGGGCTGGCGTGGTGTCTGTGTGAAGTCAGCTGAATCCAAGGATGGGGAACCACAGACACAGAGGCCTACTGAGCTGCCCCCCCAAACACAGCACCCTCCCACCATTTCCTCCAGGAGGCAGGGACAATGGACAAACTTAGGGCTCCAAGTCTTGCCATGAACTCCCCTGGTGTTCCAAACCGGAACTTCCAAGTCTCTGCTCATGCTGCCTGACAGCCAGCATCCACTTCTAAGGTTTTCACAGCCTAGAAGGCCCTCCTGGGGCCTAAGCTCGGGTGGGGTCAAACCCCCAAAGCCCTGTGCTGCTAAGGGACCCCAACTCCACACTGCACGGATGACACTACCAGATAACACAGCAGGACACCACAGGCCTGTGACTTGTAAATTCTGCTTTCTCCTCTCGTGGCTAGAACACGGCAGGGCAGGAAGAAGAGAACAAGCAGCCTGGCTGCCCATGGACTCG
Source organism: Ochotona curzoniae (assembly GCF_017591425.1). Classification (NCBI taxonomy): domain Eukaryota; kingdom Metazoa; phylum Chordata; class Mammalia; order Lagomorpha; family Ochotonidae; genus Ochotona; species Ochotona curzoniae. Next base: position 7,415,990 of record NW_024465654.1, on the reverse strand, counting down.
CACACCCACCAAGGCCGCCCATGGACTTGAGACAGACACGCCCACCAGGGCTGCACGGCTGGGGGAGCCTCAGAAGGGCAGACATCCCGACAGACTGCACGCAATCCTTCTCCAGCAAAGGGTTCAACAAGCTAAGCCAGAAATAAGCTCACAAATGAGTAGCTGTCCCTTGTCGATTCTGTGGACTCAACCCCGACGCCTCACCCGAGGCCAGAGCTGTGGGGGCAGCTCCATGTGACTCAGGCCATAGCATGAAGGCAATGCAGAATGCTGTGCCTGAGCCATACTTGGTGTTTTACGTGTTGCACATGTAAACAGCCCGTATTAGGTGGCATTGTTACGTTTTTCTTTAGGCATTCTCATCATCTTCCAGTGACCATAATACAGCACTCATGCAGTTAAATACACTCGGAGCTTAGCAGCCTGAACCACAGAGCAGCATCTGCACCAGTTTTAGAGCTGTAACTAAGCAGCAATAGACAGAAAGTAACCAAACAGGTCGGAAACCAGGACAAATTCCACAGTTCTCAAAGAAGCCAACTCTGAGAAGTAGCATGGTGCCAGAGCCCGGCCCCGGTGCCAGAGCTGCTGCTCCACCAGGCCATCCGACACAAATTCTCCTCTGTAATTCAATCAGTACGTCCCTCCCCACCCCCTCGGCACCAGCCGCTGTCTCAGGAAGGAGATTCTGGGTCACGTGGGTGAACAGTGCCAGCAATAGCAGCAGCCTCTGGGCCTAACCAAGGAAACTCCTTCCTGGAGGGCAAGGGAGTGTTTAAGTGGAACAAGGCTGTCGGACAGGTGTCAGTCTGTGTGTCTGAGACACACCAGACACCCACCCTGTTTTCCAAGTCACAGCCAGCCGAAGCCACTTCAAAACCACCTGCATCTAAAGCCGCCTTGGATTCGCTAGAGATGCAGGGAAGTTTGTGTTTAGAGCTTCCTGGCCCCCTTTTGCAACACTGCTTAAATAAATCTTTGCAGCCCATTACATTCAGGATAACTAACAAATGCAGGCGGGCTCACAGCATGGAAAAGGCGGGCGAGGACTAGGCTGCACAGCTCTGCCAGCTACGTCCCTTACGCCCCCTCTCCCAGGCGCAGCCCAAGGAAACGCTCTCAAGACCAGAGTTCTTCACATGCCATACCCACAATAATTCCCCCCAGTGCACACAGTGGTGGAAGGAGCAAGAGGCGCAGGCTAAACAAACAAGGCACCAGTTTCAAAACTTGAACGCGTAAACAGAGCATGGACAGCGACGAAGGAATGCAACAGCCGGTGCTTCTGTTGCTCACGCACATTCTCCCACAGGACACACGGCTCCTCAACGGGACAAGCATTCAAGAAACTCCCCTGAATAGACTGAGTTCTGGGGCTGGAGTTGGGGCACAGTGGGTCAAGGAAGCTGTCTACTACCCAGCATCCCATGAGAGAGCTGGTTTGTATCTTCTGCTCCACTTTTGATCCTGCTCCCTGTTGATAAGTTTGAAAAGCAGTGGAGGATGTCCCAAGTGCCTGGGCCCCTGCTGGCCTCCTGGCCATCGCAGACACTGTGGATGTGAGTCAGAACGGTCAAGTGCCCAGCTGAGCCCACCTCCCACGCCCCGCTGCCTGGGCGGCAGGTCAGGACTGACAGCAACTCGGCCCTGGCTGCGGCCAGGCACGCCATCACAGGAGGGATTCAGCAGGTTCCTGCCCTGAGCTCTCAAGAACCACTTGATTCTGGAGAAGGCAGGCCTGGGCCAGGTCACTGGTCAGCAGCAGACTCAGCTCGGCCCCAGGTCTGCAGGCCCCCACTATGCCCAGTGCTCACCTTGCCTCTGCCTTCTTACTATTACATTTTTTTAAAGATTTACTTACTTTTTTTGATGACCGTTACATATTTTACATGGCTAACTAGGGTCAAGGGCTACAGGAAGGTTGGTAAAACCATTCTTTCCACACTCTCTTTTTTCTTCCTGTATCTGGGGGAAGGGGAGAAGCCACACCCAGCCTCCCCAACGCCTCTGTACCCTGGGTGGAGGACAGTCACCCAACACCACCCCAGGGTCCTGAAGAGGGGCATGCTCCGAGGGTCCTGCCCAAGAGGTTTTGATAGTTCAATAGTTTTGAATTATTGCCGATCTTGCCACTCCAAGCACAATGAAATCTCTCCAGAATCCACTGGCTGACACAGTTCACCTTAGAGTCTCCGTTTGCCCAGACTTTCACTGCCAACACATGGCTGGGGCAGCTGATTGATTTGTTCTGTCTTCTATCCTCTGTTATGGTACCAGGTGTCCTCTGCAGGCTCCAGTGTGCTGCCATATCCTCCATGTGAGAGCAGGGCAGAGCGCACACCCTGGGAGCCACTCAGGATGTCTGCGCCACCTACTGGAGTGCCGGGCTGAGCGACAAGGGCCTTCTCCCTGCCACCTTCCTATGCACAGAACCCAGGGGGTCACAGTGACACTCAGCACCTGGAGGGAGACCTGGCCGGAGTTCCCAGCTCATGGTCATGTCCTGGTCCAGCTCCAGCTCTAAAGGATGGAAGATCTCTCAAGGAGATACAAATAAACATTTTGTAAAATGTAAACATTCTGCGCCAGCCTAGTTTATTCACAGCGGGTGTTCCTGCCACCACACTGGGGCCCTCTCTCCACTGCTCTTTCGTGCACCTTGTTGGTTTCCGAGACTGCTGGGCACTGAGCAGACACTTAAACCTTGTGGATTTCTCTGGAAAGAGAGATGGAGCGAGGCCAAACACGGTTCCCTCCATTCCTCCTTAGTGATACAATCACACCCTGCAGTGCCTCGTTGTGCCCAAGTCCTCGCTAGGAAGCCAGTGTGACGTGGGCAGCCTCAAGAGGGTGACGACCCGTGCCCCAAGGTGACGGCGTGCCCCTCCCGGCCCCTCCTCAGCTCACAGCTCCTTACTCACCACTGCCAGTGTGTGCTTGGCTGTAAGCTTCCAAACACAGGAGCGTGTCATGCACTCCACTGACCTGGGTTAAAAAAATCCTCCAAGAACTCAGACAGGGGTTACCCTGCGGAGCAGGGGCAAAACCAGAAACCACAAAACAAACTTCCACTGGCTTCCGCCCCACTCATTGGCTGCTATTTCCTGTAGACGGTGAACGGGCACATTCATCGGCATCCATTGCTATGCCGACGCTGCAACAAGTGAGCCCAGACCGAGACCAGAGCAATCCCCTCAATTACTTACAGACGTGGAAACCAGCACTTCAGGCTCGTTTCCCACTTGGTATTTCTCAGGAACACAAGTAATGCTTATTAGGAATATATTAATGTACCATATGCTATCTTTATCAACTTAGTAATCTTGGGGTATTATTACTATTACTAAAATGTCAATCTAACTTCTGGAATTCCACCCAAGAGAATGTAGACAAATTATAATTAACAGATTTGTCCTATAGGCACAATAATTAGTCACAGGCCCACTCATAAATGCCTATAATTATGTGATTTTACTTATTACCACTGATTTGAAATTATGAAGTTTGCATTATTTTGCTAATATAAACAGCTGCTGCAAGTCAGGTCTTGCCAGTCTATTTTCCCACTTTGTCATCACAATGAGAAAAAAAGGGGGCTCAGAGAGATTCCACCATGTCCATAAGGAGTACAGACTGTTCTTTTAAGATTTTAAAATTTTTTATTGAAAAGGAAGATCAGATTTATGGAGAAAGAGACAGAGAGAAAGGTCTTCCACCCACTGATTTCACTCCCCAAGTGGCTGCAGTGGCCAATGCTGAGTTGATCTAGGCCAGGAGCCAAGAGCCTCTTCCAGGTCTCCCACATGGGTGCAGGGACCCAAGGCTTTCCCAGGCTTTTGTCGACTGCTTTCCCAGGCCACAAGCAGGGAGCTGGATGGGAACTGGAGCTGCCAGGACATGAACTGGTACCCATATGGGATCTTGTGCTTGCAAGGGGAGGATTTAGCCAGTGAGCCATCACATTGGGTCCAGAGTCAAGATTTTAACGTGCGTGTTCCAGTGTCCGCACAGCCCTCACTCCCTGCCCAATGCTCCATGTTGGACAGGCACGTGCCAGTCACAGGAGCCAGACTGCTCCCAAGAGCCCCAAGGCCCCAAGAGCGTGGAAGCTATGGGACAGCCCCCAGAGTAGCTTTAATTTTTGTTTGTTTTTGAAAGCCAAGTCAAAAAGTATATTATGACTCTACTGTTCAAGAAAAACACACAAGCTTTTCAATTATTATGCTACACAGAGCACTGTAGCACAGTGACCTGGCAGACAATGTCACCACCAAGTTAGGACTTCAGGAACACAATGCAAAAGTTCCAAAGCAACGTGCCCCTACTCCCCACTTTCATATGCAACTACATCGGCCAGGAGGAGCGGTTCACACACAGGCAGCTCAGGAGCCTTGGGTGCCCAGGAGGAGCGGTTCACACACACGCAGCTCAGAAGCCTCGGGTGCCCAGGAGGAGCGGTTCACACACACGCAGCTCAGGAGCCTCGGGCGCCCAGGAGGAGCGGTTCACACACACGCAGCTCAGGAGCCTCGGGTACCAGTGCAGCATCCACAGAGCCATCAGTTCCTTGTCACCCTGTGCGCTACGAGGTGAAACAGCTAGGAAGTCGCTGTTGCCACTGCACCAGGAAAAGAACAGAGTGCAGAGGTCCCTTCCATAGGGTTCAGCTCAGCAGCTGCATCAACAGGACCTCTCTCAAGTCAGACCACCTGTTCTGGGTTTTCCATCTCCATGAATGACCAAATACCCAAAGGAAACAGGAACCAGTGGGGCATCCTTGACCCATATAAGAGTACTGGATGTAGCTTCTGATCCAGTTTCCTGCTAACGTGCACCCAGGAAGGCAGCAGGTGGGGACTCAAATGCTTGGGTCCCAGCCACCCACTGGGCAGACCTGGACAGAGTCCCTGGCCATTACAGGGGTCCCAGCCACCCACTGGGCAGACCTGGACAGAGTCCCTGGCCATTACAGCCCTTTGTGGAAAGACACAGTCTGCCTCTCTCTCTATCTCTTACTGTGCCTCTGAAGTAAATACAAGAGGAGGCCCGTGGAACCCGTCAGCCTGCCCATCTTATGGATACCCGTGGAACCCGTCAGCCTGCCCATCTTATGGAGACCCGTGGAACCCGTCAGCACCCGTCCCACAGAGGCCCGTGGAACCCGTCAGCCTGCCCATCTTATGGATACCCGTGGAACCTGTCAGCACCCGTCCCACAGAGGCCCGTGGAACCTGTCAGCCTGCCCATCTTATGGATACCCGTGGAACCCGTCAGCCTGCCCATCTTATGGAGGCCCATGGAACCCGTCAGCACCCGTCCCACAGAGGCCCGTGGAACCCGTCAGCCTGCCCATCTTATGGAGACCCGTGGAACCCGTCAGCCTGCCCATCTTATGGAGGCCCATGGAACCCGTCAGCACCCATCCCACAGAGGCCCGTGGAACCTGTCAGCCTGCCCATCTTATGGATACCCGTGGAACCCGTCAGCCTGCCCATCTTACAGAGGCCCATGAAACCTGTTAGTGCACTCATCTTACCAAAACCCTGCACAGGAGGGTCCTGCCACTGTCTCCTCTTTACTAAAACCTGGACCAGAAGCTCTGCTCATGTCTTCTCCCAGGCACAGAGGGACGTGCAAGAGCCTGGGCTCCCCAGGTCAACAGACACATATATCATGATGCAATTTTCCATGGACTTTGAGGAGTCTATCCATGGTGAATGACACCCTGTCCATCATACCCATCTGTCCTCTCTCACTTCCAGAGATGGCCAGCCAGGTCCAGCAGGCACCTAGGTCAGGGAACATGGGCTGCCTGGGAGGAACAAGGCACACCCAGAGTGGATCAGGTGCCTAGAACAAACCCAGCACAGGGCCAGGAGGGTGACGAGGTCACCACAAAGCACAGAAGCAGGCAGCACGGCAGGCCCAGGGATGCTCCGTGCCAGCAAGGAAGGTGCAGCCAAGACACCAGGTCCCTCTGCACACACTGCCAATTCCTGACAAGAGGATGTTTCTTGACAATGTCCTTGTGCAGTCTGGAAAGGCAAGTGGGACAAGCTGAGTCAGGGATGGCTAGGAGCAGCCACAGGGGCCGGGAGTCCAGCTCCCAGGACGTCATGCCCATGGCATCTCTGCCCACTCCGCTCAGATGGCACTGCTCTTAAGTAAGCCCCATCATTGCCAGGCCCAGTAGGTGTCTGTCCTATGCCCCAGTGTATGTGCCAGACTACGGCTAAGGGCCCGCCTCCCACTGCAGGAAACCGTCCAAGGCTCATACCCCGTGCCTGCCTTGGCGTGGCCAGAATCCCTGACTAGGGAGCACCACAGACGAGCACACCCACGCAGTGAGACACAGCGAGACACTGTGGTCCTGCCAGCCACAGCCGCTGAAGGAGGAGACAGCGGACTACTCCACACCCCGTCAGGGTCTACCCTGAGATTCTGACACGAGCAAGGTGGGGTCTGAGCCCAGGATGATGGTTGTACAGAAAAGCTGGCCCCTCCAGTCCTCCCAGTTCACAATCCACAGTCCGGTGCAGTTCCAGGAACTGGGCTGGGGCTGAGGGAGGAACCAGGGGTGGGATCCTGATGTGGGAAGCGGGTGGGGGAGCCTGGGAAGGGAGACCCCAGGCAGCCAGGATGACTAATGTGGAAACTGACTCAAGACAGGCTGAGTCATGCTGGGGGAACTCCACGTCATCACAGCTCCTTCGTGGGGAGCTTGGAACATGTGTGCATGAACAAACATTTTGGAATCCAACATCTTGAGCCAAGCCTGAACGGGCCGTGACGGTGGACAGCTCACTGGCACTTTCTTGTGCTCACAGCTCTCCGGTTACCAAAAGGAGCTGACGGTCATGTTCAAGACATTTTTACCAGTTCTGGAAAATAAAAACACCAACAAGGGAAGAGCTGACCTTTTAGAAAAACAAGTGGCTATTTGTATTACCATTGCTGAAAGCAAACGTTGCCAACCGTCCATTCTGGGCCCAACTCACTCCCTGGACCTTTGGTGGGACGAGGCCGGGGGGCGGTCAAGGACACAGCCACGGCAAGCTCAATGAGCTCGCAGCGTCCACACCGTAACTGGGACTCCGTTCTCCGACCTGGGAAAGCATTTTAAGTTCCTCCCACAGGCAAGGTACAGCCTCAGCTGCCAGAGAGCGACAAACTTCACCAAAAACGCTCAAAATCAAGTAAAAACAGAAGTAAAAGGTTAAGTATCATTATTCTGACACCTGCCAAAAATGCAGTCCAAGACCTAACGCTTTTCCCAGAAATGCTTCAAGTTCAAATACACTGGACCAAGCAAGAGGAAACGACCTACATCCTAACCGGGAGGTGATCACACCAGCAGTAACTCTCCCAGCAGCTGCCGCAGCTAACCCGGCTTTACAGCATACACTCAAATTAGGTAAAACGCATTTTTAAGACATTCGCAAGCAAAAAATAATAAAGCAAAATAAAATACCACTGAATTCAGTAAGCATCAGTAAGGCTAGCAGGTTCGGGGGGTTGGGGGAGAAAGGCCATGACATCATAGAGTGAAGAGTCCCATAGGGAAGGAATTCGATGTTACCAATTTAATAACTTAGGGCTTGCTCCATTCCTGTATGCAAGATCCTGAAACTAAGTAAAAGAAATTAAGTAACAACAGCCTTTTGTCTGCAAAACACTTTCTTCTGTCCTAGGACCTGCAAACTTTCATTCCGTGTTCCTTACTGACTTTAGACCACACCCTGGGACGGTCCTAGGACTGGGTTCCAGAAACAGCTCTCTCCAGGGGACAGAAACCCCCCAGGAGCGAGCCATGGCCCTCAGCCCCCAGCTGGGCTGCCTCTCCCCAGCCCCTGGCCTCAGGGTCCAGTTCCCCTCCAACTCTGGACCGAGTTCTCAGTGCCATCCCCTGGACTCAGGGTGGGGAGCTGCCAGGGAGCACCAGGCTGCTGGCAGGGACCAGCCAAGCCTCGCTGCCCTTGTGGTGCTGCCGCCAAGTGATCTAGGAACAGCCAGGCAGGGAATGAGGGGCACCAGGGTTCGAGCAGCAGGTCCTGCTGGCCTCCCCTCCCCCGGGGGACCCTGGCCCAGGCTCACACAACATCTGCCGCTCCACCGTCCATCTCCAAGTCAGGCTACACCTTGTCCTGTTGCTGCCCAACTCCCAGCCCTGGGCACACAGAAGATTCCAGACAGATGTGAGTCTCTATGCGCCACCAGCTGCTCCATCATCACCAGTCACAACCTAGGTTGCCCCAAAGAGGGGGTCCTGTCTGCTGCGACACCCCAGACCTGGCCAGCACAGCTAGAGGAGGTCCTGGGTGAACAATCACTGGATAGCACAGACTGCAGGACAGGACCGACCCCACGCACTGGGCTCAGCAAAACCTCTGTGCATACTTCTCAAAAAAGATCAGTGTGCCCCTCACTGCTAGCAAATGCCACAGTCAGCTTTCAAGAGGGCAAGGGGGCAGATTTGTTTATCTTGGCAAAATTAGTCAAGATTGTGACTGAAGTCTTCCAAATGAGTACGTGGAAGCAGGAACAAGCCAGCAGCCATAGTTCTAACTCAGGGACACCATCATTGTCCCACTGTTAAAAGGCCCCCTGGCTATGCCCGCTCGCCGTGGGAGGGGTCAGACGGCCCGTGGGACCCACAGGGGTTCCCCTATCATTAGTAGGCTGCAGCAAGCCCAATTTAGAAACCTGTATCCAGGGCACCCAACAAGACTTCAATCTAAGGCAGGAAACGTGAGCAGGCCTGGCCACGCTCCTGGTAGGCGGAGGCCGAGACCAGGAACAGGTGCGCCTTTGGCTCCGGCTGCCCTGAAAGCCCAAAGTACGTTAAAACAAAATCTTGGGCCCAGCACAATGGCTCACCGGCTAAATCTTCCCCTTACAAGCACCAACTCCCATATGGGCACCGGTTCATGTCCCAGCTGCTCCACTTCCCATCCAACTCCCTGCTTGTGGCCTGGGAAGGAGGCAGAGGACGGCCCAAAGCCTTGGGTCCCTGCACTCACGTGGGAGACCCAGAAGAGGCTCCTGGCCTTGGAGCAGCTCAGATCCAGCAGCTGCAGCCACTTGGGGAATAAACCAATGGCTGGAAGACATTTCTGTCTCTGAGGAACTGCCTTTTCAATAAAAATAAATCTTTAAAAAAATTTAAGCACGGGCCCGGCGCGGTGGCGCAAGTGGTTAAAGGTCCTCGCCTTGCACGCCCGGGATCCCATATGGGCGCCGGTTCTAATCCCGGCAGCCCCGCTTCCCGTCCAGCTCCCTGCCTGTGGCCTGGGAAAGCAGTCGAGGACAGCCCAAAGCTTTGGGACCCTGCACCCGCCTGGGAGACCCGGAAGAGGTTCCTGGCTTCGGATCGGCAAAGTATCGGCCCGTTGCGCTCACTTGGGGAGTGAATCATCGGACGGAAGATCTTCCTCTCTGTCTCTCCTCTCTGTATATCCGCTTTTCCAATAAAAAAAATAATAATAAAAATAAATCTTTAAAAAAAAAAATTTAAGCACATATTTTACATACAGGGAGAATGCATTATTTTTAATCTTTGTCTTCAAAAAGAAGGCACAAACCAAGGTAAAAAGGAATCTGCTCCTGACCCCGAGGAGCCACAGAGAGCACGGCCCATCATTTCCTCTGCGAACCCCCAGCTGCCACGCCTGCAGGAAGTGCCAACACTTCAGGCACGAGCTTAGTGTCTAAACATCAAGCTTTATGTGGAGACTTGAATTTGCAAAACTGTACTCTTAAAAAAAAACCTTGCATGACTTTGGTCTAGGGCTACAATTTTGCCAAATTTAAAATTAGACCAATATCTTTCCAACTTTCAATTTCAAGGATTTGTAGTTTTAAAATAATGTAGGGAAAGGCGGTGCTCCAATACTCTAGGACCACGAAGTCCCACCTGGAGCTCACAGGATGCATTCTCTCCTATTTGCACTCCCGGCTGCCGCCTGCGCTCAGACCTGCAGAGTGGTCTCTGAGCCCCCTGGCCGCTTCTCCACTAACGCTCCCTGATACAACCAACGGCACCTGGGCACTCTCAGGGCCTGCCCGCAATAGCCCATGGTTACCCCTAATCCAGTATTCTTCACACTGGCTGATTTGGGGAGTTGGGGTGGAGGGAGGGGGAAGGAGACAGATATTAATAAATTTCAGCTACAGCCTTTAAAAAACAAAACTAAGGCAAAAACAGTCATCCTAATACAGTAAGAACAGCCACTTCATTCCCAATTCCCACATCTCTCTCTACACACAATTTCCCAGCCAGCTGACTGGGTGGATGGGAACTGGCAAAGCTGTTGACAGTCCTAAATTTAGCCCTCAGTGCCCTGAATGCCTCGTATCAAAAGCCAATCAGGCGAGGCATCTGGTGCAGTGGGTGGGGAAGCTGCCAGCTGCGCCGAGCATACCCCACACTTGGGCCCCCGGGTTCCACCGCTGCTTTCTGTCTCCTGTTAATGCCTCCTTGGAAGCAAGAGCCACAGCCCAAGGAATGAGCCTTGCACCCACACGGGGATTGAGACCGAACCCCGATTGTCCAGTCCCAGCAACCACGCGTTCCTTTTTTATTATTTTTCAAGAAAGCTTTCTCTCGGGTTCTAAGCAAATTAAGCACTTAGGAGTTGCTGAGGAAGTACCAGCAGAAAGACACAAAATGATAGAACAAATCCACACAATCGCTTCAGCTCATAAGAGATGAAGACTTCCTTTCCACTTCTCAAATAAAAGAAATTTTCAAAAAAAAAGTCACCGTTATTTTAAAAAGCATATCAGGCAGGTTAAAGCACAACACGGAGCCAGCACTGAGGTACGGCCGGGCCAGCCCCTGCAGCGCTGGCACGTCACCTGGGCCCCTGGCTGCTCTTGCACTTCCTCCCTTTTTAATCTTTTACCTTTGTTTTTGATGTTTGCTCTGTTGGCCAGGGTGGGAAGGACTGGGGGTTAGCAAAAAGAGGGTGTGACCATTGTTTCCAAATTTCCTATTTCATCCTGCATCTGGGGCGGGGGACAGGGAAGCCATACCCAGCCTCCCGTCAGTACCCGGGACGGGGAACAGCCTCCCGATAGCAACCCAGGGTCCCAAGCGGCACACGCTCCAAGGGTTCTGCCCAAGTGGTTTCAATAGTTTTTTTTTTTTCTTTTTTGAAAGTCAGATATAAAGAAAGCAGGAAACAGAGAGGAAGATCTTTCGTCCGTTGATTCATTCCTCAAGTGGCCGCAATGGCCAGAGCTGCGCCAACCCGAGGCCAGAAGCTTCTTCTGGGTCTCCCACATGAGTGCAGGGTCCCAAGGTTTTGGGTCGTCCTTGACTGCTTTCCCAGACCACAAGCACAGAGCTGGATGGGAAGCAGGACTGCAGGGACACGAACTGGCACTCATATGGGACCCCAGCGCATGCAAGGTTAGGACTTTTTAGCCACTAGGCTACTGCACCAGGCACAGTTTCAATGGTTGTGAAATGCTGTCAATCTCACCGATTGAAGGATGAGGGATCCCTTCCAATCTCCACTGGCTGACACAGCCAAACCTAGAGCCTCCATTCACTCATATTTTCACTGTTATCGTTTGGCTTGGATAATTGTCCAATTTGCTTTTTCTCCTTCCTCTGCTCTGGTACCAGCTTTCCTCTGCAGGCCCCAGGGCACTGCCATATCCTCTGTGTATCCAGGCCTGCTGTCCGCTGCTCCGTCTTTTCCACTGCGAATGAGTTTTCACGGATGGGCCCAAGGCCCAGGCCAGGAGACCTGGGCCCTACTGAACCCCCGCCCTTAGGGCTCACGGACCACGTATCTGCTGCTGTGCCTGGAGGACACCGGAGGATGGCCCAAGTTCTTGGCCCCCTGCCATAGAGAAGAAGTTCCTGGCTCCTTATTTGGGCCTGGCCTGCCCCAGTCATTGCAGCCATTTGGGAAGTGAACCAGTGAATGCAAGATCTCTCTCTTCCTCTCACACCATAACTGTATCTCTCAAATAAATAAATCTTTTAAATATCACACACCACTCACTGCTCCTACCAGAATCCTAATCCCAGCCTCTAATACATGCTGTGTACAGTGTTCAAGACTAATGAACACAGAGTGACCCAGCCCAGGGACCACCGCAAGCCCACAGGGAGGGGCAGTGCAGGCACGATCGTCCTACTCCGAGAGGCCTGCCGGTCACATCCGAGAGCCAGGCTTTCACAAGAGGAGCTGGGAGCCATTTGGGAGGGCGAGCGTCAGAACATGGGGGGTGGAGGCTGAGCGCAGATCCGGCATGGAAGTTAAGACCCACTTACGAAGAGCAGGGGCGAGGAAGGAACCGGCTTAAAGGGCAGGCTCTGAGCTTCGTGTACTGAGTGTGTGTGTGTAACACAAAACCTCCTGCCCCTGAATAGCCCAGGGCAAGGGCTGCTCTCCGAGAAGTCGCCAAGTCTTCACAAACAGCTCAGTGCTTGTCACCAGAGCCACACCTGCCTGCTCATCCCTCCTGGGTTGGCCTCGGTGAAGTGCCCAATCCAGGGGTCTGCCTATCTCCAGGTGCCACTGGGTGCCTGCTTCCCCCGATACACATCTTGATTGCGGTGTTAATCAGTTACGGCAATTACCTGCTCAGTTACTGGTCTCCTCCCAGACGCCGAGGTCAGGGACCTGGACCCAGCACCGGGCTGGTACAAGGAGTACTCTCCTTGCCTTCAGGTCGCTGAAGGCATTGCATGCCACACACCTGGATTCCACGGGGTCACGGACCCTCGGGCACCCGGCGCTCACATGCTGGGTCTACCCCGGGCACCATCAGGGACCTGACTTGCAACCTGACCCACAGCTGCCTTCCCAGTGCTTACATGCTGGGGAAGGTAAGGAAGAGATTCTTCCTTGGCATTTGGAGTCTTCTCTGAGTGCCAGAAAAGCTAACTTCCACGGACCCATCCCCAAGAATGTGACCTTCAGCTGGGGTGCCGATGAGTGGACAGCTAGCAAACAGCAGACCGGCATAGCACAGGACCGGGAAGAAAGCGGGGGCTTCAGGAGGGTGAGGGATACAGTGGGCTGTGGGGATCCCCGGGGACTGGGACAGGCTGTGACGCCACTGAGACAGGAAGCGGGGCTGACTGTTCCCAAGATCATCTGGAACAAACCATTCAGCCCGAATGGGAAGCCACCCAGCTCCTCTCCAGCTGCAAACATCAGTCCCTAGGAGGTGAGCTCTTCCAGAAGGTTCTCAAGTGCCCCGCCCACAGCCACCATGGACCACTCCAAAGCCCTCACCCTGACACCATGAACGTTTCCAATATCATCATGGACGTCCTTCCATTCAGTCTTTCCTTGAAAGCCTTTGGGAGCTCCAACACACACGGGGCAAAGCTCCAAACCCTAAACTCCAGGGAGGATCCTACCAGTAGGGCTCCTCGTGCCCGCCCAGCGTGGGCACCCACTCTGCACGGTGCCTCCACACCTGCCCGGCAACCTCTTCCAACAAGTCACCACCATCCCTCCATGGCTCCCACTGCTGGCGCCATCCTTCCATGGCTCCCACTGCTGGTGCCTGGCGTGCCAAGGGGACAGAGCTGTGACCGACTCAGAGTCAGTCTCCCAGCTGCTAGTCCCGCAGCTCCCATAGGACTGCTCGCTAATGCTGCACAGCACACCTGGTGCCGGGGGGGACAGACAGGTGACTCACAGTGAAGTCTGCATGGTGTGGGGCATCAGGCTAAGACTGTGACAGTGATGGCAGGTGACGGGGGCTCCTGGGCCTGTGTCCACCCAGAGCGGAGATGTGTGGGCCATGGGGGCGGCCTGTGAAACGTTGTTTCCAGCTGTTGGCAAGAGATGGGCCCAGCAGCTTCTAAGGAGGAGATGCCAAACCCAGGGCTCCCAGCAGGAGGGGGCAGGGCAGCACGGCAGGAAGCAGCCAAGGACACACTGCTGCCCGTCCTGGTGGGCGGCTAGGGTGTGCCAGACACAAGGTCCCTATCACGGCCACAGGGCCCCAGGGCCCCGGACATCCGCCAGGACTGCCTGGACCTAAGTTCTGGGATGGTGGTTGAGAGTGTGAGAAAGGCAGGAGCTCTGATGCCAACAAGCTGCTTCACTGGCAAACCTCCAGGCATCTTTTCTCATGTCCCCAAGTTCACGCGAGTTCAGTCTGCAGATGAGCTCGCTGCAAAAGAGGAAGGCGCTGTGCTTCACAGCTGGCCCGGGCGACCAGAGGACCTGGGTGTGCATGTAACACATCTATGACACATCTGTGGCACAGCAGGGTTACAGCTAGTCACCACAGCCCAGACAACCAGAGGACCCAGGTCCACACACATGTAACATGTCTGTGACATCAGCAGGAGCTGGCATAAGTCCCTTCAGTACACATTAAGTTTGCATTTCCAAATGAGCAACCAAAAACTGCTGAGGCCCGTGTAAATGAGTGTCACATGACATAAAACATCTGGGCTGGCCTTCATTCGGCACCACTGGGGATCAAGCTTTGGAGAGAGGGGTGGGGACGGCTCAGAAGTTCTTAAATGTGCTCCATGATCTGATCTCAGGAAAAACAGCACACGTCAACTGCGACTAAAAACACAAAGGCAAAGTATATGCAGCCACACCACACTGAACTGAGCATGCCACCCGTGTGGGTGCAATTTCCACCCGGAGGCCCCAGTCACCTGCTCGCAGCCCTGGGTGGCAAAGGGGGCCAGCTGGCGCGGCAGGTGGGAGGTGATTTCACTGTAACTTTTTCACTTGTATACAACCATCATTTGTATATATCCTGTGCCCGGCTGCATCAGAGGGCACGGACAGCCAGTCTCAGGTGGGAAGATCTGCTCATTACCTGCGATTCAGAAAACCTGGGCTTCAAGGCATGCACAGCGAACACAGCCACCTGGGCGCTGGGAGGAAGGGTCCCGCAGAAATGAATGAATGGCGAGCAAAGCTGGGCCACCCGGGGTCCCCGCTCCGCTCCTCGAGGCCCCAAGACCCGGGAGTCGCCCGGCGTCTGGGACTTTGGAGTCGGCGGCTCGGATAAGAAAGGAAGGAAGCCCACGCCCAGCAATCAAGTTAGTCCTGCAGTTACGGGAGAATTGCGAGCGCCACAGCTGCAGCCGCTAAGGGCGGACGCCGACCCAGCCTGCGGGACTGGCCGGCGAGAGGAGCACACGGAATCCGCTCAGGGCGTCAGGGAGCGGCCCGAGCGGCGCCGTGGCCAGGGGAGCCCCGGGGGCCGGCCCGGCGCGCGCCGCCCTCTCCCTTCCCAGCCTCCCGCTCCTTTTGTTCGCGTTTCCACTCCGCACGGCAGCCCCTCGGCCGGGCGCTGGTTCACACCCAGTCCTGCCCGGGCCGCTCCCCAGCCCGCAGGAGGTGCCCGCGCCCGTCCACCTGCGCGCGGGGTGCCCGGGGCCGCGCCTTCCCCGCACCAACTCGGGCGCACAGCTGCTCCGAGGCCGGGCTCGCCCGCGTGCTCAGACGGGCGGGGAGCCGCCACTCACCGATTTCGCCGTCGTCTTCGTCCTCCTCCTCCTGCTCCAGGTCCAGAAGGACGTTCCTGGTCATCATCGGCATGGCTCCCGCAGATGCCGAGCCGAACTTGGCGCGAAGTTGGGCTCGCGGGTTCCGGAAGGAGGCGGCGGGCGGGGCCGGGCCGGGGGCGGGCGGGGGCCGGGCCGGGGGCGGGCGGGCGCGGGGCCGGGGCGGGGGTTCCCGGGCCGGTGTGGGTCCCGCCCGGCGGCTCAGCCCAGCCCAGCGCGCCCCGGGCGGCGGCGGCCACTGAGCATGCCCAGTGCGGCGGGCGCGCCGCGGCCCCGGAGCCTCCGCTGCGCAGGGAGGAAGTGGGGCTGCGCGCCGGCCGCCGAGCATGCGGCCCGGACCCGCGCGCACGCGAGCTCTGGGCTCCGGCTCTCCGGAGGTGGTGCCCCAACTCCGTCCTGAAGAAGCCGGGAGCGCGCTGGGGCCACGGGGCCCAGAGACACCGCAGTGGGGAGTGCGCCCGCGGCTGCAGAGCTGCAGCTGCCGGGGCTTGGGATCCGTGGGCTCCTTGGGCCAGGCCAGAGGCCCGCCCGGGGCGGGGAAGGGAAGCCCCCCGGGAAGTGAGGCTAGGGCTGAGTGGGGCCCGCCCGACTGGTGCGCAGGGAGTTGGACTCTGAAGCCCCTGGCTGCGCGAACCGCAGGCTGCATAGAGGGGCGCACAGCATATCCTCGAGACGCCGGTCTCACTGGACCCCTGCCCAGGGCTGGGGGCGTGAGCAGACCCCTGGGGTCCCTTCGCAGTCACCCCAGAGGGAATGTTCTCTTGGGAAACAAAGCATTGAGACCAAACTCAATGGGAAAACTGGCTCTGACTGATGTGATGCGGAGCGCCCAGCTGGTGGCTTAGCAGGCTAACCCTCCGCTTTAGGTGTCAGCATCCCATGTGGCTGCTGGTTTGTGCCCCAGTAAATCAATGATCCAGACCTGGAAAAGTAGCAGAGGGTGACAAGTCCTTAGGTCCCCCACGTGGAAGGAACTAGCTCCTAATCAGCTCAGCTCTGGCCATTGCAGCCATTTCTGTCTATAAATCTGCCTTCCAAATAAAAAATAAGTAATATATATACATACACATTTTTAAAGACGTGGTGGCTCTGTGGTAGGAAAACAGGCAGGAAACACTGCTGGCTTCCTGCGAGTCCTTTTGGATACAGAAAACTGGGATTTAAAGGGGAGAGAGCACAGCACTCAGAGGGAGCGAGAAAGAAACGGGGACCCCCACTCCCAGACTCCTGGCCCTGAGCTGGTTTGCCCCACGGGAGCGGAAAGTGTCGGTTCCACAGTCTTCGCCAGGAAGGGGCTTTGTCCACACACGCACTGCGTGTCCTGCTCATGGTTTAGCCCCGTTTCCGCCGCAGCGGTTGGTCACCACCCCTTTTCCCAGGCACGAGGTCCAGCAGGAAGCTGTCCAGGGCCGCTGGGGAAGCAAGCGGCTGGGAGGCAGTCCCCGCAGCTCGTCCTAGGGCCTGCTGAACTGACTCCAGGAACATTTCCAAATCCTTTTTCCTCCAGTGCCAAACTCCCAACGCCTTGCTTGCTCCCTGTAAACTGTTCCTTTTTTTCATGGCCAGAGACTGTTTAAACTCCAGTCGCCATTTGAAGATTCCTCTGGATGGTTTTGCAACAGAGCTGAGTCACTTGGAGGCCGTCACACGGCAGTTTACACTTCTTCTGCTTGATAAATGTGGCGGACACAATGCCTGCCTTATAAGTAGAGGGGCCTGCAGGGAGGGAAATGAGTGGCTTACTCCAGCTAACGTGAGCCTATTATTAGTAAATATCCCTTTCTTTCTGTTCACCCATTTCATTTCCCAGCTCTCCTCACGTGTTCCTTTTGTTAATGGAGGTAATGGGACTGTATCAGAGCCACGCCCTCAGCCCTGGATGTTATCATCCGTAGGTGAACAGCTTGTGAGATAAAATGTTTACAAAGACTTGAGGTCGGGGTATTTGTGCTTGCGCAGTCTTTCCACGGCATGTGAGTACTGCCCTTCAGCCCTGAGGAGGCCCTTTCTCTGCAGCCCGCCGTGGGCCTCTCCCCCAGGAACCTGTACCTTCATGACCCGTGCAGAGTCTGCTTCCGGACTTCATCCAGAGGCCCGTTCTCAAGGGGCTCTCATGCCCTGTGCCAGCTGTTCTAAAATTCAGCACCCTGTTACCGTGTGTCAGTACCGTCTGCGGGGAGAGTGGAGCGGGGCTGAGCTGCGCAGTTCTCCTCCCACCCCACGCTGCTTCCCTAGCTCCGGCTCCTGGCACCGCACACAGCAGCAGCTCCCTGCCCTGGCCTGCCAGGGCTTCCATGTACCCAGCGGACTTGTTAGCCAGCGAGAGGCCCACCATGGCTTAGGCAGGTGTGTCCTGCCACTGAAGTTGCAGTCTGCTGGAGGCTGTCCACTGTGGGTTGCAGTGGCAAGCCAGTGGGAGGGAGAGAGCTGGCTCCTCTCCTAGCTGGGCTGTGTGGATCAGGCTGAGAGCTGTGGACAGGGGCCTCTTGTGTTTGAACAGGGACTCCTGAACATTCACTTCGCACGGCCCTGGAAATTGCATAGCTGGCCCAAATTCCAATCCTTACTTGCAGCCCAGAGAGGTCTTCTGCGTTACACATGGTGTATTTGCCTACAGGCCTGGTATCTCACCTTGCACATTGGTTAGATGCTTCAAGTTTGGCAACTCCAGATCCAAACGCCTAATCTGTGCGTTGCAATCTGCCTCCCTGGGCGGGGGAGGGGAGACGGAAATCTAGTTGCAGCAGCCAATCATCAGAGTGTCGTTTCAACTCCTTCCTCTCTCTGTCATCTTACAGTCCAGTAGGCAGTGAACAACACGCAGTTGTTATCTGTAGCTGCATAGCACAGGAGCAAAAACCTGACACATGCCAGGGAGTGAGACTGGTCATTGTGCAGGAGACCGCAGTTCCATGGACCGACAGAGTTGCAAGGAGAATCCACAAGGAGGCTGTGGTGACTGAGAAATGACAGGGCACTCCCAGGGTCAACAGCCTGAGCAGGAGCAAGCACGCATGACGTCACACAGCTCCCCTGCACCTGCCTGGAGGACTGCTCCCAGTAACACTGGAGGACCTTTGCTCACACAGGAGGACCATTGCTCACACTGGAGGACCGCTCCTGCTCACACTGGAGGACCGCTCCTGCTCACACTGGAGGCATCCACTTGGTGTTGGCACAGGGCGGTAAAGAGCCCTGGGAATGTCGGAGCTGGCCCAAGAGGTCTGTTGTGCCACAAGAATATCGCTGCCAGATGCGATGCCTGGCATGTGGCGAGGCATCCTTTTCCTCCCCAGGTATTGCTGGAAAGAGCAGGGCATGGAGAGCTCCGCTGGAGAGGGATCTTGCAGGGGTGGGTGAGGAACAGGGTGTGCAGTGTGTTGTCGCCATGAGCACAGCAGATCCTGCCAGTGTCCTCCTAACCGGAGAGGGTGTCCTGCAGCCCAGCCGTGCTCCTCTGCATTTGTGTGAGCTCGGCTTTTCCAGATTCCACGGGAGGCTGGGGTCACGTGGCCTGTCTCTGCCTGGTGTATCCATGATGCCACCAGCAAGGCCTCCCCCTTCTGCAGCAGACTGAACACTGTTCACCCCCGTGTCACCTCCACCCACTCATCCACTGTCAGACAGTCGGGGAACTCTATCTCGGCCTTTGTGAGGAGGCTGCGGTGAGCATGGTCCTCCATGGGTGAGGGTATATTCCGTGGGTGAGGGCACAGTTGTAGGGCTCCTGGGACAGGTGGCAGCTCTGCACCTGGGCTTTTGGGGGCACCCCCCACAATGATTTCCACATCCTCTCCAACACCCATCTTCCTTAACAACCTTTTGCCTTTCCTATGGATGAGTGATTTGGGAGTATCATTTATCTGTCTATCACTTGTGTAACTTCTTTGGAGGAATTCCTATTTTTTTTTAAAGATTTATTTATTTTTTTATTACAAAGTCAGATATACAGAGAGGAAGATCTTCCGTCCGATGATCCACACCCCAAGTGAGCGCAACGGCTGATGCTATGCCAATCTGAAGCCAGGAGCCTCTTCCGGGTCTCCCAAGCAGGTACAGGGTCCCAAGGCTTTGGGCCGTCCTCGACTGCTTTCCCAGGCCACAGGCAGGGAGCTGGATGGGAAGTGGAGCTGCTGGGATTCGAACCGGCACCCAAATGGGATCCCGGAGCATTCAAGGAGAGGACTTTAGCTGCTAGGCCACGGTGCCGGGCCCAGGAATTCCTATTTTTAATCAGAGTTCTTTTCTTACTGTTGAGTTGTTACATGTTTTTCATCTGAACCCCTTATCAGTTTGTGGCTTTCTGAATTGCCCCTCCCACTCCCGTCTGCAGGTTCTCCTGCTGATCGCTCCCTTAGTTGTGGAGAAGACTTGTTTGCTTAAGCCCATTTTAAACATTTGCTTTTGCTGCCTTTGCTTTGTGCTCATATCCGAAAAATACTCTGCTCAGAGCAGCACCGAGAGCTTTCCCCGCTGGGATGTCTTCTCATCATTTTAGCTTTCGGGAAGTCTTTGCTCCATTTGTTTTTCTTTAAAGGTTCTTTTGTTTGTGTCTTTGAAAAGCAAAGAGGAATATGGAGGGAAGGCAAAGGGAGAGAAAGAAAAGCACCCTGCATTCACTGGCTCACTCCTCCAAACGGCCACGACAGCCAGGGCTGAGCCAGGCTGCAGCCAGAAGCCCAGAACACATCCCAGGTAGTCGGCAGGGGCCCAAGCAGGTGGGCCAGCCTCCACTACCTTCCCAGGTGTGTCAGCGGAGAGCTGGGGCTGGAGCGGAGTGGGAGAGCCAGGGCTGGAGCGGAGTGGGAGAGCCGGGGCTGAAGCGGAGTCGTTGGGGCTTAGAATGGCATTCTCATGTGGAATGAGGGCATTACAAGCTGCTGTTTAACACACTGTGCCACTGAGGTGGTTCGGAGGGTGCTTGTGTGTGGTGACAAACCAGATGCTCATGTCCCCTGTACGTGTGACTGGCGGCACCCGTCACTCTTTGTATCCCATCGTGTGCGCTCGGCCCCTTTGTGGAAGAGCAATTGGCCAGAAACGCCTGGATTATGGCTAGGCTCTGCTGCTCTGTTCTGTGGGTGAGTGTTCAGACTGCAGAAGGAACAGGATCGTCACATGGGCTCCCTGGATGCGAGGGAGGGGGCGTCCTCTCCTCCAGGAGGGGCGCCCTGGAGGGGTCCATGGAGAAGGCCTGCTGTCTGCTCCTCAGGCTGCAGTCTCAGACCCCGCAAGACAGAGGCTCCCGCCCTGTGTGTCTCCACCCCTGGGAGCCAAGCTGACGCTTAGAAGCTAAAACCTAAGGTGACAGAGAAGACTGAGTGGAGCAGGCGTGGTTGTCACACAGCAAGCTCACGTTGCCTCGTGCGTTTGCCTGCCGCGTGTGTCAAACCATACTAAGTCACACAAAATCAGTGGGTCTTTGTTACCATAAAGACAGGAGAAAGTATTTGAGAACTTAGGTCAGTCTCAGAAAGGGAGGGAATCTTAGGTTTTTCAGCTTTGGGGGGGAGGTAAGGTATCTATTTTTCCAGGATTTTTCTTTTTAAATCATCACAAACTTATAATAGCCTGTCTCATATGAAGGACTTGCTTAGGGTCATCTCCCAAGCCACGCTGCCTCTCTCCTGGACAATCTGAGTCAGAACTGTCTTTACGACACGCGGTAATCGGTAATCGGTAGGATGACACAAGAGCAGGCAGAAGGATGTGCAACACGCCCGTCTTGTTCCCGAGGTTTCTGTCCTGCCCTTCAGCCCCCGCCCACCCTGCCAGGCCCGTGTCCCCTGAGCCAAGGTGCGGGGAGAGCCAGGCTGCCATCTTCACCGTCCCCGGGCCAGTGAGCCGTGGTGGTCACCCCAGTGCCAGCGGAGCCCCAGCAGTGCCCAGGCTGTGGCCCTTGGATACAGTACCACAACAGATGAGCTCGATCGGGAGGAAGCAGCTGTCCACACAGCAGCCTGCAAGCTCTGCGCAGCCTGACTCCACTCCCTCCCATCTGCCCCTCTCACCTCCCCTGGCCCGGGAGGTCCGTCAGGCTCTCTCCCTGGGCTCCTCCTTCCCCCTCCTCTTCCTCCCTTCCTCCTCATCTGCCCTTGCCCCATCCATTTCCCTCCCCACCTCCTCTCCCACCCTCCCTCCTGCCTCTCTTACTGGCTTCAAGCCTCCACCTCCCCCTGAAAATGTCCCATCTGTGTGCCTGCCAGGGCCCACTTCTCCTCCTGACCCCTAGAGAGGCCTGGTTGGGTCCCCACTCTGCACAGCTGGCTTCCTGCACCCCACCCATCAGTCTCAGAGCCTGCCCGGTGTGTGGTCACCTTCCTAGCCGATGTTCACACTCCAGTGCGGCTGTACAAAGATGGGCTTTGGATAACTCTGAGCGGCAAAGGTGGTAGAGAGGGCATGGCAGCCACATAGCCCTTCTGACCCCACCCCCCAGTGTCTCCTTGTCCTTTGAGCCACTGCAGCCAGTTAAAGGATGCTAAGGACGGTCAAGGCATCTCATTTACATCCTGGGACTTGTGAGTGCACGTGTGATAGGAGGGAGTGGTCTCTCAGATGGTTGGGTCTTGGGCCACCCCAGGGTGAACTCAGGGGCCCCTACCACTGTCCACTGCAGAGCAGACAGCTTGATGATGTGTGCGTATGCGGGTGTGATGGGAAGCCAGCCAATCCTGAGAGTGCAACTGCAAAAACTGAGTCCCCTGCACTGAGGCCCCAGGCTGCCCCGGGCTGCTCAGGGGAGAATGAGCAGAGGGGAGGGAGGGACAAGGCCTCTCTGACCTTGCTTCCAGGCTCCAGCCTGCCCCGTGCCCCAGGGAAGGCCCTGGCCCAGCTCCACATTCCTCTTCCTCCCACTCCTCCTGTCGGTTGTCACTTCCCCATTCTAGGCATCTGCCCATCCACCCCAGCACAGTTCAGGCATCTCAGCGGCCATCAGACCTGCTGTTGCTGGTGGTCAAGGGAGGAGAGCCGCTGAGTCCCTAGGGGACAGCTTGCCCAGTGTGGACTCCTGCAGAAGACACCTGCCCTCCCTTCCCTCTTCTGCGCCCAGCCCTGCCATCCAGCACGGCCTGAGGGCTGGTCCCCAGCTATCAGCTGATCTGGGTTTCATGCACGCATCATCCACCCAAAACTGTTCCTGCTTAAGGCTCCTCGGGGCCCAGCAGAGGGCTACATTTGGAACTCAATGAGAAGAACTGAGAAAACTTTTCAGCATCCCTCAAATCACTGGGACAATAGGGAGGGAGAGATGCTGCTGCCAGCACCTGTGTCTCGTGCAAGTCCCTAAGCCATGGATTCAACAAGGGCAGTGCTCCCAGAGCTCCACGAGCACTGCTCTGGGGACTCTGCTGCAAGACAGCACCCCAACAACATCACAGTGTAGTGACCCCTGAGGTGGCCAGGGTGCCTGGGAGGACGCTGTCTGAGGGTCCTGGCGTGGCTGGTGCTATTACTGCTCAGTGGCAGAAACACCAGAGGGAGATCCCATTTGTGGTTCACTGTGCCCCTTCGCAGGATGGAGGCATCTTCTTCCACAAACTGCTTCTAGAAATGCAAGGGCACTCGGGAAATGGTGGAGAACTCTTGTTTCCTGCCAGCATCTCTCTTCTTCCATGTGTGACTCACTGATAGACAAAAATGACAGTCGTTTCTGAAAAGCTTGCTCAAATATGGTGTTTTATTTCAGTTTAAACTCATTTCCAATTGTCCCTGATCTCTCCCAGGCTTGTTGGTGAAAGAACATTGCTGGGCTCTCTTGCCCTCGTTACCCTGCCGTCATAATAACAGTAGCCAGCACACGATGGCTCTCCAGCTCGTGGGCAAAGACATAAATATTTGATTTCAGATCAGTGATGTGTGTAATTGTGGCTATACAGAGAACTTTGATTAGTGCCCAAATCCAGGGATGTATAAAATTTAATTCCTGAGTCTTCACACACACACACACACACACACACACAATGCAGTGTCAAAGATAACCCTTTCCTGTTCCCATGACAAACTCTTCCCCACCTCCCTGGAAACAGAGCAGTTAGGCCAGCATCACCCCAAACACAGATGGGTTTATATAGTCGGGAGCCATTCCTTCAGCAAACACTGGGGCTCGTTGGTATCAACCACCTTCGGCTGGCACACATGAAAACCATGTCTGATAGGGCCTGCCTGGCAGGGATTGAACACAGTACCCAGCAGTGAGTGTTGGGGCAGGGGGCGGACATGTCAGGCCGGGCTGTGACATCAGCATGCCAGACAGCTGGTCTGAGAGCAGATTCTGTGGGGGATTCGTGGGTTCACGCCTGTGGGACTGCTGGTTTGATCGAGGGCTGGGAATGGTAAGGGCCTAACATCTGCTGGCTTGGGAGTGTTAGGGTGTGGGTCTGGGAATCGGCCTGGTTGTGGAATCGGGGGGCTCCTTTGGTAGGCCTTAGCTCCTGCTGGTGAGCGTGTCGTCAGCTGGGTGTTAGGCTCTGCAGGGCTGCTTCACTTGTCGGCAGGTGTGTGGGTTCACTCTGGCAGGGTGGAGTGGGCAGAACTAGGGAGACTAGCCAGTTCGTGTTCCGTCCACTCCATTTCCAATCTTGCTCCCTATGATGTGTCTGAGAGAGCAGTGGTAGATGATCCAAGCGCTTGGTCCCTTCACCCCCATGGGAGACCTAGCTGGACTTCCTGGCTGCTGGCTTCAGTCTGTCCCAGCCCTGGACATTGTGCCCATTTGGCAAATGAACCAGAAGATGACAGTCTCTCTGTGTCTTTTTCTCCCTACCCTTCTCTCTGCAACTTTATGTTTTAGATAAACAAGTCTTTTTCTCCTATAAGTCATTACCCAAACATACCAATTCTGCAGAGTAGCTGATATTCAACACTTCAAGACGTACACTGAGTCTCAGCGTCCGTCAGAACACACACACGCCATCAGCACACACGCGTGATACTCTCTCCTGCCAGGTGAAGCAGGGCAGCTGTGGGTGCTGCCTGTGTGCTCTTTGGGGAGCCAGGAAGAAGGGAAACAGGGCACCCACCAGCCCATGCCATCTGTTCCAGCCACCTCCATGTGACCGTGTGCCACTGGACTTAAGGCTCATGTGGCACACAGCAGTTCTTTGGGCAGCCCTGCAGAAGCTGGCCCACAGGTCAGCCCTTCCTGTTGCTGAAGGAAGGCTGAGAACAGGAGCCTGGTCAGTTTGCTGTGTGCTGTTCAGGGAAGAAAATCAACAATATCCACCAGCCTGATTCTTGGCGTGTCTCCCCTGGGCAGCTGAACTGTGCCAAGCCTGACAAAAAAACAGCCCCCTCTATTCCCCTCAGGACCATCCCAGGTTGCATGGCACACAGCCAGCAGTGACCCCAGTAAGAGGCGCCCCAGCCTCCCTCTGGGTCCTGCTGAATCTGCTTTCACTTCCCCAGGGTGAAGGGGGCCATTCATACAGTTAACGACCTCTCACAGGGGAGCCTGACCCTGAGTGGAGAAGAGCCAGTGGGTTGGTGGGGCAGCAAAGATGCTTCCTCATTCACCTGACAGAGCCCCTCTAAGTCTGTGCCAGGGTGGGGGTGGAGTGTGGTGAAATACATCACCCCCAAAGAGAAACACGAGCTGCTGTCTGTGGATGACACAGACCGGTGAAGAACGGCCTCTTGAATTGGAAGTGATGTCTGAAGACGCAAAGCAGTGAGTACATAGGAGATTTGGGGAATCAGAGCCGACTGACGGGCATTGGGCCTCAGACGCAGGACTCCACAGGCAGGTCTTCAGGTGTACAGTGGTAGGATTGGTTAACTCTAAGCGGAGCCACAGGCAGGTCTTCGGACCCAGGACTAGTTAACTGGTTAACAGGTTAACTGGTTTTCAGTTGTACAACACCGAGGGATCACTCGGGAAATCAAGGAGGGTGCAGTGAAGGAGTCTGGGAGAGTCTGTTTCAGGAGCTGGAGCTGCTGAGTCCAAACGTCTTCTCTGAGCGGGGAGGCTGGGTTATTGAACTTTCATGATATAGACAGCATTTTTCTCTGAACCACACCCCTGTCTCAGTTTGAGTCCTTGCTTGTTTAAGGCTTGGTGACAGGGTTTATGGCACAATGGGTTAGTTTTCCCCTGCAGGACTGCCATCCATCCATTCAAGTTTTATCTACTCCACTCCCCATTCAGGAACGTCAGATGTCCTGGAAAGCCCCTAACTGGTCCCCTAAATCCAATGCGAGACCCAGAAGAAGCTCCTGGTTCTTTGGGCAGCCATTTGGAAGTGAATCAAGGGTTGGAAGATCTTTCTCTGTAACTCTCATAGAGATTAATAAAATAAATCTTAGGGAAAAAAAAAAAGAGGTGGGAGGGGAGAGAGAAAGGAGAGCTTCCATCCAGTTGTTTATTCTCTAAATGGCTGCAGTGGCTGGAGCTGGGCCAGGCAGAAACCAGAACCAGACACCCTATAGATGTGCTAAGGACTTGGATTATCTTCTTGAACTCTCCCAGGAGCGTTAGCAGGGAGCTGGAACAGAAGCAAAGTTGGACTGGAACTGACACCTCGGTGTGTGATGGCTAAATTACAAGGCGTGGTTTGACCTGGTGTGCCCTATACTGCCCCACATTTCTGTTTGCTTTTCCAATTTAGTTAGTGCCTCTTGGGTGGTTGCTGTGTGTACAGCATGCGGGGAACAAATGAGCAGTCCCTGGCCACAGGAAAGGGTGCATATTTGAGTTAATCAGGATTATGGTTTATGTGTCTGTCTAGGATGTCCCCAAGCCGGCTGCTCAGCTACTCCACGATTCACTCTTAGCTGCTACACTTGAGAGCCAGCCTGTGGGTGTCTGAGCACCCTTTGTTGAACAGATGCTCTAGTTTAGTGTGTGTGTGTTTTATTTGCTTTATTTTTATTTTTTAAAATTTTTACTTTTTAAAATATTGTTTACATAGTTGAGAGGGATGCATACCCAAACGGTCTCTGATTGGGGGAGGGAGAGGGACAAGTGTGCAGGAAGGTGGGTGGGACCAATGTTTCAGTTTTTCTATTTTTCTCCAGAATCCACCGGAGAGGAGGAGGGGACCACTCCTTGCCAGGATAGACACGCTCAGTGCTTGCGGGGAGTCCCGGGATGTGCCCACCCTGAGCATCCCAGCCAGCTCCTGCACAGGCTCCCCCAGGCCGGTGGCCTCACAGGCAGATGTGAAAGCTGGACATGATTTCCAGTTTGAGTTTTCTGTGGCAATGTCTGCCGAGCTGTCCCTGGCGGTCCTGGCAGTGTGGGCCCACGGATCAGGGAAGAACGGCGGCAGGAAGTGGGGATGGCTGTGGGGCAGGCGTGAGGGAAGGCAGTGGATGTCACCCAACGGCCAGCCGCAACTTCATAGCTCGGTCACTGGGCCTACACTTGGAGTTCCAGGAATTCATCCTATTATATCTTTCATTACTTTGTATTCCCCAATTACATACAGCTTTGATCTCAACCTCTGATGCGATTGTAAATTTTAGGAAAAGCCATGAAGTCCTCACAAATTATTCATTTGCTCAAGATGAAGTGTAATATTGACTATTATATCTCCAATAAATCCTTTCATTGATTATTTGTATAAATGATTTACGCACTTTACTCTTTCAGCTTTCTGATTAAAAGATGAAATTAAACATTGCTTGAAATACTGTATTTGACAGGAATTGAGTGATTCAAACACAACTGGCAAAGAGGCAATTCTTGACTTATGGTGAACTAGGCTCCGTGTGTGTGCTCTCTGTCTCTTTAAGATGTACTGATCTGAAAGGGAGCCAGAGAGAGACAGAGATCTTCCTCGGGACTGTCCCTCCGCAATGGCTGCAGCCAGGAGCCAGGAGCTCCCAGGTGCACTTGCCAGGGATGGACTGGATGCAGCCATGACTCAACCCTGTGCTCTGATAAGAGATCTTGGTGTCCCATGTGGGCGCTCAGCCCACTACCTCAACACCAGCCCCATGTATGTGCCTTAAAGTTGTCCTTTGCTTTTAGTTCGAAGTGTTTGGTCCGTCCCTGTGCCCCTTCAGGGAGCATCAGGTGGCTGAATGCCCCCGCGCACACAGGTACCGAGAGCAGCAGGGGAGCTTGCCGACGCACACAAGCACGTCCCCCTCTTTCTGCTTCCGGCATCTCCTCCACGGCAGCTTCTCCAGGTCACATAGATGGGCTCCCTTTGCTCGCGGTGGCTCTGCTGGAAAGAGTGAGGGGCAACCAGGAGCATCTGTGTCCTCTGTGCCCACAGAAACCATGCTCATGGTTAAAAAGTTTAGCATTGTAATCATCACAAAACTAGTAAAATGATTGCTTAAAAACTGGCCTGATGCATAATTAAACACTCGATTGTGTTGCAACACCTGATCCTTATAAACGTGAAGAGCCATTCCTCAGCTGAGATCCTTTGAGGTCATAGAGAAATAATTGCCAAGGAAACATGAGTGTACTGTGAAGTTGGCCTCCACTGAGTGTCCAGTGTGTGGCAAGCACAAAGTCACTTGATTCATGTGTCTTACTCATGAAGTGGGAAAATATCTGCCCACATGAGCCTGTGTAGGACGTGGGGGAGGTGCAGTCTGAGAGATCGGTTCATTGCTGAGCTGACATGGCAGCCACAAGCATGCTCAGCAGCCGGGATGTCTGGCACCACCTCCAAGAGACCCTACACTGAGCCAAGAACACAGGCCAGAACCCCAGACCATGGTGTTTGCTGGCTCGTTGATAGAGCTCAAGCTGCAAGGCACCATAGGCTTGCAGTACAGGCAGCACCCCAAGAGAGGATGGGGTGCCAGTTGCGGACCTGACATGTACTGGGCATACAAGCAAGACTGGATTTGTACAGGCAGAACTCATCCTTAGGACAGAAGCATGTCAGAGATGGACAAAGTCCCATCTATGGTGGACAGAGGCAGATTTGGGGAGACAGTATTCCTTCTGGGGGCACACAGTCACATTGGAGGGAAACGTCCCATCTGGGAGACACAGTCCCATCTGGGGGGACAGTCTACTGGGGCAGAGTTACATCTGAACGCCGCCCTTGCCCCAGCACCTCCACAATCGTGCTAGCCCAGTCCGCCCTGGCAAAGAAGCAAGCTGTCACCTGGGGGTGAACAGGCTCATTCTCCCCACCCAAGTCCTGTCCCCGGAGTCACATCACAGCCACTCTGTCTTAGAAGAGGGCAAGTCCCAGACTGCAGCCACCACAGCCACCACGGCCGTGGTGTACAAACTTCCCTTCCCCAGTCTTAGGGAATGGTGTCCCCGGGATGTACCTTCCTCAAGCAGCCCGTAGGGCCAGCCTGGCCCTTTCAGCCATGACCCCAATGGTCAGTCCTGCTGGTGGTCATAATCATGACATAAAATACCAGGATCAACATCAGCAAACTCGTCAGTGACATCAGGGAGGTGGCATGGCTCCAAGGGCGATCCAGGAGACACAGCTGCCAGGGAGGGCAGACCCGTCTGAGACCCCTGTGGTCAACGGCAGCAGCCCACTTGCTGGGTCATCTCCTCAGCTGAGAACCAAGCCAGAAAGAAACCTAATCCACCTTTTATAGCCGCTCCAAACCTCTTCCTCAAAATATTGTAAGAAACGATCAGAATGCCTTCTAACAACGAATGTGCCATAAATCTATTACACGTATTCCTGGAAACCCTCTCTGAGGATGAGCTGCAGTTTTACGAGAGTGAGCACAATGCTTTTAAACCCCATTATGGATGTGCGACTGGCCAAGTGCCGTTAAGGAACACACTAAGAGGATGGTGTGATAGCTCAAAGGCTGATTTTCCACCTGCAGCTGCTGGCATCCCATATGGGCACTAGCTTGAGTCCTGGATGCTCCACTTTCCATTCAGCTTCCCACTTGCTTTCTGGAAGAGCAGCTGAAGGTGGCCCAAGTCTTTGAGCCCCTGCACCCATATGGGAGACCCAGATGAAGCTCCTGGCTCCTGGCTTCAGATTGGCTCAGCTCCAGCTATTGCAGCTATTTGGACAGTGAATCAACAGATGGAAGATTTCTCTCTCTTTCCTGTCTCTCTCTCTCTCCTTTCTGTAAATCGTCCTTTCAAATAGAGATAAATAAATCTTAAAAAATAAAAAAGAGGGTCCAGCACCATGGCCTAGTGGCTAAAGTCCTTGCCTTGAACGCGCCAGGATCCCATATGGGCACTGGTTCTGATTCTGGCAGCTCTGCTTCCCATCCAGCTCCCTGCCTGTGGCCTGGGAAAGCAGTGGAGGACGGCACAAAGCCTTGGGACCCTGCACCTGCGTGGGAGACCTGGAGGAGGTTCCTGGCTCCTGGCTTTGGATCGGCACAGCACCGGCCGTTGTGGTCACTTGGGGAGTGAATCATTGGACGGAAGGTCTTCCTCTCTGCATGACTTTGTAATGAAAAGTAAAATAAAATCTTTAAAAACAAAAACAAAGAAATGAATAAAAATAAATAAATCTTTAAAAAATATAAAAGAAACACACTAAGCCTCAGAATTTTGCCCATACAGGCTGCATTACTTGAACATTTTTTAACTTCAAGTCTGTGGGGGAGATTTGACCAGGTAACATTCCAAATGGAAGTCTTATTTCTCCTCAAAATATTGCAAAGGAGCGGCTCAGCCCTGCTCCACAGTGGCCCCCTCTGCGCCTGGACACGCCTCCTCCTGCGCGCGCACATGACCTTCATGTGACGTCAGTGGGGCTGTTGCGTTCAGCTCAGCCTTCCCAGACAAGTGCCCCAAAGTCCCCACTCCTTACATGTAACTATGTAATACGGCATGACTGTCTCCCACTAAATCTTAAAGAGAATCAGGGAGGACATTGTGGCTCAAGGCAAGCACGTATTGTAACTTAAGAATCAAGCGGAGGGCAGGGTGTTGGGCTTACGGATCTGCTGAGGTTTGTGGGTTTCGTTTGTCAACCAGAGTGTGTTTTCTTGGCTGTGAAGTTAATACTTTCTGATGTGGACAAAAGGCTGCTACCTGTTGAGTTACTGCGCTATGTGGTGAGAGCACTGGAAAGAAACCTGCTGAAGGTGCCGAGACAGAGAGGTGGGGAGGCATTCCAGCGTTGCATGATGGGAAAGCCCAGGGCCTTGCTGACACGTCAAAGTCACCGAGAGGAAGGATGGGAATGGAAGTTCAAACACAGAGCAAATAAAACATGTGAGCTTAGAGTCCCTGATTTCAGGCCTGAATGGTGACTCCGATTCAAATCCAGGAGCTGTAAGGATTACGTCAGAAACGGAGGCCAGCATCCCACTTGGCACCCCCTCTACTTGAACATGACAGCAGCAGGCCTCGCGGCACCAACCACGCGGAGGGACTCGCCTTTCCGTGCGCACAGGCGGTCCATCAGCAGGCAGGCGCCGCAGGGACCGCGGGACTTGAGCAAGGTCAAAGCTCCAACAATTCCCAGACAACCTCCACGCAAAGTGCCTCCCTCCCAACCAACTTCCAGTCATGGAGGAACTGGGCCCATGACTCCACAGCTGTACACGTGAGCTCTGTTCCTCTTGGGTAAAGTTGGCCGTTCTGCCAGCCGTTCCACCTCCCGGAGCATTCATTGCCTAATCAGCAACCTCTCGCCCAAATCCTCCTTCCGCCTGAAATTTCACACTCCCCTCCGTCCTCTGCCTCTGTCCTCCTCTCCGTCCTCACACTCCCCTCTGTCCTCTGCCTCTGTCCTCCTCTCCGTCCTCACACTCCCCTCCGTCCTCTGCCTCCCTCTCCAAAGCCAGCGAGTAGTTGCCCTGGCCAGCGGTGGATCTCCCTCTGCATCAAGTCCACACTTTGAAAGAGGCCTTTCACACTTCTTGCTTCAAGCTCTCTGCACCGCATGTCAGCTGGGGTGACGGATGTTGACACCGTGTGGCTGTTTCTAGGACAAATGTACAATATGATCGTGTTGCTATAAAGATAGGATTACACCCCCCCACGTGGTGGTCTAGCAGCTAAAGTCCTCGGCTTGAACGCGCCAGGATTCCATATGGGCACCGGTTCTAATCCTGAATCCTGGCAGCCTCGCTTCCTGTCCAGCTCCCTGCTTGTGGCCTGGGAAAGTAGTCGAGGACGGCCCAAAGCTTTGGACCCTGCACCCGTGAGGGAGACCCAGAAGAAGCTCCTGGCTTCAGATAAAATCAGCTCTGGCCATTGTGGCCACTTGGGGAGTGAACAGTGGGCAGAAAATCTTCCCCTTTGTCTCTCCTCTTCTCTGTATATCTGAGTTTCCAATTAAAACACTTTAAAAAAAAATGTTTGGCATCAAAACAACTTTTTCTTTAAAAATGTTTCCTGGGGCTGAGACAGTGATGAAGCAGACTGATACGCACTTAGACTGAAGGTGTTTGATGAACAAACGAGTGAGGGAATGATGCAGCAGCTGCAGTGTGTGCAGTCCGGTGACCTGACAATGCTCTGGCAGGTAGTGTTAACGGTCAACGGCGTAACACTACTCCCCAGACTTGGAAAGCTGAAAACCTTGCTAGGAGATGCGCAAGGTGAGGGGCAATGTGGATGGCAGGTGGACACGCTCAGGCTAAGCCAAGGACTGATGCTGAAGGGATGGGGACAGTAGAAGAGTAAGCCAGGGGGACCTGGGAGGCTCCTCAGAAGCTTGGCTGCCCTCCAACAGGTGTGGGGCAAGGCGGCAGGCATGTAAAGGCCGCTACACGTTCATTCGGGGCCAGCCGCCAGAGTGCGTGCTTCCAATGCTGCTTTTATCTCTCTGTGCGGGTGGGAGACAAAGTAGAAAAACTAATTTTGTCTTCCAAAAAGCATTCTTTTGCAAACTGATTTCTAACTAGAAACAAATACTGGTTCTGAATGAGAAGGTTGAAAGAATAAAACAAACTCTTTGATTGTGGGCATCAAATTCCTTGAGGTTCCAGTTTGTGGCATTCATTGTGGGCTGCTGGCATGGAGCAGAGACCCTGGCAACAACTACCCAGAAATCTTGTTTTTCCTTACAGATATGAAAGAAAAATCCATCAAGCAGACATTTAGCAACACAGATGAAAATGGTTAGTTGGCCAAATTAATTCGCTTCATTTTTTATAGATTATTTTGATGCTGTGGATATAACTAGGGCTAACACTTCTCTAAAATCAAAGGAAAATATTTCAATTAATTACATTACTTACTTGTGACTTACCTAAGTCTACAAACATTATAAATTCAATAAAACAGGAAAAAACACAAACTGTGTGTGTGTGTGTAAGAGAGAGAGAAAGAGAGAGAGAGAGCTCAAGAAAGCAGTGTGGAGAAGCCACGACGACCCAGCAGGGCACTGAGGGCTGGGCTCCCCACTGGCCAACGCCAAGAGGCAAACCCCTCACTGCAGGGTCAGCGGGAGAGGACAGCTTTTTCCAGCCCTGAGATCCAAGACAGGGAAAAACACGACCCTTAGCGTGTTAGATTGACGAATAAGGACGAATACAGGTGGGTGACGCAGGAGGCTGTAACATCCCGTTATGGGTCTAGAGAAAATATTTGGAGACAGAGGTGAATAAAGTAAATTTTAAAAAGTTTTGAAAATGATCTGAGAGTGAGAAAACTTCCATCCACTGATTCACTCCCCAATGAAAGCAGGGCTGAGACCGGAGTCGAGAGCTGGAAAGTCACGGCAGCTTTCCTACACGGCTGGCAGGACCTGAACGTGTGGGCTCATTCTCAGCTCTGTGTGTCTCCCCAAGTGTCAGGGCACATCGGTGTAGCTTCGCTCCGTCTGCCTTCTCGGCTTTGTATTTGGAAGTCCTTGGACTATTTCCTGTGGATGCACAGTTCTGTGTTATGTCGGGTGCTTCTGCTGACCGGGCCTGCTCTGGCTGCTCCATAGCAAGGACACCTTCTTGACACTTAAATAGCAGACCGATGGACTTAGGACTGCTTATAAAGGACTACACTATTGTAATAACACAGGGAAATCAGTTGGGGTGGGAATTTTGGGGGGAAAATCCAAGACCCCATAGAATCATTGAATTGTACCATAAGATTCAAAATAAATAAATAAATAAACAGAAGCAATGTCCCACAAAAAAAGAAAAGGACGCCCTCTTGTGGTGGTGCTGGGTTGAGGGAGTTGCTGGTCAAAGGCGGCAGGTCTTAGCAGGAATTTGTTGCAGTGTCCTGCAAATGAGCATGTGACCCCTGCTAAGAATAGTAACACTGCAGAATGGTCCAAAGAGTAGATTTGAGAGTCCTCGCCCTCTTCGCTCCCCAGTGTGACAGGGAGACAAAGATTTCCCCCAACATACACCACCTGGTACCCACCACTATACATAACTACCCTTTGTAGGGTAAATCATTTTTATCAAGTACCCACCTGCCTGACTCAGTGCCCCTTGCCTGTGTGCCAGCTGGTTTTTCTCACAAGGTCTTAAGCCATCCTTCCTCTGCTGTAAGGCTTACTCCCTGCATGCACGGCTCACAGTCTGAGCCCCGAACAGTGACCTAACACAGGGCTGTCGGCCAAGGCACCGGCAGGACTCAGGGAAGCCACGGAGGAAGGGAGTGAGATAACAGCCTCTGACCAGAGGGGGCACCTAGGGAGGATGGCAAATCAAGAAAAGGCACTTACAGAGAGGTGGACACACACACACACACACACATCTATCCTTTGGCTCACTTCCCAAACGGTCATGAAACCCCAGGCTGGTTCAGACCAGAGCCAGGAACTCCATTCGGGGCTCTCTCGCGGGCAGCAGGGTCCTAAGTCCTTGGGCCACCATCACCGCTTTCCGGTGCACTACAGGGAGCTGGACTGGAGGAGGAGCAGCTGGAGTTGAAGCGACACTAGGATATGGGATGCTGGAGTTGGGGGGGCGGTTAACCCGCTGAGCTACCATGCTGGTTCCTAAATTAGGATTTTTTAAAACCCTTAAAAATTACTTATACCAAATGCATTTGATTTGGTAATTGCATTTAAACCACTTGATTTCATGAGAATCTCCAATGGGTTTCAGTCCTGCGCTCTGGAGTTTCAGCAGCCCCATCTCTGCCCTGCTGGAGGGAACTGCCGCTTGCTCTTCAGCTGTCATGCCCTCTTCAGCTGCCACACCACTGAGCCTAGCTCCCTCTTCAGCTGCCACACCACTGAGCCTAGCTCCCTCTTCAGCTGCCACACCACTGAGCCTAGCTCCCTCTTCAGCTGCCACACCACTGAGCCTAGCTCCCTCTTCAGCTGTCACACCACTGAGCCTAGCTCCCTCTTCAGCTGCCACACCACTGAGCCTAGCTCCCTCTTCAGCTGCCACACCACTGAGCCTAGCTCCCTCTTCAGCTGTCACACCACTGAGCCTAGCTCCCTCTTCAGCTGCCACACCACTGAGCCTAGCTCCCTCATCCAGTGGCTCCAGCGGTTTCTGACATTCAGGTCCCAGGAAAAGCTGGAGGTAAGGCCAATTGTGTAAGAAACCAAAGTTTCTCCTGAAGGTCTGGGAGAAGGTTCCTTCTCTCTGAAGGAAATTCACTTGGGGAATAGATGATTTCATTTCCTTAATTTGTCTGGAATGTGGTGTTCCCCTTTTAATCTGCTTACTTGAAACTTCATAAACTTTTCCCCTCAAAAAAATTAATTCTGACACATAATTTTGTTATTACACACTTATAAGTAAGTTAGAGTCTTGGTTGAATTCAAATTCAAATTGAAGCACGATTCTTCCACAGTCACTGATTTTTAACACCAAGACATCTGAACAGTAAGAGGGCTGGGTGTGGCATGGAGCAGGGCACCTACAGAAGCAGATTTAGAAGATGCCCACCGCGTCAGCAAGACACGGCGGCGAGCCGTGCGGCCCTGCCCGGCCAGAGGCCCAAGGGGGCTGTGATAAAACTCAGCACTTTCAATTTTAAGTGATTTATAGGAAAAAATATATAAGAATGAGAACCCATGAGAGTTAGAATATATAATTAAAATCAGACTAAATTTGACCTATCCAGTGAAAAGAAAACTGAAAAATAAAACCAAAGAAAACAAATAGCACAACCCACACCAGTCGGGGTAAATGTGATGAGCTGAACCGGCTGCCCTGGTGGCACAGCCAAGCCGCCCGCCCGCACCCAGGCACACAGGCGCTGGCTGCGGCCCGCCCCTGCAGCTCCCTGCCCTGCACCTGCCTGGGGCACCCCGGGCACCCCGGGCTCCGACTCCGCCTGCTGCCTGGCCCGCACGGCTGCAGCCGACCAGGGAGTAACCCAGAGTAGCAAAAGGTTCTCTCCATCAACTCTGCTTTTCAAACAAGTAAGCAGATGTTTAGGGAGGGCACGAGACAGTTCAGACCCGCTCAGACCGATTTGGAGGCAGCGGCGGAGGCAGCGCCCCCACGCCCGGGGTTCTGCCGGGACGTGCACCCGCAGGTCTGCCGGGACGGGGAGGTGGGGGGCCGCCTGAGCAAAGCAAAGCTGCTGGGGGCCGCGGCAGGGCGTGAGGCGCAGGCGTGAGGCGGCCATGGCAGCCCAGGCTGTTAGGGGGCTTGGTGAGGCCGACAGGGCGCAGGCGTGAGGCGGCCATGGCAGCCCTGGCTGTGTTAGGGGGCTTGGTGAGGGCGTGTGGGCGCAGGCGTGAGGCGGCCATGGCAGCCCAGGCTGTTAGGGGGCTTGGTGAGGCCGACAGGGCGCAGGCGGGCGTGAGGGAGCCGTGGTGAGGGCGTCAGGGCGCAGGCGGGCGTGAGGCGGCCATGGCAGCCCTGGCTGTGTTAGGGGGCTTGGTGAGGCCGTCAGGGCGCAGGCGGGCGTGAGGGAGCCGTGGTGAGGGCGTCAGGGCGCAGGCGGGCGTGAGGCGGCCATGGCTGTTAGGAGCCGCGGTGAGGGCGTGAGGCGCAGGCGTGAGGCGGCCATGGCTGTTAGGGGGCTTGGTGAGGGCGTGTGGGCGCAGGCGTGAGGCGGCCATGGCAGCCCAGGCTGTTAGGGGGCCGTGGTGAGGGCGTGTGGGCGCAGGCGTGAGGCGGCCATGGCAGCCCAGGCTGTTAGGGGGCCGTGGTGAGGCCGTCAGGACGCAGGCGTGAGGCGGCCATGGCAGCCCAGGCTGTTAGGGGGCCGTGGTGAGGGCGTGAGGCGCCGGCAGCCCTGTCAGCACGCAGTTAGGGCGGCCTGGTGCGAGGACGCGCCGGCCCCGCTGCCCCTCCCGCTGCAGCACGAACTTTTGGCGGGAAAACCGAGCGGCGCCGGACACTGACACGCATGCGCCTTCCTGCCCGCGAGGCCTGGCTCCGGGGCTGCTGCACTCAGCGGGAAAGGTATGTGGAGACACGTGATGCTAATGTAAAAGTTGACCAGTTACCAGTAGAGTGGTCATTTCACCACGAGGAAAGGCAAGCGGGGAGGGGGCGTTTCTGTCAACGAGGAAAGAAGGGGAGGAGCAGAGCAAAGCCCGAGTGAACAGGTCCAACAGCGGCAATCATAAACTAAACCCAGCTATTAGAATGTAAATGAAAGACTGTAGAAAATCAAGCGATTCGCGCTTACACCCGTACAAGATAACAATCAGGGAATTCATGGGAATCCTCAAAGAAACAGAAGCCATCTAATCATGAGCTGGTTCAACAAAGGAGAAGTGGCATGGGCAGGTGCAGCAGGCTGGCAGGGCAGGGAAGGCTGGCAAAGGAAGCGAAGCTGGGGATGGACGGGGAAGCCGCAGCTACAAAAAGCAAAGCCAGGAGAATTGCAAAGAGAAACAGAAAACCCACAGTTGTGATCAGTCACAACCAGATAGCTAAAACGGGATGCAACGGAGCAGGGCTGTGCAGTGCATGCTTCAGTAAGAGTGTACCGCCCACGGACAGGCAGGCACACACAATCTTTGGTCCCACACAGAAAAACTTACACTTTGTTAAGCACAACCAGAATGTTTTTTTTTTTTTCACAAGCAGAATGTTTGCAAAAATTGAGCATGCTTCAGGCATCAGACTGTTTCAACACATTTCAAACAATGTCACCTAGGCCATCAACTTTACCCCTAATACAGCAAGTCAGAAAGTTATAACAAAATGTGAGTTAAAAAAAAAAAAACCCAAACATTCCCAAACTATTTGTGGACTAGAGGAAACCACAAAGAAACTGACAAGATATTTGAGACTGAATAATAAAATACCCCATTGCAAAACTTGTAGGGTGCAGCTACAATATGTAGAAGGCAATTTTGCCTGGATATATTTGCTTATAAACAGTAAAAATCAGTTAAATGGATTATGTCATTTTAAAGACACAATTAAAATGCACTAATAAACCCACAGGAAGAAAGCAAGAGACTAATAACAGAGCAGAAAAGGACAGAGGAAATAACAAGGAAAATAGTGGTAGAGATGATTATTGATAGTTAAGCAACAGCAATAGTAATTACTAATAATGGTTAACAGATAACTAGTAGTGCTTAAATCAACTACTAAAAAAAACATATTAAAAGCTGCACAGCCTTAGAAAAGCTAAGGCTGTGAGCAGCAGGACTGCAGGGACATAACTACAGTGCCAGTAGGGACAGACGCACAGCCCTGCAGTGGACACGCGCATGCGTCTGTTGTACACACGTAAGCACACATAGCTGAAGAGATCTTTTCACCAGCGAATTTGAAAACTTAAATTTGATACTTTCTAGAAATACATAAGCGTTTAGCCCAGGAGAAGTAGAAATTCCGAACCAGCGAACCATCACACTGATTAAACGGAGACAGTTTCCCAAGTCTGTCCCCCAGGAACATGCTTCAGGTCCCTGCGGATAAGCGGCAGGGACAGCAGCTTCCTGGCCACGGACGGCAAGGACAAGTTCCCTGCCTTGCTGGAAAAGCCACCCAACCCTGCAGCCCATCATGTGCAATAAAAACAGCAGACACACACATGAAAATATAAAGCACAATATTAGCAACTCAATCCAACTAGTGGTATCTAAAGCATTACGACGACTCATGTTGGGTTTATCACACAAATGCAAGGAGAGTTCAGTAGCAGAAAAATCTATCCAAGTAATCTAATAAAAATCAGAAGCATGCAATACACTCTGTAGTGGACAACTGCAACAAAAACAAGTTCTTGGGCCTCTGCCACCACATGGGAGACCTGGATGGAGTTCTGAGCTTTTGACTCTGGCACAAAGCAATCGCAGATAACACAGCTGTTTGGGACAGGAACCAGCGGATGAGAGGGCTCCCTTGTCCTCTGTCACTGCCCACAGCCCCTCTCTATGACGCTGTCACTCGAATAAATCTTGAACAAGCAGTCAACAAACTAACAAAGCAGGCCTTCGCCCGCCAGGAGGCGCTGTGGAGGCAGAGGCCTTGCCCTGCGCCTCCAGCTGCATCCGGGGCTTCCCTTCCCTTCCCCCGCCACCATCTCTTCTGCCTCTGGCCACACTTGTCACCATTCCCCACGGCTTCCAGCTCCCACCAGTTCAGGCTCTAGTCACCGTGTCCACTTTCCCTCCTCTGCTGTGGGCTTTGGGCCCTGCTCAGAGGAGGACAGAGGCCACAGGTGGGCCACGCTCTCTGCTCCCTATGCTGGCCTGTCATGGGAGAAGTGGCGGGCGCCTTTATCTCACAGAAGCACATGCTAAATTCCAAAAGCTGCAACTCTCTCGTCCTTAACCCCGCAAGCAAGGGGATCAGGAACCAGAATTTCAAGCTCACTGGTCCCAGCCCTGTGTCCCGTGATGAGTCCTGTGCCACATCTGTCGCAGCATAGCCACTCTGTCTGTGCTTTTAATAGTTTTAACTTTTTAAAGATTTGTTTGAAGAGCAGAATTACAGAGGGGTTGGTTCACTATCGTAATGGCTCCAATGGCTGGGAGTGTGTCTGACTGAAGCCAGGAGCCAGGAGCTTCCTCCGGATTTCCCATGTGGGTGCAGGGGCACAAGAACTCGGCCATCTTGCCCTGTACTTCCAGGTGCTTCAGCAGGGAGTTGGACTGGAAGTGAAGCCACCAGGAATCTGACTGGTGCTTATCATGGCATCTGACAATGCAGACAGGAGCTTAACTGGCTGTGCCACAATGCCACCCCGCCCCGTTTTGAGTCTTCCCCCCCACCATGGCTTGTTGATTGGCTAGCCTGTTTTTCTGTAGCTTGCATATGGGAGAGGGGAGTGTTGCCAAAGAGGACAGAGAGCTGAGGGTCTTTGTAACGGCGCTTCAGCAGCTTGGCTGTGCACACCTTGTGACTTGGTGCCCTGGACGCTGGGCCGTCTCCCCAGGAGGTCAGCTGCGCCTTCCCTCTCCTCTGGGTGGTGGTAGTCAGCTGCTTTCCCAGGTGCCGGCTCTGCCTGCGGACCTGTGCTGCACTCCCGCCTGCCTGGGCCACCCACTCAGTGCCACCGTTCTCACAAGTGTCTTTTCCAGCATCGACCTTTAGGAAGAAGGTGCTCGAAGAAAGTTCCAGAACAAAGACTGGACGCCAGGAATGCCCACATGCTCCTGAGCCAGACGCTGCAGGCCTCACAGTCAGGGCTCCTTGCTCAGGCAGTTTTTTCTGTTGAAATATTTTTCTTTTTGATTTATTTTTATTGGAAAGTCACGTTTACAAAGAGGAGAGACAGAAAAAAAGCACTCTGTCCACTAATTCACTCCCCAAATGACCACAATGGTCAGAGCTGAGCCAGAGCTGAGCTGATCCGAAGCCAGGAGCCAGGAGCTTCCTCCAGGTCTCCCACGTGTGTGCAGGGTCCCAAGGGTTTGGGCCGTCCTTGACTGCTTTCCCAGGCCACAAGCAGGGAGCTGGATGGGAAGTGGAGCTGCCGGGATTAGAACCGGCGCCCATATGGGATCCCAGCACATGCAAGGTGAATTCTGTGTCTCCCACTTTCTCTTCCTCGGTCCACTCTGAGGGTGGTGGAGGCTTTTGCTCCTTTGCTGGAGAGTCTTTAGGAACATTCGTAGTGCCTCTGTCTCCTCGTTTACCTTTTGTCATTGCAATTCTGGCTGGCAGATTCTCCTGCTTAGGGCAGGTTTGTAAGATGTATTACCTACAGGTCTGCAAGTCCATTTTTATGTTCAATCAGTGTCCCAGATTAGGAAGATAGCAGTTGTCCTGAATAACTGCTTTGTGGGCAGCACTGGTCTTGCCGACACGTGCTGGCCATGGAGTCCGAGGGCCACCTGGAATTATTTTGGGAGGAGCCTGTGCAGTGCCATGCCGGGACTGTACAGAGGGATCTGTGTTCCCAGCTTAGCTCCTGTGCAGCTCGGCTGTCCTCCCTTCCGTCAAACAGTGCCTGGTCTCGTCCCCAAAACCATCTTCAGGTCAGTTCAGTGTCTGTATGCCTTTGGTTGCTCCATTATTACTAAGAGATTGGTTTCTGCTTCTAAACTTCTTTGTATTTCCTTCAAAGTGGCAGTGAGTGAAAGAAACGTGGGTATGTCCTTGTTTTCCTTCTGGGTAAGGGAGATGGTGAATGGGAAGCCGTGAGAGTCAGCCGTGGTACTTGAGGCGTATCTGTGAGTTCGTTTTGGTGAATTTGAGCATTTAAAATAGTTACACAAAATCCTTGAAGTCTTTCATCTCTCTGAATGTGGTCTAATTCTAGAAATGTGAAAGTGACATTCGGGTGACCTTCAGGAATCAGCGGGTGGGATGGACCCCTGGAAGCCAAAGCCAGCACGCTAAGTGAGGTAGTAACGGATCAGCAACCTCGTGCAAGTTCATGGCGGCGTACGCTAGCTGACCACTGACGGCACTGTCCCTGAGCTGCTTGAAGGAATGCCAGTTTTGCACATGTGACACCGTCGTGGGGACAGTTCTTGGACCATGCTACTGCCCGCCTGTGGTGTGGGGGAGTGGAAACGTGAACTAAAGGAAGAGGCACAGGAAATGAACCCCGACTGGAGGCCGTTAGTCCAGCAGCAGCGCAGGCGTGTGCTGTCTTGTTCCCTGAGGGCTGCCCACGTTGGCCTTCAGAAAGGAGGTGAAGACTGCAGGGCCTGGCCACCAGCCCCACCTGGCACCTTCCCTCTGAGGACCCCCGGGAAGGGGTGGGAGGGTTCTGATGCAGCAACAGCTCATGCCGGAAGGAGTCTGGTGGCAAGGTCCTGCATTTGCACAGGAGGCCCTGCCTTATGATGTCACACTCATGAGAGGGACACCACCGCCTGATCCTAGTGGTCCATGTTCCTGTACGAGTGAAGTCTCTGGTTTAGAGAGGACGCCCAGCGGGCGTAGAGCCGTCCCCTGTGTGAGCGTTGGATGTGGCCAGAATCCTGATCGTGGGCGAGACGTTGCCAGCGTCTAAAATGAGCCGCAGTCGCAGCGTCTGCATAAATTTTTGTTCTAATTTGTTATTTGCTGTTAGAAAGCAAATTTGTTTCTTTTCTTTTTTCCTCCTTTTTTTTGTGGCAGGATTATTTCATACATGGGAGACTTGCAAAGTCCCGCCACGGTGACATTGATCGAGTGCCTCTTCTCTGTGATAACCTTTGTATGTTATTGACGTGGAACAAATACTGCATTCATCGCTTGCCCTAAACTCTGCATTTGGTGACACTCCTGCTGCTGTGTTAATATCAGGTCTATTAAGCTAGACCTCATGGTCCATTGCCCTTTCTTTCGAGTTGACCCCGTGAGGTTTAGGGGTCCTGAGCACAGTGTGAAAAGGCACCGGGTCTCACTCTCAGCCCAGAGCTCATTAGGACTTTATAGAAACACAATAAATACTCGCAGGGCGCACGCACGGAGGGAATCGCCCCGCCGGCGGCCCGGTGTCAGAGGTGCCACGGCCGTCTTGATTCCCCGCCTGCTGCGCTGGCCTCCCCAATCTGGATTTTTTTCTTTGTAGACTGACCACCTGGAGTCTTAGTGCTGTGGGATTTTCTTCTATCTGGCTGCGTCTTGATGCTCTAGCAGAGATTTCAGGTTTTGTAACTGTGATGAGCTCCTTGGGATCTTGGGAGAAAATGCCACTGGGGGCAGCAACAGCTGGACTGGAGCCCCTGCCCTCTGCTGGGCCGCGCTGTCAGGCAGCAAGGTCAGGGCCACGGTGCAGGTGAACCAGGCAGTGGAGTCGCAGCCCGACGCGGTCACTGCGCCCTAGGCTTCCGTGTGTGAGGTGCACCCAGCGGGAGGTGCCTGGAATCCTGCCGGGGCAGAAGCAGGGCTCCTGCTGGTCGGGCTGGAGGCTCCCGCCGCGCTGTGCCGTTTCCTAGGGCACAGGCAGCCGGAGTTGGACAAAGACTCCTCCGCCGGTACTCGGCAAATTACCTCATGAAACCGCCGGATTATCCAGAACAAAAGGGTCTTCCTGCTTGTGTCAATCACGCTTGCGCGGGGAGAAGGAACGGTGGCTTTGACTGGATTACTCACCCTACAACCTGCGCGACTTTCCAAGGAAATTCACCCGAGGCTTGGGAAAAATATTGGCTGCGCGACAACTTCCGATGGAAGGCAGTGTGGTGTGACTCAAGCCCAGTCATTTTACCAACCGGCAGCTGTTTAAAAAGAAACACAGGCGGCAGTGAGGGGCTTGGCTTCTCTTTAGCAGTGCCGATGGCATTTGATGTTCCTTTACTCCATGGCAGAAACCCCACGGATCCACACAGGAACGAGGCTGTGAGAGCGCTGGGGGTCAGCCCCCACAGGCCTCGTGTGCCGCAGAGCATGCACCAGTCCCCGCACTGGGCTGAGGCGGTGGTGAGGGAAGCACTTTTTAATTTATTTTTATTGGAAAGGCAGATTTACAGAGAGAAGGAGAGACAGAGAGAACAATCTTCCATCTGCTGGTTCACTCCCAAGTGGCTGCAATGGCTGGAGCTGAGCGGATCTGAAGCCAGGAGCCTCTTCTGGGTCTCTCATGCGGGTGCAGGGTCCCAAGGCTCTGGGCCAACCTCTACTGCCTTCCCAGGCCACAGGCAGGGAGGCGGAAGGGAAATGGAACAGTCAGAACACAAACTGGTGCCCATATGGGATCCTGGTGCATGCAAGGCAAAGACTTTAGTCACTAGGCCACCGCTCTGGGCCCTACACTTTTTTAAAGGATGTATTTATTTGGAAGCCAGAGTTACAGAGAAGAGGGAGAGACAGATCTTGCACCCACTGGTTCCTTCCTCAAATGGCTGCAAAGCCTGGGACTGGGCTAGGAGCTTCTTCTAGTCTCACATGCACTTGGGCCATCTTCTGCTGCTTTTCCTAGGCACATTAACAAGGAGCTTTATGGAAAGTAGGTCAGCCAGGCCATGAACTAGTGCCTCGTTTCATGGGGTTCTGGCTTTACCTGCTGCACCCCGGGGCTGACCCTGGCACTTAAGGATTTTAAAGGCTTCACTGAAGGAAGTGGCAAAGAAGCAAAAGCAAGCACGGAGATGGTCAGATCTCTGGTGGCCAGCTCAGAGGACGACGATGCATCCGAGGAGGAGAACCAAGCCATCCGGGGGTCTATACCAGGCAAGTGCACAGAGCAGAAGCTGATGGGAACATAGAAGACAGGCAGAGAGAGGAGGAAGCACAGGTGAGCACGTGGCAATAGAAACCCAGGTACAGTGTTTGCCGAGTGGACGCTGGGCTTGAGACAGCAGGTGGACAAAAACCCTGGCTTATGGAAAATAATACTCTAGCATTCAGGCTAAGCATGAGGCTGGAGGTAGCCCTGGGCACCGTCCCTGCAGAAACGATAGTAGAAGTTAAGGCAGACAGAGTCGCTGGGGAAGAGCTCCAGCAAGGGTAAGGAGCAGCCCTCCTGGCTGTGGAGAGTGGAGTGTGGAGTGGCTGCACCTGCTGAGACACTAGCCGTGCCCAGCGCCCAGCGAGGGATGGGGCAGGCCAGAGCAGATGTCCTGAAAGCACCTGCAGAGTGGGCAGGACAGGGGCCGGCAGGGGGAGCCTGTGCACGGCCCAGCTCCCAGCTACGTTACCAGCTAAGTGTTAATGAGGTCTGAGCTGCTGGAGGAGAATGGAGGACTCAGCCAGAAGACTCACCACAAACCCCGGCACCATGGTGGGACCTCGGGCTAACACAATCAATGCTCCTGTGTTCTCCACAAAAGCACAGGTTGTTTTCACACTTGTCATAGAAATAGGGAAATTATCCTGGCACACTAAGCCCTGGAGTGTCTCGGCTAATTCTACAGAAAAATAGTCACGGAAGTACAAATAGGATATGAGTTTATAGGATCCGATATAGGAAA
The DNA here is from genome assembly GCF_017591425.1 of Ochotona curzoniae. NCBI lineage: Eukaryota > Metazoa > Chordata > Mammalia > Lagomorpha > Ochotonidae > Ochotona > Ochotona curzoniae. Next base: position 7,371,419 of record NW_024465654.1, on the reverse strand, counting down.
ACCGAGAGATGAAATGTAGAAAAAGATTAAAATGAAAGAAAGGTATTGAAGATTGGGAAGACCTTCAGAAAAAAAGCTAAATATCATGCACTAAAAGACAGAGACCTATCAAGGATGCGAAGGGAGAAGACCGCCGATGGCAGAGAACCTGTCCAACATTCCCCTTGCCCTGCCGTGTCCACCAGTAGGAGCAAGGAAGCCCCGGGGGACCCTAGGGTTTCTCAATGTCTGGTGGTTTCAGGGATGGAAAACGTGATTTACCTCTGGATAAGGGTCTCATTTTTATGCAGGAAGCAGAATTCTTTTTGGTTAGAGTCTGTAACAAGACAGATGCAGTGTGATCTGCGGACGCCTCTGCAGGAAGCCCCAGGTGGCTAACACACACTCGGTGAAGAAGCAGCCTGACCTGGCCTAAGATTAATGCTGGACTTTACAACTGTGCCTTCCCAGAATCTGGTAGATGCTTATAATCTGCCGTAATATCTACCATTTTGTTTTGTTTGATACACTGTTCTGTGTTGATTAAAATTGTCTGGCCTTCTACTGTACTCAGCGTTATTGAAGCACGGATAAACCTTCCAAGCATTTTGCGAGTGAAAAAAGCCTGCCAGGAAAGGCCAGCTGTTGTGATTCCATTCCAGATAGAAGGTCTAAACGGGCCAATCCTTGGGGACTGGGAAGATGTGGTATGAGGTTCTGGAAGTCATGCGCAGTCCTGGTCACACAACACAGTACCACCAAGCGATGGACTGGAGAATGGCGTACTGGTCTCCACCACGTTATGGTATGCTTGATGCTTGCTGTACCTGGCCATAACCAAAATAACTTACACATTTAATGTAGAAAAATGATTCCTCACTAAATGAAATTCCTTGTCAGCTAGGGTTGCTAGATAAAATATTATATTTATGTTTATCTGAAAGTTAAGCTTAGCTGGGAGAGCTACATTGCTGTGTGCTGGCAGCCCTCCTGGGAGTGGAAATTTATTTTTCTCACTGTTTTATCCAAGCACTGCTCTGCAGCATGGCAGGTCAGTGGAGAGCACCTGTACCAGCGCCATGTTACAAATGATGAATCCAATTGGGATGAGCTACAGGGACAAGAAACTAGACTGTATTGCTGTATTGCATCTTTCATTCTCAATAATTCTGCTTGATTTTCAGTGTTGCTATTTCCTGTGTGACATACTCCTTAAATTTTTTGAACTCTTGTATCATGTGCTTCTTATTGTTGATCAGAAGCTTTATAATGAGTTTTCTGAATTCTGTGTTTCCCATTTTCTCGATGTCTTCCTCAATTAACTCTGAGGTTGGCAAGGGCTTTTGCCCCTTTTCAGGAGAGTCTTCAGTAATATTCATTGTGTCTCTTCTTTTGCTCTTGGTCATTGTACTTCTTGTTATCAGATTCTTCTCCTTGGGGCAGGTTTCTAAACTGTGTCACGCACAGGTCTACAATTCAATTCTACTTATTGCAGTTGGTACACGGCTCTTTGTTTGCAGTCACTTTGTGCCACTCCCGCCAGCGAGTTCCAGGTCTGGGTTCTTATGTTAGATTCCCACCATGGTCTCCGTGGCTCCAGCTCCTGGCTCGCCACTCTCCACCTCCTGAGAGTGCAGCTGCACCATTGTCTGTGCAACATGTCTGCTACTTCCGGTTTGAGCAGTTCCCAAGATTAGGGAAAAACCAAGTGTTGTCCTAAATAGCTAGGTGGTGCTGATCTTGCTGGAATCTGTTGACCATTCAGTCTGAGGGCCCCACATGGGTGCAGGGGCCCAAGCACTTAGTCTATTTTCTGCTGTGTTCTCAAGCCATTAGCAGGGAGCTACGACTGAGAAAGAATGAAGAGGAAAGAATCTGCAGAAGGTATTTGTATTTTATTAGCAGCTCTACATTGGAATCACTAGAGTGTCTTTTCCTCACTGAGGAACTAGGTCTGGTTATTTAGAAAGAACTAAAACTGGGCATTGCTGATCATATTAAATTCGTTAAGCTGCTACTCCACACTTTTTGTGAATTGCTTTGCTGGGTTGCAGGGGTTCCAACGTGATGAACGTATGGCCAGTCTTTCTACACGCACATAATACAGTAGAGAGAGTTCTTGTTCAAAGGACTTTAATAAAAGTTAGCTGTTCTCTCTAACATACTGCGAGTCCTACCTACTTCCAGGTTTTGGGGTGGCCTCCGAGTCTGCATTTCTCCCTGTAGCTGTCCACCCTGTGGGAAGCCCTGGGCCCGCCTGTCCCCTGCATCTGAGAACCTGGGCCCACCGCCCAGGCTGCACAGTCAAGGGAGGGCCGGTGGTGGTGCTTGGGGCGGCCACAGGAGCAGGGAGGCGAGCACAGGCGCATGCCCAGGACTCCCTCCGTGTGTGGGCTTCTTTCTAGAAGTGTAACCTCGGAGTACAGGTAATACTGTCTGCATTTCAACAGTGGGCTGATGGAGCGCATTTACACCTGTAACACAGACAACGCAAGCAGTCGCTGTAACTGCAGTTCCGTCAGTTCTCCAGTCACGGCTTCAAGCACTTCTTGTGACTTGTCTTGCTTCATTCTCTGAATGATCAGAGAGCTTGAGAAAGAGTTGTACACATTATTAAATTTATGGAGATGAACACTAGTTTAAAAGTAACTTCACTTGCTAATTTACTGAGTGACCAAGAAATAAATGCCGGTTCTGATACAGTCTCATCTACCCTGATAGGAAGAAATGAATGTACCTTCTCTGCGTGGCCGTTTGTCAGCCTGAGGTTCCCAGACTCCGGTGTCCTGCGACGTATGTAGGAGGGAGTTTGTCCCCAAAGAGTAAGTACAGCTGTACATATATACCATGGTTTCATGGTGCAAAGCGCTCCTTTGTGGCGCTCCTGGGAAGTACTGCAAGTGATCCGATGCTAACAGTCATAGGCTTCCAAAGCAGGCTTGGAGTTTGGCTAGGAACAGAACATGACAACTTTTTGTTGGTCTTCAGATTTTCTTGGAAAAATAATATTTACATTTCTAAAACATATTTATTTGTTTAACTTGAAATATTTATTTGTTCATTTTGCTTGAAAGAATGACAGAGAGAAAGAGAGAGATCTTCCATTTGTTGGTTCGTTCCCCAAATGGCTACAGTGGGTGGAGCTTGGCTGATCTGTAGCTGGGAGCCAGGAGCTTCTTCTGGGTCTCCCACATGGGTGCAGGGGCACAAGGACTTTCCCAGGTCATTAGCAAGGAGTTGGGTCAGAAGTGCAGCCGCCAGGACTTGAACTGGCATCCATATGGGGTGCTGGCACCACGAGCAGAGGATTAAGACATTGTGCCACTGTGCTGGCCCCTAGTATTGAATTATTTATTTTTTAAAGATTTCTTTTTTTCATTGAAAAGGCAGAAATACAGAACGAAGGAGAGACAAAGAGAAAGGTCTCTGTCTGCTCCTTTACTCCCTAAGTGGCTGCGATGACCGAAGTTGAGCTGACCCCAAACCAGAAGCTTCTCCCGGCTACAGGGTTCCAAGGGTTTAGGCTGTCGTCTGCTGCTTTCTCAGGCCACGAGAAGGGAGCTGGATGGGAAGAGAAGCAGCCAGGACACAAACCAGTGCCCACATGGGATCCTGGAACATGCAAGACGAGGATTTAGCCACTAGGTTAGTGCGGTGGGCCCTGAAATATTTTCTAAATGTTCATTTGTAACCAGCATTTTTATTTTTAATTTAATGTTTAATTTATGCTCTATGTTCAATTTAAATTTCCTTCACGTATTTTTCTTCATACACCGATGTCTGTACAGTGGGAGAACAGAGCTTAAAGTTCAATCAGTAGTCTTCAAACTGCTTCAAGGGATTCTGTGACGTTTCAATCAGCCATTCAATCAGCTCGGTCTTGTCATAGGACGTTTTGTTTTCCCAGGGATTGGATTCAGGTGTAGCAGCCAGGATTTTTTTGTTTCCTTTTTCACATTTTAAACATTCATCGCTGTTCAGAGTGAGCAGAGAGGCCCGAGCACCTTGTCGGCAGAGCCGACCTTGCCTCCTGTTGCTGCGGCGATGCTGAGCTCCCGGGGGGGCTCTAAGTTGCCCCCTCCCTGCATTTCCCCATCCACCTGACAGTCACCAGGACTCCTGGTTCCGTGAGGATGAGTCAGGAAGCGGGTTTTTAACGACAACAAATTGAAATGTTTGCACAAGAAGTGTTGCTTTTAGAAGTGATGGGAAACTTCAAATTTGATTACAAGCAACCTTTGGCTTCCTGTCGGGCAACAATAGGCGACGCTGTTAGGGGCGATTTCCATGCACAGCGTGTGGGTGCCGCTTCTTGGTGCTTAGACATGGTTGTTTACTGTTCAGCACTGTTTATGCATTTTAATCAGGCTTTTTCAGTCTCCCTTCATAAATCACTACAAAGCGAATGTACCCAAACAAGGCCCATTATGTGGTGTTGGTCACCCTCACACACTGAGTGGCTGCCCTGAAGTTTCCCCTGGGACTCAGAAAAGGCGCTGCGGGCTGCAGTGACATTTAGGGCTGCAGTGCTTTGGGCTAGAGCGCTCCTCTGAGCTCTGTCCTTCAGCAGGAGGGGCCTCCGTTTAAAATTCAGTTCAGGCACTAGGGACCCAACAACGGGAACCTGCTGTTGGACCTTGGGACCAGGGACGACCTGGTTCTTGCTAAGCGGGTATTCCTGAGGGACGGACCTGCACAGGGCAGGGAAGGCCTTCAGATTCAGGTATCTAAGTGTGAGATGACTCGGACAAAGCGGCAGGAGGCAGAGCAGCCAGGATTTTCTGGCATTTATGCCTCAGTGCCGACGGACAATAATGGCTCAGCATCCTCTGGCAGGCAGGAAAAGAAACACAGTTCCCCCTCTCCTCCCCACTTAGAGCGAGAAGTTCATGTGCTTTTAAAATGAACTTTTAAGAAGTACATGCTCTTCCTCTGAGAATTTTTGGTTGTTGCATTAAGTGGATATTCTTAGCTTTGGTTCCCAGTGTCCAAGGTGGACAGTGGCTGAGCTGTGTAGTGGTTTATAAGCCAGGCTGGGGACGGGCATCTCCTGCAGAGAAAGGAAGGCAAGTGGGCACTGCACAATGCAGGTTTGCATTTTAATTCCAGGCTCGCACCTGGCATGCAGATCGCTTGGCCAAGGCCGATGTGCTTCCGGAGAGCTGCTAGGAAATTCACAGCAGAACAGGGATTGCAGTTAGAGACAGCTATTAGAAACGACAAGATGCAGGGCTGGCATTGTGGTGGCCTGAGCCTCTGCTGCCATGCCAGCAGCCCATAGGGGCTCCGACTGGGGTCCCAGTTGCTCCACTTCTAGTTTAGCTCCCTGCTAAGTGTCTAGAAAAGTCGTTGTAGATGGCTTGAGAGCTTGGGCCCCTGCACTCACGTGGGAGACTCAGTCAAAGCTCCTGGCCTGGCCGTTTCAGCCATTTAGAGAATGAACTGGCAGAAGGGAGATCTTGCTCTCTCTTTTTCTCTATAGCTGACTTTCAAATAAATAGATCATTTTAAAAAATGACAGGATATGATATGACCTGCTAATTTTAAAGAACACAGAATATTTAAAATTAAGTGTACATAAAAAAATACCTGGCAATGGTCCCGGTGCTGTAGCCTAGCGGCTAAAGTCTTCATCTTGCACACACCAGGATCCCAAAATTCTAATCCTGGTGCCCCTAGTTCCCATCCCGCTCACTGCTTGTGGCCTAGAAAAGCAGCAGAGGACGGCCCAATGCCTTGGGACCCTGCACCCACTTGGGAGACTTGGAAGAAGCTCCTGGCTCCTGGCTTCAGATGGCATAGCTCCAGCCATTGAGGCCACTTGGGGAGTGAATCATCAGATGGAAGACCTTCCTCTCTCTCTCTCCTCGTCTCTGTGTAGCTTTAATAAATCTTTAAAATATATATATACCTGGAAAATAGTATTGCAAACAAAGCTTAGATAAACTAGATACAATACATTTGAAGATGAAAATTTTTAGAAGGAAGCTATAAAGCCTAATTTACATTTAATATATATCTGGATATATACCTGAAATATACACACATATATGAGTATATGCATAAATACAAAGAGAAAAAACTAAGTGTAAAAAGAGATTTCAGTCAGTTTCTAGAAACTGGAAAATCACATGGATAAAAGGCAAAGGGCATTATACCGTAATTCTGGCCTTAGAGCTGGACTCAGCCTTGGGGCACAGCTGCCCTGCATGACCTCACAGCGTGGGCAGAAAACGTTGAACACACCGTGCCATGTCCGTCCATCTAAGGTGTACTTTGGATGCGACAGAATCCATAAAGCAGTCTGCTGCTATGCTTCTGTGTCTGTCGAATGTCGAATGAGAGCAGCTTGCAGGATGTCAACGTGCAGGAGAGGCACCTGTGGCTTTGGAGACACACGGAGAATGACCAGAGCTGAAAGGAGGGCTGTTGGGCAGCAGCGGGAGGAACTTCTTCAAAATCTTCCAGTCACTTCACACTTTACTTTGGACCAAGCAGGGGAAGTGGTGAGCAATGATCAATGAGCAAGTAATGCCCAGGAACTGAATGGCCTGGAAGCAAACCAGGAAGTCTCCTAGTGACCACAGAAAGTCAGTCAACAGCGGGAGAAGGCAGAATGCAGGGCACGGACGGCAGCTGAGGCCCAAGACGTGCCCAGCAACTCAGAGCCAACGGGCGGGCCAGGGAGGACCTGCGCTGGCAAAGTAGGGCAGCGAGAGGAGCCACCGCCCGGCTGGGAGACGACCCTGGATGCCTCTGGGAGCTGAGCTGGTGCCTCTGACACCCAGGAGTGCAGGGGAGATGGGCAGCGAGAGGAGCCACCGCCCGGCTGGGAGATGACCCTGGATGCCTCTGGGAGCTGAGCTTCTGACACCCAGGAGATGACCCTGGATGCCTCTGGGAGCTGGTGCTTCTGACACCCAGGAGTGCAGGGGAGATGGGCAGGGAGGAAATGAAGCTACTGAAGGGAGTGTGGGATTATGTCAGTTCAATCCAGTAACGTCGCAGGGTGGCGTGCCGTCCTACTCCCATTTTGCTCTACTCTTCTTTACATGCTTTTGTCTTTTTGGAGAGAAAGCAACATTAGGACTGGAATGAGAGCCCAGGGGCTGCAGAGCCTGTGGGTGAGACACTGTTGAGGTTCACTGTCGGGCCACACACGGGGCACAGGGGTGGAGTGCTGCCTGCGCCTCACTGGGCACCTCAGGCAGGAAGTCCGCAATGCCCCCTCACTGCAGCCCTGTTCCCAGTGCACTAGCAAAGGGTCACCCGCACAGGGCGTCCTCAGTGAGGACCTAAGCCCAGCCTGGGGGACAGGAAGAGAGGAGTGAGCACTGAGCTGCCCAGAGAACTCTGTCTCTCCCAGCGGAACCCCACTGGGACACAAACTGGGCAGGTCTCCCCATGCTGCACTCACAGCTGCCAGGGGCCCTGGCCGCTCCTGCCCTCTCTGTGCTTGCTGCAAAGCCACAGGGATCTTGCCCGAGTCACTGCACTGCGTGCCAGTTGGTGTCTTCAGATCTGAAGGTGGTCTCCACGTCACAACAGGAGTTGCCTTTCTAAAAGACACACAGGGCCACTCCCTCTGGACACGATGCCACCCACTTCTGCAGCCTGTCAGCAGGTTTGCGGGCCCTCTCCCATCCCTGCACGCTCCTCCTCCTGTCCCATACCACCTGCTCTCTTAGTTCTGCTCCATGTGACCCTGACATGTTCCATTTTGGGACATTCTTTTAGGATCACCACAGGCCACATGGTCTTTGAAGATCTGCAACGAAATGGCTTTTGCGTATCTTGTCTTCCTCATTGATTCCAGTAGATCATAGCAGCTCTGCAGTGCCATGCAGAGTGGTTCCTGCAGACCCCCCTGCCCCGCCCAGTCCCCTCTGCTCACTCAAGTGGCCCTGCCCCCTTGGCCTCCTTCTCAGCAGGGACCCTCATCTTTAACCTCACATTAGTAGTGATCACACTCAATTCCCTTTCAGATGGCACCGAATGAGCACAACACTGTGAATGCATCATCCCGTTTAGACCTTGTAACAGCTGTATGCACAGGGATGAAATCCTTTTACCAACACGGAAATGGTAATCAACACAGGTAAGTGACTTCCGAGTGTCCAGCTTCTTCACCTCAAGGACTTGTTCATTTCTCAGGAGCTCCGGGGCTGCTCAGCTGGGATCCCGGGATGCTCTGGCTCAGCTCCTTTTAGCCTCTTGGTCCTTGGTGGCCCCAACGTTGCCCCCACAGGAGCTGCAGGAGTCCACAGAAGGAGGTGTACATGCCCAAGTGCTTGTCCCAGGCCGCCACAAGTCACACAGCCAGGCCCAGAGTCCAACAGGCAGGGACACAAGGGACTCAGAGAAACCCCTCTGCACAAGCAGCTGATGAGCCAGGTAGAGGAGTTTCAAACCTACTTTCTTTTTTTTCTGCTTCACCAAGAGCTCAGGAGCCAGCGTGGGACCAAGTTCAGGAGCAGGGAGAGAGCTGGGCTCCATGCTTAAGAGTGAGGACTTGGTCTTCCCACTGGGGCTGTCGGTTGGGCGTAGGACAATTACTGACACTCTGTGTGTTCCTTCAGGGGCACTGGGCCCATCAGTGGCGACCTTCTCTTAGTGTGTGATGCACAGTGCATGGATATGCACCAAGTGCCTAGCGCTGCACCAGCTGGGCGTCGGTATGGGGGCCATACAGTGACTATGCCATGGGACGACAGCCACCACCATCCCGTCTGTCCCTTCCCTGTCATCCCAGGGGTGCCTGCTTCACTTCCCAGCCCCAGCTGCCAACCCCAAGGGACTCACCCAGACGTTTCCGTCCGAGTCAGAGGACCTTTCCCAGAGGGTCCTTGTTTTCTGTCCACACCAGGCAGGGATGGCACCGCTGCCCTCTTTCCTGTGCCCGGGACCACTGTTGGTCTGCACATTCAGCTAGCAGGTGCTGGAATAGAGGCGCCCACTTCCTGCTGCTCAGTACGAGGTGGAAGAAATGCCCTTCACAGTGTAAAATAAGGTCAAACACTTTACCTGGGCTCCTTTTGGCAAGGTCGGACCTTCCCCAAGCTACGGACAGAGCTAGTGCTGATGAAACCAAACCATCGCACTCACGCAGCTCCTGCGTCTCCTAAGCAAGCTGAAGCCAGAAGCCAAATTATTCTCAGAGTAAAAAGGAAACCAAACACGTGACCCCGAGTTTTGCAGAATCCTTAAAAGGCCTTATCAAATTGATGAGTCTAAGTTTGGAGAATAATGCCAAGTATCAGCAGAGAAGCCACGGTGTCAGCACCCATGGCTTGAGGACAATGTGATGGGCAGATACATTGATTTGGTGTGAACACTTTGAAATCCATGCATACTTTCTTTTTCCTGTGATACACATTCCCCACGAACATTTAAAGAGCCCTGCTGGTTTTCCAAGGTGAGAAGCTCTTAAAGTTTCCTGTGGTCAGAAGCAGTTTTAGGGTGGGTGCTGTGGCATAGTGGCTAAAGCCTCCACCTGCGGTGTGGGGATCTCATTTGGGCTCCAATTAGAGTCCCAGCTTTCCCACTTCCCATCCAGCTCCCTGCTATCGGCCTGGGAAAGCAGCATAAGATGGCCTAAGTTGAGGTCATCTGGAAAGGGGACCAGAGTACAGATCTTGCCCTCTCTGACTATCAAAACAAATGAATAAATTTTTTTTCTTTTTGATTTATTTTTATTGGAAAGTCAGATGTACACAGAGGAGCAGAGACAGAAAGAAAGATCTTCCATCCACTGGTTTACGCCTCAAGCGGCCAAAACAGCTAGAGCTGAGCTGATCTGAAGCCAGGAGAGTGGAGCCTCTTCCAGGTTCCCAAGGCTTTGGGCCATTCTCTACTACTGTCCCAGGCCACAAGTAGGGAGCTGGATGGGAAGCAGGGCCGCTGGGATTAGAACCAGTGCCCTTATGGGATCCTGGTGCTTGTAAGGAGAGGACCTTAGCCACTAGGCAACCGCCCGGGCCCATGAATAAATCTTTAAAAGGATACCTTTTAACATCTACTTGTCCACTTCTCTATGCTTCTTCATCTGACCAATTGTTTCTTAGCAAACTGCTCATCACGTTAAAATCGGTGGACACCGGGGGAGCAAAGCAGCCGGTGCAGTCCCACGTGACCCAGCACATCCCTTAAAGCCCCCCTATCGGGTGTGCCCACTGCGCACACAGGGGCTTCTTCCCGGCCTGTCCCCTCCAGGTCGGACCTCCCGAGAGCCTGCCTTTCCACGTGCAGGCGCCAAGGGCTCTCGCCAGCATCCTTCGTCTCTGGGATCAGGTCACCAAGTCGTGGAAACAAGTCCCGAAAGGTCCACCTTAGCTCTCAGAGCGGAGGGACCTCAGTCAGAGCGCCAACTGTTCTTAAAAGGTGACGTCTCACACAGAGGTCGCGTGCCACAGCGGCATTCAGCCGCGCCGACAACAGGTGGACGCGGAGAGAGCCCAGCGCGCCCGGGGCCTCCACGCCCCTCCTCCTGCCGCGAGTCCCCATCCTGGCCACCCTATGGACTCTTGGGGCGGCCCTCACGGTTGGCCCGGCTTCGCGATCCGGCGGATGTGAATGGATGGGCAAGACACACCTTCCACCCTTCTGGGAAAAAGAAAACAAACCAAAACCCCAACCTGCAACCGCCCGCACCCACGCTGCGAGCGGGAGAGACCCCATCTCTGGCGCACCCCCGCTCCGCCAGCCCCACTCCGCCCACCCCCTCCAAAACCGCCCCGGGCCGATAAATAACGCCGTTCCCGCCCTCCCCGCGCCCTCCTCCCGGCGCGCTCAGCCCTGCGGGAGACGGCGGCCCGGCGCGGCTCGGGGTCCGGGCGTGCGGCAGCCGGGCGCCGCGCGATGCTGCCCAGCGCCGTGGCGGCCCACGCCGGCGCCTACTGGGACGCGGTGGCGCCCTCGGTGCTCCTCGGCCTTCCCGCGGCGCCGGCCGTGGGCCACCTGGGCAGGAGTTTTCTGATCGAGAACTTGCTGCGCGCAGGCGGCGCTCCGATGCTCGGACAGCCGCCTCCACCGCCCCACGGCGCGGGCGCCCCCCGGGCCCTGCCCGCCAGCCCGGTCCCGCTGAAGCTGTGCCCCGCCGGGGCGCCCTACGGCCCGCGCTGGGCCTTTCCGGGGCTCAGCCCCTCCGCGGACGGCGCGAGGCTGCCGGGCCGGGCTCCGGAGGACCGAGACGGCGCCCTCCAGCCTCCAGCGCCAGGTGAGCCGCCCGCCCGCCCGAGCGGAGCCCGGCGCCTTCGGGGAGCCCCTTGGAGGGCGCCTGCCCGCCACCTCGCACCCGTCTGCGTTGTGCCGGGGAGGGGCAGGGCTGCCGTGACCTGGGCCTTGCCGGCCCACGGGGAAGACTTCCCCACGTCTGCCGCCCCTGCCCGGGGCCGGGCACCTCAGGAGCGGCCGGGCCGGGGGAGCTGCGCGCTCGGCCCTCCTTGGGCAAGAGCCCCGGGGACTGCGACAGTGGCAGCCGCTCTGGGAGTCGCGCAGGAAGGCCGCGTGTTTTGCCCCCAAACTGAGCCAGGAAACCATCGCTGTAGGAGGTGCAGCAGGCAAGGGGAGCTAAGAGCGAGGCTGCTCGGGCTTGTTTTGGTCCTTGCCTCCCACGCGCCGAGAAGCCCAGGGGAAGGTTCTCCAGATTCAAACACAGGGAGTCTTTGGGTTATCTTTCTCTCTGTCTCTTTCTCGTGAGCTGTGTCCTGAGACGGTCTTAGGTCATTCTTTTACTCCTGATGAGTTTGTCTAGAATGACTAATAGATGCTTTTTCAGCAGTGTCCATTGTCCCAGCAAGCTGCCGGGTCCAGTGTTTTGCTAATGGCCTCATAGTATTGAGCGTGTTGAGAAACTGTTCCGGCCTTTCAGCTGGAAGTAGTTTCCGACGGAATTGAACAGACATGTTTGAGGGGAGCCCGGGTCCCCTGCGTGCTGGGTGGTTTGCCGTCGCGGCTCCCGTGGGAAGTTGCACAGGGCCGGCAGCCCATGCTGGGCTGCTCACAGAGCGCGTCTGGGGTGAAGCTTGGTGACGCCGGCTTCGGTGGTTTGTCTTTGTGGGTGCTTCAACACTGCGTCTGCAGGATTCTTACTCTGCCTGTGAGCGGCTGGCTACTGATCCATGAGCACCCACTCCGAACCTCAGATCTCACAGATTGAAATGAAATAGGTAGTATTTGCATCAATTGCAGGTAGCCCAGTAGCCCTCAAAAATAATTTTATAGAGCTATTCATATCATTAACTATGTTGCAATTAATACGTAAAGATTTGTCCACCGATGTTTTCATTTGAGAAGTTATTAAAGTGTCTAAATGAAAATTTGAGTTTTAGATTAAGATATATAAAATTTATTAAGAGGGTATAAGAAAGACACAATTAAGAAGGCATAAGAATTTATATTTCCCTTGAAGTCTATTAGTACAATCTAAGTGTTTCTTTTTCTGAACTTTTCCGGCATCAGTGAAAATTTGCTGTCGCTTAAGTCAGTTTTTTTTTTTTTCCAAACAAAGATTGTTTTAGAAGATGATTTTTGTAAAGCATGCGTCTAATTTTCCAAACTAGAAAGAAAGATAGAAGAAGCCCGAACTCCGTGGGAGCCTGCCGCAGACTGTCGGAGCCAGGGTTTCCCTTCACCTGTTCTTACAATGTAACCAAGATGTAGCCTCTGCCTCGCCGTGTAGCAGTGAGGGAGCCTTGCCTTACAATAGGCATGCGATTCTAAGTGTGAAGTGGTGGCCAGCTACGTGACCTGGTCCCTAGAAGTAGGTGAGGTGGCGATGGTGGAAGGCGCTGGCTGGAGGGCAGAAGAGGTGGGGATTCTAGGTTTTCAGAAATGTGTGTCTGACACATTGGCGAGTTGCCAGTTCTAATCCCTGAGACACTGGCCAAGAGTGGGTCACAGGTAGAGATTCTAGTAAGTTCGGCCTCTTAGTAGCCCACTCCCCGCCCCCATGTTCAGTGTGCTCAAGCGTCAGTGGAAATGTTAAATTGGACCATAGTTACTGTTCAGTGCATGGGTGGAGCAGGCAAGGCACCCCTGGCTTGTTTTCTCACCTTCCGTCAAGCCGAACACTTTATTCATGCTGCAGGTGTCAGATCTGATCAGAGCCATCAGCACAGTTGCAGAACCAGGTCTGTGGCTGCTCAGGTTTCGGGCTCTGCTCTGTGCAACAGGTTGCTGGTGGCTGTCACAGCTCTCAGCTTTTTAAAGTAACGGGACAGGACTAGGCTGCTGGTGCTTGCCTGTGAAGGAAGTCAATGTTTGACTTGGTGATTTTGTTTCTGTTCGAAAGCATTAAGCACCTGGGGGCCAAGGGAAGAGAAAGAGAAATGGCCTCAAGTCTTGCAGCAGCTACTGTAAGTTCTTTTCATGCCCATGGGAGAGCAAGGAGGGATGCCCCCAGGAAGGATGCTGGTTCCTGGTCCTGGCAGTGAAAGGGTTGTGGGCTGAGAGTGCCCTTGGCAGAGCCTCATTCCTGAGAACTGCTGGGTGTGGGACCTGAGTGGAGAAGAAGGAGCAGGTCAGTGCACGTGCGGCTGCAAACACAGAAGGGGCAAGAAGGGGCCTGTTGGCTGCATCTGGAAATCCAGTGTCCTGGACCTGGGCAGGGTGGTAGTGGGCAGCAGAAGCTTCTGGAAGGTCACTGTCATCCTCCTTTGGAAAGTGCCTTGCCGAGGCGGGATAGTCAGAGCATGTGTTGACATGCAAAAGGCCACGCAGTCTGAGTGCCTCATGTTTCAGGAGTGTGTGCGGTTCCCCAGTGATGTACTTCAGAATAGATGGTACACAGCATCTTATTTTCAAATACTTTTTATTGCTTCAGGCCATTTAGAAAGTGCCATAGAAAGAGGGTGTTGTCGCTTGTACTCCCCGTGCTGCAGGAGGAAGGCAGGACCCCTGGTATTCCTGCGGGATGCATGAGCTAAAGGTCCTCAGGCAGAGTGAGCTGTGGCGGAGGGAGGCTTTCCGGCATCCCACCTGGGCTGTGTTTCGCTGCCGGTACTGCAGTGGGTGCGGGCTCCTGTCGGCTGCCCAGCCCGGTGGCACCTTTGCTCTGTGGCTTCTCCTCCCCCTCCAAGGTATACAGATTCCCCCGTGAGGGAGGGACAGGCACAGTAATCCTGGGTGGAATTTGTAGGTAATACCAGAACAGGATTCTTACTGTATCTCTATTTTATTTTGTCTTTGCAGTCTGCTCACATATCTTGAAGTTAGCACGTGGCTAGCCTGTGTGCAGTTTGTGAGCAGTCAGCTGTGAACAAACTGCATAGTCTGCCAGTTGGTGGGCAGCTGCAGGTTCCAGGAGCTGCAGAACCACCTGGAAGGCTCTTTTCTGGGTGCTGAGTGTGCCACGCCCCTTGCAGAATCAAGCACAGTGTAGCAGAGGGCATGCACTGAGTCCTCAGGTGTCGTCACAGGCTTCCCCCCAGTGCTACAGGAAGCTGAGTGTTAAAGTCTATTTTAGAAATATATATTTTCCATTTATTTGAGAGGGAAAGGGAGGGAGAAAAAGAAAGGGAAGAAAGAAAGAAACAAGGGAGGGAGAGAGAAGGAGAGGGAAAGTGGGAGGGAAAAAAAAATATCTCATTCATGGAGTTCATTCTGCAAATGACCCCAACAGTCAAGGCTGGACCAGGCCAAACTCAAACCAGGAAGTGCATGTAGGGGCCCCGTGCGGTGGTAGCAGAGCTCCGTGTACCTGGGCTGTCCTCTGCTGCCTTTCCAGGCACCTTAACAGGAAGCTGGATCAGAGGCAGAGCAGCCAGGACTGGGACTGGAGCTCTGGGATGTCGGAGCTGCAGGCCGGGACAGCCCTCCGAGCCACAGCACTGGTTCCTGGCAGCGCCTATTGAAACTGTGTGCGGTTTGGTCATAAAATGGGAGTGAGGTAGCAGGCAAGTAGGAGCGTTGTAGAACTTTCCACTTAACCTTGATTCCCGTTAGGGATTTGAGGTTATTTTAAGAGGGGCAGTGGTTTGAATGCTCGGAAGTTGACCCATGGACATGTGCGGACTGAGCTGTAGGGGCTGTCAGCTCAGGGCTGGGAGTGCTGGTGATGCTGTCTGGTGGGCCACCTAGAGGAGCCGTCAGGACCGGGGTCTGCAGAGCTGGCCTTCAGTGAGCTGGTCTTCAGCATGATTCCGTGCTTTGGGCCAGTGCGATTCTGGCCTCCTTCCTGCTGATGACGAGGGTGCCCGCAACCTTAGAAGCCAGTGTTGCAACATCTCCCCGGGACTTGGTTTGTGGTCCTGGCTGCCCATTTGCCCACTTCATCCTGGGTGAGGGGAGACTCTATATGTTCGAATTTTCTTTTTTTTCTCTTTGTACTCAATGAAAGTACGCAATTTTAAAGTCAGCTTAACTAAGTTTACATTCAAATGCACCTGGAGTCTGGCAGGAATAACAGGGCAACCTTGTAAAACTGAACAATGTGATTTTTATCTAGGCATGCTTGTTAGACTCCTCATTTAAGACTTCATTAGATCATGTTCTGTTTTGGACTCTTGGTAAGAAATTGGAGTTTTGCCCTAACACCTAATATGCTTACCAGATCCTTGTATATTTTATTCCAGAATATTTTATTTTACTTGCAGTAATGTTTCCACTTTTAATGAAACCTCTCCCTTTCATCGTTTCAGCCTGCAGTCAGCGCTGAACTTGGCGTTGCCGAACGATGCATCACTTATACAGTCACCCTGACTGATCATGTCCGCTTAGGCAGCTGTGTGCTCTCTTTCGGGGCGCACTCTGCGGGCAGTAAGCGTGGGGCACTAAAATTCTCTCTGAAGTCAAAGATCAAAAAGCCTTCCAAACATTTTAGACTTTTCTTTCAGAAAAGGAAAAAGAAATGATAATGAAAGGAAAGTGGTTTGAGTTTTTTTGGTGTTTGTTGCCGGATAGTTCATTGCTTGCTTGTTCATGAAGATGTGGCAGTGAGGTGGGTTTTGTCTCCTCTCGCATGTGTTCAGGCACCCTGCCATGCTGGCCTCCCCCTGTTCTTCTCAAGTGACTGTCAGCAGTGCAGCAGGCAGTGGTGACGTGGGTGCAAGTCCCCAGGACTGTCCTTGCTGTGACGCAGCTGAAGAGGCAGGGAGTCACCCAGGGGGCAGATCCAGGCACGTCCGGAGGAGGCTGCTGCAGAGCCAAGTGGGCAGCCGGGCGGATGGGAAGCTACTGTATGCTTCTGTGCACTGGTCTTGCCACATTTCTGTACCTTTGAAGTGTAAATACAAAGTTAAGGTCTTTACATTGCTGACTGTCCAACTTCAAACCATTTCACACAACCTGCTTGGGCCTTTGCTTCTTTATTGTAAGACGTGAACAGAGTTAGGGTCTGCATCTGGCTTTTCAAAAACTCATGGATAAATTTGATAAGGCATGGAAGGTGCTGGAAGCATTGGTTTCAGGGGTGTTACTGTCTGAGAAATCACTCCCAAACCCAGTGGCCGAAAGGAACACTGGCTCTCATCTCCAGCAGCTTGTCATCCGCTCAGCTGGGCAGTTCTGACTGGGATCTCACAGGGCAGTAGCTGCTTGCTGGGGGAGCTGTAACCCATGTGGCTCTCAGGGCAGGAGGGTGTGGCTAGGACCTGGCTGTGCACATGCCAGGATCCCATATGGGATTACTTTATCAACGCTGGACTGAGTCGCCTCTAAGCAGGCTATGCGTTCCCCATTTTCATGAAATAGTCTAAGTAATCAGAAGGGGTTTTTTCTAAGAAAAGATTTATTTTATTTATTTGAAAGGGGGGTTAGAGAGAGAGGGACCTTCCATCTGCTGCTTCACTTCCCAGTTGGCTGCAGTGGATGGGTTGGGCCAGGCCGAAGCTGGGAGTCGGGAACTGTGTGCGGTGTCTCTGCGGGGGCAGGGGCTCAAGCAGTTAGGTCTTCAGATGAGTTAGGATGTACGGTGCCCCAGTGTGGCGAGTTAAGATGTTTTCAGTGGACGTGTGATTTTCCTCACTGGGCTCAGGCTGCCCCACTTGAGGTCTGGATATCTCGAGTTGTTTGGTTGGGAATGTGCAGCAGTTGGCCACAAAGGCTGGTAGCCAGGCATGTTGGTGTATATGAGTTCTGACTTGCCCTGCCGTGTCCTAGAGCGCAGTGCTGTGCCATGGCCCCTGGCCCACGTGCGGTCTGCCACAGGAGGGGCAATCCTGGAAGCTGTATCTGTCCTCCAGCTGCAGTCTCCATGTGAGGCCCCTGAGCCTCAGAGCCAGTCTTCCCCGCTTCACCTTTGCCAGGACAGTCACAGTCTGTGTCTTGCTGTCTGTTCCTTGCCTTTGGCACCAGCCAGCTCCAGGCTGGACGCATTGTGAGCCTCCCTCGCGTCTGCTTCCAGGGCCTGCTCAGGACCCTGCCAGTGTGGTGGATGAGGAGGGGCTGCCCCTGGACAGCACTGCTGGGGTCTCTGCTCGCCTGGCCCTGAGTGAAGCCTCATTGGCTACTGCGTGCTGAGTGTGCTTTTAGGGGCTCACTTCGTTTTCCTGAGTTTTGAGTTTCTTTGTTGCTCATTGCTTTGAGAGAGAGCGCTGACTTCCTGTCATATCCCAGCAGGCCGGTGTTTGCCTGACATCCTAGTAGGCACAAGAAGGGTGAGGGGCAGAAAAGGAGACGCTTAAACGGAATGGCACAGTGATTTTGCAAGAGCTATCTTAGATCAAGTGCATTTATGGATAGCAATCAGGAATTGATCAGTCTTCTGTGTCAATGTGTGTGTCATAGAGGTGATTTTTAAAAAAGATTTGCTTACTTACTGTAAACAGTTATAGGCAGGGTTGTGGGAAGGGAATCTCCCATCCACTGGTTCACTCTCCAGATGGCTGCAGTGGCCAGGGCTGGGCCAGGCTGAAGCTAGGAGCTTCTTCCAGGATCCCACATGAGTGCAGGGCCATCTGCTGCTTTCCAGATGTGTTAGCAGCTGGCTCAGACATGGAGCAGTGGGACGTGGACCAGTGTCCACGGGGGTGTGGATGTCTCAGTGGTGGAAGTTTTTGCTGTGCCACGATGCTGGCCTCACAGCGGTGGTCTAAAACATGAAGAAACCCTATGTGACAGACGTGAAGAGCCAGTTCTTCAGTTAAGGATAGAACTGTCACTGTGGGTCGTGTTTATTAGTTTTTTAGGTAATTATAACTTTCCTGTATTTAGACAGTATACAATGATCTAGGACTGTTGAAGTGCAACCTTTTCTTGCTAAATTTCATGTTAGGGTTGGCATCTGCAGACCACAGTGTATTTGACACTGCCTCAAGTAAGCTGTATCTTATCCTTTCTTTTCCAATAATTAGGACCGTGCAGCTAGACCAAGAAATATTTTTTACTAAAATGGGATACTTTGCACCTTGCACTATTTTAATGTGTTGTTGCTGGTGTATGATTTTATTTTTTAATGCACTATGTTGAGCAAAAACAAAACAAAAACAAGGAAACAAAACTGCCAAACCAATGTTTTATTTGGTATTTCTAGGCAGCAACTTTTTTTTTTTTTTTTTTTAAAGATTTATTTTTATTATTTTTTTTTCATTGGAAAGGCGGATATACAGAGAGGAGAGACAGAGAGGAAGATCTTCCGTCCGATGATTCACTCCCCAAGTGAGCGCAACGGGCCGATACTATGCCGATCCGAAGCCAGGAGCCTCTTCCGGGTCTCCCACGTGGGTGCAGGTTCCCAAAGCTTTGGGCCGTCCTCGACTGCTTTCCCAGGCCACAGGCAGGGAGCTGGAAGGGAAGCGGGGCTGCCGGGATTAGAACCGGCGCCCATATGGGATCCCGGGCGTGCTAGGCGAGGACCTTAACCACTTGCGCCACCGCGCCGGGCCCAAGGCAGCAACTTTTGTGCTCAGAAATATGCTTCCATTTTTCAAAGTACTTCATATATTCATAGCAGTAATGAAAACTTAAATCTCCCCAAATCACACCATACTGTACAATGGTAATTCAAGAGAGATGAGGTGCCCTTTGTACGACGGTCTCATAGTATCAGAACTGCTGGTGACCGTGCAGCCACGGGATAGACATTTCTCAGTTGCAGGTGAGTCTCTCTTTCAAACCTTTACTTAGCACACTGTAACACAGAGTTTAAGCGCTATACTCTTCTAAAGGCTCAGGTATCAAATGCTGAAAAACAAACGAATACTGCGTTCTGTTGTGTTACAAGAGAAAACTGCATTTATAATTACTTGTGACCGTGGGCTCGTGTGAAGTTATTAGGCAGTGTACCTATTTTAGCACAGTCTTTAAAGAAAATGATGAAAATAAGCAGATGCTTGTCAACTGATTGTAGCTAAGTCTGAAGTGACTGGGTTCTTCCAAAAGGTGTGCAGTGACATCAGAACAACCTGTCCTTATGCGGTTGGAAAAGGAAACGAGTGAATACAAGTGAGGAGAGTAAAATCCCTTATCTTCCGGGCATGTTGTAGGCTTCTAGGTCCTGTGCGAGGGAAGGTGTTCGGGCTTAGCCAGGCACTGTGGCACGCCGGATTCTTGATGTCACTCGCTCTGTAGGAGGACCCAGGAAGGCTCCCGTTTCTGTTGCAGAGACTGCTGGCTGTGTTACTAGGAACTTTGTGAACGTTTAGATTGTGGGAGAGCAAGAGCTGTGTGGTGAGAAGCCCCTGGTGCTGATGGTCCATGCCCAGTGCCAGGCCTGCCGCGCACGAAGTGCTGTCCTTGGTGATGGCCTCACTGGGCAGTTCGCAGCTGAGCTTCAAGCTGAACGAGCATTTCTGTGCTGGTTTCAGAACAATGTCTGACGACCATGAGACCTGCACGTGTGTCTACGTGCTTCCTGGGCACCCGTGTGGGCATCCTTGGACATTCTGGAGCAGCACAGGGCAGTGGACAGGGCATGGACGGGAATTCCTGTGCCACAGATATGAGTGGGGTGTTCAGGGTGCTGGACTTCCTGAGGCAAAATATGATTCTCAAACCTCAAACACCCTTTTTGTTCTCTTGTTTTTGTTATAACCATGTATTGTTCCCAACATGAGAAATCTGGAAATGTGGGCAGTGGCGTGGCATTATCTCTTTAAGTGCGATAGCTCAGCCGGCTGACCTTCGCCTGCAGGCACCAGGGTCCCAAGTGCGGGCAGCTCTGTTCTTCTCTGCAGCCATCTGCGCAGCGAGCCAGAGGATGGCAGTCATTCTGTTCCTCACTCTCTATAAATCTGCCTTTCCAATAAATAAATAAAATGTAAAGAAACAAGTGAAGCTCGAGCATATAGTATTGTATTTGTCTCATGGTAAGCAGAGTACACAATGCTATGCTGTTGGATGTGCGTTCCCTAGCCTTGTGAGTCTATGTAAACTCCATTTAGGTGAACCGTTCAGGTCCTCAGTGGCGCCAGTAGGGTTCAGGGCTCTGCGCCTGCAGGTACCAGGCACTCTCCTTGCCATGCTACTGCCCTTGAACGAGGTGCTGTAACCCACAGGCTTTGCCTCTGTTCTGTGCCCATGCCAACCACATGGAAAATGCAGCAGTAAGCCTGCCCCACATCTTGCACATCCCATCAAATCCTTTGCCCAGCTCCTTGAAGCCCGGAGGCCACTCTGAGATGACTGTGACCAGAGCATGCGCAGAGTCATTTTGCACAAGTATCCTCCCTGGGGGTGCGGAGGGGGCTGCAGTCCTGCAGTGGGAGTGTTGAGTAGCGGCTAACTGTGCCCCCCCTCGCCCCCGCCTGCTTCCTCCGCAGCGCCTTCGAAGCCCTTCCTCATGGGCGCCCCTGCCTTCTGCTCCACGTGCTGCGGTGGGTCCTGTCGACGCCCCGTGCCCCCCGCCGCTTTTCCAAGTAAGTCTTCATGCTTCATCAGCAATGCCTGGCTGCCTCTGTGAACCGGAGCGGTCGGCTTTAGTGTCCTGGTGAGGGATGGGGTGGGAGGACTAATTGGTGGTGTGCCGGTCACAGCAGCCCTTTCCTCTCTTCCTATCTCAACCATGACGTTCCGAGGTGAGTTCGAGGGAGTGCAGCCTGGACAGAGGGGCGAATGCCAGCGCCGCAACCGGGGACAGGGAGGCGAGCCAGAGGGCGAGGATGCGAAGCGACCGCCCGTGTTCTTCACCCCGGGGTCCGCAGACGCCTCCAGAATTCCAGTTCCTGGGAAGCAGCCTGAGCCGGGGGAGGCTGCCTTGGAGCGCGGTGCCCAGCAGGAAGGGGTGTGTGGGAGTGCAGCAGGACGTGCCCAGCGCTGCGCTCTGGATCCCACCGCAGTGGCTGTTCTTGCTCTGTGCCCTGGCTCCGGGCACTGTGCCCTGACAAGTGAGAGGCAGCAAATGCTGGCGGCTAATGAGCCGCACGCAGGCCTCCGCGCAGCCCTGGAGGGGCCGGCACTTTCCCACAGGGCGCCTGACACGGCTGGGGCCCGCTACAATGGGCAGCGGACCCGTGACCAATCGTCACTTTGGCTTGCCTCACCCACACGCGACCTCAGCGCGATTTTTCACTCCGCCGATGAACCTTAGGAGCCGGTTCACATGGAGGGGGCCTGGGCAGGGGTCAAGCCGGCCCTTTGTGTGTTTTCTCCCCGGGGGCCGGCATTCCAGGCGGCTTTCTGGACGGCATTTAAAGCGCTGAGCTGAAAAGCGCAGCTGTGAATGGAAGCGACCTTTATAGACTCGCCCCAGCTCGTCTTCCTTAGAGCCCCCTCCACCTGAAGGGGCGGAGCGCTGGAGCCCAGTGGAGGAGGGCCTGGCGCTGGCACAGGGCCCGTTCTGGCTGTCACCGTACTGACTCACCACTGTCTTGGGAGTGACCTATTAATTGTCCACTTACCAGAATGCATTGAGTGCAAACAGGAAAATAGGAGCCGTGGCGAACCCTGTTACTTGCTCTTCAAGGTGGTCTGCCAGGGGGTAATTGAAAACCACAGTGCAAATTAAGGGGACATTTATCTCTGCCGTGAGAGCATCCGGTGGAGGCTGTGGGTAGCTCCACAGTGTCTTGGGGGCACTGTGGATTCTGCCTGTGGAGTCGGAGCCCTGGAGTGGGCCTGGGGAGGAGGCCGCCGCCTTCCGAAGTGCACACTCAGGCAGTGCGGGTCAGCTTCCCTGCAGATGGGCAAGGGACAGAAGACCCTGCCCTGGTTTGGCCGTGGGGCAGCGTGTTCTGGCCACTGACTGGGGTGCCTGCATCCTGCTCGGGTCCTGGGTTCCAGTCCTGTGATGGACACCTTGGGAGAGGCAGTGACAGCTCAAGGGACAGGGTCCTTTCCACTCCCTGGTAAGCCAGGTGGAGTTCCAACTTAAGCTTGGCACAAGGTGGAAGTTGCATGGCTACACGTGCTCAGCCCTGGCTGTCCTGGGCGTTGGGAGAGCGAACTGGCAGGTGGGAGATCTCGCTCTATCTCTCTCTCTTTGCCTCTGCCTCTCAAGTCAATGAAATGTATGATTAATTAAAAATAAAGAAAAAGATCCCTCTGTGGTTGGCTTGCCTCCCCTTCAGTCGGCATTTACAACAGTCTAGAGGTTCCTGAGGCTGCCTTACAATGTGAGCCATGACTACTCAAAAATGAATCTCAGTTCTTCTTTATAGTATTTATCCGTACTGGCAGAAGAAAGAATGAAATAGCAGCATTAGGGTGACAGTGAAGAATTTTGTATAAGCAATCATGATACCAGGGCACAGTTAATAAGCCTCTCATTTGCACACTAAGGCGTTTATTTGAGATATTTACTAGATTTTCTTTTTTTTTTTATTAAGAACAATTTTTTTACGCTGAGGCTTTAAGATTACTTTCCATTGTACAAAAGAAGGAAGGTGAGTTATGTTTTGGCCAAAATTAAAATTTGTGCAGAAACCTGTGGTGGTTTGACATCCTGGGGCTGTTCGCACCAGCTTGTGGAGAAGCTAGCTGGAACAGGAAAAAAGAGCCTTCATTCTGCAGATGGGCTAATCAATCGCTTTGTCTTCAAGTACCAACTTGAATTTGACTTTTTCTGAGCCTCAGCCTGCAGGAGAGAGACTCGGCCGGGAGCAGAGTGCTGGAAGGTGAGCAGGAAGCACCTGGCTGGTGACAAACTCCCTGCCTTGGGGTGGGGGGGAGAGGGCGGGAGGCTTGGAGGGCAACTGTTCTCCGTGCTCCCCTCCCCGCCAGACCCCAAGGCACAGAGTCGTTCCCGTGGGCAGTGTCCAGGCTGCAGGGGCAGACAGCAGGGGAGAGGGCGTAGCTGTGACCACCGTGGGTGCAGGCTGCCTTCCCGTGTTCCACAGCAGAACAAGGGTGTATGCCCACAAGCGCTGGTGCCTCCTGGCCTGTGTCCTTCACTGCTCTCAGCTGGGGCGCCGTGGGCTGTGGAATCAGGCGCAGACAGAGGCCCTCAGAGAGCAGAAACAGAGCTGTCCTCAGGTTTACTCCCCAAGTAGCTGTGGCTGCTAGAGCCTGGTCGATCCAAAGCCAGGAGCCAGAAGGCTTAAGCTTCCTCCGGGCCTCGCATGTGGGTGCAGGGGGCTCCCCACTGTTCTCTGGGCACGCCAGCAGGGAGCTCGATCAGAAGTGAAGCAGCCAGTGCCGAAACTGGTCCCCACATTGAGATGCCAGTGCCACAGTGAAGGACTAATTGCTGTGCCAGCATTGCACTGGCCCCTGCAGGCAGTTTTTAAAAATATGGATTCAGTGTCCATGTTGGAATCTTCCAATGGGGAGGAAGCTGTGTTCCCCTGTGGTCGTTATATCTGTGTGGCAAGCTGAGCTGTAGGCCCCAAGGCCTCAAAACTGGAGGGAGGGATGCACAGGCCCTCCTGCTGGACCGACTGTGCATCCAGGCCCAGGCCACTCCCCCACTCCTGCTCTGCGGCTCCACCCATCCTCCCTGGCCTGTGAGCTTGCTTGCAGCACCTTGAGCTCGGGCTGCCACAGCAGTTGAGTTAGATTTCACATCAAGTTCACCAGGGCTGCATGACTTAGGATAAGTGTCCCACACCTCATAGCATTCCCCAGCCCAGCCCGCAGCTCCTCAGTCCCCATGCTTCATCCCGCCAGCCCCACCAGGGCCACTGCCCCTCGCTGCCCCTCGCTGCCTGCCTGGAACACAGCCAGCCACCTGGACACCAGATTGTCTTCCAGGCTCAGCTCCTGGCAAGGCTCTTTGTGGCCGACCAAATGGTAATCATGCAGACAGCATCCCTGGCCATGCCCTGGTGGTGCCCAGTGGTGTGAGGTCTCCAGGCCCCCTGATCTGTGCTGTGCTCCCTGGCCGTGCCCTGGCAGTGTTGGATGGTACGAGGTCTCCAGGCCCCCTGATCTCTGCTGTGCTCCCTGGCCGCGCCCTGGCAGTGTCGGATGGTACGAGGTCTCCAGGCCCTCTGATCTCTGCTGTGCTCCCTGGCCGTGCCCTGTGGTGTGAAGTCATGGCCCCACTGGCCCCACACCTATCTTCACTCACTTCGCTGTCCCTCTGGCCTGCTTGCTGTCCTCCAGGCCGTGGCTGGGGCTGTGGTCTGTCTGGGGCAGCACCCCCTGGGCACCTCCATGGCTTCTCCGGCTGTTCTGGATGCCCTGCACGGTGGTCTCGGCGCTCACCTTCCTGCACAGGGCTGCCTGAGATCATCTGCAGGACAGACTGGACTCATCTCTGTTTGTTGACCCTCCGTGACAGCTCAGTGGCCTGCACGGTTAGTCCCCGCTTTGAAGAAACCACCCTAACATTTGCCTGTTTTTGTTAGGAAATAAAACGATGATTAGAATTCAATCATGGGAACTGTTTGTCCATCATACTACAATAACTTATTTTGCTTATTTTTACTTTTTTGATTCTTATTAATTTATTTTTATTTTTAATTTTTATTGGAAAGTCCGATATACAGAGAAGAGGAGAGACAAGTTCTTCCGTCTGATGATTCACTCCCCAAGTGACTGCAACAGCTGGTGCTTTGCTGATCCGAAGCCAGGAGCCAGGAACCTCCTCCGGGTCTCCCATGTGGGTGCAGGGTCCCAAGCCTTGGGCCGTCCTCGACTGCTTCCCCAGGCCACAAGCAGGGAGCTGGATGGGAAGTGGAGCTGCCGGAATTAGAACCGGTGCTCATTTGGGATCCCGACGTGTTCAAGGCGAGAACTTTAACTGCTATGCTATTGTGTCGGGCCCTGATTCTTATTAATTTTTTTTTCTGGCGTTTTTGCTTTGCTGTGAGCATGGCCATGATCTTATGTGTCATAAGAAAGTGACATAAAAAGCTTTAGAAAGTGGTGGCATGTGGCTGTTGCAGATCAATTCATGGCTTCGTGCATATGTGCTTAGCAACTGACTTGATTCTAGAAATTGGGTTTTATTAGCAAAACAGAAGATTTAGTAGAAAGAAAGAAGAAAGAAAGAAGTTAGGTGTGAGCTGGAACATGTACATGAAATCTGTTCACATTTCAAGAACAAGCTCAAATTGCTACCTTCAAGCACTGGCATCCCGTGTGGATGCCGGTTTGAGTCCTGGCTGCTCCACTTCAGATCGAGCTCCCTGCTTAGGTTCTTGGAAAGCAGAGGATGGCCCACGTGTTGGGCCACTGCAGCCACAATGGAGAGAGACTGGGAAGAAGCTCCTGGATTCTGGCTTTGGTCTGACCCAGCGCTGGCCGGCGGACGGAAGAGCTCTCCCTAATTCCGACCTGGCAGGAAGGGTGTGGGCAGTGTAACTGCTTGCCACATCCCCGTGTTCAGGGTTGGTGTTTGGCTCTGGTCCTCAATTCCAGCTTCCTGTTCATGTTCCCTGTGGGAGGCAGAGCTTGAGTGACCTGCCACCCGTGGGGGACCTTGGCCGCTGTGGCTGTTTGAGGAGTTAAACAGTACAACAGAGCACTTTATCTTCCCCCTCCTCCCTGGATCTTTAGGTGATAAAGAAAAACATCACACTGTTAAGTATTCTTGCTGTTGTCTGACCTTCCTAACTCATTCATAATGATTCTTTGAAATGTTACCAAGTGGCTTATTTCCATGTACATTTCCTTACATTTTGGGGTTTTTTTTTTTTCGATTTTTAAAGAGTTTTTTTTTCATTTATTTGACAGGGAAGGGGAGACCGAGTGAGTGACATGGGCCTGACACCCCCAGAGTGTGGTGACTGGTCTTGGGATAATGCAGGAAGGCCACTGAGACAAAGCTGTGTCTGTCCCCGGAGCCTGCAGCCAGCGTCCTCTGGGGCTCAGATCTGACCTGCTGGCCTGCGCAAGCTGGGCCCTGCATCCCGTACCCAGCTAGGTCCCTTATCCCCTGCCCCCAATGTGCCCCTTCAGGAAGGCTGCATCACCTGGGGGTGCTGACAGGTGAATGGGGCGATGGCACACTTCTGTCTTACTTCACCTAGGATGTGAGCAAGGGGCCTGCCATTGGTAAGCATTCAGAGTTTGCAAACAACAATAACAAAACATGTTGAGGGAATCATTCCGTGAAGAGTTGGCGATAACGGTGTGCTCACATCACTGGCTGTGTGTTGAGTGCTCTGTGATCGTGGATGCTGCCATGGCACGCCAGGTTGTGGGTGGAGCTGAGGGGCAGGCGGGCCAGTAGTGGCGGCTGCAGTGTGCTCTGGGGTCAGCAGACTGGCCTCTCTCCTCTGACACTGCTTGGCTTCTGTTTCCTCCCCGCCCCAGGAGAGGAGAGTGTGCTGCCGCTCCTGACGCAGGACGCCAGCTCCAAAGCCCGCAGGGGCATCCTGCGAAGAGCTGTGTTCTCCGAGGACCAGAGGAAGGTGCTGGAGAAGATGTTCCAGAAGCAGAAATACATCAGCAAAGCTGACCGGAAGAAGCTGGCTGCCACCTTGGGGCTGAAGGAGTCGCAGGTGTGGCCAGGAGGGGAAGCATGGGCTGCGTGGGGGCCGCAGGAGTGCCGGGAGGCAGCTGGCTTGGTGTGCACTGGATCCCGGCATCCTGGGTGCCTTGCGTGCTGGCCCGGAGTTGCGGAAGCTTCATTCACGACATTGTGCCCAGGGTCACTGTCATCTCCTTTGTGGGGGTTGGTTTCTGTGCCCCCCTTTCAACACTGCCAATCAAATTGAAGGAATAAAGAAACTATTGTGCAGATCTTCAAAGACCACCTGAGAGAGACATCTAGGGTCAATACACCTGAATCTGAATTGTTCCCTTCGTGGGTTTTTTTTTTTTTCTGTACATGTAGGAAGGTACTACACGGTTGGGGTGAGAGTGTGGTGGAGCAGAGAGGAGCAGGGGAGGTCAGCCTCCCTCTGGATGTCCACAAGCCGTGGGCAGAGCCTTCCCAGGCACGGTGGCCCACGCTGTGGATACAGAGGAGCTCAGGGAGTGTGAAGAAGTCAGGGACCAGCAGCCCTTGTACTTGTCACCTAATCACAGCAGTTTTCTGTGGGCCCTGATTACTGTAGCTCGATGGATCCTGGCAGCGATCATGACTTGGAATCGTTGTAAAGCCTGCTGTGTGTTAAACCTCTGTGCAGTCGACCCTTCCTCTAGGCTTGGAAGCTCTTGCCCAGATCTGCTGCAGGCTGCAGCCTGGGCCCTTGAGCTGGGCAGGTGTGGGCCTGGGCTGGATGAGGCAGGATGCCTTGTCAGTGACCTGAGCACAGTGTCCTGGTGTGAGGCAGCTCCCGCAGGGGTGAAATCAGAAAGTTCATCCTGCCCAGCATGTGGCTGCGATGACTCCTGGGCACAGCGTCTCAGAGTGAACAGTTCCCGAGAGCTTTGCACCCCAGGGCAGCGAGGAAGCGGCCCAGCAGCAGAGAGGCATGTGTCCTCGGTGGAGTGCTGGGCCCAGTCCCCATCTCTAGCTTCTGACTCTGGCCTCCTGGCCCAGGGGAGCGGTGAGGATGGCTCAGGTAACGTGGTGCCTGCCATGCACGTCGGGCACCTGGCTTGAGCTCCAGGCCAGCTGCTGCTGGGGATGTCTGGGGAGGAAGCCAGTGGATGGGAGATCTCTGTATGCCTGTTTGTCTCTGCTCCTTGTCTCAGATAAATGAAAGCATTCATAATTGAGAATGAAAAGAGCCAAGTCAGTTTTGAAGGATATTTTTTTTTAAGGCGCTAAGAACTCCACATCCAGAGAGCAATTCAGCGCCCAAGCCATCGCTCAGATGCTGGAACAGGCACAAAGGCTGCGAGGCTGACTCTTCCTGTGCCCTGTGGGGCTGGTGCTGTGGCGTAGTGGTCAGCACCTCACAGCTCTGCTTCTGACTCAGCTCCCTGTGAATGTGCCTGGGAAAGCAACGGAAGGTGGCCTGAGTGCTTGGGGTCCTGCACCTTCGGGGAGACCTGGATGAAGTTCTCTGGACTTCTGGCTTTGGACTGGCCAAGCCCGGGCTCTTGCAGCGGTCTGGGGAGTAAATTAGCAAATGAAAGATCTCTGTCTCTCTCCCTCTGTTACTAAATAAATGCATCTGAAAAAAAAAAAGTGTTCTGTAGAGGGCATGGTAAGAGCCAGCGCAGTGTGAGTGCCCTGGAGAACTTACTGGGAATGAGTGACCTTCCATCTGATCATTTTGCCAACAGGTGAAAATTTGGTTCCAGAACAGAAGGATGAAGTGGCGGAATTCCAAAGAGAAGGAGGTGCTCTCCACCAGATGTGTGCAGGACGCTGGCCTTCGGGAGGACAGCCTGGTACCACCCGCCCTGGCTTTCCCAACTCCATGTACCCCGCTGTGGGGCCACCCCCAGCAGTGCTCCCCCCAGGCTGCCAAGAGACTGCTGGCGGAGCACATGGGGGCGCCCCCGCAGGACGCAAGTTCCCTGCATGACACATCCTGCTTGTGTGTGCAGGACGGGACTGGACACGAGGGCGCTCTGGCTGGGGTCATCTGAGTGGGGTGTCCACTTGCCTGGGAGCATCCTCACCAGGACCCACCTTAACGCCTTCTGGGGACGCCTGGACCTACGCCTAGCAGACCTGCCCCGCTCCTCTCCTGCTTGGCCCTGGGCTCCGGAGGAACGGGGGAGCGTGAGGAGGGATTCGTGGCTGCTGCAGTCCCTGCTCACAGCCTGTGTCTGCAGCCCGACCTCCATGTGTGCAGAAGCATCCATTCAAGTACCTGAGTAGGAATTAGTTCAGGGGAAATTAGTCCAGGGTTGCACTGAGCAATTTCCTTTATGTGAGGGAAACGAGCCGCTGACAGATGTCACTGATGTTTCTGTCTAGTGTAAAGGTTGCGTAAAGAACGTGCGTGAACGTTGTTTTCTGCTTTCTCATCATGTCCAGCTGCAAGTGAACTGTAGCAACTCCTTCGGCAGTCGTAGTCCGGGGAGCCACCGGTGGACACACCACTGAGCAGAGCTGCTTGAAGTGAGCCGCGCAGGCCGCTGGGACTGTATGTGGTCTTCATGTCCTGGGTCAGGCTGATGGAGGGACGCAGCCATGTGCTGGGATGGCCGGGGCCAGGCGCGCCGGGGCATGAAGTCAGCTGCTTTTGAGGTGACCGTGTGGATCCCACAGAACACCTGCAGCCTGTCACGGCACGAAGCCCAGGCTGCTGCCGACCCGTAGCTCCTGTGCCACGCAGCCTGTGCCACACAGCCTGTCACTGTCACGGCACGAGGCCCAGGCTGCTGCCGACCTGTAGCTCCTGTGCCACGCAGCCTGTGCCACACAGCCTGTCACTGTCACGGCACGAGGCCCAGGCTGCTGCCGACCCGTAGCTCCTGTGCCATGCAGCCTGTGCCACGCAGCCTGTCACTGTCACGGCACAAGGCCCAGGCTGCTGCCGCCCCATAGCTCCTATGCCACGCAGCCTGTCATGGCGCGAGGCCCCAGGCTGCTGCTCTCCCGTAGTTTCATTCCCACCCAGACTTCAGGACAGTGCGTGCAGGCACTCACAGTGGTTTCCATCTGCAATTCTAGTTGCAGACTGAATTTTCCACGTAACTGGAGTGTGTTCCAGATTAGGTCAGCCTTCTGCTTTGGCAAGCACCACGCAGATACGGTATGCTTTACTATGCAGAAATAGTATTTTTGTCAAGTGGCATTTCTGGTAACAATTTGTTCAAGTTAGTCCAGAGATTTTTACTCCTGGTCCAAGAAAAAATCATACTGAACTTTGAGATAAATGAAGCAGAACACCAGTGAGGTGGCTCTGAATGATGTCACAGATCTGTAGAGACAAGAGAATTAGCTGCGTGCTGTTCTGTTAGCGAGCCACGTAACGATGGCGGCTTCTGTGGCTCCACTCTCCCCCTCAGCGGCAGGTCTCTCTCCCACCGTCTCCTTCCTGGGAGAGGTGGAGACGTCAGCTCTGGAAGGGCCTGCAGGAACCTCGGGATGGGGGCACAGGCCGCACTTGGGATGCCCACATGACTGTGGCCATGGACCACATGTGTGCGCCCCTTCTGCCTTCCATTGTCCTTGGCGGCCCAGATAGGGAGGGAGTGTGGCTGAGCACAGCTACCTCCTGCGTGGATGCTTTCTTAGCTTGTGCTCCGCTGGCCACTGGCCTGACTCCCGTGTGCACCCCCTTCTCCGGGTGGTCGTCCTGCAGTCTCCATGTGGTTTGCTTGCCAGGCAGGTTCTGCTCTTACAAGTACTGGGTCTGTGGGAGTCTGAGGACAGAAGCGTTGGGACTTTGAGGGGAGAAACTGAAATGAGCCTTCAACTGATGAGAAGGGGAAGATGGAACAGTGAGCTCCCCCCTCCCCAGCTTTTGGAAACACAGGGCTAGCCCAGCGGGGTGCCCAGAGAGGGGAGGCTCGGCCTGTGCCTCTGAGCGACCCTACCCCCCAGCTTCTGGAAATGCAGGGCCAGCCAGGGGGGAGCCCGGAGTCTCCCCTGCCCAGACCTCTCCTTCTGCATTTGAGCATCAGCTCTGCAAAGCCCTGTTCTGGCCTCTGAACAGAGGGCAGGAAGAGGAGCATGGGCTGGACCAGGCATGCACTTGCTATATCCTGTGCTGCCTGGGATAGGAGCTGGGGAGTCGGGAGCAGATCTTGGGGTGTGTCCTAGAGACCCCATGTCTGGTCTGCAGCGAGAGGTTCTCACGCTCCAGCACTGAGCAAAGCAGCAGGTTCCCTGAGCTGCCCATCCCCCTCAGGCCCAAGGCTCTCAACAGGAATTTGAGAAGATCTGACTTGCTCTTCCCAGTGTGATCCTGGCTCTTCCGCCTTCTCTGTCTCATGGCAGCGCTGCCCGGGTAAGTGGGGGAAAGAGAAAGCGAACACGCACCAGTGCGGGCTCTGGAGGATGCGGGGTGTGGCTCCTGGGAGTTTTGTAGTTTTTGTCACTTGCAAACCGCTTCTGAAACAAGCCCTACCTACAGACCTCGTGCTCGTCCCACTAAGAGGGCACACTTGAAAATATGGCCGACAGTACAGTTCCTGTGGAGATGACCAAATCAACGTGTTTATGAAAAAGGAGGAGGCACTTTTGAACGTGTGTATGTGTCAGTATGTCTGCACCAATTTGGGTCATAGTTTATAGCCAGTTCGTCTGTATTTTTTCCACTCCGCTTATACACACACCTTGACCCCGCATTGTGAAAGACTACTCGAAGCTCTTTCCGATGGCTGTTTCCGTCCATTCCACATCTTCACTTGACATGGATGGGGATGTGGCAGCCTGCTCCGTGGCTCCTGTGAAGCTGGTTCTCGCCTAACCCGAGGCAGTGAATGCACTTGAACTTTAGCCCAGCAACCAGTGTGTAGTGTAGAGCCATTCTGCAGCTTTGTCCCATGGTGCTCCTCCCAAATTCTTGCTTCTGGCAGCAAGGGGCACAAGAGGGGCCGGGGCAAGCAGCTTGAGGGGCTCTGGCATCCGTCCCACTCCAAGGACCCAGCCACTCAGGATGCTTGGCCCAAGCCTCGCTACCTGCTGGATTCTCTCAGGATTGCTCGTGTGGCAGAAGTGAAGGGAAGGTAATTGTGGGGTCAGAACAGGCCAAGGCTCCAAGGCATCAGGGAAGCGTTAGTGGTGTTAGAACTCAGAGCAGAATTGTCAAGTCCTTGTTGAAAACCGAAAAAGTGAGTCCTGTCAGATTTGAGTAGAGTGCAGTGAAATAATCAGTTCATGCCAGATAGCTGACCTGGTGACCATGAATGGTCTCAGCCAGATGCTGAATAACCAGTGCAGTTCCAGGCAGTGGAAATGCCAAGTCTCGTGGCCAGCGGGAGTGGAACGCTGGCTCAGGGAGCTGCCGCTCTGCGGCTGATGCACCCTGTTCCCGGGGTCCTCTCTCCTGGAACTCCACCTTGCTCCACCATGCCTGTGTTCCCCTCTGCTTGTCTCCCACAACGACAGCTGCCACCGGGTTTGGATTCCACTTCCAGCCCAGGAGTGCCATACCTCAAGGTCTGTAATGCAGGGCACCTTCCAAGTTCCTTTCCTCAAACAAGATCACGCCCCTGTTTCCCAGCGTGTTTCTTCTGTGGGTGAGGGATGCTCCGTCCCCTACGATGCTGTTCCAAGATACAGGAGTGAGTGCCACAGAAGGGGCAGGAGCAGCACGCTCTCTCTGGACAGTCCCTGTGGTGAAAGGGACCAAACCAGCGGTGCTCTGCTTACTGGGGGATCTGGGCGGGCAAGCGTGTGAGGCTTGCTTCTACACCATCAACATGCTAGAAAAGCCCTCACATGGATTCCAGATGTTGTTCGTTTAATCAAGAAGGTGTTTCCTTATTATACAAATGTGCTGCACATCAAAAAATTGGCATTGTGTAATTGATGACTCAGGCACAAACCATTGCGATTTTGTGATGTAGTTACTTTAAGCGACCCATAAACTAAATAATGTCGATGTTCTGGACACAGACCACATTTGTGTAATGAGGAGACACCTTCTTGAAGCCAGTGGCAACATCTGGACTCCATGTGGGAATTTTCTTTGAAATTTAAATCAAGACAAATAAGCATGGTATATGCTTTTTCAGAGCTGTAGCTCAACTGGTAATTAAGAAGACAGGTGGACTTGGTACTCCACTGTGGCGCAGAACATGAGGGCGTTGCTACAGGCACGTGCAGCTTTGGTTTGCAGCGGTTTCAGGAGGCAGTGGATAGAAGTGTGGAGCATGAGGCAGTGAGGGTGGTGTGGTGTCAGGGAGCAAACGTGGACTTTCAAGTGCTCTGTCCTGGTGCGAGTGGGAGTTGTTAAAGCCTTGCTGGTGGGCAGCTTGCTAGCTTAAGCAGCTTGATAAATGAGTGTACCCTTTGAACACATTACTGTACTTCCTGGAATTTATCAGAAGGAAATAGTGGGAATGCCGCCATTCTGTTTGGAGGTATTTCTGACTCTCTTTTGTGTGTGTGTGTGTGTAGCAAGTTATATGTGTATACACACTTTAAGTTACTAAACACGTGAACATACGCACATGCGTTCACACATATCACAGCAAAACTGAGTGGGAGAAACAGACTTTTTCCATCTGCTTGTACCTCAGAGCACTCATCTCTCCCGCTGAGAACATCGCAAACTGGAACAGACTGTTCCACCCGACCAGCCCCGCTAACCCATCACTGTCCTTCTAAGCTCATGGTGTGTGTTAGGGCTCACTCTTAGGTTGTATGGGGACACTTCATGGGTTGGTAGGAAAAGGGAACTAAAAGTTTGTTTTGTTGTCAAAAGTTTTAGAAATTAATGCATGGTTTTATCATAATATGCATTTTCATGAGTTTTATGAAGGTCTCTCGTGCATGGATTTCAGAGTTTTCTTGGCATCATAATAATAAAATTTTAATTTCATTTTCCACAAACTTTTTGAAGTAGCTTGTTTTTGCAAATGTTTAATGACATACACAATAATTTTATTGCCCTAAATATCATCTCACAATATATTTTTTGACAGGAACTTAGTAAAATCAGTTTTTGCAATCATTAATGAATATTTATATGACCTTGGAGATAAAGTAGAAGAATTAATTATGTATATCTGTGTATGAAAACATGCATATGGATATGTGTTTAAGTGGACTCTTCTCTAGTGTGAGAAGCAATGCGAAATGCAGGGTGTTGTCAGCGCCCCTCTGTGTGGGCGGGGCCGGAGAGGGACCCCACATCCACATAGGAGCGCCCCTCTGTGTGGGGGGGGCCGGAGAGGGACCCCCCATCCACATAGGAGCGCCCCTCTGTGTGGGGGTGGGGCCGGAGAGGAGCCCTTGTATGTACTTGGCTGTTGAGGTCTCTGAGGATGTGTGGCTGTTCCACTTTATGTTGCAAATCACTATGTACCCATTTTATGTTTTGAATTGATATGCAGCTGTAGTTCAAAATGTTAGAATCAATATACATTATATAACAACAAAGTGAACGGTAAAAAACATGTGATCATTTCAATATGAGCAAGAAAAGTGCTTAACAAAATTAAACAACCATTAATCATAAAATCCCTCTAAAATTAGGGATAGAGGAGTGTATCTCAGAACAAAAAGAATGTGTGCCAGAAATGTACAACAAACATCACACAGAATAAGCAAAAACATGGAAATCATTTTTACAAAGATGAAGGACAAGATAAGAGCATCCGTCCGCACGCCTCTTCATCATCGCCTGGAAGTCTGAGTCAGAACAATGAAGTGGAACAAAGATACAAAGGGCATCGAAACAGGCAAGACGAGCTCATCGCCGCTGCAATGGCGCTACGTTTACATGCGGGACCTGACGGCTTCACCAAAGACCATCAGAACTGAGAGGCAATGTAGTAAGGTTGTAGGATAGAAACCATGCATACACAAGCTAGCAGCATTTTGTACCAGAGAGAGAGAGAAGGAGAGAGAGAGAGATTTCATTTGCCAGTTCACAGTTCACTTCTCAGATGGGGAGAGGCTGGGAGTTTCAGCTGAGGCTCATGTGTGTGCCAAGGGCCTACCCCCGGCCCTCCTCTGCTGCTTCTCTAAGCGCCTACCCCACCATGCACAAGATAGTCCCAACACCACATAACTGTCTTGCCCTGAGTTCCAGCAGCCCCATGGTTTGGAGGCACAGGTCTGCAAGATGCAGGGTTTTGCCTGAAGGTCTCTGAAGCACACCCAGAGCCCCCTGTGGGTCGTGGGTCGGTGTGGACCCGCGTGGGAGGCTGCCTACAGAAAAAAGGGCGGGCTTCTGGGCTCTCCTGGGAAACAGCGGGCTCACCTCGCCTCAAGGCATCAAACATTGCTTTGTGGCTCAGATTCTTTGCAATAAAGCATGCATTTTATAAAAAGTTTCCACTTTATTTTCAAATCTGCATAGGTTTCAAGCCAAACATGATACAGATGTTTTTGATTCATGAACTAATATATCAAGATGTTATTTGGACTGGGTCATTTGATGTCAGCTAAGTTGAATTTGCTTTCTTTTTAGTAAGTCTCAAGAGTCTTTTAAGTTTTAAAGACAGGGTCATAGTTTTCCATTAGGAAATGTGCTGACATGGGTTCAGGTCACATGCCCGCACACAGTCCTGCAGGAAATGGTGAAAAAAAGCCATCTTTTCCTCACTTTATCAAGCTTTTCCAATATGCGGATTCTTACAGCATGACTCAGCTGATGTCTAAATGGATGTTTGTTCTATTAAACTGCCCGTAAAAGTTAGGCAAAAATTATAACTGTTCCCTCATTAAAGTACATGAAAATTTAGGAAATAGTGTAGAGTTCTAAGGTGAACAAGTGCATTAATAACTTTCATAAAAGTCTCACTAATGTGGAATTTATACAACTTTCTGCTATGGTCTAGGGATTCGTTAAAAGGAGGGTGAGATCCGCCCTGTGTACATGTTAAAAGGCACATTTCATTGAATAATGAGCTCTGACTTCAGAGATGTTTTATTAAATGCATGCCATTTCCTACTTATTGTTTTGAGAGATTGAAATGCAGACGGGTTTAAGAACAGTGTGCTCTGCGTCACAGGGCAGGCCGCCCTATTCTTACACCGTTCAGTTTGAGCGCGTGGAGCTCTGATGGAGCTGATTCTCCCCTGTTCCCTCTGAACGTCTTAGAAATTACGGTTATGTGTGTGGCTTGTCCTGCTCATGTGTAAGTGTGTTGGGGACTGAAAGGTGGAAATGGAGTGTTGAGGTGGGGTGGGCTACTTGTTTCAGGCTGAGAACTGGGAATGTGGGGAAATATAGAAATGAGTTGAACATAAGTTGTCTCTTCAATGAGCCGAAAGTTATATTCATGGCTGAAGTTGTCGTCTTTGAAAGATTTGTTAATTTGGAAGGCAGAATTACAGAAAGAGATGGAGTTAGAGAGAAACAGATCATCCAACCACTGGATTGCTTTCCAAAGGGCCAGGGCATCTGGGGCAGGGATAAGCTGAACCCAGGAACAAGAGATTCTTCCACTGCAACTCTGAACACATTCAAGAAAGGTAAGACCTTACCACGCAGCCTCTCTGACCACAATGGAAGAGTTAAGTCAGACCACACAGCCTCTCTGACCACAACAGAATGAAGCTGGAAACGACGAACTGAAGCACCTCTAGAATGCATACACTTATGTTCATACGCTTATGAACAACAGACTCTTGAATGATCAATGAGTCTGGAAGGAATAAAAAAATTCCTAGAAATCAGTGAAAAAGAAAACATAACAAAATGTGAAAAATATAGTGAAAGCATTGTTAAGACGGAAGTTTATAGCAAAAGTGCCTACATAAAAATACTGGAAATATATCAAATAAATGATCCTATAATATATCTCAAATATCTAGACACAGCAACGAACCAAACCCCGAATTAGTAAAAGGAAATAAACCATACAAATACAAGGAAAGTAACAAAACAGAAATTAAAGGAACTGCATAAAATGTCAGAACTAGTTTTAAAAATTTGCTAAACCAACTGCCCCAACCAAAAAAAAGAGGGGGTGGAACGGGGGAAGTCTCATTAAAAAATCAGCAAAGATCATTAGGTGTTACCGTAGTTACAGACCAACAAACTGAAACAGGAAGAGGAAATGAGCAGATTCCCGAATTCATGTAATTTACCAAAATTAAGGCATGGTGGCACAGAAAAGCTAAGGCTGGGACCGAATCGTTGATAAAGAGCTTCCCAGCACAGACTAGCTGCAAGAGCCTCACTGCCGATTTCTACCAAACTTTTAAGGCAGCAGTGACACCAATTCTTTTTAAACTATTCTAAAGAATTGTAAGGGAGGGACCCTTCCAAACTCATCCCAGGAGGCTACCTGAATTCCAAAAGCAGACCGTGACACCACCACAAAGAGAAACGTAAAGCAATGCTCTTGCTGAAGGCAGAGGTACTTGTTCTCTCAGTGACCATCCTGAGCACGCGTGCTCCGTCTCAGGAATGACTCAATCAGCAAAGTGAAGGATTAAAGTCCTGTGGTTATCTCAGCAGGTGCAGAGGAAGCCATTTGATAAAAACAGCTTGCTTTGATAATACAGACCTTAAAACAGAGTGCAGAACCTGTCTGAATATGGCATACAATTTCTTCCTAAAGCCGTCTTTACTGCAATAGGGATGTAGAGGGCACAGGTACCCTTCTCTCTCCTGGGGGAGACTGACTGTCCCTATGTAATGTGGTACATTGAAAAACCAGAGATCATCAGCTGCAGTTGCTTGGCGTCTCCTGCACTGTTCATGTCATTTCCTGCAGAATTCACCACGCACTGTGGGGAGATGGAATAGCCCTGTCCGTGCCGCCTCCTCCCGCCTGTACGCACAGCTCTGCGTTACATCCAGTGTTTTACCAAACCCGCTCCTCCTGTTTCTCTTGCCTTCAAAACCGTGAGCTCTAAGAGAAGGGATTTTGTGTTCCTTATCTTTGTATACCCAGTATGCACCCTCCCGCGTTCACTCAAAGTGCCATGTGGTTACTGATTTCAGTGATTACTTGAGAATGATGGAGTTTTACTAAGTTTTATTACCATAAAATACCACAAAGTTCCTGGCATTTTATCACATTTCTTGTTTACCTTTTGCTGAAGCTGTGAAATCTAGATCCTGTTATTGTTTCCACTTTGTAGACAGAGAAGGAAGCTCAAAACCGGCAACAGACTAAAAAGGAAAGTCTGCTCCAGTGGGACAGACTCTTCGCTGAGTCAGGAGGAATGTTCTGGAAACCGGCAGGGCACATGACACACCTGTGTGCATTGTGGCCCTGATGTTGATTTTCTGCTTCTGTTGGCTGTTTGTGCTGTCACTTCCTTGTGGCCCTGAGGGGTGGGGGGCAAAGATTCACGTTACCCCTGCGTGCTGAAGGGGCTCCCCACCCTGGGCAGCTGCAGGGCTCCCGAGGCAGCCAGGGGCGATGGAATGTCAAGCCAATGGAGTGAGGGTTTGGATTGTGTTGTGGGCTAAGGAGTTGACTAGCACTTGTTAAGCCGAGCACTACAGGTGGTGGGCTTGGGGCTAGAAGCACCTAGTCTCAGCTGTAGCCAATGTGCGCTAATGAGGGTGTAGGGTAAAGAGTAAACAAGAAGCAGCTGAAAGGTCAAGAGAGAGGCAATAACGGGAAGCCTCAGAGAGGCTTCGGGGAGAGACTTCCGCCATCACTGGTCTCCGGTTGGTGCCTCAATGCCTCAGACCCTCGATGTGTCCCACGCTACTGGAGCAGCTGGCCGTAACAGGATTGTGTATAGAACTTATACAACTGACTTTAAAATGACCTTGGGCTGAGTCCTGTGCAGTGCGGCCGGCCCAGCCACAGGTTTGGAGGAAAGCTGTTGGCAGTAACAGTGCTCACAGCCAGCCCTCTGTCTGTGCTGTGCTCTGCTGTCTTCCCTGGGGTCACGCTCAGGGGGCTCCTCCGTCCTGCCGCTGGCTCTGAGGCTGGCTGCCCGTGAAGCCCTTGAGTGAGTGGAAGCTTGCGAGTTCCCAGCCTGGCCTCTCTGCTTTCCAGGGTGGCATCATAGACACATTACATATTCAGACAGTAGCAAGATGCTGTTGTCACGTGAAGAGCCGTAGGAAGCGGTGAGATCATCGTAGCAACAATGCCAAGCCCCCTTTCCGGAGGCACACGGGCACATGGTGGCGATGGTCACAGGCTTCCAGTGGAGAGCAAAGGACGTGGTTGTTCCTTCTCCTGCCGTTCGGGGCATCTACTGAGGAAGATCTGAGATGCTGTGCTCCCGTCTCGCGCCCGAGAGGAAAGCAGCCCTGATGTAAGTGGCAGAAATTTGGCCTTACGTGTCTTCCATGTTGAGCACGCTTCTGCGGGTTCAGTTCTCGCCATGCCAGATGTTGCTGGCATCATAGTGTTCTGTATAAAATTCCTGGCACAGCTTCAGCTTCTCGTAGGCAGGATATCTATAGGTAAAAATAACAGAAATTAATTTCTGAACACAATGCTTGAGGATACACTGCTTGATGACTATTATATATGCACCCCTCCTTATACGTCATTTTGCTGAGTTTACTAAAGCACTTTTTCTTCTTTTTTCTTATTTTTTTTAGAAAATGTTAACACTTGTAAGCACACACACACACACACACACACACACACACTGCAGCATTTCAAAGCTCTTAACACAGGAAACTGTTGGAGTGCTTTGAACCTTCCAGCTGTGTCTCCTGGTCATTCCAGTTTGAGGCTTTGCCCAGGGTCTCTGTCTGCTTGGAAGGCTCAGCGGCCTTGAGCGCATGCAGGCTGGAGAGCTAGGAGTTGGGTGGTGGAGCTGGGTGCTTCACGTCTCTTGCAAGAGCCCTCTGAGCGGCGACACCTTACCAGAGACAGCGCTGCAGCTGAGAAAGTTCGGCAAGCTGCTCCGATGGATCTGAGGGTGATGGTACTTTTGTATATTTTGAGAATGAGCATCTGCTTGACATCCGTTAGGCACATCAAGGCTGACGTTAGTGCTGGGATCTCTTCTGCTTGCTGCATGTCGGTTAGGGTTTGTTTATTTTCTGGAATAGGAGTGGGCGTCTTGCCGACCCTATAGGATGTTAAGACGCTCACATCTCCCTTGGGACACCTGGGTTTGAGTCCTGGTTCTAGCTCCTCACTCCAGACTCCTGGCATCCGATATGGGCAGTGATGCATGTCACAGCTGCTCCACTTCTGATGCAGCTCCTTGTATATGGCCTAGGAAAGCAGCAGAGAATGGCCCAAGTGCCTCTATGTCAGCAGGGGGAACCTGGCAGAAGCTCCTGGCTCCCCACTTCAGTTGGGTCCAGTTCTAGCCATTGTGGTCATCTGGGGAGTGAACCATCAGATGGAAGATCTTTCTCTATGTGTGTGACTTTTTTTTATATAATGTTGCCTTTCAAATAAAAACAAATAAGCCTTTGAAAGACAAATGAGAAAAACGGCAAGAGTGGCCTGACACAGTAGCAGTTTTACTACTTGTAGAATTCTGTAGTGGAGGATTAGGCTTAGGACTAAAGGGGATGTCTACGGCCACACCACCCTCAACGCGCCCGATCTCGTCTGATCAGAAGCTAAGCAGGGTCGGGCCTGGTTAGTACTTGGGTAGGAGGACTAAAGGGGATGCTGAAATTATGTCACTGTAAGTGTTAAAAGAGAAATGAGCAAGGAAGAAGGCAGGAGGCTGGGAGTGTCATGTGTCAGCATTATAATGTAGTTTTAAACTGTATGTATGAGATACGTGAAATGTAAAAACTGCCAGGCAGGGAACAGCAGCTGGATGGGTGCTTAAGGATGACGGGCACAACCCAGCACACAGGTACAGTGGGTGAGCTGTGCTGCGGACACCTGGAAACGCAGGCGAGGTGAGCTTCCTTGGCCACAAGGGAGTGCACAGAGCAATAAGCAGGTGAGTTGGTGGCACAGGGAAAACTAAAGCAAGCAAAGCCAGGCAATCAACCAAAAAGTGCAAACCCCGAGCACATGCTGTGCCATGCAGAGACCAGACGGGAGCCCCTGTGTGGGTCAAACATGTGTGCTAACTGCTGTCTTGCGCCCTTGATCAGAGGATGGAGAATTCCTGCAGGAGTCATGCCTGCGGGGCTCTGGGTTGTTCATGGACGAGAATGTCAACGAACAGAACCAACTAATGGAATTCTCTGATCCAACTGATGAGACCAGGCCCTCAGCAATCTCAGCTCAGTGTCTCCAGATAAGAACTCTGACTTTTCTCTCTCTTTGCCTCTCTCTCTCTCTCTAAGACTTTATGTTTTTATTGGAAAGTCTGAATTACAGAGAGAAGGAGAGACAGACAGATTTTCTGTCCTTTTGTTCACTCCCCAAGGGGCCACAATGGCTGGAGTGGAGCTGATTTGATGTCAGTAGCTCAGGTCTTCCACGTGGGTACAGGGTCCCAAGGCTTTGGGCCATCCTTGACTACTTTTCCAGGCCACAAGCAGGGAGATGGATGGGAAATGGAGCAGTTGGAACACAACTGGGGTGTATGGCTCTGCAGGTGTCTATATAGGATCCTGGTGCATACAAGACGAGGACTTTACCACTAGGCGACTGCACCAGGCCCAAGAACTCTCTTAAAAGTCTTAAGAACTTTTCTTAAAGTATATTATTTTACATTGCATATAATTATATCTTAAGTAAATATATAATTATATAGCATACATATAAGATATAATGCATGTTATATAAAATTATAGTAAATTACACAACATAAATATATAACCATGGTAACTATATTTTTATAAAATATATAATTATATATACTACAAATAAAATGCCATTATTTAGTATATTAATACATATTAATGTATTTTATTAATAGGCTGATGAATTAATATGTCATAAATCTGTAATATAAGATATATATGATACATACTATATGGGCAATATATAATTTGTAACATAACACGGTATACAATAGCTTGTATAATATAATGACGTATAATAACTTCCGTCGTATCGTCGTGCTGGGCAGCACCCCTTTGCTGGGTGTTCTGTGTGACGGTGCCCGCCAGGGCGCAGGTGCATGTGCGCTTCCCGCCACGGCCCCTAGGGGGCGGCAGCCCGCGGCCTCGGGCCGGCCCCCGGGGCCCCAGGAACGCTAAGTCGCGGGGGCGTTGAGCGGGGAAGCCGGGCACTGCGACACCGCGGGCGACCGGCGCCCGGGCGGGCACCGCGGGCGCCTGAGGAGGCCGAGCCGGGCGGGCACCGAGGGCGCCTGAGGAGGCCGAGCGAGGCTGGCTGAGCCGGGCGGGCACCGCGGGCGCCTGAGGAGGCCGAGCCGGGCGGGCACCGACGGCGCCTGACGTGGGCCGAGCGAGCCCGACCGACGGCGCCCGAGGAAGCCGAGCCTGACCGGGACGAGGCGAGCCGGGCCGGGACCTGACCGGGACGGGCGGTGCCCGAGGAGACGGGCCGAGCCTGACCGGGACGGGCGGCCGCCGTGGAGGATGCCGTCCCGCGCGTCTGCCCCGCGCCACGCGCCCCGCCGCGGCCCCGGGCGCCGCGCCTCCCCGCCAGGTAGGGCTGGAGCGGTGGCCGTGAGGGCCGGCGGGGAGTGGGCGTCCCGGCCGCCGGGCTGGGGCGTCGGGAGCGCGGGACCCCGGGGTGCAGGGGCCGAGGGGACTGCAGGGAGCTGAGCCTCCGGAGTGGCCGGGGGAGTGGGCCGCGCCTGGACGGTCGGCTGGGGTGGGCAGAGCAGGGCTGCGTTCTGGAAGCCGAGGGGCCTCGCGGCAGCTCCGCTCTCCTGGACACGCGGGGAGCACGCTGGACCCCCGGTCCCGCAGGCCCCGCAGGGCGAGGGCAGGGAGAGCTGCCGTGGGCGCTCCCGCAGGTCCTGGTGCTCTTCCTTATTTAAAGTCATCTATGTTGCTCGTCCTGTTCTTCGTTGCAGCGACTCGACGCGTGCTGCTGCCGGCCTCATGCGAGCGCATGGGTTCAGAGGAACTTGCTCGCACGGTCCTTTTGCAGGGCAGTGTGCTGGCGCCGGGAGGGGCTCACTGTGCCTGACCTGGCTTCCTTGGAGTGCGGGGAAGACCGTGATGGCATCCCGGGCTTCCTGGCCGAGGCCCACCTGCCCCGCGTCCAGTGCCAGCCTCTCCCTGCGCGCTGGCCTCCGATTGGCCAGCCTGCCCACCCCGGCTGCTGGGGCTCCCTTGAGCCTCACCAGAAAGCAGAGTTGCGCCAGTCAGGTCCTTGATCTGGGCACAGGGACCCCTGTGTGTGCACGCGTGGACCTCACCTCACCTGTCAGCCAGCGGTGCTGAGCTGTGTGGGCCCTCGGTGCCGCACCCCGTGGGCAGGGGTAGTTTGGGACGAGGGTCTCCATGTCGCTGGGGACCCCGGGGGACATCGAGCAATTCCAGCAGACATGAGATGCACGCTGCTCTTGCGGGGGATTCCTGAGGGGGTGGTGGAAGTCGGGGTGTGTGGGGGCAGGAGAGGGACGCGGCAGGGGTGCGCTGAGGGCGTACACACCGTGGGGCCCCAGGTGAACTCTGCAAAGGCAGGGGTTTTCTCTGACTTAACCTTTTTAGTTCAGACAAGTGGACTGCCTCTTCAAGGGCTTCTGCTTAAAGAAAAATCTAGGAAAAAAAAAAAAAAACCCTCCCAACTCCCCAGTGCAAGATGGCCTTTGTGGTACCCAGGTACTGGGGGGCGGGGGAGAGGGAGGCAAGGCCTGGGGTGCCCTGGGACCAGCCTGCCGTTCCTGCTGCGTGTGGCTGCGGCTCTGCGGGAAGCTTGCGTGGGGCCCGGGAAGGAGGAGCAAGGCTGAGTTGATAATCAGAGCTCCGTGTGGAGGAGAGAGCAGGAACCAACCCTCCCGGGGATGGGCGCGGGGAGGCAGGTGCTGCCGAGGCAGGCGCGAGGCCTCGCCTTTCCGTGGGCTTGTGTGGGAAGCATCCTGAGGGCGGCTTCTCCCAGGCCTCCTCTCTGGCTTGGCATGGGGGGTGTGGAAAGCACCTCCTCCTTGCTGTGACCTCCCTGGGGCCCGCCCCATGTCCGCACACAGTCATTCCGCTGTGAGTGCCAGAGCCCGTGCTTCTTCAAGCCCGTCCTAAAAGCTGTGCCTCCTGCGCCAGTTGCTCCCATCTCCTCCCAGTACCCGACGTGCCATGCCATTCCCGTGCCCCTAGTTCTGAGGCCCCTCGGTTCCAGGGCTGCCTCACATAAAGACAAATATCTTGGAAAGTTGGACTCACGGCATGTTGGTGCTCCCCTACACACAGCGTTCTTTGTGTCAGGCTAAGGGGACCGGAAACCGTGGATCCTGGAATGGAACTGGAGTTGGTGGAGTTGGGAAGCCTTGTCAGTTGTAATGGGGTCACAACATCACCTCGTCACAAGATGGCGCTGCAGATCTTCCGATTGCTTGGATTCCAAAAGCCTGGCGTTCTTTCCTTCTCATCCTCCTCTTTATGAAGAAGGGCGATAGTAGGGAGGACCGTGAGGGAGCTGCTTCATCACAGGCCAGGTTTACTCTGTGATTACAGAAAGGTCTGTAGGGACCACCCAGAGCAGCCACTAGCATGGGTGGCAGTGCCCACACGGAAGGATCAGAAGTGAGCACGGGTGGCAGTGCCCACACAGATGTGAGAGCGTGGCTGGAACTCGTACGGAAGGATCAGAAGTGAGCACGGGTGGCAGTGCCCACACAGATGTGAGAGCGTGGCTGGAACTCGTACGGAAGGATCAGAAGTGAGCACGGGTGGCAGTGCCCACACAGATGTGAGAGCGTGGCTGGAACTCGTACGGAAGGATCAGAAGTGAGCACGGGCGGCAGTGCCCACACAGATGTGAGAGCGTGGCTGGAACTCGTACGGAAGGATCAGATGTGAGCACGGGCGGCAGTGCCCACACAGATGTGAGAGCGTGGCTGGAACTCGTACGGAAGGATCAGAAGTGAGCACGGGCGGCAGTGCCCACACAGATGTGAGAGCGTGGCTGGGACGCACACGGAAGGATTAGATGTGAGACTGAATATTGTGGTGTCAGTTACACCTTCAGTTTTGACCTACATTTTTTGTTTATTGTTTTTATGATGGGACTCCAGATTTTAATAAATAAATTTGAAACTTAATCAGTTTGCAGTAATGAGATTTTTTATATGCAATGCAGTTTCATTTGGGTCTACCTAGATGAAAAATTTTCACTATTGCTTTCTTAAGATCCGCTAAATAAACAAAGGCTAAATGCTTAAATATGTTTAGAAAATAAAGTAATTTGGGGAATAAGTTGCTGTTGCAATTGGCTTTGGTCATACAGAATTTGTTTAATGAAGA
The DNA here is from genome assembly GCF_017591425.1 of Ochotona curzoniae. NCBI lineage: Eukaryota > Metazoa > Chordata > Mammalia > Lagomorpha > Ochotonidae > Ochotona > Ochotona curzoniae. Next base: position 7,326,471 of record NW_024465654.1, on the reverse strand, counting down.
TTTTGACCCAAAATACTTGAGAATCTCATTAATGCCTGATGCTAGAATCATAGTATTAAGAAGTTCAAGCATCAAGAGAGAACAGATAAATGAGTGTGTGTGCAATTCCTAATTAAGCCTAATTGCAATGAGGTTGTGATGTATTCACACTCATAAGCTCACTTATGTTACCCGTGTCTGAGACAACAGTTTGTGTTTATGAATTGCACATTTGTAAGGAGTGAATTAGTTAATGTGCTAATTGGAAAAGTCCTGCAGGAGAAGGCAGGTTGTCGCCCCTGTTAGTCTCTCTCTCCCTGGAGCCCCTGGTGTGGACTGTGACATCGCTGGATGCACGTCCTTGCGACTGCTGTCTGCCATCCTGTGCCCATCACTCCTGGAGGTGTGCTGTGCAGTGCGTGTCCTGTGTGGGTGTGCGTCCTGTGCATGTCCTGTGCGGGTGTGTGCAGTGTCGAGGGAGGTGACACAGTGACTGTCTGAGCAGGTGTCATCCCTCTGGTTGCACAGATAATGTCGCTGAGGCTCGGAGTGGCTGGGGGCCAGGCTCCTAGGGCGGCGCCTGAGACTCTAGACCCAGACCGGGCCGCCGCAGCAGGGCTGCTCATGTGTTTTCTTGGTCAGGGCTAGCTCGGGCGTTGCCCTGGTCTGCCGCTTTGTGCCACAACAGGAGCTCCGGGGACTTCCAGATTTGATGTGGGAAAAGATGGTGGCTCTTGGGGTGGGTGGTAGGGGCTCTCACTTCTGCCTTCTCTTAACCCCACGGTTCCCCCTTGGTTCCCCCATCTCTGTTTTCCTGTACGCAAGTTACACACTGACCTAGGCTCTAACTGGTGGAACTGTGATTGCATTAATATGACAAAAGCTCTGAAACCACCAAGTTCAGTTCTTCCCAACAGGCAGAGTCAGAAGATAAAATGTTTCTCTTCCAAAATTCTGTTCTTCGAAGAAAAGAATGAGATTTGTTAGGTATGCTAGATCTGTTAGAGTTGCAATGGAAAGGTTTTTATGTTGTTTATTAGGAAAAGTGTCCCCAGATTTTGTTGCTGAGTACCTGAAGCGAAGCTGAGACCATCTCTCAAAGTGGGTGGTAGAGGTTTGTAAGATGAGGTTGTCATGACAAACTCTTGGGCTTTTTCTAGCCCAGAGCTACCCTGAGTCTGGTGCTCCTGTGGCTGGTCCCTGAAGGACTCCAGGAAGATCCTCAGCCTGCCAGTGGCAGAGAAAAGGTGGACAACACACACCAAGGAGGGCTCTCCTCCTCCTGGGTCATTCCTGCCTTTGGTTGCTTGGTAACAGCTGTCAACAGCCACTTGATGGTTATGACTCATCTGTAGCAGATTCATCCCGTCACTGGCTGGCTGCTTAGTATTCACAGCATACTCACTTCAGCATTTATTGATCCCTTGATAGGAGTGCTGTGTGAGGTGCCGCAAGCCTTTGCTTACGAGCTCAGCTCACTCAGCGTGCTTGTTGCTGTTATGGTCTTGCTGGTCCTGGCATTTGGGATGGCAGCCTTTGCCTTTGATTGTCCTCCTGTCCCTGATCTAGGACTGATGGAATTTCAGTTGTTGGGGTAGCTGTGATGGCCAGTTTGCCTGGTGTCTGTGTTGTAGACACAGTTGTTCACATATTCAGGGAGTCAGGTGCTACAGGGTGCCTACCCATACAGTCTTCTAGTACAAGTGACAGCTTGTATAATGTAACAGTAAATTTTACTTAGTTGATGGGAGGCAAACTTTCTGTGTTGGTGCTTTCAGCATCACATCGCCGACATGATTTAACAGCTCATTTTGCAACTGCGCAGTGGAGCGCCTGCCGTCCTGCTTTCCTTCCTGTAAAGCGTAGAAGCTGTGCTGGCTGGTGTGCAACTTCAAGCTTGGCCCCACTGTCATGAGGATAGGATTTTGTTCCCTTTAAGTTTTGGAAATTTTAAGAGCTGAATGTTTCAGTTTTGTCTTGGTGAATGTATGGCAGGTAGAAAGCAAGCACAGCGGTGGACACAGGAAGGCTGGGTGGCACTGGGCACAGTCAGTCTGGCCTCCCTTAGGGCTTGTTAGTTGCGCATTAGCTGGGGGCTGGTCACTGCTCTGCGAGCCCAGGGTCCCAGCAGCAGGGCAGGCTCCTCCCTTCACCTGGGGTGCAGTGCCCAGGGGCACAGATGGATAGCCATGAGACAATGGTGGTTTCAGGTGGCAATGTACAGAGTGATGGGAGGGAGTGGAGGTGGGCGAGAGTGGGACAGGTGGGGTGGACAGGGGCTGCCATTCCCTTGGTGAGGCGGGTGCTAGGGGAATTCCAGGCGGGGGGAAAGTCCTCTGCAGAGTCTTGCAGCTGGATGTAGTCTGGCTTTGGGGTGCAGCGAGGAAAGAGTGTGAGATGAGCTGGAAGGGAAAGGTTGAGGGTGTGGTGAGGTGTGCAGTGGGTACTCTAGAGTCTTCCATGTGGGAGAGTACTGCTTGTGCTGGAAGGGAGCTCTACCCAGATTGTCGATGTGGAAGCACGCCGAGGCACGAGACGCCGTTCTCCCTCTGTCCCCAGACGCCCGCTGGCACTTGAGCTCCTTCCATTAAAGCCAGAAGGTCTCTGCTTGCTTGCAGATTGAAGACCGTAGTGTTTTCAAAGGTCACTCAGAAACGAGACACAGTGTGGTCAGCTTCAAGAGAAAATGCAAATAGATCTCTTGGCTATTTTGAGAAAATTCAGCCTTTCAGACCGTTTTGGTTCGGATATTTCTGGGGCAGCGGAGCCAAAGCCCACTGTGTTGTGACAGGAGTTAGGGTTTGTGACCTCTCCTTAATGCACGTGGCATTGTGAGTTGAGAATGAGCACAGACGCATCGGAGGAACAGCTTACTTGTTCTGGAGTGGAGGAGTGTTGGGGGTCTGGCTTCATGTGAGGAGGGGGAGAGCGAAGGCTTGGGACTGGAGTGTGCGCTGTCCACCAGCTTCCCTGTGCAGTCGGGGGTGCCTGTCCCTGCGTCAGAGAGGTACACACTTGCATTGGTGGTAGGCAGTGCCCAGTTTGAAGAGATGCACTGTTACATGTCATAGCATGGCACCCTGGCTGGAGGGCAGTGAGGGAAACAAACCCACACACGTGCTTTGTTGCATCAAAGTGGGTTTGGGGTAGAGTCATTTAATACATTTTAATTTCTGTTTTAACAATGCTAGTCCCCAAATTACTGTAATTCTCTAAGAACAGTATTTAGAATCAGGCACGGAATAGGAGAGTAGAGGACAGAGATGATAACTATGATATAACTTCCAGTCAGCTATTGAATCTGGTGATGGAAGGGACGGATCAAGATTGATCAGTTCTAGTGAGTGTTTGCCTTGTAAATAGTAAGGAGGTGTCTTACAGCTTGCACTGCTTTTGGGAAAGTGCTAACAGCAGTTAACAGAGCCTGGGGGCTCGCAGAGGAACGGGGAGCAAACACCTAAAAGAGTTCTACACAAAGAAAACAGCACGAAGTGAAGTGGAAACTGAGACCCGTTGATTCACAGTCCTCTGTGAGCTGCCCTGCTTCGGCCTGGACTGCTGTGACAGCATGGCTGCTCCCGTTGCAAAGCCAGCAGCTGGAGAGACGTTTTCCAACGAGAGCCCGTGTCTTCCCGAACGCCCTGCCGAGGCGCCCCGTCCCCTGTGTTCCCTGTGCCGAGCGGGCCAGGAGGGGAAGCTGGCCTCTGCAATCTGCACTCAGCACTCTGCACTCTGCACTCAGCACTCTGCACTCAGCACTCTGCACTCTGTACTCTGCACTCAGCACTCTGCACGCAGCACTCTGCACTCAGCACGCAGCACTCAGCACTCTGCACTCAGCACTCTGCACGCAGCACTCTGCACTCTGCACTCAGCACTCTGCACTCAGCACTCTGCACTCTGCACTCTGTACTCAGCACTCTGCACTCAGCACTCTGCACTCAGCACTCAGCACTCTGCACTCTGCACTCAGCACTCTGCACTCTGCACTCAGCACTCTGCACTCTGCACTCTGCACGCAGCACTCTGGCACTCCTGTCTGCTTCCCCAGAACATGCAGTGCAGCCTCCCCTCCCGCCCTGGGGCTCTAGCCACGTGATGCAGGATTTTCTTTTCCTTTCTCTCTCCCTCTTTTCTACAAGATCTATTTATTTCACTGGAAAGTCAGAATTGCAGAGATAGGAGAGACAGATAGAGAGATATTTAATCTACTGGTTCACTCTCCAAAGAGTCAGAATGGCTGAAGCTGGGTTCATTTGAAGCCAGGAGCCAGGAACGTCTTCTGGGTTTCCCAGGAGGGTGCAGGGGCCCTCACACTTGAGCCATGCTTTGTTGCTTTCCCAGGCACATTAGCAGGGAGCTGGATGGGGAGTAGAGCAGCTGGGACTCAAACTGGCATCCATATGGAATGCTTGGTGCCACAGGCGAAGGATTAACTTGCCTTGCTCCTGTGCCAGGCCCACATAGGTTTCTTTCTTGCATAAGATCTTCGTGCTGTTTTCTTTGTGTAGAACTCTTTTAGGTGTTTGCTCCCCGAGTTCCTCTGCGAGCCCCCAGGCTCTGTTAACTGCTGTTAGCACTCTTCCCAAGCCTGGGTCCCAGCTGGGCTTTCAGGAGAGGTCACCTCTGCCCACAGATGCTCTCTGAACAGCCTGTACCGTTTGCGCTGCTGTTAGTGGCTGTCTGTGTCTGTGTGTGCTTCTGCGAGTTGGAATGAGGGGAGAAGGACAGCAACAGCCTGGAGCCAACAAGGTGATCGCAAATTGTGATGAATGTTAGAAGATAAAATCTGCCGCTACAGGTTGTCTGGGGAGTTGGCCTTTGGTTTGTATGTTGGCAAGCTCAGGGAAGTGACTGATGCTGTGCTTAGCATTTGTCTTTTTGGGGACTGGACTGTGTTGCTTGTGCCCACATGGTAGCTGGCTGATGAATAAATGGATAAATGAATGCATGGGCTCTCTTTTCGTTTTCTATTGGCTTTAACAAACAACAATGAATCAGATTGTTCATTGAGCCAGCTTGTTCCCTGAAAGTGCTTGAGGCTCGCTGGCATGTGAAGTTGTCTGCACAGAGAAGCGTTGGTTTTTGTTTTTAGGCTGTGGTGGCTGTGTTTGTGTGTCCAGGATTCTTATTAGTGTGCTGGTTTTTTCTGTCATTTCTGTTACTTTTGTTAGTTTTTCACTAGCTGACCCTCCAGGCCAAGGCAGGCTCTAAGTGCTTAGTGCGTTGTCTGTGCAATTCCTCTGGCCTCTCCTAATCGGAGATGAAGTTAAGACAGGTGTTCTTTGCAGACCTGACACTCTGCTCTCCTAAGTAAAACACTGGCAGATGAGCTCCTTACATACTTGGAATGCACAGACTTGTAGGGTCACAGCTGAGTTCATCACTCCTGGCATAGGTCAGCCCGCTGAGCTGGCAATGACATTATTTCATCACATCTAGGGCTCTGACTGGCACCTCCTACTGCTCAGAGAAGAGGGGGGGCAAGCTGTGGTCTCCTCTCCCACATCGTGGGGAACGCAGCCGGCCACAGGCTGCTCAGTGAGCTTGCTCCGGCCCCCAGAACCTAAATCAACATGGTAGTGTGGCACCACACTCCTCGGGGTGCAGGTCCTCAGGGCACCTAAGAACTGAGGAGAGCAGCTTCAGCCGACAGAGTCCAAAGCCTTAAACTTGGTCAACATGATGCTGACACATCTCTGGTCTACTTTAATCAACAGATCAGACAAGAAGCATTCATATAAAAACTATAAACTTCGAGAATAATAAAGAAATCAGATAAACTCAAAGCACCTAAAATTGTATCTCAATAAATCTCACCAGAATTGTTCAGAAGGTTTACATTTAGAACATAAAAATGGAAAAATACTGTCTATATTCACAACCTCATCATTCACTATAGCAGAAAGCACGAATTTACAAGACACTGCACTGCTGGGGTGAGCTGCCTTGCACGGGCTGGAGCGCTGGCCCTGCGTCAGCCCTGAGCTTGGCTTCTGTTCATCACCTCATGCAGATTGGAGGGCCACACAGCCCTCGGGAGACAGCACCATCTACGCTTTGTCTCACTTACACTAACACAGAGGGACAATGAACAGGAAGGCAATTGCAAGAGTACATTCAGGTTATTTGTGTTTAGATTTTTATCTTAAGTGAAGGAAAGTGATGTCCTAGGCATGTGGGTCAAGGTGTCAGAGATGGGAGTTGTGTTGTTATGGTCAGGGAGCGTGGTTGCCGCTAGTCATGGCCAGGAGCAAGCTAGGGCCTGCTCTGGAGGCTGTGGGGGAGCAGCTGTCACCTCGGCCCTTGCTGCCTGGGCTCCAGAACTTACTGCTGCTGTGACTTGAGTGGCAGCTCTCGGACCCAGGGCAAGAACTGGCACAATGCCAGGATTGACACTTTCCCTAGGCCACGACTGTTGTGTGTGATTTTGCAAGTGATGTTAAATGCCATCCTATCTGGTGTTCTTTGATCCACATTTAGAGCTTGGGACCCAGCTTACGAGTATCCTCTATGAGTGTTACTTAGGTTCATTCACCAGGACAAGCTTGGTTGTGTTGGTCTTGGGATTGACCTTCTAAGATCTTTTGCACAGACTGGACCAGCTAGACCAGTGATGAGAGCACAGGCACTGCGTGTGTCAGATGTCACTGGTGGTGGAAGTGCAGGGTGTGACAGATATCTTTCACCTGTTGGGCTGGACAGAGGCTGAGCCGGGAGGCATGTTTGTTGCTGTTTGTTGCTTGGTGTTTGCACTCCGATTTTGCTTGCTGTAGGACCCCAGCTGCTCATGCGCAGAGGGAATCCTACTCCTGTCCACGCCCACTCTGCCTTGGCAGATGAGCTGTGATCCAGAACAGGCCCCAGCAAGGCCTGGTGAGCACTGTGCTGTAACAACACTGTTCCATGGCTAGATGGAGTTGTGAGCCGGCTTTCAGTCTCGCGGGTGGACACCTTATCAGTGTGTTGTGCTATGGGATTAGCAGAATGCTTTGCTCTGCGGTCATCTCAGGGCACTGAGAGCATGTAAGCAGAGAGGGGATTCCGCTTCATCCTGACTCACACACTCACCTGCGTTGAGCTCTGATGTTCTGCCGAGTGTCACGCTCAGCCCATGTACTCTAACAGAACTGTCGATCCAGGTCCATAGAAAATTTTAACTTATAGGGAGTGGGAGAAGCAGTCGTAAAGATAAAAAGAAGCCTTCTAACTGCTTTAGAAATGAGATGTGAACAGAAATCCAGTGATGAAAACGAGAACAACAGAGTTAGAGAGCTTGGCTCTTAAGGGACAAGGCCCTGTCAGCCTGAGCTGCAACAGCAGCAGTGGTGGAGCTCAGAGCGGGGGACTCTTTAGGGGCCACACCCTGCGGCAAGTGCAGGACATGACCTCTCTGGGGGGCATGTGGGAGAACCTGCCAGGCACTGGGGTGACATTTTAGCAAATCTCTCTGAAGTGACTGTGTCCACCTCGGTGCCAGTCTGTCTGACGTTGTTTCTTGGTGATCCTGGGCAGATCTTAAGGCTCACAGAGCCATGCCGTAATAGCGAGGGCCTTTGGAGTGAGGAACGTCTGTGTGCTTGAGCACTCGTGTGGGTGGGTGGCTGAACTTGAAAACCAGAGCAGTGATTAAATAAGTATGGGTCTCAGTGGGTTATGTTTTCCAGGAAGATTTGAGAAAGATGGCATGGTGGGATGTTTGTGAGAATGTGCTTGGGTCCCAGCCCTTGCACGTGGAGCAGGAGGGCCTGGTAAAGATACCTTCTCGTGTGGTGCGTGTGAACGTCGTGGCTGTTAGAAGATCAGTGAAGGCTCTGTCATGGGGAGACTCCGCACAAGCCATGGGGAACACTCTTCCACCAGGAGAAAAATGAGCAAAGTTTACATGCCAAATTGTGTTAATGAAAATAGTTTGTCGCCTGTAGAAGGAAACGAGATGGCTGTAGCCTAAACCAAAGGGAAACGATAATTTGAAATATAGGTAAGTGGACTAAAGCAACTAAACATGTTAAGATTTACCTGTAATGTTGGCAAAATAGTTTTCAGTCACATTGATGCGGTTTTTGTTGTTCTTGTTGTGGGACATGGGGGAATTGAGAGAGAATGGAAAGAATGCGCCGTATGCTGCGTTGGAGGAACTTTTGCAGTACATCTTGTATGTAATCAATAAAAACCTAAAATACTGAGATAAATAACAAGTGAAAATAAGTTGTCAATTTCTTTTGGTTGGTGAAAAATTGTTACAAAACTGCTGCAAATTTTACACAGGAGGCTTTTCCCAAAGACTTTGATCTCCAGCAGAAGTCATTTGATGAGCCCATTGTGAAAGTGGGGCAGTGATCCATAGATGAAAGAGGCCTGCTTCCCCCATGTCTTAGCAAGGAGCTGGAATGTTCCATGGAGGTTAGAGGGGTTTTGTATGTCCTGGAGGACAAAATATAGCTGTCCTGGCTAACAGCTGCCATACTCTCACTCCACGAAATCCTGGGTGGTCCTTGCTTACCATGTGCAAGACATAAAGGAGATGCATTTATAGATGGTATTCTTATATTTAGGAAATATTGATATACATGACTTTTATATATTAAAAAAAAGCAGACAAAACTTGTGAAAATGGGACTTACATCTGGAATGGGGGAATGTAAACAATGGACAAGCAAGGAGGTGTTTTGTAATGTAAGTTATAAGTAAAATCAAACAAGCAGAGCGGGTCCGTGGGGGTGCTTGGGCTGTGGTGGCCTTCCTCAGGAGGTGGCATTTGAGAGAGACCACATTGCTGTGTCCAGAACACTGCAGACAGAGGAAAGCAAATGTGCAGTGTGACTCCAAGAACAGCCAGGAAGGACTGGAGCTGACTGGGAAACACTGAGTTGGTAGGAGAAGTCTCATGGCACAGAGAGCTGGGTGACCTGGACGAATTCATCTAGAGCGTAATGCACGTCTGGGTTTGATCATGACCCTTCAGAAAGGCCGTTTGAGCAAGGTTCCTTCTGGGCCTGAGATTTGAGATTTCATGATCTGAAGCGTAGAATGTGGCGACCATCCAGTGGCTAAACCTCCTCAAATACCTGTTGATTGAGTGAGTAAATTAGGAGATCAAGGCTTAAGAGATAACTCTGAAAAAGATCAGCTGTATGATTTGGAACAAATTTCTTGACCTGTCTGTGACTTGATTTGCGAAATGAGCTGCTTCCCTGGGTCCGTTACTTAAGGTGGTATAGGCTGCGAGCCTGCCTGGAGAGAAGCAGTAGGCTGGGTCACCCTGCCATGCATCGTGTCTCTGGAAACCCATGGCTCTGTCTTCCCACTTGTCTTTGCAGCTCCAGCCTTTGGCCAAGGCACCCATGCCTGAGGCAGAGGGTGGCTGTGGCTGGCTGTAGCATTACTTCTTAACAAAGGCGGGATGATGTGGGTGGGTACAGATGACCCTGAATCTGTCCCTGCCCACCTGGTAAGGCATTAGCAGAAACCTGACCTGAAGTCATGCATTGGCAAGTGGAACCTGAGTCCTCTGTCCAGCAACTGCATATGCATCAAAAAGAAAATTCTAATCAAAGTGGTTGAGCTCTGGCAACAATCTGTGATGAGTCAGGAATTTTGAATTATTGTGTCTTGAACCTGAACATAATGAATTTTCCTTAAAGGTGTGTGCTATATATAGCTTTAGGAAAAGAGAATTATTTTTGGTGATAGAAGAGGCAGAATCAAATAAAAATCTTCCTTTGGAAGTGAAATTTTAATGACTTCTATATTTACCATTTCTGGAGTTAGGTTTACAGGAAGAAAAAAGAAATGTGATCCAAACCTGGTTCCTGTCTGGATACGCCTGAGCCTCCTCTGGCCGTCAGCCCTCAGGGAAGGGTGGTGTGCCTCCTAAAGGCAGGCGCAGTCCTGTCCTTTCTCAGGAAGCTTCAATAAGGCTGCGGGCCAGCAGACAGCAGGGCCACAGAGCTGCTGCACTCCCTCCAGATGAACACTGAGTCCCGAAATGTGTTGGCACAAGCAGCTGGTGCTCATGCTGCCTGCCTGCTGGTGGGTAAAAATAAAGACTGCGTGGTGGGCAAGCTTCTGAACTGGTGACACCTGGTTCTTGGAGACAGGCATTTGACAAACCAGTAAGTTAGGGCAGTGCTCAGAATGCTGAAAGAGGCTCACTGGCTGACAGTGCTATTTAATTACCTTTATACATTTCCAGTTTTCTTTTCCTTGCTATTCCTGTGCACTGATTTTAATTGTGATTATTTTGGATCATGATAACTGAATCATGAATAGTGACACAAGTAAGCCACCTCTGAGGTGTCGTGATTGACTGTGACAATGGCAGGAGCCAGCACTCATGCAGTATGTGGCTAAGTCAACTTGACCAGCAGCTGTCTTGGTGTAGATGTGCATAAGCACTCAGTATCACGCTGACAACAGGTCCAGGGAGATTGTGCCTGAGTAGGTAGGCACACGCTACCATGCTGACAACACATCTAGGCAGCTTGTTTGTGGCCTAGGAAAGAGGGGGGAGGGGCTTGACCCCAGTGCGCCTAACCAAGTTCCAAACTTACTGTTCTTTGCTGTGATGCCTTTAAAATGGCATTTCAAGCAGTATTTGTTTTGGTTTTCTCTGAGGATTTATGGTGTCTATAAAACATGTTGACAGAAGCTGTCTTTCCTTCATGATGCACAAATATCGTCTTTACTTGCCATTGCCAACAAGCAAATCAGGGTGTGCACCAGCTTGTACTCATTCTCTTCTAATGATGGTTTTTGTCAAGATTTGTTTTATTTATTTATTTACTTTATTGGAAAGGTAGATATACAGAGAGAAGGAGAGACAAAAAGATCTTCCATCTGCTGGTTCACTCCCTAAGCAGCCGCAATAGCCAGAGCTGAGCTGATCCAAAGCCAGTAGCCAGGAACTTCTTCTGGGTCTCCCACGTGGGTGCAGGGCCCCAAGGCTTTGGACTGTCCACCACTGCTTTCCCAGGCCACAAGCAGGCAGCTGGATAGGAAGTGAAGCAGCCAGGACATGAACTGGCACCCATATGCGATCCTGGCAGATGCAAGGCGAGGAGTTAGCCACTGGCTATCGTGCCAGGCCCTGATTTTTTTTCTTAGAGCAGATTTCATCCTTGTAGCTTTTCTTCTTGCTGTCTTTATTTTATGAGATTCTAATGTTTTGGAAAAGCTTCACAAACTGAATGTTAGGACCTTTCATAGTATCTGTGAAATCAGGTGGTATTGTAGCATGTGGTTGTTAAAATCAAGGTCTTCTGACCATGAACACAAAATGCAGGAACAAGTCAGGGAATTGCAGATCCCCTGCCACCATCTCGGAGTTTGGAACAGGCAAGAAGCGTGCTGTAGCATGTGTCAGCAGATTGTTGCCTTTTGTTGCTTCAGAGTATTCTTTGTTCACATTAATTTTTTTTATTGTACTCTTTGTATTAGCTACAACCTGTCAGAGAAAACTGCTTATCTTTTTGGATCTGGATTATTTTGCTAAGTATATTGGTCTCCAGTTCACACTCTTAAGAGTTCCCATGGTTTGTTAGTGAAGTTTTTTGCTGCCCCTATATAAGGGATCATGTCATTTGCAAATGTTGATGACTGACTTCCTTTTCTTGCCTAATGGCTCTGGCAGAAACCTCCAGAAGTGTATTGAGTAACAGAGGTGAAAGTGGACATCCTTATTTGGTTCTGGGTTAATGATATTCTATAAATTCTGAATACTGGGTGAGCTGGGCCCGGCTAGGCTACAGCACCCACTGGCAAATGTTGTGGTGAGGTGGGCCATGCCAGACCAGGCTGCAGCACCCAACCAGCACATGTAGACTCTGGGTGTGGGGGGTGAGGGAGCAAAGCCGGTAGGGGGGCTGCATGGGACTCCCCTGCTGGACCACCACTCCCACTGGAGAGCATGAGTTGGGATGGGGGTGGACCAAACCAAACAGGGCTATACCTGTTGGCCTCATGTGAGCTGGATCAGAGAAAAGCCAGGCTGGGTTGACTGTTCCGACTGGTACAAGTATAAGTCAGAGTGGGTATAGGTTGGTTGGGCTTTGCCACAGCATCATTCGGCAGATGCTGGCATGGGAGGCAAATTCTGTCTAGTTAAACTGCAGAACCACCTGGAAAGTACATGATCTGGAAGTGGGAATGGGCCCACAGTGGGCACCTCCCTCTTGGGCTGCCACTCCAACTGGTGAGCATGAGAACCAGGACTTGGGGAGGCATGGTTAGACAAAGTGGCACCCACTGGCAAATCTGTGGGATAGATAGTGGGATTGGTTGGGTTGAATTGAAGACATGGCTGGAGGCAGAACTGACCCAGCAATTGCAACCACCAGCATATGCATAAGTTGATTGGGGAGATGGTTTGTGCCGGACCCGGTACTGTTAAGCACACACAAGAATCAGGTCTGGGATCACCTCAGACGAAGTTTATTTTGGGATTCCCTCGGCTGAACTGCTGGACTCAGAACCCCGACCATGAAGAGAATTGCAGGCTCCATGGTCTGACTGTGGAATGCATGTGTCAAAGCTGAGCCTCCTCAGTGGTTAGATGGAGCAGTGGACAGCATATCCAGGTTCACATGGAGGATATGGCAGTACATTGGAGCCTGCAGAGGACACTGGGTACCATGACAGAGGGCAGAACAATCATATCAACTACCTCAGCCAAGTACTGGCAGTGAAAATCTGAGCAAGTAAAGACTCTAAGGTGGACTATGTCAGTCAGTGGATTCTGGAGAGATTTCATCATGCTTGGAATGGCAAGATTGGCAGCAATTCAGAACTGTTCTATTGAAACCACTTGAGCATTGCTCTCGGAGCATGCCCCACATTGGGGACTCTGGGATGGGTGGGGGCTGGGTGTTGCTTTTCCCTGTATCTCCCATCTTCCCCTGGATACAGAAAAGAAGAAAGAGGATGTGGAAACAATGGCCTTACCCACTTTCCTGTAGCCCTTGGCCCTTTGCACCCCAATCAACTATGTAAAGATTATCATCATCATCATCATAAGAATTCTAAATACAGTTTTTGATTTTCCTGATTTTCTTCTTTTTTTTGGTCTGACTAAAGTACTTCAAAAGATTTGTCTTCTATCTCCGATACTTTTTTCCTGTTTTACCAAGGCAGTTGTTACAGTTTTTCACTGTATTTTTTACTTGACATTCCGAATTCTTCTTGTCTAGTGTTTGACTCTTACCATCTTTATCTCTGTCTAGAGCATGCATGGATTTCTCGCATTTGTGTCATTGACACTGAGTTTTTGAATCATCTTATAGCTATCCTTTGAGTTCTTTGATGACAGTTCACTGACCTCATTTCCACAGTGTAATTGTTTTCCTCATTCATGTTTGTTGTCCTTCTATGTTTATTTTTAATGCTTGGGAAATGCTTGTTGGTATCTCCTCTGAATGTTTGTTCATGGAATGTGCCTCTAGGGCCTAGTCCAGTGGCTCTGGTTTGTGACAGGCGAACGGAGAGTGAAGTGTGCTGAGGGGGCCGCTCTGGCCAGCATGTGGGGTGTGGCAAGGGTCCAGAGTGACATGCAAGTTGGGCCTTGTGGGTTTCTGTGGTCACCATAGTGGCTGGTGCGTCTGCAGCCTCAGCTCTTCCGTGAGCCAGGTGAATAACTGCCTTGGGTGAGTTCACGCCTGGGCACCATGCCCATTCAGGCGCAAAACCTCACTGGGCAATTATCCCTGGGGACCCCAGGATGAGTGCTGACCCCTCCAAGGTCTCTCGCCAGTATTCTGAGCTCCTGGAGTCTCTTCTGGTGTCTGCCCCAAGACCCAGCTCTGCCTCACCTGGAGAGATGTCCCACAGCCAGAAGGTGCAGGGCCCCTCACTCCCAGGGTACGAGGATTCTGCTTAGCTGTGTGAGCCTGCCTGTTCATGGGACAAGGTAAGGGTGCCTTGGCAGGTTGTGGGTGGGGACAGAAGCAGCCTTGTCTCTTTCTTTAGTTAAGAGGGTGTCCCACGCAAGCCAGGTCTCCAGGTCAGACTCACAGTCAGTGGGCTCGTGGAATTCTCCACGGATACCATCTGCTGGAAGCCCGTGGCTGCTCCAGCTTCTGTCCCCTTGTTCCAGGTATGCAGCGTTTCCCTTGCTGACTGTGGAGCGACTGGGAATGGGTGGAGTGGGAAGCAGTGGGAAGCTCCCTTCCTGGAGCTAGAGCTAGGTGGGTGCCTTGGCCTGGACACCAAGCCTGTAGGGTCCTGGGTCCCCACAGATCAGTACCCAGTGGCAGGTGGTGCTGAGGTCCCTCCTCTTCCTGCTCTGACACGATGACGACTGCTGTGTGGATGTCCTGGGTTGCTGGTTCTGTCTTGTAAGCTGCTCTATGTCTTGGCTGCACCTGGGAGTTCTCTGGGAAATTCTCTCCAGCTGTGCCCTGGGAACGCCGGCCTTCCCTGTTCTTCTGGCATCTTCATGTGGCCAAAATCGCTCTGTCTTTTCACTCTGTCCATCTTAGGTGCCTCTGTGGTATCCTGTTGGTATTTACTCTATTTTTTTGCTTCTTTGCCTATGAACATTTGGGCTGCTCTAGTATTTTGGCAGAATGAGGATCTCTGCCACAAACATCCAAGTATGGGCCTGTGTGAGGAAGCAGTTTGTATGTCTAGGGTAAATACTTAGCAGTGAGAGCTTTAGAAGCTGCTGAACGTTTTCCAAAAGCCTGTAACTTTTTGGTTTCCATTAGTTTGCAAGGCAGTGGGCGCTGCATCTGTCAGCACTTGTAATTGTCAGCTTATGGTTAGCCGTCCTGCAAGTGATTATCCTTTCATGGTTTGACTTTGGAGTTCTCTATCGACCGCTGTACTGGGACACCTGTGTACTTTTGGTTTGCTCTCTGTCATCTATTTTTGGAAAGCATTTATTTAATTAAATTTAAATTAAAATTTATTAAAATTTAAAGATCTCACCTGTTTATGAAAACACAGTCTTTTGGTGTTACTGAAATGCAAAAATTATTTGTATAATCTAAATAAAAATCCCTTATTGGATTTATTTTTCAAGTATTTTCACCTATTCTTTAGCCTGGAATTAGCTTATTGTATTTTTCAAAAAATAAAGAACCTAATTTTTTTTTAATGAAATACTACTTTTTTTTTTTTCATTTTTTAAAATTTATTTTACTTGAAAGTCAAATTACAGAGAGAGAGTGGGGGTGGGAAGAGAGAAGTTCTCCATCTAGTGGTCCACTCCCCAAATGGCTAGAGATGGGCTAGTCCAAACCCAGGAACTGGGAGCTTTCTCCATGTCTCCAACATGGGTTTAGGGGTCTGAGGCTTGCAACATCTACTGCCCTCCCAGACCGTTTAGCAGGGAGCTGGATGGGAGATGAAGCAGTCATGATGAGGACTGGTGCTCATATGGGATGCTGAGGACCAGCCTGCAAAGCCATCACACTGGCCACCATTTTTTCTTTTAATATACATGTGGATTTCTTTTTCAAACCTGATTCAAGCCACAGGATTTCCCTTTAAAAGGCTTATGCTTTATACTTTACACTAAAGTTTGAGTGTTTCTCCGTGTCATTGCTCAGCAGGTTTTCTGCTCAGATAATGGAGGTTGGAGAAAAGAAACTGATCCCAGGTTTCCTATTTACATCCCCAAGAAAGCCTGGGCATTTCAAGTGAGTTTTTAGAATTCCAACCGTGGGAGAGTGCATTGTGGACTTGTACCTGCACATGGCAGGTGTGTCAGAGGGAGTGCCTTGTGGACCTGTGTCTGCACGTGGCTGAGTTGGAGATCTGGTGTTATCGTGGTAAGCTTTGCTTTCTGTGGACGGCCATGTACGATGCCTGGAGCAGTTCGCAGTGCTTCTTGTCAGAGGCGATGGACCTTCAGAACTCCCCTGCGCGTCACAGAGTCACTGATACATTCCCCTTTTCTTGGCTGTGACTCAGTTTCCAGTTCTTTGTACAGATGAAATCCCTCTGTGGTCAGTCTGACCACTGCTGTCTTAGCTAGAGTCCTTCTGTCTCTTTGACTCAGGAACTTTGAGATAAACTCTTATTCATTTGAAGCTCATCTGTGACTGAAAAGTATTGAGCCATTACTTAGCTTGCTGTGTGTTTGATGTAGCCAAGATCCCTTAGGGTAGGGAATTGGACCATTTGACTGCACTTTTGTCATATGTGATTCTCTAATAGGAGATCATGCTGGAGAACATTACCGTGGAGTTAGGGGACGAACACTGTGGAAGTTCCTTGTCTCACAGTTCCATAACTCAGCAGCCTCAAGTGGCTGCACTGGACTAAACCCAGTCTTGGCAGGGCCTTTCTCCTTGAAGGCCCTCGAGAGCTCCAGCCAGGTCCTGGAGGGACCGGAGACCTTGATGCTATCCCTGCGATGTTCTTCCACTCCCAAAGGCAGCAACATGTCCATTGTTCCCAGAGGCCGTCGCTCAGACCCCTGTCCTGTTTCCTTGGTGCACAGCATAGGGTCCTTGGGATTATATTGGTCACATCTAGAGAACTCAAGATCATCTGCCTCATTTAAGGTCCCTGATTAGTAATCTTCATTCCACCTGTCACCTTAAAGCCTTGCGTGTGTAAAGCACGGTCATAGGTACTAAGGATTTAGAGAAAGGTTGGTTTGTTTCTGTAGAGAGATGCTATCCTGCCTACCACCATGATTACAAAGAAACAAACCAAAGTAACTTGCCTGAGAATGTGGGTGTGTAGAGCAGAGGGCGGAGGAAGGTATGTGGTGTTGTGGCTTCTGTTCCCCAGCTGAAATGGCAACCTGGGGGGGCGGAGCTCTGGGTAGAGGTTGGAGAGCCAAGTGTGTTTGTTACTGGAACACAAGTTCAGAAAGCTGCACAGGGGCTGCTCTGGTGAGTGTGTGGGTGCAGCCACGGCTTGTCAGTCAAGCCCTGGCTGCTCTCTTTCCCACTGCTCCCTGCTAATGCATAAGAGGAAGTCAGCAGAAGATGTGCCATGTACTTGGCCTCTGCCATCCATATCGGAGACCCAGATGGAGTTCTAGGCTCCTGCCTTCCACCTAGCTCAGTCCCACTCATTGTGATCAACTGGGGACTGAACCAGTGGATGGAATATATCCTTCTGGATTTCTCCCTGTCATTCTGCCTTTCACATATAAATAAGTGAACAAATAAAATTAATGAATAAAGAGAACTGTAGAAAGAGAGTCCCAAGGTGCATGGATGAAGTGTGTGTCAGGACTGGCATCCAGCAGGTGTAGACCAGGGATGCTATTCAAGCCCTGCCAGGTGAAGAAGCTCCAACCAGTGTCCAACCCCAAGTTGTGAGCTCTGAGGCTGAGCACTCATATGGTCTCCAGATTTCACACTTCGGATTTATACAAGCAACTCTGTCCCCTCCTGCTTGCTGGCACTTCCATTACTCCCATAATACTTAATTAGGTTGTGTATTTACAGTAGTAGATTCAACAATGTGGGGGCAAACACCACCCTTCTGGTGGGAGTCCAAGTGAGGAAGTGCTAGGCAAAGCCGGCCTTGAACCTGTGCGGAGACAGGCCTTGGAGTGCTGTGAGTTCAAGGCCAGTGGACTTGAGGTGTCCATATGTCTTCATGCCTCTTGTCTTCTCACATTTGCTCCTCTGGTAGCATGTTAAGTAATAGCATCACGTGAATTCTGTCTTATGTCACTTTGCATATGCTTATGCTCCTATAGAATGCTTATCTGATGAATAATCTTTTGATTTAGATTTTGAATTTTATGTAGTGTGGTTTTACAAACCAGAGAAATTTCATACACTATACAAATAGTGTAAGATTCCCCAAGATTTAAAAATTAGAGTTAAATGGAATATTTTATAAGATTTATCTTTTCTATTTAGTTTATCTTCCATTTACTATATTTTCTTCCATTTATCTATTATTTATCATTTGTTTATATCCCTACCAATTATGTGTCTAGTCTGCTTGTTTATCATCTGTGCCTGCCTATTTAATCTACCTTCTTTCACTCACCTGTGTCTAATAGGCATTTATCAGTTACCTATCAATCATCTACCATTTACCTATCTCTATTCCTTATTTGTCTACCTATTTATCTTCCTTCCTCCCTCCCTCCCTTCCTTCCTTCCTTCCTTCCTTCCTTCCTTCCTTCCTTCCTTCCTTCCTTCCTTCCTTCCATCCATCCATCCATCCATCCATCCATCCATCCATCCATCCATCCATCCATCCATCGTGTGTTGTCCTGTATTTATCCCTTTAGGTGTGGGAGGCTGTGGCTGTGCCCCTTCCCTCAACCCTGATCTTGTCCTGGAGAGCCAGTCGCATCCAAGTTCTGTGTGCCAGGGGGCGCGCGCGGCCCGGGAGCTGTCCAGAGGCTGAGTTCTGCCGTGCCCTGTCAGTACTGGGGAAGCTCTCCAGCGCCCCGCCCCGGGGGATCTCTCAGCGAGGGCTCCTGGGCTCCCCGTCGGTCTGCAGCTAGCCTCTGCCCCTCTCCATACTTGGTCTAGTCCCTTGGACCTCTGCAGGCTTCTGTGCAATCCTTGGAACGAGTGCCGCACCTGGGCTGACATGGAACAGAGCGCAGGGGCGCACAGGGGCAGTGGGTTCCCTGCTCTGCCCGAGGCGGGCAGGTGCCACGCGTTTTAGCCGCACCCCTGCGGCTGGGGATACCTTTTCTCTTCGCCTGGGAACCCCACCCGGCGCGGAGGGTGAGAACAAGGACCTTCCGGCAACTTGGCACCTTGAGTGTGGATCTTCCGATCCCGAAAGGACGCGGCCTGGCCCGGTCAGCAGGCGCGGAGGGCGGAGGCTGCCGCGGCTTCAGGCTCACTGGGCCAGCTCGGAGCCAAGGAGCCGCGCTGGGGAGGACACACAGCCGGGCCTCTAGCTCCCCTCCTCACCTCCCGCCTTCCACGCCCCCAACCCCCCTCCCCGGGAACCGATCTCAGGCTGAGTGCTCTCGCCATTGTCTGCCTCCACCACAGGTTCGCGCGGCGGCCAGGACCCACGGTGTGGCCGCCCGAGCCGGGCTTTCTGGGGCTTTCCCCTCGCTGCCGGGCGAGCCTCGCGCCGCTTTCATCCGGCTCGGGAGCGAATTTCCCCGCAAGCTCGACCTCCCGGGACCCCTCCCCACCCGCCTCCCCGCCTGCGCCGGCGCTGCGTGGGGGAGGCTGTGCGCATTGGAGGGTCCAAGTTCTCCGCGCGCCGGAGGGGGGCCTCCCTTTCCTTTCTTAGGCGGTCCAATCGTCTTAATCCCGCTAATCAGTAGACGCGAGGCAGCAGCTGGGGAGGCGACGCGTTTCCCGCTGGATTCCCAGAACCTCTTCGGTGTTTCTTTTCTGTTCCAGAGGGAGGCGATGGACTGAGCGGAGCCGCGCCATGGAGTCTCTGGGGTTGCTGAAGACCCTCTGCTGGCTTTGCGCTCTCGGAGCAGGTGCGTGTCGACCCCGCCGCCGACTCAGTTGGTTCTGGGTGGGGGCTTAGAGCAGGGGCGGGGCAGGTCCGCGTTGTCTGCTTGCCCTGGCGATGGCGACTCGGGTCCCACCCTAGCCGGGCTCTGAGGCCCGGGAACTTTGCGCGCGGCGGGCCGTGTGTGTTGAGTCTGGGAGATGGGGCTCGGGGCCCGGCTGCTCTCGGCTTGGCTGCTGCTCGTAGGTAGGCTCTGGGCGAGGAAAAGCCTCCTCGCGTCCTCGGTCCCAGCATTGAGGCTTGTGTCTTGACGCAGCCTTTTCTTTCTTCCTCCTTCCCCATTCCCGCCAGTTTGGGGGCTTGGTGTGGATCCCTCCCTGCAGATTGACGTCTTCACCGAGTTGGAGCTGGGGGAGTCCACGGCCGGAGTGCGCCAGGTGCCGGGGCTGCACAATGGGACCAGAGCCTTCCTCTTTCAAGGTAGGGCACCGCGTGGAGCCCCCTGTGCGCAGGCAGTGCAGCCCGGCGGGGTTCTGGGGGAGGGGGTTGACATTCCGGTTGAAGGCGTCTGAGCGGGATGAACAGGGGTCGCGGGGCACAGACCCACGTCCTTCTCTCGCTGGGATCTTTCGCCCGCATCCTCGCTTGACACTGCTCGCGCGGGGCCGGTGGACAATTTGTTAATGACTGAACACCACTCGGGCAGAGGGTTGGATCTGGAGTCCGGGAAACAATAAAGCGCTGCCCTAACGCCTTCTCTGGGCGGAAGCGGCTTAGGAGCAACCAGGGCCGGCTGCTGGTGGTTGAGTGGTGCTCGCTGCAAGTTGTGGGTGCGCGGCGCCCTGCGGGGATTCCCGAGCCGAGCCTGGAGCGGTCCCCGGCTTCCCGCTGCGAGGCCGTCCCCTTCTCCCCGCAGGGTGCCTCGGAGGGGAGTCACGCGCCCTCCGAGTCCCTCAAGAATATTTCTAGGACTTGAGCGTTTACAAGTCTGCCTCTTGCCATCCTTGATTGCGTACTTAACATCCTAGAACTTGGTTATAGTCATTAGCTGCGCACCGTGTTTAATTTGAAATCACATTTGACTGTGCGTGCAGTCGGAGGGCAGCAACAGGCGCTCCTCATTTCGGCCAGGCTCCCTCGTTGGGCTCCGAGGCAGCCACGCAGGCCGGACGTGAAGCACCGTGCGTAGGGTTCTCGCACCAGCTGGGCCAAGGCCCTCGGCCCCGCCCCACGCAGGTGTTTCTAATAAGGCTTCCTGACTTGCAATGAATTCAGCTGCGGCTTACCGGAGAGTCGGGCTTCACAATAATGCCACG
Organism: Ochotona curzoniae; assembly: GCF_017591425.1. Lineage (NCBI taxonomy): Eukaryota > Metazoa > Chordata > Mammalia > Lagomorpha > Ochotonidae > Ochotona > Ochotona curzoniae. The sequence continues at coordinate 7,305,817 of NW_024465654.1, read as the reverse complement.
TCGGCGGACACGCGGCCCAGGAAGGGCGACAGCTGCTGGCCGCGTCCCTGTGGGTGTTGTTGCCTGCTGTGGCCGGTGTGTGTCACCCCACAGCAGCCCAGCGTGCGGATGGCAGAGGAGCGTGGAAGGGGTCGCGTTGCTTTAGCACCGGATTGCTGTGGAAAGAATTTCAACGTTATTTTTATGTTTGGGAAACTTGCCTTAAAGATTGTCTTTGTCTCGACATTTATGATGATACAGCATTTAGCTCAAGGTCTTCCATGGAGGTAAGGGGGCATATTGACTCCCGAGGAAACAATGAGCAGACTCTTCAACAGTGTGTCGGCAGAATGTCTCAGAGCTGAGCAGAAGTGTGATGAGGGCTTCCGTGTTTGGCTCTGTGCTGGCTTTGTATCTGGTGGGAGTCCCTGTGAGCTGGACACGGAGTTGTGTGGGGACTGTCAGCTGTCAGTACTCAAGACCCCTGTGCTGGGTCACCAGGTGGTACCATGCGGCTCGGGTCTCCAGGGTGCCTTCCCCTCTTGTCTGCAGAGTGCCTGACAGCACGGACAAACCCCAGGGCCGTGCCTTGGAGGAGCAGCACCTTCACCCGGTGCACTTTTGGAAGTGGTAATAAGTGTTTAAATGCCATGCTTCTCCTTGGTAGGCATTGTGAAACACAGTAACTGGATTATCCGCGTGACCAGATGACATGAGGAACCGGCTGTTTCTGTTGATGTCAAATCTGACATTCAGACAGAGGACATGCTTGCCAGGGGGGTTTGTGATATGCAGAGATGTACAATTCCTGAAAAGTTGTGAACTTTACCTGCTGTAGCCATTCGCTGAGAAAGCACTGCGTCCGAGTTCCCAGTGGGTACACCGTTGTGATATGCTCCCCGAGGTCAGCTGTCCCAGGGCTGTGGGGTCGGCAACAGTCAGGCCTTGTCTTTGCAGAGAGGGAGATGCTGTGAAAGCCCTGCCTTTGCAGCTGGTGTCTGTAGTGAATTGAGGTGTGTGAGATGTCAGGGCAGGAATAGTAACACATTGCAGAGCCTAGAAGATGTTGTCAGCTTCCTCGTGCACGTGGCCTGATCTGTTCTAAAAGGGTAGAGGTCGGCTGGCCGGCCCTCTGCTCCTGTGGTGACCTGCCCTTGCTCCGCCCTCAGCTGGGCCACCAGGACACTCCCAAGCACTTCTTGAGCTTAACGTCTACTTCTCCTTCAACCATGTCATTTTTGCTCTAGTGATTTTTAAAATACATACAATTCAGCACTCTTTGGAGCGGTTAGTACATTTTGCAAATTATCTTGAAAGATCTATCATTGGACATGTTCTGCTACATATGTATGATAAGAAATATCTGAAAGTCATTTTTTTTTTTTATCATGATAGCACTTATAGCATCACTCACATGACTTTGTTGCTGTGGAACTTGATTTGTAACTCTTTGGAAATTTGAACAGCAAGATGCTAGATTAGATTGCCTCTTAACAAATGTGGCTTTTGATTTGTGACAGTTGCAAAAATTTTCGAAAGAAGAAAGTGTCCAAACAATAGCTTGAAATCTACATCAAGATCTTTGAGTCATTTCTAGCTGTGTTATGACTCATATCCACAAAAATATACTTATTAGGCTTTAAAAAAATGGAAGAATGAAAGATGAAAAGTTCCTATATGAAAGGTTATAATGAGAACCAGTGCAATTATATGTGGAATTGTACCTGCTTTAAAGTCTAGGACCCTAAGGTTCTTCTCCCTGTGTGCTACAGATCAGGCAGGGTGCGTCACAGAGGCAGCGTCCTAGGGCTCTGTAGGATCCTTGTGTGATTTTTACATCTTCTATTTAACAGTTCATCTTTGCCAGATTCTCAAAATGGAGAATCTCCTCAGTCGGTTTAGTAGAATTTCTTCTGAAGTTTTCTCTCAGATTTTATATGATAAAATAAGAGCATATTTTTTCCTGAGTTGATAGCTTGAAAGTAAGCATAGCAAGTATTTTTCTAGAACTGTAAGATTTAAAAGGACACTCTGATGTGGTGTTGAGCACAGACCTTAGTGAGGCCTCTGCAGGCGCTAGTGACTGAAGGACGTGTGAGAATGCGCAGTGGCTGCCAGTGGCTAACCATGTGGTGGTCAGCAGCACCTGGGAGCTTAGGCGGGACTCAGGTGTCCCTGGCACCCCCACAGAACAGACAGTAGCTAAGAGATGGGCCAGGTGGAAGATCACTGATTCTGTTCCCAAGGGAAAGTTGCTTATTTTTTTTAAAGATTTATTTTATTTTTATTGGAAAATCAGATATACAGAGAGGAGGAGAGACAGAGATGAAGATCTGTCTGTTGATTCTCTCCGCAGACGGCCACAATGGCTGGAGCTGAGCCAATCTGAAACCAGGAGCCTTTTCTGGGTCTCTCACACGGGTGCAGGGTCACAAGTCTTTAGGCTGTCCTCCACCAGGATTAGAACCAATGCCTGTATGAATTCCTGGCATGGACAATGCAAGGACTTTAGCCACTAGGCTGATGTGCCACACCCTGAAATTGCCTGGTTTTGCTGAGCTTCAGTGCCCAAAACAATTCTAATGGGAACCTTGTAGGGTGATTAAATGAGTTCTGCTGATTTCTTCACTCAAGCAAGTTGTTGTGGAGTTCCTTTACTGTTGGTGTTAGGCATAAAGCAATAGTACCTTGAAGTAGCCATTTGTGATTACGGTTAAAACATCTATGGAGAACAGAGTGTGAAAGGCATCTTCCTTCCAGCTGGGGAGTCCCAGGGTGTGTCTCAGTCGTCTGGAGGCTTAGGGATCAAAGCAGCACAGGCAGGACCGAGGTCCCAAGCTGGCATGGGATGGTGTGCTTGAGGAGATGGAGTGGATGCAGAGGATTGGGATAGGACAGGAAGCCGAGGAGTGAGCCGGGGCTGTGTGCAGCGGAGCATCATGTTAATACAGTGAGGTTGAAAATGGATTTCTGTGCAAAGGACAGAATAATGATCCCTAGAGAGGTCCACGCTGTGGCTGTTGGATGTGCAGTGTATGTGATGCTGCCTGACAAGAGGGAAACAGGGTTGTTGATCAGGGATGCTCCATATAGGTAAGCGACCATGGGTGGTCTGGGTGAGATGTGTGTTCACATGGATCTTTTAGTTCTGAATAGAGATGTAGTAAAGTCAATGTGAGTGATGTGATACAAGAAGGACTAGGTTGGCAATTGCTGGTGTCTGTCTGTCTGTCTGTCTATGAGAGAGACAGAGACAAAGACAGAGACAGACACCGACTGACCAACCCAGAGATCAAGACTGGATTCATGCAGTGGCTGGGACTGAAGCTGGGAGTTGCTCACTTGGGCGGGTGACAGGAAGTACACTGCATTCAACAGCTGGAGTTGTATGCTCTGGTGTGGCATGCAAGTGTCATAACCATGAAGCCAAGCATTCACTCCTGTGGCTGGCTTGGAGGATGAAAATGGGCTGGTAGCCCAGGAGTGCCAGCTGTCCAGAGAGGCTGGAAAAGGAGGGAAGAAGTATTGCCTCGGAGTCTCTAGAAGGAACCAAGGGCTTCTGGCATTGTCCTGTGGAAGTTGTTTGGACTGTGAGATCTCAAATCTGTGTCACTGGGAGTGCAGCAGCAGTTGGACTCTCGTAGGGGAGTCATGAATGGAAGGCATCAGTGAAGTGGCTGAAGTTGTGGAGTGCTTTTGGTATTGGGCATTGAGCAGATGTGGGAATGATTTTGAGGTTCCACAATAGTAGGAAAATCTAGATTGATATGAAGCAACTTTATTCTTAAACAAATATGGCTGTTGAAGACTGCTCATGTGATTTGGAAAAAAAGGGAAAGAAGTAGTAGAAAAAATTGGAGTCACCTCAGAGGGCACCTCGGGCACCTTGAAGGTTGCTGGAGGACTTGTGACCACTGACAGCATGACCAATAGTGGGCTCAGATGAAAATGAACAGCTTGTTTGTGTAAATTGGAGATGAAGAGTCCTGTGGTAGTTTTGAAGGCAACACTTTGCAAATGGTTAGCTTGGACAGTTAGCTGTGATCTTCACTCGAAGGTGCCCTCTGGCTTTGTCACATTGCCAGAGGCAAAATATGTGAGAATGGAGACTAAGGGAAGGACAGTTAGGCAGGAAGGATCCAGAGTCTCTCCAGCTTAGAATGTGCTTGTTAACATCAGGCACACATCTGGGAGAAAGCCAGGTCATGGCCACGTCCTGCGTTGGGAGTGATAAAAGTTGGCATGCTCGGTTATCAGGAGGAGCGATGAGATGGATTCTCTGGAAAATACTGACAAAGGGCACTTTTTGGTCCAATGGAGTGAACCATCAGTACATACACGGGAGTCCTATGTTCTTTAGAATATTATAGGAGCAAATATTGCTTCTGGCCTTGCTGAAAGTGTCAGTGAGAAGATGAATGGAAGTAGGTTGTTGGATGCCCCAAACTGCATGAGTGAGAGAGGTTGATAAAACCACTCGGCTGTAAACAAGGATACTCTTTCATCACAAAGGATTGACTCGGGGCAGAGCTGAGAGTCCTGGAGCCTGAGCCAGATGCACGAGGATTATTCCTGGGCCTGGAGACCACAGGGAGTCTGCCTGGGTAGAATTCAAATGGACTTGGTCTGGCAGCTGCTGGTTCTTTAACGTTCCTTTTCTGCTGTTTTGAGCGACAGTAGCTGCTACCCTGTGTGTTCTCCCTGACTTGGGGTGGAGGTGATCTGTTGCTTGGGACGCGTAGGATCTGGAGGGAGAGCAATAGGACCTCAAATTGGGTTCCATCCAGACTCGCTCATGCCGCATTTAGATGATGAGAGTGGAGACCTTGTGTGGTTCCCCACCCCCCCAAATTTATTTATTTATTTCAAATGCAGCGTTATGGAGAGACAAAAATGTCTCATACACAGAGATATTTTCCATTCTCTGCATCTCTCCCCAAATGGTCATAATAGCCAAGTCTATGCAGGCTAAAACTGGGAACCTGAAGCTCTCTGCTGATATCCCAGCGGCGTGGAGGGGCCCGTGTGCTTGGACGAGGCTCTGCTCCCCGAGTGGGTGCATTGCCAGGAAGCTGGATTGGAAGTTGGATAGCTGGGACTTGAACCAGTGTTTACATGAGCAGCTGCTTAATAGGCTGTACCACAGTGCTAGCTCCTGACACTTAGTGTTTTTTACCTAATGAGCTGATTTTCTAAAACTAATAATAAATGTTTCAGTGCAACATAATACACATATGTTGTGGAATGGGTGAATCAGCCTGATGAACCTGTGTGTAAGCTCTCACATTCTTGTGGTGGTTTGTCTCCTCTGCATGATGAGAATCCCCGAGTTAGGGCACTTTCGGAGCCTTTTCCTGCACTGAGCTGCAATCTTGTGTGCCATGGCTCTCTCTCGACCTACTCTGCCAGCCCCGTAAGCAGTGCTGCACGCTGAGGCTTCGCGTGTGGATGGGATCGGGCGGTGCTTGCTGTGGTTGGCTGATGAATTCTCCAGTGACGTGCTCCAGGCTCGTTTGTGGCAGGAGTTTCTGCTTCCGCAGGATAGTACTCCCCTGTGCCCTCTAACGTATTTTCTTTGTTTCTTGGTTCATGGATTAGTTTGATTCTATATTGCGGATAATGTTGCAAGGAACATGTGGTTGATTTCGTCGTCTTTGGTAGCGTGTACAGAGTGGATCTGCATCAGATGCAAGCTTCCTTCTTCAGGTTTTTGGCCTCCATCGTGTTTCCCCGAGTGGTTCTGCTGACTTACGTCCCCACCGTGTGTACAAGTTCACTTTTGTCCACGTCCTCGGCAAACACAAGGATTGTTGAACATTTTGGTAGCTGCCATCCCAACAGGTGTGAAATGGTATCTCACTGTGGCTTCCTTTGCTGGGCATCTTTTTAATTTGACGCATTTCGTGTCTGTTTTTGACTGTTTTACCTGAGCTTTTGGAGTAACATTAAAAAAAAAAAACCCAGAAAAATAGAAACCCAAAAGAAATTGTTGTTCAGATCAGAGCTTTGGGCTTTTGTCCCTTAGTTTTTTTTTTTTGTTGTTGTTAGTAGTTTTATATTCTCTGGTCTTACATTTAAGTATTTGCTCCATCTCGAGTCTAACTTTCTAAGAGCTGTGAGGTCAGGTCTTATTGTACTCTTGTACGTGAAGGTGCATGATGTTGTTAGCACTGGTTATTGTGGAGATGCTTTTTTAATGCCAACATTTGTCATGGATAATAGCCCGTTTGACATGGATGAAGTGAGAGTTCATAGTTTAGATTTGTATTTCCTTAGTAGTTAGTGACTCTGTATCTTCAGGGGATTTTGTGGTGTCGTTTGAGTTTTAGGATTGTTTCCTTCCATTTCTATGGAAAATACTATTAAAGAACTAATAAGAATTATATTGAAGATCCATTGAATAGCATGGACATTTTAGCAACATCAATTCTAGTCTGTCATTGTTAGGTACCTTTATGTTTATATCTTAGTTTCTTTAATAAAGATTGTATAATTTTCAGTGTATATGCTTTTTCACTTCTTTGGTTGAATTTATTTCTAAATATTTTCTGTTTCCACAGCTGTTATAAACAAAATTGTGTTCTTAGTTTTAAGGTAGTTCATAATGATGTATAGGAACGCAAGTCATTTTTCTCTGTTAATTTTTTTTTTGGCTAGACTTCACTCATTCTGTGTACTGATCCTGACAGTTTTCCGGTGCAATGTTTTGGTTTATGCGTACAAGTTCATGTTAATGGAATGCAGGGATGGTTTAGCGTCTTCCTTTCCATGTTGGGTGCATTTAGCTCCCTCCTCTTGTGTATTTACTTGTCTCAGGCTTCAGTATTGTACTGACTAGAAGTGGCAAGGTTAGGTTTGTGTCTTGTTTCTGTTCTTGTAGGTTTTCACCACTGAGTGTAATATTAGCTGTAGGTTGATCATATGTGGCTTTTACAGTGTTGAGAGAGACAGTTCTTTCACACTCAATTTATTGGCAGTTTCTAGCATCAAAGGATGTTGAATTCTGCTAAATAGGCTTTCTTTGTCTAGTGAGATGGTGTTATGGTTTTATTTTTCATTCTTTTAACTGATCACATTTGCAAGTTTGTTTATATTGAACAAATGTTGGATCATTGGGATAAATCCCTCCTGGTCATGGCAAATGATTCTTTTGATGTACCATTAGGCTTAGTTTGGTAACGTGAGTATTCTGTTGAGGCTTTTTGTATATCTCTCCCTCACACATATTGGCCTGGCATTTTCTGTTTGGGTTGTATTCTTGTCTGCCCTTGTAGAAGGAGTCTGGAAGTTTTGCCTCTCTCCAGTGTTCTGGAGGAGTGTGAGACGAGGGCTGGCATTAGCTCTTGAAATGCTTGCTAGAATTCATCAGTGAGGCTGCATGCTCTGAGCACTTCCTTTGGTCTGTTCAGGCTTACTGTTTTCAACATGCATTCTTAGTAGGCTCTGTCTGGCAGTTGGTCAGCTGCTTCCTAGGTTATCTAGCTTGTGATCAAGCAGTCAGTCACTCACAATGGTCTTTTGGATCTCTGTAGTGTCTGTTGTAGTGACTCCTCTTTCATATTTGATTTTAATTCTAAGTCTTCTTTTCTCTTAGTGTCACAGAAGATATATGAATTCAGTTAACTAAAATGACAACTTTCAGTTTTGTCTTCCTGTTTTTAAATCTGTTTCACTTTATTTCTTCCCTGAGATGAACCATTCATTCATTCCACTAACTGAGATTGCATGAAATTTACTGGTTCTCAGAGGTGGCATCAGGTGACTTGTTTGATGTTGTTCTGAAGTGTGGGTGTTTATTGCTGTAATCGTCCCTCTTGCAACTCTTCTGGCTGCTAAGTATTGGCATGTTGTGTGTCTTCCCATTTTTAAAGTTATTTTTACATTTTATTTCTATTTGTTTTTCAACCAATTGCTTGTTCGTGATGATGATATTTAAACTTTTGAAAAAGATTTATTTATCCTTATTGGAAAGACAGATATACAGAGAGAAGGAGATATATAGAGAAAAATGTTTCATCCACTGGTTTGCTCCCCAAATGGCCACAACTGCCAGAGCTGAGCTGATCCAAAGCCAGGAGCTTCTTCCAGGTTTCCCACACAGGTGCAGTGTCCCAAGGCTTTGGACCATCCAGTACTGCTTTCCCAGGCCACAAGCAGGGTGCTGGATGGGAAGTGGAGCAGCCGGGACACTTAACCAGTGCCTGTATGGGCTCTCAGCAAATGCAAAGTGAGGGCTTTAGCCAGTCAGCTGTCATGTCGGGCGCCCATGATAATTAAATTTTCATGTATTTGTGAATTTTCTGAAACTTTTGTATTATGAATTTCTGTGTTTTTAACTATCCTGATCTGTTAGGAAATATTTTACACTGGGCATCTTATATTTCTATTACTTGATATATTAAATAACACTGTTTTATAAATAATAGAAAGGGACTCCATGACCAAGTACCCCCAGATGTGGTGTCTGGTGATGGGCCTCATGTCTGAGTAGTGCTTTTGGTGAGTCATCACAGAGAAAAAGGGGGAAGGTGTCCTCTCCTCAGCCTCTTCTATAGGAGAATTAATCCCAGTGATGACACAGCCACTTCCTACAAGAATCCATCCCTTAATACTATCATGCTGGGTTTTGGGCTCCAATATCTAGTGTATCGGAGGAATGTATTAGTTCAAACCATAGCAATTGTGTTATGATTAGAAAACATACGTGATGTGCTTTCAGTTTTCTAAACTGTTGGCTTTGTGGCCTAACAAATGATTGATCCTGGATAGTGTTCCATTTGTACTTGAAAAGTATGTGCTTTGCTTCTGTGGGATGGCCATCTGTATGTACCTTCTAGCTCCGTTCAGTCTAAGTACGAAGTGCCTTACTGTCTCTTGTATGGATGATCTATCCATTGCTGAAAATGTACTAGTGAAGTCTGTTGCTTTTATGTTTTGCACTGTTTCTTTCTTTAGATATTTTTATACCTGCTTCATGTATTTAGATGTTTTAGTGTTACACCTAACTTTATAATTGTATCATCTTGCTGAGTTGACCTCTTTATACAATGGCTTTGTCTCTTTCACAGTGTTTACGTGACATAAGTGTGTTTGTTTTCTTTCTCTGTTGTTCTTTTTCAGTGTATTTATGTCCCTAAAGGTGAAGTGATATAGGCAGCATGTAGTTGGAGCTTGTTCTGTGTGTGTGTATGTGGTGTGCATGGGTGTTTGGGTGCTGATTGGCAGGGGGATTGAGGCTTGAACTCAGGGACTCAGATGTGTGTTGTGTGCATCTGTGGTGGCAACTGAATGCTGTACCGAAGGCCTTATTTTGTTCAGTTCATTCACTTCTTTTGATTGGCGACTTTAATCCATCATGTTCACAGTATTAGAGGTCGGGGTCACTGTTATCGTTGTCAGTTGTTCCTGGTAGCTTTGTGGACTCTCTCCTTCCTGCTCATCGGCTTCTGTGGTTATTAGGAGTTTTACTGGGGCTGTGCTTTGATGCCTTTTGTGTCTGTTACAGGTTTCTGTTTTGTTGGTAACATAAGACTTACCTAAAATGCTCCATCATAGGCTATGTTATGCTGGTAACAGTTTAGCCTTAATCATGTAAAATTTTGTACAAATTATTGCTCTTCTGCTCTCCAGCACCTTGGTTTTGATGAGCAACAAAGGGAGAGGGAGCGATTCACACACTCAGGGAGAGAGAAAATCAAGATCTTCCTTTTGTTGATTCATTTCTCAGAGAGATGTGTCTGTCGGGTCTGGTCCTGACTGAAGCCAGGAGCAAGGAACCCCTTTTGGGTCTCCTGTTTGGGTGGCAAAAGCCTAAGCACTTGAGCCATGTTTTGCTACTTTTCTCCAGCACGTTCATGGGAAGCTGGATTGGAAGCAGAGTAGCCAGGATTTGGATTGTCACAGGTGACAGCTTCACCCACCAAGCCACAACACTAAGCCTGCATCTCTTCACATTGTGTATTCCTTAACTAATAGAGGATTTATTTATTTATTTATTTATGGCTTGCTACTAAAGATATGCATGATTTACAGGTCAGAATTATAGTGTTCTAACTTTGTCTTTGCTTTGAACAATAAGTTCTTCTGTCCTCTTCCCTTCACTCATCTGTGTCCCTGTGGTATTTCTTGTAAGATGGGTCTGCTGTTGGTGAGCTTCCTCACTTGTGCTTGTGGAGCACTGCCTTTTCTCTCCTGGGCATTTTCCTTGAATGCCTGATTGTGTTACCTGATGCTCTCCTGGCCTTCATGCTTCTGGCAGTGCAGAAAACCTCCTCCCAGAACTGCGTGGCATGTGATCTTTTTTTTGTCTTGATGTTTTTAATTAATGAAAGTTTGATTGCAACATGCCTTGGTGATGTTTTGTTAGGATTGAAACTGATTGGAGATCTTTGATCTTGCTGTATCTGTTTATATCGTTACTCAGATTTGGAAAGTTTTTAGTATTTAGTACTTCAAAAATATTTATTTAGTTATAAAGACTCAATTACACAGTGAAATGGAGAAAGAGCAAATGTGCGAGACGCTTGAGCAGGAGCATACTTCCATGCTCTGGCTCACTCCCCTTACGGCCGCAGCAGCTGGGGCGAGGGCGGGCCAGGCTGGGAGCCAGAGCTGGATTAGGTCTCCCCTACATGGGTGGCGGCATTTGCCATCCACTGCTGCTGTCCAAGTACTTGCCATCTGCTGCTGCTGTATTCCTAGGCACGTCAGCAGGAGCTGCATTGGAAATGAAGCAAGCAGGACTTCAACCAGTGCTCTGGTGGATCTGCTTTTGCAGGTGGTAGCTTAACCTGCTGCACTTGTAATGTTGGCTCTAAATAAATGTTCTACCTCTTTGTTCACTTCTCACTCTTGATTTACTCTTTGAGGTTGTTGTCTTATAAATCCAAGAAGGTTTTTCATTTCTTGCCCTTCTTTTTCTCATTTGGTGATATATTTTCAGGTAACTTGTTTTTTGATTTTTCCAACTCTTCTGCTTGAGCATTCTACTGTTGAAGACATCTGTTATGCTTTTCATTTATTGTATTTTTCATCTTTAGTGTTTAATTTTAAAAGATGTAATTTCACTCTTCCTATTGAATTTCTCATATTGGTTCCATGTTTTCATGATGTAACTGGAATAATCCCCCCTTTTTCTTGAGGTTCTTTTGAGCTCCTTTGAGGCAATTATTTTAAGTTCTTTGCCGGACATTTTATTATGTCTCTTTCTTAGCACTCAGCTATCTGGAGATGATTGTGTTCTTTTGATGGGATTATGTTCTCTTGGTTTTTCATGGTTCTTTTGCTTTTTTGTTGTTACGTTCAAGTGTTTGCATTTGAAGTAGAGGCTTATTTTGCTAAAAGATTTATTTATTCATTTGAAAAGCAGAGTTAGAGGGAGAGAGCGAAGCCTTCCATCCACTAGTTAATTGTCCACATGGTTGCAACAGCCAGGACTGGGGCTGAGTTGAAATCAGGAATCAAGAGTTTTTGACTTCAGGCCCCCAAGTGAAGGTCCCAAGACCCATCTTCTGCTACCTCCTCAGGAGCATTAGCAGGGAGCGGTATTGGAGCAGCCAGGACTTGAGCAATACCCATATGAAATGCCAGCATTGCAGACTACTGCTTAACCCATTGCACCATGATGCTGGTACTAATGTTTTGGTGTTTTGCAGATTGAATTTGTTTGGAAAGTTCTTCGTTAGTCACCTAGTCCAGAGGTTTGGGGTAGATAATTTGCTATGGTTTATGAGTGGTCTTGTTATTGGAGGCAGAAAGCAGTATGTTTTCGTGCCTGGGCGAGCAAGGGTATAACTGTTGCTTGAGATCTGGTAGAGTAGATTTCTTAATCATGTTAAAGGACAGATCTGGATCCTGTATCTTTGAAAGCTGCTCCATAATTTCTATATGCAGGGACAAGCCTGGATCGATAGGCCTGAATCCTGGTGCTGAGGAGCCGGTCCAATGCTGTGAAGGGTTTGAAGCCTGGGACTTCTCAGTCTCCCTTGACCTGTATCTGTTGGTGCTGGCTGTTGCTGGAGCTGTCCTGGCAGTGGGGTGAGCCTGAAAAGCGAACTACCTGGTGTACTTGAATCTGGGGTTGTGAGGTCTGGTCTGGTTCCAGGAGACTTGGAGGTGGGCTTCTAGAGGCTAGCCTCCCTCCTGGTGTCACTCAGGCAGGCCTGCTTCTGGGCTCTGCGCAATACCTGGAGCAAATTCATTTCCCTTTCCTTCCCCCAAATGGAGGGGGTGGTTCTCCACCGTGGGCAGTGCACGAGTGGGGAGGGCTGGGATGGTTCTCCACAGTGGGCAGTGCACGAGTGGGGAGGGCTGGGATGGTTCTCCACGGTGGGCAGTATATGAGTGGGGAGGGCTGGGATGGTTCTCCATGGTGGGCAGTATATGAGTGGGGAGGGCTGTTACAGGTGATAGTAACTGTCCTTCCTACCTTACTCATGCGCTGTTCTGTATGTTTGTGGCACTCTGATATTGTATTCTGCCAGCTGGCTTCCTTGGTTCTGTGATGACGTTTTCTCCTGGGTACAGTTGGTTACATAGATGTTTCTGTGGGGGAGAGTTCTGTGAACTCTTGTTCTGATCCTTGGTTGAGATTCTCGAGGCTTTGAATTGATCCGGGTGGAGGTCAGGTTTTGAGTTGGGAGTTGATCCTTGAATAGGGTTGAGGTTTTAGGGGCATGTGGATGGAGTGCGCACATTTACCTGTGGAGTGGATATGAATCTTTGGGCCCTCCCTGTCCATACACTGACTACTAAGACCTGGAACATGGTGTGTCACATGGAGGGGAGACTGTTTGTAGTTGGCATCGCAGTAGCTCCTTGGCTGGCTGACCCATAGGGCAGTGCTCTGAGTTGTCTGGTGGGCCTGGCTGACCACAAGGATCTTTCTCATCTGGACAGCAGTGGTATTTGATGTCATTGATGGCTTGATGTTGGAAGGTGCCCATGGACCACAGAATGTTGGAAGCCTGTATGGGTAGGAGTCAGGAGACGCGAGTTTCCTTAGGGTCTACAGAAGGCGTGTGGCCTTGGTCACACCTTGACTTTCTTAGACCCGTGTACACCTCAGACCCCCAACTGTATGATAATGAACATTGGTTGGATAGCTTACTGATGTTAAAGCAGCAAAAAGAAACTCACGGATACCTTGAATTGATTTCATGTCTGAATTAGATTTCCTTTGAGCCCTTACCCAGTAGCGCCCCGAGTGTGTTTGCTGCCTGGTTGGAAACTTGGCCTTAGCTGTCTCAGTCTTGAATGTAGACGCCCAGTTTTGAAAGGGTTCTCACTTAGCCACGAGCTAGTTCTAAGAGACAGGATAATTAATTAGCCTGTGTTTCTATCCTTGTTTTCCACCAATAATATACCTGGAGGTGGAGAGAAAAGTAGAAAGTGACAGTGAGTGTGGTGGCTGTGTTCAACAGCAGGGCAAGTATAACTAGGGGCATTCTCTGCAGAGTGCCACCATCTCTGATGGGCAACAGCTGGATTTGACTTGGGTAGAGCTGGAAAAGTCTGGATGGGCTCCATAGGGGCATGACTGGCTATCATGGCTGAAGTGCTGGGATTTGTAAAGTTAGAGTGAAAGAGAGGGATTTTTATTTGCTGGTTCACTCTTCAAATGACCACAATGGCTGGAGCTGAACTAGTTCGAAGCCAGGAGACAGGAGCTTGCTTTGGGTCTCACATGTGAATACAATGCCCCAAGGCTTTGGGCCATCCTTCACTGCTTTCCCAGGCAATAAGCAGGGAGTTGGATCAGAAGTGGAGTGGCTGGGGACACAAGCAGCACCACAGGGAATGCTGGGACCATAGGTGGGGAATGAGTAGCTAAGCCACAGCACTGCCTTCCTCCTTTCTTCTGCCTCCCACCCCCAGCGCCCCCACCCCAGCTCCAGACTCCGTTCTGTAGGTACTCATCCTTTCTCCTTTCTTGTTCAGATCTTTGCATCACTCACTGCCTGGTGAGGAGCCACTGGTGACCTGTGCACTGGACAGCTGAGTGGTGTGAAAAGATTTTAGCTCAATCTAATCAGTGAATACTACTGCACTGCTGTTTTAGGGATGGAATCACAGTGGTGTCAGGAAGGAAGACAGTTACATAAATTAATAAAGGGGGTGAAATTGGAACTAGAATTTAACTGTAAATGATGAAATAGAAAATTTGGGACTTTACTTAGAAGAATAACTAGAAATGTCCTGGTCTGTAGAGAGCAAAATGATTGATGAGGTAAGAGTTGATTTTATCGTGTTGCTGTTTGTTTTTAAAAATTATTTGAGGATGCTCTTTCAATCCTTAAATGTGACCTCATTCTGTTTTTCACTCCAGTCTGATTTTATCGTTAATTTTCCTCAGTTGATCTACCTGTATCACATCATCATGTGTGTTATTTGAGCTCTTCTCTCATGTTGCTTTTACTGACTTCACAAGCATCCCCATCTTGCACTGGACTCCGTTTCCTGGTTGACGCTGGAGGCCGGGGGTGGTGTTCTGTGGAAGCATTTTCTGGTGGACAGTTGGATAGCTCTGTGGCAGTGACTGGTGTTCCTGCGTGAAGTCCTGGTACAGAGACTGATTTGGAGCCTTGCCATTTTCAAGAACTGGGGAGGGAACTTTTGGGAATTGCTGTGGTGCCCAGCTCCTCCTCCTGCTCATGCCTGCTGCCAGGTGTGGAGCCCTGGGCTGGGTTCCCTGTGTTGCTTCTCGTGGCCCCTGGTGGTTTCACTTCCAGAGTAGGGATGAGTGTGGGTCACCACAGGCAAGATCGGGAAGGAGGACAGCTGGCTGCTCAGGAAGGTGCCTCTCCTAAGCTCAGGGCTGTGCTGCTGAGGTTGGCTTGGTCTCTACAGATAGTCTATGAGCTTACTGTTTCATTAACTGCTGTGTAAACTTGACCTCGTTATTTTGTCCTGCTGGTTAGGGCTGAGCTATAGCTTGTGGGTGCAGCCTGTGGTCTCTGTTCCCTAATGATTCAGTTAGCCTGAACTGTTAATTTACTATGAAAGCTAGCTGGCACAAGTTCCTACTCCCCGGAGTGCTGAGGGGTTCCGTGCTAGTGGTACCTGTTTTGAGATGGAGCTGAGCTCAGTTCATGTTACCTGCTGAGGAGGCCAGCTGGGGGCCAAGTGGACACTGGGAGGCCTGGCCCTGGTGGATGCTCATGTCTGTGTTAGCAGCCCGGGCTTCCCTGGGGGAAGAAGAGGGACGTGGTTCAGGATGGAGAGGGGATCCTGGAAGTAAACTTTAAAGAAGTGCCAGTTGCACCGGTGGGGCTGAAATGTGCTTCCATTGTGAGCTGGCCCTCCTGCTAGCCTTGCCTCCGTGACTCAGTGCGTCCAATGTAGCATGAAACTCAAGGCACAGACATTGCTGGCAGCACCCAGTTTCCGCCCTGCTGCTCTCATGGCGCAGCTCCCTCCTGTCTCCTCCCTGGACTCGGACTCTGCTGCTCTCCGTGTTGGTGTTCTCCGACCTTGGGACAGCTGCACTGCTCTTCACTGTGCCTGGAATGTCCTTCCTCCAGGGGTCTGGATATTTTCCCAAAAACCAATATGAATTTTTAATAAGGCTGCTGTGTCAAATTTCAGCTTGTCTCCTATGGCAAGAGTTCCTGGGCAACCTGAATCTTCTCAATTCAATTACCGACATTTGTCACTGTATACTGCCCAAATCTGTTATTTATCACTGGAATTGTCTGCTGCAGGCTCCCCTGACTGGGCGTTGCTCCCTGTGGCCAGGTGTCATGTGGGTTTTGCACAGTGATGTGTGTTGAGTCTGGCCTGAGTTTTATGAAGAAGGTCCACAGGCTGTGGCTTCGTAGGCTTGGAGTCCCCTCTCCAGCCTTGGCACACGCAGAGGAGCTCAGGGGGTGTGCGTGTGTACTCATGGCTCCAAGGTGCAATGGGAGTATATTTATTCAGAAAATGGGCCTGTCTGAAGTGTTATGTCACTTTAACAGCTGCTTAGGAGCCCAAGACAAAGCGCTGGGGATGGGTGAGAAGACGGAAAGGCCTGGTTCTTGTTGTGTCAGTGTCTGCCTGCTCCAGGGGACGATGGTGGTGGTGCGTGTGTGCAGATAGGAGGGCAGGTTGAATGGGCACAAACTGACAGCCTGGTGGATTTGCTGTGACCTGAGTTTTACAGAGTTGCTTATGTTCACGAGAGAATACAGAGCCATGGAAAGATTAGTTGTTAAGATAATTTTATTGTGTTCTCTTTTTAAAATTAGTTGTGCTACCCTGTGTCAGGTCAGATAATTTTATTTTTATTTTATCTGTGAGACAGAGCAATTTCCCATTCACGGACTCTTGCTTCCCAGTGCCTACAGTGGCTAGAGCTGAGCCGAGCTATAGCCAAGAGCTGGAACTTTAGTGTCCCAGGCTCCTTTGTGGCAGACAGGGTCCCAGGGACTTGGGCCATGTTTCTCTGCTTTACCGGATGCCTTAGTAGGAAGCTGGATTGAAAGTAGAGCATCTACAACTGGCAGAGATGCCCACAGCATGGGATCTGCCGTCACACGTGGTGGCGTAACATGCTGTGCTAGGCCACTGGCCTGAACGTGACTTTTGGAAACTGGACAAGCAGTTGTAAATAGCAGGATTTAAAGCAGCAGGTCTCTTATTCGCCCTGTAGCCAGTAGTTTATCGAAGTGCCAGGAAAGCTCCTAAACACAGTTCCTTGACTCCTGGGAGCAAGTCCTAGGCATCTCTCGTGCCCAGCTAAGGGTGCAGACCATGGTCCAGGAGTGTCCTGTGCAGTGCAGTGTCCGCTGGCAGCAGGTTGCTTAATTCCTGTGGTGTGTCTGGTAGGGAGTGAGCTCCGTTGTGTGTGTCTGGTTGCATCTGGTGTATGGAAACCCAAGGAAGAAGCTCATGTCCTCATTGTGCTGCCTGCTAAAGGGGGCTTTGGAGACAGTGGGGGAATCCACATCCACGTGGCATTGAAGTCCAGTCTCCCGTTCTTTCTGCCTCTTTCATGTGGCTCCTAGAAGCTCACAACCACTACACAACTCCTGGCTCTCACTGCCCTACAGGCTGGTATAGAGGGCAACCTGGATCCGTGGAGAATGTGAAGATTCAAATCTTGACAAAAACGCCCGTGACAGAGTGCCTCTAAGTTAAGTGGTTTGTTTTAGGCTGTATCCATCTTTCTGTCCACCTATCAATGAGAATGCTTCTAGCAATATTCACACCAAGTTGGGTGACTGTGTTTGAGGGAGACGCGGGGGCTGGGCAGGCTTAGAGCAGGTGACTCCTGAGGTTCCCTGCTTTCTGCCTGGCAGCGGATTTCTCCATCTGCTCTTCTTGCGACCTCTCCTGGGTGTGAGAGCCTCTGGGTCCAGGGCATCATCCTTCTACCCTGGACAAGTGAGTGTGGAAGAGACCCGGGCTGGAGAGGCCCGTGCTCAGTGCTGCGCTCCGTGCTGCATGCTGCTGTGTGAATATTCCATGCTAGCGTCAACAAGCTCGTGATCTCCACACACTGGTGTGTGACTGTTGAATCTACGTTGCTTGTCTGTTGAAATTGAGATTCACCTAGGCAAGCACAAAACTAATTCTGTGTTTATGCTGTCTAACACTTCATGCCAATGGACTGTTAAATGTCTCAGAGAAAGTGCCAAAGAGAGGATTGCAGAGTGGAACATAACCTGTATTTTTAGAATTCACTTACATTTCTAGCAATAATTGGTAGCTGAGTATCCTCACCAGGGAGAATGTTGGTCCAGGCCTGTAGCTGAGCAGAGTTCTTTGTGGAGACGGGCAGATGGTCTGAAAAGATGAGAGAGATATGAGAAGTGGCCTAGGCTGCTCTGGCCCTGGATGTCCCCCGAGCCTGGGCCCACTGCTGGACACTTCGTCCCGGGGCCGCCTGCACTACCAGCCTGACGTGCACCTGCGCTGGGAGTGGTGCTCCAGGGAGGCATGGCTTTTATGATCCTCCTATTAAGGGTTTGTCCTCCTTCTCAGACTGATTCTGCAAAAATTCTGTTGTCATGTAAGTATTAGCATTGCTTTTGTTAATGTTCTCTATTCCCTGAAGTTCAGAGTGAATTTATGTAGGGTGTTTAATAGATTATTTAACTCAAGCATTTTTAAAACGCATTGTGACTCTGGGATTTATGATTTTCCCAGCTAAGCAAAGAGAGAGGCTTTAGAAAATGTTTTTCTTTTTACTCTGGAAGAAGTTGTCCTAACCCCAGAGAAGGGGTAGAAAGCCTGCACTGTCACACAGGGGTTTGGTGGGCGCTGCCTCAAACCCAGAGAGCCTAGGCTTGTGCTTGTCTGCAGCACCTCACTGCCGTTCGGAGAGCAAGCATGTGCACGGGGCTCTGCTAGCTCCGTGCATTTTTTTTTCAGGGTCTGAAACCAGAACTCACTTTCACTGGACTTCTGACTTTCCTATCTCAAATCTGGATTGCCTCTAGCAAATTCTTGCATGAGCTTATCATTAATTTCGATGATGGGCTATGACCCCAAAGAGGCAGGACACTGCTTTAAGGTACATGTTCTAGACTGTTACGATAGCTCACAAAGGTACATGTTATAGATGTGTTATTCAGATGAAGAGTTGTCTTAAACTGAAACGTGGCAGATTGAAGCAGTGAGTTAGAGGCTGGGGTCAGAGGTCCTGCTCCAGGGAGTGTGTGGAGTGCAGCCCAGCCGACTGCGTGCAGTGCCCGGCACCGCGAGCTGTCGAGAGCAGCCCAGCCGACCACATGCAATGCCCGGCACCGCGAGCTGTCGAGAGCAGCCCAGCCGACCGCGTGTAGTGCCCGGCACCGCAGGCTGGTGAGGCGCTCTGCTCACACAGATTGCTGCCGAGATGGCCTTCTCTTTCTCAGTGGCGTTCTCCACCACCAAACAGCTCGTGGCCCATTTTCTTCTCCTTGCTGCTGTGAGTTCAATTTTGAATAATTGGGTTGCATTTCCAGTGAAAGTAGTGTGATTTAAATTGTTCTTTGATAACATCCTTTTAAATTAGAATATGTTTCAGAGACTAATGGAGAAAAATGAGTGTTCCCTGTGTGAGTCGTTGGCCAGGCAGGGACTGGGGAGTGTAGAAAATCTAGCTGTTTTATGGGTCATAACATTTGTGATTCTGGTCAGCAAACCAGTCCAGAGAGAGGGCCAGGCAGGGACCAGGCCAGGAGGGCTGTGGACACAAGCAGGCTCAGCTCACTCCTGGAACTCCTGGGAGTGATGTTAAGGACATAGGCCTCTGCGGAGCAAGGTGGCCTTCGTGTAGAAACAACCCAAGCAGCTTCCCGCAGAGCCCAGAGGGGGGTGTCTGAGCTGAACCCCTGTGAGTGCTAGTGCTCTGATCTCCTGGCAGAGGCACAGCAGGTGCAGAGTGGACACACTCAGCATGGGGTGCTCCTGGGAAGTGTGAGAGGAGGATACATTTTACCTTCAAGCTCCTCATTATAGGGAGAGTAGCCTAGGGATCTGGTGGGGTTATTTGTTTCCAATAGAACATGTTGAGATGTAAATCCATTGAATGAAATTCTCTGACTTGTAAGATTGAGATGGAGAATTTCAAGCAAAAGACTATACATTCAAAGAAGTGTAAACCAAATGGTTTACTGATGCTGACAGTAAGTTCATTTAGATTTTAATGAGTTAAACAGAGGGCACATTCAAAATCAGGCAATGAACTGTGAGAGAGGACCTTGGAAGTAAACATTCTCTCTCCGATCTTCCTGCAAGGACATTTATTTTTAATCAGAGGAAGAACAAAACATGCTCAGCAGCAGAAGGCCGAGTGTTTTGGAATGGGGAATCCTGTCCTTGTGGCAGTGTGGGTTTCGAGGAAGAAAAACATGGTGTGACATTGCCTGACAGTGTCAGGGTGTAAAGCAGGCAAAGACCATGTGCTTCTGGCCATGGCCGGGGTCTTGTGCATGTGTCCTGGCCAGGTGGGGAAGTGAGGCCAGTGTGTGGCTCCGAGGGCTTCAGCCCTCAGTGGGGAAACTGAGTTCATAAACATTAGTAAGAGGCTCTTCTCTCCTCTAGGAGCGCCCATGAAAAGCATTTCATTCTGAAACATCCTCATGTTTGAAGCTGTAGATTAATTTTCTGTATTTGTTTAAAAGCAGAATTAGAGAACAAGAGACAGGGAGAGATCATCCATCGACTGGTTCACCCGCCAAAAGACAAGAGCTGCCAGGGCTGTGCCAGGCCAAAGTCAGGAGCCAGGAGCTTCTTCCTGGTTTTTCACGTGGGAGCCATCTTGTGTTCCTTTCCCAAGCACGTTAACAGGGACCTGGATGAGACGTGGAGCAGTCGTGACTCAAACTGGCACCTATATGGGACGCTGGTGTCACAGGAGGCAGCTTAACCTGATAGGCCACAGCAGGGCCAGGCTTAACCCTTACCATGTATTTACTGATGTGAAGTCATTACTCTGGATTTATGGTGGATATGGTCTTGTGGGCAGTGAGAATGGAAGGTTAAATCCTGCTGCTTCCCCTGCGTGAGGTGCTTGCCAGCTGCACCGAGCGTCTGTTTGGATGAAAATGAAGAGGACTTGGCTGATGCATCATGAACAGCTTCTAGCCTAATGGCATCATCTTCAATACACATGAACCTGTAACGTACAAGCTTGGCATAAACTGTATGTAGGACATTCTGCCTCTCACATCCTGTGAGTCGTCTTTCTCTCCTAACCCCTTAGCCTAATTGCACAGTGACCCTGAGGATCTTTTAGGAGTAACAGTTTTCTTCATTCACTGAACTCTCACTTGTTTATTTGCTTTTCTGACATTAACTTTTAATAGAAAAGAATTACTATTTGATCTTGGTGTCTTCTTTGAGAAATGGAAGTTTCACTCTAACTCGATGTAATTTTCAAAAATTAAAGTGAAAAATGTTTACATAAATAGGATTTGTTAGCAAAATCAAAAATAAGTTTTAAAGCAAGTAAGTTATTTTTGAGATAACTTTACTTATTGGCAATTTTTTTAAGGAATAAGAAAATGGATAGGCAGCTCATTACTCCATTGCCAACACTGCCCTCTGCTGAACTCATTTTATTCATTGGGAATTTTTATATTATATTATATTATATTATACTATATTATATTATGTTGTATTTATTCATTTATTCATTTTTATTGATTACCTTGCATTATGAGACACAGTTTTATAGGCACTGGGATTCCCCTCTTCCCTCCCCAAAACCCATCTCCCCCCCACGGTGGATTCCTCCACCTTGTTGCATTACCACAGTTCAAATTCAGTTGAGATTCTTTCCTTGTAAGCATCTACAAAGCATACAGTCCAGCATCTTATTGTCCACATAAGTTCAACGGTTTCTTGGGGAGCCCATCTCTGGTCTGAAGGTAGAGCTGACAGAGTATCATCCCAATCATTTTTATATTATTTTTAAAGTCATAAAAATAAAAATAGGGTGCCAGTGCCTTGGTGTTGGTATTGCATGAGTACCAGCTCAAGTCCTGGCTGCTCTGGGAGAGTGGTAGCAGATGACCCACGAGCCTTGAGTTCCTCATCCATGTGGGAGACCCTGAAGAATTCCCTGGCTCTTGGCATAGACTTGGCCCAGGTCCAGCCATTATAGTAATTTGGGGATTGAACCTGAAGATGAAAGGTATTCTCTATGTGTGTGCGTATTTTAAATAAAAAATCTTTGAAAGAAAAAAAAGAACATTGGATCTGCATTGTGTCATGGCAGATGAAGTCTTTGTCCACAATGCTGGCACTGGTTTGTGGTGCGACTTTGAGCCCAGCTCTCAGCTAGAGCACCAGGCAGAGCCGGCGAACAGCATAGTGCTTGGGCACCTGCACCCACATGGGAGATCTGGATGAGCTGCTGGCTTTGGTTGTCCCGGTCCCTGCCATTGTGGCCATCTGGGAAGTGAGCCAGGGAAGGGAAGATCTCTTTCTCTGTTTCTCCTTCTCTCTCTGTAGGTCTGACTTTCAAATAAATAAATCTTTCTTAAAAAAATCAAAAAATAAAAATTTGAGGACCATTAACACTTCTGTTCCTCAGAATTATTATTTCTGTTAAATTACACTTAATGACTGCTTCTATTTGCATTTATTTTCATTTATATTGATGCCTAATTAGCATGCAGTTAAATGCACAGATATTGAATGTTCAGTTTAATTTTGAAAACTGTGTAGTCAGGTAGACTCAGAGGGGATGTGGGACATCGGATCCTCCTGAAAGTTGCCTGCCTGTCCTGTGTAGCCAGCTTTCCACTGCTCTCTAAACTGCTTCTGATTTCTCATGTACAAGGTGAGTGAGATCTTGAGTGAGTGGAAACAGGTAGTATGTTGTAGGTGTTATTTCACTGAATGAACATCCTGCATGTAAATAATGGGCTTCTTGCTGACAAGCCTGCAGTTGTTTCTAGGTTTTGGCTGTTGTAAGGAAGGCTGCTGTCCTAGTTTGCACAGGACTGCACAGGCCTCTGGCTTCATTCCTCCCAGGCAGGTGGGAGTGCTAGATGTTGTGCACGCTCTGTCTCTCTCAAAAATAAATAGAATAAACATGAAAAATAGAAGTGAAATCTATTAAGAAATGTTGTCCAGTGACAGTTGACTATAGCTTATGCTTAAGGCAGAGTAACACGCATGCTAGTGTGTGCGCACACACGCATGCATACACATACATGTACACACGCGCATGCACACACATGCATACACACATACACACATGCATACACACACATGCACACAGATCTGTATCCTCTGGTTCACTGCCCAGATTCCCACAATGGGTTGTCCCCAAGTGGGATCCTGGGACTCCTTCTACGTCTGCCACATGGGTGGCAGGAGCCCAAGCACTTGGTCTATTTTCTACTACATTCCTGGTAGTATTAGTAGTGAGCTGGATCACAAGTGGAACAGCCAGTACTCAAACCAGCACTTCTATAGGAGGCCGGTGTTACAGGCAGTGCTTAACCCACTGTGCTATGATGCTGGCTCAGCATGTGGACTTCTGAAATGGCAATGGTTATCAGTCTATTGATAAAAGCTGCTGTGTTTCTCAGACCCTTTGTCCCTTCTGAAATGCTGGCAGTCAGTTCCAGCTGGGCTCTGGCTGTATCACACTCCCTTGGGTGCTATGGAGTTGTGGGTGGCTCAGGCAATGTCTGCCTCAAATAGGTGTCTACTCCTCTGGCTACTCTTGGGCAAGGCTGTCCCGGTAAGTCCCTTCTCCCTGACATGCTGGACCCTGGGTGTCCCTTGGACAGTTCCCATGGCCCGAGGCTGGCAGGCAGGAGTTGCTGCCTCGCTGTGTGTGTGGCAGCCTCGCAGATGGGAGCTACACTCCATTGGCTGGACCCCCTCCTCTCCGCTCCTGTGATGCTTGCTTCACACACCGTTGCATCCTGCAGGGAAGGGAAGGGGCTTCTCAGGTCAGGGTGTGTCATGTTCTCCTGTCTCTCCTGTGGTGCTTTGCTGTCCCTGCAGGAAGAAGCGTTTTAACACCCGCTGTAGTCCTGGGAGCCACATTGAGCAGGCATGGGCAGCTACTTTAGGCAAGGAGGAAACTGGGATTGTAAAACCCTTTCTGGAGGTTTGCAAGACTCTGGTGTTTCTGCAAAATTCTACTTTGAGTTACACAATTTGAATATTCTTTGGCTCTTTTCTTTGCCTCTCTTCTATGCTGAGCCAAAATCTTCCTGCAGGCAGAAGGGTGCCGAGGCAAGTTAAGGTGAATGCATTAAGAAAGGCACATCCATAATTTATGAAGTATTATCCCTGTTCTACAGAAGCTCATGGAAACAGGTCCACAGTGTTAAATCCACTGCGTTAGTCTCAGAGGAGCTAAACAGTGAAGAGCAATGGGATTTATGATTCTAGTACTTAAAGAGCGCGTTCTTCAGTGGGAGAGATAGGATTAACAGGCATAAAAACACATGGAAAGAAGTCATCAAATATGCTTTCCTCACAAGCTGAGGATTCAGATAGTCCGTACTTAGCCCATTTGCTTTCCTTGGCACCGTGAGCTCTACGAGGTTAAGTTGTTCCCGTGGTGGTAATGGGGATGGTGTTGGCAGCACGGCTTGGTCCTGAGCTGTCCCTGGTAGTGATGTGGGGTGGTGGCAGCAGTACAAGCCTGGCTCATCACAAATGTGCATGTTCTGTCCTGCTGTTTCCATCACGGCATTGTTGGAAGTGTAGGTTTCTATGCATATTCTGAGTTCTGGCATCAGGCAATTGTATGTTCCTGTCTGATGTTGCCATAAGATAACCTGAGATGAAAAGCTTGCTCTCTAAAGGCCTGTGTCTAACCGTGGCTCCAGAACATGGTTACCTGAGAAGGGTCAGAGTGCTTTGAATTATGGGAAGTGGCACAGCTGAGCAACAGCCCAGGCAGCATTTCCATATATCCTGCCTTTAGAACTAAAATAGAAACATGCAGATCATTTGGATAACTAAAAGAATTGTCAAGCACAAATATGCATAAAAAAGCCCACATAAAACGAAGCATGGAAGTTGGTGGGGGAGACAAGAAAGGTGTTTCAAGAGGTGCTTTGTGTAGATTGTCTTAAATGGGTCCATTGCTTACAGTAAATATTGCAATGATTTAGCATATTGCCTGAAAAGGGAGAGTATAGAAGAAAAATTAAAATGTGCTCATCTGGAACCTGGGTTCCCTGTGACAAAGACCACGTGAGATGCCATAGACTTTAGCAGCAGCAGGCTTGTCATGACAGGTGGCCCTGGCTCCCGAGGAGCCATGCTAATCGATGCTGCCAGCCATCCATGAGCTGAGCACTCTCTTGGCGGCTCTGCTGTGATCAGGGCACAGTGGCACTGAGGAATCTTCATCAAAACACAGCATCTGCCTTGCTGCTGGGACCTCACGTTGCTAGCTGTGTTAGCTGCAAAAGGATACTTGTTGTCTGGAGGTCAAGGGTATCTAAGTGTCCCTGTGCATAAATAGGCACAGTGCCGCATGGACGTGTCCAGCGGTGTCTTAGTCCAGGAGCCATACCACAGCAAGGCTCGTCAGTGGCTTCCGGGGCTCCACTCTACAGCTTGGTCCTGTGGGGTTAGTGCTCCTCATGCCAGCATGCCATGTCCATTGGTACCAGGTTGGCATTTGTGTGGCTCCAGACTAAGCTTCAGCTTCACGAGGAGCCTGTGATTTTGGAATCTGAAGACTGGGGCTTGAAAGCACTCAAGATTGAATCTTGAATCAAGGTTGTAAGGCAGTGCTAAGGCAGTCAGAGAAGTGCTTCTCAGATGTGGAGGTAAGTCATGTCTGGCTGCTGCAGCCCTTTGGGGGTGCTCATGTAACCTGAGAGCCGATGAGATAATGAAACTGATTGACCTTTAGGTTTGGCACATGTGGATGAAGAAATCTCAGGCCCAGCCAGTTCTAAATTGTTTTTTATTTAAATTTTATTTTATTTACTTGAAAGAGTAGCAGAGAGAGTGGGATTGACAGGGGTGGAGGGTGGGAATCTGTCTTTGATCCACTAGTTCTCCCAGCAGCCAGGCACCTGGAATTCCATCTGGGTCTCTCATGTGAGTGGCGCGGGACCAAGTACTGGGCCAATTCCTACTGCTTTTCTAGGTGCATTGCCAGGGAGCTGGATCAGAAGCTGGGAAGCTGGGACTCCAAAATGGCCCTTCAGTATGGTGTGCTGGTATCACAAGTGACAGCAAAATGTACTGTGCCACAGTGTGAGCCCCAGGAAGTTTTCTGCTTGCTCCTCAGCCTGGGTTACTTCCTCCCCTTCAGAATAGTGGAGTTTCAGTTACTGTGTTTGCCTTCTGATAGGGCTGCCATAAACAAAAAAGATTTCTTTAGTTATTGTTGGAAAGGCAGATCTACAGAGAGAAGGAGAGACAAAGATCTTCCAACCACTGGTTCACTCCCTAAGTGACTGCAATGGCTGTAGCTGTTGAACCAAAGTCAGGAGCCAAGAGCTACTTCCAGGTCTCCCATTTGAGTATAGGGCCCCAAGGCTTTGGACCATCCTCTGCTGAATCCCCAGGCCACAAGCAGGGAGCTGGATGGGAAATGGAGCAGCCTGAGTACAAACCAGTGTCCATATGGGATGCTAGCAGATGCAAAGTAAAGACCTTAGTCACTAAGCTAATGCACCGGGCTCTAGGGCTGCCATTTATTTATACTGGAGTTTTGCTCTGAATCACCAACACAATGATGTGTTAGAATTGTCCCATGCACCGTGGTGACTGCTGGCCACATGATGTGGTCAGATGGGGCTGGTGACTGAGCAGCTGGGTTTTACTCTTCAGTGTTGATCTTTTGCCTTTTGTGGCTGCTGTGCTGATAGGATGCTGGGGCCTGGGGGCTGTGTATCCTGTGACCATGCACACTGCTGGCCAGCCCTTCCCTTCCCGTGGGCTTGGTGGATTTCATGTGCAGAGTCCTCACCATTGCTTAGCTCTCTGTGACACATGTGCTCACTTGTTTGATGTACACAGGCATATGTGAGGAAAGTGGACCTTTCACAGTGAAACCAGGGCTTGTTTTATTGAAATCACACTTTTCTTCAGTTATCAAGTGATCAAAGACCTTGGATTTTTCTGGATTGTAAATGAAAGAGGCTTACCCTAGATTTATGAAATGTTATTGCAGCCTTGGGATTCTCATTATTTTCATATATTTTTGTCTTATTTTGATTGTATAAGCTTTTTAGAATTAAAAATATTATGTAAGGGTATTCATTAAAAACAGGTTAATATAGAGTGAGGGGCTTACAGTAATGAGTATGACATGGAGAGGAGGCACAGTGTCATGGGCGTGAGTCACTGAAGCTGTTGGAAGCACACACCAAGTGACATGACATCCGTGCTGTTAGACGATATTTTAACTTCCACAAATAAAACATGACATTGTCTTTCTGGTTCTTATTTAATGATCTATAGTTACATCTGTTTTCTTACAAATGGCAGATTTTATTCTTTTTTTGTGGTTGAATAATATTCCACGGTACCTTTGCTGTCCAGAAGATTTTAGGCTTGTTGTAATACCACTGGTCTGTTTTTCCTTTTTATTTCGGATGCTTTTGCAGTCTAGGCCATTGTCTTACAGTGTTTCTCCTCTGTTTTCTTCTAGTAGCTTGATGATTTCAGGTCTGAAGTTTAGATCATTGATCCATTTAGACTTATATTTTGTTTAGGGTGTAAGGTAGAGGTCTTATTTCAAACTGTGGCAATTCGGTTTTCACAGCACCATTTGTTGAAGAGACTGTCCTTTCCTCAGAGAGTGATTTTCGCTTTTTGTCTGTGGTCACTTGGTTGTAGATGGCTGTGTTGGTTTCCACTGTCTGTTCTGCTCCACTGGTCTTCCTGCTTGCCCGTATGCCAGGACTAGGTTCTGCTGCATGTGCTAGCTCTGTAGGCTATCTGAACATTTAGTGTTGTGATGCCTCTGGCTTGTTGTTATTGTTTGAGTGTGCCTTGATTAGTTAGGCTTTTATATTTCCGTGTGAATTTTAGGATTACCTTTCTTAGATGTTTGAGGAATGCCCTTGGAACACTGGCTCCATTGAATCAGTGCCTGGCTTTGGGCAGTGTGGGTGTTGGAGGATACTTTTTTCAATCCCCGAGCATGAATGAGTTTTCTTTCTTTGTATCTCCTGTTTCTTGCATTACTGTTTTGTAATTTTCATCAGAGTGACCTTTGACATCCATGGTTAAATTTATCCCCAAATAATTAATATTATAGCTATTGGAAATGGCTCTCCATCAGAACATTGTTGATATGTAAGAATGCGAATGATTTTTGTGTATTGATTTTCTGTCCTGAAAATTGGTCACATCTTTGGTTGATTCTGGGAGTCTCAGTGATGTCCTTCAGATTCCCATAAATGAATAACAATGCCATCTGCAATAAGGATGATTGGCCTTCTCTCTTTCTGGTTTGTATCTCTTTGACTTCTTTTTCTTGTCTAATGTCTCTGGCTAAAATTTCCAGAACCATATTGAATAATAAATGTGAGGCAGGCATCCTGGTCTGGGTCTTCATCTTAGTGGAAATGCTTCCAGTTTTTATCTCTTCACTATGGTGTACACTGTGTGTTTGTTCTATGTTGCCTTGGTTGTGTTGAGAAATGTTCCTTCTATACCCAATTTTTAGAGATTTTTTTAGCAGGAAATGATGTTGTGTTTTATCAGATACACTCCCACTGTGATAGTCATATGGTTTTAACCCTTTGTTTTGTTGATGTGGTAATTACATATATTACTTATGTATAATGAGCCATTCCTGCATCCGTGGAACAAATCCAAGTTGGTACGTGATCATCACATGTTGAATTTGATTCACTGGTTCTTTGTTGAGGACTTTTTATGCATGTTCATAAGGGATATTGCTCTGTAGTTATTTTTCTTAGTTATGTCTTTCCTAGACTTAGACTTCAGACGATTCTGGTGTCATAATTAGTTTGGAATGATTCCGTCTTTCTCAGTTGTTGTGACTAGTTTGAGAAGAATTTGTGTCAGTTCTTCCTTAGAATACATTTGGTAGAGTTCCACGGTGAAACCATTTGGGCCTGGGCTTTTATTTTCTTTCTTTAAATGTATTTATTTTATTTTGAATGGCAGAGTTTTACAGAGACAGGAAAGAGAGAGAGAGAGAGAGAGCGAGCGCATTTGTCCATCCAC
The DNA here is from genome assembly GCF_017591425.1 of Ochotona curzoniae. Lineage (NCBI taxonomy): Eukaryota > Metazoa > Chordata > Mammalia > Lagomorpha > Ochotonidae > Ochotona > Ochotona curzoniae. The sequence goes on along the minus strand of NW_024465654.1, from coordinate 7,277,224 downwards.
TCAGTCCACTCCCCAACTGACCACAATGGCCAGACCTGGGCCAGTCCAAAGCCAAGAGTTTCTTTTGGGTCTCCCACATTGGTTCAGAGGACCAAGGACTTGGGCCGTCTTCTGCTTCTTTTTCAGTCCATTAGTAGGTAGCTGGATCAAAAGTGCAACAGCCAGAACTCGAACTAGTACCTATATAGGTTGCCAGCACCCTGTGTTCCTCATCCTGCTTGGTTTCACAGGTGTTCACTCTACGTGCACGTTATCGGTAGTTGGCCTCCATTAGGCTATGGGCTCTGCCAGGATGGTTGGAGGCACTGTAGTGGATCCACTGTTCTGCCTGCTCTTCCTGGGACTGAAGGTGCTTGGTGTTCAGTGAGGTCACAGTCCCCTGACTCCTGGCATCATAGGACCTCAGGATCTGGCTCCCAGCCCCGGGAGCTTTCCACTGCCAGCTGGCCAAGTGTTGTCCTGCGTGCCCACCACTTAGTCATGAGCCAGAATTGACCCTGTACAGGGACTGGAGGGCTCCTCTTCCCTCCTCCAGGGTCTGCTGCTGTCCACCTCTCTACCAGTCTGGAAAGAGCTCTTCAGCAGCAAGCTAGTGTTGTTCTAAGCATTACAGCTGGGTGTTGTCTGTCGAATACCTGCAAATAGCGTTTCTTACATGTGTGTTTTGTCTTGCTTGATGTAGCAGTGGATGAGTCTCAAGTCTTTGCTGGTGGTGGCTGTGACAGGAAGGAAGTCTGTGCCATTCTTCTGAAAACATCAGTGCGGCTAGGATTCCAGGTAGTTCTATCTTTGAAGGCATGTTGAGTGTAAGGGTTTGACCTGTTGGATATTGAGACGCATTGTGCATGGTGCAGACACGAGGAGTGTGACGAGGAGCATAGGGTTCTCTGCTGGCCGTGAAGGGGTGCAGTGCCTGCCCTACCCTGCCCTGCCTACAGGCTGGGTCTATTCTCCCCTGCCCCTTGGGGTTTTGGCTCAGAGCTTTCTGAAACATTGCCTAGTACAAAATTGTGTATTGCATTATTGACGTTTTCAAACAAAATTATCATGGCTTTTCCTTGATTGGTCATTATGGGTCATTATGTCAACTGAGATACTATTTCCAGACTGCTAAAACTTGCAAGCTTAGGGGTGTGTGTGCCATAGTGCTTCCTAGAACTACTGGTTATTTCCTGAAACTCAGGCATGTGAATGACTGTCACATCAACCTTGCCAGGGCTCTGCCTGTTGCCACCTGGGGAGCTGACTAGGCTGAATTGCACAGGACCTGTGTGCGCGGTTGGCTTCCTTGTAGCATATTGCTTTCAGCTGGGGATCTGTTGAGAACAGGTTGATATTTCTGCCAGTAAGGGGTGCCTAAGCTGCTTTGTGTACTTAGGATTTGTGAAAATGAATGCCTTGTACCCTGTGTACTCTGAGGAGAATGGAGCCTTGGACCCTGTGCACTCTGAGGGGGATGGAGCCTTGGACCCTGTGTCCTCTGAGGGGGATGGGGCCTTGGACCCTGTGCTCTCTGAGGGGGATGGGGCCTTGGACCCTGTGCCCTCTGAGGGGGATGGGGCCTTGGACCCTGTGCCCTCTGAGGGGGATGGGGCCTTGTACCCTGTGCCCTCTGAGGGGGATGGAGCCTTGGACCCTGTGCCCTCTGAGGGGTATGGGGCCTTGGACCCTGTGCCCTCTGAGGGGGATGGAGCCTTGGACCCTGTGCCCTCTGAGGAGGATGGGGCCTTGTACCCTGTGCCCTCTGAGGGGGATGGAGCCTTGGACCCTGTTCATTCCCAGGGGATGGAGCCTTGCCCAAACAGTCAGGATTCATCTTTAGAATAGGTGCTGTGTACTGTGGGAGCCAGTCTTCCAGGACTCCAGGCCCTCAGAGTGCCCCTGCAGTTCTGGCTGTACCCCTGTCCAAGAGACCAGGGTTCAGGAGGTGGCATGAATGAAGGGAGACCAGGAGGCTGTTGCAGGGCCCTGAGTGGGGTTACTGAAAGCTGCGGCTCTGGAGCCTGTGGAGAAGAGGAGGCTACGGGGGTCACCAGTCCCAGATCCCAAAGGGATTTCTCAAGCGGCAGGTGAGATTCTAGTACTGTACTCTGATTGCTCCCAGGGTAGCCAGGTGGCTGGTCCTTTTGAGTCCTGTGGGTCATATCCCACCTGCCGCAGCTGCTCTGGGGCCTCAGGAACATACTCTTGCACGTCAGCAGGTGCTTGGTGGAGCTGGGCTGCCTGAGTGTTTGTTTGCTATTAGATCTTCATGGAAGGAAGTTGTTTAAGGTGGTAGCACAGCATCAATGGAGCTGGCTGAGCATAAGTTTTGGGTGCCTTTCTGGACACACAGGATTTGGCATGGCTGAAATGCAGCTTGTCCATGGGTGACAGCCTCACCCCCTCGGGAAAGGTAAGGGGCATAGCTGTCAGACCACAGTGAATTGAGCCAAATGGAAGTGTGTGCTGAGAGAACTGAGGAAACCCAGACTGAGCAGAGCTGCTCATCCAGAGTGCAGTGAAGCCCCTTGGTGTCGTGTGCAGGGGGCAGCGGAGCCCCTTGGTGTGTGCAGGAGGCAGCAGATGGTCTGCACAGTTCCTAGCAGAGTCCGTCTGAGAATGGCACTGCAGCCCAGCCTCAGTGCAGATCCCCTCTAGCCACTGTCTCCATGAGAATCCTCTGGGTGAGCTGTGTGAGAAGCTTTAAGTCATCAGAGGGTTCTAGTAGAGGATGGGCTAGTAATTAGACGATCCTATGCACCGCTTTGTTATCGGAGTTTCCACTTGGATCCTGAAGGGCCCTGGCAGGGAAGCATTTGCTTGATACCATCAGGGTAGTACAGTGTTTTTTTGGATTTGTAAACTAATTTGCATGCTTTTTGACACTAATGGAAAGAAATCTTGTGAATGCCTAACCCGTTGATCAGGGTCATTGTTACCAATGATTCATTTTTGATCAGTTCTGTGAGATGTCATTTATATAGATGGAGATCATTTTGATCTTTTCCAATGCAGTTTTGGCTTTCTTTACTAGCATTGTTGTAAGCAACATGTCACATAAGCGTAGTCTAATTTTTCTAATTACAACTATAATGTCTTGATTTAAATAGAAATTTTGGAGTTACCAAGGTTACCAAAGAGATATGTAATGATTGTGCAGTGGCATAATTAATACAGCACGGAGAATAGTTCTTTCACAGATGGTGTGAAAGCTTGAGTCAGATTTTACAAAGATCATGGCAAGAATAGGCAGTGGTGTGATCTGTGTTCACTCGTGGGACATAGATTGGAGTGTGTGGGAGAGGCCCCAAACAAAATGCCCTCTTCACGCTCTGGGAGCTGCCGCCTGCACTCCTCCTCCGCCTCAGATGCCGAGCTGAGCTCGGAGATCAGCAGGAGCATGTTCCGTGCATGGCTCACTCTGTCCACGCTCAGCTGAGGACTCCTCCTTGCCTGTCGCTGCTGGATGCTGTGGCCATGTGGGCTGGAAGGGCTCTTCACAACTCTGTTGTAGACAAGTGTGTCACTGCTCGTAATGTAATTGGACACAGTTGTTGTGATGTGTGTTAGTTCTGCTCAAAGAGCTGCAGACATGTCCTGGTAACTGACACCGGGAGTCTGGCTGTTCACATTGGGCTAACACACCGGTTGGAAAGCCCGGATGTGCTTGCACGGACACGTGCTGTCATCTTCACTGAGTTCTGTTTCAGGGTGTTTGTATGTGTCAGTCTTGACAATGGCTCTGAGTACTGTTCCTATTCCCATTTTACAGGTGGACGTAACCAATATTACCTTGTTAAGATTGAAAATTATGAAATTGGCAAAGTGATTTAGTGTGTACACATTTGTTAAAAGATGCCAATTCAGGGCAATGCGGTAGCCTAGTGGCTGGAGTCCTCAACTTGTAAGTGCCAGGGTCCTGTGTGGGCACTGATTCATATCCTGGCTTTTCTGCTTCCCTTCTGACTCCCTGCTTGTGGCCTGGGAAATCAGTGGAGGACAGTTCAAGGCCTTGGGACCTGCCACCCACGTGGGAGACTTCGGAGAAGCTCCTAGTTCCTGGCTCCTGGCTTCAGATTGATTTAGCTCTGGCTATTGTGGCCACTTGCAGAGTGAACCAGCAGATGGAGGATCTTTCTCTCTCTCCTCCTTTCTATAAATCTGACTTTCCAATGAAAATAAATACATCTTTTTTAAAGGTGACAAGTCAAAAGAGCTGTACATTTGTGTGGTGCAGGATCGATGCTTGCCATTTGTACATCACCCATGTTTGTGCTGACCTTACGCATAGAATCTGTTCTGAAATCACCACATGTGAGTGACAGTGGCTGATGTTTAGGAAATTGCGATTTTCTGACTGTCAGGGTCCTGTCATCAACATTGTTTCTGACATCCTGCAGTGCTTTGGCAATTACCAAGGCAGCAAATCCAGGGATGATATTTCCCAGTGGGGTTCCTTACCTTCACAGAACATTTTCATGCTGCATAATCTAGCTGCTTGAAGACAGGATGAATTTAACTGGCCCTTTGGACCTCAGTTTCCAGGTAGAGTTGAAAGGTGAAGGAAGTGAGCAGTGAGTTGAAACTTTTCTGGAAGCTTCTGCAGTGTTGTAATGAGGCTACCCCACACAGGGCCCCCGAAGACCTGTTGATGTGAGCACCCTTCGAAGGTGACTGGTGATTCCTGCTTCTGCCTTAAAGTGACTAAGATATTACCGTAAAACTAGCTCCGTATCTGTCTCCAGGGCCGTGTGAGAATAGGAATTGCTTGGATGCAGCCAATTTGATGCATTTGCTAATTTGGTAAAGAAACAGCATTTCTATTACTAAGAGCAAGACAGAACAGACAGGGCTTTAACAGCCACCAAGTGCTGTAAAATAATCTATATCTATATCTATATCTGTATCTGTATCTGTATCTGTATCTGTATCTATATCTATATCTGTATCTCTATCTCTATCTCTATCTCTATCTCTATCTCTATCTCTATCTCTATCTGTCTCTGTCTCTATCTCTATCTCTATCTCTATCTCTATATCTATATCTATAATCTGTATCTATAATCTGTATCTACATCTATATCTATATCTATAATCTGTATCTATAATCTGTATCTATATCTATAATCTGTATCTCTAATCTGTATCTACATCTATATCTATATCTGTATCTACCTCTACCTCTACCTCTAGAGAGATATTATATATAGATATATAGAAAAGCATCTGACAGGTGGACCAACTTACCAAGAACCATCTGCATTCTTGCATAGTGCTGCTTCTGGTGACAGCCACCCAGATGTTCAGCTCTGGAAGTGCCTCAGTGACATGACAGAGGGAGGGACTGACCCTGTGGGTTAAGATACTGCCAGCAGTACTGGCTTCCCGTGTGAGCACAGGTCTTGGTGTTCACTTGTGATTCCAATTCTTGCTAATGTACCTGAGGAAGCACTATAAAAGGCCTAAGTGCTTGGCCCCTGCTACCCTTGTGGGACAAGCTGGAGTTCCAGGGTTTGACCAGGCCGAGATGAGTGACGTGAGTGCTGGCTTCTCCACTCACCTGATAGCCACCTGGAGTGCCAGGGTTCAGGACATATAGTGTCAACTGGGCTCAGCTCGTAGTACTGCAGCTGACTGGCACTGTGACAGTTTTGTAGAGTGGTCATGGCTAGGACGGGGTCCTGCTAGAAGTGAGGATGCTGTGGAGCATCCGCAGTGCAGAGAAGTTGCTGTGGCAACAAAGAATCAGGTGCAGACATGTTGAGTGCTGACCAGAGCTGCACCTCACCCCCACGAAGTGAGCACTTGGTGGCTGCTCACGAAGTGAGCTCAGCACCATGCCTCAGAGGGCAGATAACTCAGCACATGGCGGCCTTGTTCATTCAGTGAATATCCTCAGGGAACTTGCTGTATACCAGGCACCAGCCAGGTCCTGAAGGCCTGTCTGTTCTGGCCTTCAGCTTGCACAGACCTTGCTAGCCAGCTGGACCACCTGGTGCTGCATGAGCCTCCCTTCTTTCAAGGTAAAGTTGTTCTCATAGAGAAGCCCGTCATTGTGTTGTAAAGGAAGAGCAATACCAGCCCAGCTTTCCCTCCCCACTGCTCCAAACCTGAGCCCCACAGGCCCCACTTGCTGGTTCCGGTACAAGTACTGGTGGTGTCTGCCCCCTCAGGGCTGCCTAGCCAGGGAATCCTCGTCCAGCACTGTTCCTTACCTTCTCAGGTAGTGGGCATCTAGCTGTGTGTTTGCCAGTGCTGAGATCCCTGCATTTCTTTTGGGCTTTCCTCCTGTACTGTGGATAAATTGCCAGGGGCCTCTTGGGCTTCTGTGGCCTAAAGTGGCCTAGGGAGAGGAGTGCTATCCCCTAGTTGTTTGCCAAGGAGGCTCCTGGGGGCTGAGGTCGGGGGTGGTGGCAGGGGCTGAGCGGACTTGGGACCTCCTCTGCTAGGATGGAACTGACTGGAATGTGCTGTGCTGATGGCTGCTATCTGGAGTCTGCTGGAAAACCACTGCTCCTCCCTCCTGCCTGCCCTCCCTGCTCCTCTTGTCACTGGACCTTCTGCTGTGACTGTCTTCATTGATACCGAGTCTGTGAAACGTCGACCATAGTCTGTGGTCAATTCCTGACCCCCATGGAGCATCCTCCACTCCCTAGAGTGTATGCTCTGCTGGGGCAAACACTGGCAAGTGCCTCCATGTGCCACATGGCTTCCTACCACATGCTCTGCCTGAATGTTTCTTCTGCCTGCTCAGCCAGCCCAGTCCACCACTGCCTTTGTGACCACTGGATGCTGAGCTGCTAGTCTGTCCTTGAGATCTAGTGCAGCCTGCTGGATGATTCCTGGAGTCAGGAGCAGCCATCCCTGTAGCAGAGGACCTAACCACCAAAGTCAGTACACTTTGTGCAGAGATGCAGGCCGGGGTCCTACAGAGTGATCCGCTTGAGTTGGATTGGTACATGGCCAGTGAGATGTGGTGTGTGCAGAGGAGTTCGTGTGAGGACATGTGCACAGTTGTATAGACACACTTGTGGGTGTGTATGCTGCATTTGTGTCTTTATTGTTTTTGCCTATACCTTATGGAACAAGAGAGGAAATGACATAAGAGTGTATGTCTAAGTTAGTTTGTACAGTAAGCAGGAAGGCATGAGAATGAGAATATGTGAATGAATCATGGTGTATTAGTCTTTAAATAGGAAATGTGTTACCAATGTTTAGGTATAATTTTCCTGATTGGCAATGGAAACTGTGTCTTATACATATATATGTGTAATTCAGAGATAAGCATGTCGATGTGATGGATGCTGAGGTACAAACACCCATGTTATCTTCCAAATGTTAGAAAGGAGATGTTTTTGTGGAAGTGGAATATAAACCAAAGAACATTCAGGCTTAAGTCCCATTCAGATATTCAGTGTTCCAAGCTGGGACTGATGGGTCGTGGGGCTTGGTAGTTGGCTCGGGCTGTGCCTTTTAGACCCTCTGCATAGCCTGAGGCCAGGCTCCGGTCATCGGATTTAGGAGGTGGCCAGGCGGTGCCTTAGCTGTGTGGGCCTTCCCTGAGCACTTGGCTCCTGGGAGCATCAGGAGGGGTGGGAGGCGGTGTCTGTGCTCACAGCCAATAACAGCAGCATGCTGGGAAGAGACATTAACCCAAGTAGGCTAACTGCTTCTCTGTGCTCTGCTGCTGTAGTCACCATGTACAAGAGAAGGGCAGGGCAGACTTCTGGCTTTCACAGGGCTTCATGTCAGCTCTCAGCAGTTACACAGGAACGCAACAGGTGCAGCACTGGGAACTGGCAGGAACGTGTCCAAGGCACTCGGCTGGGAGGAAGCTGGGGTGATGACATGGACTCCTAACTGCTGTCATGTGATTCTTTTTGTGCCAGAGAGGAAACCCTTGCAGAGCAGCAGCTTGGAGTCGCTGCTGAGGGCAAGAGTGGTTGTTGCTAGGTACGGCCATGCGCCAGGGAGTTGGCAGCTCATGGGAACGGAGCAGCGTTCTCAAAATGATCATCCTCATTTCTGTGTGCTTAGTATGTATTTGTTGACTTAATGAAAGTGAATGAGAAACTGGAGACCACCTTAGTCTAAGAGTGGGCACTTGGAGAACTCCGTTCCTTAGCGTGGGAGACATGCACGTGCTACAGAATCAGCTGGAGACTTCTGGGAGTCAGAGAAGCAGCTCCGGACCTTGGGTTGCCTCAGGTAGCAAGTCCAAAGTTGAACTCAGCCTCTGCATCCACCATTTCTAAAGCAGAGGGGTTTGTTGAGCTCACAGATCTGGAGGTTGGGAGTGAAGGCCTCAGCCTGTGGTATCACTTGCAGAATGGTGGAGGAGAACGGCGGTGTGCAGTGAGAAAACACGTGGCGCATGGCCTCACTTTCTGACACGTCCCACCTTTGAGTCATCAGCACAGTCCCCCAAGAAGTGCACTGCTCTCTCTTAGGACTTTATCACCCTCGAAGGTCCCAACTGTCCATCCACACCATTGGGTTGATGATGAAATGCAGCCTGAGCTTTGGAGCTTTGAAGACAAGCCCTGTTGATATCTAGCAAACCCTGAGTCACCCAGGGCTTGTATTCACAGTGGTGAAAAGAGGGCCAGCTCTACGCAAAACTTGACAGTAGTGGGGTTAGGGTGGGTGTGAGGGTGAGCGGGAGGTGGGCTGGTGCCCAGGCACCATGATCAGCTGGCTCTGGAGCTCCAGGGGAGGCAGACGACTCTTGGGAGATGGAACATCCAGCACTGTCCAGCAGAGTCCACTTGTTCCCAAGGTGGAGATGCTGGTACTGTGTCAGAATCCATATTGAGCATGGGGGCCAGAGTGGAGTCCTCAGCCAGGCTGCTGAGGCTTGGGGGCGTGGACTGGCCACCAGGGCGGCACTGAGAAGTTGTCAGAGGCCTCTCTTGTTGTGGAACCTCTGAACAAAAGTTTTACCTCTAAGGCTCACTTCTGGTTTTCTGGCATTGTGATCCGAAGTGACTCAGAAATGGAGGGAGGAGGCAAGGGTGGGGACCAACACGCTGTTTGGAGAAGCTCGTGACAACTGTTTTTTACCCTCGATACTGCACGGTGCTGTTTTCTTTCTGTCTTGCAGTGAAAATAATTATAATAGAAAAGTGCAGCTCAATTTTGAAAGGGTGATTAATCATGGTAACTGATCCTTTGGTATCTTGTTATTCTGAAATGATTTGGTTATTATAATTAAAGCTGGATAAAAGCAGAACAAACTCTCCAAATTGATGTCTCAGGTCAAACTAAGGGGAAGATGCAATTGTGCATTTCAGCACTTTGGCTCAGGGTAATTGATGGGGCACCATGTTTTGTCTGTGGCTACTCAGCAAACATCCTGTTAGCGTCTGCTTGTGTAGTCTGGTGTTTGCACAGTTCAGAACCCGCACAGTTTATGGACGGAAAAACCATTTAAAAAGCTGTATCCATCATCGTTAGCAATTAATAGATGCATCCCAGGAAGCCCACCTTGATTGTGCAAGGCTTACTTTCATCTCTTCATGCTGATGACCAGAACCACGTCCAAACATCAGTGCATGTGTGAGCAGAACGGGAACTAGCTGTCCGAGAGAGCATGTTTGTCTCTCAGGGACTGTGTGAATGTTTTTATCAGACCTTAAACAAAATAAAGAAGTGGCTTCTCATTCAGTTTTCATTTCTCAGAAATTATGTGCAGTTGTCATTTTGCATTTAGATTTCCTAGTTTAATAATTGAACACTTTAATTTGTGCATGTGCATTTAAGATAAATCTAGGTACTAAAGACAGGGTTATTTCAAAAATAAAGTCACCTAATTAATGAATTTATAGGTTTTGATGATAAAGTAATTTGCTCATTTAAGCCCTGCCTCATATATCAAAAAATGATGTCAGGTTATACAGTTACTTAAGGAACCAAAACCAACGGAGGGTTATGGGAATTAACTTATGTCAGTGTATCTTGTGCATGTTATTAATTGGGTAAAAATGGATGTGCTTAAGATGTCTCAGGATTCTAGAACAGAAGGAAGTCAGAAGGGACCAAATCATGGCTGCAAGGTGGGAACTGATGACTCCCCAGGAACCGCCCCAGGTGAGAGGAATGAGCAGGAACACTGTCCTGGGGGAGAAGGACTGGGAAGAAGGTGTCCCCAGTGTTGTCCAGTTGCTCTCATCCTCTGGCTCACTTCCGAAATGTCTGTGATGTTTGGGCCAGGCCAAACCTGGGAGTGGGAAACTCAGTCCAGGCCTCACCTCGGGGCAGGCAGCCCAGCACTTGAGCCATGACCACTGCATCCCATGGTGCACATCCGCAGGAAGCTGGTGGTAGGAGTGCAGTCAGTCACACCAAGACTGACAAGAACAGAAGGTCTGTTTTTAAGATTAGTTTTATTGGAGAGGCAGATTTACATAGAGGAAGAGATAAATAATTATCTCCTGTCTGTTGGTTTACTCTCCTAGTGGCTGCAATGATCAGAGCTGAGCTAATCTGAAGCCAGGAACTTCTTCCAAGCTTCCCTCATGGGTGCAGAGTCTCAAGGCTTTGGGCCGTCCTCTGCTACTTTCCCAGGTCACAGGCAGGGAACTGGTTGGGAAGTGGAGCAGCTGGGACATGAACTGGTGCCCATATGGCATTCTGGCACATGCAAGGCAAGGATTTAACCACTGAGCCATTGTGCCAGTCCCAAGAACAGAAGTTCTAAGAGAAAACTTAACTTCAGTGTCCCCCAGCACTCAGTTGTGGAGCACCTGCTGTACAACAAGCTGGCAGATCCTAGCATGGATTCCAAGTGTCTTCTCCAAAGTACTCTCACACTCACCTGATGTCCATGCAAGGCTATCCCACTTACTTCTTTCCATGGACTGTTGGAAGAACCCTGGTGTGAGCTGATGTTTGGTGAGCACTTGAATTCCCAAATATCTCAAGTGTTTTTCCTGCTTCTGGTTGTTTCCCTTCTGCCATGACCCCTCCTCTTCTGTGAGGTAGGCTTGAATGTGGGTTGAAGAGCTGTTTTTTAGGGGTTGATTTCCCCTTCTCCTGTGTGTCTTCTTCACATTGTTGGACACAGAGACTCGTGTGCTCCTGCTGATGCTTGGGCAGAGCCTGCTCTGTGGAGCCCTTTCCCATATCACCTTGAGGGCAACTGTGCAGAAATGGTGTTTCATCTAACATCAAAGCACAAAACAGAGGAAGCGCTTTAACTTCCCATGGGCCTCACCCCCAAAGGTTGAGATAACAACACACAGACTTTGGGTTTTCTGTCATTGAGTAGTATGAAAGTACAGCAGCTTCTAGAAGCTTCTCATCTCAAGTTCCACCTTGATAGGCAACTGGCTCATGTTGGTAAATCCCTTTCTCTGAGCTCAAGCTCTTGGACCAAGCTGTAGTGTGCCCCATAGGTCTGGCCCTCCAGTGTCTGGGGCCATCCTGTGAGTGGGAGTCCCCATGGATCTACGATTGCCTGAGTAGGTGTTCTTGTGGGTCTGCTCTCTTGAGTCTGGGACCACATAGGAGTCCCTGTGTGTCCAATTTTCTCTCATTTGTGTCAGATCACCAGTTCTAGCATAGGGGAATCCCAGTGGTAGATATGGCATGCAATGGAATTGACTGATGTGCATTCTGTTAATTTCACAGCCCTGCCCAGCAGTGGTTCTGGTCATGTACCCTCGCCAGGCCCTGCGCTTTCCTGCCATGCTATCCTCTGAGCTGTGCTTGTGTGGAGTAATACTTTACTCCTTCCTCTGGTGAAACTTTTTTTTTTTTAAAGTAAAGATGTATTTTTATTGTAAAGGTAGATTTAAAGAGAGAAGGAGAGTCAGAAAGAAAGATCTTCCCTCTGCTGGCTCACTTCCTAAATGGCCACAATGGTTGCAACTGAGCCAATCCAAAGCCAGGAGCCAGGAACTTCTTCCAAGTTTCCCACACAGGAGCAGGGTCCTAAGACCTTGAGCCATTCTCTACTGCTTTCCCAGGCCATGAGCAAGGAGCTGAATGGGAAATTAAGCAGCCATGACATGAACCAATGCCCATATGGGATTCTGGTGCTTGCAAGGAGAGGATTAGCTGATTGAGTCAACATATAGGGCTTCTGGTGAAAATTCTCAGGTCTCTCACAGGTGCAGGATTACCCTCCCCTGCAGTCTAGAGCAATTTGTCTCACTCTTTGTGATGGCATTCCATCCATTATGTTCATCCTTTACTCTTTTTTCAAGGATGTCTCAAGGGCACCTGTAGGCTGCTCTCCCAGCAAGACACTGAATAAGACTCTGCTGTTATTCTGCAGACCATGATGGACCTAAAAGAAGGGGCTGGGTGGATCCTCAGTGCAGTATGCAGAAGCTGCTCTTCTCCCTAGGGCTTCTGTGTGAAGCCTGTGTAGGTGCTTCCTGTTGTCATGGTGACCGGGAACTGGAGCCATAGACATCTAAAGACAGGGGTGGTGCTCTGACCACTCTGAACCAGGAACACGGTACTTGTGGAAGGCTGCCCTGCATCTTGTGGTCCTGTCTACCATAGCCTGGTGTACAGTGAGCAGTAGACTTGTCTTGTTCCTTCAGCTCTCTCTGTCCCTGTTGATTGTTGTGCCCTGAGCTAGTCCTGTGGAAATGCAGAGAAGTTTTCTGGAACTCAGTTCCATGCATTTCAACAAATACAGTGAGATGATCTGATCTTACAGCTTCATCTGTTGCACATAAGGTGGAGAGTGACTCATTTCAGTGATCCTTAAAAAAAATATTTATAGCAAACCTTCTGGCTAAAGACACCAATGTGGAGCATGGCACGTGGGTTTAAATCCTGCTTCCTGTTAGGAGTCAGGGATAGCAAATGGCAGCAGTGTGGTCCTTGGGGTCTTGACCTGGGGAACACACTGCCATTCTCCCGCTGGCCTTCACAGGGATGTGATTTCTGGGACACCGGAGCATGAGGAGAGAGCTTGGGTGTGGCTTCTCAGGTGCTTTGCCTTAGAGGTGGCGTTTTTGGAAACTGATTCTTCAGATACCAGCTCAGTAAGACTTGGAACTTACTGTTCTGTGTCAACTGGAGCATGTTGAAAGGTCGTACCTCAGGAGCCTGTACTGACCTGTACTCTTCGCTGGCCTGATGATGTGTTTGGGAAAATGTTGCATGCAAAAATCCTCTTTAAATCTGAGTTCCAGTCCATGCTTAGCACATGTTCATTCTGTTGCAGACACCCCCAGAAGCATCAAGGCGCCCACTGCCACAGCGGAGCAGTTTTTCCAGAAGCTGAGGAATAAACATGAGTTCACTGTGCTGGCCACCCTGAAGCAGGCCCCCTTAAATTCAGGAGTCATTCTCTCCATTCACCACTTGGATCACAGGTATGTGTACCTGGTTCTGAGAATACACTAAAGAGAGGCAGGCATAGCCAAAGCGTGGCAGGGAGTAGAGGCTGCTTGCACACAGAGCACCTTGCTGCATTGTGTGGCATCCTGGACACAAGCCAGCCATCGGCCTCGGAGCTTTCCAGCAGCTGCAGTTCCTATTGCTAAGAGCACCCAAGCTTACCCTAAACAGAGCCTGCCAGTTCTTGCATTCCTGCGTTAGAGAGTAGTTATTCATAGCGTGTGTGTGTGTGTGCACGCCTGCGCACATCACATGTTTGTATGTCTTCCCTCCTCCCTCCTTCCTTCCCTCTCTCGCTTTCTTCTCTCCTTTCTTTTTGGAGATTATCTGTGTTGGGAATTATCAGTTGCGATTTTAGTAGCTGGCCCAGAGCCCTTTCCCCTCACACCAGGTGGCAGGCACAGCTGTGCCCTTGTAGTCCTTCTGCTTCTGTGGAAGTGTTATTGTGGGCATGGATGGTCATGACACTTGTGACGGTAGGGGAAGAAATCTGTGCAGGGCACCTGGTCTCGACCTGAATCATTGCTAGAGGACCCCATGTGGCTTGATGTGGTCCCTTCTTGGAAGAAGAACCCCAGGGCTGGCAATGGATATTTCTTCACATTCCCTGTGGAAACCTGCTGCTTCAAGTGCTCCCTGCACGTTGGGGAAGTCAGGGAGCCTCTGCACACATCGCCATCCTCCTCTGTAACAGGGATTCTGATAGCACCTGCGGCCCAAGTCCTGGGCATGACTAACGTGTTGATAAGCATTAAGTGCTTTAATGCTCTGTCTGCAGGCGGGCAGAAAGCTCTTACATGGTTTCCCTTGTCAGAGATGAGGCAGCCTGGGACATAGCAAATCATTCCTAAATAGACATGTGAGAGCAGAAGCCAGAAGACAAGGAGACCACAGCACTGGGCTCTGAACCATCGACAGAGAGCCTTGGGGTTACCGTCTGTGCCTCTGAGGGCCAAAGGCAACACCTGCTCCTTAGGGTCCTGCAGCTTGGCCACTGGTTTTGTTTCGTTCCTCTCAAGGTAGAGCCTATACTCAAGGGTGGTGTGTTTTTCCTGATGTATATTACGGGTGGGGTGCATCTTTTCCTGGATGCGTATTGAGGGTGGGTCTGTCCTTTTCCTGGCCTTGAGGCAGATAGGAGAGGCAGAAGGAGGCCTGTTTGGGGGCTTCTCTGGTCATTGCTTGGGTATGCTAGCTTCCTGGAAACAAGTCTTCGAGTTCTGCTGGCAGCACTCTTCCCCTCGGCTGGCGTCATAGTCGTGATGATGGAGCAGAGTTTCTCGTGTTGGTAATGGGAACCCACGTAGTTGAACCCTCAGCACTGCTTCCCAGGGTGCCCGTGAGCAGATTGGGACTCTGATGTGGATCCTGTGGCTCCTGCCCCTGCCTTCAGGCCTGCCCCATGGTGTTCTGATCTACCTCTGACTTGAGAATGTTGAGCTTTTATGATTTTGTAAGTTTTGAATTTTTAGAGTGTTTTGTCTTTGTATCATCTGTCAGTTGGGTATCACTTGTCTGAATGGATTTCGTGGCTGAGCTGCGTGCATCTTTCTGTGATATAAAATGTGCTGTGTGTTTGTAGACACTTTCCACTCAACACTGTGCCTTGTTAGCTCGTGCTTGTTGGTGTTCCATCGTGGCAGAGACGGACTGCATGCGTTCTCGTCACAGCTCTGCACGCTGGCCCTGCCCCGTGGCCCTTCCTGTGAGTCTCGAGTTTCCTCTGTGCACTGAGGCATCCACCGACCCCATCACCTGCCGCATTTAGTTCCTCTTCCTGCTGTCATGGCTGCGCTTTTTCCTTTCTTGGCTGTTTCTTGTTCTCTTCTGTTTAGTTTCACAACTCCTGGATGTGTGTGCCCTCTGCACTTTCACAAGCATACTACCCACAGGATAGCAAGATAAGATACAGCATGCCACCGAGGGCAGAACACTCAGGGAACCCCATTAAGCAGTCCTGCCCCTCCCAGTTACACTGCTCCGTGTGCCCATGGTGCCTCCTTCACACACCTGATATACAGGCTGAGCTCACCATCATCCTTCCTGCGGCATAGCCCACGCCTGGTTGGGTAGCAGTCACTGTGGGCCATGTCAGAGGATGCTCATTTTCCTACTTCTGTGGGCCTGGGGACGGGGGTTAGCGTTCCCCCAATGCTCAGTTTTGCCTGCCTGGTAGAGCATGGCAGTGGGGAGTTGAGCTCAGAGCCAAGGCAGCTTCCTACATGTTGCTAAGAGTGTGGGCCAGACTCCCTCTGCCTTGCTTGGTTCCTGACTCCAGTCTTCTTCCATTAGCATCCTTGGCTCCCGTGTCCTCTGCCCTGGTGTCTGGTTAGATATACAGAGGAAGATATGGGCCATGCACCAGGATGGCACCAGGATGGCACTCAGGGCACTGTGCCTTGCATGCCCATGGACCATCTCGCCCACCATCTATATGCCCCTTCATCCTTTCCCTCTGCTTGCGCTTGTCATGATCAGGCCCCAACCCCATGCAGGTCTCTGTGAGGTTTCCACTTTATGGTTTTCATGAGTTCTTTTTCCATTAATTTCCTAGGTCGTTTTAGTTTTATGTCCTCCCCCACCCCCGCCATCAGCATTCTAACATATAATGACATATGCTATTATTTAAATGTTTCATGCATATGCATATGTGGTATTAAAATATCATTCACTAATGCTTGTGACTCTAACATGCTTGCTGAAACTTTTTGTGGTTTAAGTTTTGAATTGGTGACATATGTTATAATTCAAAACTAAAAAGGCATAACATGGTTCATGATAAGATGATCTGCCCCATGCCCTGCTGCCTGGTTGTGGGAGCGTGGCCAGGATTCTCCATGTGGGCTGGGGCTGTGGTGTGCAGGTTACGCTCCGCGCTTGCCACGGGAGCTCCCAGCCACTGGAGGCTTGAGCCAGCATGGGAAAGACCTCATGCCATCTCTCCTCCTGTCTGTCTGACTTTTCCTTTCCAATGAGGATATCTTGAGGAAGAAGGGGACACGCTCCATGTCCCGCAGTTGGCTGGGCTGGCGCTGTGCCGAACAGCTCCCTTGCTGGCTCCTGAGAACCAGTTCCGTGTATCAGGTGGGTGACAGGACTTGGAAGTGTGGAATGAGGCCAGGCTGTGAGCCTTCCAGCCCGAGATCTGCGAATGCCTCAGAACTGGGCTTTTAAAGCAGCAGTACACTCACCTCTGTACCAAGCTCCTGGTTGCTTCTCCTGTTCGTCTTCCTCAACGGGCTGAGGGAGCCCGTGCCCCAGGATTGTTCTCTTGGAGAACAGAGGCCATGTCATGTGGGCACCGGCTGGCACCACCTGCCATCTGGGTCCTGGATGCAGCCCCAGCCCTCTGCCCAGGGTCCCTGTGTGTGTGATGTTAATGCAGCTGACAGTACTTTCCAAGGCGATATTTGTTTTTTCAGGGTTTTTGATTTTTTTGGTTTTAGTTTTTTGCTGTCAAGTGTGTATTCCACTTGTGAGCTGCATTTCATCCTTCATGCTGTCGCCTGGACAGGTGTCACATACGCTGTGCAGAGGAGGAAGTGGGGAAAGGTTGCCCTGTTCCTGTTGATGGCCAGCCTCCTCTTTGCTGAAATGTCACTTGCCCCAGCATGGGAGTCATAGCTGCCTGCCAGGTCTACAGGGAACAGCTGCGAGTGACATATCTGCTAGTTTGGAAGGTGGGAACCCATCACACAGGAGACTAATGAGCTCTCTCTGGGCATGTGAAGTGAGCCATGGCTGGGCCAGAAGTGGGACAGGCAGCCCATCACAGCGCCCTGGCACTGCAGCACCCCAGCAGTGCACCACCTAGGCTTGGCTCTAAGACACGGCTCCAGACTGAGTGGCAGAGCTGGGGAAGGACCATGCCTGTGGTTTGCCAGGCCAGGCCTGTCTGTGCACCCTGGGAGAGCCTGAGACTACAGTCAAGCTCCTGGCCAGCATGGGGGCCTGCATGTGATGGCCTGGGTTAGGATGCTGGACCCTCCCCAGCTTGACTCACAACACCATCTGCCGCTCACAGCACCTGCTCATTGTTGCGATTTGCTGCCCATTGTCTTCACAGAATAAATTGAGAATCGGAAATAATTTTATTGTGTATGTTTGGTTAGCTGTTTCTTTGTGAACACAGGAGAGGAGTAATGCAGATAAAAAAGCATGGTGAAAAGTAGAAGTATCTGTGAGCAAAGATGAGAAGTCCTGCGGCCGGTCGCTGGAGTCCAGTGTCCCCTTGGTTGGTGCTTCCCCGGAGCACGATGTGCTTGGCCCTTCGGAGGTCTGGTGCACACACCTGGGTGATTGCTTTGTGTTTCCCCACACCTCGGTCCTGATGCTAGGACAGACTTGGGCTTTTGGTATACAGATTAATTCTCTCAGGGTTGTTACTGGAACTTCTGGCCCCCAAGTCTTATTGATGCCTCTGAATCTGAATGTTCCGTGAGCACCGCGAGCCGAAGCAAGCTGCGGCTGGCATGTGCAGACTCATGCAGCTACAGTGGCTTTCCCCCTGTGTGAGCAAGCTCACTGCACTGAGGTAAAGGTGACTGTCCTGTGTCCTGGGTAAGTGTGTCTTCATGTGCGAGGTTGAATAAAACGTGTTTTCAGATTGGTGAGTGCTTGCTATGAGTCAAGCTGCTTCTTTCCCTTAACGTTAGCAAGTAAAAATTGAACTTGCTGGTGATATTTGCTTGGCTTAATGATCCTGAACTAAAAAAACGACTTTGTTTATTATAGATAAAATTAACAGAGTGACATGAAAGCTGCTATACTTTTCAGCTTTTGGTTTCTCTCTAACAAATAACTTTAAAGATAATGGGATTCCTAAATTTCAAACTTAAAGTTCTATGTAATTACAGAAACTTTGATTTTGTCTTCTTCAAGCCTTTTGACACCAGCAACACTGCATCCGTAGCGCGTCTTGCACTAGGCCCTTGTTTGCAGAGACCCACTCTCTTGTATTGTAGTGTGTTTCAGCCTGCAGCCGTCATCACCGAGCAGGCGTGGCCGCACTCTCCTCAGGAGGCACAATTGACTTGGTTGGCTAAAGGGGTTCCTTCTACCTGGTGTGTGTGTGTCAGATCTGTAATGTGTGTGGAGTGCTGGGGGAGAATTACCCCACACATGGAGGTGTGACCATCTACCCATCTACCAACCAGCCCATGTGCTGTCTGCTCCTGCTGCACCTTCTGGGTGTTCCTGCACATGGAGGCAGGACTCGGAGATGCTCACACACTTGTCTGTTTTGGCTGTGCCTGGTTAGGGGCCCCTCTGTGTTGCATGCCTCCATCTGTTTTAAGTGTGTCTGGTTAGAGGACCCCAATATCTTACACAGTCCCGTTGCCTCTCCTCTCGTCGGTGCTGTGGCCCTGCTGTCTTCCCTGTCAGGGCTGTTGTGGAGCTGCTCTGACTGAGGAGGGAGCCTTCCGGTGCACCCCAGCTTGGTGCTCTGCTGGGGTGCCTGGGTTGCTGCGGCGTTTCTGTTCTAGTGCTGGTGAAGGTGACTTGGTCGCTGGAAGCTGTCACTGCAGCTTTGAATAATTACTCTGCGGCTTGTTGCTAGGGTTTTTATTTTACATTAAAATATTTCTCGTAAATAAAAAGGTTTTCTAAGCACTCTGTATTTACTTGGGAATGTGTGTTTTGAGATTGTTAGGTCAGTTATAACCTCAGTATTTCCTTTCCACCACTTGTGAAAGTGTTGACTCATCTAAATATTAGACTATAGTTCTTCCTGATTTTCTTCTGGCATGGGCTGATCATGATACATGATTTATTACCTAATGCCATGCGAGTTTCTTAAGTTGTTAGTCCAGAATTCTATTCTATTCTATTCTATTCTATTCTATTCTATTCTATTCTATTCTATTCCTTCCCTTCCCTTCCTTCCTTTTTTTTTCTTTGAGGAGAAAATGCATTAAATATGTCCATTCATGGTAAATGTAGTGAATTGTGGGCAAGGCCGTGCGTGCTGCTAGAGCTGCCTCTGGTGGACGTCACCAAGAACCCCCTCTGAATGCTATTTATTCAAGAGTTTATTGGGTGTCATTTCAACTAATTTGTTTGCAAATTATGTCTTTAAAATGATGTTTCTTGAGATCAGAGACTTTTTGGTTTTTAAACATACTGTGTACTTTTTAAAACTTATTTTCCTATCTGACCCTTTGAACCAATCTCAAGTTTATGTTAATATAGGTGAGAAATTAGAATATAAATTAAAAGTGTGGTTAATTATTCCCTCCCCCCTACTTCAGAACAGCCTCTGGTGTTTGTTCTGGCCGTTTCTCCATGATCGCTCACTCTGTACATGAATACGTGCTCAGTGTAGACCTTTTATGAAGGTGAAGGCCAACTGGTCAGTGCTCGCAAGTGGCTCGTCTTCCTGGGCGGATGTCAGACAGGAGGGTGATGTGATGGTGGACCTCGGCCCTCCCCTCCTGGTACCCACAGTTTATGTGAGTGTAGGAAGGCTCTGAAATCCATGCAGAGAGTATTTGTCATGTTTTTTGTTTTGTTTTTCATGTATTTTCCATGAACTTTTTAAAGAGTGTGCTGTGTAAACCTATATGCATGTGGTATATGTCTGATTTTTTAAGTGCTCTGAATAGATACATGAAATACACATGTCATGTTAAGTTTTAGTGCTGCGCAGTCTAATTAGTAAAGTGCCTACTTGCCCATTTTCTTCAAGAGTGATTTTAAGAATTTACCAGTTCAGCAAGGGACAAGCAACACTTACTGGTGCAGTTGAATATGCTTATTAGCCATTCACATTGTATTTTGTAAATCAGATTCTTTTGTACACTGTCCATTTTTATATATTATTTAAATTGATTTACTAAGAATTTTTATGCTTAATCTTCCTTGTCTTTCTTTTGCCTTAAATTTTTATGGTGTTTTGTGACGCATTAATTTTCTCAGAAAATTGGTATACAGTTCAGTCAGTAGTTTTTGGTCTGGAAGGTGGCATTATGTTATTGTAATATTGAGTAACATTTGTTGAGATAAGTGTTGTGCCCAGGAAGGTGAGTCGCCACCTTGGGCTCTTGCATTCCGTTGCACTGTGCCAGCCCAGGTCCTGGGGACTTCACTTCTGATCCCGCTTTCTGGTCATGCATCCCGAGAAGCAGAGAAGATGGCTCTCGTGCCTGGATCACTGCCAGCAGAGTGGGGGAGACCCAGATTGAGGTCTGGGCCCTTAGGTTTTGGCCAGCCCACACCCAACTATTTGTAGGCATTTGGCTGGTAAAACAGTAAATGAGATAGCTGTTTGTCTTTTAAGTAAATGGAAGCAAATAAATGAACATAAAGAAGATAAGGAATAATTTTACCTTCAAAAAGAAAAGAGAAGCTCCATTAGGAAAGAAAAGAAAAAGAAAAAAAAATTAAACTGTATAAAATTCCTGGTTGGCTGAATAGAGCTGGGTGTGATTTCAGGCCCTGGGCACTGTCTCCAGGCTCATGGGGAGGAGCTGGTTTTCCCAGCAGGTTCTTGGCTTTGCATTAGTGCTGCACGTGCACTTGTAAGCAAAAGCTGTTGAAGAGTGTCCTAACGATAGTGTGCTTGGGGATTCGGAAGGGGACAACATGGCCCCTGTTCTTAGCTTTCCATCTTCATTAGAACCACCATTTACAATGCAAGATCTATTCGAATGTGCTTCTCGTCTGGTAAGGCTGGATGGTGCTTGGGACGTACATGTGGGCCTGGTGGCCTGACAGAATGTCCAGCAGCCGACACTGCCTGCTCCGAAGGCCGTCTTCCAGCAGTGTGCTGCTTCTTTGCTGCGTCTCTCTGCTCATTGATGTCAAGCTGCTCAGGTGGCTGTAGGTTTGCAAGGACTGGCGTCTGTGTAAGGAACTCCATTCTTGGGTATAAACTTCTGAATCAGTTTAATTTTGTGAAAATGTCCCTTTGGGATTGTTGCTGAACTCTGCTCAGTTTTGTAGAGTAGTGAGTGTGGCTTTTCTGTCTTTTCCCCTGCCTGCCTTTGCGTAATCACCACTGCAGAGGGGACATGCATTATCCTGTGAGATTTACTCCTAGGACCCTTATGGGTTACGCTGCTGTTGAGATGGGAGCTTGTTCTGTATCAGTGAAACCTCTTCGGCAAGACTTCAATTGCTTTCTCTTCTGCTTTTGTGGCGAAACTGGGTTATTTGGATGCACCTCAAGAGCGTAACATCTTCAGTGTGCCGTCTAAGTTCCTTTTATTTCCTTCTTAGTCGGCCGTCCGTTGGCATGCACTGACGTTTCAGGAATCACTTCTGAGATGAATGCTAAGGGATTGTCATTATATATTTTAATTATTTGGCATTATAAACTTTACCTCTAAGTCTCCAGGTGTCAGTGTGACACTTCTCAAATGCTCTTTAGGCCCTTAAAACAATTTTAGAAATGGTTCATTTAAAAATTCTAATGATCTTTCTGTTATTGAGGAGATAACTTACTTTATCATCTGCTTTAAATATGATGGAATCTGAGAAAATGCATGAAATATTACTTTGCTATTTCTTGAAAACTTATCTGTTTGTGGGAGTGATTTTCATTGTACATTCAGCTTTAAAACAAATGTGAAAATTACTCAGGTCATTTAATATTATGTTTCTATTTTTTTGAGAAATGGATTTTCTTTTCAAGGAATGTGGCTTACTCAAATTTTCTGTTTTTCCAGTTTTCAAAGGCTGTGTAGTCTGAAAGGCTTGCCTGTTTCTCAAAACATTGCATCTGCCTATACAGGTTTTATATCTTCCTCCTTTTGTAATAGCTGTGGGGTCTGTAGTGGTGTCCCTTTTAAGTTCCTGTAGAGGTTTTACATAGCATGGAATACTTGTGTGCATAGAAGGGTTCAGTGTGATGTTTTGACGTGTACAGCACTGGGTGATGGTCAGATCTGAATAGCTAACACACCCATTGCTTCACACCTATCTTCTGCTCCTCTCTCCTGGCAGTCACCGTGCTATGCAAGAGAAAATCGAGCTTGTTTCCTCTTTGTAGCTTTTGATCCCACTGTCCAGCCTCTCACAATCCCCATTCTGTTTCCTGTTCTGTGAGCCAGTTGTAAATCTCAGAGTATGGGATCCTGTAGTGTCCGTTGTTTGTGTCAGGTTTGTTTCACTTGGTATGCTATCATCCAGATATATCCACATTGCCACAGAGGCCAAGGTTTCTGTCTAGAGCCCACCGTACATGTATAGCATGTTGTCTGCAGCTGGTCATCTTACAGTTCATCCAGTGTTGTGGCTGTTTTATAGGGTTCCACAGTAAGCGTGGAGGTGTGGATGGGTTTTTTGTTTTTTTTTTTTTTTTAAAGATTTATTTTTATTATTTTTTTCATTGGAAAGGCGGATATACAGAGAGGAGAGACAGAGAGGAAGATCTTCCGTCCAATGATTCACTCCCCAAGTGAGCGCAACGGGCCGATACTATGCCGATCCGAAGCCAGGAGCCTCTTCCAGGTCTCCCACGCGGGTGCAGGGTCCCAAAGCTTTGGGCTGTCCTTGACTGCTTTCCCAGGCCACAGGCAGGGAGCTGGAAGGGAAGCGGGGCTGCCAGGATTAGAACCGGCGCCCATATGGGATCCCGGGCGTGCAAAGCAAGGACCTTTAACCACTTGCGCCACCGCGCCGGGCCCGTGGATGGGTTTTAGACTGTCCAAGTTTCTTTTGCATATACCTCATGTGCCTAGTAATAGGGTATGGAACAACATGCTAGTTCTTTTTCAGTTTTTTGAGGCAACTCCAAAGAGCTTCTCAATTTCTCTGGTTATTTGAATGATCCCATTTTCACACTTTAAAAATGACAGATTTCTTTATCAGCGATTGTCTTTGAATACTTACCATTTCCTCCTTCTACTGTAGCTGAGTTTAATCCTCTTTTTTGTGTATTCTTTGGATGATTTTTCGTTTAAATGTCTATTTTTAAAGATGCAGTGATATAGGCAGAGGGATGCAGGGAGGGACTGAGCTTCCCGCACTAGACCCACATTTGCCTCGAGCAGTCCTTCAACACCTTGTGTTAAATATCGTCTCCCCACACTCCTTGTTTACCTGCTCTACTCTGATTTTCTCTTAGATTTTTTTTTATCACTATACAGCAGTTTATTTCTGAAAATGTCACATATGTGCTTGATTTTAATATAAACTCAATGTGGGCTGGCACTTTTATCTCATAAACATGCTTCTGAATTCCCAGTCCCGAGAGCGGAGCCTGGAATAAAGGAGGGGTTCAAGAAAAGTTTGCTGAGTAAAGGAGTACGTGAATGTGATTTCCCTGACGCAGAGTTACCACTTGCACTGGTAGTTTAATTTCTAGTAGTTTGTTGCAGGAAGATACGTGTATGGGTGCACAAAGAAATGTGCATTGAAGTGTTTTTATAAAGAATTCATAAAAGGTAGAAATAACAGTTGGGCATTGAGTTTCAAATACATTCTGAAACAGGTGTATTGAGGAATACCCAGGGTTCGTTAAAGAGAATGTGGCTCTTCTTTTTTATGGAATGATAATATGAGGTTAGGTGTGAAAGAACACCTACAAAAAGGGAAGCCCATCTGTCTTGCCATAGATTTGACTCATGGGATGTACACATATCTTGATTGTATATATATGTACTCCCCAGGGTCCTGTGCACACATTTGCATACACAGCTTGAGCCTACACATGTGTGCCCACCCTCGGTCCTTTACGCACAGCTTGCCACCGGGCTGTCCCC
Organism: Ochotona curzoniae; assembly: GCF_017591425.1. Taxonomy (NCBI): domain Eukaryota; kingdom Metazoa; phylum Chordata; class Mammalia; order Lagomorpha; family Ochotonidae; genus Ochotona; species Ochotona curzoniae. The sequence continues at coordinate 7,253,174 of NW_024465654.1, read as the reverse complement.
AGTCCTGACTGAGACCTCAGGTCCTGTTGCTGTGCTGTCAAGTTCTCAACACCTGTGTGCTTATGTGTGGAGTATTGGAATTGAAGCATTGTTGCTGTGCCCCCTTTTTCCTTTGTGCTTTGAGGTTAGGAATTATTTTCTAGTAAGGATGAAATGGTCTATCTCAGGAGGTTGGGAATTGTTTGTCCCTGGATGTATTATGACAATGTGGATGAGCATTTTGACAAACCTGTCACAGACAAGTTTGGAGCATCTTTATCAGGTAGTCTGCCCAAGAGCCACGCTTGCCTGCTTTGTTGGCAGCTCAGCAGAAGCATGGTGATGTCACAGGGAACCCGCTTTAGTGTGAGGGTATGGGCAAGTGCTGAGTCCACGGAGGCTGCGCTGTGACCCAGAAGGTCACTACTCTTATTTTCCCCGTCTGATGGAGAGGAACAGAAGCTCAGGGAGACGGGATTGAGATGCCAAGGCCCCTTCGACTGCTGACCCAGCCTTGTCCCGCCGCTGGTCAGGCATGTGCTGGGTAGACAGGCTAACAAGCAGAGTCAGCCGGTGTCTGATAGGGGCTGTCCCCTAATGTGCCTGTCCCCGACCCGACCTCCATTTGTGATGTCAGAGCAGGTGCAACAGCCTCCTCCGACAGTTGTGGTTGTGTCTCTGACTTGACTACACTGTGTGTACCATTGGTTATGCTGGAGCCATCTCCTGGTGGGGAATCACTCTCTTGGGTTAGCTCTGACATCTGCCTCCTGTTTCTGTGCTTTTCACATAGCAAATGTGTTCACATTGCTTGTTCACAGAACTGGCTTTAAGAGGCTAGGTTTCTTATATGACCCTCGGGGGGTTATTGATGAATGACCAAGTTTTTCCACTGCCCCTTCTGGGTATGGAGGCAGCAGGGGCAGCTGATCTGCCCAGGTGGTTCCGGGCTGTGAGGGCTGAAGAGGGTTTGGGTCCCAGGCCACTTGCATGTCAGCACTGTGCAGTTGTGTCTGGCACCTGCATGTGGCAGGTTTATGTTGAGCGGAAATGATCTGATAACTGCTCCATCTCGATTTGACTTAAGGCAACAGAGCACTCCTCTCATGATGGGGGCAGCCTTCTTGTCAGATGACAGGCAGCCTCGTGTTTGTTCCTTGATCTGGAGTTGTGAAGGGGGTTGCTAACATGAGTGATGTCCTGTCACCATGGCCCATTTCTCTGAAGCCTCATCTTAAATTGACTTATATTTCTGCCAGCCCAAAAGATCTTTGAATAATAAGAGCATAAGTTATGATGAGGGTGAACTTTATTTTTGATTCTAGCTACCTTTCCAAACCGTGGATAACAAAGCAGGGAGACAAGATAATGTTCATGTTTGGACCAGTGATCTTGTTGGTTTGCAAATGATTTTAAATTTAAGGTAGTTAATCCCACTGGAATAAAAGGGAGAATGAAGGATGATGACATTGAAATCTTTCCAAGTTCTTTGGTTCTAACAGGAACTTGAAAGTATTGGTCTGTTTGCTTCCCGTGGTGTATTTTCCCCATGCTCACTTGAATATTCCAGTTAAGACTCCTGGTTTCCAGGTGATTTGTGGAGGTGATGGGTGGGAGAACTGAGGAAAATCGGAAGTACAGGGATTTGCAACAGGAAGGAGCCAGCAGACCCAAAGGAAGTGGGATGCCTGCTGATCCTAACTGAGCTTCCCAGAGCTGCTGGCCTTTCAAAGGCGTCACCTCCAGACGCCAATGTCGGCAGTGTGATTGGTAGCACTGGTGCCAGGGTCAGGGGCTGGGGCCTCTTGACCTTGTGAAATAGTTTTTACTCAGGTTCATTTTAGTTGAAAAGCAGACATCACACACGGAAGAAAAGATGAAGTGGGGGGGGGTGGAGAAATTGAGAAAACAGATATGCTATTTTCTGTTGTTTAACTTTTTGAATGACTGCAAGAAACAGCATTGAGACAGACTGAAGCTGGGGAGCGTGAAACAATTCTGTCTCCCACGGGGAGTTGGGAACCCGTGACTTGAGCCACCTCAGCTGCTCCTCAGGGTGTAATCAGCAGGAAGTTAGATGGGAAACAGAGTCAGAGTGCTCAGAAATGGGATGGAGGAGCAGCCCATGCAGTGTTTTGTCTGCTGTGCAGGTGTGCACTGTGTGGTATCCTCTGTGCAGGTGTCCTCTCGCAGGTGCCCACTGTGCAGGTGCCCACTGGCAGATGTCCTCTCAAGGTGCCCACTGTGCAGGTGCACATTGGCAGGTGCCCACTGTGCAGGTGTCCTCTCCCAGGTGCCCACTGTGCAGGTGCCCACTGTGCAGGAGTCTGTTGTGTGGTCAGAGTGGAAGGTGACAGGTAGCATCCTCCCTTGATGACTGCATTAGTGTGCAGAGTCCGGCTTTCAATGCTTCTCATCTAGATGAATGTCCTCAAAGGATCTCGTCTCACCAAGGGGGTGCTTGGCAAGGACTTTAGTTACCAGGCTACCGCACTGGGCCTGGGACTGTTTTATTTCTACCTACAATTTCAATGCCTTATGCTCCCTTCTTGATTCTTATTATCTTGGTAAGAATGGTGAGAGAAGAGAGCTGGCCTACAGCTCATGCTCACAAGAGAGAATGTATTCTTTTGCCATTAAGTGTAAAGTTAACCAGAGGGTATTTTGTAGTTACTCTTCATTGGTTGAAAAGTTCTTCTCTATTTCAATTTTTTGAGCATTTTATCATATATTAATATTTAGAAGGATTTTTGTATTTATTTGAAATGGATCTACATAGAGAAGCTGGCTCTTGCAAAAAAGTGACAGGAGAGTGAGAGAGTGATAGGGTGTTTGAGAGAGTTCTTTTGTCTGCTAGTTCACTTTCCAACAGACTGACCACAGGAGCAAGGCAAAGCAGAGGCCAGAAGCTCCCTCTGGGGCTCCCGCAAGTGTGGCAGAAGCCCAAGCACTTCGACCATCCTCTGCTGCCTTTCCTGGCATGTTATTAAGGAACTGGTCACGTGGTAGAAGAGCCAGGTCTTGAACTAGCACCCCTATGGAATGCTGACATTACAGGCCCTTAGCTCCCTGTGCCAGTGTGCTGACCTTCATGACTGAATCTGAAAAAGGATTTTCTGCATACCTTGGTAACATCAGATGGTATTTGTTCCCTAGTCAAAATGGTAAATTACGTCGATGCATCACTTGAATCAAAACACTTATCACCGGCTATCATTTTGTTTACATATTTCTGAGTTCTATTTGTTAATATTTTGCAAATATTCTATTTGCTAATATCAAAGAGCTTGTTGTGTATAATCATGAGCAATATTGTCTGTTATTATTTCTTGTGTTATGTTTGCTGATGTGGGTAAGAGCATAATATAATCTTTATAAAATGAATTGGTAAATGTTTCCTCTTTCTGGATGAGGTTGGGTAGAATTGATATTAATTCCTCACTTAATATTTGATAGAATTTTCCACAGAAACTATCTGCGCCTGGAGCTTTTATTTTGGGGAATTTTAATTATGAATTTCATTTTCTTAATTGTTATAAAGCAAAGAAACCATATGTTTCATATTGTGTAAATTGTGATGGATGTGTTTTTAAAAATAGATTTATTTATTTGAAAGACAAAGCGTCATATAGAGACAGAGAGAAAGATCTTTGAATTGCTGGTTCTCTCCCCAGCTAGTGTTTATAGCTAGGGCTGGAGCAGGCTGGACGTAGGAGCCGGGATTTCTATCTCAGTCTGTCAGGTGGAGGAAGGGTCAAGGTGCCTGAGCCACTTTCTGCTGCCTTCCCAGGTGTATTAGCAGGAAGTTGAATCAGACGCCAATAAAGGGGTCACAGACACCGCACTGTGGGCTGTCCCCCCGGAAGCTGGCAGCATGCGCACTGTGCTGCAGTACCTTTTTGAAGTTTTGAAACTTCTACTTTTGTGTAAGTGTACGTAAAGGTGTGTGTGTGGTTGTTCTCCGTGTTCCCTGACCAACCTCTTAGCAGCTGCAGGATCTGTCGTTAAATCTCTGGTTTTATTCCTGATGTTGATGGTAGTCTTTTCTCCTTTTTACTTTGTTATACTTGATAGAAGTTTATCAGTTTTATTGAGCTTTCCAAACAATCAGCTCTTGGTTTGTGGAGTTTCTCTGTTATGATCTTTGTTGATTCATCCGTTCGGCTTGCTGTGGGTTTATCTGTCTTGTTCTGGTTGAGATGGAAGCTTGGGTGATGAGTTGCTCGTCACTTTTCTTGAAAGTGCACTCAGTGCTGTAGCAGTGTCTCAGTGCCGTGTTGTTTGTGTTACAGAAGTTTCGGATTCAGTATTTCTGCATTTTCATTTCAACTTAGTTTTGTGTAACTATTGATTTCCTGGAGACCTGTTTAATCCGTAGGTGGTTTAGCTGTGGTATTTGAATCCATGTCTTTGGAGATTGTCCAGTTAGTGATTTCTGCAGCAATTCTGCTGTGATCAGACACGCCCACTGTATGGTTCAGAGTCTTTTGAACTTGATGACTTTGTTTTATGACCCCCGTGTTCTTTACTGGCATGTATCCCAGAGGAACTTAGAGAAAGCGTGTGTTCTGTTGCTGGTGGAATGTCGGGTGAAGGTCGATTACGTCCTGATGATAACTAATTAATCTAGCAGTTGTTGAGGCAGGGATGTTGAAGTCTGCAATGGTAATTGTGAGTTTATCCATTTAGCTTTTTCATCCTATTAGTTCTGGTTTCTCATCAGCTCTGTGTTGATTTGGATTTAGGGTTGCTATGTGTGCTCAGTGGGGTGACTCTCATTCCCCAGTAATGTCCATATCTGTCTTTGGTAACTTTCTTTGTTAGGATATCTACTTTTTCTGTTAGCATAGCCATCCCCTTTTTCCTTTGATTAATGCTCTCATTTTATATATAAATAAATATATATGTTATATATAAATTTGTTTACTTTTAAGCTGCCTAAATTGTACTGAATGTGGATTTCTTTTTTTTTAAGATTTATTTATTTTTATCACAAAGTCAGATATACAGAGAGGAGGAGAGATAGAGAGGAAGATCTTCCGTCCGATGTTTCACTCCCCAAGTGGTGACCACAATGGCCAGTGCTGAGCTAGTCCGAAGCCAAGAGCCAGGAACTTCCTTCAGGTCTCCCACATGGTGCAGGGTCCCAAGGCTGTGGGCCAGCCTCAGCTACTCTCCCAGGCCACAAGCAGAGAGCTGGATGGGAAGTGGGGCTGCTGGGATTAGAACCGGCGCCCATATGGGATCCTGGCATGTTCAGGGCGAGGACTTCAGCTGCTAGGCCATGGCGCTGGGCCCAAATGTTCGATAAAGGTGGGAGGTGGGATTCCAGAGCCTCTGTCATGATTTCCTGCAGTGCTGGGGCCACTTACTACCTGCTGAACTTGGCATCTCACTCAGTTCCTGGCTCTTGGTTTTTTATACCAGGACTGGTTCGAGTGCCTCATTTTGCCTGGAGAAAGTGAAACTCGGGGTTTCTCAGTGCGTTCCACTGGCTCGTTCCACTGGCTCATCCCACTGGGGCTGTAGTCTTTGGTTTTTTGTTTTTGTTTTAATTTTTTGATTGATTAATTTGAAATTCAGAGTTACCGAGACAGAAGTACGAAGGATAAGGAGAGAGCCTCTGTCTGCTGGGTCAGGGCTAGGCTGGGGCTGGGGCTGGGCCAGGCTGAAGCTGGGCGCTTTTTCCAAATTTCCCATGTGGAGCTCAAACACTTTGGCTATCCCTTGCTGCTTTGCTCAGGTTTTAGCAGGGAACTGAATGAGAAGGGAAACAGCTGGGAGACAGACTGGTGCCCATCTGAGATGCCAGTTTTGTGGTAAGTGGCTTAACTTGCTGTGCAACATTGACAGCTTCAAGGTCCCTTTGTTTGCCCTTTGCTGTTTGCCAGGAGTTAGTGGTTGATATCTGAACGTGTCTACCCCCACTGTTAGCTTTGGCTGGAGAGAGTGGGCTTTTCTTGGGCACTCTTTGGGATCTGTGTCTATTGATGTTTTGAGTTCCTGATCTTCTTCAGCTCCTTGTGTGGGGTACGTGAGGCAAAGCACAAATTCATGGAACTGGCCTCTGTGCTGTCTCAGGCTCCTGAGGTCCCTTGCTGGTCGTCTTTACTCCCTCCACTATGCGCTCTGCTTGTGTTGGCTTAAATACAGGGCCTAGTTGTACGAGGCAGCAAAGGTGCATGTACTCCCTGCCTCTGGAGCAGAGCTCACCTGCTTGACCGGCCTGCGCTTGGTTTCCACGTGTCCCACATGTCCTTCCCTCCTCCATGTCCGTGCAGGTACCTGGAACTGGAAAGCAGCGGCCATCGGAATGAGGTCAGACTGCATTACCGCTCTGGCAGCCACCGTCCTCACACGGAGGTGTTCCCATACATTCTGGCTGATGACAAATGGCACAAGCTCTCCCTGGCCATCAGTGCCTCCCATTTGGTTCTCCATGTGGACTGCAATAAGTAAGTGAGATGTTCTTCTTGAGGGAAGGGGGTGGTTCTGAGGAACAGCTGCTCATGTTCCTTCTCCTGTGTTTCTTTTTCAAGAATTTATGAGAGGGTGGTGGAAAAGCCCCACACAGACCTGCCTGTGGGCACAACGTTTTGGCTGGGACAAAGAAACAATGCGCATGGCTATTTCAAGGTACACCTTGTCTAAAGTCTAAATGTGAAGTCTAAATGTGACTGCTACCTGGGGGTTTGGAAAATGCACTTCATGCTTTAACATGTAAAACAACGTAATTTGGTTTGCTTACATAGATTTCCATTCTTGTTAGTTTCTGTTTGTTTCATTGTTAGGGTTTTCACACTGCTATTTCCTTCAACTGATAGCTGTTCTCTCGCCTCCATGAGTTTTATCTCTGGACACCATGGTTGGTGTTCATAGGCTCACACTCAGGTCAGCCTTAGGGTCCTCATGTGCTCTGCCCCCTTCTTCTGCACACAGCAGCCTGCTCGAGAGGTGACATGCCTGCTCAGGGCTGGGCATAGGTTGGCATCAATTCCATGCTTGGGAATTCTCCACATCAGTGCTCTTGGCCCCTCTGGGCTGTGACCAGTTCTTTCTCATGGAGAGGTGTGGAGTCAGTGTGTGTTTACTGTGGTGTGCGGATGCTGCCCGCTGGAGCTGTGCAGTGCACACACCCTATCACTGCACGTGTTCACAGGAGCTGTGCAGTGCACACACCCTATCACTGTACATGTTCACAGGAGCCGTGCAGTGCACACACCCTATCACTGCACGTGTTCACAGGAGGCGTGCAGTGCGCACCCTGTCACTGCACGTGTTCACAGGAGGCATGCAGTGCACACACCCTATCACTGCACGTGTTCACAGGAGCCATGCAGTGCACACACCCTATCACTGCACGTGTTCACAGGAGGCGTGCAGTGCGCACCCTATCACTGCACGTGTTCACAGGAGGCGTGCAGTGCACACACCCTATCACTGCATGTGTTCACAGGAGGCGTGCAGTGCGCACCCTGTCACTGCACGTGTTCACAGGAGGCGTGCAGTGCACACACCCTATCACTGCACGTGTTCACAGGAGGCGTGCAGTGTGCACCCTGTCACTGCATGTGTTTTATGCAGCAGCTTCCAAGTGACAGGAGTTTGCACACAGATCCCTCCTCAGCCCCTCCCTTTATCACCGCACACAGCAGTGATGAGGCTTGTGGCTGGGAGGTTAAAAAGCACAGTCCATGTGTGTACACTCTTGGTTGTCTCTGTCACCTGTGGGTACTTTGCCCATCAACCATTCTGTTTGCTTTACTTACAAGGAGGAAGTAGAATGTCAGAGGAGGAAGAGAAATGCAGTTGGGAGAGAAAGAGCAGGTGGTGGCCACAGCAGGTGGCTGGAACATGTGCGCTGAGCTGGTTTCTGGGCTCTGCCAGCCTGGGTTCTCAGACCCTGCCTTCCAGGCATTCACGGTGCCTTTAGGACAGTGATTGCCACGTGCATATCCCCTCTAACCCTATGGTGTAGCATGTGTATGCCATGAGCAGTCTTCCTGCTGTTGGCTTTGGAGGGCCTCGTGAGGGCCTCCCTTCAGTGGATAACGAGAGCTGACCCTCAGAATGACGTAACTGTTGCCTCCTAGTTGCATCCTGGATTGATGTGTAAGGTGTAGGACACCCTGATGCTGAGGGAGGGTGTGGAGGGCCTCTGTTCGGCCTTGGTGTGGAGGGAGGTGTTCAGTAAGACTCTTTTCAGGCATTTGGGTGAGTCTCTTTTAGAAAGTTTTCCTTCATCAACTTGTCTGCTCAGTATCATTTGGGTAAATGAAAGTAATATGTCTTTTAAAAATTTGTTGCACACAGGGTATAATGCAGGATGTGCAATTGCTTGTCATGCCCCAAGGATTTATTGCTCAGTGCCCAGATCTTAATCGCAGTAAGTCTATCAGCTCCTGAACTGCATAATGGGATGGAATGTGTGCTGCTTGTTTCATTTTGTCCGAATGCCAGTTTGGAATTGGAGTTTGCATTTATTGGTTGCCAGCCTAGACTTAGCTAGGTTGAGCCTCTTAAAAATGTAACCTGACCAGTGTCATGCTTGTCATTCCAGCCTGTCCGACTTGTAATGACTTCCATGGACTTGTGCAGAAAATCATGGAGCTACAGGATATTTTAGCCAAAACGTCAGCCAAGGTGAGGTGACTCACAAGTGCAGTGGGGGCATGTGGAGATGCTGCTAGCTCCTCAGATGTCCATCTTGGAGATTTCTCTGGTCCTATGCTTCTTTCCAGGGCTGCCTATCAACTCCTGCTCAGGGAGCTGCCTTATAAATATTTACACTCCCACCAGCTAGCCACCAAATGGTTCAATAAATCAGCAGTGAGGCAGGTTACCTGGCTCACACTCTGCTCACCACAGCAAGATTTATTGTTTTATTATTATTTATGATTACAGATCATTTGTATAGTTGTTTACTGGTCATTAGCTGCTCATTACTGGCTGGGAGGGGAGTGAAGAGGCTGTGGGCTCTCTCTGGGAAGTGCCCCTTGCCTCTTGGCTGTGGAGTGACTCACTGGTGTCTGAAGCCCACAGCAGGCTGCCCTGCACTGCACAGACATGTGACTCTGTGTGGTAGTTACAATCTGGCTCATAGGCTGTGTTACAGAGTATATGATTGAATTTTCACATATTACACATTATAAATTTTATTTTTTAAAAAATTAAGTCCCCATGTTGATGCATTTAATGAAATTAAACCTTGACAAAGCTGGGACCCCCTTCTCTGTATTGTGTGTGTGGCTCTTTGCTTTCAAAGACAGGGAACAAACCTATCACTGACAAGGAGAGAAAACCCTGCCTGTAACGCTAAGCGCTCAGACACATTTCTGACATGAGAGGTGGGCACAGCCACTTTGTTCCCAATGCAGGGGCAGTGTGGTGCCTTGTGGGGGTGGCAGTGGTCTGTGCTTCTGTGGGGCTGGCACAGTGGGCAATGACCACTTCCTGTGTGCCCAGCTGTCCCGAGCCGAGCAGCGGATGAACAGGCTGGATCAGTGCTACTGTGAGAGAACATGCACCATGAAGGGCGCCACCTACAGAGAACTTGAGTCCTGGACAGATGGCTGTAACAACTGCACGTGCCTGGTAGGGGCCCCATTGGAGTCCTCGCGAGGCCACACATTCCCCCGCCACTCCAAATAGTTGATGGGATCAGTGAACTCATCGACATTACCCACAGGGTGCATCTGTAACTGCATGTGCCTGGCAGGGGCCCCATTGGAGTCCTCGCGAGGCCACATCCCCACTCCGAATAGTTGATGGGATCAGTGCACTCGTGAACATTATAGACAGGCTGCGTCTGTGATCTACCTGCTGCTTATGAACTACATTTCCTCCCCTATCCAACTCCCAGGCTCAGCAGTGCTAGCCAGGTCCAGGTCACTGGCACAGCCCAGAGGTTAGTGATGCCACAGGCTCTGTCCTGCTCTCTTAACACACCCAGAGGGGTGAAAGTTTATGAAATTTACATATTATACCACGCCATAATTATTGGCATATTTGTGCCAAAGGATAATCGAATAGTAAGCAAACAATAGGGTTTAAATAAGGCAATTGTAAGTATTTTACTAATACAGCAGAATGCATATCACATCATTTAATCAAATATTTGCTCACTACTGAAGGATATTTTAGTGCATTGCTATTTGAGGAAATGTTACTTTGCTAAGAGAAGATAGCAGTGACTGTGGTGTTGAACTCTTACATGCCACATGAACTTGGCTACCAGAGCTGGTGCTCTGGGAAGATGTCAGGATGTTTGTGTGCTAGCCCTTTACAGATCTCCCAAGTTCATCCAGGACAATCTACACAGCAGGCACGTCAGAGCACAGGGGTGGCCCTGGCAGCATGTGCGTTGTATGGCTTTGATACATGCACATCACATACTTCCTCCCACAATCTATCTCTGCATGGGTAGCGTAGGGCACTCCCCCACACCTGTTCCAGGGAAACAGAAATAGAGTTGAGTGAGATGCTAGGTGTAGTGCCCGAAGGTCAGTGAGACACTGAAACAGCACCAGGGTCATGGTCCTGGCACTGCTGCTGACTGGTGTGGTAGCTCCTGTATGGGTTGTTGATAGGGTGTCCCTGGGGTGCTGACTGGTGTGGTAGCTCCTGTATGGGTTGTTGATAGGGTGTCCCTGGGGTGCTGACTCTGGTGTGGTAGCTCCTGTATGGGTTGTCAGTAGGGTGTCCCTGGGGTGCTGACTCTGGTGTGGTAGCTCCTGTATGGGTTGTCGATAGGGTGTCCCTGGGGTGCTGACTCTGGTGTGGTAGCTCCTGTATGGGTTGTCAGTAGGGTGTCCCTGGGGTGCTGACTTTGGTGTGGTAGCTCCTGTATGGGTTGTCAGTAGGGTGTCCCTGGGGTGCGGGAGGATTCTGGGTCCTGAGAAGGAGGGCTTCTATGATGGGGAGAACCATTATGGAAATGTCCTGGTGGGGGGGCCATTCTGTGGGTGCTTGGAGGATTATCCACCAACTCCCCAGGAGGGTCTGCTCTTCCCTCCTACACCTGTTGCTCTTGCTCTGTTGGGCCAGCTGCTGGCCAGGGGAGTAGGTGTCTGTACTTTGGGTTGTGGGTAGCAGCTGAGGAGAGCAGTGGGTTTTATGACATTTCCCAAAGACCTGGGAAGTTCCTGAACTCTAGCTGTTTTCTTTTCAGAATGGGACTATCCAGTGTGAACCCCTGGTCTGCCCTGTGCCTGAGTGCCCGCTGAAGTCAGCTCCAGCCTACGTGGATGGCAGGTGCTGTAAGGAGTGCAAATGTAAGCACAGCTTCTATGATGGATAAGTGTACCAAGGCAGACTCTGATTGGACTCCACAGCTTCCGCGGTGATGGAGGGAGGAGAATGCTCGCTGTGTTGTGGCTGATGGGGTCTTGTACGTGCTGCTTGTCTGCTCCAGTAGGAGGGATCTGTAGCACGCAGTGATGCACAGGGAGATTTGTCTAGGGCTCTCCCTCACACAGGCCCCTCACAGAGGGCTCAAGGGGCATCTGGGAAATCTCAGCAGTGATGGACTGTTACCATACATGGAGACCCACGTGTTGTAGGATCAGCCTGCCACATGGGACAGTTGTTTTTGGCCATCTGTGCCCTGCAGAGGGCTTCCAGATCAAAAATCATGTCACCTGTGTACTATTCTCTTAACAGACTTCATATCAATCCTCCTGAAAATAAGCAGTTAAAACATGTAGTAGCTATTTTTGTACAAGGGAGTAGTGAGTTATGTAAGCACTGAGTGATTAGAATGCTGTGGAATGCAGACCTGTGCAGACCAGGGACCTTCAGCAGGTTCATGGACAGCATGCATTTCAGAACCGGCTTGCACCAGTGAAGCTTATCTTTTAATTCCACTTTTCCATGAACTTCACAAAGCACCACTGCATTCTCGCATTGAGGTTGGCAAAAGAGAGGAAAGGCTGAAAAGAGAGAGGAGAGAGCTGGAGAGAGGTGGGCATGGAGAGGGACAGATGGAGGGAGGGAGAGGGAACCAGTGTCCTGTCCCTGGTCGGTGTGTGAGCCTTCCGCCTTTGCCGCTGTGTGCTGAGCTGGGTGCATGCTGCCTCTGCTGAGAGGGACAAGTCATCGGGTGAGAATCAGGAGGCCCCTTAGCAGCACGCTGATTGAGTTACCTCCTGAATTCATTTGAGCTTGACTTTGGAAGGGCTTACCTGCAAGTTCTGCACTTTATGAAGGTGTGTTAGCTATGTGTTAGCAGAGGGTTTTGCCAGGCCAGGGAGGGGAGAGTGCAGTAGGCACTGGGGCTGTTGCTAGCTCATCTCTTGGGCAAGTTGTCTGGGTCCTGTGGACTTTTCATAGTAAACACAAGCTGGTGGGATGTTCTGATTGCTGTAAGTATTCAGAGGAAGGAGGAGAGAGAATCTGAGATACACACAAGACTGTATGGTTGCAACATGAGGGAGAAAAGTTACATTTTCTGCTTTAATTTCTTTTGCCCTTCTTCCCACACAATATGGCATCTGCAATATTGGATAATAGCTAATTTTAGTAGCTACTGGATGCTTCAACTCGTGGGTGCTCATGGAGGCTGTGTTAGTCACAGTGGCTAGTCACAGAATCCCAGTGTCTCTGTCCATCCCCATTACCAACAGGAACCTGCCCTCCCAGTCAGACCCCCACAAAGATTCGTGGCCAGCTGGTGGATGCTCCCTGGATGGGGAAAACGCTGTGAGGTGCGCTCGTGTTTTGTGTGTCTACAGTGCTAAGGATGGATAAATAAATGTGTTGGCCTCCTTCACAGTGAAAGTTAGAAGGAAGAAACCTATGAGCAAGCCACACATCTCTGAATGAAGCCCAAGATAATACATCTGCGCCTCTCAGCAGTAAGGATGAAATGACTGCTATTGGTTTCAGCTGTTTGCCAGCTCAGTGCCAGGGTGCCGAGGGTGTGTGCTCGCATGCCACTGACATCTGGGGTCTGCATTCTCTTTCTGGTGAGATTAGCATTGACCACAGCCAGAAAGACAGGCCCATTTCCAGACCTGTCTTTAGGACATGTGTGTTTGCTTGCATGGTCAGTGTCCTGGGGTTCTCTGAGGTCGAAGTCTCCCTCCTCCCGGCTGAGCTGTCATAATGGTCTGGAAGATGTGCTTCTGGGGTGTTTTTGTCTAAGGAATAGGTGTGGCAGTGGCCTGCTGTAGCCTGTGCCCTGGCAGGTCACAGGCAGAGCACATTGGCCCTGCACCCACCCAGCGCCTCTGTGTTTCTTGTGCTGCTGACTCGCTGCCTTCAGTCGCTGACAGAGCACTGAGCACACGAGTGGTTTCTGGAGACTGACGACGTGGAGTCCAGGTGCAGGTGCCAGGAACCCTGGAGAGCAGCAATGCCCAGGAGCAGTAGTGGAAACCGTCTTCACTCAGGAAAGCTCATTCATGTTAGGGTGTTAGTACCATCCTGACTGCCCAGGATCAGAACCTAACTAGGTGATGCAGAGGTGGAATGGGCTCACCCTCCTATGTGGGATTGAGCTGTTGTGACTGTAGGTTGCAAATCTGATTTGGGGGTTTAACTTTGGGCAGCTGTGCATTCTCTCTCAGCCTCAGTTTCTTCATCTGTCTGATTATGTGGACTTCGCAGGCATACACAATCATTAGATAAGTAGCAGTGGAACACAGCTTAGAACAGTATTAATAACTGTCCTCGTGAAAGAACCCTTCATGTTCTCAGTGATAAAAATACAAAATAGCATAAAATAGATCCTTGCGTCTGGAGCTCAGTGCTCCCTTTGAGGGGCTTTGTGAAGGCTGACAGCTTCTCTCCCACACAGCTCTGTCCTGTGCACCTCTCCATCATGGGTGACCTGCAGAGCCCATTCCCCATATGTAGTGGTTTGTGTGTGTGATTCTCTTGCTTGGAATGTCTGTGTGGTACTGAGTGGTGAGGGGGTCAGACGTGTACATCTGGCTCACTCACTCTCATGGCTGTGTCTCATGGAAACATGTGATGCAGATCACACATGCCTGTAAATGTTTCATGTGTAAACATGCAGTTGGCTCCCAAGGTAGTGCGGGCATCCTATGGAAACATGTGCTTTAGGTCACTCATGGCTGTGTGTGTCTGCTTTCCCTCAGAATGATCCCCAGTGCATGAGGCAGATCAGATACATCATGTGGGCGCACTCACCGCTCTTTGGGTCTTGTGATGCAGGTCCCCCATGGCTGTGTGTCTCGTGTCCACAGAGGCAGGTCCCCCATGGCTCGCTTATAAACTTGTGATGCAGGTCACCCAGGGTTGTTTTTCACATGTGAACACGTGGGTTACAGGTCATTCTCAGTGCTGTGCACTGCTCGTTTCTGCTCTGGGATCTCACCAGCTGCTGGTGATGGGCATTTGCATGATGTGCAGATATTGGCTGTGAGAATACTTTTGGAAACACTCTTTACATCCTCTTGACCTTAAGTGTACTTGTATTTCTGTGAGTGTAGACCTGAGAGTGGAAATGCTTGCGACAGGGCCAAGCTGTTGTACTCTGTTGCTAGTGTCATGTGTCTTCTCCCAGCTCTGCTCCTTGATTCCTGACACCGAGCTTTTGGGAGTGTGTTGTCACAGCCATCTGGGTAAATGAAGTTGGCATCTGATTAGATGTCATCCAACTTTGTGTTTCCCTGATCACCGTTCAAGATGAGCACCTTTTTGTATGCTCGTGGGCTGCTTTCATTAATTTCAAAAGTAGAATGAAGAGTCAGTGTACCTAGATTGTTCTTGATTTTTGCAGGAAGTGAGAGTTTGTGTGCCTTTAAGGTTTTTGTGATTTTATTTGCATGTCAAGCTAAGTTATTCTGCTTTGTAAATAGGGATGGAGTCACTGCCTGGAAGATATTCAGGATTTTGAACAAAGGGATGACAGTCCAATAAGGCTGAGTCAGTGACTTCTGAGCAAAAACCAGGGGACCATAATTCACTGATTCTCCTTCTTCTGAAAAGTGGAGAGTGTAAGTTGTGCAGCTTGTGGTGCCAATGAGGGTAACTTTGGTCCAAGGGAGCCAGCGGCTGCAGCTGTTGTATGGGGAGCTGAAATGCACACAGAACATGCACGCGCATGGCTGTGGCATGGTTAGCATTGCAGGGGCACTATGCTGCCTTGCAGTGCTGATCCTGAGTAAGCTGAGTTGTACAATAATGAAAAAGTACAAATTGCAACCTAAAGCTAGTGTGCTGCTCTCTGTCAGGTACATTTTTTATTAAAAAGAGAGAGATGAAGGGATGGAGAGCTTGCACCCACTGGTTCCCTCCCCAGATAGCTGTCCCAGATGGGGCTTGCCCAGGCTGAAGCCAGGCAGCAGCTTCTCCCAGGTCTTCCATGTGGGTGCAGGGACCCACACGCCTTGGCTGTCCTCCGCTGCTTTCCCAGGAGCATTAGTAGGAAACTGGATTGAAAGTGGAGCAGCCGAGACTCCAACCAGCCCCATGTGGAGTGTCAGCATTGCAGGTTTGGCTTTACCCACCACACCACAGCACAGTTCCAGATGCCACGTTTTAGAATACTTCTAGAAAGAAAATCGCATTACAGTGAGCACGGAGCCAGTTGAAACCAGTGGTGTCGCTCTAAGCCCGAGCAGAGGGCTGAATTGGAATCCGTCTTCTCTTGGTAGAATTGGGACTTTCCCTTTGTGGGTGTGAGTAGAAGATGGTCAGGGAAACAGTCCATTTGTGCATTCCCTTGTAACGATAGTGAGCTTACAACAGGAAGTATGCTCACAAAAGACAAGTAGCAAAGTTTGATTAAAGAGATCTTTCATTGAGATAAGCTGTAGGCTTCCTGAATGCTGTCGTTCTGTGCTGATATATATTTTTTTCATTAAATCTCTTTAAAAAGACATTTGACACACTGCTACCTTTTAGGTATTTCAAAACTGATAAATGTGATTGCTGCAAAAATACTAACTGGCAATATATTAAATAATAGCCACACCTAACAATATTGCCTTCAGATTAGTTACTGTGAGGCACACATGGTGTGTCTGGATGGCCCGCGGAGAAATGCAAGCTGGAATGATGTGGCTGGGTGTATTGTAGCAGGCGTGGCTTTCTGTTGATTGATTGTGCCTTTTATATGGAATGAAGCGTTGATTTTGCTAATTTGGGAAAATACATCTCAAAGTTTGTGTTTTATTTATTTATTTCTGGTAGAGAAAGAACAGGGGAAAACCTATTGCCTTAACTTACTGGAATTTTTTCAGTCAGTTGTCATGTAGAATTCTTTGATTCTGAAACTCTTATTCCATTTGCATTTTAGTACAAGAGATCTCTTTCTACGGACTTGGGGTAATGTTCCCATTAATCTGGCTTTCCAGGCCTGCCTTTCCTCATTTTGTTTGAACAGGAGGCTGTGGTAAGAGGCATCTTTCCTGAAATGCAATGGGCAGGGCTGGGCCTGGCCAAGCTAGGGTCCTGAGCTCCATCCGGGTCTCTGGCATGGGTGGCAGGGACCAGGTTCTTGAGCCCTCACCCTCCCGAGGTGCTCATTAGCAACTGGGATTTGGAGCAGAGCTGGGTTGGATCCAGGCACTGCACCATGGGACACTGAGCTCCCAGCAGGGGCCCCCACTGCTGCACCCAGGCACTACACCGTGGGCTGCTGACCTCCCAGCAGGGGCCCCCACTGCTGCACCCAGGCACTACACCGTGGGCTGCTGACCTCCCAGCAGGGGCCCCCACTGCTGCACCCAGGCACTACACCGTGGGCTGCTGACCTCCCAGCAGGGGCCCCACACACTACACTGTGGAACGCTGACATCCCTCCCAGCAGGGGTCCCACTGCTGCAGTGCATTCCCACTGTGGCGGCTCTCATGTATGTACTGCCTCCTGGGTGGTTCTGCTGAGATGCATTGTGCTGTTCTTGTCTGTGTTGCAACTGTTGGAGACCTGTGAACATAAGAGTCTCTGTTTTTTTTTTTAATAAAGATATTGGAAAGGTGGATATACGGAGAGGAGGACAGACAGGAAGATTTTCTGTCTGATGGTTCACTCCCCAAGTGATTGCAACGACTGGTGCTGTGCCAATCCAAAGCCAGGAGCCAGAAAGTTCCTCCAGGTCTCCCACATGGGTGCAAGGTCTCAAGGCTTTGGGCCGGCCTTGACTGTTCTCCCAGGCCACAAGCAGGGGCTGGATGGGAAGCAGGGTTGCTGGGATTAGAACCAGCGACCATATGGGATTCCAGCGTGCAAGGCGAGGACTTTAACCACTACACCATCGTGCCGGGCCCAAGAGTTCCTGTTTTCTTGTCGTGGATCTTGTAAAAAGAATAACACAGGTTGAGCAAACCTGCAGTTCGCACAGGCTCCAGTCCTCCTGTCGTCTTTGCAGAAACCCTTCTGTCCCCTGGCTCCCAAGCCTTCCCGTCCTGGGAAGCTAGTGACTGGAGTATGGCAGCAGCAACTGCATGGAAGGGCTCCTGC
This sequence comes from Ochotona curzoniae, assembly GCF_017591425.1. Classification (NCBI taxonomy): domain Eukaryota; kingdom Metazoa; phylum Chordata; class Mammalia; order Lagomorpha; family Ochotonidae; genus Ochotona; species Ochotona curzoniae. Next base: position 7,235,764 of record NW_024465654.1, on the reverse strand, counting down.
ACGGTGTTCAGGAGTACCCCACAGGCCCGTGGCCTTCATTCAATTCATCCAGGCTTGGAACCAGCATCAGACAAAAGCATGAGACTGATTTGTTTTCTGATTCATTGCTGGAGTTTTCGTGCTTGGAGGAAAAAGAACAGGTGCATTGAGTGACAATATTCTCAAGCTATTTTGTTGCGGTCATGTTTGGAAGCACTAAATGCAGTGAGCTTTCCTGGCTCTCAGTGAAGACTCTTCATAGCCAACAGGGTGACAGATCCCTGCACCTCCCCTGTCAGGCTCGGAGTCCTAGAGGGGTCACGTCTGTCTGTCAGATGGTGGGCTGCCCAGGGAAAAGGGAACATTGCTCTGCTCACTGCCTTACTCCCACTGGAACCATCTAGGTGCTGCAGGACCTTGAGTGTGAAATGGCTTCTGCAGCCCTGCCTGCCCTGGGGCTGCCACATGACACACAGCTGGCACAGGAGAGTGATAACATGGGAAAATGGCCTTTGTCATTTCCAAAACTCAGGGTCCAAATAGTGTCCTCCTCTTGCTTTCCATGTCTGAGTGTATTTGGCTCTCTGGGTACATGTGTAATGCAGAAATAATCCCCCAGTATATGGACTAGGTATTGTCACTCTGAGTGGATGGGATGTGAAGGACAGAAATGTGTTTGCCATAGCAGGGAGGGCAAATTGTGTGAAACTAGTTTAGTCATTAGGAATGTTTGTCTATCAGTATCTGATGGACAGTGCTGATGAGTCAACTGACAAGTCTGTATCACCCAGACATCTAATTTCCTGAGCCTGGGGTGGGAAGCAAGGAGAGAGTGATCCACCACGGCTGTGTGGACTTGGGCCTGACTGCGTGCTGTGGCTTGTGCCACCTGCTATGCTGCCACTCACTGTGCACCCCGCCTGCTCAGACCCCGTGGGCACTCCTGTGTGGTAAGCATGACTTCCCAGAGGAGTCAGAGTGCTAGAGGGTGCGAGGCACAGATCTAGCCTGTCCAGCTGTGTCCATGGCTCCCTGTAGTCACTTTTTCTCTTAGCTGCTCTGTGAGCAGATTGGTGTCCCTTGGGCCACACTGGTAAGCCTTGAGTGATGATGGCAGAAAAGGTGGGCACAAGCTGTGTCTCCCACGTGGGTGGCAGGGACTCATCCACTTGAGGTTTCGTCTGTGCGTTAGCAGGGAGCTGGAAGGAGGAGTGAATCTGGGACTCCAATCCAGGAACATGAATAAGGGGTGAGAGCACCCTACACACCGTCTTTACCTGCTATCTGGCTGGGTCTTATCCTGCCATATAGTCTTAGAATTATGCACCCAAAATATGAAATGGTGTCTTGGCCACCTGTCCATGTAGATATTTAGTCTTGTTATCCATTCCCACCTGTCTGAGTGCGTGAATCTGTATTGCTAAGCTGATGACGTTCATGCGTGCTGTAAGAAGGGGGATGAGCCTGCCTCAGCTCCAGGGAGATGTGTGGAACAGCCTTTGCGCAGAGGCCTTCCAGCTCCTGAGCCCCTCCCTAGAGGCAGGAGAATGAGATAAAATAGAATGGAAACTAAAGGCTGAATATCTTTAAAGGAAAAAATGATTGGCCCAGAGCTGCAGAAATGCTTGTTAATTTGCTGGCTGTTTCTCCTCCTTTCACTTTGTTCATAATTATGTTTTAGGTCCTGTTTCCTTGTCTTACATCCCTTTGTGACCTCCATTTCTCGACTGGTCCTCTCGGCCTATGCAGACACCTGCTGAAGCAAGCGTTCAGTGAATTCCTCATGGAAGTGTGTAGGCACTCCGTGTCCTTGAGGACATCCTCTTAGTGCCTTCCCTCTGCCCCCTCAGTGTGGGTGAGGCCCCCACAGATGTGGTTTCTGTGCCTCCTCCCACTCCAGTGGAATGTGGGGAGGACTCGACGGCCTTCCAGTATTGCCAACTCCTCTTAGTGAGTCATTGTTTCTTTTTTATATTCAGAATTCCAGTGAAATCATATGATTTAGCTGTACTTAAAAACATGTTTTCATTTTCGTATTGAGGATGATTGAGAACTTGCTCTCAAGCTTGGTGTTTCTGGTTGTGTGTGGTTTGTCTAAGCCTGGGTGGCATTGCAGGGGTTTGCCCACAGCCTTGGCGTGGCCCTGTGTGAGCACCTACTGAAGGAATCGGGGAAGTGATGACCCGCTCCTGTGAGGTCCTGGCTGAGCGAAGTCGGCCTGCGGCCTGGCAGTGGTTAGCCCTGCCTCTCTTGCGTGACAGTCACATCTGTGACGTTTCTCACCATTTCTTTCCTCCCAGTTGATTTGTTAGGAAATATCTGTCAAACATTCATGCAGTTGTGGGTGCTGGTATTCAGAGTGACAAAAGGGGGAGAGAACTTATGTTGGCTCATTCATTGCCGAAATGCTTGTGAAATGCTCTGCTTGGGCCAACACCGAGGCTGGGAGCTGGGAAGTCAATTCGGGTCTAACTGTGTGTGTGACAAGGACCCTGTCCAGTGACCTGATCCATGAGCTGATGTCTCTCAGGGTATACTACCATGGGAAACCGGTGTTAGTGGCCCAAGCCAGAGCCCTTGTGGAGTCTAGCCACTCCAGTGCAGGATGTAGGGCATGTTACCCGATGTTTGAATCACAGTACAGGCTTAAAGCTCACCTGTTCCACCGTGTAATTTGAAAAAAAAAAACAACAGCAACAAAACAAAGCACTGCTCTTTTTTTTCTGTCAGCATTACGTGTAGTTTTGGTCTTTCTCTGAATTCCATCTGCTGTAGATGCCAGACAGAAGCTTAGCTCTGCTTATAATTTGATTTTTATCAGTGTATACACTTGCTAACTTCACTTTTAAAAATGTAAGAGAAAATGTTGTGTTTGCCTGGTAGCTCTGTTCCCCTTCAAGAAAAGGCACCTTTCTCACTCCAGCTTATAGAGGAGGCGGCTCTCTGTTTGGATGGAGCATTGCACAGAGCTGAGTGTGGTGAGCATGCATTTGCTCTCCCTCTGATATGTGTGTTTGTGTGTTCTGTCCACATTTACATGCTGTGCACACGTGTAAGCTCTGCATATCTGCCCCATATAAACATGACCTCAGTGTGGACCCTGCACAGTCTGCGCTGTCTGTAGTGCTCTCCCTCTGTGTGTTCTCTATATATGACACCTGTACTCTCTAGAAGGCCCTGTTTTTCCATTCCTGCTGGCTTCCTGATTCTTGGCTTCCGTGCTTTCTTTCTCCACTTTGTGCTAACAGCTGTGCTTCTTGAGAGTGTTTTTCAGCCTCCTCCTTGTGCACTCAAGGGCAAGATGCACACGGTGCAAGAGTGTGCTGGCTGCAGCACGGCTGGCTGCAGGGGAGCTTTGCTCTCATCTCTTCACCCTGCAAACTGCAGCCCCAAGCTCTTCCCTGCTCCCACGGGGACTTGATCTCATCATTTGTGACAGCAAAACCAAGTGGCTTCTGGTAATACAAGGACTGATTTCCAAATGATGGAAATTCCTCCTAGGAGGTGATGGAGTATTTCCTTCTTTTGGAATGGAAGCACTGAGGGTGGGCAGAAGTGACATCTGAATCCTGCTGTGTGTCCTCTGAGCCCAGTCTAGGAGAAGGCAGAAGGCAGCAGAGCCACCTGCTACGACAGAATCAAGAGAGACGGTGCTCATGACATGTTGTGTATAAGTGCGCCCCAGGGTGTGTCAGGGAGCACCGAGGACCACGGCGCCTCATGTGAATCCAAGTAATAAATGATTGTTCAGAGAGCTGTAAATACATTATTTATTTTCTCCCCTTTCCAGCAGCTCCTGCTGTATGGAATTCCCCTTGGGAAATTTCCTTTGCAGTTGGCCCATAGCTAACCTGTTGGGAGAGGTGGAGCTGGCAGCTTTCCAGGGTCAGTACCTGCCAGGCCTGGTCTCCAGCCTTGGGCTCCGGGAATCCCCTGTGGTCAAATGGCCTGATTTCCTCTGCATCGCTACTGTGGCCTGAGTGGCAGTAATTACTGCTGAGATCTCTGCTTGTGTCAAATCTGCTTGTCTTTTATAGCCTGTTATTTATGATTCTGTGTAAATTTACCGATAAAATTCCTACAGAGTAGAGCAATACTAGCTTCAATCGTGTGTGAGCAAGGTGCGAGGGTGGTCTCTCTCTGCTCATCTTCTACATTCCCTCTTTGCTGTTGGATTTTATTGCTTGAATAGTGAATGAGGAAAGTTGACTCCTGGTTGGACTGTCCATGTGTGGAGGGCTTGGTGGTGCCAGCCCAGCTTGTCTGGCCTTTCTCAGTCCTGCTCCGCGAGCAGACTGAGAAGGCCTATGTGGTGGCTGCAGTGCTGGCTCCCAGGCTGCCACGCATTGACTTTGCTTATAATAGCACGTGTCCTGTTTTCTCTGAGGAGTGATCCTGAGACCCATCACCTCCTGTGTGTGCATTTCTGTGCCTTTAATGGAACACTCAAACAAACACTGTCCTTTCCTCCAAATCTTCGCGCCCATTCATGAAACGTATTCTTATCCCCAAGGGTCTTGCTGACTTGATTGTGTTTGGCCTGAGAGCCAAGCCCTTGACTGAGTGGAGTGGCAGGAGGCAGGTCGCTCAGTTGGGGACATTTCAGCTCATATTTCAGGCTGCAGGTTGTGAGGTTGCTGGCAGAGCCCTGCGCCCCTGCTGGCAGCGTAAACCTTGCCTTTGGCTGGTGCCTTGGCTCTGTTTTCCCAGCATAGAGGCCACAATCCAAAGGCTGCTCTGGGCAGGTGTCTGCATTTTCTGCTCTTGTTCTATTTTGGAGGTTATTTTTAGCCTCCTCTCCTTCCTGACCCTGCGCTGCTGCACTGATGGTATTTCAGGGCTGTTCTCTTTGGAAGAAAAGGCGACTGGCCTCAATTCAGGCCTCCCAGGAGAGGCGTCCCACGGCCCCGCAGATGCCCAAGGACTTGCTGTGGATAAAATGGGACACTCTCATGATCCCGCTGCCTGAGCTCAAATTCCCTAACAGTTACTGAGATTTGGAGAAATGATCTTGTACACTTAGTGAATTTGTGAACTATTTGAGTATTTTCTCTCAAACTGAAGGTTGAGCCTGGCCCACCTCAGGTGCTGGGAGTTATGTGAGCAGGTCCTCAGCCTGCATTGCAAGATGCAGAAGCCAGAGATAAAGCCGACTGCACAGGGAAAGCCGAGGTTCCTAAGGGTTCTCTTCACTTGCCATGCAGGACTGTGGGGTCAGTGCTGGGTAAGTTCAGAGGTAAGAAGGACGCAGGCTCTGCCCTCGAAGGGAAAACGTGTAGCCACCAAGAACAGAGAAGAGTGGCCAGTGCTGGGCACGGGCGTGTGCAGGCAGAGGAGCCAGGTGCTTGTCTCACTGGGTGCTCAAGGCTTTGATTGACAACTCCCCTTCCCCCCTCTTTTTTTAAAGAATTGGTTCCAAGAGAATTCAGATTCCAGAAGAAGATTGTGGACTGGATAAATGCCACATAGCTAATCAAAGTTTTTAAGGAACACTGAAGCACGCTTAGATTATTTTTGCTTGATTCTACAGAATCTTAGTCTACCTCAAAAATGTGTTCATTCTTGTCTAAATGCTATACTAAAATATCCATATGATTACAATTAATGAGACATTTTCTCTTGCAGCAACTTTGTGAGTCTCTGTTGTTGTCTCTGACTGCTGAGCTCTGCTGGAGACAGGAGCAGCCAGTGGAAGTTGCTGCTGCCTGGACTCTGCCAAGGCAGCCGATCAGCGGCCAGATCATGGCCATTGGGACCCGGGTCTCACCCAAGGGTGTTGCACTGGCCCTGCTACCCATCAGTCCACTTTGCTGTTGCAGTATCTTGAGGGGGCTGACGCCACTTGGGGAGTTTGAGCTGGATGCAGAGGAAAAGCTGGACAGGCAGCAAGCGAAGAGATGTTTAGAAGTGACGGATGACGTGGCCTCCTAAGTCATTTTCAGGAGATTTGGTTTGCAGATATTGGTTAGGTCCCCTTACAGATACAGCACAGTTGATATCTGTTAGTGGCCTCTAACTTAGGATTTTCCAGTTTTACTAGAATTTACATACTTCTGTTTTATTGGTTTGTTACACTTAGCCATTGCTTAATCTAACTTATTAATTGCTTTTCACTTTTTAACAATTGCTGTTAACTGTATTTACGGCACTAAACTATGAGAAGATGACATGAAAGTAAGACATGCGAATGGCTTTTGCATTGTTAGGTTGCTGGTAAGCCTGTAACTTGTGATGCTTCCAGTGGCCTTGGCAGAGCCTCTGCTTAGCAGTTATGTCATTTTGCTTAATGTCTCCCAGTTCTTTTCAGTGTCCGCACCGTGAGTGCACAGTCTGTGCCGTGTGTGGATGTGGACCAGACAGCAGTGTCCTGCAGTCACAGTTGGCACACGTGTGACACTGGTGACAGGCCGCAGGTCAGCCTTCCTCCCGAAGGGCTCAGCTTGGTGTGTAGTGTGTAAGGCACTGTGGGAATGCATTTGTATGTTCTCCCTGCAAGCATCATGTCATGAAATGTTTGCACACATAACATATTCAGCTGACCAGTCATCACAGCTCCTGTGAATACGTCCTAATGGGTAGAGTTCTACTTTAAGCTGGCAAGTGATTTGAGGTGCAGGAATCTGGGGTGGTACCCACACATGAATGCAGCAGTAATCATGTGTGCACCCCATGCCATAGTGGCTGTTGGGTCCTTGTTGGCTTGACTCACTGAAGCATTGTATTTGGTTGTGTCCTCTCATGGGGAATGGTTGGCAGGTGGGTGTTTTTCCCGTGGGACTTTCAGCTGTTGTTCTGCAGCCATGGGTTGGTCACCTCTCCCTGCAGGTGCCTCTGATGCCACTGTCAATCCCCCCACAGCTGCCCTGCTCCCTCTGCTCCTGATGCCAGCTGTGTCTGCACCATTCATCGCTCCTGTTTCCCTGTCACTTCCTGTTCCCTGACCTTAGGCTTTCTGTTGTTGGCTGTGGATGAGCCTGTGTGCCCTACTAAGAGAGAGGCAGGGTCACAGCTCGTTTGCTCTGAGTCCCTGTACCTAGCAGTGTTGGCCATGGTGGGTGACGTCAGTGCACGTGTGTCTAAAGTGTGAGTTAGAGTAAGACCCCAACTTTCACTGTTCTCAGGTCCAGAGCTGCAACAGTGGGGTTTTCATAATGATTTCCAGTGCTTTGGGGACTCATTATGATTTTTTGCTTTGTGGTATTTTCATATTTTCTCCCCACAAAACTAAGCAAATGTATATCCTATTGGCTTTAGGGTCATAGGTAATCACAGCAGCAGATCAAAAACAAACAAATAAGCAAACAAAACTGAGACAGCAGACCCATGCGTGCTTTGCGCTGCGCCATCCGCCTGCTCAGCCCAGCAGCTGTGGCCTCCTTCACTCTGGTGCTTTCTTCCATACTGCAGGGTTCCACGTGGGCTTCTGTCATCCTCCAGGTGCTCGTCCACTTGGGGTCCTGTCGTCCTCCAGGTGCTCGTTCACTTGGGGTCCTGTCATCCTCCAGGTGCTCGTCCACTTGGGGTCCTGTCGTCCTCCAGGTGCCTATTGAGTGTTTGGAATTAGTTCAGAACACAAGACCTGATTGTGCTGAGTGTCCAGTTTCTCAAGGAGGACTTGGCCTTGTGTATGCCAAGTTCTTTCCCGCTCTGCCCTTCTCTGCTCCACATCCCTGATTCTGAACAGGCTGCAGTCCCAAGGTCAGACTCACAGGGCGAGTGCTGAGCAGAAATAAGAGAGGCTTTATTTGTTCTTATTATGAAACATGATACTTGCTAGAAATAATTAAGCATGCAATATCCCAGATCTTGATATTTTGAGGTTACTAGGTTTCAGAAGATAAAAAAAGAGCATGCTCAAAAATGACACATTGGACAGACATGTTTTGCAATCAGTTAGGCTCATTAAGTAAATACACATGCTACTTTAATTTATAGCGTGATGTGTAGCATGCAACTGACAAGACTGTACATTCATTTTGAATATTCATAAGTGAACAAGCTTCTGCCAGCATTTAAGTAATATGATTTATGAAGGAAGTTATGTTCTTTTCCACAAAGCTCAGAAAATATTAAAATCAGTTGGCTGACAGATATATATTAGGTAATCAAATTTGTTAATAAAAACTGAGTAAGCACATTGGTTGAAGGATAGCATTTAAAAAATGTACATGGTTTCCATTATTTAAATCTGTACCTTTAATCAGTGAATTTTTCAGTGAACATGAAAATTAGGTCACATTTAGAGTATGAATATTTATACAACTATTTATTGCTATTAATATGTCTAAATTTTGGTTCTGTTGACAAGTCGATACCTTTAAAGGTAATGGGGAGATACAAATTCCAAAGGGTGAAAGAAACGCTTCCTATAGTGAAGCTGGAAGGAAATTCGTGTGTGTACTTGGTGGATGGATGGGGAATAGCAGTGTCAGGTCTGTTCTCTTGGCTTTGTAGTTAAGATACCAGAGGAGATGCCTGGGCTTGAGATATGGCTCCATTGCCAGTGTGCGCATCCTGCCCGTGGGGATCCTACGGCAGCGGTGAGCCTTCAGCGGCATAGCAGACTTGCTTTCCTAACTCCTGCCTTTGGCCAGCCCGCTGTGGGTGTGTGTGAGTGGGGACGTGCGTGTTCTCAACCTCCTTTGTCTCATTCGTGATGAAGCACATCAGGTGCTATGAACATCCTGCGCTCAGCCCCACTGGGCTTTGAACGACTGCCTCAGTAGAGCTGGTGTCACTGAAGCACCAAAATGCTGTGTGATCTTGGAAACAGAACAAAAGCATCAGCAAGTGAAGGCATAGGCTTGGCTTTGCAGTCAGTGTGAGTGGGCTGCCATGGGGCAACTGCTCCATGGGGCAGGGCCCTTACGGCAACTGCTCCATTCCCAGCACAGACTGCCACCTCTGGCCAAAGTTGGTGTCAACTCTAAACATTTTGTAAATTTTAGAAAAGAAAATCTGGTATGGCGTCCATTTTCACTAACTGAAAACATCTTTTTGTTGACTAAAATGATTTACAGTTGTGTTTAGTTGGGATGGAAGCAAGTTTGGCTCATGTTGACACCTCCCAGTGTCCTCAGTGGGGTACCCTGAAGTGTGCATGGATGGGGAGCTGAAGCTGATCCCCCAGTGTCCTCAGTGGCATACCCTGAAGTGTGTATGGATGGGGAGCTGACACTGATCCCCCCCAGTGTCCTCAGTGGGGTACCCTGAAGTGTGCAGGGATGGGAGCTGACGCTGATGTGGGTGTGGATTCTTTATGAGTCCCTGACTCAGTGTTGTGCAGCAGCATGTGTCAGAGAAGCCTGCCTCATGCTGACTCTGTCTTCTGGCCCCTGCTCAGTCAGAGCCTGCCCTTTCTTGCACCGGGGCTTGCTCTTCTGTGACACTGACAGGTGTCTCCACGGGCCTCCCGTGGACTCCACGACTGAAATACCTGAAAAGGTGCACGTGACCTGCACCCCTGAGTGGTATTATTCTCACAAAATAATCTCTCTCTATTTTTTTTATTCCAAAGCAATATGTCAGTTTCAAGGACGAAGCTACTTTGAAGGAGAAAGAAGTACAGGCTACTCCTCCTCTGGAGTGTGTGTCCTGTATGAGTGCCAGGTGAGTGGTTGCCAGGTGCCCACGTGCTGCCCGTGTGCAGAAGTGCTAACTGTGAATTACAGTGCACGTGCAAGGGAAGCTGGGTAATTGTCTTCATGTGGAAGTTGACGATGTGAACTTACTCTCCCAGTGCACATAGTGGTCACAGTGGAATTCTCATCCTCCGAGGTGTCTGCTGCTTTCCTGTCTTACTGCTGTGGGTAAAAAAGAGGGAAAGTTAGAGGCTTCATGTCCCAGGACTTCCTCAGCTCTCTGCTAGGCTGTGGGCTTTGCCCTCTCCATCCTCCCATTCTCTGCAGATCCTCTCCCACATTCCAGAACAAAACCATCACTGTCTTAAGATTTTAGTTATTTGAAAGAAAAAAAAATAGGGAAGAATTGAGAAACGGCAAGATCGCTCTGTGCAAACGGGCATAATGGCTGTGGCTGGGCCAGGCGGGAGCCGAGAGCTGCTTCTAGAGCTCTTGTTTGTTCGGCAGGAGCACCTACACTTGGGTGAACTTCCAGTGTGTTTCCCTGGCCATCAGCAGGAAGCCGGATTCGGAGTGCGGTGGCCGTGCCCATGATCCAGTGCCTGTGTGGGATGCTGGTGCTGCAGATGGTGCCTGGGTCACAGTGCCAGCCCTATTCATCACTTTATGATCAAATGTTGGCATGAATATGTACAAAGCTCTGTTTTGCTGTTCCTTTGCAGAGTAAGTTTGTGCTTTTTGCAGATGTTCTGGGAGCTTGCTTGGGGGCAGCCCATGATAGCTCTGCTGCAATTCTGCGCCTGAATCTGGGCGCTGCTGCCCGTCTCCATGGAGACCTCATTCCCTTTCAGGAGGGAGCCCTTGGCCTGTGCATTGCTTTCAGGATAGCAGTGTGGGATATGGGTTCTAGGAGCTTCGTGATGAAGTGCTGCTCATGAAATCTGAGGCATTTCCTTTCTTCTGTGTGACAGGACCAGACCATGAAGCTGGTTGAGAGTTCAGGCTGCCCAGCTTTGGACTGCCCCGAGTCTCAGCAGATCACATTGTCTCGCAGCTGCTGCAAAGTCTGTAAAGGTAAGGCCTTTAGTGAGGTGAGACTCGTGTGCGGGCATGCCTTTACACTGGGCCAGGGCACACAGATACGTCTGAATAAGTGGCTTCCACAGGCCAGTGACACCACCAGAAACCCTGCTGAAGTCTGTATGCAGCAAATCATTGTGAGGTTATTGACCGAACTGAACCAGTCCCTAGGTATCCTGGTGCCTCTGCTAGACCGCCCCGTGTGCTGCTCAGGCTGCTGGGGAGTTACCCTGCAGAGGGCAGGTGGCTGAGTTGTTGACAGCTAAGACTGCTTGCCAGCAAGTATCTGGTTTGGTTTGGTTTCTTAGTTTTTCCCTAGTGAGACTGACCCAGTGTCCTTTCCACTGGGCTTGTTGAGCAGGATTTTCATCTTTATAGAGGATGTCCTCATCCTTAGATCCTGCTCCCAGAGGCAGCTCAGCCTGGGGGTCCTGGGCAGCCAGCTGTGAGTGGCAGCAGTGGCCACGTGTGCCTTAGGGGCCCAGCTAAGTCACTGGATCAAGTCCAGGCCCTGGTGATGCCCCTCTCTGTGATACCTGGGAAAGTGGCCAGAACTCCATGGCTTCCCATTGCCACTCTTCCATTCTCTCTCAGTGCCGGCACTGCCCTCCCTCTTTGCTCTTGGGACTCTAGCCCATGGCCTGACCCCAAGGACAGGAATCAGCTCTGCAGTGGTGGCTCGGGGCTTTACATGGGGCTCTTGAACTAGCACAGCGTCATTTCCATCGTACACCATAATGGTCTTGGGGAGGATAAACAGGACCTGCCGTTGGCACGAGGAAAGCCAAGAGGCTCAGATCATCTTCCGGTGTCAGGAGACTGGTGGCACAGAGGTTAGCACTGGCTGGTCAAGATGAGATTGGATGAAAAAGGAGATGGAATCTTTTCAGGTGTAAACATATACCTTTACCACACCCATTTTTTCCCATAAGATCCCTAATTCATATAGAAAAAGTTTATAAGTAGAAAAAGCTACCTACAAAAATTTTATAAAACAAAAATTATTAACTGTTTAAAAATGAATGTTTTTACATTGAACAGTTAAAAAATATGATGGCAAAATATACCATGGCCTGCACTCCTTTCCATCTGAGATTCTCCAAGTTCCCTGAAGTGGGATCTTGCTGTCATCTTTAAAAAACGGGGGAAAAAAAAGGAATCCTTTATCAATTCCTACTTGGCAGCCAGGATTGAGATCTGATTAGGTGACATGCAAGCAGAAATGGGACAGTTTGTCCCTTAGTGAAATGTTTACCTTCATTTTTTTTTTGGGGGGGGGGAATGCAGATTTACAGAGAGAAGGAGAGACAGAAAGATCTTCCATCCACTGTTTCACTCCCATAATGGCCACAATGGCCAGAGCTGAGCTAAGTAAAGCTGGGAGATAGGAGTTACTTTTACGTCTCCCACGAGGGTCCAGGGTCCCAAGGTTTTCGACCATGCTCTGCTTGTTTCCCAGACCACAAGCAGGGAGCTGGATAGGCAATGGAGGTGCCAAATAAACAAACAAGTTCTCCCAGCCTCCTCTGATTGTGAGCTTGAAAGGAAAAAACTTTTGGCTTAAATGTTAAATCAGTTCCTACACATGTGCAGTGACCAATCCACGTGTACATTGGCCTCCAGTTTCCAGGCTCAGTGTTGGAGCTGCTGTGTTGCTGCCTGAAAGAGGACAATGTGTGGGCAGAACATAGACAGGGCGTGCCAACCTTGCCCTCAGAGGCTGGACTCCTGGTCAGAAACTGTGCTGTGCACCAGATGAGGCTCCCAATTGCTGGTCTCTAAGTCACATCAAACCATGACTGCTTCTCGGGGACCTGGAACCAGCTTCTGCAGTGGTATGAACCTGCAGCCAAAAGGCTTGCTCTGCTTTCTCACAGGCCTTACCAGAAATCCATTGCTCTAGCACTTTCCTTTTGTGTTCACCTCTGTAGAGGGAGTACACTGTGGGAAATGCTGCAACACCTAAATAAGTTAATGTTCTTTCATATGCAAATAACAGAACTCAGGGCTCAGCTGGCTAGTCTGAAAATTGGAATCTGTGAGCCCCAACTGCTAGTGGGACAGTCTGCAGCCTGGTGGAGCTCTCGAAGCCCGCCTGTGCCAGGTGCTTCTCAGCCATCTGCTCAGTCTGTTCCCTGACATTCTTAAACCCCAGTTGGAATGGCACCAAGCTAAGTGAAGCATAGCTCTGGGTCCTCATGCACTGACTGAAGACCTTGGAGTTGACTGGGGCTCACTAACTTGACCGGGACCCTGTTCTCAGCCTGAGTAAATCACTGCGCAGGCCTGTGGCTGACCGCTGTGGCTTTCTCCTGGATTGGGCGGAGCCTGTCTTCCTGGTGGGCAGTAGGGGTGAGTGGGTCACCCAGACTGTAGCTAAGTTATTTTTTTCTCCAGAGGAACAGGTATGTGTATGCGAAAAATCCATTCAACATTAACCACAAGATATTTTATTCCTTTTCCCGATCATTGTGTTACTACTTTTACTGACCATCTTTTATACACATACTTCGCTACTTTCCAGTTATACTATAGATATTTACATTTTCTATGAAAGTCTACCCCTAGGCAAGCGTGGATCTCTATGTGAATTTGTAAGGTTTACCAATGGCACAAAAACTTGGTAACCTTGAGGTACGGAAGAGGAAACAAAGGTGTGGTTATATTAACTAATTAGTCTGTCTGTCAGTCTGTTCCAAATGGTAACTTTTATGACATGAGTTTTACCATACTTGGTGTAAACTTGATAGTAATATTCTTTTACTTATTAAAATGCTATAATGGTATACTTTTGCATATGCGATCTTACTCAAACCTCACATTTTCAAAGGTAAATATTAGTCTGATTTGACAGGTACATACAACTGAAGGCTTAGAATGTTCCCTTACAAAGCCAGTAGATTCGCACTGCCAGGGTTGGCTGAGGTCAGACACACACTGCATGTAAGCTCAGCTCTGCCAGCTTCCCAAGTGCAGCCAGAGGCCAGAATGTGGGCAGTACTGTGCTGTCAACTCCTCCTCTGGAGGGTGAGGAGCAGCGCTCATGAATGGAGCCTGGGTTCTCCACTCCTCGGCAGGCAGCCTCTTGCCCTTGTTGCCTTCTGCCTAGGCAGCAGATTGAACTGGCTTTGGCACTGCTGGTTGGCCTGCCTCTGCTGCCAGCATCCCATGTGGAGCTTCTGCCTGGCCCAGCCCCTATTGTTGGAGGCCATCTGAGACATGGACCTCTCTACCGTCTGTCTCCTTAACTCTGCCTTTGAAATAAATGAATTCATTTGAAACAACTCACTAGAAGCATTTAACTGATTTGTTGAAAGAACAAATTAAATGTCTAACATCAGCTAAAATAAATTAAAATTTGGGTGAACTGTTTAGTTTTCAAGTCAATGTTAGTAAAAATTAAAAAAAAAAAAAAGACCCAATAGAAAGTGAAGCTTTTGGGCTCGGCATGATAGCACAGTGGCTAAGGTTCTTGCATTGAATGCGCCCGGGATCCCATACGGGTGTCAGTTCTAGTCCCAGCGGCCCCCCTTCCCATCTGGCTCCCTGCCTGTGGCCTGGGAGTGCAGTCAGGACAGCCCAAGAGTTTGGGACCCTGCACCCTTGTGGAAGATCTGGCGGAGGCTCCTGGCTTTGGATTGGCGCAGCTCCGGCCGTTGCGGCCACTTGGGGAGTGAACCATTGGACAGAAGATCTTCCTTTCTGTCTCTCCTCTCTGTATATCTGCCTTTCCAATGAAAAATAAATAAATAAATCTAAAAGAAAAAGAAAGTAAAGCTTTTGGCTGAAGCAGTGAAGGGGGTCATGGCATGAGCTGAGAATCTGGGGGCTTCTCCAGGCATGCTGCCCCGCGTGCCAGGGAGCGAGATTTGGTGAGAAGGAAGCACTGGCAGTGGTGCAGTGTCATGGCCCTGGGCTGTTGGGGAGCAGAGGAAATGTCTGTGAAGGAAGATGAGAAGACTCTGAAGGGGAAAGTTCAAAGTCAAGGTTTACAAATGCAAAGCCAAGAAACGGAAAAATGCTTCTGAAATCTGACCCAAAGGGGAAAAGTACACAGATTACAGGGACTGGGGACTGTCTCTCCCTCTCCATGTGTTTTTAAGTAGTGGGCTGTTGTTTAAACGTAACTTTGTTTTCATTTGGAATAAATACCAAGTGGTGTTTCTACGCTTCTTGGCTTTGGATGGAAAATGCTGACAGTTAGGCAGTGGAGGTGGCAATAGTTCCCCCAATGTTAGCAAATGTGCTGTAAGTACAGTGAAGAGCTAAAGTCCCTAGGAAGTGTTTGTAACTTTCCCTGTTCTGAAGAATTGTACTTCCAAATGGATATCCTTTGCCATGGGAATTTAGATGGGAGGAGTCTAATTTATTTTTAAAAATATTATTCATTTTTATTAGAAAGGCAGATTTACAGAGAGGAGAAACAGAGAAAAAGATCTTCCATCCACTGGTTCACTCCCCAAGCCGCCAAAAAGGATGGAGCTTAGCTGATCTGAAGCTAGGAGCCAGGAGCTTCTTTTGGGTCTCCCACGTGGGCACAGGGTCCCAAGTCTTTGGACCATCTTCAACTGCCTTCCCAGGCCACAAACAGGGAGCTGGATGGGAGGTGGAGCAGGGGGATGTGAACTGGCACCTGTGTGGGATTCTGGTGCTTGCAAGAGGAAGATTTAACTGCTTGAGACATCACGCCAGGCCCAGAAATGAGGAGTCATATTGGACAAGTTACAAGTCTTCAAAACACTAACTCAGTTTTTCTGGCTTCTTGCACCTATTTTTTTTTGTATGTATTACTAATTTTATTTTTCCATCCTCTTAGTACCATCGTTGCATTTTTTGCACTGTTATGTAAGGCTGTTTAAGGTCTGTCTGATAATACTTACCTACATTTCATGTGTGCCTTTAACAATGAGTGTGCTCAACTAGGTGACAGTTAAACCAGTCGTTACAGACTGCTAGCCAGTTGGAGTGGACACCAACAATGGACCCGTTGAGAAGCTTTGTCCTGCGTGCATGTGTGGACGAGTCCTGCATCCACCCTCAGACAGATACAGAACAGCAGTCCCATAGGTAGTAGAAAACCAGGTGGGCTTGTCAAGTGAGTGATGTATCCTCGTGTGGTTTCTGTGAGATGTGATCTCCGTATTGGAGCTGTCCATCTGAGCGTCTTCATGATCTCCGAGCAGGAGAGAGACCCTAAGTTACACAAGATTGGTGTCCCGCTTTGTCAGATGTACCTTTTTGTCTCCTCTCAGGAGGACCCTGGGAGCTTCGAAATCTCTGTAATTCGTAGCAATTGCCATTTTCTTTTGAGTGAACACCGTATCTTAAGTATTTCCCAGGAAAATTAGATTAAAGTGATGTGATTTTCACTTTTAGGGATGCTGAGCTGCCCATTTCCTTTCCTATGTGGGTGTGTGGCTGGCCTGGTGTGGTCCTCATCTCTCTGGCTGTGTCTCCCTTTAACTCTCCCCACTTACCTGCTGTGTTGTAAATCTGCTTTTGTTCAGATACATGGGGGAGGGCAGCATAATTAGCACATTCAGGGCGAGGTAGCGTTTTCACAGCCAGGAGACAAAGCTGACATGGGATTAGTGCAAGTGGAAGTAACTGAGGGGCCTCTTGGTGCCCCCAACATGTGAGCCTTCTATAAATCCTGAAACCAGTGAGTTTGCAGACTTATTTTAGAGTAGCATCAAGATTCAATGAACCACTTTAATCTTTTTTTATTAATATAAAGAGGACAGTGTTTCTGCACGTTCCATAGATATAACTTCAGGAAACAGCACCGCCTGCTCACTAAGTCAGCAGGGCTTGTCTGGTTCCTAACGCCTCTCGGCGCATGTCTGCATCTCTTGCAGGTTATGACTTCTGTTCTGAGCGACACAACTGCATGGAGAACTCTGTCTGCAGGAATCTGAATGACCGGGCCGTGTGCAGCTGCCGAGATGGCTTCCGGGCGCTGCGTGAGGACAACGCCTACTGTGAAGGTAGCCCCTGTCGAATGTGTAGTGCAGCTGGAGAAGCCACCAGGCTTCCTTCATGCACAATGGTGTAATTTCCCAGGTTGTCAAGTTGATAGGCCCATTAAAAGCAGTGAATTTAATTTGAAGCATATTAATCACCTAAAAATAATTATCTTTCAAATTACAGTTTTCCAGCTATCTGCTGTATGTCAGACTATTAGGTTAATATGGCTGGTGTCTTGAATTAGAACAATACTTCCACTGTGAAATTGCCTACTTTTTTCATAATTAGATATTCAGATAGCTCACGCAATGACATGATTACTGTGGCTTGCAGTTGGAACTGTAGTGAGGTTTTCCGGACAGTGTTGTGTAACAAAGGCAGTCAGTTAACAGGAAGATAAAGCGCCCGCTGCTGTTTTTGTTTGCCCCTCCGAGTGGTGTCAGTGGTTGCCGCTGTGCTCTGTGGCATTTAGCAAACAGCTCCAGAAGAGTGAGTCATGACAGGGTATCCGAGGGAGCTCATGTCTCATGCCAGTGGTCAGGATGTGTGTGTGTGCCCAGGGCTTTCACCTGTGTTCTAGCTCTGACTGTTCCTGGGGTCCCGAGCATGTGGGCTCCTTGGGAATTGTTGGCCATAGCATGGCTTTCAGGCCTTCCGGTTGACTGTGTAACTGGCTACTGAGTCCTGCAGATGAGGGGCCTGGCTTGGTGACATCTGGCGTTGAGAGAGAGGGTTCCACCCATGGCCGCCCCAGATGCCCGAAGTGTGTGCCATCTGTCCTTGCACACAGGGTGGCTCTGTTCAGCGCAGGGCAATCTGGTGCCCTTGGTGAACCAACTTGGGTCATCGCCCTGAGCTCTGTGGATACTGAATAGATACTTTCTGCCTTAGATGTTGGCATCCAGATTTTAGGTTGGCCTTTGCACCCACTTAGTCCTTTAAGTGCTCTTGATTCAACCCTCAGGAGGCCATGCTGTCTGCTAAAGGAAGGACACATCTTTTTCTTCCTCATTCATAATACACATTCACGTTAGAGTCTTTGTTTTAAAATAGCTTATTAAGAAGTGGAACTTTATCTACTGCAGAGAATAACTTTCTGAGCAGAATATAATTTTCAGTGCATTATAGGAGACTGTAGTGTGTAGTAAGCACACTAATGTTAATTGTCTAATATGAAGCCACATGGTGTACATTCCAATGATACCCCTTAATCTATGAGTGTTTTATGCTGCGTTTCTTGTGAATAACAGTGACCGAATTCACTTGTATAATGAGTGGCTGTGTTTGAGGCCTTAGACACTAAAGGATAACCCAGGCTATGCTCAGCTTTGCATCCTAGGAGGAAAACAGCACACAGGAAGAAAATGATCCAGATCCAGTAGGGATTCATTTAGATACAGCGGTCAGTATTGGAGCTGGGCCAGGGGACGTAGTGGGGGACCTGAGAATCAATCACTAGGAAACAGCCTGGAATGATGTGGGCTCAGAACTTTAGCCAGAAGGCCTGGCAAGAAAGATTGTGGTGAGTCTTGGGGTTGGAAAGAAGGGCAAGCAATGTGATGGGGTGCACGATTCAAAGTGTGCTGTAGGATAACCAAGCAGGCTGTGGAGGCCAGTGTACAACCCATGCTTGTGTGCATCTGGGCTGGGTATATTCTAGAGGGACCAACATGCTTAGCTGACATGGAAAAGGCTAGCTCTGGCTGCTGTGTGTTCTATGAGGCCTGAGGTGGCTGTGGAGGAGATGGGGTGTCAGGAGAGTCCTTTGTATGGCCCCCAAGGAGTCCACGCAGTGATCCCAGAAGGTGGAGAGGTGCAGAGGAGGGGCATGTCCCTGCTGCCTTGTGAGAGGAGAGTCAGGAACGCTGGTGGTCGCTTTGTCCCGGAGAAAATCAGAGAGTGATCCAAGGAGAGCCAAGGTTTGGAATTGAGCATCATGTGGATGGTGTTGATACTGATTTATGTATGATTTCATTTTAGTTATCTATATGAAAGAGGCCTACAGACCAACAGTGAGGTGGAACTCCCATCCTCTGGTTCACTCCCTCAGTGCCCTTCTCAGCCTGTAGGAGCCAACAGTGCCATTCGAGTCACCCACATGGGTAGCAGCAACCTGGTGACTTGGGCTGTCAGCTGCTGCCCCCGGTCTGCACTAGCAGGTGATGAGTCAGCACCGGAGACAGTGAGCCAAGGGCCTTAAGCAATAAGGCTTGCTATTAAGCTAACTATTTGCTGTACCTGTTGCTAATTTTTTTTGAGACAGGAAGAAATTTAAAGAGGCCAAAATAATGTCTAAATTGTTTATCAGTGTAACTAGTTAATTAAAATATAATTTGGCAGTTTTCTTGAATGTATGATACTGAAAAACATTTTGCCACTTGATGCTATTTATTTACCAATTGAAAATATAATTTTAAAACTTAAGACGATAGTGGAAGGTCTGCTGTTTGTTACGGAGGCCCCAGAAGTCGCTTTCCCTGTCCTGTCTACGATGGCAGCAGAGCTGCAGGACTCTTATCACACCGGCTTTCCCTTTTGTTTTCCGTGCTGCGCTAGGGGTGTCAGCACTGCTCTGAAGCAGCACGTTTGAACATTCACACAGTGTTTTGTGTTCCTTGCAGCTCCTGACCTTGTGGCATTCCAGTCCGCTAGGAGACATATAAATAAGTGAGTGGTGATTTTGAAGTGAGTTGAGTTACATGGATTGAAGCTGTAGGTCCATTTTACTGCTGGAACTGATTGAGGCTGCTCATGCTGTAATGCGGTCTGCACGACTGCAGTTGTTATAGCTTTGATGTTGAAGTTCATGTGTTTGTCTGACATACTTGTTGAGCAGGGCTGAAGCAGGGGAGGTGTAATGAATGAGATATATGTGATTGTACTCTGACAGGCCAGAAAGATAATAAATAGTTATGTAAAAAGCATTTTATTACAAATACGGCACCTGCCCTCAAGGAGAAGCGTGTTAGCAATGGGCTCTGGTCTGGGTTAGGGAAAATTTTGCTTAAACATGGCAGTCTTATTTTCAAGTCTGAAGAGTCAGCAGAACCTGACAGGTCGTAGAGGCAAGGATTTGAAAAAAGAGTCAGCCAAGTGCTGGGATCCACTTGGGTAAGGGTCCAGTGACTAGGAGGAGCTAGTCACAGAGAAAGAGAGAAATAGAGAGAGAGACCTTCTATCTGTTTCCTTACTCCCCAAATGCCCACAACAGCTAGGGCTGAGTCAGGCTGCAGCCAGGAATCAGGAAATCCAGGAGTCTCTGCTGTGGTCTGCTGCCTCTCGGGTGCATTAGCAGGAATCTGGGTGAAAATAGGAGAGACCCAATCCCAGGCACTCTCATTTGGGATATGGGCATTTCGCATGGCTGCTTAAGCTGCTGTGCCACAATGCCTGCCTTCAGAAAAGTGCTTTTCCTGGAGCTGAAAGAGGCCAGAGGGCAGGGGGTTGTCAGAACAGGATAGTGGTGCCTAGAAGCTGACAGTGAGAGCAGGGTGTAGGAGGTCCCGGTGAGGACCAGAGCTGTAAGCTCAACGATGGGAGCTGACGGAAGGTCTCCAGGGAAGAGATGTCATGGTCACAGGTGTGCTTTATTTAGTCCCTGCAGCCTCAGGAGGACTAGGGCCAGGGACCCAGTGGACAAGAGCCAACAGTGGTTATCCCTAGAGATGGGCTTGGACATGAGGGCATATTCAGAGCATTTGTGAGGTGGAACCAGCTCATTGTAGTGGTTGCTGGGGATAGGTGGAGAAGAGAGATTGAGAGCTCGATTCCCAGGTTTCTGGCCTAAGCAGCAGGCAGATATTGGTGTAGAAATAACACTTAAAGAGGAAGATTGGGTCTGAGAGCTGTGGGGCAGCTCAGTTGATTCACAAATTGGTCAGTTTCAGATGTGGTGCTCAGAGAAGTTAGGGGGTTGAGGAGCTGGGACACTTATAGGAGAGGCGGTAAGTGGGGACAGCACAGTCTGAGTCAGGAGAGAGAAGTGATGGCAGTGCAGGCCTTTGGGAGGTTCCAGCAGAAAGGAAGGGGGTGCCACTCTCTGCAGTCTGACGAGGCTGCAGCAGATCTTAGAAGAGCTCCAAGCCTCTGGCTCTGGGCCTGCCAGGTCTAAGAGTAGTGCTAGCCTCTGTGCGGCCTGGTGAGGGGCTCTTGCTACATGCTACATACAGAGCCAGCCTGCTGGCTAGGGTCTGCCCTGCTCTTCCTAATTCATGGATGACTGCCTGCTATCATGGGGCTAGCTCCTCATGACCTCACCGGATCTGATTCATCCCCCGGAAGCCCACCTCCAAGCACCACTAACAGGACTTCCAGTACAGTTAACTGGCTTTATACCTTCGTTCTCTCCAAAAGAAACAGATGCCCAAGCCCTTGGGGAAATCAGTTCCTTGTGATGAGCCAGGTCCTGGCTCTTCCCCTCTTTGCCCAACTTTTCCCCCTTCTCTTCTGTTTCTCCCCACTTTCTCTCTCAGTGGCTCACCACTTCATAACTGTCTCATTCGATGATGGGCCCCAGCCATTGCTGCTCCCTGTGTGTTAACTAAGAAGTGTGGAGGTGATCTGGGGTGGCTCCTTTAAGAGCAGGATGAGCGATGGCTTTATGGAGCTGTTCCAAGAAGTATGAGGGAAGATGCCATGTGAGCTCTGTTCTGTGATAGCAAGCCCAGCACGCAGGTTCCTGCTGGAGCGAATGGGCAGCCTGCTAACGGCACTGGGTAAATAACCCAGAGAACTGAGCCCTGTGGGATTAATTAGGGGATTCTAGCAGACACTGTAGCTCTCCAAACTGCAGCTAATGATGCACTTACTGTGTTGTGTTATGCACAGCTTCTTAAATAAAACACGAAAACACGTCCAAGGATCCTGCAGTTGTCAGGATCTTGGGAGAAACAGAAGCAGTGAGACACAGGGACCTGAGAAGTTTCTGGTGAGACGTTGGGTCCCAGGGCTGTGGCTGCCATGGAGTCCAGGATCTGCCCTCTGCAAGTTGGAGAGAAGGGTCTGGAGGAGACCACATCCTGAAGTGGAGCAGGCTCTCTGCACAGCCTTTGGGCTCCATTTAAGTCTTCAGTTGATGGGGAGGGACACAGTTTACTTGGTCTACAGATGGGATAACTGAGTGTCTGGTCCCTGTGGGGCCTGTCAAGCCCAAACACCTAAGTAATCAGCAAGGAGGGTTGGCAGGGGATAGTGAGAGAGAAACAAAAGCATGTTGGCATGGCAAATAAAAAACGTGATGTTTCTAAACAGTGGACTGTCTCCTGTTGGCAGCGAGACGGGTGGAACTGGAAGACATCCTGTTGAGATAAGGCAGAAAGGTGGGGTTAGCTAACTGAGCCATCACACTAGGCCCAGGGCAAACACTGAGCGTCTACACCCGTTTTGCGGATGCAGAAGGAACTTGTTCTTGGTATTTGGGGAGGCCGTGGAGGCCATCCCCTTGTCCTGCTGGGGCTCTGGACTGTGACGTGAGTGGACCTTTCCTCAGTCCTGCTTGGGGAAGTCAGCCAGTGCTGTGGCTTCTTACCCTTGCAGCTCCAGCCCTGGGCCCAGGGGATGTGAGTGAACCCTGCCCCAGTCCTCCGGGGGGTGCTACAGAGGCACAGGAGAGTTTGCTGAGAAGATAGGAGCCGGAGAGGTAGGATTCAGGTAGGTTCTTTCCTTGGTTCACCAGGCAGATTGCAGTGGCACTGGGAAGTTTAGGATGAATTGTGACAGTCCTGGCGTTGCAGGGGGTCTCCTAGGGTGGGAGCTAAATTGTTTTGTTTAATTTTGTATTTGATGATGTTTACATAGTTGATTAGAGTGGGAAGTGTTGAGGATTAGGGGGAAGTGGGTAAGTTCATCATTTTCAAATTTTCCTTTTTCTTCTTCCTATATCTGGGGGAAAGGAGGAGATAAGAGGGAGAAGCCACACCCAGCCTCCAAACCTCCCTAGTAGTCAGGGATGAGGAACAGTCACCTGATGGCATCCCAGAGTCCCCAAAGTGGAGCACGTTCTTGAGGATTCTGCTGAAGAGCTTTCGATAGTTCTGAAATGCTGTCGATCTCACAGATCCAAGGATGAAGAAATCCTTCCAAGGTCTATTGGCTGACACAGTCCACTTAGTTTCCATTTGCCCAGATATTTTCTGTCAACACTTGACTGGGGTAATTGACCAATTTGTTCTGCCCTCCTTCCTTTGTTATGGTACCAGATGTTCTCTGTAGGCCCCAGTGGACTGTCATATCGCCCATGTGCCTCTGGGTATGCTGTATGCTGTCCATTGCTCCATCTGTGCCACTGAGGAGGCTCAGTTCTGACACAGCCCCATGGTCAGGCCACAAATCCTGCAAATCTCCCCATGGTTGGAGTTCTGGCTCCACTGGTTCAGTTGGGGAGATCACAAAGAAAATTTGTCTGGAGTGATCGCAGATGTGACTTGTATGTGCTCGCCAGTAAAAGGTCAAGCTCAGTCAGTCATCTACATCAACCTATACACACACTGATGGTTGAAATTGCTGGGTCAGTTCTGTCTTCAGTCCTGTCTCTTACATAAATCAATGGACGTTGCAGCCCAGCCTGACCCTGCCCACCACATACTTGCCTCTCAGGTGCATCAACAGGAACTATAGCCTAGGCAGAGTGACCTCCAATAAACTCAGGCCTTTCCTGGCCCTGGTTCCTGTATTTGCCAATAGGTGCAGCAGAATTATTCAGCCCGTCCCACATCTCATTCAATTCTTATACACATCAGTGGGCATTGAAGTCTAGCTCAATCCAGTCAACCCTACTATGCAGCCCACACTCATGCCTGCAAGTGTCAGCGCCTGCCTAGCCAGGCCTGCCCTGAGACCTGGTTCTCATACTCGCCAATGACAGTTGGAGCCCATCAGAGAGGTACTCACAGTTTCCCTGTTGGACCCACTGTGGGAGCTGAATTATCTATGGGCCACTTCTGGCATTAGCCCTTGGAGCTAGGGTGGGTCACCCTGGTTCATGCAGAGTGTGTGAGTGTTGGTGTGTGGCTAATGCCCCGGAACCCACGCAGTTGCAGGTGCCGAGCATCTGACCTTTGCGATGCCCTGAATCTGACAGCAGTGACCGGAGATGTGCAGAGTGACTTTTTGGTGCCAGGTGTGGTGCTTTGCAGGAGCAGGCGAGGAGGAGCAGCACATGCAGCTTTCTTGCTTCTGAGCCTTCAGTGGTCATGCCCAGCTCTCGTGAGGGGATGACCAGAGTGCCTTCTCAGCCAGGCCTTCCTTGACCAGGCCTGGGTGGGGATGGCTTCACCAGGGTCCCGTCTTGTCCCCTCTTCTTCCAAACAGTGTGTGTTGTTTTCTCACTTCTTTGCTAAAACCTTCCATCAACCAGACTCTGGAAACATGGTCCATCCTTTGTTCTCAGCCTTCTTGGATTCCCAAATCAATCTTTTTTTTTAAATGGTTCTGGTTGGATATTTCATGTTATGTAGGTGCCTGTCTATAATCAACTTTCTAAATATATGTCAGAAGAAAGTTGAAGGTTTAAAATTCAAATGAACACAAATTGTGTATGTGGAGCAAATGCACATCTTTCTGTTTCTGACACATGGGCGTAGTTCTAATATGGAATAAACATTGCTTTCTTGTTGACTGCCTGTTGCAGCCTGTGCACATCAGGCAGCTTCCCGTCTTTTTAATGGAGACAGTTGGTCTCTTGAGCTGAACAGGACTGACTATATTAAAATGCATTCCTGATATATCAGTCTTGGGTAAAAGCTTGTCACTAAATGTGTGTTTTTCACCTATGCTTATTACTGCCATTATATTGATCAGTTCAGGCACTATGATTTCATTTTGGGGAACAAGATATCATGCCACTATTGGATTCAGAATTTGATCTGACAGATGCTTGGGTGTTGTCTGAAATGCCAGTTCTGTGATGGATAGTAGCTTCAGTTACTATGTTGCCATGAACCATCTCCAGAACTAAGCTACTTTATGTCAACTTCTTTTGCTTATATGGGCAATATTGGATATTTGATCTATTCTTGCTTTGTAAATATTCACAAGTCTTTACATGTAACCATGGGGATTCATGTTATTTTTTAAAATGAATACCAGGTTAAAATGCCTTATAATTACCCATGTGTGTAGTTGTTTATTAATATTAGAGTGTCTAGGAACTAAGCAATTCATTTTGAACAAACAGGCTTCAGGCATCTTTTATGAAGCACTGGAAATTTTTCATTAAAGAAATAAAAATTATCTTACAAAAATAACCACCCCCCGAAGGAATACATCTGAAGTGATACATAAGGTGCCAAATGGGTAACAATTTTTTAAAAAGTCATTGATAGAAAAAGTGCAGTATTAAGTTCAAGGTCATGTCTACAAAGATTAAATTATAAGTTTCAATTGTATCTTCTTCCAAGAAATCCAAGTCATGTGTCCTAGTTATACTTGTTTAAAAGTGCAGAAATCAATTAACAGTGGCTTGCTTGAAATGGGACACAACTGTTAGCATTTCTTTTACAGTTCTCTTCCTATTTTATCTACTTATGAGCTTTCAAAACGAGGAGCCAGCTCCAGTATTAATAAGATTAGCAAGTACATCAAGGGCGTCTGTAAAAAGCTTGGAGATAAGAGATGGAAGCCTGTGTATCATTTATGGCAAGAAACAGGTCAGGACTGCTCAGATCAAATAGACCTGCCTTGGATTCAGTGGTCCCCGGGTGATAGTGGTGCCTGTTGTGGAGGCGTGCTCACAGCAACAGACGTTGGGCTAATAGCATCCCAAGTACAAGCACAGATAATATTTTAGGAGACAGCCATGGCTGTGGGTTGTGGGACACAGGTCCCAGTTGAGTGAGTGGGGCAGCAGCACCGAGATGGAGCTGTGTGGTGGAGAAGGACCTGCCTTGACTGGGGACTTTCTCGGTTAGGAAATGGATGCTGTCTAATAACATGAAGTGTTGGTGAGAAAGGCTGTGTTGGCTCTGAGTTGTCTCCTGCTCTTGGGACCTGATAAAGGTAGGTCTCTGGGATTCTGCGAATATATACCAGAATATCCATTTTTACTTTAAATTTAGCTTTGGCTCCATTGTAAATGCCTTCCAACTGATTTTTCTTTAATATGAAGAACTTGCACCCTCAGTGGAGTTTTTGAATTATTCCAGCCCTTTCATAGGACTGTGACGGAGGCAACATGGGCTGATACAGAGCATTTACGTTGGTGAGTGTGGAGTCTTCATGAGGTAGTGCTTCACAGTCACTATTACTCACTGGTGGAATTGTCAGATATAGCAGTTTCATCAGATTTGTGTACAAACAACAGTTGATGGTTGCTGAGGTGCCACGTCTTCCATGAAACACTGATGAGATGTGTAGGTTTGTCTGATGGCTCTGGAATGGTTGACGATTTGGCTATCAATATGACTCAGATTCTTGTTTTCTGGAAAAATGCATAAATAGTTGTTAAATTAGTGTTTAATTTTAAAAATACTTGTCTGTCTTCTTGGAAAGAATGCTAATCAACATTATGAGTTTTCAGCTGCAGTATAGAAGGCGGCCATTCAAACGAGCCTGCCTGGACTTCAGTTTGCAGCAAGCTGGATCCAGCCAGGACAGCTACTCACCAGCTAACAAGAGGCAGAGATGAAAGCGCCAGGCAGGGCAGGAGAGAGGCTTCCCCAGGAATGGAGCTTGCTGTTCAGTTCCAGTTGAGATGGGTGGAGAAGGGCAAGCAGACAGCGGGAGACATGACCTGGCAGTGTTGATGGGCTGCACTGCAGAGGCAGAAGAGTGGGCAGTCCTGAGGGATTGTGCCTTGACTTTGCCACCTGCTGACTGGCAGGAGATATTTGGAGGAACTCTCAGTCCTGCAGAAGTTGTCCCTAGGCCAGGCAGTTGCTGTGCACATGTCAGGTGTCTGACAGAGCTAGCAGCTGTATTTGTGCCACGCTGACCCAGCCTGTGCCCAGCTTCGCAGCTTCTTGTGCCCCTGTCAGTGTCCTCACATTTCCATGGTGATGCTGACATGCCTCAGGGCCCCTGACCTCGGTGAGTCAGAGGACGGCTGCTTTTACCAGCAAAACAGAAACAGCCCCTTCCTGCTCCTCCACGTCCTGTTGCATGAGCCCTGGGCCTCAGCCCTCCCTCTCAGTCTCCTCTTTGGCTTCCAGGGAGCGAGAGCCTACTCCAGGAGTGACGGCTCCAAGTGCTGGGTCTGAGTCTTAAGAGGGAGCCTGCTCCAGCTGTTACCCACGCAAACTCACTCTCAGGTGCTGTTTGCTTCTTCTCGTCAGCATTTGTGTTTATCTTAAATGCTTATTTTGTTTAAGAGAGAGATTGCCCATCTCCTGCTTCTCTCCAGATGCCCACAGAATCTAGGACCAGGCTAAGCAGATGCCGGGCACTGGGGACTCAGTCCTAGTCTGCTCCATGAATGGCAGGCATCCGATAGCCACTTGAGCCATCACCTGCTGTTTTTCAGGGAGCACCTTATTACCAAGAAACTGGAGTTGGAATCCAGTTACTCTGATAGGTGATGTGCGGCATCCCAAATGCCTGCCCCCACAGCAGCACTGGAGCCAGCTTGGTTTCGCTTTAATCCTACACCCCTTACTGTTCCCTGTTCTGGCCTCCCTGCCTGTATTGTCGTTCACTGTTCTCACTGCCTGCGTGGCTATACCAGGCCCTCTGGTCCCTCCAGCCTAGATGTTTCTTCTGATATCTACTCAGACTGCTTCCCACTTGTATATTGGAAAGTCAGGCATTCCCAGTTTGTGTCTGGCCTGCCTTCTATGTAGCAATTAATTCTATTGATCCCTCCTGCTTTAAAGGTTTGCTTGCCTTATCTTGATGATAGTACACTGTATTGATCAAGGTTTTGAGTTGCAAACAGAGGAATCCACTGTGACAGTTTACGCAGAACAGGAGGGTGGTGAAGGATGTAGGCAGCACACAATGTAGGAAGAGTGGAGAACAGGTTTGGATAATAATCCAGCGACACCTTCAGCTCAGCACTGCAGATCACACCACAGGCTTATTACCAGTCAGGCTAAGGAGGGTGCTGAGCGGCTAAGCCCCGGGTGCCCTCGGTGCTGAGAGCTGTCTCTGTGTCTGCTGGATCGTCAAGCCCTGCTCAGCCATGATGTTCCCTTGTGAGTTGAGTTTTCATATCAGTGCCCTGATTGGTACAACTGGGTCATAGGTCTACATGTTGACATCTCAGGACACTGAAAGCTGCAAATATGACCTTGACCTTGGGACTGCCCCATGTGGAAGATGTGCCCATGAGCTGTGACTAAGCATTGCCGACACCCCAATATCCAGCAACCTTCTGGGGTTTCCCAATACTGCTCAGCATTCTCTCCCAGGCGCTTTACTTAACTGGCCATTAACCATTCAAATCCCTGGGAACCCACACTGTTGTGTGGCACCATGTCTGGGATATGTTCCTGCCAGGTCTTGATCCCTGCCGTGTGAGCTCTGGGGCTCACTGTATGTGGAGGGAGAGACATGCACGTGTGTGTACACGGATGCCCTCAGCAGTGAATGTGGGCACAGCCTGTGTGAGGAAGGCTGTCCATGGTCATGACTGCCGAGTTCATCTCTGGGAGCAGGAGTGGGTGAGTTGGTCAGTGGGAATTGGGTGTACTTTGCCATATGACCTGTTCTGTCTCAGCTTTCACTGCAGGAGCACACAGCATGCACAGAAGGGGTTTCACAACTCGGGAGGATTCCTGGTGGTTGTGTGGGCAGGAGGGACTCTGTGACAGGGCAGGATGCCTGTGCAGAGGAGCCCTGCTTGGCTCTCGCAGCCCTGCCGGGGCTTTGTGACCCCTCTGTCTCTGGAGCTGCCTGGGGCTCACCCATGGAAACGTGCTGTCTTCTGCCCATCTCCCCGTAGCAGGACTTCCCCCCAGGCCTGCCTGCACATGTCAGTGAGCCTGCTTTGGTTTTTGAGGTGGCACTGTCCTCGTGTAGCCCCTGTTGCATTCCTTCACTTACTTGTTTACCAGGCCCAGGGTTCTCTGAGCTCCCTGCCCTGGCTGTGCAGTGTTCTGCACGTACAGGCTTTCAGGGTCACACAGGTCAGCCCCACACTTCACTGCCTCACTTCCCTCATCTCTCCCAGCAAGGTGTTTTAGGATCCATGCTCAACCCTGTCTCACATTTTCCTGTAGCTTCTCTATCTGTATTTTCCTTTTGAAATGCGGGAGCCCCTGGTGTGGTGCAATAGCTCCGTTAGCTAATCCTCCCTCTTCGAGCACTGGGATCCCATATGGGCATCGGTTTTTGTCCTGGTTGCTCCACTTCCCATAAGGCTCCCTGCTTGTGGCCTGTGAAAGCAGTAGAGGATAGCCCAAAGCCTTGGGACCCTGCTTTCATGTGGGAAACCCAAAAGAGGCTGCTGGCTCCTGGCTTCAGGTTAGTTTAGCTCTTAAGAAGTGAATCAGCTGGTGGAAAATATTTCTCTGTGTCTCTCCTTCTCTCTACAAATCTGCCTTTCCAATAAAAATAAATAATTCTTTAAACTTGGGAGCCTCAAAGTTAAAAGTTTCTATTCAAAGTAGCAAAAATCTGGGCCTGACATGGTAGCCAAGTAGCTAAAATCCTTAGCTTGCACATGCTGGGATTGCATATGGGCGCCGGTTCTAATCCCAGTGACCCTACTTCCCATCCAGCTTCCTGCCTGTGGCCTGGAAGGGCAGTTGAGGACAGCCTTGGAACCCTGCACCCATGTGGGAGACCTGGAGGAAGCTCCTGGCTCCTGGTTTCAGATTGGCTCAGCTGCAGCCATTGTGGTCACTTGGGAAGTGAATCAGTGGACGGAAGAGCTTTGTCTCTGCCTCTCCTTCTCTGTATATCTGACTTTCCAATAAAAAATAAATAAGTCTTCTTTTTAAAAAAAAGTAGCAAAAAGCTGATAGAATGCCAGAGCTTTCACTTTTCTTGAAGAAAATAGTATCTAATTTACAATGAATCAGGTTTTTAAAATCAATGGAACAAATATGTGAACATTATTTTGAAATATCAAAAACTTAGTATTTTTTAAGTTCCATATTTCAATCACATTCAAATGGGGATAGTTTTTAGTACATAAAACTTATGGCGTAGCAGGTTGAACCACCACTTGCAAAACTCGCGTCCCAGTTGAAGTGCTGACTCCGAGTCTGGCTGCTCTGTCTCTGACCCACTCCTCGCCAGCGTCCCAGTTGAAGTGCTGACTCCGAGTCTGGCTGCTCTGTTTCTGACCCACTCCTTGCCAACGTTCCTGGGAAGTTGGTGCAGATCGTTTGAGCCCTCGGCCTGCCACCCGCACAAAAGCACAGGAGTCCTGGTCCCGCCCCGGGCCTGGCCCAGACCGGACTTGGCAGGCATTTGGAGGGTGAGCCTGTGATGAAAGATCTCTCCCTGTCTCAAATACATAAATAAGCAGATTTTTTAAAATGACAAAACCAATAATACCCTGACTTTGAATCAGCGGATGATTGTTCTTGATTCCTTCCAATGTGAACTTATTTGTAGATGGAATCTGAATTTGGCTTTTTACTGATTTATTTTTTACTAAGTGGCTTGCTTGTACTTCCAAAGTTTTGTTTTTAAAGGTACTCTTATCTTGCCAAATGTTACCTTCAGATCTCTTTCCAGAAAGGCTTTTCTCAGCACTCAATCTTTTTGCTTGCATGGGAGTTGAGCATGGGTTCCTGTGCCAGCCTTGCCTTGCCAGCATCTGACAGCCCCAGGGCAGGCTTGAGGGCTTGGTGCGTGTGGCAGTTCCCATGCTTTCTGGTGTATGGAGCCCTCACAGCCCAGCTGTGCAACCCCACTGTTTGATTGGCTGGACAGGAAAGCATTAGTGTTTATTAGCATGGTGATACAATCTGGTTAAGGGTGAAATGAAGATAAATGTTGTAGCTGCAGAAATCCCATGTGCCTTGCTGAGAATAACGTGGGTGCTAGCCTGGCTTGAGGTGTGGTGGAGGAGCTTTGAGGAGGAATGACGCCACAGGGCTGTGCCTCCTGCAGGAGCAGTACTAAGAGCATCCTTGGGTTCCTGACCTGGAGTGTGCTGGGCTGACCTGCCCCACCTCACCCTGCGAAACTCTCCAGTTCGTGCAGGTGCAGCTCCCAAAGGCCCAGAGATGGGTCCCTGAGACTCCCCTCGTCTCTTGGCTTTGGTTGTGCTTCGGTTTCTTCAGCTGGGGATGACTGTGGTGGGAGAGAGGATTTCTGAGGTTCCTCTCTCATCTAGAATCTGGCCTCAGCTTCAGATAGGATAAAAAGGAATTTATAAATTTTTAAATCCTTGCTTTTAACATAGACCAGCTTGCATTATCCTCAGGGCCAGAAGTTATTTGAATGTGGGATTCAGACTTCACTCTGCTTTTAAGCTTGGTAGACCAAAACATGTGTTCCTTAGAAAATGCCAGGAATCAGAAACCCACATTGCACATGTCAGGTTCACTTTGTTAGGCTGGTAGTGACTGGGAAGTTACCCTTCACTGATGGACTTGGAGTCCGGAGAGACTGCCTGTCAGATCTGTGAGATGCACACATCTGGAAGAAGGCAGCACCTCTGTGGCGCAGGGCTGATGTCTGCTGTTCCTGCCGAGCCCCTGGCACAGGTGCTGTCTCCTGTCAAGGTGAGCTTCATGTCACCATCACGGTGCATGGGGACCCTGTCCCCTTGTCTTTTTAGAGGAAAGGCCATGAAAAGAACACAGCTTCCTTCGGCAGGCTCTAAGCCAGGCCTTGTTCTGGATGTGCAGTCTACTAACCCTCCAGAGCCTTCCTGGCCAGTGGAAACAGACAAGAAGGGGACATGGTGCTGTCAGACACTTATGGAGGTAGGAGAACCTGGAACAGGAGGTTACTATAGCCAGTTACATTTAGTGACCTCCTGATGTGCCAGCATTTGGTAACTTTAAAAGGGCTCCTTCTCTTGATTATATCTCATACCAGCTGCTCCATTGTAGTCTTTGTATTATGGCTTAAAGCTCAAACAGCAACCAGGGGTAATCCATCTGCCTCCTGGAGTATTTGCCCCTTTAAGGTGGGGACGTGGGTTTGAACTCTCTGTGGTATGTTTTAGAAGCCACTGTTCAGAACCACTTGGTCTGGTAGCATCACTGCTCAAGGCCTCACAACACATCCTGCTCTCATGGGGGGCTTTCCTCTTGGCAGCCCACCCCAGCTTGGTGCAGATCTTTCTGGTTGGTAAAAATTCACCAAGTGTCTCCATGGGAGCGTGTCTGCCACAACTTTGTTCCACTCTTGGGACCATCAGGATGGGGCATAGTGAGTGTGGATAGAGTCGGACTGATTGTCAGAACTTATCTGTTTAGGAGGTAGATCTTGGAGGTAAACTCACTGTGAATTACATTTGGGAACAGGATTTTCCAGCGGATTACTGGTTAGCCATGCCATTTCTGTGGGGGTGAATGTGCAGGTACATGGGGTGACATTTGTGTGAGTTTGCAATCTTGGTGCATAAATGCAGCTCTTGGGGAATTTTTCTGAAGGAAGTGCATGAAGGATCTGAGGAAGCAACAGTAGCCTGTGATGTTGTGGCAACCAAGGTGTTGGCATTGAGCTGTGATCCTAATTCTGGGACCTTTCATCCCCAGGGTGAATTCTGCCTGTACAGGTCAGAGCGTTGGGTGTAGGGGCTCTGGCGGCAGCTCCTCCGGGGCTGTCACTTCTGCAGTGTCTGTTCACAGGTGGGGTGCAGCCATCTGTAGCGAGAGCTGAGCCACACATAGTCTTGGGAGGTTCCTGTGGGGATTGCCAGATGTCAGCAGTTGATATACTTCATGTCACCCCAGGACACTCTAGTTTGAGCTTGAGATGCCACTGAACATGACGACACTTGGCTGCTTATCGGGGTCTCCCGTCCTGCGGAAGAAATCACCCGACACTGGGGAGAGTCTCAGAGGCGCTTTATTCAGACCATCCGTTAAAAACCATTATGTCCGTTAATTCTGTTACGCTGAAGTTCCTCCCCCGCCAAGCCCCCAGCTTATATGTCAATCCTGTCCAATCAGCACCCAGACACACCAATCAGGGCAAAGGGCCAATCACAGGGCAGGAAATTGTCAGTGCCCCCAACAGCTGCTGAACACCATATGTGCTCAGAACTATCATGGCCTTGTGAGAAAATTGTTACCCCCAAAAAGCATGGATCTGAGTGCCATTCTGGAATCTCTATCAGTTACCCTTTGACCCACCGAGACAGTTATAGAGGACTCTAGAACATGACTCAGCTGACCTCTTTGCCCACTTTTCTCCCCAGATATTGATGAGTGTGCTGAGGGGCGCCATTACTGTCGTGAGAACACGGTGTGTGTGAACACCCCTGGCTCCTTCGTGTGCATCTGCAAGGCGGGCTACATCCGGATTGACGACTACTCCTGTACAGGTAAGTGGGGGCTGGCGTGATTTCCAGCAGTCTCTGTAACTATTTGAATACGTCTGCCTTGAATATTCCCTCTCAGTTAATCAGAAGCACAACCCCTTCCTCTTGGTTTGGTAATGAAGAACAAATCTGTTCTGAGGAGAGGAATATCTCCCTGCTGGGCAAGTTCTGAGCCTCTCATTAGGAAGATGAAAGACCACCTAAGGAATCCTGCAGGTTTGTTCCTGCCTTGGATGGAGCCCCCAGACACGTGTGACTCACTGTG
This sequence comes from Ochotona curzoniae, assembly GCF_017591425.1. NCBI lineage: Eukaryota > Metazoa > Chordata > Mammalia > Lagomorpha > Ochotonidae > Ochotona > Ochotona curzoniae. Next base: position 7,202,505 of record NW_024465654.1, on the reverse strand, counting down.
GCTAACTGGAGAAGTGACTCCTGGGGCGTTGAACAGGACAGATGCCTTCGGACAGGAGTCTGGGCCGCGGGAACATTGAGCAGAACAGATCTTGAGTGACGGCCAGGGAGTGCAGAGACACACCAGCTCCAAGAAGGTTTCTGGATTTTGTTTTAGGAAGTCCCACCCTCTGTGTCCTCTTCAGAACCCTGCTGGGGGGTGTCCTCAGTGTTAGCAGTTCGCAGTGTTGGTCTTGGGGTCCTGTAAATGCTTCCTTTGTCTTTCAGAGGTTCCTCCCTGGGGAATATTAAAAAAAAAAAAGAGTGAAAGCTTGGCTTGAAGACTGGGCTTTAAGGAAATGTGAGCGTGAAATAGGATATTCCTCTGGATTTAAAATTATTAAATTAGGCCAAAAAAACCCCCCACAGAATAGCATTTAAAAATATATAGCCATAAAACTAGAGAGCACCTAGAAATACCACTCCTGTTGCTTTTACCTCCAGCTCTGCTGGACAGACGGTACCTGACTGTTCCCAGGGATGGACTCTAGGACTCCCTGATAAAAGCGCAGATCTGCAGTAGAGGCTTCCCTTCCCGTCGCTGTGCTAGCTACCTGCTCCGAAGGCTGCATTTTAGTGTCCATACTATGTGCTAATTCACACCCCGATGATCCCCGATGATGGGGAACAAAAGTAATGAGGGGGTTGGTTTTCCAATCTGTAAGGAATAATAGACACTGAAAGTACAAAAGGTATTCCTAGAGGTGCCAGTGGATTGACAAATCCTGGCTTATTTATGTCAGTTCAGCCTAAACTTTTCAAATGGGAATAACTATAGTTTTCTTTATAGAAAATTTAATGCTGCTGAACACAGAGTTCTTGAAGGAGGTATACAGGCTTATTTCCAGTGTGAGAACAGTGTAGCAGTCAAGGCCAGCTGAGTGGAGAGTGTAACGCGTGGCTGTCTGTGACACGGGCAGTCCCACTAAACCTGAGTGACAATGCTGCCTGAGCGACACCACCTCGGTCAGAGGGTGCTCTTTCTGTGTGCTCAGTGAGATCACCAGTCACTTGTGAGGAGTCACTGGTTGCTTGCCATTTTGTCCTGTTTGTGTAGACAAACTGTTGTGTATTTCTATGAAACACGAAGAGAGATGGAAAAGGTGGGAAATAAATGGGGAAGAAAGAAAGGGAGAGAAGGAAGGAGTGGAGGGGTTGGTTTTCATGAGGCCTGGCGTTTGAGATGCCCCGTCCTTCCCACTCTGTATGTGTGCTGGAGGCTCAGGCTGTCTGCACCCACAGGTTTCTTGCTTGGTTCACATATGCATAGTGAGGCTTCCTCAGTCTTGCTGGCCATCTCTTCTTGGAGCTGATCTTGTGTCACAGGCAAAGGATGAAACAACCATGGAATGAGAATTGTGCAAGTATGTGAGCAAAGAAGCATGCGCTTCAAAGCTTGCCAGTGTTTGCTGTGCTTGCTGTGTGCAGCTTGAAGGGAATTCCCATTCCCCTCTGCAGGCAGGACAAGGATGCTCTGGCTGCAGCCCGGTTCTGCCTGATTTGGGCAAGAGAATGGGAAGCAGGTGAGTGGAGAAAGAGGTGGACAATGCTTTGATGGTCCTACCCAGCTAGGGAGTGAATTGATGCTTCTAGCCCATAGTCGTCTGGTCGGGGGTGATTTGCCCCCTAGACCTGCCACAGATTGTTGACCTTGGGGGCATTGTTGGCATTGCAGCTCCTCTGGCAGGGAGCAGTTGCTTCTGGTGTCTGGTGGCAGGTTAGGGCTAGTGCCCTGAAATGCCACGTGTTGGGCAGGTGTGCCCTGGAGGGGAATTCCTGATTCCTGCCCTATCAGCTGGGCGCTTCTCTTGGGCCCTTCTCAGGGACTCCACAGTCTTCAGCAGGCAGGACACAGAATGGTGCAGCCCCAGATGTCAAGAGCAAAACCGTGGCTGGCTGTGGAAGCACAGATCAGATTGTGGTGTGCACGTTTCCCCACTACATTTCCCTGCTCTGCATGCCATGTCCTTCAGGCCTTCTCTCTCCTTGAGCTACCCAGCATCCTTTGACTATCCTTTGCCATCTCAGGAAGCTGACCCCCAATGAACCCTCCTGTCACCGACCTGTCTCAGCTTGACCCAGGGACCGCATCTCCAATGGTGAAGTGGTAGGCTTTGGCAGATTTTTCAGGGTTTTTTTAGGAGTCCTCAGATGCTGCTATCCTGATGCCCACTCCCTGTGCTTCTGTTGAGTCTGAATGCCCCTGTCACCACCTTATAGTGTCGTGCCAACCATCACAGGTTCACCAAGAATTCCCCAGGAATTCACACTGCTGGCGGTTCTGAACATTGCATAGCACCAAACTCAACTTGGGCTCGTAAGTTAGCACTGCCTGTGTGCTGATTTCTGTAGAGTGGTCAGGAGTGTTCAGTTTGTCTGTCGTGTTTGGGGAGAAAGAGCAGAGTTGTATGATGATAGCAGTTTCTCTTCACTTCTGTGTATCATTGTAGGTCTCCTCCCCTTGAGTGAGCCGTGGGTGCTGCCTCTGGTGCAGAGGTGGCAGAGTTCCTGCTGGATGCCTGGGGGTATTGCTGCTGGGTCACCTTTTCATGCCCTTCCCCAAAGAGCTGCCGTGTGTGTCTTCACAGCTCTCTCAAATCATGTTGGGAAAGATAAATTGCTACAGCGTTTAAGGGAACAGTATTTTGGAAAGGAAATGATGACTTTATTTATTTTTCTAATCACTTTCATTTTTTATTTTATTATGTTATGATACAGTTCTATAGGCTCTGGGATTTCCCTTCTGCTATCTGCAAGTATCCCCCCCCAAAGGATTCCCTCATATTGTTATAGTAGTGTGGTCCTTCATAAGCGGTCCTAAGTCTGTCATTCTGCTCTTTAACTGTATCCTGACGTTGTAGGTATGGACAGTGGTGGAGAGGCCAGCACCCTATTGTCAAGCTGTATATAACAGTTTCACTGGGAGTCCATTTTTGATCTGGAAGTGGAGATGCATACTGCATTGCATCTGCACATCCAGATATGATCGTCTCTGTTACAGTTACTCTGCATTCGCCTAGATGAAAAGCCATAAAACAATCAACAACAGGAAGAGAAAGTAGAAAACCAACAACCACATCAAGTTAAATAATGTGCTACTGAATGACCAGTGTGTGATTGAAGAAATGAAAAAGAAACAGTGCTATTGTGTGACCTTGAGTCAGCGAAAAAATGAATAAGAAAAACAAAAACATTATTTTAGAATGAATGAAAATAAAAACAAAGATATCAAACCCCCTGATATATAGTTAAAACAGTATTGAAAGGGCTATTGATCTTGTATTTTGCATGGAGGTTGCCTTATATCACAGAGAACATATGATATTTGTCCTTTTGGGATTGACTTATTTCACCAAGAGTAATGGTCTTTAGTTGGAACCATTTGGTTGCAAATGGTATAATTTCATTTTTTGGTGTTTAAGTAGTATTCTGTGCAATAGACTTGCCCAGTTTCTTTATCCTCCCCTCTTTAGACGGGCCTCTGGTTTGTTTTCATGTCTTTGCTGTTGTAGATTATTCACTGGCTCCCAGGATAGACGTTATTCAGAATCTGGGATTGAAAGAGGAGCTGGCAGGCACTTTCAGGCACTTTCCAGGCACTTTCCTCTGGATGCTGACTCCAAAAGGAGGCATTCTTACTCAAGCTGGACAAATTGTGTAATTCAAAATAATGTAATTCTTTAGAAACTTACAGAAAAATGAGTTGTTTAGACTAAAATAACTTGGAAGCAATGCATGAAGAGAAAGCTGCCAGATACTGTGTGTTGTCTTCTGCACAGCCCTCCACCTGCCTCTCTCTCTCATAGACTAGGCAGGTCTGGCATCAGAGATTCAGCCTCTCGCTTTTGGAGGCTACAAGTTCAGGTCATGTGGACAATCTGTTCGAGAAGTGGAGCAGCTGTGGGGACTCCAGGACCCAGGCAATGCTGGCTCTCTGCCCTCAGCCACCCACTGCACCCACCCTTCTAGTCTGCTCAGGACGGGGAGTGGCTGTGGGGGCTCCCCAGGGCCCTGGAGATGCTGCCTGTCTTTCCCCCAGCTGTCCACTGCACCCACCCTTCCCAGCAGAATCCTGCTGTGGCTTTGTTTGTGTTGGATGGCCATGGGCTTGTGACTGGTGAAAGTTTGGGGGAGTGACCTGTTGGCCTCTGCAGTGGAAGGGCCCTTAGCCTTTTGTGGAGACTTGGGCAGTGGCTGCTCTTCCCAAAGGAAGGAAGGCACTTGGGTATGAGCTTCTATGGGGAGTAGAAGCTTCGTGGAGGCTGAGTGACACTGAGGACAGCATGAAGGGCAAGGTGTCACCGTATTATCCTCACTGCTGCCATCTCAGTGCAAACCTGCCTGTGTCAGACACTTCACGGCCTCCCTGTCTGCAGCTTCACAGCCTTGATCCTGGCCTCAGCCATGTCCCCCCTCTGCTCTACCCTCATCTGTGCACTCGCTCAACTTAGCAAGGCCTCTGTGGCTTCACACCTTTCTGCAGGTGGTCACCTCTCCTGCTTGGCAGAATGCGAGAGAAGAACATGACAGCATACCCTGAGAAGTGCATGCGCTGGAGCTCAGCCTGGCTCTTCGTGTGCTGTGAGCTAAACCTCTGTGGGGGTGAGGGGAAAGGGACATAGGGTGTGAGTGACGTAGTCATTGGACAGCCTGTCAGCTGATGTCAGGCTGTACAAACCCTGAATGGACTCAACAGGAAGCCCTTCTTGACGCCTGCTGGTGGCAGCAGGCCTCAGGCCTCCCCAGCGCGTCAGCCCTCCAGACCAACCGAGCAACCCCACCTGCCTCCTTCACCGGGCCAATGTCCAGGCATGCAGCAGTCTCCGTGCCCTTTCCTGTCTTGGCCCTGGACCCTATAGCAATGACAGGCTATCCTCCCCACCTTGCCACCACACAACATGTCACCTGGTGACAGCAGCCGGAATACAAATGCTGCTTCTCGTTGCCCCCCTTGATTCTCTCATTGGGGCCGCTGACCTGGCTTGCCTCACGGCAGCCGTGACAGTCTGCCCCTGCAGTGTTTCTCAATTCCGTGGTTTGTAGGCCTTCCCTGTCCTTGTGCTGATCAGGAGGTGTGAGGTCACTTGGCAGTTGGTGGCGTGGCGCATGTCACAGCACAGCATTTCCAACAGGTCTTCCTCTGTGCTCACTCTCCCACGTGAGTGGCTCAGTGTGAGCTGTTACACGCCTCTCTCCCCTGTCAGATTCCTGATATTTCCAGACACTTCCTGTCTCTCCTGAATCCTTGGGGAACCCGCAGGGGTATGGGTAGGGTCTCTGAGTCCTCAAGGATGCCTTGTGGCTTCTTCCTTCCTTGGGGGTTTCCTGACTCTGCTCCTGTGATTCCTATGTTTTCTCCCTCTCTACTCTTTCCCATCTTGAGGCTTTCTCTGTAACAGTACCATCCTTGTCCATTGTGTCCATCAGCCTTGTGGCCACCCCTCGTCCATCTGCCATGCTTTCATCAGCCGCTCTCGTACACAGGCCTTCCCGTGCACTTTCTTGTAGACTGCAGGTCTTTCCCTTGGCTTGTCATCTCCGCAGAGACAGAGATCATCACTTAGAATGGTTCCTGGGAAGTGTGTGATTAATGACTTTCAGCAGACACATCTATCAACTCAGCTATGAAGGAGAATCAAACACAGTCACTTTAGGAGGTTTCTTTCAGCAGGGACAATGCCTGACTCTCATATTGGGGTTCCTGGCTCCACCCCCTTTCTCCTTGCTGCTGGAGCACACCCATGGGGTACCAGATGGTGGCTCAGGTTGTCAGGTTCCTACCACCCGTGTGGGAGACCTGGGTTGATTTCCAGGCCCTAGCTGCAGCCTGGCCCATTCCCAAGCTGTGCGGCATGTGGAGAGGAACCCAGAAGACGGGAGCAGTGTGTGTCTACCTCAGAGACAAAGTACTCAGCACATCAACTGGGGGCTTAGATGGCATTGTGCACCTGTGCTTGGTCTGGTTTGGTGTGGCATGTTTATGGGCCTTAGTGTGTTCTCTGGAAGAGTGATGGCCAGTTGCTTCCTCCCCCATGAGCAGAGCCTGTCCCCAGCAAATGTTTCCTCGTTGGCCTGACTCTGTGCAGGAGGTGCTGAGGGACCCCCTTCTTAACTCTGCTGGCCCCTCAGTTGCCTGCCAGTTGTGTGGCACAGACTCTGCCACCTCTACTGGCCATCTGTGGCTGATCAAGTGTGCGAAGCTGCTCCAAGGCCAGCATGGTCCAGCCGGAGGTCGTCCTCTGCACAGCCTGGAGACTCTGTGCTGTTCCTCGGTGGTCTTGACACAAAGCAGGAAGTAGCTGAGCCCCCGTGCTGGCCTCGTGCCCTGCTCACCAGTGGCTGACTCTTCTTCCCAGCAGTCGAAGTAGACAGTGAAGGCACTTCCCTGATGGTCCCTCTCAGTTGGTCATATTCTGGGGGACCACCCAGATGAGATCGAATTCCTCTGGTGAATATCATTGGTGTTCCACATTGGAACTCGCACCCATGTTTCATAATCCACTTTAAGGTCTCATACATGATTTTTTTGTAAATACATACAAGCAGTTTATTTCCATTTTGCACTATGTGTATATTGGAATGCACATGGTAGAATCATTCTGGCCAAGGAAGTTTCAAGTGAAATGGAGCAGGAAGCAAGCAAGCACTCATTTCACATGGCCTTGAGCCACTGGTCTCAGTGTGCCGCCCTCACCTGAGACTGTGTGTGTGGTTTTTTTTTTGTATCACTAAGTGGTTTTTATTATGTATGTATCATTTTTGTTCTGATGTGGACAAGCAAAAAGGAAATAAACATACATTCATATCCTGTCTGCTAGAGAAACTGTGGGTAGTTCAGGAATCATCTCCTGTTTTGATTTGTGTGTGCAATGCCCATGCCCCTTTGTAAATTTAATTTTAATCATGTTATCACAGTATTTCTAATGTTAATAAAATTAGTGATTTAGGATGAGGATTTTATCAGCATTTCACACTGTGATCTATAGTGCTGTTACAGCTTTTCATAGAGAAACTTGTGTTTTGTAGTCACATTTGCTTTAAATAATAGGTTCACCTCAGAATTTCACTTTTTAAAGTAGTATGTGCTGCCTGAGCGTTGGCAGTTCTGCTGGATGAATGTGTAAGGGGAGTGGCGGGGCCAGCTGCTGAACATTTGTACAAACTGTCACTCCCAAGACGCGTGCTGAGGCTCAGGCTCTGCATTCTGCTTTGCTTGGAGCTGCGTTCCTTGCCAGTGTAGGGCTAAGGACATGCTGGCCTCCGTGGTTCCCAGCGGCACAGGACTCTGTGGGCTGTGCATGTGCCTCCTTGTGGCCTCCATCTGTGTCCCCTGACGCTGGTGAGTCTGTGTGTTCTTACGTTCCTGTCTCTTGCACCTGCTAGTCATTTGAATCTCTTGCAGGAGATTGCTTCATATCCATTGCTGTTTCTTGCATGGATTGTTTAGTTGTTGTTGAGTTTCTTAAACTCTTTACATATTCTGCATATTAATCCTGTATCAGATGTGTGATTTGTACTTTATCTCTCATTTTGACAGTTTTCTCTCTCTCTTTTTTTTGTTTGTTTCTTCTGCTTTGCAGAAGCTTCATAGAATAATAAACTTCCGTCTGGCTGTTTCTGCCTTTATCATCTGTGCTTGGGTGTTTTAAGGCTTCAGTGTCTCCCCTGTATTTTTCCTCTAGCAGTTTGTTACTTCCAGGTCTTGAGTTTAGCTTCCTGATCCATACTGAGTTGATTTTTTTCCCTATGGGGTGTGAGGTAGGGGTGTTGTTTCAGTCTGATCCACATGGAAATCCAGTTTTCCCAACAACGTGTATCTAAGGCATGTCCCTCCTTCAGCGAGTGTAGCTCTTGTGCCAAGGGTGAGTGGGTTTGTCCCTGCTGCCTTGTTCCACAGGTGCTCATGTTGGTGCTGTCCTGTGTGGATTCTGACTTCTCTGTTGCACTGCTTTATTCTTTGAAGTCCGTGATGACTCCTGCTTTGTTTCTGTTGTTTCAGACAGCTGTGGTCATTGGGGCTTTTGTTTCACATGTGAATTTTACGTTATTATTCTTCCCGTCTGTGAACACAGAGGATTTTCCCACTTATCTGGTGTCTTCTCTGTCATTATGGTTTGTTTCATAATTTTCATTGCAGAGATTTTTTTTTCTGTCCTTGGGTAAGTTTCCCCTGAAGTATTCATTAATTTATTCTATAGCTGTTGAGAGTGTGGTTACAACGCGGACACACTGCTTGTGCTGTTGCCTGGTGTTGCCTGGTGTTGCCTGGTACTGCCTGGTTAGTAGAAGGCTGGAATGGAAGCAGTGCCAGGCAGGCACCCAGGCGCCTGCATGGGAGTGGGGCACCCCTGCTGTGCTCTTCCTAGAGCTGTGGCTTTCACATGTGGCACCAGATCTGCCCACTTTGTTCCTCAGCAATTTCTGTGTGAACATCATGTGACCTGTGGTATAAAAAGCAAACTATACTCTACACGATCATGCAGTCTAATAATGCTGTTGCTATGCAACCACATGCCCAAAATAGTACAAGCAGGGCGATGTCAGCAGAAGTCATGGGAACTGTGGGGCAGAGGCAGCTCTCACATGTGGTGATCTTACAACTTTTCAATTGTTTATAAGGCTGCCTGTCAAACTCAGGAAAAATTAGGAATGTTAATCTTTCATGAACTCAGAAAGGCAAGCTAAGTGTAAAGATGGCCGGATCCGTGTTCACATCGGTGGTGTCGTTAGTTACTGAGTGACAAACAGCAGCTGTTCATGCCTTCAGCCTTCATTTCACAGTTGCGACAGTAACATCTGCCTATGGCTGTTGTCACCTACGAGAGTCAGTGGACCGTGCTCGTGGTGATTGTGGTAGGGAGAGCTTAAACAAATTCAAAGGCTGTGGTTTATCCCTGTCATATTTGTGACGTTATCGACAAATATTTATTGATTGTTAGCATTGAATGATAAATAATACGCATGTGAGTATGCCTGTGCCCCAGTGACTTCAGTTTCACTTGGGAGGTGTCTGTACACTGGAGGCGAGCTCACAGCCAGGGTTCCCCCTGGGCCCTAGCCAGAAATGAAAGCTAGGAGAAGAGGCCTTCGGTTTGCTGCACAAAGGCCCTGTGGCCCGAGGTAAGACCGTGAGGGCCAAATCATGCCAAATCTTCAACCCTGGGGGAGGGGAGCTGGAGTGTATCGGACATCGTGATGCGTTGAAGTCGTGTCTTAGAACTTAGGAGAGTAATCTGGTAAAGAGAGAATGGGCAGCTCCTGTTAGTGACTGTGTGCAGGTGACGCCGTGGGGCAGAAACCCACGTGTGGCTTACGAGTGCACAGGTTGAGGTAAGGCAGAGGCCAGCAGGTACATAACTGGATTGAATGCTGAGTCATGGTGAGCTTGAAGCTTGTGTCCATGTCAGAATTAGCAAGGAGAGCGAGCCAGCAAAGAAGGAATGGCAGGTGGCCCTGCAATCTTGCCAGGGCAACTGCTGTGCAGGGGTCTGTGTGTGCTGGTGGCTGGCCAGCAGGGTTGTGTTGGGGAGGGACGTTCTGCTGGGCTGTGACCACTGACTAGCTCTGTATGAGTCAGTCTTGTTTGCTCTGTGGACTTTACTGTCCAGCCCTTGGCTTGGTGTACACAGCGGCTGTATAGGCCTGAGCTTGCTGGAGGTGGCTTTCCTGCTGCTGACTGTCCAGCATGGGCACTGGGCTGGACTGCCCTGAGACGTGGTGCAAGTGCTCAGTATACTGGAGGTTTGGGAAGACTTGCTAGGAAGTAGAGAATTCAAGCTACCTTGGTATTTTCTGTACTGATGATATTTTGGAACATTGTTCTGTAAAGCCAGGCTGGGTTAAATACGTAACTGTGGTTAAGGTCATTACAAACTTCTTTGAAAATTTTATTTTTATTGGAAAGGCAGATCCACAGAGAGGAGAGACAGAAAGATTTCCATCCATCCACTGGTTCACTTTCCAAATGGCTGCAACACCTGGCTAAGCCGATCCAAAACCAGGAGCCAGGAGCTTCCTCTGGGTCTCCCAAGGGGATTCAGAGATCCAAGGTTTTGGGCTGCCCTCGACTGCTTTCCCAGGACACAAGCAGCAAGCTGGATGGGAAGCAGAGCAGCCAGGACGTGAACTGGCACCCATATGGGATCTCAGCCACATACAAGGTGAGGACTTTAGCCACTAGGCTAAAATGACCTAGGCTGGGCCCTAGGCCATTAATATTTTAATGGGACTATTAGAACATTGATGAGTGAAGGTGGCTAATGGTTCTGCTGCAGAGTGCTGAGCTGGGTTCCCCTAACTGAGGCGTGTAGACCCAGGAGTGAGCATGCGTTGTGCCTGTCCTCATCTCCTCAGGTTGTGAGCAGATGAAAGCTGTGGAGATCTCCTTGTGGGTGGTGCTTCCACAGCATGAAGGCAGCCCGTTGGCTGAGGCTGGACCGGTCTGCATGGGAAGTCACACATGGGGCCTCAGCTGTAGGCACATCTGTGGTGTGTGGCCCCACAGGACTCAGCTGCTCTTAGATCTGTGCCCTGAGTGTGGCCGTATGTGTCCCCTCCCAGACACTTCCAGCAGGATGTGGGGCTGCCTGTTTTCCTGCCGAGAGCCAGGCAGCATCTCAGGCTGGTCATCTGCCAGTGCTTGTGAGCTTTAATCTGCTCTGTGCATCTCCAAATGCTCAGTTTTCAGAGTTACTTACACTCAGTGGTGGCTGTGGTCTGGTGGTGTTTGTGACCGCTCAGTGGTGGCTATGGTCGTATGCTGTCTATCGTGACCGCTCATGTCATCCTGGTGTTCTGCCTTTGCCTTGGCCTACCTACATGGGGGGTGTCTGACTTCTTCCTGGGCCCACTTCTTTTTTCTTTCCCTGTTTCCAGTTCTTCGTATTTGATATTCCCTGTGTGGGTTTACTCATTCTTACCCACTACTGTAGGGTAGAAGGTGCTCGGGCTAAGTGCCTCATTCTAGCATTTTCTGGTACAAACCTGTAGGGCTAATTGATTGCAGTTAGCATGTCGGGATTCTGAGGAGGTGGTGCATATGGTCAGGTCAGGACAGAAAAGCACCCTGGCTCTACTTCCTCAGTCTGCTTCCAGATTCTTCCTTTGAGTATGTTCCTGCTGTTCATTCTGTGCTGTTGCTGCTATTTCGTCACTTCATGTTCTTGGCTTCTGAAGGGGAAATGACAGTATTGTTCTAGATCAGTGCCCATGTGTGCCAGGTGTGGTCCTGGGAGCTTTACTGTGACACTGGGTCCATGGAGGCCTTAACACCTGGCCACCTGGCTGACGATGTCCCCACTGAGGCATGAGCCTCATTCCAGGCGAATCTTTGTTCCTGGTGAGCTGCTAGTTCTCCTGGGGCGAGCTGCCATGCATCTCTTCACCTTCCAGGGAGGGAACCCGCAGGAGCCACACCTCACGGGGTCTTATGTACAGCTCCTGTACCTGTGTTGACAGAGTCCACCGTGAGCCACACCAAATGTGTCATTTTCTTTTCAAAGTTGCAAGGTGCCAAATGAGAAGAGGTCAGTGACACTATGTCTGGTTTGGTGTTTCAGAATTCAGACTTTAAATTCAGCAGGTCTGTTCCACACGTGTGGTTTAGTTTTGTCATCACTCATTAGCTTTGTCTATAAAATGGGGCAGCAGTGCCTCACTCATAGGGCCATATGTCACAATCCTGACACAGGGCAAGGGCTCAGCAGGTGGTAGTTGCATAGTAATGACACAGGAAGGCCAGCCAAATACTGAGGCATCTTCTGTTCTTATTGACTACCCACTTGATGATGCGGATTATGTATCCCAAAGGGGCTGCTGGTAACATAAGCCAAGTGACAGTGTTCACCTTGCAGACTTGTAACACATCTGAAGCAGGCACTGTTCCTTGAGGAGATGCCCTTTCACAGCAGCATCAGTGCCCTTTGTGGGAATCTCTCCAGAGGAACCAAGGCAGATTAGAAATTTCTCAAACTGCTATTCAAAACCCTTGTTGTGCTTATCTTTCTGCATCAGGAGATGGCTGGCCAATGTGCCCCACAAGCCAACTCAGCTTCCGTAGCTCGTGGTGCTTCTGGGTGTGTGGTTTGCTAATCAACATTGCTCTTCCCTGTTTTGATATTCACTGAAATGAATCACAACAGCCTTTAACCTGGGAATACTGGTGAGTTTCGTAAGTGCGTCACTTCACGGGTGTGTTGGGGCCGTGTGCTTATGTGCACCCTGGCCTGGACACCTGGTTTAGAGCCTACTGTGTTACTAGGGAGGCTGCTCTGGCTCCCCAAGGCATCCTTGTGCGGGTTTGCATTCGGGGGTCCACAAAGCGACTCCACTGTCTGTTGTTGAGGCTGCACTTTCTTAGTAAGTAGTGCACCTGCCAGATGATCCTATCGTTGTGTTACGCTTTCAATAACGTTCATGTTTGAAGTATTCTCTGAATAGTGTTTGAAGGTAGCAGAACTCTCGTGGGTGGGGATGGTTTTCAAGTTCCAGTTCCAGGTTCTTGCCTTTCCTGGAGAGAAGCATTCTAAGATCAGACACAGACGTGACACAGAGATGAAGTGTATTTAAAGGGTGAGGAAAGCACGCACATCATGGCCATTGTTCTGGAAGGGGTCGGGGAGACAATGAGGAGTGTTCCTGTTCCTTGTCTCCGGCAAGTGCAAGGGAAGAGAGAGCGGGTGCTTCCAGGTACCAGCCTCTTAGGAAGCTGGAAAGAGGAGTGGGCTCTGATACCTTCTTCAGAGCCCAGGGAGGGGCAGTCCACCCTGGGGAAGTGATGATTTGAGTGGTAGATAGACAGCATTACATGGTTAAGGGGAGGTGTGTCTTCCAGCTCCTGGTCCTCATCTAGCTGTCTGCCTTATCCCGACATCACTCTGATAACCTGGTATTTTGCCTTCATACTGGACTGTGTTAAAAAAAGCTGCATCTAAAATAATGCCCTTTCATTTTTCAGCTTGAAAGTGATTATTTAGGCCATTTGTATTGAAATCATCCTTACTCATGGTTAAAATTAATACAATAGAACAGATTATATTATTGGACTCAAATTTAAGTGCACTTGGTGTACTATCTTGTCTCTTGAGATGTAATTGCTTTTAAATTAAGTCTGATGTTGTCCATGTGTGCTCCATGGACAGAGGGTTTTTTGGTGCTCCCCCTCATGTGCATAATGTCTTCTGCTACCAGCAGAGAGAATGTCAGACAAGAATTCCTGAAGTGCAGTCCTGCGTGGCTGGGGAGATGCCCTTTGCTCTGAATGGGCCCTGCATCCAGGGCAGGTTGCTGGAGCCTACTCTGTGCTGGGCTAAGCGCATGCCTGCCCCAGGTGACTGTAGATTAGGGAACACCAGGGGATGAATGATACCAAAGGCTGCAGTTGGAGGATTGATGTTGAGCTGCAGAGAGCAGTGTGGGCCACACACAAGCCTTCCTGGAATGCCAGAGCATGAAGAGATAGAGGAGGACAGTGTGGGTAAAAGCCAAGCAGATTAAAGATCCCCAAACAGAATTCAGGCCAGCCTGGCGATGGAACCTCAGGCCGGTCTTGCTTGCAAGAGATGAGGTCTCCAAGCAAGGGTGTCATGGGGTAGAGGAGCAGAGGTACCACCCTCTCCGTGTGTACTGCTGTCCTTAGCAAGGGCTGGTAATTGGTCTGTGAGAGAACAGTGTTCCCTGGATGGGTGGCGCAGGCTCACCCGTGGTGGAGAGTGCACCATGGATGTGTGGGTGCAGACTCACTGCTGCTTTCCATGGCATGGTGTTGTGTCATGGATGGACATGGGCACAGACTCACCTGTGGTGGGCAGTGTACCCTGGGTGCGTAGGGCGCAGGCTCATCCAGGGCGGGCAGTGTGCCCTGGATGGGCGTGGCACAGGCTCACCTGTGGTGGGCAGTGTGCCCTGGACGGGCATGGCACAGGCTCACCTGTGGCAGGCAAAGTGCCCTGGATGGATGGCAGTAGAGCTTGTGCAGCTGCCTGGGGCTGTGTTCAAACCATGCTGCCAGTCTGAGGTGGGGGTTTGTCACTTACTTGGCTTTCTTCAGGAGGAAGTGTTTCACTGTTCAGGTCCTCTGTGGATTGTCTTTGGTTCTGACTGTCTGGATAACTTGAGAAGGAGTGTGGCGCCAGCCAGCTCTAAGCAGCCAGCCACAATGGCGGCTTGTCCACTCTGTGCCTGGTGTCCGGGTGGCTGAAGTAGAACACAGCCTGGTGTGCAGCAGGCTGCTCTAGGGCAGGGATCCTGACTGCTGCGTTGCTTCAGTTCTCCTGGCTTGTTCAGGGTTTGTTGGCTTTGTTTTTAGCACATCTGCTTTTCCGGTGCATCTTTATAACCACTGAGAACAGTGTCTTCATTTAAAGCACAACTTTGCAGTGCTTTCCATTTTAGTGTAAGAATTGTGTGAACAGCAGAATACATACATAACACTTGAATCATTTTAAGTACTAAATGCCCACTCAGCATTTACCTAGCATTTACCTAGCGAAATTTGGCCTGCAGTATGTAGGCAGAGACCTGTAACACAAGGACAAGATGAGCAGTCCGAACATCTTCCGGCGTTGGCCAGTGTGCCTGTCTTGTTGGCAGTAATGACAGCAGGTGGTTGTGTCATTTACCTAGTCACAGACCACTGAGCCACTGGACATGCTGGCCAGGACATGGCAGCTGTCACAGCCCGTTAGCCTCTGCATTCTGAGACTCGCCACGTCAAGGAGAGTTGTCCTGTGATGAATGGTGAAAGGACTAGCATCTGGGGCAGGGTTTGTAAAGGGGTTTTCCCAGAGAAGAAGGGGTGTGGGTTTCTGTGCAGTTAAAATTCTGTGTGGGCATCACCTGCTTCTAAAGGGCTACTGGGCCAGAAACGGAGAGTGCGTTTCTCTGGCCTGGTCCTGTAGCCATAGCTGTGCTTGTTTCTCTGCTGAGGCTCAAGAGTCCTGTTTCTACTGTGAACATGTTGCTCTTGCTAATGGCTGCACACCTGGGAACAAGTGAGGCTCTCTGCCCTTGGAACTTTCACTCTCACGAGGAAGACAGACATTAAACAATCTAACCTTGGTGAAGAGCAGGTGGAGAATGAAGTCCCTGGAGGTGGAACCCGCTGATAAGGTTGCTTGAGTCACTCAGTGGCGTGAACCATGCAAGGGCAACTGAAGTGTGGTCTCTGTGTGCCACGCTGGCTGTGGTTCTCCCACATGCCATGATGGACAGGAGTGTTTCTGTTCCTGATCATCTAAGGAGCAGATGGCTTGGAGCTATGGCCAGACCTGCATGTTCTGTCTCCAGAGGTGCAAGAATGAAAGTGTGGCCCAAGGTCAGGTGCAGGGCTGGGAAGGAGTGAGGCAGAGTCCCCACGGCAGGCTCAAACACGTGGGCTCCTGTCACCCGTGTGGGAAACTTGGATGGGTTCCTAGCACTGGCCATTATGGACATCTGGGGAAGTGAACCAGCAGATGGAAACGGTCTACCTCTTTCTACTTTTCAAATAAATGTTTTAAAAGCATTTTTGAAGAATTTCAGGTTGAGACAAAAATATAAATACTATAGAAAAGAGGAATGAGCTCATTTAAATGTATCTACATTCATATTAAATTAAGTGTAATTTCTTCAGTGTGTATTTTAGACTAGAATCGTGTTGAGATAAAATCATTACAAACAGCTCTGCCTTCAAAAGGCTCTTAGTTAAGTTGTGAAGATAAAATCATAAACACGTTTGGCAAGTGTCTTTTCTGTGATGGGGTCCCAGGTGAAGAAGTGAAGAAGTGGCCCTTCTCTGAGGGCTGTGAGCTGTGCGGGCCTGGCCATCACTTCCGGTGGGAACAGTGATGGAGGTGAGCCAGTGCCCCTGTTTGTCTCAAATACTGTATTCGTTCTGGAAACAGCTCACTGCCTAACACAGATTTAAAGCTCATTTAAAGTCCAGCCGAGTCAGGTGCTTTAAAAAGTTCCTGGAAAATACATTTTAAGGATAAACAATTCCTGAATTTTGAAAATTTTTATGCCAAAATAAGCTGACTTTTGAATTCCATTTTCCCACCCACAGTGGTGTTGGAGGGAAGTGAACAGAGTCCTGTCTCATGAGCTCAGGTCTCCTGCGTGTGGGCCCTGCAGTCTAGGTGCAGTAACCCTCCACTATCCATTGCATTCTTGCATGTTCTCAAATGCAGCACAGTAACGCCAGCTCACATTGCGTCTGCCCTCTTAATTATTTTAATACTGAACGTGCTGGAGGAGACAGTGACAACACAGGAGTGGGCTGGTGGGCTGGCAGTAGGGCCCCTGGGGACGAAACCAATGGACATTCACTTTGGACCACCTGGGTGCGCAGGCTTTGCCTCATCCATGTCCTTTCTTGGGAAGGATTCTCATCAAACAGCCAGTTCTGCAGTGAGGTTGCAGCTTTTCCCAGGGCCATGTGTTCCTTCAGCCAGTAATCATGATGTTAAAAGATTATGTGAGGCTCAGAGAGGTAGCCAGTGGCTAAAGTACTTACCTTACACAGGATCCCATGCGGCGTCAGCTCATGTCCCAGCTGCTCCATTTCCTATCCAGCTTGTGGGCTGGGAAAGCAGTAAAGGATGGCTCAAAGCCTTGGAACCCTACACTCACATGGGAGGCACAGCAGAAACTCCTGGCTTCTAGCTTCAGATTGGCTTAGTACTAAGCCGTTGTGGCTGCTTGGAGAGTGAACCAGCAGGCAGAAGATCTTTCTCTCTGTCTCTCCTTCTCTCTGTAATTCTGACTTTCCAATAAATAAATAAATAAATAAATTTAAAAAGGAAAGGAAGTCAGTGTAATAGAACTAGTATTTCCTGTTTTCAAAATATGTCTGCATGTCAAAATTCATGCTTGAAGTATCCAAAATTAAATAAAACACGGCCCATAGTAAAACCAGTGTAGAAACTTCTCAGATGTGCAGTAGCTCTGTTGGCTTTTGTTCTATAGCTGGACAAAGTGGGGTTGCTGCAGTAAGTCAGAAGTAGTTCTCTGTTGCTACACTTGTTTGATCCCGTATTCAGGAAGCAGCCTTGGAATGCTGATACAAAAGGTAAGGAACAACACAAGACTCTTGCTTGAGAACACCTGAGGATGGAAGACCAGCAACTGAGCAGTGCAACATGGTTCTAGCTGGAGTTCCTGTGTAGTCTCGGGGTGGTCAGGGTTTTCCAGGTGTCCTGTGGGAGCACAGGGCAGGTGCAGGTGCAGTGGGTGCGTCTGCTGGCCTGACCCCTGTCTGTACCTTTGTACCACTCTGACTCACTGTTTCATCTCAGAAATCACACTGGAATCTCATTGTGACTGGATTTGCATTTCTCTGACGACTGATGATGTTGACTTTTTCTTATGTATTTGTTGGCCATTTGTAACTCTTCTGCTGAGACCTGTCTATTGAAGTTTTTCACTCATTTCTCAACTGGATTGGGTCAGTTGTTGTTTAATTTTTAAGTTGCTGATATATTCAGATTATTAATCCCTTGTCAAATAGGTGGTTTGCAGATATTCTTTCCCATCCTGTTGGATGTCTCTTCACTCTGTGGTTTCCTTTGCTGTTTGAAGGCTTCTGTGGTGTGTCTCATTTCTTTAGCTTTATCTCTGTTGCCAGTGCTTTGGGGTCTTACCCATACATCATCTGTAATTCAGTGTCTTAGAGTGTTTCTTGTACATTTTCTTGTAGCAGCTTCAAAGTATCCTCATCTTAATTTAAGTCTTTGATGCATCTTGAGTTGACTTTTGTATATGGTGAGAGATATGGATCAGATTTTATTCTACATTGTACTTTCAATTTTTCAAACATTCATTGAAGAAATTAATCTTACTCCACTATGGTCTGAGTACTTTGTCAAAACTCAATTGGCTGTATATATGTGTATTAATTTCTGGGTTGCTCCATTGATCTGTTTCAGTTTTTGTGCCAGCACTGTGCTGTTTTAATTAGCGTAGCATTGTAGTATGCTCTCAGAGTTATCACTGTGCCTCCAACTTAGATGGTTAAAATCCCAACCGCAAAGAGGAAGAAATTCTGCTGAGGACTGAGAGAATGGGGGACACTTATATACCGTTTATTCTGTTACTGGGATATAAATTAGTGCAGCCATTGTGGAGATTTCTCAAAAGGAAAAACCAACTAGAAATAGACTTGTTATACAGTCCAGCAATCACACTGCAGGTGATACACTGGCAGGATATGAACACATCGAGTCAGAGACGGCTGCACCAACAGTGCTGTGCACGGTGGCCAGAATGTGGAGCCAACTGAGTGTCCATCCCGAGATGAATGGATAAAGGAAGTATGAAATGTACACAATAAAATATAATTCAGCTATAAAAGCCCAGGCCCAGACGGCTTCACTACAGAATTCTACAAAACATTCCGAACAGAACTAACCCCAATCCTCTACAAGCTCTTCAAAACAATAGAGGAGGAAGCAACCCTTCCAAACTCATTCTATGAAGCCAACATCACCTTAATCCCAAAACCGGACAGAGAACCGTCAGAGAAGGAAAACTACAGACCTATTTCTCTGATGAACATTGATGCTAAAATTCTCAACAAAATCCTAGCCAATAGAATTCAAAAAATCATCAGACAGATCATTCATCCGGATCAAGTAGGATTCATCCCTGGAATGCAGGGATGGTTCAACATTCGGAAATCCATAAATGTTATAAACCATATCCAAAAACTGCAAAACAAGAACCACATAATAGTTTCAATAGATGCAGAAAAAGCTTTCGACAAAATCCAACACCTCTTCATGCTAAAAACTCTAGCCAAAGTAGGCATAGATGGGAAAATCCACAACATAATCAAAGCAATTTATGAAAAACCCAACGCCAGTATCATACTGAATGGAGAAAAGCTAGAACCCTTCCCACTGAGATCTGGAACAAGACAAGGGTGCCCGCTATCACCACTGCTATTCAACATAGTCCTAGAGGTACTTGCAGAGGCCATAAGACAAGAAAAAGAAATCAAAGGCATACGTATAGGAAACGAAGAAGTCAAGCTTTCACTATATGCAGATGACATAATTCTATACATAGAAAAACCAGGAGACTCAATACAGAAACTACTAGAACTTATACGAGAGTTTGGCAGAGTGGCGGGGTACAAAATTAATGAACGAAAATCAACAGCCATAGTGTACGCAAATAACACCAAGATGGAAGAAGATCTAACCAACAGGATACCATTCAAAATAGCAGAGAGAAGTATGAAGTATTTGGGAATAAATCTAACCAAAAGCGTAGGAGACCTATTCGAAGAAAACTACAAACTATTTAAAAAGGAAATTGAACAAGACCTCAAAAGATGGAATAACATCCCGTGCTCCTGGATAGGCAAAATCAATATTATTAAAATGTCTATACTACCACAAGCAATATACATTTTCAACGCAATTCCAATCAAATTGCCCAAAACATTCTTCACGAAACTGGATACAATGATTCAAAAGTTCATCTGGAAACACAAAAAACCACGAATAGCTAGAACCATCCTGAAAAATAAGAAGTTAGCAGGGGGAATCACAATCCCGGACCTCTGGACATACTATAGAGCAGTGGTTATCAAAACAGCCTGGTACTGGCACAAAGAAAAGAAGATCAATGGAATAGAATAGAAGCACCAAAAGGGAACCCACACAGATACAGCCAATTAATCTTTGACAAAAAGACCAATGACAGTCCAAGCAAGTGGGAAGGCCTCTTTAGTAAATGTTGTTGGGACAACTGGCTGATAGCCTGTAGAAACAAAAAGATAGACCCACATCTATCACCATACACTAAGATCCAATCTACATGGATAAAAGACCTAAACCTACATCCAGAAACCTTCAAACTCTTGCAAGAAAATGTAGGAAATACCCTGCAAGACCTAAAATTCGAATTTAAAAAGGAAAGGAAGGAGGAGGAAACCACACAAATCAATTCAGTCGAAGCCAGGCTGTGTGAAGACTTGACCAACTTATTGAACGCAGTGTTGAGCTGCCCCCTTCCCTTCCAGTTAGACAGTAGAGATGGAAGCAGCAGCAGCGAGTCAGGACAGCACAATGCCTGTAGTGGCCTCGGGAGGGAGCTAGCAGCAGGGCCGCATCACACAGCCGGCTGTGCTGCTGAGCTGCAGAGTGCAGAGGGGGTTGGGCTGCCCACTCTGGTCCTTCCGAACGGCCAGGGCAGGCCAGGCCCAGCTGCAGCCAGGAGACCTGAATGAGCTTCACATGTGTCTAAGATACAGCAGCAAACCTTAGCTTGTGAAGAAAAATGTGGTGGTCTAATTCTGGTGATGAGCGTAGCATATTGTGTGAAGGTGGGATAATTCAGCCAGAAATTGGAAAAATAAGATGGCCCTTTGTGCAACTGTAAAATGTTAGAGATTGAAATCTCATTTCCTGTGTTAGAGTCTTCAGAATAATCTATAAGTATTTTATTATAGACTATAGTTGCAACTGTCATAATTTGTGCTCATAGTATGATCTGTATGATGTAATGCCAAAGTAAAACAGTATTCTCTGTTTGACTGGTTGAAGCTAGTGACTTTATTCTAATTCCAACTGTTATGTGCCAGAGGCAAAATTATTCACAATTACAGGTACATTATATTTTAACATTTGAAATACAAGAATTTCTAAAATGGAAACTGGACATTTATTTTAGCTGTGATGGTTTCTGTCGTGGAATTAATGGCTTGACCAGTGTCAGTAAAGGCAATTTGTGCTTATGTCAGAAGCTAAGTGAGAAGTGGTACCTCTCCAGAGAATCTGTGCTCACCCTGGTGCTGTCCCTGCCTTCGTCTTGGTTTTTCTCCTGTGCTTTGCTCACATTGGCATTAGGCTGGCATTGTGATTCTACCTGTGCCTGGCGGCATGCAGGCTCCCTGGTGCTTGTATCCCCACGGGGCCACCATGACTGGTGCTGGGAGCACCATGTGGTGTCTGTGCGTCAGAAGGGGCGGTTACAGGCAGGTCCCCAGTGAGTATCAGCTGTGTGCTTTAAGGTTTGGATGTGCACTCATCATAGAAGCAGCTTTGCCTTGCTTAAGGCAGAGAGGGGCAACTTCCAGAAGAGTTCAGATAGTCTGCAGTTGTTTGTGTCAGGGCCTTTGCTACAAGTTCAGAGCTCATAGCCCAGGTTCAACCTGGTCGCCATGTGCTGAGACTCCTGGAGCAGTGCAGCCATCTCCCCTCAGGAAGTGTGAGGAAGCAGCGATGACAGATTCACTTTATCAGAGTAAGCCCCAGAGTAGCCATAAGCCATAGGCAACTCCTTCTGGCATTACTTCTGAGTTAAGATGCAGCGCAGCTTCAGCCACATATGGACCTTTGATCCAGATGCTCTCACTGCACATGTGTGGGCGGGTAAGCCTTGGATATTCAACAGAAGGACAGGACGCTGCAAAGCCTGGGATCTTGTTTAATCTGCCTGCTGTGTGTGTCTGGCTGGAGGAAGTGCAGATGTGGATTAAAGCAGGGTTCCCCATGTGACAGCCGTGTGTCCTTCATTGCAGAGCATGATGAGTGTGCCACAAATCAGCACAGCTGCGATGATAATGCCTTGTGCTTCAACACCGTGGGAGGACACAACTGTGTGTGCAAGCCTGGCTACGTGGGCAACGGAACCATGTGCAAAGGTAAACGCATCAGCACCAGTGCCTCTGCCTTAGGTGGGACGCCCCGGTCTCTCCCATGCCTCCCTGCCCTGGTCACCCTCCTGGCTTCCTCAGGACTAGATGCCTGTGGACATCAGCCACAGTGGCTGCTTTCCAGTCACACTCATGGTTGAGTCCCACCATGTCCCTCTAGAACTGTTCCCCTGAAATCTTCAACTTAGTCATTTTATTGCCCTACCCTAAGTTCCTTGGCTGAGCTTCCCTCATATGGTCCTCTCTGCAACTTTCCCATACTCTGTTGGAAAATCTGTATCTTGCCTCCCAGTCTCCTGGCTTCTGGTGCAACTGAGAGCTAGTTTTGAGGTGGCACCATTGGTCCAGTTCAGTCTGAAGCAATCCATCTTGGTCATTAGAACATCTGCTTTTTTGCTCTCTGTCTTGCTGTGGAGCCTGGGGGGGATTCATCACCTGCAGATGCTGGGTCTCACGCCGCAGCTTCCTGCTTTAGCTGTCTTAGTAATGACCTCTGTCACTCTCCACTGCCTGTTGAGCTCAGGTCTTTGTATCCTACAGTGGAGATCCCAGTGGCAGCCACCACCTGCAGCAGCTCAGGCTGTCCCTGTTGCAGCTTTCCCTTTGTTAGACTTAGGGGATGGGTGTCTGAATTGTCATCTCCTGGCATCCCCAGAATGAAGTCCCCATTTCTTGTTCTGTCATTTGGAGTTCCCTGTGTTATCACCTGTGTCCTGTAGTGCAGGGGAAGGGCCAGTGTCAGGGGTGTCCCATGAGGTAGATCCAGGGCCTGGTCTGTGAAGACAACCCATTGGCCCTGAGCCGGCGCATGCTGGTCCTCCATGCTCTGCAGATCTTGTCAGTGCACACTGTCAGGCAGAGGGACAGATTCCAGAGGTTTGTGTTTGCTCTACAGATTCTGAGAGGAGCCTGACATTTGAGTCTCTAGTGCCTATAATTAAACTCCTTCACTTCCCAAAGCATCTGGGTGCCCTGTTCGTTTGGCCTTAAGATTCCAACCAGGGGGGCCCGGCGCAATGGCGCAGTGGTTAAGGTCCTCGCCTTGCACGCCCGGGATCCCATATGGGCGCCGGTTCTAATCCCAGCGGCCCTGCTTCCCATCCAGCTCCCTGTCTGTGGCCCGGGACGGCCCAAGGCTTTGGAACCCTGCACCCACCTGGGAGACCCGGAAGAGGGTCCTGGCTTTGGATCAGCATAGCATCGGCCGTTGCACTTACTTGGGAAGTGAATCATTGGACGGAAGATCTTCCTCTCTGTCTCTGCTCTCTGTATATCCGCCTTTCCAATAAAAATAAATAAAAAAATAAACCTTAAAAAAAAAAGATTCCAACCAGGGACCCTACAGCTTCCCTCTTTTGTTTCAGCATCTTGCATCACATTAAGAGTAAAGTTTGTGGCCACAGACTTGGCATCACGAGCATGAGTGTAGGTGATTCTTTTTTTTTTTTAATTTTTTTTTTTTTATTATTGGAAAGGTGGATATACAGAGAGGAGTGACAGAGAGGAAGATCTTCCGTCCCGATGCTATGCCAATCTGAAGCCAGGAGCCTCTTCTGGGTCTCCCACGCGGGTGCAGGGTCCCAAAGCTTTGGGCTGTCCTCGACTGCTTTCCCAGGCCACAGGCAGGGGCTGGAAGGGAAGTGGGGCTGCCAGGACTAGAACCAGCACCCATATGGGATCCTGGGCATGCAAGGCGAGGACCCTAACCACTTGCGCTACCACGCCGGGCCTGAGTGTAGGTGATTCTTGAATCCGAGGGCAGACGGCCCTCCTAGTGCCCCTGTGTGTCTCAGCTGGGAATGGACGGAAGCTGCAGGGGCAGAAGTTCAGAAGGCTGTCACTCACCAAGCTCAGGCTGATTGACAGGCTGCGATCTCACAGGTGGCTCCAGGAAGCCCAGCAGGTGACCAGGCATCTGCCCTTCCTTGCATGTGAGGCCCACACATGCATGCAGATCCACATTGACTGGAGTTCGCCCTACCTCGGGTACAGCCACAGTAGAGACAGACTGGCAAAGCCACGGGACCTTTTTGGTCTTAGCACTTCCATGGTTTTAGCTAAACATGTGGGTCTCACACTTTGGCATTCCCCAACTCTGAGAGCCTGCATCCTGGACACCTGGAAGAAGTCCCTGGCCAGGGCCTGAGCAAGCTGGCCAGGCTCACTCGCTACGCACTGGGTGCCCACAGTGGACCCAAACCTGCTGGGCTGAAGGGGAGCAAGGGGCTGTGTTACTCATCCTGTTTTCTTCCCTCCAGCCCCCACATCATCCTTGGTTCCTAGTTCTGTGCTCCCAGTCTTTCTGCAGAACCACTGGCGCTGTTGTAACTTTGCCTCATCCTGGAGCTGTCCTGTCCTGGCAGAGCAGCACAAGGCTCCATGGCAACCATGCAGCAATTCCCTTCCTGGATGATGCAGTGCCAGGTCTGCAGAGGGCATGGCCTGCAGAATTCCAGCTCTCTGGCCAGAGCCCCAGGGTTCAGGCACTTCTTGTGCTGCTCTGTTCTCTGGGGGGTGACTGCCCATCCCTACCATGCCATCCAGGCGTCTATCATCTGTCAGAATTCCCCCAGCATTGGTCCTTCAAATGAGGTACCATATCACCTTAAATAGGAGTCCCATTGTGACAGGTGTACATGGTGTTCAAAAAACTTTACTTAGTCTGTTTTGCAAGTGAAGGTAAGTTTAATGTTGGAAAGTTTAGTCTTTAGCAAGTTACGTAGAAATTTTTTTAGTTATGGCGATATTTGATATGAAATTGTAGTAGCTTTTATTATCTGATGTCTGTATATCCAAAGGCATAGAGAGAAAAACTAGGTTGGGAATTTACCAAGCAACTAACTCTCAGAGTACTCAAGTCAGGTGTCTGGATTGTTTCAGCATTTTGTAAAGATGGCTGTAGAAATGGAGGCGCCTGCATTGCAGCTAACGTGTGTGCCTGTCCCCAGGGCTTCACCGGACCCCACTGTGAAACGGGTGAGTGACCCTTGCTCTTCCCCTGGGGGAGTGCGTAGTAATCCTCGAGAAAATGGCTTTTCGGCACTTGGGATCTAGGGCTGTTGATGAGGAGGCGGAGGGAACGGGGCGACTGGGTGTGGTTACCTTAAAGAGATTGTGCCCTTTATAACCAGGCGCAGCGGGTCCTGGTGTTGCCCAGGGTTTTTGTGACATCTTACTCACTGGGAACCTGTTTTTACTGGAACTGATGACTGTGTTAAAGCAGGGAGATCAAGGTCCTACCAGCTTGAATCCTAGGACACCATTCAGGAGACTCCTCCAGCAGAACTGTCTGCTTCCCATAGACATGGCTGGGTCAGGGCATCGGGCAGCTCCACAGAGACAGGCCTCGCCACGCAGAGAGAGGGGTGCTCAGAGAGGGGTCGCCTCACTGCCGCCTCAGCTTCATGGGGTTAGGAAGCACACAGTGACTGTCAGTACATGGGGGTTCATTTCCAGATCAGCAGTCCCCCAAATATTCTGTGCATGTGAATTATCTAGAATTTGCTAATGTGTTAAAAACACAAGTTTGTTTTTTGTAATTGTGCATTACAATGCACCTGGGAGGGCAGTGGAAGATGGCCCACGTGCACTGCACTCTGCCAGGCACGTGGGACACTCAGAAGGAGTTCCTGGCTCCTGACTTCAGCTTGGTCCACTGTGGTCATTTGTGAAGTTAACTAACAATGAAAAATCTCTCATCAAGCACATCTAACGTAATGGTCCTGCTATCTCTTATCGTGAAACCATAGACCATCAGCTTCTGACTAGTTGTTTTATAAAAAAAATTATCTTGTTGATGGAAAGAAAGAAAAGTAGAAACAGCAACAATCACAGAGAGAAAGAAAAAGAGCGAGAGATTTTTCATTTGTTAATTAACTTCACATATGACCACAGTTGACCAAGCTGAAGTCAGGAGTCAGGAACTCCTTCTGAGTGTCCCACGTGCCTGGCAGAGTGCAGTGCACGTGGGCCATCTTCCACTGCCCTCCCAGGTGCATTAGCAGGGAGCTGGATTGAAAGTGGAGTGGCCGAGACTTGAACCAGAATGTGGATGTGATGCTGGTGTCACAGGTGATAGCTTAACCCGCTGTACCAAAGTGCAGCCCCAAACATGGTAATGAGGGCTGGAGGATGTGCCCCCGGCTCGTTCACCCAGCTTCTTTGTGCTGTGCCTTCGCCTGCCCACCTTGTTCCCATGCCAGACACAGAGCTCAGGCCTCATGTGGATATGGATATATCCTGCCCACCTCGGTACCCCAGCAGGTGTTCCATGGGGATTTGGTGAGCGAGGGAACAAGTGGTGTGTCTGCATTTGTGCACTGGAACTTTAGCTTGTTCGTTTAAGGAGACCTTCAGCATCCACTAGCTCTGTTCTTTCCTAGAACAAGGCAATACTTAGAGCCGGGGAAGAGAAGACATGATAGTGTGCTTCCTTGTAGGTCCACACCAGTGATCCCTGAGCCAGTAATGCCAACCTCCTGCCCCATGTCCTTCCCTTCCCTCCTGCTTCCCATAGTCGCCTGTGCTGTGCTGTCTGCTGACACTCACCGCGCCGCCCCTTATCCTACCTGTGCGCTTTATTCCTCCCAATTTGGCTGACATGTACCTCCAGCCTCCTCTGCAGTGAAGGCTGCAGCAGTCTCCCTCTCCCATGTTAGGGATGCATCGGCACAAGGGAAGGCCTGGCTTCAACCTGCCCTGCTCGAGTTGGCTGCTATCTGCTGCTGTGGAGATCAGACTACTCCCAGCCCGGGAGCCGTGTGCTGAGCCTCACAGTGGGGCCGCTGAGAATGACCTGTGAGATCCCCAGCATGTGCGTGGCATCTGCCCACTAAGAAGTGTCTGTTTCTTCGTGGGAAAGGCAGAAACCTTTAGCTACCTGCACAGAGGGGTTGTGGGTGCTTTTCACCGAGTGAAGCTGATTTTCCATGGGCTTCTCTCCCCACCACTGTATAAAGTCATCCATGCATACATCGTAGCTTCATTTTTAATTAAACATCCTAATAGACCATCAGGTGTTTTACTGGGATTTACCAGGGTGGTTATTTCTTGGATAATTCAGTGAAATGTATGGAAAAACTGTATGCCTAACTTCAACAGCTCTGTCACTGCCATATCGCATTTATTACACAACTGTTAACCCTTGGCACGTGTGTGTCTGATGATCTAATTAATATGCAAAGCTATCTCATTATACTAAAAGTAAATCTCCCGGTAATGATTTAAAGCACAATCCTAAAATATATGACAGTCCCCGATAAGCAACTTCCGACTTAAATCAAATGAAAATGTTTGTAACTGGGGGAAAGTTGGTATCAAATGGAAAATCAGAAAAAAAACTTGCTACACTACCAGGGAAGAATGAGACATTTTGGTGATAAATGGTGCTTTTTTTTCCCTTGCGTATAGAATAATGGGTTTCTTAGTCTCAGATCAAAACATGAGATGAGAATTTAATTATCTTTAGTGAGTAGTTAAATGAATATAAATTTCAGTTGCATTCCTAAGTGTGTTTGCAGATTTTTAGGCTTTGCAGCCTCAAAAGGACAAAATGAAGCATGAAACATATGAGTTTTGTTACCGTGCAAAGCTGATTTTAAGTGGATTGAAGTTGGTTGATTAAAATCTTTAATTTTATGTATTGATACATGCATGAATGTTAGTTATTATAGGCAGTACAATCCTTTTCTAACAAAAAAGTGATTTTGCAGACATTATGTATACTTAGCTTATTGTTATCAATGTCAGAACTGTTGAGTTTCCTGGCATGCTTGAACGAGCGTGTTTCTCAGCATGGAGGGTATACGTTGATTGGATTTCATGACCGCTTAGCTCTTCTTAGGGTATCGCTTGCATCAGTTTAATCATTTTACATAGAAAGATGAGAAAAATTTAGAAGTAAGAGAAAGTGCTGCCATCATGAGTGCCATCATGGAGCTTTTCTTACCAAGATGACTCACAATGAAGTTCCATGACCAACAGGATGGTTGTTTTGGTTGTTTTGTTTTTGTTTTAAACGTATCATCTTGGATTTATTCTGATCTTGCTGAAAAAACAGTCAAGTTCATATACAAGAGCCAAGACTGAATTTAGTTGCAGGAAGGACAACTGATGGGGGTGAGGGAAGCTCTGCCCAGGTCCTCCAAAGTCCAGTGCAGAGCCTGAGGCTTTTAAGGAGGAGGTTTGGAGAAGATCCAGGGCAGGTGTCAGAGCCAGCACCTGAGGCCTAGTGGGGCCGGGAGGAGGCAGTGCCTGACTGTGCTGAGCAACAGGGAAGGAATGAACTTGACATGAGCTATGGGGTTGCACTCAGTGGTGCCCTTCCTTTTGTGAATCAGAAAAAGTAAAAGAACAAAGACCTAGAGTCCTCTCACTGAGGCCTTCAGGCCATGCCCTGTGTGTCAGTGAGCCCGGTGCTGCTGCTCAGGTCCCTGAGTAAGACCCACCTTGTGTGATGTTAGCCAAACACCTGTTCCTTCCTGACACACACAGGGAGTGGGCAGAGAACATAGCAAGGCGAATCAGAGGGCCATAGCCCTTAGTGCCAGCCGATGAGCTGAGGAGGGCCGGGCACCACGTGTAGGGCTCTGCACTGTCAGTAGGTGACATCTGATGTAGCCATTATTGGAGCATCATGTTGGATTCTAATAAAATGTCATAGAGCTGCTCAAGGTTTGTTTAATATCCTTGAATTACCTGGAGATAACCTGAGCTGTTATCAAAAAGGGGGACAGAATAATAAATGACTCAGGTTTCATTCATAAACCAGATTTAAGTATAAGTTTAATATAGTGGTTTGAAATGTTCAAATTACACTTTATGTTTACATGACAATTGAGTTGTTTCTAATGCAAGTATTTAAGTTAATGTGAGTCTTGGTGCAGTTAGAAAATGGAAGTTCTCTTGGGACACCTAGAAAACCTCTCACACATGCCAGACGGCTGTTGTGTGTCTCCCACCTCTGGGAGGGAAAGGCCACGTGATTCAGAGTGGTGAGGGTCCTCCGTGGGGACGCAGAGGGCAGGGAGCTTGTTCCTGGAGAGAGGACTCTGGGATGGAAACCGGGGACAGTGTTAGGGAATGTGGAGAAGATCATCCCTGTTGGTTTAAAGCCACCAGCAGTTCTTGCCAGTGGGTCACTGCTGTGTGAGAACACGTATTATACCTACGTGTATCCATTCTAATTCATTCTTACTCGAACCAGCAAGCCAATAAAGTCACTTTTCACCATTTTGTTTAATTTTGTTTTACATTTAACTGAATATCTCATGAGTATTCAGATGCGTGTGTCCAGGGCATAACCTGAGAGGACAGAGAGCCCGTGACAGCCTTTCCAAGCCTCTGCTTGAGGTCTAGCCCTGGACCCTGCTTCCCAGGCGTCAGACCCTCCGAGAGTAACTGCTGGAGGAGCCCCCGGCCTCTTGACAGAACCCTGCTGCCCGGGCTGCCCTCTGATCTTCTCTCTTACATTCTAAGATGTGCTCCCAAGTCTGTGGAGGTGGCTGCACAGATGTGGACGACAGCAGCACCTGGAGTCTCTTCTGGTTCACGGTGCGTGCTGGAGGCAGTGTTTCCCGTCCACTCCCGTCACTGTGTCCCCTCCTGTGGCTCCTACTTCCTCAGTGACGTCCCTGTTCCTCAGTGTTCTCAGGATCAAATCCCACTGAAGGGGATTCCATGTTGTCCTGCACCTCCTAGTTTAATTGTAGATTTCTGAAAACACAGATTTTCCACTCATTGCCTTTGCAGCCCTGGTTATCCAAGCACAGCGCTGGCTCTGGTGAGGGTCTGTGGGTCTCACAGGTGCATGCCCCTCCTGGGATTTGGACAGCGGCCAGGCTCTGTCTGCTTAAACTTGGTGTTGCTCTCATTCTGTTCTTTCCTTCCGGGCTTGCTGCATGCCAAGCTGTCAGGTTGGCAGCATCTGTTTCTTCGCTTCCCTTGCTGCCATCCTCCTGTTAATCACGGTGCTGTGCCCAGCACTGGGTCTTTGTCCTGACCTCCCTTCATTCTCTTCCCCAGGCTTTGTGTAATGCTTGCATCTGTTCATCTGTGAATTTGCTTTTACTCTGATTAAGTATATTTTTTGCTTCCAGATGCTTTTCTTTCAAATTCTTTGATACTGTTCTCTCTAGAGTCATTCTTTCCTTGTGTTTTTTTGTTTGTTTTTGTTTTTTCTTGTTCCTTGTATCACATCTTTATCCATTTTGAACATCTTGGCCTCCTGTGAGAAACTGAACATCTCACTGTACTACCTGACGTTTGAGAAGCTCTGACTCTGCCTTTCCTTGGCGCACCGCACAGGCGGTACGACGTCTGCCTTCTTGGCTCTGGCAGGTCAAGATAGTGCTCCCTCCCAGCCCCTGTGCAGTGGCCGTGACTCATGAGTGTGCACCTGTGTGCGTGTGCTGCACGTGTGCCAGGCAGCTCTGTAGGACTTGGCTCCTCCAGGACCACGTTCTCCATGCTGCATGCCTCCAGGAGCTGCTGCTCATGCTCCATGGGAAAGCCGTATCTTGGTGAGCTTGATTGCTCAGTTCATCTGGAGTTTTTGTGCGGTGTTCATAGAAAAGGAGTTTTAGACTATGCACTTCTTTCTCAGCCTTCCTGGATTTGGGAATAAAACTTGCCTGCTTTACTCATATTGGAGGTGCTTAGATACTCCTGAGGGCAGGGAACTTTGGATGTCCACACATCTTCCTGCTGTAAAGCTAAACTCCTGCAGACCCAGAGAAAATGGTGATTGTGGGAAGAGGCGATGATGGTCTGAGCGGGAGTGAGACCACTCACCAGGGTCGGGGCTGGCATGGCTGCTTCTCCTCCTCGCTGAGGAGCAGGGTGCACGACAGGCAGTCAGGGCTGCTCTCTGTGGCTCTGCGGCGTCAGTGCTTGCTGGACGAAGCCACTGAGACGGACACCCCAGACCCCATAGAGCCAGCTGCGGTGATAGGTGAGCCTACTTTAAACTCTCACTTCAGAGAGTAAATTATATCCTAGGTAGATCTTTTAAGATGAAGCCAAATGTGGTATATGTGTGCCTAATGAAGTTATAAAACTGTTTAATAAGAAAGCAAGCAGGGGAATTAAGAGAGGGGAAAAAGGAGGGAAAGAATTATGGCTACCTTGGAATTGTTCTCATAAAGCCTGCTCTCTTTTATTAATAAAAATTTAAGAAAATACCTATGTGGGTTTGGGTTGGGTAACACCATGGCAGGAGTGTAGCTCATGGCACAGAGGTAGAGCCAGGACTGGGAATGGTGGGCTGCGTAACAGTGTCAGGTGATACAGGCTCCCAGGAGCCCCTGCGGCTGCCTTCAGCAGGCCCTCTGACCACCTCAGTCCTGGTCATCTGTCTTTGCCACACTGACCTTTTCTTTTCTCATCTCTGTCTCTTAAAATGCAGAGTTTGAGAGGAGGAAACACAAAATGAGCTCCCAGCCCCTGGTTCATCCCCCTGGGGCCACCACAGCCACAGCTAGGTCAAAACAGACAGGACAAGTTGGAAACGCTGACTGGTTGCCAGTGTGGGTGGCAGGAGCCCAGCCACATCATAGGCTGTCACTGGCTTCCCTCTGAGCAGGAGCCTGGAGGTGGCGGGGAGCCAGACCTGGTCCATGGCCGTCATAACCAGCTAGCTCTCACCCAGGCCAGCAGCTTGCTCAGCTTTCTTGTCCTTTCTGCCTTAACCGCATTCCTTCCTGCATGGATTTCTTGAGAATGGAGGTGTCGCTGGCAATTCTGTGTTTTTCGTATGATGTTACATGTTTCATATTTCATAAGTAATCAGTGGATGTTAATAAAATATTCTCTTGCACTGGGGCTAGTAAAACCAGTTGCACCATACTGAAGAAGAGCTTTCATAGTTTACTTGACTCCTGGTAACATCTTAAGTATGAGTCAAAAATACAATGTGTGGGCTCTAAAAAAAAAAGGCAGATGGGCAGTGCTGGCAAGGCGGAGTGCATTAATCAGTGTAAGCACCACGTAGTTGAGTTCTTCCTGCACTCCATTGTGGCATGTCTTACAATACTCTGGGCCACACACTTTTAAGTTCTTGGAAGTAGGGAGTGTGTTTAAGGAAAAGTTCCGGGAAGATACCGATCCTGGCGTGCATAGCACAGTCTGAGATTGAACACTGGATGCTAAATGAGGTCATGGGAGGGGAGAAAGCTGGTGTGTGTTGTCCTCACATTGCAGGGAGCTATGACCAGAGAGAAAGCTGGTATGGGATTGTCCTCACATGCAGGAAGCTGTGAATGTGGGAGAAGGGCTGTGAGTTGTCCTCACAGTGACAGGAAGCGTGGAGCTGAGGGAGTAAGCTGGGGTAGGTTGCCCTCACTTCATTGCGAGCTGTGGAATAGAGTGAATGCTGGAATGTAACTGTCTTCAAACATGTGGAGCTTAGTCAGGGGGGGATTAGGAAGAGCTCATTCTGTGTTGCTCCAGAGAACAAAAGCAGCGAGTTTACGAGGAGGGCAATTTGACCTCCAAACAAGAAAATCCTGTTCTCATGAAACTTAAGAAAAGGAAAAGCCTAGCCTAACATGTACTTGGAGTGGATTGTATATGACCAATTGTCGGGATCATGCAGGTCTTGTGTGCCCTGGCATAAGTTTTGCCCTTGCTGGAACGATTGGCCTATGTGAGCATTGGGAACTGTTGCACTTCCTGTTCCTCTTCATGGTGACTGCTTCCAGCCACATGTCGTGGCACCTGTGTGTTGATGGAGAGGCAGTGAGCGTGAATGGGAGGGGTCTGGGGTGACTCCGTGAGTGCACATCGTGGCTCTGCTCTGACTTGCAGTGGCTTGATGCCTGTGTTTGCTGGTGCTGTTTTGGCTTAGAATGACCGTCGTAGCACCATGTGCCTGGGTTGGTGGGAAGGCTTGGCACAGCAACAGCTCAGTAGGCAACCATGCTGGCGGCTTCACATGAGGAAGCCCTGGCACAGTGACGTTGTCCCCTCCTGTCTGTGTAGCCAGGGGCATGGGGACAGCACGAACTATGTCAGCAGTGTTGGCTTAGAGTTGTGTGTGCCTTCCACTATGACATATAAGGTGATGAAATAAAGGCCTTTGAAATGTGGGCTGCAGGGCCTGCTGTCTGCCCTCTGCCACACAGCAGAGTGACCTGTGTAAAGGGGCTGGCTGCAGGGTACCTCTTGTCTCCTGAGTCCTGCCACCTACCTGAGGGTAGGGCATCCCTTATTTCAGGGATGGAATCGCCCAGCTGCAGCTAAGTGCCTGCTAAGTGTGAGCATAGATGCTGCCAACTGGTATGGCAGCCCCAGAAGGAAGTTCTCTGAGCAAGAAGGGGAAGCTTGAGCCTGCTCCTGACCAGTGTACTCGGGCACAGGCAGGGCTGAGAGGTGTGAACACGCTCCCAGCTAGGAGACACAGTGTTCAAGCCAGTCTCTCCCTGTTCAAGGCTGAGGATAATTAGGAGACAGAATAAGAATGAACTTGGGCCTCTAATCTAATGCTTCATCTAAACAAGAGGAAAAGAACTTTGTTATTTGCAGCCTTTCAAGATCTGGATGGATCTCCTTATTTTGCTCATTAAATGACGTGTGCTCTGCGTTTGCTTGAACAGTCTGTAAGATAGGAATTGTTCTGTCATGCTTCTTGTTTCTGCAGATTTTTGCAAAGCTCCACTCTGGTCTTGAAATTAACCTTGCTTCGTCCCTTTTGTGTAAAACCAAATGCCTTCCTACTGCGTGTTATCACTATCCTATCTATGGAAAATCAGTTTGCCTCCATTAATGAGCAGGAAGTATGGGGTAACCGAGACTGCAACATGGAATTGCTCATTAATTCAAGTGTGTAATTTTCCAGGCTCCTGATCCCCCATTGATTCTGCACACCCCCACAGTTCCATTCTACGTGAGTAAAGCCAAATTTAATCACACACTACACCATGTGTGGCCATTGTGGTCCCCACAACTACAATAGACCCTGTGCAAGGTAGGCTTCCATTTCTTTGTATCAACAATTGCTCAATCACACACTCATGGACACCTGGCACTGTGGCAGTCCTCTACAATGTGACCAGTGCCATCAGAGGACACAGTGCTTGTAACTACCTGAGCTAAATGGTGACGTGCTTCATTAGGCGCAGTAAATTGGACATGCACACACATCTTCTCTTTGTAACTTGTATGCGATGTATTCTCCCACTGCTATCATTACTGTAGAACACATCAATGCATGTTAGAATTTAAGCTAAAAATTCTATGCTAATTGTTATAACACAATTATGATTTTGAATGTTGGCTCGAAGTTACATCCTGGTTTTCTGCCTTTTACACAGATTCAGAGTTCTTCCATTCATCTCTCTTTCAGCTTGTCCTTGAAACTTAAATTGCTTCATTTTCCACATCTCAAATGGGGAGAAATGGTTGCTGTGAACATGGCATCAATTAGTGAACAGTAGTAACATAAAGAACTAAGCAGAGATGCTCTATGCCCAGGCCAGTCAGCACCTTGTCCACGTGGTCCTGCTCTCTTGTCTTACAGTAAAGCAGTGAGCATTTCAGACCCACCTCTTGGAAATCTT
This sequence comes from Ochotona curzoniae, assembly GCF_017591425.1. Classification (NCBI taxonomy): domain Eukaryota; kingdom Metazoa; phylum Chordata; class Mammalia; order Lagomorpha; family Ochotonidae; genus Ochotona; species Ochotona curzoniae. The sequence goes on along the minus strand of NW_024465654.1, from coordinate 7,168,273 downwards.
TCATCAAGAATCAGGTCAGGGCAGTCTTGCTGTGCTTTATTAATAAGCCCCGAGTGCAGCACACACATACGCTGAGAGAAAGTCAGACAGAATGTGATGTGAAAATGCTCTGAAGGCAGCAGTGTGAATAGAAGCCTTCACACAGCCCTCAGCCACATCCCCCTCCGGGTCAGCACGAGCGAGAGGGGCAGTCCTTTGGGTTCCAGCCACACAGGCTTTCCTCCTGCATCTCCATGCACAGCAGTGCTTTCTTGGCTGGACAGAGGGTCGGAGGGTCTGTCGCCTAGAGCACAGAATTCAGACATAAGCCCACAATACACATCACTTCAGGTATCACAAAAGGGAAGGCTCAACTAGGATGGTAAATTGGGTTATCACTTATATTAGGACAGACTCCTTCATCCATCTCCTTCATTCTAAAGAAAAGTTCCCTAATGCAAACCTTCTAATCATTGAAAGACTCCCCACTACATGGCAGGAATTCAGTAAAGCTTGGTGCATCTCCTTCCTGTCATGCTGGCGGCCACGCTTCTGACACATAAAGCCTCCAACGAGCCACGCTCATTGCGCTGCCCAGGTTGTTGTTTGCATGCCCTGTTAGATCACGTCTCTACATTTAGACTAACATTCAGTTTCATTTATTTCACATCTCATTGACTAAACATGGAAAGGTACTAAAATTCCTAGAAAAAAGTAATATTGTTAAGTCAAAGTCAACTTTAATTTTAAAACCAAAAATAATTAAGATGCTTTTATCCCAACTTATGAAAACATCGGATTTTCATGTGTCACTGAAGATGTGAAATTATATGGTAAAAAACATATGCAGATAGCAAATAGAGTAAATCTGAATTCTCAAAATATTTTCACAAAAATACTATAAAATAGCTATAATTGTCCTTGTTTCAGATGATAAAGTGAATCAGATTTAACTAGCCTGCCTTTCTTCACAGTTATTAAATGTCTAGTGCCAGATTTTGAGTTCAGATTTTTTTGCTTCCAATGATTGGAATGTTGTGAGCTGTAGATGTATGCGGTGTTGTCGAAGTCTTATGCTCTTCATGAAGTGTGTGTATGAGTGAGCGAGCGAGAGAGAGAAGATGGAGGAGGAGAGCAGAGAGGGGAGAAGAAACAGCTCCTAAGCTAACGGCCGGGTGAGCCTTACTCACTGCCTTGCTTGCTTTTCCAGTTGGCTGCCTCCATTCCCGACAGTGCCAACCTGCTAGCCTACCGTTTTCTCTCCATCATGTCACTGTTCTTTATTTAGTGGTATCTGTGAATGCTGATCATATATTAACTTCTAAGGTTTTCTATTTGAAATTTTGCTCTCAAGGGCAAAAGCATTTGTGATTCTCCACAAAAAGATTTCTATCCATGAATCTCTAAAAATAATTTTGTATACTAAAGCAGAAAAGAAATATACCTTATTTCTCCTAAACTCCATCAAGGTCATTAGCATGTTATGGGCTTTGCCTTCTCAATAAGTTTTTTTTTTCTTCTTTTTTTTTTTTTTTAAGATTTACTTATTTTTATTGCAAAGGCAGATATACAGAAAGGAAGATCTTCCGTCCGTTGATTCACTCCCCAAGTGACCGCAACGGCTGGAGCTGAGCCAATCCAAAGCCAGGAACCAAGAGCTCTTCTGGGTCTCCCACGTGGTGCAGGGTCCCAGGGCTCTAGGCTATCCTTAACTGCTTTCCCAGGCCACAAGCAGGGAGCTGGATGGGAAGCAGGGCTGCCGGGATTAAAACCAGCACCCATGTAGGATCTTGGCGCGTGCAAGGCGAGGACTTTAACCACTACGCTATCGCGCTGGGCCCAGTTTTTCTTTTTTTTTAAACATGTATTTGTTTTTATTGGAAAGGCAGATCAGGTTTATGGAGAGGAAAGAGAGGAAGAAGGATCTTCCATCCACTGGTTCACTCCCAAATTGCTGCAGTGGCTGGAGCTGAGCTGATCCAAAGCCAGGAGCCAGGGGCTTGTGAAGGGTTCCCACTCTCCTGTGTCTAGTGACTCAGAGTGGGTAGGGACATCTGGTCCCTGGGCTGTGTTGTGGTGACTCAGAGTGGGTGGGGAATGTCTGGTCCCTGGGCTGTGTTAGGCTGCAAAGTCACTTGTTCTGGTCTTGCCAAGAGAATTTCAGGTAGGACTCAATTCAGTAAATCTGCGCAAGCTAATCTATTTTATATTCCATGAATCTTACTTTATTATAATTTCAGGGCTATAATGATATTACCTCTTTACCCCTTTCCGTCTTTCCTTCTTTTTGGTTTTGCAGATAACATTTTTAATCTACTTTATAGTCAAGGACTTAATACTCCACTGAATAAAGAGTTCAACAAGTAAAAAGAGCCTTGTTCAGTGGGAATGCTGTCAACGAGTATCGACAATGAGCCAATGGAAAGGTGACTATTTTGGCCCATAATGATGTCACAAATACCCAGATGGCCACTGGCTGTAAAATACGCCCCCTCCAGTTCAGGAGATGAGCTCTAAGCCACTTGGCAATCTGTAATCATAATGATACTGTCCCCCAATCCACACCAGACTCTTCTCCCGTTTCCCCTTCCTTCCTTCCTTCCCTTCAGCGATGGTAAGGGTAGAATGTGTCGCCGAGCCCTTGTCCTGTGTGTTGGATGCTGTACTCAGGGTTCTCTTGGTGTCCTGCATGAACTCTTGTTTCACAGGTGACAGTAACATGTGCACCTGAATCCATCCTGGGTGTCGTTCCCAAGTTCCATACTGGCTACCATCCAGTCATGGAACCCCTCAGCTGAGGCTGGCTCTTGACATCTCGGTCCATGACTGTTCCTGCCTTGGTCTACAGGTGCCCCCACCTCCTCACAGCTTCCTAACAGGAGTTCATCTTTGAAAAGTCTGTTGTGAGGAGCATCACACAAGAGCTCCTGTGCTCATGCCTCACATTTTAGCATCCCCAACTCGAAGTGTCTTAGTATGTGGTGTAAGCCCTTCACTTGACAGCTTGTTTTCTGGTAGATAGATAAGATTGTGGTGTGTGTAGCTGGTAATTTATGAATTAGTAAGCTCAAGAAAGATGTGGTAGTTGTCAGTGTTGAGCACCTGTCATGAAATGGAGATGGCAAAACGTGTCTCAGCCACTGTGGAGACAGCATCTGTGGCCCCGGGGTGGGGGGTGGACAGGTTGCTTGGAGAAGAGGACGAGGTTCTCATTATCAAAGCCTTCTGGTGCCTCTGAGGCATCCTCAGTGGACACTTGTTCAAGTGGTTTCCATGTGGAGCCTGGCTGGCATGGGAATGCACCACTGTTCCACGTTTAGCTCCCATGGAGCTTCAGAGTACATGTGGTCTGACATGGGGGACGAGCAGCACCCTCCTCCCACAGCCACAGCGTGGCATTTGCAGGCTGTGTTTCTGATGTACAAGGAGAAAAAAAGATGGAATAAAGATGCGAACAGGTACATGTTTGTCCTCCAGACAGTGCTCCCAGCCTGTGAGTGCTCCCAGCCATGGGGCTCAGGCTCCTCTTGCCCGCAGACTCGTCCAGTGCCAGCCTTGTCTTCTCACACACGAGATTCTGTAATGAAATGCCAATTTCCATGAAGACAAATAATGAGAGCAAAAATTGTCAGCCCAAACACTGTTAAATATCCATGCCATTTAGCTTTTCCTTTGATAATGGTAGTTACAGCACATATTCAATATTTCTGTATTTTCCCCTTCATTAAGGAATCTCCTCATTGTAGCTCCTTTCCTGCCCATTACAAAGCATGCATTTTGCTTTTCTTATTTGAATTGGACCCACTACTCTATGAAGAACTGTCAGTTTGAATTGATGAGTCAGCCATCCATGTCCTGTCATGACCTAAATGGCCCTGCTCTCTGGATGTGGAGGAAGAGGTATCTGTCGTGGGCCACCACACAACACTCCATCAACCACGGTCACATGTTGGCGTTGTGTTTGTGCCTTGGTGTGCAGTAAATCCTTAACATGAAGATGACCATAGGGCACTGGGCACTGGGCAGCACTCTGGAAATTTTCAGCACCTTTGTCTTCTCCCAGTCTGTAAGTCTATGTATTTAGCAAGTCAACAAATAGAAAGGAACTTTTCTACTAGCAAGTATCAGTAAACACACAGCTCTCTATTGTCAATGAAAATTCATATTTACAGTGATGGGGCAGGGCACTCTGCGTTTTTCAAAACAGAAAAGAAAGATTATTTTGTGTTTAACATAGTTTTAGCGGGTGATATATTTTATCTTATTTACAGAAGTGTGTCCTTGGGTAGTACATATGAGAGTAGTTCAAAATGTTTTTGGAAATGTGATTAAAAATAAGTTTTTGTTGATGCAAAACATTTCTGGAATCTCTGCATGCCCATATGATTATCTGTTGATTCAGAATAATTCTTCAGCTGCTCGGGACTGCCACCCCATAAAGAAATGTTTGGAAGATGACATGGGACTTACATTAGCACGCTTAGGCATTGCTAAAGAACACTTCGATCAAAGCTGCTATCTCAGCTTTACCTGCAGGACTTGCAATTTTGCTGGTGGCAGAGGAAGAAAAATTCTATCTAAAATTTATCTTTCCTTTCTTGTGTTCCTATTTTTACCTTCTATCTTGTTCTGTCTGAACATCAAACTAATTTGTTCCATGAGCCATTTTTCATGGAGCCAGAAATAGTAAAATGGAATTAAAACTCCATCTTTTTTATACTTTGTATCATCAGTCTTTCCTTTTTTACTAGTCTCATTTCCTCAGCCTATAAATGTCCTCGAGGTTAATGGGTATTTTGTGTCCCAGACTGCACCCCAGTTCCCATAGAGCTGGTCAGTTGGGACACTGCTGGCAGTTCCTTCTCGTTCCCCCACAGGATGCTCTCCCCTAGGTCCCCTTTGCTTTGGCCCTCTTGGCAGCTTGAGCCCTATCCCAGGGACCCTGCTTTTCAATCCCAACCTCTTGCGCACTAAAGCAGCTTCCTCTGCTTGGGTGTGAATTACTCATGCCACATCTGCACTTGTGTCCTCCTGGCCTGGGCGCTAGCTCTGATGGCAGGGCCTCTGTCCAGCTGTCCATGCGCCTCTGTGTGCTCTGTCCCCTGGCGCTCCACTTTTTCAGGATCTCCTTAACAGTCATCATGATCTGTGCTTGTTCCCTGGAGCCTTCCAACCTCTAACTTTACTTCCTTTCTCGCCCACGGCCCCTTGTCTACCCTCCAGCCCAGTTCACTGCCTCTCTTAGCGCTGGGTGGATAGGCCAAGGCTGGACAAAGATGACTAGCACTTTGTGTTGCCCTTTTTCCCCGCTGCCTTGGCAGGCAGTGGAACCATACATCCCAGGCAAAATACCATGTCAGAGCCTGGTAAATGGGTGGAGGGGCTGGGGGTGACCTCCAAGAGCACAGTGGAAAGATGCAGTTCAACGCTGGAGCCAGGACACTTGCTGGGAGGACAAGTGAGGCTGTGTGGGAGCTCCCTGTTGGCCTCCCATGGCCAGCGGCTTGCTGAGAGAGCCTCAAGGAGAACCTGTGTGGAACACCTTGAAAGCTCATGCATCTGCACATTGCCTTCGGGATAACCTCTGGAACTCCAGGGCCAGCGGACGAGTCCCTTCACTCTCTGACTCCACCCAGGCCTTGCCTTGTCCTCTGCCCTCACACACGCACCTGTCACATGGCATCACTCACTCATCTGCCATTGTTATCCTCCTGGGTCTTGCGTGTCGACTGCTCCCTCCATGTGGGATTCTTCTGCCAGCTCCTCTTTCTGTGTCTAATCAGGTTTAAAGTCCTTGCCTTGCATAATTTTCTGGCAGAGTGTACACGTCTGTCCCCATCTTTACACACTCATTTCTAGTGATTTGTTAATGGGTTAGAGTCCCCAAAGCTGGCTTCTGAAGGATTGGGTCTCACCTGGGTCAAAGCTTCCCTGAGTTCCATGGGTCAGAGTGGGGGAGTAGCCCACTCTAGGGCCACAAGTGCCTTTGTCGCTGTGTGGAGGAATTCTTCAAGTTGCAACCCACAGTGGCGATGCACCTCGCTCCTGAACCAGGGCCTGGCTCCTTTGTTCCTGAATATGCAGCATTCAGCACAGAGCCAGGGGCTCAGGAGCCAATAGCCTGTGTGTCGGATGGGATTGGGCTGGACACCTGCAGCTAGCACACAGGCTTGCTTTCCCAGGTCATGCCCACTGTCCCTTACAGGCATTCCTGCCTTGTGGACTTGCCTGCCCTTCCAGTCTGTTGGGGGAGCAGCTCCACAGTCATGTATCAGAGCGTAGACTGCTGTTCCACAGAGTGACCTCAGCAGCTGCTGCACCCCCATCTCCAGAGCTTGCCCTCAGTTCCCTCGGCCTGCACTAGTAAAGCACAAGGATTGCATACTGGATGACAAGATGTGGCCCCTCTGCTGCCACACGCACCCTGCTCAGGCTGCTCTGATGCTCCACCCTGCAGAGTCACACAGCCCAAGGAACTCTCTGGATTGCAGGACTGAACTCCCATCTCTTGGCTTCCATGCACTAGACTGCAGCTTTTACTAAAGTAAGCCTGAGTTTATCAAGGGTTCAACTACGACTGCTGTTGAATGCTAGGATTCAGATATCCAGGTATAGGTGTAATAACCAATGGATGGTGTGTGTGCCAGTCACTGAAGTGGACAGTGGTGTCAGTGGAGACAGGGCTGATGGCCCTTAGGCAAATCTGTGATGCTCACTTTGTGTCATCAGTAGTATAAGGGCTCAAAGATTCATAAGTAGTGTTCCCCACTTGGAGCTCAGAGAGATCTGCGGGGTGGTTGAGGCACAAACTGACATAGCCATGCACAAGCCAGCAAGCGCTGTAGGTGCTCAGAGGGAGAATCAAGTCCATCTTAAAGCAGGTGGGGCATCGTAGACACTGCTTCCCGCAGCTGTTCCACTAGTTTCCAGACTGCCCACTCAGCACAACCTGGAAGACACGGCCCAGTCCACATGCTGAGATCAGCTGTTTAGTACAGCAGTGCACCTGGTTCCTCGGGGTCAGCCATCCTCAGATGAGGAAACCAGTCATTGTTTCTGAGTGATTTGGTGAAAATGTCTTTCTTTGCCTGTGTCTGAAGCCTTGTTCCCGCTTGGTTACTGCTCGTGCCCACTCCCGAGTTCCATCACTCAGTGCTGCTTCATGCTGGCCCCCCTACTCTGTACCCTTGTTTCCTGTAACTTATTGTTGGCACTCTTGTGGCAATGAATGGAAACCAGTTTCTGGCCATTTTTTTACATACAAACACAGCTCTCTATTGTACATACTGTAATAGTTTCATCGGATTAGACTTGGCATGCAATGAACCATACATATGTGTGAAATTCACAGCTATCATGTGTGACATGGATCTGGGGAGCCACAGGGAAAGCACCAAATCCACCCTTCAGCCCAGCACTCCAGGCCATTTGCCTTCAGCCTTCTCCCTAGGAGCCCCTGCTGCCTCCTCACTGCGTGCTGCTTGTGCTTCTGGAGTTTCATGTGTATGGGATTCTGCTATGATCAGTACAGTGTTTGATCAGGCAATTGGCGTCCAGGCCGCTTGCAGAGTCAGGGGCAGGGAGAGGCCCCCTGAGGCCAGCATCCCATAAACAGGTTAACATCTGTCAGAGCACTGCATAACTTTATAGTTCAGGTTTGGAATGCAGCCTCAAGACTTGCTGTGATGACGCAAGTGTGCGTCTAGGGTAGTCGGTGGGAGATGTACTGTGCGTCTATAGTAGTCAGTGGGAGATGGTGTACTGTGCATCTAGGGTAGTTGGTGGGAGATGTACTGTGCGTGTAGGGTAGTCGGTGGGAGATGGTTTACTGTGCAGTCTGTCCAATGTACAGCATGAAGTCTGATCTGTTTTGGTAACACCTCCATCATTTCACAAGCCAGTTAAACCACAAGTATTTTGCACCTTTCCATATCACATCTGAGTGGAACTACGAAAAGTTAATGTGTGTAAGTCAAATAGGTCATTGGATAAGAAAACAGCAGTGTGAGTACATGTGATGCTTGTGTGTGTAGCTGTGTCTATAAATATGCTCTCCTTGAGTGTGAGACACTTTCGTCACAGTGTCTAATCCTTCTTCTCTGTATTCTTGTTGTACAATGTGCTATCCACACTCATAGTGGGTAAATCACTATTATCTTTAAGCGATTGCATTCAACTTTCCGACAGAAAAGCTTGCCTTAGTGTGCTTGTTTATCTCAAATCTGTTTGAAACACTGCGTAGAATTGTGAAATGTGAAGTCTGCTTCACGTGTTCATCCTGGTAAGCTTCGGGTTAGATGCCCTTGTATGCCATAACACGTTGTTGAAGATTCTTTCCATCCCATTGTGTGTTCCTGGCACACTTACCGGATACTGCCAAGCCAGCATCACTCTGCTCGCTCCAACCCTGCCCTGGTTCCAGCTGGAGCTTTAGTCTGAGTTTCTCACTGGGTTCTTGATTTTGTTCCCTTCATCTGCCCGTCTGTGTGTCAGTGCCATGCTGGTTTAATTATTATTGTTTTGTAAGGTGATTTGGAATCAGGGAGTGTGATGCCTCCAGCTTTGCTCATTGCGTTCAAAAGAGATTTGGCTAATTTGGGTCTTTGCAGTCTTATAACAACTTTTAGGATTTTTTCCTATTTTTGAGAAAGAAATGCCTCAGAAATGTTTATAAGAATTGGGTTGAATCTGTTATCATTGTGAACTATAGAGACTTTTGCAAAGGTAATTTTTGCAATCGATGAAGATAGGATTCTTTTATTTATATGCATTGACTGTATATTTTTACATTTTTGTATAAGTTCAACAAATTTCATGTATTTTATACCTACGGACTTAAGCACATAGCAATACTTCCCACCTTACCCTTCCTCCCACCCATAAGCCCATTCCCCCTTCTTCCTGTCTTATGTTAGCTTTCGATTTTCACAATGACATATTTTCAGTTTATTTTATAATCACAAACTTATCCCTCCACTAAATAAAGAATGCAACAAGTTTCAGGGAAGAAAACCAGTATTTCTTTGAAAAGCGCAGGCCAAGGGTTGAACACAGTCATCAAATCTGATTTCTTCCATCAATCCTGTGCAGTTCTCCACGGGTAGATCTTTCACCTACTTGATCAAAGTATTTTATGATATATTATCATAAATGATGTTATTTTCTTAATTTGTTTCTCATAAAGTTCATTCTTAGCCTATGGAAATACTGATTCTGTATGCTGATTTTATAGCCTGCCCTTCCACGGAATTTGTGTTTCAGTTCTTAGACTAGGATAATATCTTACTTCCCTTTCCACTGCTGTGACGGAGTGCCAGGGACTGGGTAATTTACAGAGAGGGAACTTGGCTGCTTCGGCTCGGGGACCTGGGCGTCCAAGGCTCAGGAGCTCCCTCTTCTGAGGCCCCGCCTGCTGTGGGCAGAGGGTGAGGCCGGACTCACTCATCCTTCTCTCAAGATCCGCTCACAGTAACTGGGCGGTGGAAACCCCTAGCTGCTGTTTGCTTCTTCTCTCTCCATGACTTCCCAGAGTGTCCAGCCTTTCTCCCTGCATGTTCAGCTTGGCTTTTGAAGGTTCAGAGAGCCTTCTGTGCTAGTCACTGTGGGCCAGAATATGAAAAATCAAAACTTAGGTTCTTAAATCCAGTGCCGAGTTATTTCTTCTGAAGAAATATATTGCTTAAGCAGATTCCTTTCATTAATGTCCTTTTCATTGCGTTGAAAGCATCATGTGTGAATTTAAAAGCACCCAGTATTTATTGCCCCGTGTTACTGAGGTCTGCCATGCATCAAGTGAGGTCCTGGAAGCAGAGGGGCTCCGTGATGCAGAATGCCAGGTCCGGGCCCTGGCAGGGCTTGCAGCCAGCTGGGGCAAAGCTGTAGTAGGGCAGTGCAAGCCTGGAGCCCACCATCGGGAGTGGCCCTGCCTGAGGAAGGCCTGCGCAGAAGACACCTGATAGTAACCACTTACTGTGCCCTTCCCACGGCTTTTTGTTACATGAGATAATCACAGAAATGAGAACTAAAGGGGTGTGTGTGTGTGTGTGTGTGTGTGTGTGTGTGTGTGTGTGTGTCTTTGTGTGTTTTCCTTTTCAAGATCTATTTCCCAACTGCCAAATTAGGCTGACTGTGGATGATCAAACACTGAGACCTAGAAACACTTTGATCAGAATTTTGAGCTTGCCTTCATGATAAAGTTGTACAACACATCTGATTGATCAGGAAGAAACAGGCTGTTAGAGTGAACAGAAAATATAATTAGTGTGGAAGAGGTCTGAAAAGTGACCTAGTGTCGGCAGTGTCGGCCTGTTGGAGCGCTGTGGGGTTTCGAGTCTGTTGAAGAGCAGCCCTGCCCCTGCAGCCCGCTTCGCAGCCTTGTCCTGGAAGCAGTCCTTGGGCTGCTGAGCTCTCCTTGTGCGCTCAGGGACTTGTTCCCATCAGTTGTCTTCGAGGTAGATGTGATGTTCTGTTTCAGAAGGAAACTCTGCATCAAGCTCATGGGTGTTTCAGTAGAGACAGTGGGGATTTTAACAGTGGACTGGAAGTGGCTGGGCATGTGCCACTGGCTCTCAGCCTGTCAACACCCCCACCTCTTAAGCTAACCAGCAAATATTGCAGTTCCACATGGGTGAGCCAAAATATTCTTGTAGGCTGATACATGAGGCTGACCCATAATGGTCCTCCAGCCTCTCCCCTCCAACCTACCTGGTCTCAGCCCTCCCTCTTACATGCAAATACAGTGTCTTGTCATTGGGAGTCTCTCAGAAGTTATTCTTCACCTACAGCAGATGCCCTCAGAGACCCTTCCCCACCTCCTGCCCCACCCAGAACCAAGCACCCAGGGAAATCCCAAGCTTGCCCTACTTCCCTGGACTTGAGCCCTAGGGTCGCTGCATGCCCCCACCAACACTATCTCCCCAGGCCACAATGAGCTGGCCAACCCCCAGCTGATGCTGGCATGGGAATATGGGAATAATAGTGGTAGGGGTGCCCCCTAGCTGTGGCTGGTTTGGGAATCTGAAATTAGTTTTAAAATAACCTAAAGAAAGTACCCTAAAGACAGTACTGAGTGAGTGGAGTGTGCCTGCCATGAGGCGTCTCAGCGGGGATGCTGTCTGTCTCTTGGAGCCGAGGGCTTGGATTAGAACCAATGGGAAGTGTGCACTGGGCGAGTCAGGTATACTTCCATTTGCTCCAAACCCAGTAAAGTGGGAAAGTAGAAACAAGTGGAAAGGAGCAGGCAGGAGGGCCGTAGGCCGACAGCAGAGTAAGAGTGCAGGTCGTCATCTCCCTGCCCACCTCTACAGGAATGTCCGCCGTGGCCAGGCTGAAGCCAGGAGCCAGGAGCTCCTTCTAGGTCTCTCCTGCAGGTGACTGGGGCCCAAGCACTTAGGTCATCTTTCACTGCCTTCCCAGGTGCATAGGAAGGGGGTGGATAGAAAGTGGAACAGCCAGAACACAAACCAATGCCACATGTGGCACCATCATTCCAGGCAGGAGCTTAGCCCACTATACCACAACATCAGCCCACTAGTGTACTGTATTTACCTATTATTACTTAGATACCATACTTAAATGCTGGAAGGTGCATTACATGTTAGGACATGCTGCTCTGTATGATTACAAATTCAGATTTTTGTAGATTTAGTTTTCTTAAAGCACAACTTAAATAGATGGCAAGTTTAGTGATGGCAGAAATTGCTTATGTTGTTGTATATCCTTGTTCCTGCAGCACTTGGTTCTTGATATGTAATGAGTATTCAACAAATATTAACTAGTAAATTGAGTATATATTTTCATATTCATCCCCTAAAATACTGCCTGATAGCAATAATTAAATAATAAATTAATGCTCTAAATGTATGAAGATTTATTTTTTAGTTTTTTATTTGTAAGAGAGATCTTCCATCCATAGGTGCCTTTCCAGTTGACCACAAGGGCCTGGCTGAACCAAGCCAGAAGTTTGATCAGATCTCTCATATGAGTGACAAGTGCCCAAGCACTTGAGCTTTCTTCAGCTGCTTTTCCGATCCATTAGTAGGGAGCTGGATCAGAGTGGCACCCATGAACTGGCACCCATAAGAGAAGCTGGAACCCCAGGCAGTGCACCTGCTCTAGCCCACACAGCTGGCCCTATAACTGCCTGTAACATACATTTGGGCAGGTGTATGCTTTTGTCCCCAGCGAGTGACAGCATCTGTATGCAACTCTAAAGCGCAGAGGCAGGCATCATGCACTACCATGATATTTTTTTTGTCCTGTTACCTACTTGTCTAAAACAATGGCTTGCACACTGCTGTAGTGAGGAAATTCTACATTAATCAAGAAGTAAATGAGTGATGGCTTACTTTTTGACTTTTCAAACTTAACTGTTGATCATGAATATTTCTCTTTCAAACTGAACATTAGGAAAGAGAAAACTTGAAAAGAAAATGAGAGCAAGGTCTGCTTCCACAAACTCAGATGAGGCTGAGACAGGAAGAGTGTGCCAGTCAGGGGAGACTCCTGGGCAAAGGCCCTCAGGGCACCCCCGTTCCACGCCCTGTGAGAGTGTGCCAACAGGGAGACTCCTGAGCAAGGGCCCTCCACGCCCTGTGAGAGAGTGTGCCAACAGGAGAGGCTTCTGCGCAAGGGCCCGCGGGGGCACCAGCCCTCTACGAGGTGTGCAGCAGGGGCTCATTAAAAGCCACATGGAGCGGGTTCAGCAGTGTGAACCCTGGATCATTCATCAGGCCTCCATCGGCCCACAGGACCAGAAGATCAGAGGGTGAATAAAAGGAACAGAGTCTTTGTACGGCCTCAGGGATTACTCCTTCCTGTAGGAGCAAGGAAGGGACTCAGACTGTGCAGGCTGCCCCCATGCTGCAGACTCAGGTGGGGACTGAGAGTGAACGTCTCACCACAGCGTCTGGGACTCAGGCCCTGGGGTCTCTGAGCAGCTTGGCCGGTTTGGGCTTCGCTGTGCTTGTCTGAAGAAGCACACAGCCCAGAGTCTGGCAGCTGGGAGTGTTCAGGGGACTTTGGCCAAATCACATCATTGTCTGTGCCTCGGTGGTTTCCTGTGTTAAACATTCCAGTACATGACATTTGGAGAGTTGGATTCATGTGTGTGAATCAGTAAATATGAATGAAATAGGTACGAAAATAATTGTGTGAGATAAACTCATCGTCAGCAGTGAGCTGTGTGGCCGTGCTGTGTAGTCCTCACACCTCTGCTGCCTGCTGCCTGCTGCCCGCTGCCCACTGCCCACTGCCCGCTGTGCACTGCCTGCTGCCCACTTCCTGCTGCCCGCTGCCCACTGTCTGGTGCCCACTGGCTGCTGTCCACTGCCCACTGACCGCTGCCCACTGCCTGCTGGGGATGCAGTGCGGCTCTAGTTAGCAGGAGCAGGTTTTGCTGAGCCCAGACAGCTCCAGGCCCTGGAGTGGCATTTCTGGCTCATTTACACAATCCGTTCCAGGGTGCTGTCCTCTCAGGAACCTACCTCGCCCTTGCAGCCTCTGGAAGTGAGGGCAGTGGCGCGGAGGGAAGCCTGGAAATCACCTCCAAGCTGCTGCCTTCCAGACCACATCCCTCCCCGCTGGCGCAGACAGTGGAAGGGCCACACCTCACATGAGGGGTCAGGAGCTGGAGGACTTGGTGGGCAGCCCAGGGACCATGGCCTCGTCTCCGTGGCCTCAGCAGGGCACCCTGCAGCAGAGGAGCTTAAAACAGCACTCCTTTCCATACAGCCGCTATTAACAACCGAGCACCTTCCTCCATTTCATGTCTTCTCAGGTTCGAGGTTTTGGTGGTGTTAACAATGAGAGCAGCCCAATTGCAGCCTGCCCTGCTTTCTCAGAGAGAGAAGTGACGGTATAAAAGCTCCCTTCTCTTTGCTTTGCCAGACATTGACGAATGCTCGGAAGGCTTTGTGCAGTGTGACAGCCGTGCCAGCTGCATCAACCTGCCCGGATGGTACCACTGTGAGTGCCGGGATGGCTACCATGACAACGGGATGTTCTCTGCGAGCGGGGAGTCATGCGAAGGTCAGTGCACGGAGAGGACCCGGGGCTGCAGGACCCTCAGGCACAAGCCTATGGATGGGGTAGATGCACGTGGGGGACCTCTCTGGGACACGTGTGGGGTTTACCTGTTTCCACAACAGTGGTTAGATACATGTTGAAGTCTGCGTTTTGCTTGTGAATTACAATAGTTCATTTGTGGATGGAACCTTGTGACACTAGATGAGCTATGTGCAGGTGCTTGTGCGTGTGGCATGTCTGCAGCTGTCCCTCCCTGTCCTGTCCTTGTGCGTGTGGCATGTCTGCAGCTGTCCCTCCCTGTCCTGTCCTTGTTGCTCGTCCCCGGGCAGCCTGTGCCTGGTGCTCTGGCATACTACCACCTGTGCTGCTGAGCAGGAACAGAAAGGAGATGTGACCTCTGCTGATGGCTGACATTGAACTTGTAACTGGGATTACATTGGTGGTCTCATTGGTGGCTGCAGGCCTCACATGGACTGTGTGGGTTCTCTGTTGATGGAGGTGTGGACATTGCCTCCCAGCTGGGGCCACTGAGGACAACCCATGGGTTCCTATCGGGTCTGATAATGTGCTGAGGCAGCTGCCTGTCATCTAAGCAACCCTTGAGGTGGGAGTGAAACTGTTGGCCATAGCCCTGGTCTTCTGGGTTGGAGTGGGAAGTGTATGGCCAGAGCCACTCCTGTAGCCATAGCAGGCCGTCGCTCCTAAGCATCTGAGCAGAGAACAGCCTCAGGTGGGAGGCGGCCTGTTCAAGCCTAATGTTGGGCATGACACTATGTCACTGCTAGGTGTGAGCACATAGCTCCAGCTAAGATTCAAGAGGAGGACGTTTCACGGGGTGTAACTAGGAAGTGCTGAGGACCACTGGGGCGTCCTGAAAGCTTCTCACCCTGGGCCCTCGCAACGGCCAGCATTTCCGCCTGTGCCCATGGGTTCTGCTCCCCAGCCTTTTACAGCTTCCTCTGTCTCCCTGGGTTGCACCAACCACTCCATGTTGTGTTGTCAGTGGCCTCTAGCCAGAAAACGCAGGATTGATTTGCTCCTCGAGCTATGCCAGCTTGCCCCGTGCCCTGCTCTGCTGCCTTTCCTTCAGTTCACTGGAGGAGACCCTTCTTTCAAAGTCAGGTTGCATGCTATTTGGGCTGTCTGTATGCCACGGTGGAGGGCCTGTGTCTGAACCTGTGTCTGCCACGTCCTGTTGCAGCCTGCTGCTGGGCAGACCCTGGAGGCAGCAGGTGCTGGCTTAGCTGCTTGGGTCCCTTGCAACCCTCATGGGAGACTGGACGGAGGTCATGGCTTCCTGCCTCAGCCCCACCGAGGGCTCTGGCAGGCATCTTGGAAGTGAGCCAGGGGTCAGGAGCTCTCTTGAGTGCAGGTGCTCATCATTCTTTCTCCCTGCCTACTTCTCAAATGCATAAGCAAGGGGATCTATTAAGGCTCAGACCCTCCACTGTGCCACATGGCTCACTGCCTTTCCCTCCTGGGAGGACTCTGCCACTGAGACGCCTGCCTTCCAGTTCAGCTCATTGAGGATTCTTTCCCCAGGACACAATCAGTAAAACAGAACAAGAGAGGCAATCCCCTGGACACTGCCTGACCCTCTGACCAGCTGTGTCGCTGCTGCAGTTGGTGGACACTCCCCGGGAGGGTGCTGTCCCTGCCCCCACGGTCAGGCTCTACCCCACCACCGCACCCAGCCCCCGCCTTTCTGAACGGCTCACAGTCTCCACCTTCCCACACCCTCTGGTCAGTTGCTGTCCCCTGGCTTAACCACTGAGGCATTTGACAGAAGCACGTTCCATCTCTGCACTTGGCCCTGCGACTGCTGCCTCCCCGGGTGTGCCTGGGCCATAGGCCTCCTCTTTCCCATTTCTAACTCAGCCAGTTTCAAGATTCAGGTACCCCTAATCCCAGTCCCTCTTGCAGCTGCACATTTAGCTCCCAGGGGCCTGCATTCTGTCCACCCTCGTCTCTGCCCCAGTACTCAAGCCCCTGACTCATCCCCGAATCCCCGTGCTCCTAACGGGCTGCCCATGTGGGTGTCAGGTGTCCTGTCGCCAAGTGTCACAGTTTTAGCTTTAGAACACACTCCACTCTGCCCCGTTGGGGTCACCACCTCCATCTGAGTTGTTGCTTTTTTGCCTGGGCCATGGAAGTAATCCAGTCCAGCCGCCGCCTCCTGTGGACCCTGTAGTGCCCAGAAGTGCTCCTAAATGGAAGTGGGCACGTGACTCCTCCCCAACAGCCCAGAGCCTTTCCAGCGCTCAGAAAATCGCAAGCCCTGGCCAGCATTTCCAGGGCCAGACAGACGTCTTTGCCGCGCTGTTCCTTGTATGGAATGTCCTTCCTGTAGGTCTTCCTTTGTTGATCTCAGATTTCCACTAAAAGGGCTACTCTAGGCTCCCAGGTAGAGGTGTCCTCCTGCCTCGCACACTGAGTTCCCTGTCCTCTCTCCTTTTCCTTGTAGGAATTCTACATTGTCATAAAATACAGCATTTGCTATATTGCATTTGCTTGCTAAGTATCTTCTCCATACTGTAGATTTCAAGGGTCACAGATCTTTGATTATCAGCCACAATATCTCCATCAGCTAGAAGACACAGTAGCTGATAAATTTGTTTAATGACAAAGAGTGTGTGGCTGATAGGCAGGGGGATGAGGTGAGTGGGGGTAGGCAGGGGGATGAGGTGAGTAGGGGGTAGGCAGGGGGATGAGGTGAGTGGGGGTAGGCAGGGGGATGAGGTGAGTGGGGAGGGGTAGGCAGGGGGATGAGGTGAGTGGGGGTAGGCGGGGGGATGAGGTGAGTGGGGGGTAGGCAGAGGGATGAGGTGAGTAGGGGGTAGGCGGGGGGATGAGGTGAGTGGGGGGTAGGCGGGGGGATGAGGTGAGTGGGGGGGTAGGCGGGGGATGAGGTGAGTGGGGGTAGGCAGGGGGATGAGGTGAGTGGGGGGTAGACCAGGGGGATGAGGTGAGTGGGGAGGGGCAGGCAGGGGGATGAGGTGAGTGGGGAGGGGTAGGCAGGGGGATGAGGTGAGTGGGGGGTAGGCGGGGGGATGAGGTGAGTGGGGAGGGGTAGGCAGAGGGATGAGGTGAGTGGGGGGTAGGCAGGGGGATGAGGTGAGTGGGGGGGTAGGCAGAGGGATGAGGTGAGTGGGGGGTAGGCGGGGGGATGAGGTGAGTGGGGAGGGGTAGGCAGAGGGATGAGGTGAGTGGGGGGTAGGCAGGGGGATGAGGTGAGTGGGGAGGGGTAGGCAGAGGGATGAGGTGAGTGGGGGGTAGGCGGGGGATGAGGTGAGTGGGGGGTAGGCGGGGGATGAGGTGAGTGGGGGGGTAGGCAGAGGGATGAGGTGAGTGGGGGGTAGGCGGGGGATGAGGTGAGTGGGGGTAGATGGATCTTAGAATCAGAAGTGTACAAGGCATCTACGTTGACAGTATTTATGAGGTACGTGCAGTAGAATCCTATGTTAGAAGTAGATATTCATCATGATCAAGGTGAAATGCAATTAGTACATGCATAAGTGTTAAATCCAGAAAGTAACAAGAACAATTAAATGTTAAATTGACAGAAGAGGGTGAAGTAAGGTATTCTGTGAGATCTCTAAAGAAAAATACTTTTCAAGGAAATTCCAGACATATGGGCAGTAGAAAACCTTATTTTTAGAAAGCTGCTATTTGGGAAGATGATTCTATTGTTATCTACTAGTGGAATTTATAAAGATTATCAGAAAAATCTATTGTGTCAGAGCCAGTACACTCTGAAGGGTCCTTTCCACAGAACCCACCTACATAATTTTTTTAAAAGGCTAAAATGTGTTTGAATAACTACCCATGTACTCCAATATCAGTGATTTGTACAATTGCAATGTTAGCGTTCAGGAGGAGTTTTTTCAAGCGTGGTTAGACTGAGAAGGTGCCGTTCTTCTGTAGCTTGGAGCAAGCAGGAAAGCATCTGAAGGTGGCCAGAGCTTCAGCTGTGCCCTTTCAGTGCAGTGCTCGGCCACAAGGGCGCCTGGACCCTGCACTTCCCCGGGTGGTGTGTGGAGTCGCTGCCTGCAGGGGCCCCAGTCGCAGTCCCATCTCAGCCGGTGACAGTCCTCCCCAGGACGTGTGCCGGAGTGCCTTGTCCCTGTTCACGCTGTGTCTCCACTGCCGGGGGTGCAGCCTGGTGCTGCTATCTCACACACAGTGTCCCCAGGTGGCTTTATTACTTCTGGATCATTACCATTAAGCTTGGTGACATCTTGTGACACCACAAAAGTAGCGTTTACAAGATGGTGTCACATATAATCCATTGAGTGAGTTCTGCACTTAAATCTAGGGGAAAAAAATACAAGTGAGGTGAGTCCAGTTGAACTCAGCTACTGGTCTCTGAAGGTACGCCAGCAATGGGGGGTGGCCAGCTCAGTTCCTGCCAATGCAGCCAACCTGGGGGCCCCGCCCGCAGCGCGTGTGTGTGCAGTGGTGCCGGGACAGGGCGCGGGGTCAGCTGGCGTGCGAGGAGAAAACGGCATGTTCCTGTGAGCAGGCCTTCCTCCTCAACACCGGAGAGGACGTCCAGGTGCCTTGCGCTCGTATTAGCGATGTGCAAAGTGGATGAGATGACTGGCAAGAGAGGGCAGGTTCGAGTGCAGTGGGTGCTTACCAGTCTCACCACGGAGTCCAACCGTGGAGCCCTGTGTGCTTTCCCAGCGCCCAGTCCAGTGTCTTAGTGGATAGCTGGCCCTATGGGGGCGGCCAACTGGAAACGCATCCCTGCTCCCCCTCCTCCAGTGAGCAAAACACCTTCCTCTTCTCTGTAAACAGCATCCACCAACTCTGGATTTGCAAGCCAGAAACCCCAATAGCATTGCGGATCCTCACTTCTGCAGTCACAAGCTGGTGGCTCTGCCTCCCGCACCTGCCAGGACAGTGCCGTGCTGAGGATCGCGTGCGCCCAGGGCCCCAGCGTCGGCGTGGTCTGGGGCTGCTTCCTTTTCTGTGGCCTGAGAGTTACACACTCTCAAGGGTGGCCCGAGTGGCACTTCAGCTCTGCTGCGAGCGCATCCCAGGCGGCTGTTCTCACTGGGGACTGACTGGCTGGGCTTCGGTAGCCTCCTGGTTCTAAACTTCATCTACTCAGGCCCTTTTCTTGTGGAAGCCAAATGGGTCAAATTCCAATCTCAGTGTTGTTGGTTTTTGTATTTCCCTAAAGTAACAGACAAGATGAGCACCTGCCAACCACTGTTGTGGGCAGATATTACTTTGTTATATAAATATTCTTTATTTAAGTGTACATATTTTTATTGGCACTGAACATTTACTTCTTGTGCAGCAAACTCAAGAATTCTCTTTCCTTTAAGAAGGCAGCACTACCCCTGGGGGTAGCACTTTTATTTCTGAAAGTCAAGTGAAACAGTTGCAGAAATCTGCCCCCTGCCATGTGTACAGTGATACTCTGACAGTTGGGAGTAGGTCGCACACACGCCGGGGGTCGGACGGCCCCCCGAGTGCGCTGCTGCCGCTCTCCCCCGGTGCAGATATCGACGAGTGTGGCACCGGGAGGCACAGCTGCGCCAACGACACCATCTGCTTCAACTTGGACGGCGGGTACGACTGCCGCTGTCCTCACGGCAAGAACTGCACAGGGGACTGCGAGCACGACGGCAAGGTGAAGCACAGTGGTCAGATCTGGGTGCTGGAGAGCGACCGCTGCTCCGTGTGCTCGTGCCAGGTGAGGGGCGTGGGTAACGGCTTGGGGTTGGCTGTACGTGCCCACAGTTCATGCCCTAGAACATTCCGGTGATCCTGTGTCTTTCCCGAGGCAGTCCTGTCCCTGCGCGCCCATGCGCTGCCGGCTGCCCCTCAGGTGCGGGTTCTGCCTGCCAGAGTGTCCAGTGGGTGGGAGCCCAGCAGGCACTCCGTGTGCCTCCCTCCTCAGCACCGACGGGAGGTCCATTTATGCTGTGACTTTCTACTTATTTGACCCAGCCCCCGCCGGAGGTTCCCGTGCTGGGCTCACCCGTCTCTGCAGGTAGCACTTCATTTCTAACCGAGTCCCTCGCCCTGTGTGAATGTGCAGAGTCCGGGTTGGCCTGCAGGCTCAGGCGCTTTGTTCTGTGTGTTCAGTTGCTGGGAGAGACTTGAATCAGCCAACTGAATGAGAGTATGTACCAAGGACTCAACAGTTAGGAAGGAAATTGACAACATTTTAAATAATAATATGAAGTCTAAATCTTTCAGAAATCTAACAGTTTGAATAAAAACTTCCTATCCAACTGCCCAATACCCACAGCTTCACACCAAAATTTGGATTTGAATTACAATGCTAACGGATAGATGCAGGTGTTGCGTGCACACGTTTGTGTCCACAGGAGTAGCACACATCTCCCATTTTAAACTCCTCATTTCCTGTTTGTAGTGAGGTCACGGAGAAGCAGTGTGTAGGAAGGGAACCCAAGCCTGCTGGCGTGTGCAGTTTCTCTGTGTCAGCTGATTGTGTTGTGCAGTCTGACCTATTTCAGCTTGCACACTCTCCTGGTGTGCACACACACGTACACAGCACACACAGGGGCCCTGCAGAGGCCCACTCAAGTCCACCTGCCTTGGATTGCCCTGCACCCTGCGCGGGCCCTGAGCGATGGGGGTCAGGAGAACTGTCTTGGTCCTTCTCCCAGAGTGGCCTCGTCATGTGCCGCCGCATGGTCTGTGACTGCGAGAACCCCACCGTTGATCTGTTCTGCTGCCCCGAGTGTGACCCCAGGCTGAGTAGTCAGTGCCTCCACCAGGACGGGCAGACCGTGTACAACAGCGGTGACACCTGGGTGCAGCGGTGCCAGCAGTGTCGCTGCTTGGTGAGTCGGCTGAGAGGCGTGGCTGGCGGGAGGACGGGGCAGCACATGTTCCTGCGGCACAGACCCGGAGAGCGGCCAGGCAGGCAGGAAGCTCGCTCCTCTTGAGGGAGAACTCTGGCCAGCGCATGGCGTGTGCATGCCCGGCACTCATGCTCAGGTGTGGAACCAGAGGACACACCCACTGGTGTTTTCCTTCCAGCCACACTGTTGTGCAGGCATTGTGTCTGGCACCTGCTATGGACATGCAATACGTACATTCCTAAACTGGGCTTCCACACCTGCTTTCAAACTGATGCTGGGTACAGGGCAGCAGGCCGAATGTCAGCCCCTTTGCCGGCTGCTGGCTGTTTCACTTGCAAGAGGGCAGAACAGGTGTCCACAGCCAGGAGCAAGCCGGGCGTCCTCGCCTCCCCTCCAGGCTGGACCCTGCCTGTCTCTGTGAGCATATTTTCAGGGCCGCATTGTTTTTGATTTTTTTTTTTTTAACTTTCAACCAAAAATCAATTGAAAGAGCAGGGTCATTTTGTCTGAAGGCTGCTTTCATCTGGAGTCAGAATTGGGAGGAAAATGGGAGACGGCTGGGAGCCACAGTGACAAAGGTCCAACTCACACATTGTCCCATGAGGCGTGGAGCGGACTGCACCGAGGCCCTGGGGTTTGACCCTGAGGAACACACGTGAGCAGTCAGACTCCCTTTGTACTTTGGCTTACTCTCTTGTAAATGGGCTGCACTTCGGTATTCAGGCAGGAACAGATGAGTCAGAGAGTGAAAATGGGATGCCAAAGGCAGTGATGTAGGGCTGGCCTTTATCCTGGGGAGGCCACACACATGGGACCTGTGCCTGCTTGTCTGTGGATCCCTGGCCTCTGTGGATCCCGCTGTGCACCCGGGGAGCCTAGGGCCGTGGGCACTGGACTCCTGCCCTGGCACATGCACTTTCCTTGCAGCGAGGGGAGGTGGACTGCTGGCCGCTGGCCTGCCCGGACGTGGAGTGTGAGTTCAGTGTTCTCCCAGAGGGCGAGTGCTGCCCACGCTGTGTCAGCGACCCCTGCCAGGCCGACACCATCCGCAACGACATCACCAAGACTTGCCTGGACGAGATGAGCGTGGTGCGCTTCACGGGCTCATCGTGGATCAAGCATGGCACCGAGTGCACGCTCTGCCAGTGCAAGGTAGGACCAGGCAGAGGCGGGCAGCGTGGGCACTGCTGTCACTCATGGTGCTCACGCTCGGCTGTCGGTCCCACCTGCCTTCCTGGGGATGTATCCCAGAGAAGCAGAGGGCCCGGCTGGAACCAGAGCCATCTGTTCTTTGTGTCGTCAAAACGGACCTGGTGTGTCTCACAGGCGCTGGTAGGGAAAGGCACCACCACCCTGAGGTCCCTCTCTCATGGGAACAGCACCCTGAGGTCCCTCTCTCATGGGAACAGCACCACCCTGAGGTCCCCTCTCTCATGGGAACAGCACCACCCTGAGGTCCCCTCTCTCATGGGAACAGCACCACCCTGAGGTCCCTCTCTCATGGGAACAGCACCCTGAGGTCCCTCTCTCATGGGAACAGCACCACCCTGAGGTCCCTCTCTCATGGGAACACCAGCACCCTGAGGTCCCTCTCTCATGGGAACACCACCACCCTGAGGTCCCTCTCTCATGGGAACAGCACCACCCTGAGGTCCCTCTCTCATGGGAACACCACCACCCTGAGGTCCCTCTCTCATGGGAACACCACCACCCTGAGGTCCCCTCTCTCATGGGAACAGCACCACCCTGAGGTCCCTCTCTCATGGGAACACCACCACCCTGAGGTCCCCTCTCTCGTGGTACAAGGCGATATTGTCTTATTGATTTGTATCTAGTTATTTAATGAGGTCTGCAAAATACATTAACAAAGCAGTTACATCATATTTTCCAAAGTGGAAATCGATATGGCAAAAATGGGCATATTTCTTGGTTTGTCGTAGTCAGTTATATTGAGTTGAAAAACTTAAGATCTGTTATTTGCCATATTTTATTTCTACACATGGAGAAAAATCATTATAAAGATTCTTGTTTAGAGCTTTGTGTCTTCTACTGCAGTAAGGGGAAAACAGATGATTTTGGCAGAGGACAGAGGCCCGGGGCAAGGGAACTACTCTGATCGCAGAGTTGGCGCGGGGCCCAGGGACGGTGGCCGTGAGCTCACACCCGTCCCTGGGACCTCCTCCTCCAGTGCCGGCTGCAGTATGTAATGCTTGTTCCAGTGGTACGGCTTAATTCAGTCTCTGCCCCATTTACAGACAAAGCAGCATAAAATGTCTTAAGTAGCTTCAAGATAGCTTTGTTATTTCAAACCCAAATTTCTAACTCCTTCAGTCAGTGAAGTTTGACAGTTGAGCCAAGCTTTCTGAGTGAACCTCTCAAAGTGTCAGCAACCCTGCAGGCCCCACTGCCGGTTCCCCACTGCCTTCAGGCTCTGATGAGCAGCAGGGACCTACCTGCTGACACTGGGTCCCTGGGATGGTGAGTCCTCTTAGCTGCTCTGACTGTGGGGCTGTAGTTCTGAGCAGGGCCGACCAGCATACCCACAGGCACCAGAACCACCACCCTGGAGCAGCACTTGGTGGTCCCTGGGGGAGGGTGGAAATGAGCCTGTCACGCAGGGCCTCGCCAGGCTGCTGCAGCTTTAAAGCTACTAATGTGTCAGTGACGTGGGAGGAGGAGACTCTGGGAGCTCCCAGATCTACTGTTCCTTTTCCCTCCTGAAGTCTGAGCTGGGAGAGCATGATCAGTCTTGCCAAATTTATCCTGTATATTCACTTTTGTTGCATTTATGTTCTAAATAGTTGTTCAGTACCAGTAGCTGCTGTGTTGGAGGGTGAAGGATGCTTGGGGAGCAGGACTTTGCCTCTGCTCTCCATCTCTCGACCCTAAGCGCACAGCAGGTGGGGCAGGATGCTAGAACCAGAGGTGGAGCGGAAGCACGGACAGTCCTTGCCAGAAGTTGCTGTCGGCAGCTTAAGACCCAGATCTGTGCCAGCAGCCTCCCCAGCTGCATTCCATTTGACCGACAGCCACAGGAGGCTCCTGTCACCATCCTGAATACATGCACAGGAACGTGGCCACTGTCCCAGTATGTGCTATTGCACAGAGCCATTCCAGTGGTCAGGCATGGCCGGCTGCCCTGTGTAGCTCGGGGACTTCCTGTTAGCTCCCCTGAAGAATGAAACCCAGTGGTAAGCACCCCTGGGGTGCCCGTGGCTCAGGCCTAGAGCTCTTGACCTGCCACTTGCACCAGCTCAGTGACCAGGGTAAGGTGGCCCTACTCATTCCAAAGGTGTTCAGCTTTAGTTTGCTTGGGTTAAAAAACCTTTCTTCCTTCACAGATTCAACCCTGACTCAGGAATGGTGTGAGGAGAGGTGCCTGGGCCTGTGGGGGCACATGCAGCTGCCGGAGGGCTGTCTGCAGCTGAGAAACAGGAGGGTGGCAGGGTTCCTTCCTGTGGGACCAGTTCTCATTCAGGAAGCAGGGGTGCTCTCCTGCTTAGTTCTTGGGGGAGCCCAACAGTCCAGGAGTGCCGGGGGCTCTCGGGCTGCTTCCTGCTAGGCAGGTGTTGACAGGAAGGGTTTCGAGTGGCCTGGACGAACAGGGTTTTCACTGCCCCTGGGTGCTGGCTCAGGTAAGAAAAACTATCCTGTTGGAAGCTTGCGGAACAAACTATATATACACACAGGGCTGACAAGGCAAGAGGCTGAGGAGCCCGTGAGGGTGTGGCGGGGAGCACCCCAAGAAGGACCTGCCCCATGGCTCCCCGAGGGCCTTCCTGCAGCGACTCATTGCTGAGCAGCACCCCGACTCGTTGGTTGGCATGTCAGTCTTGGGGGTCAATGTGGAGCTGCCCTGCGCATATCTGCAGGTCTTAGCCATCGGGGGAGGACTCTGGTTGGTGAGTCCGGCCATCACTGGGAGGCCTGCGAAGTCAGCTGTGAACTGCTGTGCGAGGGCCTGGGCCTTCCCAGGGCAGCCCAGAGGTGGCCAGTCTCACCACCTCCAGGGAACAGCTGCTGCTGTAGGACTGTGGCACAGTGGGGCATCACACCCAGAAACTGCTGTTCACTCAGGAGGAGGCTGCTGATGGAGGAGTGCTAACAGGGAATGTGCTCTGGGTGTGTACTAGAAAAGTTAAGGACTTTGTGACAACACCTGCTTAGCTATCCCAAAGTGGGACAGTAAGTGAGACAGGTTCATCAAGACCCAAGGGATGGTGAGTGGGATGGCTGTGTGGTTGAAGATGAGTATCAGAAGCCATTGGGATGAGAGAAGAGGTGAGACCTAGAGAGAAGAGGCAAGAAAGACCAGGGGAAAGTGGAGAGAGGGAAGGAGAGCAAGGTTAGAAACAGGAGCAGAGATGGGGAAGAGAGGAGAGAGAAGGCAACAGGAGAGAGGAGAGATGGGAGGAGTGGGAGACAACAGGAGAATAGAGGCATGGACTAGAGAATGACAGAGAAGAAAGAGAGGTGAGAATGTGGGACAGAGCGAGGAATGGAGACACAACAGAAGAGACAAGAGGAAACGGGACAATGAGGAGAGAGCAGAGCGCAGGCTAAGCCAGGTTTGAAATTATAGAAAGCTAGGAACCACTGACTGGGGAGGAGTCTGGGAGCCCGGGACACACTGAGGCTCCGTGCTAGGGAGTGTGGGCCGGGAGAAGAGTCCCCCATCAGCAGGAAGTCAGAAGGGAAGGAGTGCAGGTCAGCAAGAGTGAGGGTTCAGAGCGCCCCCCACAGGTCGGAGGGCAAAGAGCCCCTGTCCTTGAGGAGGGGAGACGACAGCTGGACCAGGAGCAGAGACTGAAGTGACAGTGGGACTGCGGGACACGAGGTCCTGTGAGGGAGAAGAAACAAGCGTGGGGCCAGTCAGGGATGTTCGGAGAAGGTGGCAGAGGGAGCAGGAGAGAAAGACACTCTGCTGCCAGAGGGGCCCTTGAGGTCAGTGTGCAGGGCGTGGGAGGTGAAGAGGTCTCCCGTGAGCTGATGGCGAGGGAGGAAGGACTCTGATGAGGCCCACGTCTTGTGGGATTACTCATGGTCACAGCATGTGGACAGGGGGACAGGGTAGGGGTGGATGACAGGTGAGAGACGGTGGGGCAGGTGGACAGGGGTGGGTGACAGGTGAGACGGTGGGGCAGGTGGACAGGGGTGGGAGACAGGTGAGACGGTGGGGCAGGTGGACGGGGGTGCGTGACAGGTGAGACGGTGGGGCAGGTGGACGGGGGTGGGTGACCGATGTCAGGGCATCAGGGATGAGGCACCCCGCCCCCGGGCACGTGATCTTGGAGGTTGACCATAGTGTTGGCAGCTGGATGCCCTGACCTGTCTGGCTCCTTTCCCTCGGGAGGAGGAGGAGGAGGGAACAGACGGAGAGCCAGCTCCGTGTTAAAGGCGGGGAGTCATGGAGGAAGGTGACAGGGCAGAAGGGCGGGAGGAGTGGCGGAGGCGGAGGGCTGGGTCGGTGGGAAGGCCGTGACGCTGAGCAGACCTAACCTGAACTCTGCGATGTAACTTGTTACCTGACGCAGCTGCACAGGAAAACCTGTGTTCAGAGTTTTTATAGAATAAGCAGATTGAGGCAATCTTTTTTAAAAGAGGAGCTGACTTTTACAAGATGTTTTTTAAATGCAGTTTTGAATTATGAAAACATTCAAGCATTTTTTGAACCCAAATAGGAAGTAGGTAAGTGATTTCCATACAGTTATACTGTACCAGTGTGTTGTCATGCTGGAGTCCTGGAGAACGTTTGGCAGAAGCACTGGAGTGCAGACGCAGCTGCTTGGGGCGTCCCCGTGGACGGGAGCAGTTAACCCCGCAGGACTCAGCACGCAGCAGCTCCAGGCTCGCACACCTCTGCATGTTGAGGTGGAGCAGCTTAACAAGAGGAAGCTGAAACTGGCGGAGGGAGAAACTTTCACATTTTACCAAGTGAGGGGAAGTGGCCCTTCCTTCCCTCTTGGTCCCTGGAGCCCTCCGTCCTCCAGCTGGACCAAGGGGCACCTGAGCTGCTCGTGCCCTGCCCATGGAGGCTCCGAGAGCCACGGCACAGGTCAGCAGTTCAGACCCAGCCTGGGGTGAGTCGGGGAGGCCAGATGTCCTCAAGGGGCAGTTCCCAATTCAGCCCACCCCACGTGAGGCCGACACTCTCAGACGCCGACAAGCCCCTCTCCTGGATCTGCAGGTCTCAGTGAGGACCCCTGAGGGGAACTGCTGGATGGGTGAGCAGGTGGCCTCGGGACACCCCAAGGACTGTAGCACTGAGAGGTCACTGGGCCCGGACTCCCCGTGAGAAATGGCCACTGGCCCCGGGGTCTCAGTGACCATGGGTAACCACCCCCTTGGGGCAGCACCAGAAACCTTAGGGAAAGTAAGGCGAGACGGGGACCTAAACCCCGGCAGGCAGGCAGGCTGGCAGCCCCAGTGGGGGGGCAGAAGGGTATCCTGCAGAACCAATCCAGAGCCAGCTGCAGGCTGTTTAGGCGAGTGTGTGAAAACAGGATTAAGAATCAAGCACAAGACAGAGGACATAAATAGTGGTGGGAATTCTGGGATGAGGTACTTTCTTAGGAGTCACAGAGTAGAATTCTGATGAACAGTAGCAAGTCAGAACTGGAGCCTGGGCCTTACACTCCGAGTGGGAACTGGGGTCATCGTGCTTTGCAGCTCCCCTGACAGTGACTTCCTCTTCTCTGTTCCTTTCATTGTGGGGGAAAACGAATTACTCATTTGTATTTTGAATCAAACAAGGACACATGCTCTCGTCCGCCTGCCTGCCTGCCACCCCATGGCTTTCACTGCGGCTTGGGTGGTTTGCCCAGACCTTGTCACCTAGAGGATGCTTCCTTCAAGGAACATGGCGACACCTGTAATGCCAGCATCCCACATGCGAGCACCAGCTCTAGTTGTGGCAGCTCCACTTTTGACACAGCCTCCTGCTAGCACCTGGGAGGGCAGTGGAAGATGGCCAAGTGCTTGAGCCCCTGCTGCCCACCCACGTGGAAGGCGTGGGTGGAGTTCTGGGTCCCTGGTTCTGCCTGGTTCTGGGCATTGCAACCATCTGGGACGTGAACCGGCAACTAGAAAGTCTCAGTCAGTCTAGCTCCCAAATGAGGAACTGAATCTGGTAGGAAAAAAGCAAGCTATACCGTTTCTGAAACTAGAGTACCAGTGGCTACTTGTCAGTCTCCCATGTGACCCAGGCCTCCCTCAGGAAGGCACAGGGAGCAGCTCTCACCACCGCTTCTGCACGGGGGCCAGGCTCGTCCACACATCATGGCCCCGGGGCCCCTCCAGGTCCTGGGGCTGCTCAGACGCCACGGGGGTTCTGCACCAACAGGGCTGCCTCCTCCTGGCTGTGGGTCAGGAAATGCCGCATGTCCGGTCCCAGCAAGGTGGTGTGTGCCTGGCACGGTGGTACTACCTGCGATGGCTGTGCCCTTCCTGCCACCAGAGTAAGAGGAGGAACAAGGATTAGGGCATCTGTATTCATCCAGTAAGGGCCATTTTGTTTCTCTGGAAGTGTACATTTCTGACTGTATCCTGGAAAGTGTAACACATTTTCAAGCTCCTGCAATCACAGGGTGGAGTTTGGAGTCGGGCTCCCCTGAGTCTTGCTGCGGGCTCTACGGTCACTGACCCCAGCTGGAATGACGCTGAGGCTTTGGGGGTTTGAGTCTCCAGCATGACCACTGTTGATTGGGAATGTGCTGACAACTCCTAGGGAAGGCCCAGCGCTGAGCATGCACCAGAGTGGCCAGGGCCGGGACATGGTTAACTGTCATTGTTACCAGTTGTCTGGTGGAGCTGAGGCAGCAAGAGGATGGCCAGGATACTTTGTGCCTACTTAGTATACTCCAGCCTGTGCCCCATGGTTCAGTCTCCCCAGGGCTGTTTGCTGGCCACAGCCCTCAGCTACCCTCATTCCCCAGCCTCTGGCATGAGGCTCTCTGCATCTGCACGCAGTCCGCCTCCCACCCTGCTTAGCATCGCCTCCGCCATGAGTTCCCTGCTGGCCACCCAGGCTCAGCAGCCCACGTCTTGTGGCTCTCACGGGGCTCCCTGTTCCATCTCTTCCTGCCTCAGTCTGGGCTGCAACAGCACAACACCCTAGGGCTCCTCTCCCGGGGCCAGCCTTGTGCCTGGAGGGGAAAGCCACTGCCTGAGAAGCTGGCATCCCGTGTGGGCCCTGGGTCATGCCCAATCCACTTGCATGCCAATGGCCTGGGAGAGCAGTGGAGGAAGGCCCCTGCCCCGTGTGGAAGACCCAGTGAAGAGTCTGGCTCATCTTTGGCCATCTGGGCAGTGAGGCAGCAAGGTCTCTCGCTCTCTCCCTATTCTGGAATTCTGAGGAGTGGGGGAGCAAGGAGGAAGAAGAGATGGTGAGGTGAGAGGACGGAAGCCGTCCTCACCATGCACCAGGGCAAGGCTCTCCTGCCTGGCAGCAGGTGGCCGTCTGCCACGTGTCCTAACTGGACAGCAGCAAGGGAGGCCGCAGCTGCGGCATCTACCCTCATGTTCTTGGCCACCTGCCACCACCACACTGGTCCCCACTTCCAGCATGTCTCAGTTCTGTCACTGCTTAGTCCTGCCTGGTTCCCCACTGCCACCAGATCAACGTAAACTCTGCCCTCTCCTATCCTGAGCATAGAACTTACTCATGAAGGAGTTAACAAGACAGTGACTCACGAGATGCCACAGGGAATGGAGCCGCTCAGCTCCAGTTACAGGGACAGGTGCTGCGGCAGCCACAGCAGTCAGGTCACTGTCTGTGCACATGCTGATGGCCTGGATGTGTCACCTGCTGCTTTTCTCCCCTTTGTCTTCCAGAACGGACACATCTGCTGCTCTGTGGATCCACAGTGCCTTCAGGAGCTGTGAAGCCAGCCATCTCAAGAGCTCTCAGTTTAGAGAATGTAGTTTCATTTAAAAGACCAAAACAAGTTCAAACTGAAACTGGGTGGCGTGCGGGCAGCCACATGCAGCTTGGTTGGTAACTAAGCACAGCTGGAGAGAACTCCCAGAAGGCGCAGCCTCGGCCAACACACCCTCCAGCTGTGTCTCCTCCGCCCTGGCATGGCCGTGCAGGTGGGCCGTGGAGTGCCCCGCGGTGCCCTGGGCCCGGGGAGGGCTGAGGCCCCATCTGCAGGCGGAACAGAGGGGGACATGGGGACCTGAGGCCTCTCCACTGCAGGAGGCCGCCACGCGTCGTCATGTACAGTAGCCTCTGGGCAGAGACCCCGCAAGTTCTTGTCCTGACCACAGTAATGCACTGGCATGGTTACTTCCCGCTGTGACAGGAAGTCATCCCTGTTTCCTTGTTTCACTGCACTTACTCTTCTTTGGTTGAATCTGTTCAGTATAAGCTCGTTCGTGTGCAAAATTAAATATTTCTCTTACCTTAGAACATGAGTGAGTCTTACTGTGGTGGTGTCTGCTGTCCCCACAGGGGCCCCCAGCTCTGCTGGCAGCAGGTGTCCTCAGCCAGAGTGCCCGGACTGCTGCTCTGCCCTCCTCCCAAGCAGGGGGCCTGGGCCCCAGTCACAGGTCCTCTTGTGGCCTCGTGCTGGCTCAGACCCCATTACAAAGCAGGCAAGAGGCAGAGCCGGTTGCCTGCCTTGTGGTCCACGTTCCTGTCTGGTCACTCCCACACGGGATGTGAGCCCTGCCCTGGCCACACCCCCGGTGGGCTCCTCCCTGCCCACACTCCTGGAGGGCTCCTCCCTGCCCTGGCCGCACCCTGGGCCGGCTCCTCCCTGCGCAGCGTCCCTGGAGAGGTGCTGAGCACGGTTGTCGCTGTTGCCTGACCTGGTGCTGCTTCGGGTGGGCAGCATCTGAACGTGCTGGTTCCTACTGGGACTTGATCGATGCACCCGTGGAGGAGTGTGCTGCAGTGATGTGTCTTCCTACATGGAAGCCACGTGCAGAGGAGCAGGCTGAGGGTCTGCCAGGAACAGGACTGCCACCAACCCAGGAAGGGAAGGATCTCACGCTATCGAGTTCACTTACCTGGAGGCTTTTTTCTTCCAAGCAGAAGTTGCCAGGAGGGGCCACCCAGAGCTGCCAGCTGCCACGTCCCTGGCTGTGGCCACCCCGGGCTCAGTGTGCTGTCCTGGACAAAGTCTGACAGCAGGTTCTCACGCCAACGGGGTGCATTGTGGCCCCCAACCTTCCGCTGGTGGGGCCTCCTGCCCCGGGGCTCAGCATGGTCCTCACGGGACTTGCCCTTCTTCGGAGTAACTGCTCCAATGGGACATACCTGCATGTGGGAGGCCGGGGCAGCAGGTCTGTGGTGACACCTTCCACGGACAGACCGAGGACAGGGGCCAGGACACACGTCCTCACGATGCAGCACCATCACCGCCACATAAGGCTCCCTTCTCTCTCCAGCGCTGGATGGGTTAAACTCTGCAAGTTGGGGTGTAGCTTGGGCCAAAGTAGAAATGATGCCGAGTTTCAGCAAATCTACAGTTGGAAATTGAGGAAAAGACAATTTCAATGAGAAATAAGGAATCCAGAATTAAGGCCATCAAAAATAACTTATGACCCTCTGAGACAGTCGGAACACACAGTCAACCTCTCAGCGACTTGCCACCTCCCGGTACTGCTGTAGGCACGCAGTGAAGACCCCACATGCTGCCAGCCCCACTGCGACCCTCATGGAGGGTGTCCAAGCCACAGCACACCCAGTGTTCACAGATCAATGGTAACTGGCCACAGCCACCATGGAAGTATACCTGCTAGGGGAGGGGTGGGGCGGGTTGAGCCCTTAGCAGGGCTGCGTCTGGGCTGTGGATGGGGGTGGGCTGAGGCAGGGCAGGAGCTCCTGGATGCCAGGAGGGAGAAGCCAGAGAGCAGGCGTGGTACACGCACATCTAAGGGCTGTGCTGTTCTGTGGCCACTGCTATGGGCAAGCCATGGCTGGTAAGCAGCCCAGATCCTCAACGGCTGTATTCCTTGCATTGCAGTAGTCAGAAGGTGTGGGCACAGCTGTGCCACATCCTGACAGTGAAACGGATGGTCCCCACATGCGGAATGTGGGTGGTGAGGGCTGGGAGCCTGGAAAGCGGGCACAGAGTCCAGGGACTGCAGCGTGGACAGAAGGGTGACAGGGAGAGTGAGAAGTGAGACCAGTGGAGTTAACATGCAAGGAGATGAGCGAGCGTGCAAGTTATACAGAAATAAAATTCATAAAAGTAAAATGCAAACTCTTCTAAAGGTGGTTCTAAGCTATTACACAAGGCAAATGGCTGACCAGCAAATCAACGGGACATACTAGAAACTCCGGAAATTCGCACATTTACAACAAACTCATCTTTGACAAATGAGGTAAAAATCAACCCTTGGAGAAAGGACAGTCTCGAGTAGTGCTGGGAAATCCAACCTCCACTTGCAGAGGGGTGGAACAAGACCCCACCTTCCACCGAGCACCAAGGATCTAAAGCTGCGACCTGAGCCCGTCAAAGCACCAGGGGAAAACGGGGGGACTCTGAAGATGTGCACCAGTACAGGAAGGGGCTTACTGGAAAGACCCCAGAGGCACAGGCAATGAAAACAAAAACAAACCAATGAGATTACACTGCACAGGAAACTGTCAAAGAGTCAACTGATGGAATGGGGGAAATGCCAGCACATCACACAACTGGAAGAGTTCATGCTCAAGGCCTGTAGAAGATCTGCAGAGTGCGAGAAACTCGAGCACATTAGCGAACGTGGAATGAAGCCAGATGCGCAGCCCTGGGTGGATGCATGCTCACTGCGGAGCGCTGGTCAGCCACGAGGGAACGGGAAATCCTGCCCTTTGCAGCAGCGTGGGTACAGCTGGAGACCACTGACAGTTAGCAAAATAGCCAATCTAAAAAGGCAGAAGTCAGGCTTGTCCTGAACTGAAAACAATGTGGCCAATAGGAGATGGACGTCTGCGGTTCGCTCATGCTCTACCGTCCTTCTCGTTACCTTGAGGGACAGTGAGGCTTTGTCCTAGTGCTAATTCTGTGACTGGGAACGGAGGTATGCCATGGCTGAAGAAAGCTGAAATGGGGAAGAGTGGGAAACACGGGTAGGAGGGAACATGGGGTGGGAAGGCCCGGCGTGCTCCTGAGTCTGAGAAAGACACGAAATCTATGCACCTTAAATAATTTAGAGTTTTTAAAAAATGTGTCTTGGCAAACACTGAAGGAGAAAGGGGGCATTAGGGGAAGAGGGATGCAGGAAGCGTGGCCGACTTCTGGCACCGTATCTGTGCAGCGCACGGCAAGAACAGGCTTTTAAAAGAAATCAACAAGAAAGCAAAAGGTTACAAAGGACCAAGTCCAAGAGCAGGGGACAGGGGACTTGTTCTCCCACAGACGACAATGTGTGAATTTTCAGAACTGAACGTCACAGCAGGAAGACGCGAGCAGGTGCCGAGTGTGGGGCCGAGGCTCCCCTGTGTGCTGTGTGTGTGAACACAGCTCATGAAGAATGCCAAATCACACACATGTATCCTCATTCATCTATGTGGGTCAAAGGCCTGAATGTGAAAAGGAAAACAAATTCAAAAAACTTAAGATTTTTCTGTTGGCTTCAGGGTATCTTGAGATAGCCCTTAAAAAGCATATGTCGGGCCCGGCGCGGTGGCGCAAGTGGTTAAGTCCTCGCCTTGCACGCCCGGGATCCCATATGGGCGCCGGTTCTAATCCCGGCAGCCCCGCTTCCCTTCCAGCTCCCTGCTTGTGGCCTGGGAAAGCAGTCGAGGACAGCCCAAAGCTTTGGGAACCTGCACCCGCGTGGGAGACCCGGAAGAGGCTCCTGGCTTCGGATCGGCATAGTATCGGCCCGTTGCGGCTCACTTGGGGAGTGAATCATCGGACGGAAGATCTTCCTCTCTGTCTCTCCTCTCTGTATATCCGCCTTTCCAATAAAAAATAATAAAAATAAATCTTTAAAAAAAAAAAAGCATATGTCATAGAGTCAGTTAAATCCTACTGTGTGGAATGGATGAATAGACCAGAACACAGCAGCACTGCAATCACCATCTGGCGACCAGAACAAGGTGCAAGCATCAGAGGTGAGAGCAGGTGACCCCACAGCCATCTCACAGGAAAGGGCCAGCGGATCGGCATGTGACCACCCTGGGCTCAGCGGGCATCTGGGGAGCAGGCGAGAGCCACGGTGGCCACTCACGTCACACAGTCAGCCACTGGAAGGCACTCAACGCTGGCTTGATGTCAAGTCAAGGAGCTTCTACTTTGGAATGCTCTGGTGTCTAGGAAGGACGAGTTACACGGAACAGTGGCCTGCTAGGAAATCAGGCAAAACCAAGTGCAGAATATACATGCATATCAAGCTTTTACTTTGAAAAACAACCTAGGATATAGTTATACAAGTCTACATGATTTAAAACACCGGAAGCAGGGGCAGGCGTTTCCTGCAGACCCCAGTCCCATCTCAGAGTGCCTGGCTTCACTGCTGGATCCTGAGACCCTGCGAGGCAACAGGTGATGGCTCAGCCACCTGAGTCCCTGCCACCCGTGTGACAAATCGCAGCTCTGGCCACTGCAGGCATGTGGACAGTAGACAACATTTGGGCGCTCTGTCTTTAAATACATAATTTTTAATGCATGGAAATCATAACTATGAAATCCAGGGTGTTGTTCCCCGAGATGGAGAACAGGGCTGTCCAGTACGCAGAGCACACAGCTGGCTACCACTCTGAGTGTTCCAAGTATTCACACGTAACTGACAGTTCTGAAAATGGATTTACAAAGTGATTCATGTACATTTCATGCAGTTTGTATTTCTATTCGGTAAATACATATGAAATGCAATACCTGTCACTTTATTCTAAGCATTGCTATTCCTCAGCCCAAGCCAGTTACGTTTTCATATGCATTAATGAGTGCACACGATTTATCAAACTTCAACAAATGTGCACGGTAATGCCAAAAATCCATTTCTAATGAATTATCTGAATCTCTACAAAGTCACCACAATCCCAGAACCTTTGTTTGCATTTGTTTTTGGTCTTTGCTCATGAATTTGTCAGTGGATACTGATGCAAGGACGTGCCTTGGTTCTTGTTCCACCTTTTCTTATGTTTAATTGTAAACACTTATTACAATAAAATTGCAAGATTCCTGAAGTTTGAGTGATTGGTAAAGGTTTCATTGACTTGTTGGGAATATTGTCTCTTTCCTTCTCTTACTGCTAGAGGTGCTCCTATGACATGATTCATAGTTTGTTGCTAACAAGTTGAAAATAATCACAAAGATTTCATGAAGTCATGGACATTCTAAGTGATGTGGTTTAGCTTGTGTTGCTTTTCCAAAGACTACACCAACGTGTCATGCCACCAGCAGCACGCAATGATTTTTGCAATAATTTTCCTGCTCACTGAATTTTACAAAGTTACTGTTAGTTCTTGGTTCCTTCTTTTATAAGTATAAAATGGTAAATCTACGTTTCGCTTTGAATTCCTTTAAATAATTGTGAGGTCAGGCATTTCCAATGTTCATTGCCCATATCTGCTTGTGCTCCAAGGCCACACACATGCCAGTGTTTGGTGCCAACTCAAAGGAGACATTAATGTGTAAGTGTTGGAGACTGTTACTTTGCAGTTTACCTTCATTTTATTGTAAGCAGTGCTAACATGCAGCACCGTTAGCCACCTCACATTTCCGTAGGCCACAGGTGGTTCTCTCTCCAAATGGCGCCTTGCAGAAGCAGAGCCAGCACTCCGGGACTCAGACTTCCGCCTGAGTTCTGAGCATCCCACTTCAGCTTAGCTTGTATCATGTTGTCCCAGTGCTACCCTGGGGCCCCTGCTGCAGGTGGCGTCTTTCTGAAACCCTCAGCTTCCCCAGGGCTTTTGCTCTGTGCTCACCACAAGCACCTGTTGGTCCCTTGCGGATTTTTCCCTTTTGCCTGTGGACATGTCTTCCCAGAACCAACACTGAGAAATTTCTTTGCCGACATCACACTTGGTGTAAAACCAGACTCTTAAGAATCTCGTCCACTGGACATCTTGGTCTCTTAGCAAATGAAAATGTATTTTTTCCCAATTCACCAAGTGATCTTCTCCGATACATCTGAAATTCATAAAACTGTGATGCTAAATCAGAGTACATTTATATTCAAATTATATTCTCCCAAGTGTGCTTATGGAATCATCTTTCTAAGAGCAGATCCAATGCTGTGTGAAATCACATCCTGAAGGGTGGTGTATTGTTACTCCACAAAGAATCCAATAACTTGTACCTTCTATTTGAAATTGAATTTTTCTAGTAATATGGGCTTCGTGTCTGTTGTAAATACATTTCTCAGTGCAGGTCCTGGTACGCCATTCCATCATTCCTGGAAGATATTCGAAAGCAAGAGGAGTGGCAGAAATGACATATTTGCATCCAGTCACAGTCCAATGCTGGACTCCAAAACGCCGGAGAAAGGAGAAAACTACAGCCTGCTTTATGTTGCCCTAACCGAAGTCGCTTCACAGTTTAGAACTTCTTATGTATGTATGACAAAGCAAAATATACAGCACGTGGATTTTATTGTCACCAACAAAATTGCACTGGAGCAAGTCCATCTTCCCATTATTTATATATACTGCCTGTGGCCTCCTCACAGTGCAGACCCGAGCAACGGCCCTGTCGGCACACACGGACTCACTCACTGCACTGTGCTGCTTGCTCCACGCACTGCACTGTGCTCCTCGGTGGGCCATGCACTGCACTGCACACCCAAAACATATTGGAGGAGGACCTTGGTGTTTAGGTCCCTGCTGGGTCCCTGTCATGCACAGGAGACTCAGCTGGACCTCCTGGCTCCTGGATTTGACCTGACTCAGACTCAGCCGTTGCAGCCATGTGGAGAGTAAACCAGTAGATGGAAGCCACCTCTTTCCCCCCGCCCCACCTCACTTCTCACTTGAGAAAAATGGACAAAGATACCTTCAAAACCACAGTATACTTTTAAGGTACCGTAGATTATTTATGGTCAATTAGCTGGCAAAATACTTTTTTACAGAGGTCAGCATTGGGCCCTCCCCTACCTGCAGTACTGGCTTTCTATGCAAGCACTGGTTTGAGTCCTGGCTGCTCCATTTCTGATCCAGCTCCCTGGGAATGACCTGGAAAAGCAGCAAAGAATGGCCCAAATCCTTGGGCTCTTGAACCCATATGGGAGATCTAGAAGCAGCTCCTGGCTTCTGGCTTGGACCAGCCCAACTCTACCCATTGCAGCTATTTGGGGAGTGAACAAGCAGATGGAAGATCTCGCTATTCTCCGCCCCCCCCCCCCCCCCCCCCCGTCTCTCTCTCTCTCTCTCTCTCATGACTTTCAAGTAAAATAGATTTTTAGAAAGCTACTATTTAGGCCTGCCACGGTAGCTGAGTAACTGAAGTCCTCACCTTGCATGCACAGGGATCCCATATGGGCACCAATTCATGTTCCAGATGCCCCACTTAATCCAGCTCCCTGCTTGTGGCCTGGGAAAGCAGTAGAGGACAGCCCAAAGCCTTGGGACCCTGCACCTGCATGGGTGACCTGGAAGAAGCTCCTGGCTTTGGTTCAGCTCAGCTCTGGCCATTGTGGTCACTTGGGAAGTGAATTGTTGGACAGAAGAACTTTCTGTCTCTCCCGTCTCTGTAAATCTGACTTTCCAATAAATATAAATAAATCTTAGGGGAAAAAAATAGCTACTGTTTTATGCAGTGGCATTATGCCTGTGGTAGGCAAAGTAAAGACGTCCAGAATGTTCACATGACGGTCCCTAGGCCCTGAGCTCACGGTGCCTCCGGTGTCAGAGCACCTTTGCAAGCTGCATTTAAGTTAAAGAGCCACACACGGGATTATCCCATCAATGGCAATGCCATCCTAATGCTTCCTATGTGTGGGAAGCCAAAAGTCACAGAGAGGACAAAGCCAGGGCTGGAATGGGGTGGTTGCCAGAAGGGGGTCATGAGGCAAAAAGTTCAGGAGCCCTCCTCTGGATTGGGACAAGCAGGAAGACAGGCGAAATACAGCCTTCCTAGGACCACTCTTAACCACATCCCTCTGCAGGCCCTCGACTTCAACCCAGGGACAGTCACCTGGAATTTCTGCTCTTCGCAACTCTAGGACAATCTCTGACCTAAAGAAGTCACCACATCACGGCTGTTTGATGCAGCAGCAGGACTCTGATACTGCACACGCACACTCGGCACTTAGTCGCCCAGCCCGCAGGAGGGCAGTGTCACAGATCAGGAGACTCAAGACGTAAGCAAAACACAGAAAGAAGGCAGCCTAAGGCAGTTCTCAAGGGACTCACTTGTGAACCAACGAAGCTGTCATCTAATAATCAATTAAACTATGATTGCGATAGCCAAAGAAACATAACCGAAAAGCAGATGCAAATGCTTTGCCTCTTGATGGCAACAAGTTGCTTGAGGAGTTAAAAGATACTCAATAACATAACAGTTGACAACAATAAAAAATTACTCGTCTGTCTTAGCTCTTATAAGATACTGTTTTGTTGTTGCTGTTGTTCCCGTTTATTCAGTACTGAGTTTGAAGCTACTGAATTGTCTGTGTTATGTGGTTGAGCACATTTTCAAAGTTCTGAGAACATTAATTCAGCACAAACTGAAGTGGAATCTACTGTGATGTGTTACAGCTGATGGTGTTAAAGAAGTATGTGTGGGTGCAAGAAGTTTAGTTGGAAAAAAAATCAAATGTACTGAAAAAAAATGAGGCATGTAAACCGTCTAGTCGGCAGCAAGCACTGCGCATTAACGGCTGATGTGATGTGCCTTGCGTTACTGATTCGACGGCCGTGAACTTCATCCGCTCTCAAGGACTGTGCGAGACACAGGATGCACGCTCCCCTCCCCTTCCACACAGAAGGGGAATGTAAGCACTGTTGGATTTCTTTTATTACTATTATCTGAGCCCAGGATCAAAATGGAGATTTTTAAATAAGATGTTTATCCACTATTACCAGATGCTCAATGGCTTTGGCCATCAGCTCTCCACACAGAATTGCTGTTGAGTGAATCTGGGCTACAACTGCATGGCAGAATGGCACTTGCATGTTCAACTGCCTCCAGTCTCCATAGTAACTGAGGCTGCTCAAGTGACAGGAAGCACAAGCTGCTTTATATATTTTGGTGTTTAAAACCAGAAATGAATCTCCATTATTCAACAACTTTTCAGTGCTATTTTTCCCAGCAGGTTTTGGCACTTCAACACAAATACACAAGAAATTTCCACAGTTCAAAACTCATTCAGTTGAGAAGCTTCCACCCAAAGTATTTAGGCTGATGAGTGATGGTCAGTGGGCCTACAAACACCTGCCAAGAGCCGAGCATGGCCAACGAGTCACAGGTTCATGTCGCTGCTAGCCAGAAGTCTCTACATGAAAAGACACATTCAAAAAATGAAATACATTACACTTCACTCTAGATCAATTAATCAATGAGTATGGGACTATTTTGAGAAGGACACTAACACTGAATCTCAAGTGTGCAGCAGTGTAGCTCACCCATGGGATACCTTCAGTCCACTCTTCTCAGAGTTGTATTCTGGAGAATTATCCCAGTTATGGCATTTTTAGTTTCGTCAAAATAATGCTGCTTAGAATTTTTGTTCCCTCTCCTTATGTGAGCTTCCAGGGGATTTCTTTGATCTTGTCCCCAGGAGCAAGCCTGAGACATTTACTGTCCAGGCCTCCACTGGTAACGTTTATCACCTCTGCTCTGGCAGTGGAAGGGCCTCAGCCGCACGGACTCCATCCCAGCCGCTGACCATGACACTTCAGTCGGACATGGCAGGAGACGTTCCTTTTCCTGGAAAGTCTCCCAGAGAGGTCAGTTACTGTTACCACCATACCTGAAAGGATCTCTTAATTACAGAATTAGAATTCACATTTCGGGGCATCTCAGAACCAAAGTCCCCCTACGAGGTACCAATTACTTAAACGGATATCTACAGATGTCTTGCTCCAGCCAAGTCAATTGGTACAGGGAATTCGCTCTGCATCAAGGCAGTCGACATCTGTTTCTGGAGCAAGGCAGGACGCAAAGTTGATTTGATGTTTTTCCTTTGAAATCCTAAATTCCCATTTATTTGTAAATCGAGCAGCTGAACAAACTCAATCAATAAATCATTTGAAGTTTCACACACTGGCGGAAGTATGTAAAAGTGAAACCTTTGTTTAGAAAGAGCACGCATCTATGCTTTCCTACGCAATGAACTTGCGTTTCCATTCGATTGATGCTGAACTGCTCCCTTCTTGCAAACTAAAAAAGAATACATTTCAAGGTCTGAATGGGACATTACTTTGAAATATCCCCCGAGAACGCACTAGGCAAACTGTCGTTACAGAAAGCAGCCATCAAATTGCCAGGATTTGTCCCAGCGGCGTGAGAACCAGACAGCAAGACACAGAGGAGAGAGATCTGTCTTCATTTGACTTTGTCAAGCGAACAAGCACTGAGCTGCAGAACACCTCACTCACAGGTTCAGAGTAGAATGAGGTCCATAAAATGAAATGATGGACGTGGGGGCTCAGCTTTCCTTTGTAAAAATCACACCTTTTGAAACATTTCCCAGAGACGCTGGTAGGTGTTTATCTGAGCCCTTGCCCTGCTCAGCTGGAGCAGCATTTCCCGTGTTCCTAAGTGCAGGATTGGTGGAGGGACAGGCAGCTGTG
Source organism: Ochotona curzoniae (assembly GCF_017591425.1). Taxonomy (NCBI): domain Eukaryota; kingdom Metazoa; phylum Chordata; class Mammalia; order Lagomorpha; family Ochotonidae; genus Ochotona; species Ochotona curzoniae. The sequence goes on along the minus strand of NW_024465654.1, from coordinate 7,127,749 downwards.
CCCTGGGGCTCCTCCACCAGACTGTGCACTTGCGTGGGGAGGGCTGGGGTGAGAATCCGCCCTGGAGGTCAGGTGCAGGCTGAGCGAGCGGCCTGGCTCTCTCGGCTCTACAACACAGGTTCCAGGGAACATGTCAATTCTGCTCACCAACTGTGCCAGCACGATGTGGGGACACACCCAGCAGCAGCGCCCTCTTCTGCCCCCTGCTGACTATTTCCTCCTTGGGCTGTTGGGGGCTGCTCAGCTGAGCCTTCCAAATCCACTTCACTTTTCTATGTGACCAGTGGCAGCATCAGAGGCAGCACAAATCCGGCGATGACCACTGTTATAGAACTATTCCTGAAGGCCCAGATTGGAACTTACCTTTTTAAGGAACTTTTTCCCATTTTATAAGCACCCTGTTTCCTAAGCCATCTCACTTCCTGCCTCAACTTCCAGAATGGGTTCTGCCTCTTGTCCTGGGGCATGGTTGAGACATGACATCAGGGTGCACAGTCCCACAGCCGGCCCTGAAGCAGCCCCAGTGTGTGTGCCTCTCAGTGCACCATGCCAAAGAGAGGAACTCATTAATGGCACCAGGAAACTACCACCTCCTCGACTGATACTCAGATGGCAAGTGCACTGGCCATCTGCCATTCTGTGCCATTATCACAGGCCCAAGGAGCCTGGGGAGAGTGTGGCTGCTTCTCCCTGTGAGCCTACAGATCCCTTCTGGGAGTGTCGGAAACACGTCGGAGGTGGGAGGAGACCTGGCAGAATGCATACCCAGGAGGTGGACGCTCTTGCCAGTCTTCCTCCCCCTCAGCAATGCAGCCACAACACCTGCACCGCTGCCTGACCATCAGTGCTGAGTGAGGCGCCAGTGCATGCCAAGTGAGGCGCCAGCGCATGCTGATGGGTGAGGCGCCAGCGCATGCCGAGGGGTGAGGTGCCAGTGCATGCTGATGGGTGAGGCGCCAGTGCATGCCGAGTGAGGCGCCAGTGCATGCCGAGGGGTGAGGCGCCAGCGCATGCTGACCGGTGAGGCGCCGGCCTCACAACTCCTCAGGGAGGCAGAGGGCCTGGAGCCACAGGCTGCCTGGGGACATGGAGGATGAGCTGGGGGTGGCTAGTACCAAGTGTGGGATCCCTACAGATCTGCCCTCTGCACCCTGAGCTTCTCCACACCACGTCGGTCCTCACTTTGAGGGTGTGCACTGGCACCCTACTTGGGTGCCTTCAGCTGATGCTTGAAGCACCCTGTGAACTGCTGGCCCTTCAGTCAGAAGGCCTTGCACTACCTTGGACTAGCATTCTATACTGGTGCGTCTTGATGAGAGCGCCAAGGTCATGTGCAGGATCACAGCACCCACACTTGCAATCCCAACAGCAGCTGTGTCGCAGTGGCCCTGAGCGCTGGTCCCGTGCACCCACCCCTGCGACCGTCAGACAGGACCTGGATATCCTGAACAGCCCTTGCCTGGTGGCTGACATGGGGTTCACAGGAGCTGGCTGCTGCGTGAGGGGCTGTGCTGGGAGCTTTGCTTCAGTCACTCCAACACTGGCTGATCCTTATCAAACACGGAAATCCCAGAGTTCAAACAGCTGGGAAGTTGGGGTCAGAGTCTCCGCCATGTTTGTCCCCCTCTGCCTTGAATCTCCCTGCTGTGGTGCCTGACTGCCACCGCTCTCCTTCCCCCGCAGCACACCTGAGGCACTCCGAGCTCATGGCCGTGAACTGAGCGAACTCCAACAAGCACGTTGTCCCCACCCCGAGGCTCCCACTTGCAGCCCCGGTGGCCTGGCATGTTTCCTCTCATCTCCAGCCCAGCTTCCAGCTCCCGCTTTCCCAGTTCCACAGAGCAGGCACCTTCCTAACTGCATCTCGGATTTGCCAATCTCCCTCAAAAACATCCTCCATTCTGATGTCAGAGTTTTTCTCCCACAACTCAGTGTTTCCACTCAATTTAAATCACTTTTTCTACATCTGAGCAAAAGCCCGGATATTACACTTATAATACATGTTCCAGGAATGAGTGACCCGTGTACACAGCCCACTAATCTCACGTAGCAAACACCTGAATGTGGAAATTCGTACATGGACCCAGCTCTGTGCCCATCCAGGCTGGCAAGATGCCTGCCACCTTTGCCCTTCACAGAGCTGCCTGTGCCTGGGGGTCAGGTCCACAGCATACAACCAGAGCACGAAACAGAAGTGCCAGCCATCAAAGAGAAGACCCAGTGTGGCAGACTGCGAGAAGGAAGGCAGGGACAGCAGACTGCTGTGGACCCTGTAATGCTGGCCGCGTGCTGCCAGGGCCCGCACGGTATCACCGAGCGGGGACTCCCTGGGGTCCCGGGGCCTAGGCTCCACAGTTTGCAAAGGATCATAGGACAAATGGCCCCCCTCGTTTACGGCAAGATCGGGAGTAGAAGCTGCAATCTGGGCTCTGGTTGGAGGGTACTTTATAATAGCACAGCTGCCTCCTTGATTAGCCATAAAATAATAAAAGGTCACTTTTGAAATAAAAGTTGTTCAGTGAAAGATTCTTTATTACACCCCAGGTATCTAAACGTGTCTGGGGTAAATTCCGGTAAGAAATTCCAGCTCTACAGTTTAAGACACAAAGCAGACTTCCTGGGAAGTCAGCATGTGACTTGCATGGTTAACAAGGTCACAGGTAGTTTTTGGTTGACCTCGTGACCCTGCAAGCACTCCCACTGTGCAGGCATCTCCCAGACAGCCCTTCCGCCAAGCACCACCCTGGCTCCCGAGGGGCAAGGAGCAGCCAGGGACAGCATAAAGCAACTCCCACAGAGAGCATCCCACCAATACAAGAAATGACTGCTACTGGTTTTCTTTCGCAATCCTGCTTTCTAAGAGGCAGTGAGAAACAATTAGCCCTGCCTTCATGCCCCTCACCCACTTCTGGGTGCAACCACTACCTTGTGTCTTGAAGATGCTTCCAACACACAGCCCTCTTCTGCCTGCGGCCCCACTGCCCGAGTCCACCCCTGCACTCGGAGGACCCAGGACCCTTCGCCAGTCCATCCTCCTCCCGTCTCTGCTCAAAGGCCACTTTGTCCACCTGCCTAAGCACCCACCCTCCCTCCTGCTGGTACACTCCATCCACAGCCCTGCTTTGTCCTTTAAGGCACCGTCTGCTGCCCCAGCACACTGTGGCACTGTCTGGAACTAGACTTGGCTCGCTGCCTTCTCCTACATTCCCTCCCGGCACTGGGCATGGAGGCTGCCCCTCGTTCACAGGAGCAGCACACACGCCAGAGGCCTTGGTCCTGAGTACCCTGCCTGCGAAATACACCTGATCTGGACTCTCTCCTCCCTGCAGGCATTCAAGGGACAATGCCAATAGCTCTTCCCCTTCCCCCCTGCTCATCTCAGTCCATGCCCGAACAGGGAGCAACACAGTTACAGAACCTGAGAAAGGAACTTAGTTTCCTTTTCAATCTTACCCTAGAGCCTAGGAGTTGGTCACCACATCTGAGGGAACAGCGGGCCATGTTTTGAAACAAGCTCCTTGGGCTTGCCATCCATTCAGGTGGTTGGAAGAGCGGGCGCCTGTTGGCATATCACAGAGCAGCTCTGTGCATGCCGTGCCAAGAGCCCCCTGCATGCCTGGGCTTGTGCTCAGCAGAGTCTCAGGCAGTGGGTCATGGATGACCAGGTGATCGACCGAGCTGTCTCCTCATGTCCTTGTCCCATGAACTGGCTCTGCCTGGCAGTTTTGAGAGGACAGGACAAGCTCCGGCCCAGCCTGCAGGGACGAAGGGGGCTGCCGGGCTGTTCTCCAGAATCTGTTCTTTCTGTTTTGTTGATAAACCAGACTTTGAACAGCAGATATAAGCTATAAGGGCTGGTTGCTGACTGCATGTCCACCTCGTGGCGGATCTGCAGGCAAGCTCCCCGGGTTCCAGCAGCCACAGCTGACTTAGTGATAACCTGGTTTCATTTTTTCTGGCTTTCCCTTTGCCTCGAGGGTTAGGCCCAAGATGGCTGAGTGGAGCATGGCCCATTCATTTAGAGTAATCTGAGGTTATGCGAAGGCACAAGAAGGATGTGACCCCTAAGTCAAATGGAAATTTTCAGCAAAAACGCAAACAAAAACAAAAAACACTGGAGTGTCTGTGGGGCATGAGGAAAGAGGTGGGGGACGCCACCTGTGCAGCGCAGCCAGCTGCAGGCTGGGAGCTGCCGACTTAGGCAGCTCAAGGTAAGAGAAGCTGCTGGGCAGCCTGCTGTCCAGGGCTAGGGGGATGCCACAGCCACCTGCTGCCTTGTATTCCTCCCTGGAGAGCCGACTGGGCTCTGGGGTCTGAGTGCCTGCCACACTCAGCAATGAAAAACCAAGCATTGTGCCTGCTCTCTTACCAGCATGGTCATAGTCAGGGCTGAGTGTGGGCATCCTGCACCTGTGGGAGCTTATGCACGCCACATGAGCTATGGAGACTCACCTGGGCTCCTGGAAACACTTCTGGAAGCAGCCCACAGATAAAACTGTGCCCATTGCCATGCATCTGGGTGGGGGCCCCACCACATCCTGCAATGCCAGGCCTGCAGCCATCTGTTCTGGATTTCTCAGTGTCACTGGGATGCACCTGGTGGGCACAGAGAGGAGCCTGCCGCAGCCCACCTTTCCAGGATAATGCCCCTCAGAGCACACGCCCCAGGGTACCTGTGCTCACCCTGCAGACTGAAACAGGGTTTAGTCCATATTGTCTAATACGTGGATTCTGCCAATGTTATGGACCATGGTACCAGTCGGGCTCTCCTAGCAGAAAATAAGATGGACTCCATCCATTATGCTCCATCCCAGGGCCACAGCAATTGGTGCCACAGGCCCTGTGGGATAGGACAGCCACTCGTCTCCCTCAGCACCAAGAACATTCTCCAGTGAGACTGACCCAGAGCTCTCTGAGTGCCTAGAATACAAACCCAGGGAGGCTCTGGCTCATCTGCTAGCCACACTTTGATCCCTGTGACTGGCATACAGGACCCCTGTGCCTGTCAAGGTTACAGTTGGTGTTAAGACAAAACAAATCAGAGACAACACTCCTAGGCTCACCTAGAACCAAAGCCAAAGAAGCCGAGGGAGGCCCTGCATTCTAGCTAAACCATCTCAATACAACCAACTCAATAAAGAAGGGACGATTGAACCAGATGTGCAGTTGACAGTGAAGGTCCCCAGGAGATGTGAATAAGCAAGAAGCCTGTCACCTCCAAGACACAATAACCCTCCAGGATTAGAGCTTCAACTGAAAAATCGGAAATGAGACACACAATTCAAAATAATGAATGTAAGGAATTCAGATGCAAGAGCATGCAGAAAGATTACAGAAATTAGGAAATTAATGATGACATGAGAATATTACCAGGCAGATGAAACTGATTAAGAAGAACCAAACAGAAATTTTGAGATGAAATCTTCAATCAACGAAATTAAAAAAAAAAAAGACTCAGAGCTTTATCAGCAGAGTAGAACAAGTGCAAGAAATAATTTGAGACCTTGAGGACAAGAGTTTTGAGAAAATCAAACCAGACAAAAACAAAGAAAAAACAATTTTTAAAAATGGAGACAGATGCCTGCTTCTGCTGCTGGCGTGGCTGGGCTCCTAAGGGGCCGGGGGTGCAGGTTTGCAGGGGACCTGGGGGAGAGGATGGCACTGGTGGGGGCACATAAGGGACCTGAGGGCTCACACCTGGAGCAAGCCTGGAATTTTGCCATGTGCTTAGTCCTGAGCGGGCTGGGGAAGGTGGATGGAAAGTGGAGCAGTTGAGACACAAACTGACGGCCATATGGGATCTCAGTGCTTGCAAGGTGAGGATTTAGCCATGGAACCATTGTGCTGGGCCCCCACAAAAATTTAACCAAAAGGGTAAAAGACTTCAATAATGAAAATAATCAAGCATTTGGGGCCAGCACCGTGGCATCCTAGACCAAACCTCCACCTGTGATCCTGACATTTCATAAAGGCACTAGTGTTCCTACTGCTTGTGGCCAGCAGAGCCAGAGGATATCTGAAATCCTGATCCCTGTGCCCATGTGGGAGATGTGGAGAAGTACTGGTGTCTGCTTCAGACTGGCTCAGCTCTAGTCATCAGTAAACATTTGGAGAGTGAACCAGTAGAAGGCTTCCCTCTTTCTTTCGCTCTAAGTAACTCTTTCAAATAAAAATAAAAGTGAATCTTCATAAACAGTATGGCAAAATTCAATGAAAATTTTTAAAAATTTTAATTAAAATTTTAATTTAAAAAGTTAAAATGAAAAAGGATTAAGCATCTAGAAAAAAAACATCAAGGACATAATTAAGTGGAATAATATTCCTTGCTCAAAGATTGGAAATCAATATCATTAAAATGTCCATACAACCTAAAGCAATCCACAGATTAAAGGCAATACAATATCAAAATAACAATGGCAATTTTTAGACTTTGGAAAAAAATCCTAAAGTTCCAATGTTATCACAAAAGACCCAACATAGAAAAAGTGAACAAGAAAAATCAAGCTAGGGGCAATGCAATCTGACTCCAACACACACTACAAAGCCACAGTAATCAAGAGAGCATAGTTCTGCCATTAAAACCAATACACACATCAGTGGGATGGAACGGGGAGCCCAGTTAATCTACACACTTACAGCCAACTGAGTTTTACCAAGGTGTTCAGACCTACAGCACAATGAGAATAATTTCTTCATTAAATGCTTCAGACATAGTTAAAAATATATATGTCAAAGAATCAATTTTGATGCATATCTCTCACCATCCAGAAAAATATCAATCCAAGATAGATCAAAGACCTAAATTTAAGTCTGGATTTCTGTGAAGTTTCTGGAGGAAAATGTAGGGAAAACAGTCCAACAACAGTGTAGTGTGTGTGACTTCTGACATAAGACCTCCAAAGCATCGGCAACGGAAGCCAAACCAAGCAGATGGGGCCACACTGAACTCAGAAGCATCGGCAAAGCCAACAGAACAATCGACAGTGTGAAGAGGCATCCAACAGAATGGGAAAAATAGTTGTAAACTACCTACCTGATGAACGATTAATAATTAACCAAAACAATAATAATCAACTGATTCAGCTGAGAAATGGAGAATGACTCCAACAGGTCTTGAAAGAAATACAGATGGCCAACATATGCACGAGGCAAACGCTCAACACCATACCACTTCCACCACAGAAACAAGTCCAGACCACAAGGAGGAATCACTAAAACCCAAAACGCAGACAGTAACACGCTGGTGAAGACACTGGCCGATTACTGCAGCCACTGGGGAAGGAGTATGAAGATTTCTTAAACATGAGAAATATGGTCATCTAAGATCCAACAATCCCAATATTGGGCATATATCCCAAAGCCTAGAGCAAGCCGTATCAAAGACACATCTGCCTCACCACATTTACAGCAGCACTGTCTCCATCAGCCAAACTACAAAATCAGTGTCCATCATGAGAGAAATGTTGTATATACACATAAATATTTTTCAGCTGTAAAAGGAATGAAATTCTACCATTTGTAGCAAAATGGACTCAGCTGAAGGACATATGGAGTGAGATAAGCCAAATCCAAACGAACAATGGTGCATGTACTTCCTTAGATGGGGAACTAAAATTTATACAAGAAAATGTCTGTATTAGCACCTCTGCAAATACAGTTTTGTCAAACTTTGCTTTACACCTGTCGCCAAGAGTTACGGAGTGCACTGCAGGAGCTGAACACCCTGTGATAACTGGACAGTTCACCTCATGTGAGAGATGTTCATTGTTCTACATAATTCTATCTTACACTTGTTGTGGTTCCACTAAACTAAGGTGTTTTTGCTTTTCACTTGTTGAGTATTAAGCCTTTCACTGTGGCAAGTCTAGATTATGTTATGTCAATATTTTAAAAATTTTAAAAAGACGGATGTGGAGGGAGGATGGGATGGAGGCAAAATAAGGGAGGAGGGGAATGCTGTTCTTAGAATTGTATCTGATCTGCTGAATATTAATTAAAATTAAAATGTAAAAACAACAAAATTAACTCATCAAAAACAATCCTTTGCCTGTTTTTACCTCTCTTGATGCTCAGCATCCCATGCCTGGTGTTCACTGGTGTCTGCTAGCTCTGACCACACTGCTCAGGCTGTGCCTGCAATGTGGGGACTTACAAGCTAGTCTTCCCCAAGGACACTCTGCAGGGAAGGCACCCCGTGGTGTGCTAGTGGGTGTCTCCTGCAGCGAAGGCCAGAGGTCTGGTCCCACTCAGCAGGGGGCCTCCTTGCCCTGGGCCCTGGTTTCTATCAGAGTGGGCAGAATAGGAAAGCAGTAATTGGAACTGTTGGCCTCCATCCGGATACCTACTGAGGAGGAAGCAGGCCACAGCGTTGGGATTGCCCAGCACAGAGCTGCACTCTGGTGCTCAGGGTGTCTGCACTTGGCAGTGGATTTCAGCCCACACTCCCTAGGACACGCAGCTGCCGTTCTCACCGCGCCACGGGACATTGTAGAGTTGGTGTGACTGTGTAACCCTGAAGAGCTGATCGAGACCCTAACACCTGCTGCTGCCCTAACAGTCTTGCCTTGCCCAACGATGCCTCCATTGTTTAAGATGTCCGTAACATTCGTTATCAGTATCATATTTCACACGTGCTCCTGATATGTAACACAAGTGAGCTTCTCCTTCTTCAAGCTTAGTGAGGCAGCCAACTGCTACAGCACAACACAAAAGACTGACAGCCCGGATGACCAGAGCAGAATGTATGACCCAGCTTTCCTTTGTGTCTGGTGTGATAACCTGGTTTATTACTCTAAAACACGTCAAGGCTTCACTTTGTGTCCAGGCTGACAAGTGGACTGCGACCGTAGGATACACACAATGGCTTCCCTTCGTGTCTGTAGTGATAACTGCAACACATTCAGGGCTGGTACAATGACCTGGCTCACACAGTGGCATACACACAGAGGCCGCCCTTTGTGCATGGTTTGACAGCCGCCCGTCACATCTGGGGCAAACACCTGATTTATTACAGTGGAACACACATCACGGCCTCAACCATCCTCTCTGGATGACAATCAGACTTGACATGTGAGACGACACACACACAGTGCCTGCTCTGCTGAGATGACCCAGCTTGTTAGAGAAGTACACACCAGAGCTGCTTTGGGCAATAGCCTGCCTCATTACAGCAGCACACGTACCCTGGGCTTCCTTCGAGCTTGGTAGCACAGCCTGGCATCACAGAAGGCACAGAAGAGCTTTATTCCATGTCTAGTGGGATTATCTGACCTTAACAAGGGAGGAAACATGATGGGCTCCCTTGTTCTGGTGGTGGTTAGCTGAACTGTTAGAACAGGATGAACACACGGCATCCCTGTGTGTCCGGCGTGGTGACATGAATCATTACTGCAGGGCACACACTGCGGCCTCCTCTGACTGCTGTTGGTCCTCATCCCTGGCCACCAGTTAGGCGTGGTGTGATGACCCAGCCAAGCTTCCCTTCAGCTCCCACCGATCACGGATGAGCACACACCATGGTAGCCTCCTTCACTTCAGAACACACACCCTTCCCTTCACATCTCACTCCAGGACACACTTTCAAGTGGGGTGAACTTAGAACAGCAGCATACACTGTGCCTTCCCTGGTGCCTGGTGTGGCCTTTCCCTTCCTCCTCGAGTAACACACACACCAGACCTTCCCTCTGTGTCCGCCGTGAGAAGCTGGCTTATTACAGCAGCATCCAGTACGGAGTCCCTTCGCGTCTGGTGTGATGGGGCACACACCTTGGCTTCCCACCATCTCAAGGTAATAACCTGCTGTATTACAACATCACACGTGTGGCTCTCCTCTGTCTGCCCAGATAGCTGCCTCTGGCACACACACAGCATGGCTGCCCTGCCTGCCCAGGTGCTACCCTCACTTACTATAGCAGTACACACTTGGCTCTCTTTTATGGTCGCTGTGACAAATGGACATATTACAGTAGAACACACACCTTGGCTTCCCCTCCCGTCTCATGTCCAGTGTGACAGCTCGCATTATTACCGAGGAACACACACAATGTCTCTCCTGGGTCATAACCCCTAATACTCCAGTAGGATGTGTACCCTGGCTACCCTTCATGTCCAGGGTGGGACACAATCCACTACTTCCCTTTGTTCCTCAAGGAATGAGCCCACTTACTACAGCACGCATGTCTCTCTGGCACTGCGGAACACACAGCCTAAGTTCCCTCCGTTCCTCAGGTGACAGCCTGAATTATCTGAGTAGAACACCCACAACGCTTTCTCATTGTTCAGTGTAAAAGCCTGCTTTGCTACAATAGTGCCTACACCACTGCTTCACCATGTCCATGATAACATTTTCTATAAAATGAAAAGTGTGTGTTTGAAAAAGCAGAGTTACAGAGAGAGATAAAGATCTTCCATCTGTTGATTCACTCCCAAATTGGCCACAGTGGCCAGGGCCGGCCAGGCTGACCCCGGGAGCCTGGGATGCCATCTGGGTCTCCCACATGGATGTCAGCGGTCCAAGCACTTGCATCATCTTCTGTTGCTTTCCCAGGTGCCTTAGCAGGGAACTAAATCAGAAGTGGAGCAGCTGGGAGTTAAACTGGCACAGCCTGGCAGGTGGCAGCTTAACTTCCTGCCCGACAGTGCTGCTCCTGCAACAGGACTTGTTACAATGGGATATACACTATGGTTCCTTTGGACTCAGTGTAACGGCAGTACAGCAAAAGCACAGCCCCCTCAGGCACTGAGGCTGCCAAACCCATTTTATTATAGCTGAACAGAGTGGCTTCCTTTCATGTTTGGTGTGATAACTTATTTCATAGAACACGTATGTTACTCTGACTTGTGTGATAATCTTTACAGTAGCATACACATGGTTTCTCTTCCTGTTTGAGTGATCACATGACTTATTACGCAACACATACTTTGGCTTTCCTTTATATATAGTGTGATCACCTTATTACAGTAGAATATTAAAAATGGTTCCCCTTTGTGTCCGGTGAGGCAGGCTGACTTACTGGAGTAGAACAGACATGGCTTTACCTTGTTTGTGGTGTGATAACCTGAACTATGACATAACCCACCAACGGCTTCACTGTCTGCTGGAATAACTTGGCTTATTACAGCGGCTTCCCCTCACATCTGGCATCACAGGTTTGCTCGTTAGATAGAACACACACCAAGGGTTCTGTGTCTGATGTGATCATCTGACTACTACAGTAGATTTCATGTCATGGCTTCACTCTGTCTAGTGTGACAGCTTGACTTGACACAGCGGAACACAATATTCTCAGGCTAACATTTGGCTTTTTACAGTGAAACACACACCACACTAATCTTTGTGTCCAGTTTTATTATGGGACACACATGCCCATGGTAACAATGTGATTTATCACAGAACACACACACTGGCTTTCATTCCCTTCTGGAGCGACAGCTGGACTTATTACACTAGAATACACATCATGGCTGCTTGTTGGGTCCAATGGGATGGCCTGTGTTACTGCAGCAGAACACTCAGAAAGTCCTCTCTTCATGTCAGGAAGACAACCCTGACTTGTTACTGTGCACATTTTCCTTTGTGCCTCTATGATCCAACACATTACCACACAACACACACCGTGGCTTTCCTTGTGCCTTGGGCAATCACCCAACTCACTACAGGCCACCCTTGGTGGTTTCATTACAACAGAACATCCACCATACCTCCACTTTGTCTGTTGTGGTAACCTGACTTACAACAGAACAGTAAACTACATGAAACGTTCAGTGCCTCAGCTGAAAGCCTAATACACAATAAAACACACAAGGCTTTTCTAAATGTCCTGCATGATAACCTGCTTTACACAACACAACACACTACTGTTAATCTCCGGTGAGAACTCGGTGCACAGCACACTACAGCTTCTCTTCACTCCAGGCATGGTAACCTCACCTATTACAGTAGACACATGCTGGCTTTCCCTCAACTGTGTCTAAGACCTGGCGTTATAGAACACACACTATGGGTTCTCTTATTTCTTGTGCGACAGTCTGACTTACTACAGCAGAACTCACTCACGAGCCTCCTTTCATGGTTTGTTTGAGAACCTATTACTCCAGTACAATACCCACCACAGCTTTCCATCATACGCCGTGTAAGTGGAATTGGTATAAAACACACCGTGACTTTCCCGCATATACAGAACGACAATGATTACAGAACAGTCCTTGGCTTCCTTAATGCTTAGGATCTGATTTCCTGATGGATTACCCTAAAACAACGTAATGGCTTCTCACATCTGCTGTGATATCCTGCCTCATTCTAGAAACTATACAAGGCTGTGCTTCTGCTGAAAATCTGATCAACTACCACAGAACAGAGTGCTTTCCCATTGCCTGGAGTGACACACACACACACAGCATGGCGTCTCCTTGTGTGACAGCATGTCTCATTTCAGGATAACACACTTGGCTTCCCATCATGTCCAGGTTACCACTGGTTTATTACATTAGAACACAAATGGCCAGTTTCCTTCTTATCTGCTGTGATAATATTACTTATGACCGGAGAACACACACCACAGCTTTCTTTCATGCCTTTCTTTTGAGCTGTCACAGTGACACACACGCTGGCCTCTCTGTGTCCCCTGTAATAGCCAGAGTTACTTCAGGAGAACATACGCTGGCTTTCCTTCATGTCAGGACACACGTAGTCCAGGATGACTCACGATTGGAAACATTCCTCGGCTACCCTCCCTGTCCAGAGAGGCTGGCACTTTACAGCAGACACTAAGTATCCCCTTTCTTCCTTGAGTGATAACGTGAGTCATCACAGGATACCCCAGCGGTTTACTTTGTCTCATGTGAAAACCAGACTTATGGCAGACACACAGAGTGCCTTCATTTTGTGCCTACCCTGACAGCCTTGTCACAGCACAGCTAACACCAGGATTCCCCGTTTGCTTCAGGTGACAATCTCAGTACAACAGAGTAAACCCCATGGTGTTCCTCCACGTCTGGTGTGAAGACAGGACTTCTACAACAGAACAACTCAGTGCCTTCCCTACATGTCTTATTACAGCGGGACACACACAGTGGCTCCTCCCTGTGCCTGTGGTGACGCCTGACTTAACACAGGAGCACACAGCATGCTCTCCTGGTTCTGGACTGACAGCCTGACTTCGGACTGTAGAAGGCACAACACGGTTTTCCTTCATGTCCAGTGTGACGGCCTCACACACAGAACACACTGCATGCTTCCCTTCATGCAGAGTACAACCTGACGTATCACAGCTGAACACACAGGGTGGTTCTGCTTCATGCGCTGTAACACTGCCTGGACTTACTACAGGAAGACATACACTATGGTTCGCTACATGTCTGGTGTCATCAACTCCCTTACTACAGTGGAACACTCACTGTGGCCTTCCTTCATGCCCAGTGGGACATCCTGTCTGATTTTACTAGAACACATAGAGCGTCTCCCCTTTAAGTGTGAGATGATACTATAATGTACTATAGCAGAAAATATTCCTTGACCGCCCTTCACACCTGCAGTGATAAACTGATTAAAGTGGAACACAAATGTTCCCCTTGTTCAAGTAAATCCCATCATGTTACAGAACACATCCCATAGCTTCTCTGGTGCCCAAGATGACAGACTCTACCTAATGCCATACACATGGCTTTTCTGATGTCTGATGACACCTGGACTCAACGTCAGACACATACCATGCTTTCCTTCAGGCACACGACAGTGGACACCCCATGGCTTCCATCATGCCCGAGAGCAACATGATGTGTTATAGAATACGTATGTCTGTATGCCTTGTTAGACTTATAAGCCAATCTAGGCTATCCTAAAATCTGCCAAGTTCAGCAAAATTATGCTTCTACATCATAAACTGTTAAATACTAAAATGAAAACAGACATGAGACAGCTGAATAGTACCCTATAGCCATTTTAAGGTATGTAGAATCTGGTTATATATAAATTAAAATTGAAATGTCAATGAAGTAGTCACAGGATGTGGTTAAGAACTTGCATTTTTAAACTTATTGGTCACTCAATACCATGTCAATTAATTCCATAATGTTGTAAATTGTTGTTGAAGTTATGTTGGGGCTTTAAATTGATCAGGATGATATTCTGCCAGCTCTGCCTTCAGACCAGAGACGATCTCCCCAAGAAACCGTTGAATTTATCTGGACAATAAGATGCTGGACTCTATGCTTGGTATATGCTTGCAATGAAAGAATCTTGACTGGATTTGAACTGTAATACTACAACAAGGTGGAGGAATCTACCATGGGGGGAGGGCACAGGGAGGGGTTGGGGGAATCCCAGAGCCTAGGAAACTGTCACATCATGCAATGTAATTAATTTTAAAAAAAGAATACATATGTCTGGGATGAAAAGTTGGCTTTTGTGACAGGACAGAGAGCCTAAACGTCTGGCTCTGCAGTGGGATGTGCAGAGAGGCTTCCCTTGGTGAGACAACGACCTCATCACACAGAACACACCCAGTGGCTTCCCTCAAGGCCTGGGATGAGACCTGTACTGCTACAGTAGAAACCATACCATGGGTTCCCTTAATTTCCAGTATGACAGCCTGACCTATTACACTACATCAAACATTGAAGATTCCCATAGTGTCTGGGGCTACAGGCTGGCTGACAACACATAATATGGATTCCCTTCATGCAGGGCGAGAAGCACACCAGACAACCTCCAACCTCGTGTGACAACCTGAAATGTTCAGAACACATACCATGGCTTCCCTCCATCTCCAGTGTAGCAATACACATTCATCATAGAAAGACGCACATCATAGATTCCCTCCAGAGTTGGTGTGACAGAACAGCTGGTTACAGCGGCACACTTGGCACACCTTAACTTTATGTCACAAGCGATAGCACAATTGCTACACCAGAACACTCAACATGCCTACACTCAGCATCTTGGATACATACAACAAAAAATATTTCTTTGCTTCTTGCCTTGAATGATATTCTGAATAAACAGAACACACAACACACCTCCCTTACTGTGTTAAATGATGGCCTGAATTATTACAAAGGAACACACATCGTGCCTCCCTTATTTCCTTGTAAGATCACCTGATTAGAACATACAATGTCTCTCTATTTAGTACCTCAGATGATGTCCTGACTTGCTGCAATAGAACACACAACACCCTTTCTCTTGCTGCATTAGAAGATACCATGAATTATTACAATAAAATTCAATATGCTTTCTCTTTGTACCTTGGATAATGGTCTGACTTACTGCAATTGAAGGCACAATATATCATGCCTTACAGCACTAGTCAAATGGCCTGCATTACAAAGGAACATGCAATTATTACAAAATGAACATGGATGGTGCCTGATCTACAACAGAAGAACACAAACCACAACATGCTTTCTCTTGGTACCTTAGGTGATTGCCTAGACTACAGAACATGCCTTGCTGGAGTGCCTTGGTGGATATCCTGACACAGGACACAGCATAAAACATGCCTTTCTTTCGCTCCTCGGACAAGGGCCTGACTTAATTCAAGGTAGACAACATGCCTTCCCTTAGAGCTACGGATAATGACCATAGTAAGCTCCAACTTCTTACTCTGAGACACACAACATGTTAGTGCCTTGGACGATGGCCCGACTAATCAAAACAGAATACACAACACACATCCCCTTGGTGCCTTAGAGTATATCTGACATATTGCAATACCATATTACAATACAAAACACACAGTACCTTCCAGTGGTGCCTTGGGTGACAGCCTGACTTTTTACAGAACACACAAAATGCCTTCCATTAGAGCCCTGGAAGATTGTCTTACAGTCCCCACACTGCACACCTTCCCTGAGACTGTCTTACAGTCCCCACACTGCACACCTTCCCTGAGACTGTCTTACAGTCCCCACACTGCACACCTTCCCTGAGACTGTCTTACAGTCCCCACACTGCACACCTTCCCTGAGACTGTCTTACAGTCCCCACACTGCATATCTTCCCCAAGTACGTCACATGACAACCTCACATAACACAACAGAACACACAACATGCCTTCACATAGTGACTCAGGTGATGGCCTGAGTTATTTCAGAAGAATGCAGAAGATGTCTTAAAATAGTGTCTTCAGTGACAACCTGACAATGGGAAACATGACATGCCTTCTCATAGAGCCATGATGGCCTGAATTATTACAGTGGGACACACAATCTGCCATCCACTATTGCCTTGGGTGATGGCCTGACACACCAAAACAGAACAGACAACAAGCGTGCCCTTAGTGCCCAGATTCTATTCTGACATAGTACCATGGAAAACATGTCATGGCTTCCAGCAGTGCCCGACTCTTTACAACAGCATACAACTTGCCTTCTCTCGGTTCCTGAAATGATAGCTTGACTTACTACAATAAGACGCACATGTTTCTTCCTTCAGTACCTTCCTTTAGTGCCTTTACAGAAGAACAAGAAATACTCCTTTACTTCTGGCCTTGGAAGACGGCCTGATTACAATGGCATATACTACAGACGTTCCTTTACTATGGTAGATGATGCCTTGGATATCACAGTGGATCTCAATAGTGTCTTGATGATAGCATGACTTTCTACAATAGAACATATGACATGAATTCCCTTATACCTTAGATTATAGTCTGATACGTTACAATGAAAAACACAACATGCCTTCCATTGGTGCCATGGATGATGGCTCGACTTATTACAGTACAACACATCCAGTGCCTTGGATGAAAACCTGACTTCCTTCAGGGCAAACATGCTTTCCCTTAGTGCCTTGGAAACAGCATAACAGATTTTAAAATATAATTATTACAATAGAACACACAACATTCCTACCCACAGTGCCTTGATGATAACCATACCTACTACAAAACACACAATATGCCTTCCCTTATTGCACTCGGCGATGGCCTGATCTGTTTCCTACCATGAGTGATTTGGATGATGGCTAGACTTCCTCAAAAAGACACAACATGCCTTCCCGTACTGAACCGCATGAAATGGCCTTCCAAGGAGAACATGCAACATGTCCCACCTTACTACCTTGGATGATGGTCTGACTTTTACTGAACAAAAATTATTCCTTTCTTACTTTGGATGATGTCCTGACTTACAACATGCTCACTGCATTACAAGATGCTCTGAACTATTACAATGGAATTCAACATCCCTCCTCTCAGTAGCTGGGATGATAGCCTCTCTACACTTGAGGGTGTACACACCTTCCCTCATTACATCACATGATTACAAAGGACACACAGCATGTCTTCCCTTTGTGTCTTGCTGACAGCTTCACTTATCACAGAACAAGCACACGCTTCCCTGGCTCTTTGGACTTTGGCCTGACTTCTCAAAACACACGCACTCCTTCATTGCCTTATAGCCTGACACATTACAATGGGAAACACAACTTGCTTTCCTTAGTGCTTGGATGATCGCAATAGAAAACAGAGCACCATGGATTACTAATGATAATAAAATATACACACGCCTTCCACTAGAACCCTAGATGATGGGCTTACTTTAAAACAGACCACAGAGCCTGCCTACCCATGGTACCCTGGATGATGTACTTGCCTAGCAAAGGGAACACACACATGCTCATCCATCGTGTTTTGGATGACAAACTGAATTAATATACTAGAACATACAATAGTGCCTGGGGTGACAGCCTGACTTGTCTGAGTAGAATGCTTACCCTTATTACCTTAGATGATGGCCTACCTCATTACAACAGAACACACGTAATGCCATCCATTACTGCCTTGGGTGATGGCCTTGACTTTCACCATAATCACAATGACAATCCCTCACTTAGTACACTGGATGACCGTCGGACTTACCAAAGGTACACTACATTCCTTCCCGTGGACCATGGATTATAGCAGGGCTTATTACAATAGAACATGCGCACGACCACCTTAGAGCCATGGACGAGGGCCTGACTTATTACAGCAGGACACACAACATCCTTCCATTAGCGCCTTGGATGATGGCTGACTCATTCAGGACACACATCAGGCCTTCCCTTACTGCCTTGAATTATTCCCTGACTTGTGACAATGTAACACACAACTGCCCTTCTCACAGAGTTCGGATGACAGCATGAATTATTACCACAGACCACACAGCAGCCCTTCACTTAGTGCCTGGCATGACAGACTGGCTAATTTCAGGGCATTCAACATGCCTTCCATTAGATCCTTGGATGATAATCTTACATTTCATAATACAGTATGCCTTTCTGTGGTGCCTTCCCTAAGTCCTTGGATAACAGCCTGGTTGATTTCATTAGAACACATACTCTGAACGATGGTCTGATTCTCACAGAACAAACGGCAGTCTTTCATTTCTTGCCTTGGATGATGGCTGACTCATTCAGGACACACATCAGGCCTTCCCATAACACCTGGCATGGTAGCCTGCTTCATCACGGTACAAGACACAGCCCTTCTCTTAGTGCCAAGGATGGTGTCCTGACATTAGAACACACCGTGTCATCCCATGGTGCCTTGTAGGACAGCTTGACTTGCTACACGACACAGAACATGCCTCCCCACAGTGACCTGAAGGAGGGCTTTGATTATTCAATAGAGCACACAACGTGTCCAACGTGTGTTCCCGTAGTTCCTTAGAGGATAGCCTGTCTTACTACACGACACACAACGTGCCTCCCCACAGTGACTTGGAGAAGGGCCTGGATTACTACAATAGAACATACAACCTTCTTCCCTTAGTGCATTTGCATGATGGTTTTCCATTTTTGTGAATCCCAGGACACCCACCAAGCCTTTCCCCTGGTTCCCAGTGTGGTGACGGGTGCATCACTAAAACACACACATGGCTTCTCCTTTCATGAGTGCCCCGTGTGGTAACCTGGCTTACTGTTCAGGCACACACACCATGGTAAAAACACACACAATGGGGAACAGTGTGGTGCAGGAGCAGTCCAATCCTCTGCCTACTAGTGGCAGCCTCCCATATGGGTGTCTGCTGGTATCCCGGCAGCTCCACTTCCCATCCAGTCCTCTGCTTCTGGTCTGGAAGAGCAGCAGAGTATGTGCAAAGTCCTAGGGCCCCTGCACCCATGTGGGAGACTGGCAAAAGGCTCCTGGCTCCTGGCTTTGCATTGGCTCAGCCATTTGGGAGTGAAGCAGCAGATAAAAGACCTCTGTCTCTCCTCCTTTCTCCATAAAATCCGCTTTTCAAATACAATGTCTTTCAAATACATATATGTGTGTGCGCGCACACACACACTCTCTCTGTCTCTCTCTCTCTCTTTCTTTCTCTCTCTCTCTCTCTCTCTCTCTCTCGTTTGCAGGCCATGTCAGAACCTTGGGGTTTCCCAGCTCCATTCCTTCCTCTTCCATCTTTCTTCGTGCTCCGTGGTAGAAGATGCTCCATTGTCCTCTAGCTTAGGTCACTTCCTTCTCAACTAGACTGGCTGTGTTTCCTCTGGACCTTGCTTAAACCCTTTGTCTTGATGTAGCTAAGTGAGATTTACTAACTCTTTGCCTGATGTTCACAGCAATTGCTAACTCTGGATGTGTAAGTGCCTGTTTTGAACAATGTCTGCCTGTCCCAGGTTCGGATCCTGCCTTCACACCTTTGCCTCCACCCTGTGGCTCCTCCCCCATTGCAGAGTGCCCTCCGTCAGCCTGCATGGCAACTTAACTCTCACACGTCGCTGATTTCACACTGCTGTTTTTCTTTGTGTTTGCGTTTGTCCATATCCATGTATTCATTAGTGTCATTTTAAGAGAATTCAAAACATCTCCAAAGGCCATCCTCCTTTCCCCAGCTCCTCACCAGCTTAAACCCCGGGGTAGCATGCAGCAGTACCTAGCTGCCTGCAGAGCTAACCACCACCCGCCTCTTCCCCAGAACAATGGAAGATGTTCAACACCAGCAGTGACTAATGGGCAGTACTGTCTGCGCCATCTCACCACACAACTCAGACCACATCCACAGCTGAGTTCTGAGAACCACTGCATCCCACAGCCACTCAAGACAGACACGACAGCAGCCGCAGTCCTGACGACCAGTTACTGACGGTCCTCAGCCACAGCTACCGTGATTCGGAGCATACCACCCTCCCAGCTCTGCGGTCCAGCCTGGGTGAGGGGCTGGTGCCACAGAGGGTGCACACAGCTTGGCCGACTCATCCCACCCTTCCCCGTCCAGGTGCAGCCAGCAAAGGCCCTCCGAGAGGCGCGGCCTCAGGGGGCTAAGGGCCTGGAGATGCGTACTCCTGAGTCATGCAGGGACAGTGCCACACTGAGGAGCAGGATGGAATGGGCCCCAGCCTCCTCTCCTGTTCTTCCAGAAGTTTCTGTGTCCCCAGCTTCCCCTCTGTACCAAAACTCCCAGTCTTCCCACTGCATCTCCCAGCTTCCTAGTCCAGGCTCCAGCCTCAATTTAAGCAGATTGCCCTGGGCTTGTAACTGACCGCTGAGGCTGGATGAGCAAACGCTGCCACCTGAGGGAGTTGTGGGCCAAGGGGACGTCTGCGGAGGGGGTACCGGGGGTGGTCAGGCCTTGGATGCAGCCAGCCCTCTAGAACGCACAGGAATAAGCTCCCTGCCAGCACAGGGGCCTGCCTGAGCAGAGGGCTAGCCCTGAGTTCCAGCCAGTATCGTGGTTACAGAGTAGCAGTTACTACCTAAAGGGAGGGAACAAACACGCATTTGCGCACCAGCAGGCCTGCCGAGCACTGAGAAACACCCAACGTGAGGGCCAGAGAGAAACTGCGAAGCTTACCTGTAAGCCAGGGCCGGAGCTCTAGGTGAGAGTGGGCTGGGCTGGCCCAGGCAGGTACGCGGCACAAGTCTAGAGCACGTAGCCAGAAGAAAAGACTTACACCCCTCGTCCACCCCTCTAAGGAGTGGTGCCCCAACCAGCTATGCTGCAAGCGTGGGGCCCGAGCATGCGGCCTGGTCCTGGATGCAACAGGTGCATGTTGGGAAGGTGGGCGTTTCAAGCCGCCTGTTAAAGAGACAGCACCACTCTGAGGGCCTGCAAGAGCTCTGGCTGCCTATGCTTGAGCTAACTGCCTCCCTACACCGCCCAGCCTCAACAACGTGCAAGAGCTCCAGCTGCCTATGTTTGAACTAATTGCCTCCCTACACCACCCAGCCTCAACAACGTGCAGTTGCTTTGAGCTCGGGGTGGGGCGGGGGCTGGGAGGAGAGTTATGGTCCCTCAGGGGGGTCAAAGCAAGCTTCTTTGAAATGTGCCCCTTACAGATCACAGGCTGCAAACGCTTCCTCAACAACTACTTTTAAAATCAACCAACCTCCATCTTGATCTTTTTAAAATATTTATTTTATTTATTTGAAGGGCAGAGATTAAAGAGAAAAAAAGGGAAAGGTAGGGAGAGAGAGAATCTTCCATCTGTTGGTTCACTCCCCCAAGTGTTTCTATTGGTTGGGCCGATTCCAGGCTGAAGCTAGGAGCCAGAAGCATCTCCTGGGGCTCCAACATGGGTGCAGGGGATCAAGGACCTAATTCAGCTAATCCTGGCAAATCCAATCAGACTGTGTGTTCTAAATTCCCTGGATAAAAGATGGCCCTCTGGTTTATCTGGGTCCCGATTCAAGTACATGTTGGGTAGAGGGGCTAGGGACTCTGCCCATGACGTCTCGGCGGTTAGAGGATTTCAGCCGCAAGTCAAGTGGTACGAGCACCTTTTTACTTGTCATGTAGCCGCAAAGAGACTGCAGAAAGGAACGGGTATGCCTGGGTATTCCACCGACACGACCATTGTCCTTGTTTATTAATGGGCGTCGGAGATCTGCGCAGCGGCAGAGTGACCAGGCATGAGCCAGGTACCTCCCCAGCTGGGCAGTCAGCTGGGCACCCCAGGAAAGGCTGCCTCTGGGTTGTTGCATAGCAGGCAAAGCAGCTGCTTGTGACATCAGCATTCCACATGGGCAACAGTTCAAGTCCTGGCTGCCCTACTTACAACTCAATTTCTTGCTAATATGCCTGGGAAAGCAGTAGAAGATGGATCCAGGCTTAGGGCCCTGCACACACGTCGGAGACCTGGAACACGTTCTGGGCTCCTGGTTCCTGGCTTCAGGCTAGCCTCGCTCTGGACCTTGCAGCCGTCTGAGGAACGAGCCAGCACATGAAAGAGCTCTCTGTCTCTCCATTTCAGACAATAAAAAAAAAACAATCTTAAAAGAGCACTGAGGGCCAGTGTGGCACAGGGGAGTAAGTCGTTACCTGTGGGACTGGCATCCATATGGGCACTGGTTTTAGTCCCAGCTGCTCCACTCCAGCTCCCTGCTGATTGCTGATATGCCTGGGAAAGCAGAGGAAGTGTCTAGACATTCAATGCCCATTGGGAAACTCAGAAGAAACCTTTGGCTCCTGGCTTCAGCATGGTCTAGCCCTGAATTCAAGGGCCATTTGGGAAGTGACCAGCAGATGGAAGATCTTGCTTTCTCTCTCTCCCCTCCCCCCACATGCGTATAAAAATCAGTGCCTTTCAAATAAATAAATCTTTAAAAAAAAGGAGAAGAGAAGGAAGAAGAGGAAGAGGAGGGGGGAGAAAGAGAAAGAGGATGAGGAGGAGGACTGGAAGAGAAGTAATACGTTGGAAGGAAGCTGCTGACAAATGAGACACTTGTGGCATTCTTCGAGCAGCTCATCAGGAGGACCTACTGTGTGCCTGCTGTGGGCTTAGGCCACCAAAGACAGAGCTTGTCTAGGGGAAAGAACACACCCAGCGGGGACTGAGCTCAGAGGAGATCAAGCAGATCCAAAGAGACGACGCATGTCCTCAACTTACTCTCCTCCAGCAGAGGGCCCCGGCCGATGTGCTCCCGCCGTGTGAGCGCTCCCAGGTAACAACAGATACCTGGCTCCTGTGGCATCTCACCCACCTGCGTGTGGTGTCCTACACAGGTAACCTGCAGCGTGGTGCTCCCGCTCCTCGAGGGAACGGCTGCCTCCCGCAGGGCCACGGGCTTTGGGACTCGGTGGGGCAACAGGCAGAACACAGCACTGAATGTGCTCCACTCACAGACAGAACTTGCACATACATGGGTTTGTTCCCAGAAAAGAATCCATGATTTCTTGAGAGTTAAAAAAAAAAAGAAGGAAAAAAAATGTTGACAGTTGCTAATTGGTTAATTAGCGCTTCACTAAAGTGACTCCAGATTTGAGCACTCCCAGATGCACAGTGGGAAGAGTGAGCAGAAACAACCCCATGCCTTGAAGAGGCCGCACGTGCTGGGAGTCAGAGAAGCAGCTGGCTCCGGCGCTCCGCCCTCCCCTGCAGAGGCGGCTCCACGTGCTCCCGCACCCCACCTCCTTCCTGGTCCCCCAAGAGGGGGTCCAAGGCTACTCCCTGCTGCTGAGAAGGAGGCATGCGCCCCTAGGTTCCTGGCGCTCCATCACGTTCCACGGGGACCCCTGGAGCAAGCCCCAGCTGAGCGGAAATGGGTCCAGGCAGGGCTGAGCCCAGTCCCAGAAGAAAGAGGCCTAAAAGCAGAATCATTGGCCAGCCCTCGCGATGCACGCCTGCGGCAGAGGGTCCAGCACGCCGAGTCCCGTGCGTGGAAAGGACTTGCGTCCAGCCCAGAAGCAGCTTTCCTCCCAATTCCTTCTTCCAGTCCCTCCCGCAGCTCAAGCTGTACACCTGTCACCCAGGACAGGGGGCGCTGTGGCCGAGCTCAGGAGGGCAGTGCCCTGGCAGAGATCACTTCCCCCGGTACGCTGCTTTGCACTGGAGAAGGTCCTGGAGACACACTGCCTGAAACTCAGGCTTCCTTAGAAGAGGCCAGCGAGGACCCTCTGAGACGGCCCTACTTGTTTGGACATCAGTGAAGGACACTGGCATTGCACAAAGACCTGACCATCTCTGTCATCTCTGGCCCCAATGTGCCCTGCAGCTTCCTAGCTGGGCCATTGCTCCTGCCGGACACTAGCCATTGCCAGGAGAGCCTGCCAGTGAGGGCCTGTGAGCGCTTCATCATCGTGGCCACCTTGCCTCAGCACATGCCAGCCCTGCCCTCCTTCCAGCCCCAGGCATCTCCTAGGAGCCTAGAGAGTTCATTTTGGAAGAAGCCCTGGAATCAGAATCTCCAGCTCACATTTAACCCAAGAACAATGCGTTTACACCGTCTGCTAGGGCAAGTCACTGCTCTGGCACTGGTATGAAGTCACACCCAAGTCCTCTGTCAGTTTGACAGGCTTCCTAATAAAGCCCTAGACCCTGGCTTCTCCACAGCAAAGTTGCTGCCCAAAAGAGGCCAGAGGCGGCTGCTGTCACTTCAAGGGAATCAACCCAACCAAGACCCAAGAGAGCGCAGTGGGCTGCCACCTGTTCACAAACACTATTCAGGGCCTTTTTTTCCTCTTTGTCCCAAAAAGATTCTCTGAGCTTGGCACGGCCAAATGTCTACCGTGGCCTTGTTTCTTTGTGCAGTCATTAAAGAGAAAATCCTTAGAGTGACTTGCAAATTTCTCTGCTTCCATAAACAAACAAATGAATGTGTCATGCTCCAGCAGAGAGCTGAGCAAACTCATTTTGTTTCAGAGTGTTTACGCAATAACTGGCAGAGGTCCTGCAAGGTGGATTCTCTCTGATTTGGAATTACTGACTGGGGCCCGAGCACCCACAGCCGCTCGAGCTGGGTGTGATGGGAGCTGTTCTTCCCTCCGCGTGATGCGGAGTTCCTTGGGGCTCTGGTGGCTTTGTGTGGAGGCCGACGCCTAGAATGATCTATGGAAAGTCTGACTGTGCATCCTCACCATGTCCGTGCAGACTCCACTCTCAGGACGTTGAGGGCATTGGGTGCACACTGCCTGGGGACCTCACCCGACTCCCAGCATGGGCCCTCTGACCATTCCCATTCATTCACTCTGTTCTGCAAGCTCTCACCCCACCTCCCAGCCTGCCTCCCAGCTCATTGCATTGGCAGCTGGGTCAGTGGCTTCCTTCCTGCTGCCTACCTGCGCTCCCCACCCCTGGGACCAGCAACCCCATCCCTGCACATGCCCAGAGCCAGCTCCCTGCCCTGGCTGCCTCCACCTGCCTCCAGGCAGCCACCCTGTGCCTCTATGTCCGCACCCTTTGTTACTCGCATGTGCAATGACCCCATTTGTACATCAGGTCCCACCGGAATTTGAGGGGTGGGGGCAAAATTTACCTCTCTGAACCCCCTTTCTGCTGCACCACACACCACAGACTCCAAACGCTTTCCTGGGACCCCCCAAACACACACACTGCGTCCATGTCCTCACACCCCTGTACGACAGACTCATACTTACTCCCCACCCACTCACTTGTCACTCGTCACTGAAGGCTGTGCAGGGAGCATGAGGACAGCTTTCTGCAACAGCAGGTTCTCAGGATGGACACTGATGACAAAGGCGGGCCACACAGGGAGACGTGGCGGAGGCTGGCTGGCATGCACAGTTCATGTGCACACAGGGAATCAGGGGTCTCCAAGAGGTGGCTTGAAGGCCAGCGTCCCCAGCACCTGCGACAGAAACCAAAGCCATTTTGGACAAACTTCACGGAGGACTTGGGGTAGACAGGGGCCATGTCCCACAGGGAGGCAGACAAAGCAGACGAGGGACCCAGAGTTGAACTTGTCATGAGCACTCCTCAGGCACCCTAGCTCACCATCACATCTATTTAAACATGTGTACATGCAAAAATACATGGTTTTGCATCTATGAATTATATAAAAACTTTTTACACATTTGTGACATAAACAAGAACAACTAACTCCTGTATTATTGAGCAATGTTTTGACTGAGTTCCTGGAGACTGTGCCTCAGCATCCACAGGGCTCAGCTCTAGAAAACCCACTAGAAACAAAGGCTCCCAGATACTGAAGTTCTTTGTGTGAAACGGCAGAGTGGGGTCATTTGCATATTACCCACAATCCTCCCATGTGCTTTAACTCATCTCTAGGTTGCTATAACACCTCATCGATTGTAAACGCTTTCAAACAATGCTGCATTGTTCAGAGAAGAATGGCAAGGAAAAACCCCCGCTCACAATCTGCACAGATCCCACTGTCTCCCGCGCGTGACTCTGGTGGGCTGGAGCCATGGGCGTGGGACCCAGAGGGGCCTGACCACGCTGGCTTGCGGCTTAGCAGAAGACGGGGTGTTCTGGGGACAGCTCCTTGGCACAGCTTTGCTGCTGACCTTCTGTAACTGACTAAAGCACAGATGCCTAATGGATGCAGAGCATGTGCGTGCTACATTCACATCATCGCAATCACACTGTGATAAAATGAGCCTGGCACAACGGGACACGGGAGTGTGTTGTGGCCATGGAGTGTGTGTGGTCTCTCTCCTGCACAGACCACCACAGCATTACACACTCAATGACAGAAGCTAACAGCAGGCAGGACTGAGCCTAGGTTTCCAGGCATTCCCACCGGTGAGCAGATGTGAAGACACTGCTCATGTATTTATGTACTCGCTTGAATACTACACAATGTTCAACATCCAATGTTCCTAGGGAGTTCTAATAAACAGCCATACCCTTTGGAACCAGTCCCCTCGGCGCCTGGAGGTCCCTTTGGGTGCCATAATCTTTGGGAAGGTTCCATCAGGCAGCACGGTCGAAGCAGTCAAGTCCCACAGTGGAGAAACGGGCAGGGGAGACGCCTCCCAGTGTGGTAGGTCAGCCAGTGCGAAACGGTTCCAGGATGGTGGCGACACTACTTCCTGTCTTCTCTCTGGTTGCGTGTCCACGCTGGAGATGGGCTTGAGACAGTGCCACATTCTGCTCTCTCTGTAACGAAGCCTTGGTGGTAACTGTGTCATCCCTGGCTCCTTCTCTTCAGGAGACACAGCAGTGCCCCGTAGATGAGGGCTCAGCAAGCTCTGGCATCCCTTGTGCGTGGCAACTCCAGAGGGCAGCAGCTTAATGCTTAGCAGCTGTGGGTCACCCAGCAGAAGGTGTCCAAGTGAATGTTGGCTACAGAGTCAGCAGGAGCCCCAGAATGACCAAAGAAAACGGAAGGAAAAATTCTGGAGACAGAGACATGGTCTCACCAGACAGCATGACTCAGCACAGGGCCCAGGCAGCATGACTCAGCACAGGGCCCAGGCAGCATGACTCAGCACTGTGCTGCCATTACAATGGTCACCCTTTGAGGTCATTGTCGGGGCTGATCCACTAGCATTCACTGTGAATGCTGGGAACAAAGCCCAGAGCAGGCCACGCTCCTATGACCTGGCACACCAGCCTGGAACAGAAATTACAATCTCAGTGACAGAACTGAATCTCCCTTCCTAGCAAGACACCCAAATCACAACACCCACACTATCCGAGAAGTCACTGGGCGGGGCCTCTTGGCTGCCCCATCCTGTTCCCTACTCACATGATGACAGCTCCCATGGAAGTCCTGACTGAGTGAAGGCACCAGGATGGGGCCTGCTCCCAGTGTCAGAGATGTCCGCTGTTCTGGCTGCTGGCCCACACAGAGCTCCAGTGGGGACTTCAGTGGTGGCCCCACAGTCTCCTTCCACCCTGGCCTGCACAGAACAGCTGCCTTGCAGCCACCTCCCTGCTCTGATCCTGCTGCCTTGGAGTTGCTATAGGTCCTCTAACCTTATAGACAAGAGGCAGGGGAGCTTTCTAATGGCTCCCTTCCTTGGGTACGGCTTTGGCTTTCTGAAGAGAGCCATTGACCTTCGCTCAAATCTGTGAACCCCATCCTTTAGTTTCCTGGATAAATTTCTTTTTTTTTTTTTTTATTATTCTGGAGGAGATACTCCTCCTTCTGCCTAGAATGGCCGGAAAGGAGTTCTTGTACAATCAGCAGTTCATACATGAAATTCCCACCAAAACGTCAGTGTGCCAACCCTGCGTGCATGCCAGCCCATTCACTGAGAGACTGCCAGGAGTGCCCACCTTGCATGTGTCTGTCAAGGTACCGGGTACTGAGTGGTAACAGCATGCACAGCAGAGTCCTGATGCTAGCAGAGTTAAATGATCCACACACAGAAACTGGAGGCTGACAGGTGCTGCCCAGCAGGCTGTGTTGGCGACCCCAGGCTACCAAAACAAAATGCATTACACTGGGCTATTGAAACAACAAGAGCACACTTCCTCAGTTCTGGGGGTGGGGGCAGGGGGCTCCTTCAGGGGAAGAGCTCTTAGAAGGTGCTGCTGAGGAAGCAGCAGGCCCCCAGAACCTTCTCTATGTGGTCAGCAGGCACTGCACTGAGTACGAGGGGCTGGGCAGGCAGAGGTGGCTGGGGACGGGGGCAGCACTGGCGGTGGCTTGGCCCGGGGCATTGGGGGCTCAGCAGGACTGGCCATCAAGGCTCGTGAATTTGCAGTGGAGGTGAGGTGAAAGGGGGTCGAGGCCACTCCTCGGTAGCTAGAGCCATGGATGACCCCAGAGGACATAAGTGAGCCAGGGCAACTCTTCCTGAACTCAGAAAAGCAGCAAAACATCGACAACAAGGACCTCACCAAACCTGATCACTCCTGCACGCGACTAAGCTGTTTCTTACCTGGCATAGTAATTCCTTACTGACATAACTTTCAAAAGTATTACAACGGACAGCTGGAAACCCAAAACTGAAACTGACCAAAAACCAAATAACGAATCATGAATGTTGACATTGGGATGTGCCCTACCAATCCGTACTCCATTTTTATGATTCGGCTTGTGAGAAACCCTTTACTTTCTTTCTTAAATAAATAATGAATTGTCCCCCACCATGTATCGATATAGTGCTTGCGCTCTTCTGGTTCTCAACACTTCACATATACTAGCTAATTTAATGAACTAATCAGAAACCTAATCCATTCCTTACAACAACAGTGCTGCCAAGCCCACGCTGTGCACAACAAAATGAGAGTGCACACACCTGCTGTGATGTCCATCAGGGGCCTCAGCAAGCAGGCAAAACCAGGATCCAGGTCCAGGGATCGGAGAGCCAGGCCCAGGTCTGCGCCCACTCATGGTCACGTCCTTGCTCACAACAAAGGAGGCTAAGAGGCTGGGCCAGTGTGCCCTAACGGTTATGTACTGTTACCTGTAAAACTGTGCAAGCGCACTTGTAAAGACGCCTACTGACCCAGTACAACTTTCCGGCATTTTCAGTTCTTTGTAACATGATAAGCCACATTTCAGATTAATCCAACTGGTTGGTTGGGACAAATATCCGATCCACTTTGTGGTTTCTCTTCTGGAATTTGAATATGGATCCTGATTGTTCTCTAAAAAATGTTTTGGCCATGTTCAGTTCATGCCAATTAACAGCACATCTCTGTCTGAGCAGGCTGCCAACAGTTACACTGCCATCAAACGCAGAGCAAGCTAGCATTTGCTTTTGCTCCACAGCCCCATTATTTCCTGGGTTCCTGCTCTGTGCCAACTGCTGTCCTGGACAGTCTCAGTTGTTCCTTCGGCAACCCAAGACGCACTTTCCTTTGGGCACTGACAACAATAATGTGACAGTTTTAGATTTAAAGTTCTCTCTTCTTTCATTTTTCTTTGCAGTGTGGTTTTGTTTTCTGGTAGGCAGCACATCAGTGCATCTGGAAGGCTCTGAGTGAGTTCAGTGACTTTCAGGAAGAAGCTTTGTCAAAGCTGTCATGTGTTTCCAGAGCGGCAGGCTCTGCCCAACGCTGCACTGATCCGGAGCTGGGCCAGCCTTCTGCTGCCTGTCATTGCGGTACGGGCTGCTCTCTTTCTCATTAGCTCTATGGCGTACAAGATCTTCCTGCACCTCTTTCTTCTCAACCCCACAGCCGGTACCTGCTTCGAACTGAAAAAGAGCCTGTGCAGGCCTCCCTCACTGGGGTGTATGCATTCAGGAATCAACTGTTTCTTTTTAACACCAGCGAGATGTCTGAGCCCAAAAGAGTTTCGGTCAAACATTGCCAAGGGAATGCACCTTGTTCCTGCTTGGAGCTGCATGGTTTGCAAGCAGCAATGGGCAGTTCTGCCGGGCTTCCCAACATGAGAACTGTCTCCATGGCCTTTGACAGTCTTGCTGCTGCGCCATCAGGCATCTGTTACCGCCCTTTCCCACCAAGTTCTCCTTACAAATTTTCTCTCCTTGAACACTGGCTGAACAACAGGAAGATGTCATTGATCAGCCACACAGCTGGAGGGCAATGACTTAACAGTGAGCAGTCACAGCACAGTCAGCGCCATGAGGTGCATGGACACTGCGATGGTCCACAAGGTGCAGGGTCGCTGAGATGGCATCACAGTCAGCGCCACGAGGTGCAGGGTCGCTGAGACGGCGTCACAGTCAGCGCCACGAGGTGCAGGGCCGCTGCGATGGCGTCACAGCGCCAAGAGGTGCAGGGTCGCTGCGATGGCGTCACAGTCAGCGCCACGAGGTGCAGGGTCGCTGCGATGGCGTCACAGCCAGCGCCACGAGGTGCAGGGCCTCTGCGACGGCATCACAGTCAGCGCCACGAGGTGCAGGGCCGCTGCGATGGCGTCACTTTAAATGCCTGTCATAGGTGTCCCATACTATCATTTGCTGGATTCTGCTGATTGCTAGAGAAAGCCTCAGTGGGAAGTTGATTTACTCAGAGCTGGAAGCCACTTCAGTGCGCTTGTGCACAATTCTGCCAAACGTGTAAATATTTGGATGCATCTATCTGACTGTCTTCAGAACATGCTGGCGGAAAATTCACGGAGTTTGTGAGCCAACCAGGAGAAGGAGACTCCTCTGTCTTCTTAGCTCTGTCTTCCAGGTAGATGAACATGATGGGTGACAAAACTGAGGGTACCAGGTCAGCTGCAGACGAGAGCAAACCTGCAGGGGACATTCTCAGCAGGAGATGAAGATCCCTAAACACTTCTTGAAAAGCAATGAAACACAGCTCCACCAGCACAACCCTGAAGAAAAGAACACCGGCAAAGCATTGCCATCATGAGGGCAAGTGTTCTAATCAAAGCAGAATCGGGGGCTGGCGTGTGGCACAGCACACAGAGCAGCTGCCTGTAACACCAGCAGCCCATAAGAGCACCATTTTGAATTTCAGCTGCTCTACTTGCAATCCAGCTCCCTGCTAATTTTCCTGAGAAGTTCTTGAATCCCTGCACACATGAGAGAGGCCAGGAAGAGGCTCTTGGCTCCTGGCTTCCGCCTGGGCCAATCCCGGTTGATACTGCCATTAGTGGAGTGAACCAGAAGAAGCAAGAGTTTCTCTTGCCTCTGGGCGTGTGTCTTCTTTTCTTTCTGTAACTCTGCTTTTCAAACATTTTAACAAATCTTTAGGGGAAAAAAAAGTAAAATTAGAAGGTGAAGAGCAAAGGTCAAGAGGTTACGGCAACAGCCTTTTCGATGAAGCTCTGTTGGCTTTCTGAAGGTCAAGACCACAGTAACATCTACTTATTCCGAGAGTGTTTTGAGGAAGATTGTCAAGGTGTTGGCAGAGGAAGCCCAGGAAACTCCCCTGGAGAGTTCCTCTATACTTTGATCATACTCTCGCTTATCCATGGCTAAACAGGGGCAATCTGTGAAAATTTCAGTGATAAACTATTCAGAATCCAAGCTACAGTTGTAATTTTGTTCCTTCTGCCTTCTTTTTGCTTCTTCACTTTAAAACAGCTCTAGAGAGTACCAATTTTTCTCCAATAGTAGTGTAAAATAGAATTTGTTGACCTGGTTACATTCTTAAGACACTCAGTTTTTCAGGGATGGACTAAATGGCATTTTTCTCTTTCAAAGTGTTTTGGACTTGATGAAACTTATGCTGAGAAATGAATTTTGCTTTTTACATTTCATCTTGCAATCACTCTTTTTCACACACTGAACGGAGTCCTTTTGTATACAGCTCTTCTCCCAGGAACCCTAAGGCTCCTGGATTGAGTTGGGTCTACAGGATGTCATGGACTGTTAACAGTACGACTGGGCAGTGTACAACATGGCAGAGCAAGTGCCCACGTGTGACCCTGTGTGAGGACCTGCATGTCCCCAGCCTTGGGCATTTCAGACCAGTTTGATCATAGGCTGAGCAGGGACGCAGGAGGTGCCCCAGCGGGCTCTGCAGTGGGCAGGGCCTACATTCTTAGCAGGCCTGAGATCAGCAGGCGTCACAACTGAGAGGATCCTGTTTCCTGGAAACTTGGGAGGGAAGTAAGAACTTTCCAGATGAGCCAGCTGGAGTAGATCGCAAAAGCAGGCTGCAGCTGTGAAAACTCCCTGGGGCCCAGCAGCCAGTACCCCTACCTGTGGGCAACAAAACAGAGACTCCTCTGAGCAAGCACCCCGCCCCCCACCAGCCAACCTGAGCAAAGGAATGGAAGTAAAACTTGTCCCTCATGACACCCAACATCAAAGCTAAACAGACTAAATGTTCCAAAACACAAGAAGAAAACAAATACAAAATATGAAGACGATCAGTATGTACAGGAGCCTTGGAAGCCAGCAGGGAGAACCAAGTCCCACATAATGAGGGGAACGCTACAATTCAGTTGTTGAAAGAAAGAAAATTTACCTGAGTTTAAAAAGTGACATGAATTTCATCCTTCTTTTCAGAGAGGCATGATTGAAAAAACAATAAAAACAACAACTAAACAGACCTAGGCCAATGTGGGATAACATTTTTAACTGCAAGTATAACAACAGAACACAGTTTCCATATAGATGAGCGTCTCTTTGACCCGTACAATGCAAACGCCGCTTTGCTCCCTGTTCCAGCAGTAAGGGCGGAGGGGAAACCCCACAGACTGGTAGGGAAAAGCACCTCTGCCCAGAGGACCTTGGTCAGCAAGGACACTTCCCACCGGCCAGGACGGACAAGATGCTGTCTTGGCTATTCCCAAGAGAAAAAGATTCAAGAATATTGGGTAACGGTATCGGCGTAACAATTGGGTAGGACACAAAATTCTAGCAATTGAAGGTTACAGGGGATTATTATCCATTTCATAAAGAACTAGAATGGGCGTGGTGGTGGTAAGAAACTTTCAAGCACAAAGAAATGGAAAATATTGGGAACAGGGACACACTGATCCCCCTGACTTATTAACTACACATTATAAGTGTGGGTGGGGTTATCACACTGTAACCACAGGTAAGGACATTGTTTTATATCAGCTAAACGCAAGAAAAGATGTGACCAGCTAATTTCAAAACTGCTAGTTATGTGCAAGGAATTCTGCACCCTGTGTAACTACATCTAAACACACTACATGATGACAGAATGACTGAGGCTAAGCAGGAGCAAAGCTCAATTAAAGAGACACTCCACGATTAGGGCAATCTTTCTGGACTTAGCCACCCACGGCACCTGAGCCACCGGGTGGCAGGGAGAGCAGTGCCTGTTCCCGCAGTGACCCACGGCTCCTCAGTGAGTGATCCACAGGTCCTGAGTGACCCACAGCTCCTGAGCCACTGGGTGTCAGGGAGAGCAGTGCCTCTTCCCCCAAAAGGCCCCAACATGGACGCCCATGTCCTGATTCCATATGACAAAAAGAATTTGCAAATGTGGCTGAATCATAAGGCTTATGATGACCGGGTTTAGTTTGATCTAATGATACGATTCTTTAAAGACACAGAAACACTCCCAGATAATCAGTGGGGAGTCCACATACAGAAGCACCGTCAGCAGGCTGCAGCACTGCTAGCTCTGCAGAAGGAGTGGGAGGACAAATTCCAACAGCCTCCTTGCTACATCAGCACTCCTGCCTGCAGACGGCAGAAAGGAGCTCGGGGCACGCCAGCACCCGGAGTCAGTGCAGTGAGGACTGGGGACCAGCAGAACTACACGGTAACGCACGTGCGACTTGGACTTTGTATTTGCCTAGGACGGAGAGAGAGTGAGAAGGGGAAAGGAGGAGGGATCAAGGAGCAGAGAGATTCCTGTCCTCGGGTTTGGTATCCGGATATCTGCAATCACTATAAATGCAACCCAGTTACCCAGGTATCCCACATGAATGATAGCAAAGCGCCTGACAGAGCCGCCACCACTCAGGGCTCCGGAACCAAAGCAAGGTGCACCAGGGTAGGACACAGGCATGTTGACACGAAGGTAAGTGCTTGCCCCGATATGTATTGTGAGTCACTAGGTTGTGGCTGTTAGCAATAATAAGAAGAATTTAACACATAGCAATACCCACTCCACATAGCTGTTTTTAAAATACTCCGTGAATACACAGTCAGATATGCTTTAAAAACCAAAAATGGATCTACCATATGACCCTGGTAACCCACTTCTAGGGGTCTAGCCAAAGGAAAGGAACGCAGTATATGAAAAATGCTCACCATGTATACTGCAGCTGAATTAATAACAGCAAGGGAATGGAATCAGCTTAGCTGCTCAACTGATGATAAGACAAAGAAAACGTGGTACTGATACATGCTAGAACATTATTCGGTCATAAAACAATGAACTCTTGGCATTTGTAAGAAAACAGATAGGCCAGTTTAGTAAGCCAGAAGAAAGAGATTCCACATGGAAGTGAGCGCATAGGTATAAAGCCTGTGTGATATCAGCTCATTCAGCATAGTTATAAATGGTGCCTTCACTGAGCCACACGTCCACCTTCGGCTATATCCTTCTCCCTTCTCTCTACGACGCTTGTCATGAGTTCCATGTTCTGCGATATGAATAAAAGCAGTATTACCCTTTAATATAATGTTAACGGTTGTTAAATTTAAAACACATGAATAAATATTTTGGAAAATTAATTGTGTAAATCTAAAAAAATGTTTCTAAATATAAATTTGAGCGGCTTCCTGAGGCATGTGGCCTGAAAGTGTTGCCGTGTGACCACTCAAAATCTCTCACTGGGTTTTCGATGGAAATGATGATCCTGACAGATCCCGTCCTAGTCAGAGGGCGCTGTCCAAGATCCACCAGGGAGCAGAGCAACTCTGCGTGGGAAAGGAAGCCACGTCTCTGTCAAATGAAGACACGGGAAGTGTTTGGGGTCAGAGTGAAGTTCGCCCCAGTGTGGAGAGCCCAAGGAGAAGGGGAAGGTGCAGGAGAAACCAGGGCAGGAGTGCAGAGGGCTGGGTGTGTTTCTGGAAGAGGAATCCCATGGGACTCTTTTGGCTGAAATGAGAAAGGAATCATGCTTGTGGGCTTCTGGTACACTGCCAGACCCCCGACTCCCACCCCGGGATTGAAGTAAAAAGGCTTTCAGAAAACAGCGACCTGGGAGACGTTCTGTGCCCCACCCCGCTTGGTCCTCTGGGGTGCGCAGTGCTTGTTCAGTCTCTGTGGGGAGGGTGGCTGTGCTGCTCCAGCTCAGTGAGCTCCCAGGAGGCTCCCTGCCTGCTCTGATGCTCCTGGGACTGACCCTGAAGCTCCTGCATGTCCTGCTGCAGAGGCAGGTGCTCGGCCCAGGCTTCTCTGCCTTCCAGGGACTGCACAAGGAGGCAAGCTTCTGCATTGTGTGGACATGGCTTCCTGGGCTCTTTGCTGCCTTCTTGGGTTTTGAGAACACGGCAAAAACGTGAGTCTTTAAATAATCGAGATTGCTTGTGGATATCTACTCATGCTGAGCCGTCTGAGCAGTCACCTTCAGAGGGATTAGATCTGGCCCACAGCTTGTTGAAGACAAGCCCATCGAATGGGTCATTATCACTGCACTACGAGCTGGGATCCCAAATCCGCTTCACCTTTCACAGATTACTTTTTTTCCGATTCCAACCTGCAAATTAAGTCTTTGGTACTTGGGTCCCCAGCACTCCTCAAAGGGCGTGTCTCGTTTTGTAGAGACAACATGGGCTAATGTGCATCATCCAGAAGGCCAGCTGGTGGAATGATGCCAAGCTTGATGCTTGCACAGTTCTGCTGCTCTAAGGTTAGGCGCGGTGTGCCGTGCTCTTGCTGGCACATGGTCCATCATCAAGCTTAACAAGACGGGGAGCTCACAGACCTTTCAAATATCTTCAAGACCGCCACTTTCCAGCAGGCTGGGAGGGCTCAAGGGACAGAACTTGTATGAAAAACTATTGTGCTTTCTGAAATGCCGTACACAAAGAAAATCGCTCCGTGCCCTGGTCAGTCGCTCGGCTGTCATCCGCAAGCACAGTGGTTCGGGGCTTCTGTCACCCACACCCCTGATTCACAAACAGGAAGGGCTCCAACACTTCTTAATGCAGGATTCTGGCGAAAGCTTCAAAGAACTCTGATGGAGAGAGGTACAGGAAACCGTCAGCAGAACACACACACCAGAAGTGCTCCTGGGCCTGGGCGAGCGCCGAGAGCCGCGGGCTCCCACGGCTCTTCCGGAGCAGTCTTGGTTCTCCACTCGCAGAGTCTGAATTCTGGGATTCAAGCATTCCTCTCTTGACATTTGCAGGGTTTCCACCTTGATCAAGCAATACTTTGTAAACAAACACAGAAACCATTTATCTTTTCTTCCTTCTAAAAGCACAAGTGTGTGTGGGCGCATACACACACCCCTAGGAATATCCACAAGGCAAAGCGATAAAATACAGAAAACAAATGAATTCAAACACACTTTCACAGGCAATGCAGAACATCAGGTAGGGAGAATTTAAGGCTAGAATCCCCGGATAGGCAAAATGTTGAAAAATAATGAATCACAATGTTTGAAGGAAAAAAAAAATCATGTAAAAAACATCCGATTTTTCAGCAAAATGTTTGTATAAATCATTATAGCAAATGCAAGGGAAATATAATTTTGGAAATATGGCTATAATGGGATATTTAAGATCTCTTTCAAGCCTAGACAAATACAATAAACAAAAACCAAGCAATAATGCTATTTATAATTCAATCAACAAAAGAACGCCTTTGCAAAGAGAACATATTAGTTTTTCATTATGTACCTTGAATAGTTATAAAATCAATTGTGTGTTAGTACACACACACGCACACACATACATGCATATTTCAGAGCACGGATTGATTTTTAGGTTCCTTTTCTTTTTCTTTCTTTTTTTTTACTCAGAATTTTAAAAGGCATTTGAAAACATCTTAGCTGTTTGCTAAGAGACATCTTCCCATACAACCCTTAGAGACAACACATGTGTTTGCTTAGGAAGTAACTGGAAAGCAGGGAATGCATGACCTTGAATGGATTGAAAACAAAGGGCAGCACTTTAAATCTGTCTCAGCAAACAGAAGGCAAACCAAATAACAGCAAAGATACGAAGGAAGGGTTATTAAAGGAAGCAGCTGATTTGTTGAAGCAGGAAGGGAAAGTCAAAACAGAGACATCTGAATATACACATTAAAAAGACGAATAAATGGGGTCAGTGTGGTGAGGCGGAAGGCTAGCTTTCTGTTGCAGTGCCAGCATCTCATGTGGGGTACCTGTTGGTCTTTGGGCTGCTCCATTTCCACCTAGCTCCCTGCTTGTGGCCTGAGAATGCAGTCCACAATGGCTCAAGTCCTTGGGCCCCTGCACTCAGCTAGGAAATCTGGAAGAAGCTCCTGGCTCCTGGCCAGCTCAGCCCTGACCATTGAGGCCATCTGGGAGTGACCAGTGGTTGGAAGATCCCTCTCTGTGTGTCTCTCCTTCTGTCTGTAATTTGCTTCATGTGCACAGCCAAGCACTAGAAGAGAGCCAACACCTTCCCCAACCCTCCTCTTGAACACTGCCTTGGTCTTTGAACTCTGAAACAACTCAGATTTTTCTGTGAGGCACCACTTGGCGCATAATCCCTCTGGCCAGAGGAAGGCTTGGTGTGCTGTCCTCTGCTGCTGTCCCTGGGCCAGCTCTCAGGGACACTCAGCCACATCCCTCAGGTCACCCCTTTTCTCCCTCCTGGATGTTATCCCTTAATGTGCTGCTTTGGTACCTTTACCATCAGTGTGACGCCCAGCAGTCCAGGACACAGTCCCGAGAGAAGCGTCCTCTCTGACTAGGGCCAAGAAGCAAGCTGAGACTCTCAATGCTAACCCCAAGAAATCCTCACACAGGCAGAGACAAATTCCTCCTGAATCTAAGTCAGTGATTTCAGCATGAATCCGTGTTCTGCCGAAGCCTCCTGGCCCAAGCCCTCCTTGAAGGAACTGGGGCCAGTGTGGCAGGTGTACCACGCCTCGCCGTGGGGTGTGTTAGTTCAGACCCCTCCATAGCACTGGCTCTCTCTGAGGAGAGCGCTGGGCTCCTCTCTCTGCTTTGCTTCCACACAGAGCATTTAACGACTGCTGGCGCCTCTCCCCTCCTGTGTGTCCTCTCTCCTCACCGACTTATCCCGTCCCTTCAGCTGCTCCTTTCTCACCCTCTAATCTTTTGTACCTCTCTTGCCCACATCATATTTCTCTGGAGAAACCCTAATGAACTTGATGTTCTACCTGTTCTCAGACATACTCAATTGATTTATCCTGTGATTCACAAACAAATATCCTCAAGACAGTTCCCTAAACACGAGACTAACTTGGCATTGTCCCTGACCTCGCGGCACTGCCCCGTGCAGGCTTTCTGCCACTCTCCTCAGACACAGAGTTGCTTGCTGAAAAATCTTGCTTTCTCCTCCGCTAGAAAAACTGGACCAATGAGAACTGCCCGGACTCACAGCACATCTTCCTAG
Organism: Ochotona curzoniae; assembly: GCF_017591425.1. NCBI lineage: Eukaryota > Metazoa > Chordata > Mammalia > Lagomorpha > Ochotonidae > Ochotona > Ochotona curzoniae. The sequence continues at coordinate 7,089,259 of NW_024465654.1, read as the reverse complement.
CTTAGTAGATGAGGGTGTTCATCACAAGTAAATGAATGCACACCGTGGAGAACTACTTCATCCAATGCAGAGAATGAAGCTCTGTCCTCCACACACAGAGGCAGGACATTCTGTGAAGGCAAACAACACTCTCCAGTTCCAGCAACGACTCCCACAGACACCAGGCACACAGCAGAGCCAGGCCTGCTCCCCGCAGATGCTCCTGTAGCAGGCCACAGCAGAGCTCCCATTCTGGGGGAATCTGCCAGAGCAGTGCTGGAGAGCAGGGCACTGCAGGACTTTGCCAGGGCATCTTGGCTGCCATCACCCACCTGTCACAGCAGACTGGATCCTCGGCATTTTGGAGAGACAGATGAGGATGATGCAGCATGTGTTTATTGATCAATGTTCTAGATGTGGCAGTCAGACTGATGAACATAACAGGTGGAAATGCTGGTCTTGGTGAAGCTTACGGTGCTGGGAAAGGACAGTGGACACATTGCGTCATTCCTATATGGCTAATACCAAACCCCAGCCCCGCCTTCCCCAATGTATGTGGGGGAAGCATCCACAACAATCAAGACAGGCTCTGCATCACATATTGCAATGGGGGTTCCTCTCATGTAAGGAAGGAATGGCATATTGGAGAGGAAAAAAGGAGGAAAAGAAAATGTTATAGCATGCCAACCTAAAAGACAGCTGAGTCCTCATTACTATTTAATGCTTACTAAATAATTTTGTATTAGTAACAATATCCTACCATACAAGAGTTCCACATATATTACTTCTTCTTCACAGTAACCCCATAGGCCTTGAAGTACCAGACACCTTTTGATAAGAAGCAACTGGAATTGCCATGCAGCTATGTAGGTCGCCCAAGGCCAAGGGATAGGGTTCCAATCCAGCACTTTCCTTCCGGGTTCTGTGAGTTTTCAGCTGCCCACTCTCTCCCCAGTAGACACGTCTAGGTCTTGAAATCTCGATGATGGGAAGTGGATTTGTGCCCGTTCAGTGTCACGTGGCTACTGTCCCTCACTCCACTCATGATAAATGCCACGATGCTCCTCATTCACAGAGTGGCCTTTATGATGTTACAGCAGCCCTCACCGATATGTCAAAATAAGGACTGGCCCCTACTGCAGTCCAAGGTGGACAGTTTCATTCTTGAAAGGAAAACAAGACAAGCAGTGGTTGTTATCTTTCTGACTGAGAAACGCCAAGTCAGATCATAAAACATCCCAAAAATGAGTCTACAATCACCAGCAAGTTAAAGAGTGTCTTCCCTGACCCCATAAGTGCTTGGGGTTGATGATGTGGGGGTCATAGGAAGAACCATATTGTCGCTTGTTTTCTTCCATTACGTATTCATGTTCGCTGTTCCACCCAGCCATGCGCTCAAGGTTATACTGTCAGTGTGAGATTGTTAGCTTTGCAATTTTTCAAAAGGCATTTGCATTAGCAAATGTTCTTCCCGCCTTCAGTGAGCAGGTTTATGTGCAGGTGTAAATCCTGCTGCTGGAGCGCCGCTTCCTAATTGCGCTGGGGACCGTTCTTTATCTCTCTGGGCACGAATCGGGCAGCAGAAATCCATCAGAAGCTGACATCTCCAGCCTAAGCTCAGGTTGCTGGGCCTTGGTGAGCCAAGGCCTGGGAGAGGTCAGAGCTCTATCAGCCCAGCGTGAGCAAGGCGGCCAGGGGATGTGCCTGAGAGCACCTTGAGAAGGCAGCTCCGTGGGGCGGACGTGGGGAGGCTGCATGACTCCAGAGGGCCAGGGCACTGTGGTAGGCTCTGTGCTCACAGCTGCGGCCCTGCAGTGGCCTCACCAAGCTTTCAAAGAGCACACCAGACGCTCAGCCCAGGAGGAGCAGGGCCTGCCTGCAAGAATCAGCCACATGCTCAGAATCAGCCAACATCCCCGGAATGGAACGCAAGCCCCCTCCCCAGCCACTGCCTTGATTCCAGCTTCCGGGGAGACACACCTTGTCCCTCCATCCCTGTGGGATACCGGGGTTGAATTCCCAGCCCAGATTTAGTCATGATGGGCATTTGGGAAATGAATCAATGAACAGAAATCTGTCAATCTCCCTTGCAACCTTCCAAATAATTTTCAAAATGTAGGAAAAAAAAAAGAGAAAATTAAAATAATGAGTGATAATTTATGTGGGAGAATTACAAGGGTACTTCAGAAATTCATGGAAAACAGAATTAAATGATAATTTACTTTGTGTGAAAAAGTTGTCAAATAAATGCATAGTTTTGAATAAGAAAGTTTATAGAAAATGTATGTTATGGCAAAAAAATATATAGATTTCCAGAAATGTTGCACCATAGCGAACTGACCTTTGAATCCTGTCTTCCATGGACTTTCAAACACCTGCATTCCTCCTTGTACACAGGAAATGCAGAGGCTATGTAAATGGCAATAAGGCTTTACCTAGGAAGCCACATTTTTGTTGATCTCATTCATAACTAAGCAAAAATTCAACATATTTGGTTTTTAAATCGCTTATGAACTTCACATTTTCAATGTGAAATATTAATTCTACAAACAAACATCACATCTTTCACTAGCTCGTGCCTTTAGTGACCCCTAAATGCATTTTACTGACATGTGCCGCCACACCCCAGCAGAAGTCTCTAGAGCATGAACCGGCAGTGGGAGGTGGGGATGGGAAGCAGGTGGGTGCGCCGTTGTGGGACAGAGTCAGTGGTGGCAAGACAAAGACTGAGACTGGCTGGAGCTCTTCAGACTCTGAGTGCAAGGAACTCTCGGGCTAGACATATCCCAGGAGCACAGACCTACATACCCAGGGAGCACAGGCCTACATACCCAGGGAGCACAGGCCTTCATGCCCAGGGAGCACAGGCCTACATACCCAGGGAGCACAGACCTTCATGCCCAGGGAGCACAGGCCTTCATGCCCAGGGAGCACAGGCCTTCATACCCAGGGAGCACAGGCCTTCATACCCAGGGAGCACAGACCTACATATCCAGGGAACACAGGCCTTCATACCCAGGGAGCACAGGCCTTCATACCCAGGGAGCACAGGCCTTCATGCCCAGGGAGCACAGGCCTACATATCCAGGGAGCACAGACCTACATACCCAGGGAGCACAGACCTACATATCCAGGGAACACAGGCCTTCATACCCAGGGAGCACAGGCCTTCATGCCCAGGGAGCACAGGCCTACATACCCAGGGAGCACAGACCTACATACCCAGGGAGCACAGGCCTTCATGCCCAGGGAGCACAGACCTACATATCCAGGGAACACAGGCCTTCATACCCAGGGAGCACAGGCCTTCATGCCCAGGGAGCACAGGCCTACATACCCAGGGAGCACAGACCTACATATCCAGGGAACACAGACCTACATATCCAGGGAGCACAGACCTACATACCCAGGGAGCACAGGCCTTCATGCCCAGGGAGCACAGACCTACATATCCAGGGAACACAGGCCTTCATACCCAGGGAGCACAGGCCTTCATGCCCAGGGAGCACAGGCTTTCATAACGCATCCAAGAATTCTGCAGCCTGAAAGCATGTCTTAGTCCAACTCTACCAAGTTTTCAAGTGTGGTTAGCCATGGGCACGTGAGCAGGACCCAGCAGACTGTCTGCTGGATACGCTTGCCTACAGTGAGAATCTGTGGCTGCACACAGAGCCCTCTGACCCCTCTAAGCTCCCGGCTTGTGGTGAGGTTCAAGCCAAGTAAGGTAGGTAGATTAGCTAGGCATCCCAAGGGAAGCAGAGACACGAAACAGAACATATGCTCCTTGAGCTGGAGACACACACAGAGAACTGGATGCTCTGGTTTAGAATCAAGGAACAGGCCACAAGACCAACAGCTGGCAGCTGGAGACCTGGAGGAGTCACTGGCCTGAGGGCACCAGGCTGGATGCCCATAAAGACCTGGTTTAAATCCAAACAGGAGAAAAATCCAGAGTGCCAGCTCAGACCATGGAGCAGAAGGAAGTGCGTTCCTCTCGGCCTCAGGAGCCCAGGCCCTGTATTCTCCTCCTTCAATTCCATTTAGCTTGGCCAAATACCTGCACACCCCCAAGCCAGTAATCTGACACACCAAATGAGTCATTGCCCTGAGTGCAGGAGCTCAGCCTACTACAGTGGCATATGAATGCAAGGTGTTCCTGTGAGGAATCCACAAGCTCCCTGTCTGCTGCCCTTGAAAGTGGAGGTGGCTGTTCTTCCTTCTCTGTCACTTGATGTCCATTGTACTCCAGGGCTCCTGTGCACCAGCCATTGTTCTTGACTTGGGAAAGAACACCAGCACTGACAGGCTGGATCTACTGCCAGTGAGAGGTACACGACCATCACCATCCTGCACTGGAATGGAATGGGGCAGTCGAGATCTCCGCGGGAAGCAGTAGCTGAGACTGATGAGCGAGGGCGCTACAGCATATGACAAGAGGAGGGAAAGAGCTCTCATCTATTCAACGCACTCTCTCACCCTTGCACAGAGAATTTTTAAAAAGCCCTTTCTCTAAGGTCTTAGATATTACCATAATTCAACTGCTGGAATCCCCCTTGGAGCACAGATTCCTGACAAGGTACTTTTGGCACTGCCCACGTGTCCCTACCTCCCCCAGGCATGGCGTAGAATTAATAGGCTCAACCATTTAAACATACTCCATGCAGTTTACAGATAACTATTTACAGGTAAATTAGCAATATGACAGGAAGACTCAGCAGCCCACACTAAAGAGAACAAGCCCATGGAGCCGAGATGCATATGCTCACATATATCTTCACACTTCAGTCTAAACTTAAGCATCACAAAGAACACAGATGAAGATACAGAGAAGACAGTGGAAAAACAAGGACTGCACGAAGTGGGCTGATCAGGGTTGACACCCTGATGATCCTGGCAGAGTGCTAAGGTTCTGTCCCTCACACAGGCAGCACAGGCCACGTGTGTCACCTTATATGATCCTTGCAGTAACTCTGTGAAATTAGTGCTACAACTATTACTAATATTATTATTATTTCATTAATACAGAAGAAGAAACCAAGGGACAAACATGCTAAGCCACTTGCCAAAGTACAAAAACCCAGCACAGTGCCTGGGGTCTTATGGCATTAAACAAAATAAACAACATGAATAGCACCGTTTCAGTACTCAGGACTCAGGGCACTGTGACGTCTCAGTGCATTCATCAAACCAGCAGATCAAATGCTTCAGGGACATGCCCTCTCTAAGCTGCAGGTTAGGGAAGACAGCCTACAGAAACAAGGGCTGGGTCCATGTTGACGGAGTTGGGCCACACTGGCCTAGACCACATTGGCAAGGCTAGGATACTGAGAGAACTAAGACTTGCAAAACTCCTTGGAGATGGCATTCCTGTGGAGGGTGTACTGCTTCTTCTCTTTGTGCCAACATCTTGCAAGAACGGACAGCCCCTCTTTAGCTCAATAGACCAAGAGGAGACTGGGACGAACCTGGCTAGGGGAGCTTCTAATGCTCAAACAATGCCAACACATTAGGGTAATGTGTGGTGCTGAAAGAGTGGGAGTATCCACAAGCTTGGCGAGAATGGACAGACTGCTCAGACTCTCTGGAAGGCAGGCACAAATAAAGCCTGGTTATGAACCATGGAGGGCCCAGAAGACGCAGCCAACAGGCATCATGGACACGCAGGGTGCCACGACTTCACCCAATGTCTGAAACTGGTACATGCAAATTTGCTGATTCAAAAGTTAAAATAACTGGGTTTTTTTTTTCAAAGATTTATTATTATTTTTATTGGAAAGTCAGATATGCAGAGAGAAGGAGAGACAGAGAGGAAGATCCTACATCCACTGATTCACTCCCTAAGTGGCTGCAATGGCTGAAGCTGAGCCGACCTGAAGCCAGGAGCCTGTAGCTTTTTCCAGGTCTCCCAACCGGTGCAGGGTCCCAAGAGTTTGGGCCATCCTCCACTGCTTTCCCAGGCCACAGGCAGGGAGCTGGGTGGGAAGTGGGGCTGCCGGGACACGAACTGACACCCATATGGGATCCCAGTGGCTAATGTTACTGTAGGCGTGAACTTGTTCTAAGATGGTAAGTTGGCTGCCCTCGCTCTACTCTGGCCCACTGCTGCTTCCTCCCTGCTGCCTTGAGATGACCCAGCAGAAGGGCCACTTTCAGGATCTGCTCCCCCGACCCTGGGCTTCCCAGCCCTCAGAAAAGGGAGAAATACATTTCTGTTCATTACAAGCAATCTGATTGCAAATGTTCTGTTGCACCAGCAAAACAGAAAGCTTCCTGGAGAGCTGTGCAGCGACGTCATTGGTCATTTCAAAAAACTGGTATTTTGTTGATTTTTTTCCCTTTGACTTTTTGTTTTCCGTTTCATCAATTTCTGATCCAATCTTTATTATTTCATCTCTTCAAGGTTCCTTTAGGCGTAAATCGATCCTCATTCTATTGTTTCCTAAGAAAACATTCCTGTTTTTCTAGGACATAAATTTTGCTTTTGCTGCATTCCACACTTTGTGAAGCCATGTTTTCACTTTCACCTATTTTAAAGCACTTTAACATGTCTGAGATTTCCTTTCTTACCGTTTTCCAAAGGAGACATTTCTTGAGATGTTGTATTGCCCAGTTTTCTCCATGTTACTGATCTTAAATTGCACTGCATCTGAAAGCACATTTAGCACAACAACGATTCTTTTAAGTTTTTAATCTGTCTTTTATTTGCTGCCTATATGTGGCATATCTTGATGAATGTTCTAGATGAGCATATTAGCTCATTAGGTTCACCATCTAAAGTTTTGTGTGTGTATTCAGCTGTTGTTGGACAAAGTGTTTTACAAATATCAATGAGTTCCACTAGATTGATGATATTTGCTTCAACTATATCCTTATTGATCTTCCACCTGATAGATTTTGTTTTAATTACAGAAAAAAGGTGTGAAATTCTCTCACTATGAGAGTGGATTTGTCTATGCATTCCTGTAGGCCTATCCATTTTGGTCTCATATATTTTTATTTTCTGTTGCCAGGTGCACACATGCCAAAGAGTGTCGGGCCTTCTTGGATAATTCACATCTTCCTCATACACGACGTCTCTTTCTCGCTAAATGACGTTCCTCATTCTGAAGTCAGGAATGAAGTTAGTCTGTACTCTAAAGCTTTCTTTGAGCGCTTGCATGGTGTTATCTTTCCATTCATTCACACTTAGTATGGATCCCTTGTTTGTAAGCAAGTTGAGTTTTCCTTTCTGTTTCATCAATTCTTTTAGTGCCTTTTTAAAAATAGTTATTTTGTTTTTATTTGGAAGGCAGAGTTATAGAAGGAAGGAGGGACAGAGAGAGACAGAGAAACCGATCTTCAGTGGTTCACTCTCCAAACGGCTGCAACGACTGGAATTGATGGATCTTAAACCAGGGGCGAGGAGCTTCTTCTAGGTCTCCCACATGGGTGCAGGGCCAAGGACCTGAGCCATTTTCTGCTGCTTTTTGAGGCCACAAACTGGGAGCTAAATCAGGAATGAAGCAGCCAGGACTTGAGGCAGTGCCCACATGGGTTGCCAGTGCACCAGGTGGAGGTCCCAGTGCCTGTCTTTTAATTGGTGAGTTCAGACCGTTTGTATTTAAACTAGTTATTGTGGAATGCATGTTTGTGCCCTCCATCCCAAACCATTTGTTAACTCCTCAGCTGCAGTGAGGTTGTGCCTGGAGTCAGGCCTCTAAGGAAACAATGAGGTTAAATGAAGCCATGACCCAGGCCTTACCTTGCAGCAGAACGTCTACTAGAAGAGCCACTAGATTAATCTCCCTTTCTCCTCTCTCTCTCTCCTCTCATCCTCCCCTCCTCTCTCTCCTCTCTCTCCTCTCATCCTCCCCTCCTCTCTCTCCTCTCTCTCCTCTCTCTCCTCTCATCCTCCCCTCCTCTCTCCTTCTCCCGGCTTCCCTTTCTCTCCCCCCACTTTTCTCTCTGCCTTTCTCCCTCCCTGCCTCCCTCTCCTTTGGCTCCTCTCACCATCTTCTCTCCTCCATCCCTCCCTCTATCTGCTTTGGTCCCTCTCCCTCCCCCCTTCATTCCCCTCCCTTTCCCCTCTCTCCTTCCCTCTCCCTCCCCAGCCTGCCCTGCCCCTGAAGCACACAGCAGTGAGGACAGCCCTGTGAGGACTGGACACAGAATGCAGCATGCTGCCTGCGGCCAGATGACAGCTTTCCTTAGAAGCTGAGTTGGCCAGCACCTTGATCTTGAACATGTAGCTGGCAGAAGTGTGAGGAGATGATCTCTCCTCTTTGAGCCAGCTGGCCTGTGCTGCCTTACTGTGGTAGCCAATAGTGACGCTGCTGGTTTACCATCTGCCATGTCTGTGACCATCATGCCTTTGCTGCTACTTTGTCTCCTCTGGCTAGTTTGGATGGAGCACTGAGCAGATTTCCTTTTCTCTCCTCTCTTATCATTCCAATAAGTCTCTTTTTTGCTGTGTTCTAAAGATCAAATCCTGCTTCCTCCATTGATACTTCAATGCTGTGGCTTTCCCACATGTTTCTTGGCTGACTTTGTTTCCCAGTAGGTAAGCCAGAAAGCCTGAGCTGCCTGGGGGGCCTCACACAGGAGGGAGAAGGATCTGACCAAGTTATTTTCCTTGGAGATCCTCATGTCATGGTCAGTCAGGGAGCCGTCACACTAAGGCAATCCTGAAGATATTCCTCGGGAGTAGTGCGAAACAAGAATGTCAGAGGCCAGGCTGCCGAGCTGGCTTCACTGCTGAGACCCAGGGCACAGAATCCAGAGGGGACCCTGCAGCTTGGTCTCCCACACCTGAGAGCGCCCACTTGCACCACAGCCTCAGCAAACAAGCGCACTCACAGCAGAGCTGGCCTGAGCCCGAGCTTGCCTGTGTGCAGGTTCATGGCCCTGCTTTCAGGCACGGCCTGTGGACTCACATGTGTGTATTTCTATAGAACTCTGGCTAAAATTCATTTTTTATGTGGGGGGTAGAGATCAGCCTTCCATTCATTGACTCACTTTCTATACCAGCCAGCACTCGCCCAGACCAAAGCCAGGAGCTGAAAATTCCATGCAGTTTTTCAACGTGCTTAGCAAGAACCCAGTTAGACACCTGTTACGTCCCAGGGTGTATATGGGCAGGAAACTGGGAGTGGAGCCTTCCACGTTGGAGGCAGTGTCTTAACAGCATCACCAAATACCTGCTGCTCTGACAGATATCTAAGCTTTTAGGTCAGGGAAAATGGCTCTGCTGGTTCCCCTGTCCTGCCATGGTGGGGCAGGGCGGAGAGGAAGTTCAGAGCACCAGCTTGAGGTGAGCGGTGACTGACGGCCAAGTGCCAGGGAGGCAGGAAGAGGGCATATCTCCTCCCTAATGCTCTGGTGCCCCTCTGACACCACCAGGGGACAAATCCTGGGCCGGCCAGGGATTCACACTCTCAGACCCAGCATTATCGATTCACTCGTGGCTGTGAGCCAGGATCCCCTTCCAGATCAGACACAACTAATCAGATTAATGGAAGCTGCTGCCAGTTCTCATCAAAAGCCACTAAAATATAACTCTTTCATGAATAATTCCACACATCGACCCAAAGCAATTGATGGCCAGAAGCACATATTCCAAATGGGAATAATTGATGTTTCCAACACATAAACAGGAACCCTGAGATGCCCGCTGCGAGAGCACAGGAACCCTGAGACAGCTGAGATGCCCGCTGCGAGGGCACAGGAACCCTGAGACGCCCACTGCGAGGGCACAGCTATAATCAGCTCATTTGGCCTTTAACACTTCCAACTCGTGTTTGTCTTTCAAGCTTGACTTCCAGAGAGCAACATGTGGACACTGCAAACCTGCCCCGTGATCCCAGCTCACTGCCCTGCCTTGCCTGCGGGCCCCCAAGTGCTTGATCTGCACTCACAGAGCTGTGAAGGCGGACACTGCTGAGCAGCACGAGAGACTCGCATCTTAGGGTAACTGCCTGGCCAGGCCAGCAGCCAGTCCACCTGCACACACCTGGAGTGGAGGTCCGGGGGCAGCAGCGTAGGACTTCCAGCTGCCCTGGGATGGGCTGCTCCTCTTACAAACTGTACCTCTATTGTCTCCAGAATTGGGTCTCAGTTCCTCCCCCGGCCTTCAATTGCGTTTTGCAGATTTTTCTGGCTCAAATGGCATACTCCCCTTTAATTGGATTTTATTTTTTGTTTTTGGATTTTTAACTTTAGTTCTCATCAAGTTAAAAAAAAAAAAAAAAGACCTGCCTCTACCTCCCCTTAAGGATTGGACCGGCAGCATCTATTTTCCTATAACATCTATTGGGGAGGGAATTTAAGAGTGTCAGAGGGCCACATTACTTCATTCAATGCACATAATTGCCCACCCAAATTTTATTCAGTAAGAAAGTATGATTTTAGGGCCCGGCGCGGTGGCGCAAGTGGTTAAAGGTCCTCGCCTTGCACGCCCGGGATCCCATATGGGCGCCGGTTCTAATCCCAGCAGCCCCGCTTCCCTTCCAGCTCCCTGCCTGTGGCCTGGGAAAGCAGTCGAGGACGGCCCAAAGCTTTGGGAACCTGCACCCGCGTGGGAGACCCGGAAGAGGCTCCTGGCTTCGGATCGGCATAGTATCGGCCCGTTGCGGCTCACTTGGGGAGTGAATCATTGGACGGAAGATCTTCCTCTCTGTCTCTCCTCTCTGTATATCCGCCTTTCCAATGAAAAAATAATAAAAATAAATCTTTGAAAAAAAAAAAAGAAAGTATGATTTTAAACATGACCAATATAGAATGCCTCCTCCATCGCAGGAAAGTTACACTCTGACATACAGAACAGCATCTACAGACTCCATCCTGGATGAAAGGACTGCCACCCCAAACACAGCGCAAGGGCCGTCAGTCCCACCTCGGAGATGGAAGCAGTAAATCACAAGAAACGGAATCTGGAGCTGACCTGGTGGCCATGGCAGACATGGGGCTACACAGAGGGGCACGATGGGCAGAGGCCAAGTGTGAAAGACTGGAGCTAGCATCTGCATTTTATTAGTGATTTTCAGATTGTGACACACGGAGAGAATCTCCTATGAAACTTGGCTTCAGCTCATCCCCACCCCAACTTCTAACTTCTCAGTTTACGTCAGAGCTGGGCACGTCCTTGGACCCTGAGCTCTCCCAAGTTGCCCTCCGGTTGTGGGTACACACTCAGCACATTCCCTGGCATTCAGGCTCACTCTGTAACTGAACTGGGACCTCAGAGTGCAAGAAGGGAGCAGTTTCACCTGTAGCACAGTCCCTTAGCCTTCCCTCCATCACTACCCAGCTGCACTGAGACCCCGGAACCCTGGATCCCTAAGGAATCCACGTGGAGTAAGAAGCCACGAGCTGAATGACTAACTCAAACAATACATGAACAAGAATTGGACTTATGCTCAGTTACATTCTCTGGATTTGGGAGTTGGGCACGATGACATCTCAAAACGCTGCTGGGCAGGACTGGCCATGCAAAGAAGGAGGCGACAGGATGAGTTCCAGTAGAAGCACAGAATGGACAAGGTGAGATTCAGGAGAGACCAACTAAGTAACCACAGTCACCTGGAGAGCGGAGAGGGGATGCCTGCCTGACAGCAAGCCACGGCAGATGGTGGAGAGCAGGCCATTCCTGGGACACAGGCAGACCACGGAATCTGTCCATTCTGGAGACCATGTGGACATGCAAATTGAGTGTCTCAATTCTCTGGCATATTTGAAATTCCAAATATTACTCCTCTAATGCAAGAATATAATGATTTGTTCAAGTGCAATTTTACAGTAATTTCATGGATATCCAATCCAGAAAGTAACTGTTCTAGTCATTGGCCATCATTCTGTCTTTTTACATATTTTGCTACAATTAAGGATAACCACATTTCAACTTAGATCTTTCCTAGTGTGGCTAGGTAGAAGTCAGTTGGTTAGATACAGTCAACAGACTCTATGGAGAGGAGAATGTAGTCAGATAGTCTGTTGCTGAATGGGACACCATGACACTGTGCTTTGTGCAAAGCCCTGCAGTTTGGCGGAAGAGCTGCTTTCTCTACACAGACACTAGGGTGGGCTCCCTCCAAGGAAAGGCTGGAGGGATGCCTGCAGTCAGAACCAGCCATGTGGACAGCAGCCAAATCCAAGAGGAAGCTCCTCAGTGTAAATGCCATTCTCTCTACATGCTGAAGACACAAGCAGTCTTCAGGATCTAGGCAGGATGCTCCTTTCAAGAGGAGCTTTCAAGTGCATTAAAAATAGGACATCATGTAGAATTCCATTATAGAGCCTAGAAACCCTAGGGAGCCAGTCGGGCCCAGCAGCTTCACAAGACTAAGGCCACTTGCTTCAGATAACACACCCAGAACTTTGAACATCCGCTAAAAGTGGACAGGGACTGCACCGCAGCCCTCAGAGTTGAAGAGAGTGGCAGGGGCTGGCCAGTAAGAGCTAAGGACGTCCTCTTGCAAGAGCGTAACTTCGGCTTCACGGCAGCACACCCTCCCCCTGCCCCAGAGCTGCAGGTGGGCTGAGGGAACCCCCCCACACCACTCCCTCATGGTGGCATGAGCTGGTGCAGGTAGTGTTCAGGGGGAATCAAGCCCTGCGAGCTGTTCTCAATGACGACCTTGCAGAAGAACATCTATGCCTCAAACATCGTATTTCTAGAGTCTACATTCAGATGGACATTAGTTACTTGTGTTATTCTTGACTGAACATTTCTAACCACCTATAAGTCCTCTGTCATTCACCTTGGGAATGGGTTCAGAACATGCAGCAAATTCGTGGCAGAAACCAACTTCAGGGTTGAAAATTGTACAAAGACAAACCTGTGTTGTGATATTGTATATATTATAGAAATTGAAATGTCTGGCAATAAACCAATGTCACTTAAATCAGCTTTTTCCACTTCCATCACACCATTTAGCTTGTAAAATAAATCCAGGAAGCTGCTAGAAATGGATATTTAATGTAGGTTCTTGGGAGATAAGAACTGCTAGAAAAACCTTAGGCTCACCAGGTCATTCTCATCGCAGATACCTTTTGAAACAGCAAATTACAATGTTTGGAATCAGGCAAGCCTGATTTTCAGTATCACTCTGCAAAAGGCCAGCTCTGTACCTTGGGCCTGATGCTCATCCTCCGTAGAATGACGTTAGCCCTGCTTACCTTTAGTGGCTAAGGGGATTAAGAGGGATAATTTACTTGCACATAGAAACTCCTAAAATGATAGAATTGCTAACACACGAATAAGGAAGAGATCTGGAACATCTAAAAATTGGCTTTGATTATATAATCCTCAAATATGAGTTTCAGCAACCTCGTCCATCACAGTTAAGTCACTGTATAGTTATTTGGTTGTAAGAAACTTACAACTTTCAGAAAACTCATCCTGGCCGAGAGTGGAGAAGAAAATGTCCTATTAACACCCACACCAAGCTAAAATGCTGCAGCACTTTACACACATCTAAGTAATACAACTTTCTCACTAAACGTTTTTCAGATAAGCACCTGAAAGGCATTTTTGTGTAAAAGATGCCAGTTTTCGCTGCTGCTGATTTGCTTACAAGGAGGCCTGGCCCAAGGTTAGCTCTTTTCCTTTAGGATGGTTGAGTCTCTCTGGATGGTTAGGACAATTTTTGTCATTCTCTTCTCATGGAACCACTCCCCTCCAGGTCTTACCTCTGCAGTTTCACAGGTCCCGTTCATCCTTTGCTACATTTCACCACGCTTCCTGGGTAGACACAGAGTTATTTCAATGATTGAATGCTGAAGAAATCATCCATGCATCCATCCATCCATCCCTCACTCATCTGCCCTTTAACCATACATCGCCGCTCCAGCTGCCCAACCAACCAGCCAGCCTTCTAGGTAATTCGCTCAGCTTGAACACAATCTTTGAGTTCACAGTTGCAGAGACCTGGGGTGGGGAAGCAGCTCTTGCATCCACTGGCTCATTACTCAAACGACTGTAAGAGCCAGAGCTGGGCCGGATGGAAGCCAAAGGCTTAGAACTCCAAGTGGGTCTCAATCAGGCAGGCCATCTTCTGCTGCCCTCGTGGGTGCATTAGCAGAGAACTGCATCGAAAGTGGAGTAGCTGGGGCTTGAACCAGAGCTCACAGGGGATGCCAGAGTCACAGGCTAGGCTTAAATTGCTTTATTACAATTCTACTTTCTAAATTTACTCCTTTGGGCTCATTTGAGATAGTAACTTTTAGAATCAATAAAAAAAGTATGGCCCCAGCAGTACTGTCTGCTTGGCCCATAGGTCCTCGGCTGTGGATTTCTGAACGTGCCTGCGTGTTGGCCAGCGTACCACCAAGGCGATCTTTGACGGCATTTTTAGTATCAGAGATATTTATGATTCTAGGTAGCACCACGCATGACTCTTAAAGGCAAAAGCAGCAGCAGGTGCACAGTTCCAACTGCTGAGTAGACAACAGAAGAAAGCCGTGTGTTAAAGCTGGTCTCCAGTGACGGGTAAATGCATAGTTTGGTTTTGCACGCTCAGTTCAGCACGCTGCAAGCTTGGGAACAGATTGATCAAAGAAAGAGAGACTTAAAAAAATCACAAAGACAAAACTCAGCTATGTCAGCATGTGACAAGAAAAGAATTTTGTCTTAATTCTGATCTCCTCTCTCTTCCTCAAGCAGACGCGATGTGATTCAGAGGCGTTCCACTTGTGAACTCACCAGGCACAAGCTTTAGGGAAACGTTCTCTGATGGACGCTTCAGCTAAGACACCACTGACTTGTCCCCAGAAACCAACATCAGATAACTATGGTGTAATTCTCATTTATTAATGTGTGATGTCCGTTCTTGAAAAAAACAAAAACACGCACGCACAGAACAAGACACTAGAACAGATGCCATCATGCACTGCTTTCCCCACTCCACAAGCCTCCCATCGGAGCAGCTCGCTGGCTCAGCACTGGCCTGCGTCTTCCAACCCCAACTGCCCAGGGACCCCAAGCTTTGGAGACGGTGGACTTGATGGCAACCACAGTCCTTGCTCGTCCATGACTTGCTATGAACGCCAATACACTTGAGAGTTCACCCAGCTGCACCTCTTAACCTTTATTCCCAAAGGCGAAGGGCAGGAGTTTTAATGAAGTAGCAATATATCTTTAATTAGGAAAACATAATTAGGTATTATTGCCTAATTACAGTTACTGGCTGGAGAAAGTCACATTTCACGAGCAGTGACCCATGTTGGACGACAGTCCTACAAGTGAGACTTCTTTCTCATGTTCCCAGTTGGCTGACAGCCAATGGAAATTAACAGGTAAACGCCCCCCAGCCCGGCTTCCCTGCACCCCAGCTGTCCAGTCAGAGACGCACAGCCTTCCAGAGCCACTCAGCTCAGACATCAAGGGGGATCAAAACAAGTGTGCACAAAACTGCCCTGTCCCACACTCATTTCTGCTACAGTGAGAGACACTTCATTGTCTCAAGGCACCACTATGGTTGAACATCAGACACGTCGAGGCTCGGGTCTTCTACCGCCTTGTGACATCAGGAAGCAGCTTGTGCGGAGGGAAAGCAGCCTTTAGAGGACTGTTGGATGTACTGGAGGCACGTGGATCATAATACAAATACAAAACAAGGGGTTCTAGAAAAAGCATGTAGAGCACCGTTGTGGCATCATCTGTGTTTCTAATGCTACGTAAACCTGACATTGACAAAAGGAAGGACTAACATTCTAAAGTTGCACTCAAGGCTGCTGCTGCTGTGCTGTCCCAGAGTGAGGGGCTCTAGTTCGTCGGGGAGCCTTTGGGGGTCACGGGCTCCTGGCCGGCCTCTGCCACGCCAGCTGCCTCCTTCAGGTGCGAGCTCAGGTTTTCCGATGTCAGGTGTGAAGACTTGTAGACGATCTCATTGAAGTCGGGCCCAATGCACACCATGGGTGGGTCGTGCAGCGGGTCCTCCACTGAAGCCTGGGTGTTCTCTCGAGTTAGCCCCATGTCTTTGCTGTGTTCTGACGGGGATTTCCTTCTCATGCGAGTGTAAGTTTTGTCTTGGTTCTCCATGCCCTGCTCATTTTTCAGAAACCGCCCAAAGAACCAGATGAAGAATCCAAACCACACAAAAGCAATCAAGCTGGGAACAAAAGCCAGACATTTGACATCGAGACTGGCGCCTGTGAACCTGCTGTGCAGGAAAAGGTCTCCCTCTGCATATGTCTTATTGGTCTGAGGGTTGGTGTGATTGGACCGCCACTCCCAGGAAAGCCTGGTTCTGTTCAAATCCTTTAGGCTTTCTGAATCTTTCACCGTGTAGATCTTCTGCCCTGGACCAATATACTGCCCGTATTCGTGAGGTTTATAGAATATTTGGTTCTTCCACATATTAAGATCCAAAATCAAGACGAGGAAGATAATCCCGTAGTTAAACCATTTACCTGCATTAAAGAAGAGAAACACTGCATTAACCAATAACCCATTGAGTTTTGGCCAGTGAAATGAAGGCATGGGTATTCGATAGGACAAATTGCTGGTGCTTTGGGCCCGCTAAGAGCCAATCTTTGGGAGTACTGTGCTGGCAGTGAGCAGACTGGCAAAAGGAATTCATTACATGGATTCTGGGCTTTTGAAAAAGGCAGTGGCAGGTCCCTGAGCCAGTCATGGCACTTTCACTAGAAGCACGAACAGGAGGACCTCTCCTTGCTTTCTGGGCACCCCAGGCACACTCAGGCTTGGTTCCATGCAGAACATTTCAATTAGCATTGAAAATAAAAGTTCTAATGAAATCTGTAGAAAAGTCCTACGTGTGACTGAACATCTCTTACAGTTCTATAATTATGTCTGGGCAAGAAATAAATCATTTTACAATGCAAGCACAGCAGTGTATCAATTGAATTCACAGTGCTGTTTGGAGGTGACCTGTTGATTAAACCATTAGTCGGTGTGGTTCAGATCAATAATCCTTGAGCATTCAATTCAGGTCTAAAAGTAATTGCACCAAATTTTCACTGAAGAGAACACTTTTGTCAGACATATAAATACCCAAAATGAATGACTGATTTAAAAGACACAATCCGTGGAGCTTGTAACTGTGATTCCTTTGTAGTATATACACTCTAATCCAAGTCAGACATTGCTCAGTGATAAACTGACGAGTGAAAAGACACGAGTGCAATGCACATGGGAAATTGTCAAGGGATGCCAGGTTCCATAATAATATGTCATAATTTCTTGTAAGTTTTACAATATCAAGTCTATCCTGATAAAAGAGCCGACTGTAACACATCAGGTGGCATATGCCACAGATTGCAGAACACTTTTTAGTTTTATGTATTAGCCCGAGATTATTTTCTTTGGTACTTGATGTTAAAACTGCAGAACATTGCCAAGATATTACTTTGTATGAATATGTATTAAAAATATACTCTAACAGACCACAAGATTGCATAAACTGTTCAGACATAGTGATTTTAGGAAGGCGCCTCATCTTCATGATTAGTATTTACTTTCGAGTTCCTATTAAGAAACCAAGGTATTGATCCTGACACCAAAATCTACAAGCTGTGTGACTTGCGTGCAGTGGCTTAAGTCCTTCCAGCTCAGCTTCTTTATGTTCCGTAAAGAGAAGTACTCATTAGACATGCAGCATTGTGGGAGACTTTTAGGGGCCAAGTGCATCTCTGCCATGAGAGAATCAGGACCTGCTGCTCTCCTGTGATCAGGGCAGCCCGCAAGCCACAGTGGCTTCTCCTTTCACGCCAGCAGGTGCATCGCAGCTGGAACTTCACAAGTCAACATGATACAAATGCGTCACTCTATCTGGAAACAATGCTCTGTGTGTCTTTCCAGCTCAGCTTCACGGAACAGCAGCTAACAGAACAGATGAGCAGTGGCCGGTCAGCAGACGTCAGTACGACCTCGGCACAGAAGACAGGGCTCCGGCAGGCAGCAGTGGCCTCTGGGACCCTGTTTGCTGGGAAGCAGGACAGAGCCTCCATAAGCAGCCAGAGACAGCCCGGCCTAAAGCAGCACAGAAGAAGAGAGCTGGAGCTCCACCCAGGGACAACGTCCTCAGCAGAAGCCTTGGAGAAAACTGCAGTTCACAGGGTGCTGGAAGGCAAAGCAAGATGGAGCGCAACCAGGAAACCCTCAGCTTGTCCTTCATTTACACTGCAGGTCCAACAGCATGCAGAAAACCATGACAGCGCTGCGAGAGCAGGCAGAAAACCACGACAGTGCTGCGAGAGCAGGCAGAAAACCATGGCAGTGCTGCGAGGAGCACGCAGAAAACCATGGCAGTGCTGCGAGGAGCGCGAGCGAGGCAGGGCAGAGAACAGCACTGGGCGAGTGGCAGGAGCGGGGCAGAGAGGCTCATCTGATGCCAGGGAGATGTAGATTTGCAGTTTCCCTGTCAGAATGAGGCCTGGGCTCTTCTTCAGCCAAGGAACCAGGCCAAGGGACAGCGGCAGGCCCTGGAGCTCGCCAGCGTGACTGAATATCACCTTCCTGGGAGAAACAGGATTGGGGGTGTCTTATCCTAAACTCACACATCACAGGACTGTCCTGCAGGGTCATGCACAGGCAGAGGGGCAAGACAGCAGGAATCAGACGCATGACAGAGAGTCAGGAAGGAGGATGACGGTGCCTGGGCCAGCCCGACAACCACGATTCCCTGACAGTGAGTAAAGGAGTGGCCAAGGGTGCAGGTGCCTCCTTCTGCGGGATCCGGCTGTCCTGCGGCAGCACTTCTCCACTGCGAGGACAGGGTGTATGGACCCTGCTGACCCGAGTCCTGAGACAGAGCTGCTGGCCGCTGGACACAAGGAGCACGCCTGACCCTCTCCAGCCCACAGCAAAGATTGTTTGCAAATGGAAGAAATGGAATCAGAAGCTTCCCAGCCCTGCACTCCTGCCTTCCTCCCACGGCTCCTTCCCCTCACCAGCAGGGCAAAGAATCCCGTTTTCTCGTTCCACGAAATGAAGACTTACGCCAGTGTAAGTACCATGCGCGGTTCCGTGCGTGTGAGGGCAAAATGAGGACTCAATCGGAAGTGCTTTAAAATTCAATCCATCTGCCAAAAATCAGGGTGCTATTATTTCTCAGATTCTCTCTGCCTCTTTTGTCATGATCATACAGGATCTGGGTGAGAGGTGGGCAGTGAACAGGGCACCACGCAAGGCTGGCGACGAGCGCGTGTCCTGAGGGCACGCACACTGCTGGCTACGACAGAGCTTAGTACTGCCCAGGAACGTCTACAGGCAGCAAACAGGTGGCCAGAGACAACCGGGACCCGGGGTGCAGCTCCATGGAAACAGTCCTACAGTTAGCTGCGGAAGGTACTAACTCCTGCCAGCCAGGGGCACGGGGTCTGCAGTTTGCCTTGGCACTAACCACGGGCAATGGTCTTTTATGTCTACAGTCCCTTTCTGGAAATAGTGTAACAGTGCCCTGCCTTGTGGGAGATGGGCACTGGGGGCAGTAGGGAGGGAGGCAGGCCCCTGCTCATCTCTGCCAGAGCCCACGCCTCGTGCTGCTGTTGGCCGGGCGATGCAGGCTCAGTCCATTTCTCCATCCGCGCAGAGCAAGGCTGCCTCTGTCACGGGCCTCCCATCTTCCCACACTCACCCCACCTAAAGTGGGTCCTTTGGCCCTGAATGGTGCAGGCAGGTCAGAAAACAAAGGCCCTTTGTTCCTGGCCATCCGGGAGCTTCTCCCGTGAAGTCTGAATGAGACTGCTTATTCTGCTAAAATCTTGGCCACACCATCCAGGGAGTGGCACAGCAATTTTCCAACCACTTCCTAACAGGTTGAGACCACCAATGGGGATCATCTTCCCCACGGGTTCCCGCCCAGACAAGGAGGGGCCAGGAATGCTTAAAGTCCTGAGATTCTTTTTAATCTCTCTTTACAAGAGCCCCCCACCTCCCGCACTCTCCTAGGAGGTACTTCCCGCTTCCCTATTCTTTCTGTGTTCACCTGGTCACTTTGCAAATAGAATTTCTCTTTGCAAAGCCGATTCCCGGCTTTTTATTTTTGCACTAAGCTGAGGAAGGGGCCCACAGAGCTTCTCTGGTAACAAGGCTGACGGGGCACGCACCACTACAACCTTCATTTTCATGATGGGCCAGGCAACCTCTGCACTAAAGTGGAGCCTGTGTAAGAACTCAACAACCCTGCTGGCTCACCTCAGCGCTGAGAGCCACAGGTGTCCCCATGCGGTGGGGCTGAGCCAAGGAGGACACAGGAAGCACCCCACAGCCGCTGTTTCACACAGGGCCTGGGCCCCCACATTTACACTGCAGCGCTTCTGCAAGTGGAACCCTCATGTGGTTTCCCTTATCTCCGTGCCGGAACATCTCACCGACTCTCTAATGAGAAATCACTGTGTGGTATTGGTGGGATGACTTTTTCCTTACACTTTGTGCTTTTAATGAGCATTATTGATGGCCAAAAAACGATAACATGATGGAGAATTCTATCTTGTTTCTTTGTGGGAGTTTATGGAATCCTGGATGGTTAATTTTGAAAGGATTATTCATTAAATGTCACCATCCACTAATAAAGCAAATGGTAATGATTTGAGGAAAGGTATTATTTTTTTCCACTAGGGAAAAGACTCTAAGGGCTGACATTTCCATGCTGTAAGAACCCTCTCCTGAATCAAATGAGCAATTTCAATCGTTTAAAGTCTTTTGTTCGGCAAGCTAGCCCTGAACGTGGGGACTGAGCCATGCTGGGGGATGCCTCCACACAGCTGAATGACCCATCCTGGCCCGACGGTCAGTGCATCCATCGGTTTGCTGTCCTGGTGTCTTACGGGTTAGCTTCTCTCTAGGTCTCCTCAGGTGGTCTAGGGGAACCCGAGGCTGTGCTACGAGCCTGACCCGGGATGCCACTCTGTAACCTGGAGAGATTGAGCTCAGACAAGCAGAAGTCCCGGCAGCAGGACGGCGTCGGGGGACCACTGGCCTGTAACCTGTGCTCTTAAAGATCCCTTTCACCTGATGTTTTGTTTTTCTATGTTTCCATCAGCAGGTAATCTTAACATAGGAAGTCCAAGAGGTAGGCAGTCTGAACCTACACCAGTGACCTACAGAGCTGGGGAAAGGTGGGGAGGCGGCTAGAGAGAGGCTGGACAAACATGCTCGGGAGGCAGCAGCGAGCTCCAGCGTCCACAGCACAGCAGGAACCATAGCCATGAACCTACGCGGCCTACCTGGGCAGGGACGCTGCTAGCCACGGGAACCACGTCACACTGATTTGTGGGTTGCCCAGATTCTAGCTCAGCTCCCAACACACTGCGACTCAGAAAACATTTGTGAACAAAGACACAGATTGTGACAAAATACAGAGTGGGGCCTGGCACTTCAGCCCATGCATGTGTGCCAGTCACCTGATGGACGGCAGGACACTGCGCAGCCTGGAAGGGTTCTTGTGTCTCTAAGATCAGGACTCACTGCATCTAAATCCTCCTTGCCTGTGTGCAGCAGCTGAGCCTTGCTGTAAAACGCTGATGCTTTCTCACAGGCCTGAGGGAGTGCTGACTCCACCGGGTTAACCCACTGCTTATGGTGGAGCCTGCCAGCCCACCAGCTCCACCCTCTCTGTGCTATCTTGAATTTGATCTTCAGAGGCCTGTAGCGCCCCCGGTCAGGTCTGAGCTGTCCACTGGGCACATGTGCCAGTGGAAAGACGCTCAGGCCTCCACTGCGGCTTCCCACTCACACCGGTGTAGCCTGGACTCTTGTCCTCTCCTGGACAGCACTCCCACTGGCCCGTTCCCAGTCCCCTGTCCCTGAGCCAGACCTGCTGGGCAGGAACCACCTGGGAGGAGGGGCTCTTTCTCCAGGGATTTGGCCAAACACTCCGCCAGAGCCTTAATTCTTCTCCCACCTTCTGGCAAAACTCATTCACATGCAGGCTCCACTACAAAAATCCAGCTATTCTTTCTTACTGAAAAACTTACTAAAATATCTATTTATTTGAAAGGCTGAAGAGTGCTTCTATCCACGGGTTCACTTTGCAAAGGCCAGGACTGGCACTGCCAGCAGCCAGGAGCTAGGAACGCAACCCAGGCCTCCCACATGGACAGCAAACGCCAGGGCTGGGACTGCCAGCAGCCAGGAGCCAGGAACTCAACCCAGGCCTCCCACACGGACAGCAGGGAATCCACCGTTTGAGTTCGCTGCCCCCAGGGTACATATCAGCAGGCAGCTGAAGTCAGGAACCAGGGCTGAGAACTGACCTGGGCAAGATGGGATGCAGGTGTCTTAGCCAGGGCCCAATTACCTGCTCCCAGCCTTCCAAGTTTTAGAATGTGCGCTGAGAGAAAATGCAAGTCAGGTGTCTGCACCTCTCTGCACATATCTAACACTAAGGACAGTGCAGCTTCAGGCTGTCCCGCCCCGGGGCTCACTTCCCAGGCCCTGGATGGAATGTTTAGATGCAATGTTGTCCTTTCTCTGAACATTCCAAGCCGTGTAAACTCGGAGCATCAGACACAGAATCTGCCCTGCCCATTTAATCGCAATGCACGTGAGTATACCAAAACCACACCAAATAACCCCACATAGAGTACCTGTAACTGCTCGGTCTTCCCCTACTAATATTGTCCTCTAGTTCTCTTCTTAAACCATGGTGTTCTGCTGTTAAGCGATACATTTTTTGACAGATGTTCTGGGACTCGGTCATAGACAACATTGGTGCGATGACGGCCAGGGACAGAGCGGGTAGCAGGAACAGATGGCCCAGGCGAGGGCCCCTGGAGGGACGCGAGCCACCATGTGTATGATAGCTGTGTTAGCATCTGGGAGGGCTGCGTGCTGCACAGATTAAATGGGGACTCTGAAACGCCATGATGTGACCAGAACTCAAATGGATTAGTTTACTGGGTAATGTGCTAGCTAGGCCTCATTCACAGCGAGGAGGGAGACAGGCTGTGGCTTCCCTGTTCATGAGCTCATTCTGAGGGCAGCGACGGTGCGTACTAACGGCAGCACAGCCTCCTTGCTGGCAGCAGAGGTTTTCTGCAGAATTCAGATGCTCACGTTGTCTGAGCTTGCACTGTTTCCACTCAGCAGCACAGACGGCCCATGCAGACACAGATCTCCTCCACAGCCTCCAGGCCAACAGGCGGGAGTGTCCGGGCTACTGTCCCCAAAGCACGGCCCCTCAGCATGTGCATTGCCACGGGTTGGGCACGAATGCCGTCCTTCATCCATGATCACTCAGATTCTCACCATCACAGAACAAGGCGTGAGGAAGTCCATCTTACACGAAAATGAAGCAGATGCTGTGAAAGGACACTGCCGCAAATCATACCTGGGCCATTTCAAAGGCAGAAACCACTGGAAATGAAAGGATGTGGGGCTCCACGAGAGAATCCCTGAGACACACCTGGGCACCCCGTGGGCTAGAGGTCCTCAGTGGGAAACGACCTCAATCTCCAAGTGTAGGTGGGCTGTGGGGGCGGGGGTGCCGGGGCCCTGCTGCGTCCCTCTCTGCAATAAAGACAGGCTGAGCAGGGAATGCTGGGAATGCATACTGAGCAGGAGGCCAAGAGTGAAATGTCTCCAGCAAACACGGGAAGGGGGAGCTTCCTCACACACAGCAGGCTTGTCCTCTCCTCCTCAGGAGGTGTCCAGACCACCAGACCTGGCTGGCCATGGCCGCAGCTGCCCACTGGGAACAGCACATCTCTGTTCTTGCTGGCTGCACCTGAGCCTGTCTACCAGTTACCACCAACAGAATTTGAGTGTGGGAGACAAGGTTCTTCCCCAGGCTAGACAGGAAGAGGCAGGGGACAGGGGCGGGGAGGCCATGGTGCAGCAGGCTAAAATGTCACTGTCCCATGGGAGCAGCTCCGCTTCCCATGGAACTCCCTGTCAGTACACCTGGGGAGAGCAGAGCAAGTACTGGAGTCCCTACCCTCCAGCAAAGGAGACTGAGCCTGTCCAGGCCTCACAGGGGACAGAGTGCAGGGAGCAAACCAGCAATGGAGACTGAGCCTGGTCCAGGCCTCACAGGGGACAGAGTGCAGGGAGCAGACCAGCAATGGAGACTGAGCCTGGTCCAGGCTTCACAGGGGACAGCAGCACAGGGAGCAGACCAGCAATGGAGACTGAGCCTAGTCCAGGCCTCACAGAGGACAGAGTGCAAGGAGCAGACCAGCAATGGAGACTGAGCCTGGTCCAGGCTTCACAGGGGACAGCAGCACAGGGAGCAGACCAGCAATGGAGACTGAGCCTAGTCCAGGCCTCACAGAGGACAGAGTGCAAGGAGCAGACCAGCAATGGAGACTCTCCTTCTCCAGCCCTCCCTCTCTGCCCATCACTCTTCCCTGCAAAGAGAAGGGAAACATAACAATTTCCCCCATTCTTTCCCTTCCTGCTTGTCCACGTCTGAATGAGAACACTCTCAGGGCCACTGGCAGCCCACACCTCAGGGTGACACCAGGATAGGACCGAAAGGCAGGGAGGCACCTGGCTCTGTCAGTGAGAAGGGGAACTTGGGGGCATGTGGGGCTTCCCACAGCCCCCTGTGGGCCCAGCTGTGCTCAGCCTTGAGATGTACCTGTGATATGGATGCGGTATTCCTCCTTGAAGATCTTCTGGAAGAAGGGGATCTTGAACTGCATGTGAGGTGTGTGCAGCCCAGGAAGATTCACGTCCACGTCGCCCATGAAATGTGGGAACTCCCAGTCCTGCCACAGAAAGTCAACATGGAACACATTTGTGATTTGTTTCATTTCTGGACAGCAAGACGCACCAGAGCCTGGCTTTGTGCAAGCCTTTGCTCTGGAATCAGCCCACTGCAGCCAGCTGTTGACATGTTTCTGCTGTGATGGTTATCTTACATAAGTGAGGCAAGTAGTAGGTCTCTGATGTGGTCATAAGAACCAGTAAGCACAGAAGGGATTCGCATCAACACCTCCTCTCTTTTCAAAGAAAGGAAGTTATCTGTATTCAATAAATATGGGGCAAATTTGTCAGATTTTGTTCTGCTACTTTTTAAGAACACAAACTCTGTAACAACAGGTTCTATGTAAGAAGAAAGGGGAAAAGCCCTGATTGCGTAACCACGTCCTTCAATTCCCATCAGGAGCTAGTTGCAGGCTGGTGGCAGATGTCAGGAACATCCATGCCAGCCTCCTGCCCTGCTCTCTTGCACTCAGTGCCGACTTGCGCCTGGCAGTGGAGAAACTCGTGTGGTAGCATCAGAGAGAAGCAGAGAATTAATCCCCAAACCTCCACTGGTAGTTCCTTCACAGGCAGGACAGAAGTTTCAGAAGGGAAGTGTGCAGGCGAGAAGTCTGTTCTCGGTTTCCAGGAACAAGAGTTGGACAGCAGCTCGGAAACAGCAGGTGCAGGAGGAGCATGCCACATGTGAAGAAATGCCCCCGACACATCCTGGACACTCAGGCTCACTATCAGTACGAAATGATCACTAAGCAATCACTGTCCTGGTTCAGCTAAAATACTTAACAAAATATCAGAAAATCAAACTCAATACAAACAACGGAATTTATCCAAGACTTCGGTGCATGCGATCAAAAGAGCTGTGCAGATACACAGTGCCTGGAGATCTTACGAGTTTCCAGGCCCACCTTCTTTGCTGAGAACACTGGCTAGGGAGACTCTGGGTAGGAAGAACGCTGGTTAGGGAGGCTAGCCCAGGAGACTCGGGTTAAGAGGGAGCTCTCTGCAAACAACAGACATGTCATCTGGAAGTACAGAAAGCCAAACACACTGAGCTCACTGAGTCTGGAACACTGACAAAGAATATGAGCACAGAATGGACTGCTAATAATACCATGAACATTTGCTCTTCCTGCCCAGAGATGACCCTCTTCATTCTTTCTGTCTTTTGGTAGACTCTTTCCAAGAAAAGGGACACTGGCTTTAGCCTTCTTCAGGGTTCACTGGAGAGAACTGTGGTGGGCAACGAAGAGCCTAACAGTCAGTCTCCCTCTATTCCTGGACTAGCGACACGAAGTACCATCAGGAGGCTCATTCTCCACCTTTGCTGCAGTAAATGGGAACGTGGGAGTCCCAATCGGTCCCGGTGGCAACTGGACCAGCACAATGAGAACCGGTGTTAGGAGGGGTTGTCTCCTCCTTTCTCCTCAGCAGGCCAGCCTAGGCTACGGGGAGGGCTATCTGCTTCAGAGACAAAGCAGTGGCCCCTGAGGCAGAGGAAAGGCTTGGTACTTGTTGGATTCTCCTATAGAGTCACCCAATGGGGCCCTCCAGAAACAGGCACAGGGGACTTCCAATGCTGCTGACAAGCATGCAGATTTGGCAGACAGCAACCAGATCTGGGAATGTCCTGCCATCATAGCCCGTGCCTAGCTGCCCACAGCGACCAGCATTGGGATGTCCAGCCTTCGCAGTCTGTGTCTAACTGCCCACAGTGACCAGCACTGGGATGTCCAGCCTTCGCAGTCTGTGCCTAACTGCCCACAGCGACCAGCACTGGAATGTCCAGCCATCGCAGTCTGTGCCTAACTGCCCACAGTGACCAGCACTGGGATGTCCAGCCATCGCAGTCTGTGTCTAACTGCCCACAGTGACCAGCACTGGGATGTCCAGCCATCGCAGTCTGTGTCTAACTGCCCACAGTGACCAGCACTGGGATGTCCTACGATCCTAGCTACCTGCAAGCCTGGGATGTCACTCATATGAGCAGCAGCATGAATCGGCAGGTGCACAAACACGGAGCACACATTCTGAGCATGTGATAAAAATGCAAGATACACTCAGCTGCCCAACCTGGGGCAGCTGGCCAACTCTGCGACGGCACACTGGGCGACGTTCGTCTGCATCGTTCTCAGCGAGTGTTAGCGGTGCTTAGCAACGCCCAGTGCTCTTACTGTTCTGGAGCAGGTCAATCTCATTGGCGGCTCAGCGATGTGAGAATGATTTAGGCATGTAGCATTACTCTCCTGCAGTTCTTGTCGCCTTGTGGTACTATTCACAGTGAGAACAGGCTGCCAGCTCGGCACCTCACTTCTACACAGCAACCTGTTAATTTTCATTCATAAAGCCTTACTTCCCTCATAAAGCTAAACGAGCAGTACCTTGATACATATCTAATCTTATTCCTTACGTACTTTGCCTCACTTCTGCCTAGTGAAGTAAAAATCATTTGATTGCTGCCATTCGCGGGTGTCATTGGAACAGACCTTTAGGACAAAGCTAACACTGTGGGTGAGATGGTCCTTCCTCCCCCGGCCCACACCTCAGGGTCAAGGAAAATGACTGGACGTGATTCCAAAAATCTCAGACTGGACACACCCTCGGAGTCAAATTCCCCAAGTAATGGTAGTGATAGCTTGCACTGGCAAGACAACAGCAAGAACGAACGGCAGAAGATGCACTGCAGAAGCGCGGAGCAAATGAAGCTGTTGTTTAGGTTTCCCTGAAAAGTCAAGAATCATTCAGAAGAATACAGCTGACAATGAACTCTAAATGTTACCACAAAAGATCAACTTTTTCATATCATAAATCGGATAAATCCTCTTTCAGAGGTATCACATTATTGAGTTTTCAATTATTTTAAAAGTCAACTCGACAGACACATTTCTCTCTTTTTTAGGGCCAATCCATCCCTCTACATTTCAGAACTGAATTTAGATGCATGGCTGTTGGAGCATCATCCTACCAGAAGTGTCCCCAGTGTGTAAAGTGGCCCCTTGCTCTGCCACGCTCAGCGGTGTCCTAGCAACGGGGTCCTTAGAAGGCAGCAGCTGTGTGGCCTGGACGATTGTGCTGGCGCCTTGGGGGCCGTTTTTGTTTCTTATTAAGAAAACAGAGTGCCAGATTTCTCCCAGCAACCCTGGATTGCTTCTAATTGGCAAGTTGCTGTCATATCGCCAGTCTGAATAAATCCTTGGAAGCCCTGTCAGGCAGGTTTTGCTTTATTTATCGCCTGCTTTTCCCACTGGAGAGCAAGCTCTACAAAGCTTAGCGGAATTCTTCCCCCCTGTTTTGTTCACTGCTGTATTCCCCATAACAGTCACGGGGCTTAGCACATAGACAGCTCAAGTAATCACCGAATCGGTGAGCGGCACATACTGCAGCTCTTTCTAGCTGCAAGTAAGTGGGAGCCAGCACTTACAACCAGGAGCCAACCTGCTGGACAGCAAGGAGACCACCATGCTTGCGTTGTCAAGGAGCACACCCTACCAACCCAGATCCATGATGCTGGCCTCGGGTTTTGGAGGCGAGGCTGGAAAGCCAAGGGAGAGAAACTTGCACGAGAGGGCAGAGACCAAAGTAGACATTGTGAGAAGGGCCCTGGATGCTGGGGTGAGGGTGACTCAGGAGGCCTCAGACCAGACCCAGCCAGCCGTGTTCAGAAGGCATCACGAGGCACCGTGAGGCGGGGCCTAGCCAGAAGGTGGCAGGGCCAGAGTGGTACACGCGCGTGGGCCAGGAGCCCAGGAGTCAGCTCAAGATGCAGTGAGAGTGCTGCTAGCTGAATTCCTGAATGACCAGAATGGTGGCAGCATTTACTGAGAAGGGGGCACCGGGGAACACACGCGTTTGCAGAAGGTGGCAAAGTGTACAAGAAATCCAAAGAGCCGCCTAGAACTCCATGTCTGGAAAGCTTATGGTCGGGACACCCCTTCTAAAACTCCTGCTAAAATTTAATTGTAAAGATAATAGGAGAGGGAGCCTCTTAATATCTTAATGAAGAGACTATCGTGGCACAGCAAGCTGGCTCTGCCTACCACACTCCCATCCCACATGGTCATCAGCTCAAGTCCCACTCACTCCAGTTCTGATCCAGCTCCTTCTTAACTGGCTTCAGAAAGCAATGTGAGTGGGACCGAATGCTTGGACCCCTGCTGCCCACTTGGGAGACCTGAATGGAACATCTGGCTCCTATTTTGGCCTGGCCCAACCTTGGCCATTGTAAACACCTGGAGTGAAACAGCAAATGAAAGATCTTTCTCTGTTTCTCCATTTTTGTGTAACCCATTCTTTCGCACAAATGAGAATATCTTTAAGACAGCAATTATTCAGAGGTGGAGCTTCTAAGAGCTGATCTGACCACTGCAGTTGGGCTCCTAGAGTGGATTAACGCTTTGTATTGTAGCACTGGGTTTGTCAGCACTGAGGCAACTCCTTGCCTGATTTCCTTGCTCCACCCTGCATGTGTCCACTGCTCTTCTGTTACGTTAGGATGCAGTCAGAGGCCTTGTCAGATGTCACCACCAGGCTATCAAGCAGCCCAAGCCTTCAGATCCAGAAAACAAGCACACTGTTCTTCTTTGCAGATTACTCAGACATTGGTATTCTGTCACAACAGCGGAAAAGGAATGAAGACAGTATCTGAGTGGAGACCTTGTGTACAAAACCAAAAAACCAGAGACACAGACGCAGTCAACCTGCACCTCATCAGGTCCTAGGGCTGGAGGACTTCACTCAGGAGGGGAGCACGGGAAGCCCACGTCACTGAGAAGGGGGGCATGAGAAGCCGAGCACAGAGATCCGTGGGTGGAACACTGCAGCATCCCAGGAAGGAGGGTCAGCGTCCTACGTTAAATACAGCAATTCAAGAAGGAAGGAGAAATCAGCTGACGCTGAGCACAGGCTGGGGGCCAGGAGCTGTGGATCTCCAAAGACCTCCGAGCTGCAGCAGAAGCCGGCACTGGGACACGAGCTGCGAAGGCAAGACGCAGGCACAGTCGGTGCGGAAACGTTACAAGGAGTCTCCCTGGCTAACGCAAAACGCATAGAAGAGCAGTGATTCAAGAGAGGCCCCACTTCCATGACTACCAAGTGACTTTGTAAATATGCCTTTCCAATCAAAACAGATAAATCCAAAAATATAATAAAAGAGTGATCTACAGAAAAAAAAATTATCCATGTTCAAGAGAGGGGACGAGGGAAGGAAGGCCTGTGGAGGCAGGCTGGAGTAGTGGAAACAGGTGCATTTTGTTGTGTGAGAACTGAAGGCCTTGAAAACCACTGTTAGGGCAGAGACCAAAGGCCAAGAGAAGTATAAACTGTAACGTTCTTTATGGATGCACACAGAGACAGTCTGTTGCCTTCAGCTGCCCCTGGAAGACAAGTGTCCAGGCACGTGAGCAGAGGCCTCACGCAGGTGCGGGAGGTTTGGCTGGAAGCTCACTGCAACACCGGCAGGGTAAATGTGAAGTTCCAAAGACGCAAAGTTCCCCGCAGGATAGCATCACATTCCTGCTGAGTGATTTCAACGTCAGTCAATGCCAACGAGATGCAACGGGCACATTCTCCAAGAATACAGAAGACACTGACGCAGAAATAAACTGAGCATTTGTTTTCACAATTGTAGATAACGCTGGACAGGAGCTTCCAGGAATCCCTCCAGATGACCAATGGGAAAATGCCAGGGAAGAAACCAGGGGAGATTCAACCAGCCAGCTAGGAGTGCTCTGCAGCGTCTCACTCCGTGTTTGAACACATCAAAGACGGCATTTTCGTGTTCTAGGGCACTTAAAACAGTTGCTGGGAAAATTGTATTAAATTTTTTTTGGTGCAAAATCAGATGAATGCCTGTGGTTTTTCACAATGCACATTTCATGGAGTTTTTCTCAAGAAACCTCAATTATACAAATTTCAACTCTTTTTTTCCACCAAAATACCTTTCACTTCTAGCTCCATTTTCCACAAACCCTTTTCAAGAATGCACACATTGGAGTTAAACAAACATGTCTCATGAACTTTCCAAGTCTGCTATCCTTCCCCTACTGTAAGCCACATGTGACAATGAGACACACGTGGTCTGTCAGATTTCTGTCACTTTTTGCCACAGAACACTGAGGCTCAGCGGCAGCCAGGGAGCCAAGCGCTGCACAGTGGACACCAGGCAGGACTTGCCCAGTCACACTGCATGGCTTTCATATCAACGTTGTCACGACTGCGTTGGTCATCAGCATTTAATGCTCTAGTTATCTACACACTTAATTCGCCTGTGTTGCTGTTGTGTGTTTGTTGGATGTTAACTTACACCTGTAATGAAAACTGCCCGTGGAAGCCGGCTCGGAGCAGCACGTTCACCGTGTTCTCAGGATGAGTTTGCTCACTGCGAACAGGCGGTGCTGGGTGACTGTCCCTGAGAAGCGAGGGTGTGGCTGTGGGTCTATGCTAACCTGCCAAGCACACTGGCTGAGGTACATTTAACTCATGCTCTTGTGCAGCCATCTTAGACTTTTACTGCCGATAAAATGATCGAAACAGAGCATTTCTAGCAATCGATCCTGTCTCTCTGAGCTCCTGGCACATGGGACTTCTCACCGGAGGGCATTTTTCATCTCACTCTGGCACTGTCACAGCAGGCCCCTGTATCACTGTATGGGACTGCGGGGATTCAGTGCTGGTCCCTGGGGCTGAAGCTACACATTCTGTCTGCAACACAAGAGATTTCTAATGGAATATGTCACAGTCACCAACGGTACAACCAAGGTAACTAGGGATATATGCAAACAAAGTCACACCTGACTTTGGATGGTGGGAAAAGCTATCAGAAAATAATTTTACACTACCTCAGGATAATATAATCTTTGGGCTGAAAAAACTGACGACAAGCTTATGATTCTGAAAATCAACTCCTAATGTACAGAGACGCTATAAGGAAGCAATCATAAAAACTAAACACAAAACATAAAATTTTGCCTTCCAGCATCAGATTGAACTTGGTGAGTTGTAGGTAAAAGTAAAATTATTACATTTCCCAGTTGCCGAGGGCTTTGCATTATGGATTTTTGCAATGCTGTATACATAAATCAATTACTGTATTATATTCCTGATAGTAGCCCATGTGCACTTGATTTATTGTTCTCACTGCTGGAGGAGCTGGTAGGCCGACATCACTGCAGACTGTTAAGGGATGGACCATATTCAGAAATTTGTTCCCTCAAAAAGCTGGACCCAAGGGCTTTATAAATGTCCGGTTTGCTGACCGGTCCCCACCCCAATCCCCATCTTAGGAACTGCTGAACTTCCAGGACTGCATATGTATTCTTACATGATCATAAAGCACTCCAACGAACACACACAGATCAAAAACCTCATCTGCCATGTGATTAGCTTCAGCCAGGAGCAAAGGCTTCTGCCGTTGGGGAATAGGCAATCTTCTTACAGAAACACTTGCAAGGCATGCTAACCAGGAATCGGGGAAGGGTCTCTTCAGGTCTATTCCTGAAGCCCAGTTGTGAACAGTATGAAAGAACAAACATTATTATCATAATTAAGCATTTTTCCATTTCTATTTCACATGAGCGGCTTATGATTCAGCCTGCCCTATGAACACTTACACAGTCTGGTCAGTAGGTCACTTCTGTTATGGTCCAAAAGAAAGCAATGTCCTCTGTGGCTATCTCAGTGAAAGTTCTGTGCTTGCCACACCCCAGCAGAGCACCAAGCCACTGGCTGCCACATGAAGCAGCTTTTGAGCCAGGCCCAGTTCTGGACACCTGCCTTTGTCTTTAAAACAGGTCCATAGGACAACCTTTATTTGTTCAGACACTGAAATCCAAAGGAGATGTCCGATCGAACTTGACACCCGAGATAACATGGCCAACATGCGGACGAGTGAGAGCTAGGCTTGGCCTGTGCACCTGTGCACTCTGAGTGGCATCGTCTGTTCCAGCCCAGCTGTTGTCTCTCTTTCTTCTTCACTTTCTACATAAAAGGCAGAGTGACAGGGAAAATAAGACAGATGCAGAGAGGTCTTGCATCCGTCCTCAGCTTCATACCCCAAATGCCTGCAAAAGCCAGGCCTGGGCAGGCTGAGCCCTGCTCCACTCCCCCGTCACAACGCTCTCCTTCGGGTGCAGCTGGTGTCATGGCTATTCCCTGGCATCTGCTATGGCTCCTCCCTCGGTCACTGTACAGTGCTCACTTCACAGGCGTTGTGTGAATTCTGGCTCCTTGAAGTTAGACTTCTGGGTCTCTACGTGTCCTCGGCACAGGGCTGACACACAAGAGCAGGCAGAGGGAGTTCCGTGGCCTCATTATCCATCAGTGTTACCAAGTGTTCACCTCATGCCAGAAACTGCTGGGCCCTGGGATGCCAAAGGCAGAAATCAAGCCTCCTGTCTCCGGGGCAGTAGGGGACAGGTGTGCGAGCTGAACAACACCAACCTGTGGCCTTGCAGAGGGAACTGCCCATTCAAGCCCGGTCACTCCCTGTAGGCACCACAGGCCACTGCCAGCAGCGCAGAAGAAAGCTGTAGCCAAACTAACAGTGTTCCTGCTATACTTTGCACTATGCCCTTTAAATGTACACCAAATGGCCTTCTCCTGCTGCTAACTTTACTGACATCAGATATCTGAAGACCATCTTTCCGTAGGCCTTTTTCTCTCCTGACTACAGTCCCTTTTCCCTGACAGACCCTGTTCATGACACTAAAGGTGACCTGGGAAGCGCCATCTGTAGGATGGCGGCAAAACACCATGCCTATCAAGTGAGGGTTGAGCCAAAGCATGGAACAGGAGTGGCCAGCAAGGATGTCTGTAAGCTGGTGCAAATGTCCAGGGCCCCCACATCACCCTGAGAGAAACCGCAGCACTGTGCCCTACCACCACACAGATGACAGCAGGTGTGTGACAGACCAGACAGAAGACCTCCGAGAAAGAGACTCATTCTGCAAGGTGCCCGGATGCCTGATAAGGGCCACGTGCCTCATTCAGGCCGAGACACCGCTGACTCACAGCCATCATCACGCTGGCTAACAGCCCTCTGGAGTAACACGGGCGTGGCAGCTTCCTTGGTCAGCATGCACACTCCACAGGCACATTTCTTTAACATTCTTGTTCTAACTAAAGCCAGTATTTTCATCCTTTACCCCTGAGGTAACTACCTCTGGTCAATGACCATGGTAAAACCAGATGGCTGCCGAACAACCAACTCAGAAAAGTCAGACACTGTGACTTCCACCTTAGGCTTCTATAATTAATGAAAAAAAGCTGACTCTCATCTACCTTTCTGAAACAAGCCTAAGTATTGAAACGCGTGTGTATGCACGCATTGCACACACACAGTCCTATTATACACATGGATCACCTACTAATGTCAATTAAAATGAGGAAGGTAAGGAAATCACCTGCTCCACGTAAGTGAATCTACCTGTTTCCCAGGACAGTCAGTGTCCTCTATGCAGGCTGCTTCACACTAGCAAAGTAATTTAATTCAATGAGAATGTGTTGGAAAATCAAAGCAAATCACTTGTTTGTGCAGAGAAAACAAATCAGTAAATTTTCACTTTCACAGTCACTGCTCTGCCAACTTGTACACATCGTCAGCCTGGGGGGGTCATCTGCGTATTAATTTGGGAGCATGTTCAAATGGTCACCATTTAGCACATTTACACACACCTTCTAATCCTGGAAGGTTTCTCTACCAAAGAAGTAATTTTAATAACTGAAAAATGCATGTGAACAAAGAGTGTCCAATCTTTTGTTATTTCTTTCTGAGGAAAACAACAACATCCCCAAGGCCTCCTTGCGTCCCCATGACAGGGAAGGCCACACCAAGCGACGGTACCTTTCCAGAGAAGTCATATAGTCCTCAGCCGTAGTTATGCAAAACTGTGACATCACCCTAAGTGAAAATGCCTAGTACAACATGCAATGTATGCTCTAGTGTCGCGGAAAATCACAGACTCACAGAACACAACACAAACCAGACGTCAGGAGAGCAGGCCGAGTCAGCTTTGTTACTGCAGTAAAATTACAACCTAAGATGATCTCACTCGTGCGTGCTCTCTCTCTCTCTTTCTCTCTCTCTCTCTCACACACACACACTTCTGATAAACCAACTGTCAGACACAGAATTGTGCTCGAGCTTGGGTTTCTCGTCTGCCAGTGGCAGCCACCTTTTCGTGTCTTACAGGCATCTAACCTGGAAGATGATGCCCATGAACCTGCTGGGACAGTGCCACGCTTGGTCCTCAGAGCTGTCTCTGTCCACTGCTGGCCCCGCCCGTGCCAGTGCTGCCATGCACTGCTCTCCTGGGTCGTATTTAGGCTGAGCAGCCCCAGCTGCTCCCGCTCCTCACCCCCACTCGGTGCCATTGCTGCTCTCCCAGGGTTACCACACAGACCTTCTCAAGGCTTCCAAAACTGCTCTAAAACCTGGAGAGCTCAATCCAGGATTTCCTCAAGCCGCTGCCTGGGAACGGGACCCAGGAACCACAGGGCCGTGGTTTGGCCCTTCTGCTCGGGAAAGCTTGTGCTGAGCTCTCAAACCAGCTCTCTGACTGTGGGCTGGATCACTCCCCAGAATTTGGCTCAGTCCTTCACACGGTGTGTGCGAGCCTCATCACTCAACGACCCCACAGGCCCAGCCTCTCAACACCTCACAGTGGGGACAAAGTTCCAACCAGCCATTGGCTGGGACATGCCCTGTTCAAACCACAGGATCCTGGGTGGCCCATGCAATCCCACACAGCTCACACGCAGTAATCAGCAAAGAGCCTGCACGGGGTCTAAAGATTCATGACAAGGAAACAGGGATCCAAAGAACAAAAGCCAGGTCTTCTAATATGAGATCCTCATTCTTCTAATTCCGACAGCCATTTCTGTCTGTGCAGTATCAGCCAGAAGATGGACAGAGTTCTTGGCAAACAGAGAACTGACAAGGCCAACTTGTACAAGGAAAACTTATTGTTCAAGTTACTGTGCATCATTTAATTTTTCCAACATTATGCAGGAAAATTCAGTTACCTCAGCATTTGGAAATAATAGTAAAAATGCTGTGCCATCTATCCATTTATGTTGGGTCTGCTGACTTAATTATTTTTAATCCTAATAAAACGTTCCACGGCACTGGTACGCTGGTCAGATCCTAACCGCATGCCTCCCCCAGCTATTACAGCTGCTCGGAGAGCTCTGCAGAGACCCGAAAGGACATAAAATTTCTCCCTGTGACTAATTCTCTTTACAGCTTAATGCTACTAAAAATTGTTTCTCAAATTAAAAGCACTTGACTTTCTTCTCGTGGAAATGCTCTTTTCACAACTTCTATTGACCATACACCTGCATCTGTCTTGAAGAAAAGGAGGAAAGGTAAGAAAAAAAGACCAGTGGAAGTGGGCCAGCTCTGCCCTGGCCCCCCGGACCCTGGGAGAGAGAAGCAGTGCAGAGGAAGCCCTGTGAACGGCACCTCACTCCGTGTGCCCACGCCGCCGAGGGAAGAGTGGAGAATGAAACTTGCACAGCATCCTGGGCCCTGCCCTAACGGCTGCAGCTCACCTGGCTTCTGAACAGCCCGATAATCGTTTCTAATGAAAATCCACAGGAATTTTCCTATGCACCCAAAGTCCAATTTCTGTATCAGAACTGGAATTGACATGTAGGCCTCGAATGAATAAGAAAAAAGCACACGAGGCAGACAGGATATGCCAGTGACGAGCTATTGCTGGGGAGATGGGACACTGTCGTGAAGACTTGAGAACAGGCAGTCACATGTTTGGGATTGGCTGATAACATAATCCCACCACGGCCACCTTCCCTCAGACTGAGTTTTTGAGGCTCACCTTGCCTGTGAGGCTGTCTCTGCTGCTCCTGGCTCAGGCGGGTGGTCTCCACAGGAAGGCTGATTTGGGCAACGTACCTCTGTGATATCCTGTGCAGCCTACAGGCAAGGTCAAGTGTTACTCGGCTCTCATGTTCTTACACAGAGGATTCAAATCCTCTAAAGCACAGCAGATGCCAATTCAACTCTCTGCCAATTCCCCTGGGAAAGTGACAGAAGATGGCCCCAGTGCTTAGGACCCTACACTCCTGTGGGAGCGCCAGATGCAGTCCCAAGCTCCCAGCTTCGCCTACCTGACACAGGCCAATGATGCTGTTCTGGAGTGAAGCAGTGGATGGAAGATCTTGTTCTCCCCCTCTCTGTCGCTTGGCCCTTTAAAGAACTAAAATGAATCTTTAGGGGCAAAAAAAAAAAATGAACCAAACCCACAAATGAAACCAAATGCCTCTGGTCCTGCTCTAGCAGTGACTTTCCAAAAACAAGAGTTATCAATACACAACATGTCAAAAGTGAGTGCATTTACGTGGATCCTTGAAGCCTGTTGCCAGGA
Source organism: Ochotona curzoniae (assembly GCF_017591425.1). Taxonomy (NCBI): domain Eukaryota; kingdom Metazoa; phylum Chordata; class Mammalia; order Lagomorpha; family Ochotonidae; genus Ochotona; species Ochotona curzoniae. The sequence goes on along the minus strand of NW_024465654.1, from coordinate 7,052,254 downwards.
CACTGTCACCAGCCAGGTGTGTCCACTGTGGTTACTTGTGAGAGGTTCTAAACTGCAGGAAAGTCTGTGCCAGCAGTTCTCACACCTCCTGAGGACACAGAATCCCGCTCCTGATGACTTGTCAGTGCAGCCCTCTTTGGGCAGATCCACCTGCCTGGGGATATGGAAAGCCACAGCAAGTACAGGAAATGCAATGCAACAAGAGCCTGCATTAGTCTCCTTGCTGTAAGTGGACACCTACCAAAGCCACTTGCCAAGACACAGGTTGATTTTGGCTCAGGATTTGGAGCTCACAGGCCAGCAGTTGGGTGGGCTCCACTGTCCCAGCAACTGCTGAGGTTGGAGAAGAGCTCCAGTGGACAGCAATGATGGGATGAGTGCAAACAGAGCATCCCAAAGCAAGTCAGGGAGCAGAGAGAGCAGCTGGGCCTGACTCGGGCTTTTTCACTAATCCTCCTAGGAGGCCCACCTTCCCAGGGCAGACCCTCGGTGAGCTAAGGGGCTCCCACTGAAGCCAGCTGCAGACAGACCCAGGACCACCCAGGACCTTCTTGGAGAACCCCCATGTTGTTCCTTAGGAGACCATGCCATGAAGGATGCACAGCTGTGGGCTTGCAGGCCTGGTCCTTGTAGTAGCCCATTGTCTATGCATTTAACACTGAGTCAAGTTTCTAAATGGCAGCTTACCATCACAAGCACAAGATACTACACATGTAACAATATTTTCTTTCTCTACCATGTCGAGGTGTACAACCAAAGCTCGACAGTGTGAGCACAGTCCCACCTTGGTCAGAAGCAGCGTCGGTCACCTCCAGAGCCTGTCCTATTTGCCCAAACAGAAACTCCGCACCTGCTACACTGTCCATCACCCAGTCCCTGGAAACCCCATTCTGCTGTCTGTCTATTGCCTGGGATCACTCCAGGGACCTCATGGGAGCGGGGTTTGGAACTGTTGTCTTTCTGTTGCTCTTACTAGATTCGGACGTCTTGTGTAAACTTTTCAAAGGAGTGGGGAGAACTGTAGGAAAGACTTTCAGGGGCACAAATACTTGACAGTGTGTTCTAGAGAATCTGCTTCTGTGTGAGGGAGTGGGGTCTGGCCCTGGCTTAGAGCCAAGTTCTCTGCCACCAGAACCTCTGTATAGTCTCTCTGTCCCTGGGCTCCCTGCTTCTCTAGAACGGCCAAATGCACTAGAAGCCAAATACCTCAATCTCACATTTCTTAGGTTATTGTAACAGAAAAAAATCCTGCCTGTCTTTTACTAGCAAAGAACAACTGATAAGGCCAGCTGACTGTCAAACCGTGCCACTGTCAGGTCGTTCACAGCTGTTTGAGAAGTGCTAGGCTCTCATCTGTGCTCACTTATGCTCAGCTCACTCTCGCATGGGGGACAACTTGCCTGATGGCGAGAAATGGCTGTATGTGCACACATGTGGGATGTGTGTGCACACGTTTGCTTGTGTGTGTATGCACATGTATGTGTACATGTGTGTAGATTAGCTCAGAAGTTGTTTGGAACAGAGGCAGGACCCTTCCTGGAGGGTGTTAGACATTCATGTTTTGGACATGGGGGTCTGGAAGGAAGGGAAGGTGAGCCCTAGCTGCTTTAGTTCCTGTGCTCTAAGGTTGCACTAGCTCTTGCCCGAGACCCTCAGCTGGAAGTTGGCAAGAAAGGAAGGGCTGCTTCTGCAGGCTTCCTGAAGGCCAACATGAGGTGGTGCTGACTGGCCTTTACAACATGCAGAGAGCAGAGCCAACTGGCCAAGAAGGCACAGCAGTCCTGGGCTCGGCCTTGAGGACCCGAGGACACAGTGACCGGCCGCGCTTCACAACACACTTGCAGTTCTCATGCTGCACGCAACCGGTGCTTTTTCATCTCTTGAAGCGCCCACAGCTGCTGCTTGCAGTGTGCTCCAGACCCTCTGGGGACCCCTGGTTCTCTCTGCACTGTCCCTGCCTCTCCCCAGCCTGGGCACTAGCTGCTTTGGGGAAGCTCTACAAGGGAGCCTGATTGCTGCCATGGCTGTCAGCTTCTTGCTGTCCACAGCTCTTCCTCCTTCTCATGCAAGCCGGGGACACAGCCCTTGAGCTCCTAGCAAGACTGCCAGTATCCTCAGGACATGACTAGGTCCTGAGCTCCAGCTGTTTAGCAGCCTCAGACCTAGTGCCCACCCAGAGTGACTGCTCAGGGCTGAGCAAGACAGTTTCCATCCCTCCTCTGTGGAGTGGGCAGACCTCCACACACAGGTGCCTCTGCACCAAACCAGCTCCCTCCACCTCTGTGACCCAAGCCCCACAGCTTCCTCTAGAGAAGACGCCTCAGGACCCATTCAGAGAACCAGCAGTAGGTGTGCAGGGCCGAACCTGCCTGCGGGACAATGTTCTCCTCTGGGCAAGGAAAGAGTCTCCAGCTGGGAACCAAGGGGGATCCTGGGTGCCACCCAGAGTTGTGGCAAGGCAGCTGGCCTCTCCAGACATATGTCTCACGAGATCTGTGGTCTGGTGGTCTGAAACGGTACTTCTGCACTTGCTTGGCTTGCCCTATTAGGAGGCTGAAGCGCCTTTGAGAAGTTGTTGTGCATCTGGCAGCCATCTCTGTGGGCCAGATGTGGACGCTGAGTCCTGCTGGTGCCCTGAACTTGCCCTTCCCAGCTTGAGGTTTAAAAGAAGATGCACTTCAGTTCTCGGTAGGGCCTGGTGCTGAACAAATGGACCAAGGCTGCTGCAGGCCTCCACCATGGCAAGGAACATCAGACGAGGCAGAAAGCAGCAGACAGCCTCCCTTCTTCCACAGAATCCCACGGGCAGCTGGGAGGTGTCCTCCCCTCCTGGGGGTTCAGTTGGGGATACCTGTTGAAGTCATTCTGAGCCAACCACTGTGCATCTGATGAGCCAGGAAAGGGAGAAGGATACGCCTTTACCCTTTGTTGATGCGCCTGTTCCTGATAGGCCTGCTCTTTCACACACATCACTTATTTAGGGAAAAGCCTATAAAACTCAAACTCTGGGCACTGTTCCAAAGCCTAATGGATCACAATGAAATGTTAAACAGGAATCCCGGAATTATTTGTTTCTGGTTTCCCATAATGCTTCGTTAATCACCACAGATCACTGGAAGCTAGTAAAAGATTGTAAATGCTTCCTGTCTACGTCCCTGCAAATCCAATGCTGACATTCCTGGGATGAAGGACTAGAGAGGTGAGTTGGGGGTAGGGTGGGGGGAAGGGCCGCCATGTGGGATGCCTGAATCCCCATCAGAGTGCTGGGGTGGAACCCTGGCTCCACTCACCATCCTGCTTCCTCCTAACACACACCCTGGGCAGCAGCAGGTGGCGGTCCTAACGTCTGGGCTCCTGCCAGCCATGTGGGACACCGGCGTTGAGTTCAAGGCTCTGGACTTAGGTCCGGCCCATCCCTGGCTACTGCAGGGACTTGGGCAGTGACTTAGAGCAGCACATGTGACTCTGTCATTGCACCTTTCAAATGAACTTTTCTCTCTCTCTCTCTTTTTTTTTTTTTTTAAAGTGGGGTAAGTGAATGGGTGAGATGTATCCTGTAACTTCAAATGAACAGCGAGTGACAATCAGGAATATGTGTATGCAGGTATTGGTGTGTGAAATGGAAGTGTACCAGTGGCTAGCTGTGTGCGTGTATCGGTAAGTAGACGTATAATAACAGTTATATGCACACAGAGCATCTGCATAGGAAATAAACTAACCAAGGCCATCAAGAGAACCTTCTGTTCCACACCACCAATTCTTTATTTCTTCCCCTGTTTTAAAGACAAACACAGCTAAAAACTTCCTGAACTCTGATCCTGATTGTCCAGATAAAGACACTAAGACCTGCAGAGGGCCGGGATTGATAGAGCCATTAGGATATCTCGCAGGACACATCGCACAATCACAGTGCAGGGTCAGTTCCCCACTCACAGTGCACGGTCAGTTCCCCGCTCACAGTGCAGGGTCAGTTCCTCACTCACAGTGCAGGGTCAGTTCCCCGCTCACAGTGCAGGGTCAGTTACTCACTCACAGTGCAGGGTCAGTTCCTCACTCACAGTGCAGGGTCAGTTCCTCACTCACAGTGCAGGGTCAGTTCCTCACTCACAGTGCAGGGTCAGTTCCTCACTCAGTGCAGGGTCAGTTCCCCACTCACAGTGCAGGGTCAGTTCCCCGCTCACAGTGCAGGGTCAGTTCCCCACTCACAGTGCAGGGTCAGTTCCTCACTCACAGTGCAGGGTCAGTTCCTCACTCAGTGCAGGGTCAGTTCCTCACTCACAGTGCAGGGTCAGTTACTCACTCACAGTGCAGGGTCAGTTACTCACTCACAGTGCAGGGTCAGTTCCTCACTCACAGTGCAGGGTCAGTTCCTCACTCAGTGCAGGGTCAGTTCCTCACTCAGTGCAGGGTCAGTTCCCCACTCACAGTGCAGGGTCAGTTCCCCACTCACAGTGCAGGGTCAGTTCCTCACTCACAGTGCAGGGTCAGTTCCTCACTCAGAGTGCAGGGTCAGTTCCTCACTCAGGGCAGGGTCAGTTCCTCACTCACAGTGCAGGGTCAGTTCCTCACTCACAGTGCAGGGTCAGTTCCTCACTCAGTGCAGGGTCAGTTCCTCACTCACAGTGCAGGGTCAGTTCCTCACTCACAGTGCAGGGTCAGTTCCCCACTCAGTGCAAGGTCAGTTCCTCACTCAGTGCAGGGTCAGTTCCCTGTTCACAGTGCAGGGTCAGTTCCCCGCTCACAGTGCAGGGTCAGTTCCTCACTCAGTGCAGGGTCAGTTCCCCGCTCACAGTGCAGGGTCAGTTCCTCACTCAGTGCAGGTTCAGTTCCTCACTCAGTGCAGGGTCAGTTCCTCACTCACAGTGCAGGGTCAGTTCCCCGCTCACAGTGCAGGGTCAGTTCCTCACTCAGTGCAGGGTCAGTTCCTCACTCAGTGCAGGGTCAGTTCCTCACTCACAGTGCAGGGTCAGTTCCTCACTCACAGTGCAGGGTCAGTTCCTCACTCAGTGCAGGGTCAGTTCCTCACTCACAGTGCAGGTCAGTTCCTCACTCACAGTGCAGGGTCAGTTCCCCGCTCACAGTGCAGGGTCAGTTCCTCACTCACAGTGCAGGGTCAGTTCCTCACTCACAGTGCAGGGTCAGTTCCCCACTCAGTGCACGGTCAGTTCCTCACTCACAGTGCAGGGTCAGTTCCTCACTCACAGTGCAGGGTCAGTTCCCCGCTCACAGTGCAGGGTCAGTTCCCTGCTCAAAGTGCAGGGTCAGTTCCTCACTCACAGTGCAGGGTCAGTTCCTCACTCACAGTGCAGTGTCAGTTCCCCACTCACAGTGCAGGGTCAGTTCCCCGCTCACAGTGCAGGGTCAGTTCCCTGCTCACAGTGCAGGGTCAGTTCCTCACTCACAGTGCAGTGTCAGTTCCTCACTCACAGTGCAGGGTCAGTTCCTCACTCAGTGCAGGGTCAGTTCCTCACTCACAGTGCAGGTCAGTTCCTCACTCACAGTGCAGGGTCAGTTCCCCGCTCAAAGTGCAGGGTCAGTTCCTCACTCACAGTGCAGGGTCAGTTCCCCACTCACAGTGCACGGTCAGTTCCCCACTCAGTGCAGGGTCAGTTCCTCACTCACAGTGCAGGGTCAGTTCCTCACTCACAGTGCAGGGTCAGTTCCCCACTCACAGTGCAGGGTCAGTTCCCCACTCAGTGCAGGGTCAGTTCCTCACTCACAGTGCAGGGTCAGTTCCTCACTCAGTGCAGGGTCAGTTCCTCACTCACAGTGCAGGTCAGTTCCTCACTCACAGTGCAGGGTCAGTTCCCCGCTCACAGTGCAGGGTCAGTTCCTCACTCACAGTGCAGGGTCAGTTCCTCACTCACAGTGCAGTGTCAGTTCCCCACTCACAGTGCAGGGTCAGTTCCCGCTCACACTGCAGGGTCAGTTCCCTGCTCACAGTGCAGTGTCAGTTCCCCACTCAGTGCAGGGTCAGTTCCCCGCTCACAGTGCAGGGTCAGTTCCTCACTCAGTGCAGGGTCAGTTCCTCACTCAGTGCAGGGTCAGTTCCTCACTCACAGTGCAGGGTCAGTTCCTCACTCACAGTGCAGGGTCAGTTCCTCACTCAGTGCAGGGTCAGTTCCTCACTCACAGTGCAGGTCAGTTCCTCACTCACAGTGCAGGGTCAGTTCCCCACTCACAGTGCAGGGTCAGTTCCTCACTCACAGTGCAGGGTCAGTTCCTCACTCAGTGCAGGGTCAGTTCCCCACTCAGTGCACGGTCAGTTCCTCACTCACAGTGCAGGGTCAGTTCCTCACTCACAGTGCAGGGTCAGTTCCCCGCTCACAGTGCAGGGTCAGTTCCCTGCTCACAGTGCAGGGTCAGTTCCTCACTCACAGTGCAGGGTCAGTTCCTCACTCACAGTGCAGTGTCAGTTCCCCACTCACAGTGCAGGGTCAGTTCCCCGCTCACAGTGCAGGGTCAGTTCCCTGCTCACAGTGCAGGGTCAGTTCCTCACTCACAGTGCAGTGTCAGTTCCTCACTCACAGTGCAGGGTCAGTTCCTCACTCAGTGCAGGGTCAGTTCCTCACTCACAGTGCAGGTCAGTTCCTCACTCACAGTGCAGGGTCAGTTCCCCGCTCAAAGTGCAGGGTCAGTTCCTCACTCACAGTGCAGGGTCAGTTCCTCACTCAGTGCAGTGTCAGTTCCTCACTCACAGTGCAGGTCAGTTCCTCACTCACAGTGCAGGGTCAGTTCCCCACTCACAGTGCAGGGTCAGTTCCCCACTCAGTGCAGGTTCAGTTCCTCACTCACAGTGCAGGGTCAGTTCCTCACTCACAGTGCAGGGTCAGTTCCCCACTCACAGTGCAGGGTCAGTTCCCCACTCAGTGCAGGTTCAGTTCCTCACTCACAGTGCAGGGTCAGTTCCTCACTCACAGTGCAGGGTCAGTTCCCCACTCACAGTGCACGGTCAGTTCCCCACTCAGTGCAGGGTCAGTTCCTCACTCACAGTGCAGGGTCAGTTCCTCACTCACAGTGCAGGGTCAGTTCCCCACTCACAGTGCAGGGTCAGTTCCCCACTCAGTGCAGGGTCAGTTCCTCACTCACAGTGCAGGGTCAGTTCCTCACTCAGTGCAGTGTCAGTTCCCCACTCACAGTGCAGGGTCAGTTCCCCGCTCACAGTGCAGGGTCAGTTCCCCGCTCACAGTGCAGGGTCAGTTCCTCACTCACAGTGCAGGGTCAGTTCCTCACTCACAGTGCAGGGTCAGTTCCTCACTCAGTGCAGGGTCAGTTCCTCACTCACAGTGCAGGGTCAGTTCCTCACTCACAGTGCAGGGTCAGTTCCCCGCTCACAGTGCAGGGTCAGTTCCTCACTCACAGTGCAGGGTCAGTTCCTCACTCACAGTGCAGTGTCAGTTCCCCACTCACAGTGCAGGGTCAGTTCCCCGCTCACAGTGCAGGGTCAGTTCCCTGCTCACAGTGCAGGGTCAGTTCCTCACTCACAGTGCAGTGTCAGTTCCCCACTCACAGTGCAGGGTCAGTTCCTCACTCACAGTGCAGGGTCAGTTCCTCACTCAGTGCAGGGTCAGTTCCTCACTCACAGTGCAGGTCAGTTCCTCACTCACAGTGCAGGGTCAGTTCCCCACTCACAGTGCAGGGTCAGTTCCCCACTCAGTGCAGGGTCAGTTCCCCGCTCACAGTGCAGGGTCAGTTCCTCACTCACAGTGCAGGGTCAGTTCCCCACTCACAGTGCAGGGTCAGTTCCCCACTCAGTGCAGGGTCAGTTCCTCACTCACAGTGCAGGGTCAGTTCCTCACTCAGTGCAGGGTCAGTTCCCCGCTCACAGTGCAGGGTCAGTTCCTCACTCACAGTGCAGGGTCAGTTCCCCGCTCACAGTGCAGTGTCAGTTCCTCACTCAGTGCAGGGTCAGTTCCTCACTCAGTGCAGGGTCAGTTCCCTGTTCACAGTGCAGGGTCAGTTCCTCACTCACAGTGCAGGGTCAGTTCCTCACTCAGTGCAGGGTCAGTTCCTCACTCACAGTGCAGGTCAGTTCCTCACTCAGTGCAGGGTCAGTTCCTCACTCACAGTGCAGGGTCAGTTCCTCACTCACAGTGCAGGGTCAGTTCCTCACTCAGTGCAGGGTCAGTTCCTCACTCACAGTGCAGGTCAGTTCCTCACTCACAGTGCAGGGTCAGTTCCCCACTCACAGTGCACGGTCAGTTCCCCACTCAGTGCAGGGTCAGTTCCCCGCTCAAAGTGCAGGGTCAGTTCCTCACTCACAGTGCAGGGTCAGTTCCCCACTCACAGTGCAGGGTCAGTTCCCCACTCAGTGCAGGGTCAGTTCCTCACTCACAGTGCAGGGTCAGTTCCCCGCTCACAGTGCAGGGTCAGTTCCTCACTCAGTGCAGGGTCAGTTCCTCACTCACAGTGCAGGGTCAGTTCCCCGCTCACAGTGCAGTGTCAGTTCCTCACTCAGTGCAGGGTCAGTTCCTCACTCAGTGCAGGGTCAGTTCCTCACTCACAGTGCAGGGTCAGTTCCTCACTCACAGTGCAGGGTCAGTTCCCCACTCACAGTGCAGGGTCAGTTCCTCAGTCACAGTGCAGGGTCAGTTCCTCACTCAGTGCAGGGTCAGTTCCTCACTCACAGTGCAGGTCAGTTCCTCACTCACAGTGCAGGGTCAGTTCCCCGCTCAAAGTGCAGGGTCAGTTCCTCACTCACAGTGCAGGGTCAGTTCCTCACTCAGTGCAGGGTCAGTTCCTCACTCACAGTGCAGGTCAGTTCCTCACTCACAGTGCAGGGTCAGTTCCCCACTCACAGTGCACGGTCAGTTCCCCACTCAGTGCAGGGTCAGTTCCTCACTCACAGTGCAGGGTCAGTTCCTCACTCACAGTGCAGGGTCATTTCCCCACTCACAGTGCAGGGTCAGTTCCCCACTCAGTGCAGGGTCAGTTCCTCACTCACAGTGCAGGGTCAGTTCCTCACTCAGTGCAGGGTCAGTTCCCTGCTCCGCCACCCACTGCTGGTGAGAGGAGGTGCTGAGGTCCCCAGCCTAGGCGCTCTTTCCCCAGCTTGGGAGATTCAAGTTGAGGTCTGGCCCAGCTGCTGTGTTGTAGGCATTTAGACAGTGAACCTTGGGGTAGGAAGCTCTCTCTCTCTCTCTCTCTCTCTCTCATACAAATTCACTCACTTTCAGAAACTTGTTATAGATGTAAGGGCCAGAGCACAATGTATATTTCAGCCACCTGACCCTGGCTCTAGGCTGCCTTCTGAGCACAGCTCAGCACTGAATGCTCAGGCCCGTCCCCTCATCAGAAAGGGCGCCCGTGTGACAGCACTCAAATTACGAGTGTTAAATGTGTGGACTGCCATGTCTTCAATGTGCTCTGTTTACAGAATACAGATCTTATCTCAGCTACAGAAAATGTAGCTTTTACAGTCAATTCAAATTCATCTTATTTCTCACACTTAAAGCATTTCCTCTTAGACTGGAGTGCATGTAGTAGCTTTGATGGAAAAATCGCTTCTGATTCCTGCTATAGGAGCTAATTAACACGTGTTTCTATTTAAGTATATGGCACTTGGGTATTATAAATCTAGGTTAATCCAGCAAGATCTTCCTTGTTCTCTTCAAAGCTTCCGTGTAGAATTATAAGGAAACACATTTTAGTCACAAACAATTCACCAAGAAAAACAGCTATACATTCTTTTTTGGCCAGGATTATGCAGATTGTGCCAGTGCTGGTAAATATATATGGAAATCCAAATTGCTACCATTTGGCACATTTTCCTTCTCATCTGAATGAGATATGAAATTCTGGATTATTTTTTCTAATATGAGTTTTGCCACTGATGAACTAGATAACCTTGAACATGCCTACTACTTGTAACCAGTTATAAATGCAAACAGAGCTGGAAGAATTCCTTGTGGTTGTGAGCAAACATCAACAGTACAAGGCGAAATTACAAGAACTCTTACAAGAGACTGCTTCCTAACGACTGTTCAGACCCTTGCTTAGACTAGTCCTGCGGGCTGACACCTCTCCTGGAATACCAGGACACCCTTTTCGCAGCTCATCATTTGCCACTTGGGTGTTCAACGCCACTCCTGCCTCCACATTTCTGGCCCCACCCAGTCCACACCACTGAGTCAGGCCACCTGCCCACGGTCAGTTCTCCCATTAGCCACCAAGACCAGCCATCCAGGTTCTCCTGCTAGCCACCATGACCGGCCAGTTTCTGGTTCTGTGTCACCCACCACAGACCATCTGCACATCGACCCAGTCTGCTCATGTGCACCTCATGTGTCGGGACCTCTCCCTGCTCTCCTTGGAGACTTCTAAATCCTCAATTTCCCAAGTCCCTTTCCGCATCCCCTGGAGTAGTTATCTCGATTGTACCTTATATCATCAGACCCTCCATATTTTCTCAATTTTGTCTGTGTCTTACTGGGGCTCTCCTCAATAAATCCGGACTCTGTTTTGACTATGCAAGGTCACTGTGTCTGCAGTGCTGAGCACATGGCATTGGGGCCCACCCAGCCTGCAGGTGGGCCAGGCAGCTGCCCAGAGAAGGTGAGCTTACAGCTGAAAGTCTCAGAGACAAAGGATCTGCCTTGCTCTTCAGCTTGCCAATATGATCAATAAAGCGGGTTTCAGGCCCATGGGGCCCAGCGCTGTCTCAGCCTTTTCAAGAGCCATGACAATTGTGTCCACTGCATCACCAGCTTCTCCGGACGCCATTGACTACATACCCAGGCAAACACCCAACTAGAAACAAACCACTCTAAATGGAACATCAGTATTTCCACAGCAGATACAATTTCACAGTGTAATTGCTCGCCGAGGCAATCTGACCTGCTGGGGGGGGGGGGGGGGGGGTTGGGAGACTCCTTGAGGAGAGCACAACTCTATTAGGCATTAAGAAAAGTTGGTCAAGGAAGCATCAAGGGAGCAATGGTGGGAAAGGCCAGGGCTACCGTTTAATGAGTGCATGCTGCATGCCAGCCACCCACAAATCAATTTTACAGCCTTCAGGAATCTTAATGAGGCAAAGCTCAGTCTGTGCTGCCGGACCAGATTCTCCACTAGAAAATACCTGGCACCACAGGGCCTGGTCACACATGTGAGCTGAGGCCGGGCCGCAGACCTCGCCCGGTGCCTGCAGTGTCACATATATGAACTGAGGCCGGGCTCCCAGACCACACCCGGTGCCTGCAGTGTCACACATGAGCTGAGGCCGGGCCGCAGACCTCGCCCGGTGCCTGCAGTGTCACACACATGAGCTGAGGCCGGGCTGCAAACCGCGCCCGGTACCTGCAGTGTCACACATGTGAGCTGAGGCTGGGCTGCAAACCATGCCAGGTGCCTGCAGTGTCACACATGTGAGCTAAGGCCGGGATCCCAGACCATGCCCGGTGCCTGCAGTGTCACACACATGAGCTGAGGCCGGGCCGCAGACCTCGCCCGGTGCCTGCAATGACACACATGTGAGCTGAGGCCGGGATCCCAGACCACGCCAGAGCCTGCAGTGTCACACATGTGAGCTGAGGCCGGGATCCCAGACCATGCCCGGTGCCTGCAGTGTCACACATGTGAGCTGAGGTCGGGATCCCAGGCCACGCCCGGTGCCTGCAGTGTCACACACATGAGCTGAGGTCGGGCTCCCAGACCACGCCCGGTGCCCACCATGTCACACATGTGAGCTGAGGCCGGGCTCCCAGACCTCGCCCGGTGCCTGCAGTGTCACACACATGAGCTGAGGCCGGGCTGCAAACCACGCCCGGTACCTGCAGTATCACACATGTGAGCTGAGGCTGGGCTGCAAACCACACCAGGTGCCTGCAGTGTCACACATGTGAGCTGAGGCCAGGCCGCAGACCATGCCTGGTGCCCACCATGTCACACATGTGAGCTGAGGTCGGGATCCCAGACCACACCCGGTGCCTGCAGTGTCACACATGTGAGCTGAGGCCAGGCTGCAGACTATGCCAGGTGCCTGCAGTGTCACACATGTGAGCTGAGGCCAGGCTGCAGACAATGCCAGGTGCCTGCAGTGTCACACACACATGTGACCTGAGGCCAGGCCGCAGACCACGCCAGGTGTCTGCCCTCTGGTGGCCTCACACCTCCCTGGAATTTCCCTTTAGCCTGTACCTATCTATGTATGTCCCTGAGTTACTGCTCAGCATCCACTTCTTCCCCAAATCCCAACTCCAACAAGTCAGTGTCACTGTTACCCACTCATTTGCAGGCCCTGGCATTTTCTGACCCAGTCAATGGCATGTTCAACACAAAGGCTCAGTGAGGCATGTGGGGCAGCTGACCGCCTCCTGTAAGAACATGATCTCACACTGGGACCAGCGGCACATTGGAGCTTCTGAGGGCATCCGTGTTGTCTGTCAGTCCTGAACCGTTAACAGCACTCTGCAGCCATCTCACGTCCTGGTCCACCGTAACAGGAATACAGACACGGCCAGAGATAGCCAACACAGACTTCCCAGTTACAACTGAACAGTCAAGAGACACAGGATGATAGGACGCTAATGTTGTACCGTGAACACTCCACCTTGAGCTGTGTGTGCAGCTCCACCCCCACATGCCCCTAACAGGAAGCTGACTCTGCCTAAGACCTTTTGCCAGATTTTGCTCACCTTGCTTGAGAACTGAGGTTTTAATTGCGCCCGGGTCGCAACATTTTACCTTCAGGGATCTGCAGTGATCCAACCCGCAGTCGTGGGATGAGCACGCAGCCAAAGCTTGCATCCCAGAAGCCCACATGGTTCTTTGTCTAGTGCCCTAGCTCTGTCCTGGGCACCAAGGAACCCAGCACCCGACAGGGACAGCTGCTTCCACCTTCGTTCAAGTGAGAGAAAAGCAGCTGTGCACTCCACAGAGGATGTGCGGGGCAGGGTTCTAACCACACAGCACGCAGCCTCCTTCCTCCCATTTTACAGCTACAGGAAGCTGAAGCCCAAACGAGTTACACGGCAGCTCGTGTGCCAGAGTGAGCATGTGACACAATCCCTGGAGGTGACTTCCCAGGTCTAAGCTGACACAAAGGGAACAGGAGAGCAACCACTCAAACATGCCTGGCTCCTGTGCTGCCGGTGCCTCCAGCAGTGAGACTGTGCTGGCCAGGGACTCACCCGTAATTACTGAGTGATTTCATTATCTTAACTAACTACATTTTATTCAGGGCAGTGGAGGCAAAGCCCAGGGGTCCAAGGGGACAGGCAGAGGAATCCGCTTCACCAGCAAGGGGATTATCAAATGTCACGGAGCCCTGCTGCCAGCCATAGAGCCAGGGGCTAGACCCAGGCAGCAGGGGCAGCCTTGGCTGGCGGGTGGCTCCCCTGCCCCCACCCCCAGCTGGCCAGTGGCGGCAGAGAGGTGACACGCCTTCCACAGCGCAGGGCGCTCGCAGGGATACTCAGCGGCACCCATTACATTTCAATGAACTGTCCACATCATTAATTCATGAGCACTTGCCCTCCAAGCCAAATTGTCAACGTTTAAGCTTACATCCACAAGAGGCTCTTTCTGAATTGCTGAAAAGCTCCCTAACTCGCTGGCAAAGAGGACGTGGCAGCATAGCCAGCACATACCCAGAGGAGCACAGCCAGTGGCTGGAGCTGAGGACCCCAGGACCTGTGAGGGACCCCAGGATTTATGTATGAGGGACTCCAGGACCTGTGAGGACCCCAGGCCCTGTGAGGGCTGAGCCCCACATGGGAAATGCTACTGCCACTGGACGGGGCTACTGAACATCTGAGCTCAGTGATACAGCTCTGACTGGGTGGCCCTGGCACCTGATTCACATCAGAGTCAAGTTCCACAGGGATGGCAAAGCTTCCTAGATATTGAAAGAGTTCCAATGCAGCCACCTCTGCGATTCAATCACTGCTGACAAAAATAAAAAGCAAGGTCCACATTGTGGCTAGGTGGATCAAGTTGCCACCATGATGCCTGCATTCCAAATGAGTGCTCGTCTGGTTCAAGTCCCAGCCGCTCCACTTGTGACCCAGTTCCCTGAAGTGCATCTGGAAAACCAGCATAAAATGGATCAAGTCCTTGGGCAATTTCACGCACTGGGGAACTCAGCCTGGGTTCCTACCCCTGGCTTTGGCTATAACCAACTGGGAGTGCACCGGCAGATGGAAGATCCCTTTGTGCACCTTCCTCTAGCTCTTCAAATACAACAACTGTTTGTGAAAGGGCCCCATTAGGACAAACAGGGGAACTGCAGTATTTCACTCTAACTCAAGTGTTGAAGTGATTCGATTTATCAGGCTGCGGATGGTGAGGTTCTAAACTCCGTAGGAATCGGTTACTGGGGAATTAACACGTTTGTAGCTAGGTTCCAGAGTAGCCAGGCACAACGATCAACTTAGTATAGCTGAAATGTGTGAGCTTGAGGCAATGGCCTTCACCTGACACTGACAGAAGCACTCAGAGGCTGCAGTGGCCACCAGGAGAAGGGCCTGCCTGTCCTGGCAGCGTGAGCAGGACGAGGATATACTCAGTGCTGAGGCAGCAGTTACCATCGCACCATGCCCAGTGCCCACAGGGTGAATCACCTGCGGCCAACGGATGGCTCTGCCTCAGAACGTCTTACAGCATTGAGAACCAGACTCAACAACTTCACGTTCAGAACGTGAGCTAGCAGCCTGTGTCCACCGAGAGCTGGAAATGTGGAAAGGGGAATGCAAAGTATCTACCTTTTACACTGCTCCAATGATTTGACCTTGCAGCAAGGGTTCAGCCTGGAGGCTCAGTGTGGCTCACACCGAGTACCTGTGCCCCTTCTTGGCTCTGGCTCCTGACCCCACGGAGGCAGAAGGTGGTGACCACTCCTCTGCACTGGCTCCTGACTCCACGTCCTGACGAATGCGCACCCAATGAGGCAACAGGTGGTGACCACTCTGCTCTGGCTGCCGACCCCACAGAGGTAGCAGGCGGTGGCTCATCCAAGTGGCAAGTGGTTCTCTGCCTCCCACGTGACAGATGTGGATTAAATTTCCAGGACATAACTTTGTCACAACCCACTACCAGAGAGTCAGCCAGCATGTGGCCTCTCCAATAAATACAATTTAATAATCAAAAAACAAATAGGTTTTTATAATTATTATGAGTCTAAAATCACGACATCTTGAATATGCTTGATTAAATAAAACACAACTGAAATGTAGACTCCACAAATGTGGAACACCGCATCTCAGGACCGCAAGAGAGAACTCTGGAGAAGGACACGAGGTCAGAGAGGGTTTCCAGACAAAAATCAAGGGGCAGTTGTTAACATGGTGAGAAGGTGATTCTAACAGATGTCCGAATCACCACAACAAGGAGGAGAAACAGCGACCGGCCTGGATGGTGTTAGCAAGACAGCTGGGACAGTGTGGGAGCAAGGCAGGCAGGGCTGTTGGCTCTAAAGCCGGTGGGAGGAAAACTAGGCAGAGGCGACCTCAGGAGCAGAGGGATGCCAGCAAAGGAACAGGACTCCTGCTGAGGGCAGGCCTGAGTGGCCCTCTCTCCAGGGTGAGGCCCTCTCTCCAGAGTGGCCTCTCTCATGGGTGGGCTTCTCCCCAGGGTGGCCTCTCCCCAGGGTGGCCTCTCTCCAGGGTGGCCTCTCCCCAGGGTGGCCTCTCTCATGGGTGGGCTTCTCCCCAGGGTGGCCTCTCTCATGGGTGGGCTTCTCCCCAGGGTGGCCTCTCTCATGGGTGGGCTTCTCCCCAGGGTGGCCTCTCTCATGGGTGGCCCTCCAGGGTGGCCTCTCTACGGGGTGGCCCTCATTCATGGGTGGCCTTCTCTCAAGCGTGGCCCTCTTTCCACCTCACACAGGGGACTCTGGCCACAGCCAGGAAGAGCAGTCACTATCAGGGATTTTTAAATAAACTTCAATTTCCTGGGAAATGAGAAGATCTTCTGCTACAGAAATATTCTAAAATTCTCCAAAAGCAAGTAAGCCGACACGGTAGAGGGAAATAAAACTGGGAAGAGTTAGTCCAAGTTCCAACCAACCATATCTTTCTCAAGGTAAATTACAGCACTGATTGCAACATGTGCTTTGTTAGGCTCTAATTTATTGCTCTGGCTGCTTTTTAATACTAATTTTCTGGAAGTAGCTGAATGAACAAACTCGAAGAGTAACCGTTTTCTAAGGGAGTCATTTACTTACTGAAGGAAAGAATTCTTGTAGCTTCTAAATCACCCGTGACAAAGTTAATTCAGTTCCTCGGGAGTCCTTGCTCCTTTGTGGAAATCCCAGCACTGTGCTGGTCCAAGGGGCTCCTGGTGTTGTGGAGTTTAGTTTTGGGGGGGGGGGGCGGGAGTCATGCACTGCTTTGAAAACCTCAGAGGAAGTCAGCTAGAGGTAACACAATTTGATCAGTTCCCAAGATGTACTGGAGTGAGAGAATAGAAACTTATTAATCACCCGCAGAAAAGCCTAAGGCTTTGGAGCCACTACAAACCACAAACCATCTCGGATGGCAACACTCTGCGGTTTCCAAAAGACTGAAGTGGCTTGCTGCTCCAAGCACGAAAACGCATTTATAACCTGTCACAGAAGCCAGGGCGGGTCTGGTCCTGCTGCTCCCTGGGAAGGAGGCAGGAAGCACCTTCCCTCCCCGGGCAGCTCAGGCTTCAAGAGGCTCTGCAGTGTGACAGCACGGAGACTTCCACCTTGAAGAATCTGGCCCTGGAAGACTGCCTCCCAGCGCAGCACAACAGGCGTGCTCGGCTGCTTGCGCAGCCGTAAACCCAGACTGAGTGACAAGGAACAAAAGGAAGCTTCCTCGGTGAGGGGGGAGGGGAATGATCCATTAATGGCCACCCAGAAACATAGGCACAACAGATGCTACAATCCACAACAGGCTCCTTATCCCCAGACACTCTGCATATTAACTATGCACGTTTCCTTTTGTTATGCAAAACCACGCAGGCACTTTATTGCAAGTTATCAAGATTTCTAAGCAAAGAGACCTGAGTGTGCCCTTCAGTGAGCACACTGTGGAGCAGCAGTCAGATCTTCAGGGACAGGCAGATCCTCCCTCCACCATCTCAGCCAGATCCTGCCCTGGGCTTCAGTGCACTGGCCTCTCAGTCCTCCGCTCACACCAGTTTAACCCTTTTTCTCCTCCTGGCTTCCTAAACACTGTGTTGTGTGGGGCAAATTTACGCCCATCTATACTCTAAACTCAGTCATAAAATGTGAAGTAAATAGTGGCAAACCCTCTCCAAGTTTCAAATATTCATTTATATCTCATAGGGAACTGCCGTTGTGCTTTTTTTGAGACATTGAGGATATAATAATAGAGGGTACATATTGTATTTATCTTTGTAGCCCATGCTACAGTACAACTAGTAAGTATTAACAGATATAAATAGATGTAAGTTGGGCCCAGGGGCGTGGCCTAGAGGCTAAAGTCCTTGCCTTGAGCACACTGGGATCCCATATGGACGCCGGTTCATATCCCGGTAGCTCCACTTCCCATCCAGCTCCCTGCCTGTGGCCTGGGAAAGCAGTCAAGGACGGCCCAAAGCCTTGGGACCCTGCAGCTGCGTGGGAGACCTGGAAGAAGCCCCTGGCTCCTGGCTTCAGATTGGCACAGCACTGGCAGTTGCGCTCACTTGGGGAGTGAATCATTGGACAGAAGATCTTCCTCCCTGTCTCTCCTCCTCTCTGTATATCTGACTTTCCAATAAATAAAATAAATCTTAAATAAATAAATAAATAAATAAGTCTTTTTAAAAATTCCATATGCAATATCATGGACAGACTGTAGCCTAAAATTAACTGTGGATTTATTTGGAAGCTCGGCCTATAAAAATTTAATATTTGCCTTTGTATCAGTTTTACTTTTGCTTTTCAAAGAACATATAATATTTCTGTAATTTTGTGAAAGGTCAGTACACTGCAAATGTAATAGCACAAATGCAAAACAGTTCATGGAGAAGCCCTGCCTCTGTCATGTGCCTCCTCCTGAGCACTCTGAGCACGGCCCAAGTTCCAGCAGACTGGAGTGCAGGACCACCCAGTGTCAACGGCAGCACTGGCCACAACCTTGAAGGCACCACTGAGAGCAACACTCCACTGATGGTGGAGGAGATCGGAGCTGAAATATGTCCCGGTTATAATCAGGCCAAGGTGCGCTCGGGCCACCCAGCTCCTGCTGGACGTCTGGGGGAACTGCTCCTTGGCGTCTCCCCGGTTCTAGTGACTGGCAGAGGCCTTGCTCGGCCCAGGTTGCCAACCTCCATCTGTTCTCTGTGCTGCCTGTCTCCTTCCTCGTAGATCATGCTCACAGGGGTCCTGGTCAAGCCAGCACCGTCTCCTCACTTCCTGTCTGCTGGTCCACATCCCTCCCATCCCACGTGAGGGGAAAGGGCCCAGGTACTGGACTCACTGTTTCTTTCCCTGTCTGATCCATTCATTCTCTGATGTGCTGGATCAGAAGCAGGGTAGCCAGGATTCCAAGCACACTGTGACATGAAGGTCACCAGCTTAACCCACGATGCCCTGGTACCAGTCCCACAAATACTGACAGCACTTATCCCTGCCTGCCTTCCTCGGTCCAGGCACAAGCCAAACTGCTCTGTGCAGAGGATTAAATCAGGATCTTGTTACTGAGAGATGGGGACCTCATCTTTGGATGTCCTGAGGCTCCCTGTGACTCTGAACAGATAAAGCGAGGGTTCCTGAACACAGGCTGCCTCCAAGAACCTCTGACTTCAAGAACAGTCCGTTATGGACGTAGCCGCCTCGTTGGGTCAGCCTCAGGAGAGAATCCTGCAGCAGGGGTCGGGCCTGCAGGTACGCACAGCCTGAGGTCTTCAATGTCTACCCCATGATGGCCCTCAGCCAGCACAGACTGCTAACAAAGGGACTCAGCCACTGAGATTAAAAAGGGAAATAACAGGAAATGTTTCAGACATACACACCACTGCCAGCAACTGGATATTTGCAAAATGTAGTCCCAGTGTGGATCTATTTCTTCAGCTTTTTACAACACACACCACAAGAACAAGGTCACTCTAGAGCAAGAATGTGAAACTCACACCAGCTTCATCGGCTGATGAATTCATCGGTGATGGAGTCAGGACTTGGGGCTGTGTTCCATGCCCTCCTCGCAAGCAATGCCACAACAGGCTCTGCACCTTCAGTGCTTCCTGGGGCACCAGGTTCAAAGGAATCGGGACTGGTGCTGGTAGCAGTGCGCTTCTGAGGGCTCTGTGAGATGGGATCTGCGTTGCTGGGCAGCACGCAGGTTCTCCCAGGAGCCTCCTGTCACGATGCGGACATGCAGATGTCCAGGCATCCTGCATACTTCCCAAACAAGAACCTTCTGGGGGATGCAGGGTGGGGGAGCTCACGCTGCTGTGAAAGCCCTTGTGCTCCTCTGCTCAGGTCCGCAGTTGGAAGCCTCCCTCTACGTGCACCTCACCTTCCAGAGCACTGCAACATGCCTAGGGCCCCAGACCCCAGGGTGCTCCTCCACCACCTTGCTTTCTTGGGCTCCCTGTGACATTAACGGAAGTCTGAGTGGCCAGCTGTGGCTCAAAGAAGAGCTGGGAAGTCCCAACTAGAGCCAATTTCTCTTATGAAAGATGGACTGCTGAAGCACCAAACCAGCACACTCCCAGGCCTTTTCAGGTGACCATTGCAAAAAGCCACAGCAAGAGCCAGGGAGCACCATCTGACTGAGAGCAGCGCCAATGAAACACTGCCCAACGGACAGCAGGGCCAGGGTCAGGGCGCCAAGGAAATACTGCCCAGTGGGCAGCAGGGCAGTGTCAGGGCGCCAAGGAAACACTGCCCAGTGGACAGCAGGGCAGGGTCAGGGAGTACCACCCAGCGGACAGCAGGGCAGGGCCCTCTGGAAGCCAGGGGATATTTCAGAGTGCTCACCCACCGGATACTGAGTCCTGCCTGCAGTCTCCAGCAGGAGTGCCCACCCCACTCACCAGACTTCCTGTCACCTCCTTGCGATGGTGTATGTTATTCCATCTGAAGTACATGAAACCTGTGTCACTCTGGAGTCGACACATCTATTCTCTATTGCTCAGACTGCTGGGGAAACTCAGCTTTTCCCGGTGGTAACATTACATAAACCAGCCACATCCTCTGTGTAGGGACGTCTGGAAGGTTGAACAGTGCCCAACATGCAGCAACACTCAGCAAGCTGTAGCCTGTCTCCCCATCTCCCCCACCCCAGAGGAGCTTCTTCCAGGATTCCCGTATAGGTCAGGGGCCCAGCACATGAGCCATCTTCTGCCACTTTCCCAGGCCATAAGCACAGAGCTGAGGTCACAAACTGGCAGCCACATGGGATGATGGCACTGCAGGCTGAGGATTAGCTTACTACACCACAGCACCGGTGCCCCTCCTCTTACTACTTTATTACTGCACGTAAGTTACAGAACCTGCTGGGCTTTGGCTATAATCCCAAATGTTCCTCCTGCTTTGACATTCTACAGTAATACTAACTGTGTCTGTCTCCAATAGCTCTTTTCCGAGTCTTATTTTAGACTCGCCTTGCCAAAGAGTGCTCTGAACTTGAGGATTATTGCTGTGGTGCCTCCTGTGGCTTCCACTGACTGTAGAGTCTCTTCTTCTCTCACTTGCCTGCATCCTGTGTCTTAGAAGGAGACCAGAAAACGACCAGATAGCCCTGACACTCTCCATCAGGAGCGACTGGAAGTGACCGGGTCACATGGAATGGGCACAGGAGTCCAAGGAATGTGTGCATGTCTGGTTCCTATGTTAAGTGCCACCGTTCACACGGCAACACAGCCAGGTGGCCCACAGGTGCTGGGCCAGTGCAGGGTCTAGACATGTCAGGTGTCTGTGATGCTGTGGGGTGCAATGGAAAGCCCACTGCTAGCCAGGACTCGCAGGGACAGGTGCTCCACACAGGTAGACAGCAGCGAGGCAGGGCTCTGGAGGACTGTTCAGATAACAATCAGGCACTCAGCGCAAGACTTCTTCCCCCACACATGGATCTGCAGCCCAAGTTGGAGCACGGGGCCTCTAGAACAGAGCGGGGGAGAATGCTGCCAATGTGCAATAGTGCAGAATTTATATCTTTCCAATTTCTTAATCATGGTCTAGTTCTCACTTCAAAAAATTACCCTGGGGAGTAAAGCATTTTACTTTAAATTGGGATAAAACTTGAATACCTCCATTTTCCACTTACTCAACCGAATCTTGTAATTCCTTCCAGCTACAATCTCCCCACACTCCACATCAAGACTTGACTGATCTGTCTTGCTCACTGTCACCCTTCACAGCTTGCCACCTGTGTCAAATGCTGATCTCTGTTCTATGCTAACTGGATTGTTAGCTTCCTTTGCAGGTGAATGTCACCTTAATGTCAGCAGGAATAATAATCAGATACAAACAGTAACTGCCTAACATCCCTAACATCCCTGACGCCATAGACCACCTGCCAAGATGACCCCCAGACACCTCAGGCAGACTCCCCACCTGCACAGACTGGGACACAGCTCAACAAAGGAAATCAGTCTGCTCCCTGAAGACCAGGGCTGGGGACAGCTCATGGCACTGAGGACCTCCTGGAATACAGAAGACTGTCCCCAGCCCTGGTCTTCTGTATTACAGGAGCTCAGTGCCATGAACTGTCCCCAGCCCTGGTCTTCTGTATTACAGGAGCTCAGTGTCATGAGCTGTCTCCAGCCCCGGTCTTCTGTATTACAGGAGGTCCTCAGTGCCATGAGCTGTCCCCAGCCTGGTCTTCTGCATTACGGGAGCTCAAAGCAGTGAATAAGGCACAGCTTCCATCTCACAGAGCCCATTGCAGCTGGGTAAACCATGGACTAAGACTCCCTCTCTTCACACCGACATACACCCACATATAACACACATGTGCCCATTCCTAGTCCTCAGCCTGCAAGCATCCACTCACATGCTGTCCTCATGTGAACTCGACCTTCCCGTCCACATCATTCTTCAGAATGAAGTTAAAGTTACTGCTCATTTCTTGCATGAATCACACACAAACGTGATTTTTCTCATTTTCCCTCAGTGTCAGTGGCCTTGTGTTCTCCCTCCATCTGTCTGTTAAATACTTTCAAAATGGAATCCGTAATGGTGTAAATTGCAAGGCTACATTTTGCCACTTGAAAGCTCCAATTTTAGAGACGCTACCAGCAGGATAATAAGAATTCGCAGGAACAAGGAAGAGGGCAGAGCCTGATAATGGATGACCAGGGGACAGATGCTCTTCACATCGGAAGGGAAGCAGGTGTAAGGAGCCGACAGTCTGGGCAGCCAGCACCTCTGGCGTCATCATGGGACCAGCCACTACCAGTGGGCCGTGGGCCAGAGGCAATGTTGTACATTAGGAAGCCAGGAAACGGAAGGAGATGAAAATGGCCTTTCTACAAGTACCATATGATGCATAACTGCCTAAGTGCCACAGGCCAATTCCATAGCTACCCGGAGGTGGGCTGCAGCCAGCAGAAACAGATGTGGAATGGGTCCAGGCTTTCTCCATAATAAACTGCCTCATGGGCAATGAAAATAGATGAGATAAAAATAGCCCATCTCCTGGCTTCAAATAAATTTTAAAAACCATAACATCCTTCTTATAAAATATTGCCTATTAAAATAAGGTTATGCCAGAGGAAGCCTCTCAAACATCGTTCTTGGCATAAGTTGTATCCCAAACAAGCCTAAGAAAAATCAACTCTTCCCTTTACAGGCAACACAGAAAGTCCCCGAGGAAGGCCTTGGTCTCTAGAGATGGAATAAAGCAACACAGTGCAGGCCCCTCCCCTGGGGCATGGGGCAGTGCAGGTCATCTGGCTCCTGGTGGCCCCTGGAAGGCAAAAGGTGGACTGGCCTCCCCCAAGGAACAGAAAGGCTGGCTTGCATAGACACTTAAAGAGCAAGCTGAAATGCCAAGAATCAGCAGCCAGTGTCTCCTCCTGCCCCAGTGACAGCAAACCCCTGGAAGCCGACACACATACCACAAGACCACCCACGCTGACCTGGTTGGCAGGACACCCAGCGTCGGTTGCTAAGCAGGGCAGTCACACTGTTTCCATCCGCAGAAAATATGAAGGGAAAGCTGTCATTCGATGCTAGAGAAGGCATCTGCCCAGCTGTGCTAAGGTGCAGCCCTGGGGTGGTGGATCAGCCCTGGGGCAGTGGAGCAGCCCTGGGGTGGTGGATCAGCCCTGGGGCCGTGGAGCAGCCCTGGTTCCACAGCTTTCCATTTACTGAAGGACTGCGCTTTCTCTCTCTCTGCCCCATGCCTGAGGTTCTGCAAGAAAACACCATAATACTGTCTCATTTCCTCATGCCCGCTGCATCACGGGCACAGGATGAACTCTTGGTACCCCTTTTGTCAGAGGTCAACTGGCTTTTCCTCCCAGTAGATAGTTGGAAATATACGGAGAAGAGCTCCGCGGACACCCTTCTGTAACTGGGGAGGTCGTGGTACTCAGCGGGATGCCGAAGGAGGCAGGCAGGAGGCAGTTTCCAGGAAGGAAGGAGACGTGGCCACTTACCTGCATCACAATTAGCAGGTCGAAAACCAGGATGAAAGACGCGAGGAACGCCCTGGAGACCTCGTCGCTGGGCAGGAATCCCCGGTTCAGCTTGTCCCAGCTGATCCAGTCGGTGGTGATGACAAGAACCACCACAGAGGTCAGCGTGAAGAGCACTGTCCTGCAAGGGACAGAGAGGGATGACAGAGACAGTGTGACACAGTGTGACACAGCCACGCTGGTCCCAAAGAGCCCCTTCCACCACACACAAGCAAGCCACAGGCTCTCTCTCACGAGCAACAAGGGAAGCCAGCATCTCTTCCAAGAGTTTCCCTAAAGAGCGTTAAGATAGCAGTAAACAGGAAATTAACAACAAAAATATGACAAATGTTCTTGGGCAGGGCAGGGTGTGTCCGGAGGGGAGCCTCCTTACAGACGCAGTGTCCTACAGAGGGCAGTGGACAGAGGCAGGTGTCCACAGGAAGATGTTCTTGTGTTCCACGACTGTTCTACAGGAGAGAAGCACGAAGCCTCCAGCTCCATGGCCATCCTAGCGTCTGACGGCTCTACAGTATACTCACTGCTGCTCACACAATGCAGTCTCAGGACTCGGGCTAGGAGGCCCGTTCCCTAGCTGGACTGCCCCTTCTCTAATACGACATGCAAAGGGCCTGACAATGTTCTCTTATTACAGGGTTTTTGTAGCTTCAAATAACCTTGCAAGATGGAATTCACTGAGTATTTGCTGAAATTAAAGCCCTTCTTAAAAAATAAATACATTACTGGAATTAGTTTTTAATATTGTCATTCAAAGTAGATCAGAAGCGTGAGCAGAGAGAATTTAATTTTCCAAGACGGGGCCATCAGGAAGCCTCCGCTCTCGGGAGTCCATTCACCCCTGGGCATTGTGGGAAA
This sequence comes from Ochotona curzoniae, assembly GCF_017591425.1. Lineage (NCBI taxonomy): Eukaryota > Metazoa > Chordata > Mammalia > Lagomorpha > Ochotonidae > Ochotona > Ochotona curzoniae. The sequence goes on along the minus strand of NW_024465654.1, from coordinate 7,027,846 downwards.
GGCAAGCGGGAAAGCCGAGTACTCAGAAACAAACTGACACAGAAATGAGTTCACATATAAAGGGAGATAAAAGGAAATAGAGGAAAAAAGAAAAACTATGAAGGTGGAAGACAACTTCAGAACACCAGAAGCCCTCCGGCACTCACAAGCTCTTTTGTCCTCTAACACCTTATAATAAATGATGCCCCCATAAGACTGACGTTAATCTTCCGAGAAGTCTCTTTTCCAATTGAACAAAGTGCACGTTTCTAAAATCTCTTCTTTTGGGCAACTTACGTACTCTGACATAACAATTTTTCCTACTGTACTCTATTCCTAGGAATAGAAAAGATTCTGATTTTTAATGCTTAGAAAACAATTCTGTCAGTTTGTTTCCCACAAGCAGGGAGCTGGATGGGAAGTGGAGCAGCTGGGAATTGAACTGGTGCCCACATGGGATTCCAGTGCAGGCAAGGTGAGGATTTATCCACTTGGCTATTATGCTGGGATCACTTAAGGAATCTCGAAAAAGCAAGCACAGGGTGGAGGAATCTCAACTCCTGATTTCAAGCTACAGCACAAAGCGTTGGCAATTAAAGTGATGTAGAAACAGATACTCATAGATAAGTGCAAAAAATATATTGAAGGCCAGAAACGAACCCGTACTTAGTTAACCGTCTTTGCCAAAAGCACTCAGTACAAAATGGAGAAAAAACAGTATCTTCCATAAACTGAAAAAAAAGTCAATCTAAATGCAAAGAAATGAAATTGGATCCTTATCCTGTACCATAGTAAAAATTAACTCACAAGAGAGTAAAGGCTTAGGTGTAAGATCTGGACCAGTCTCAGCAATGAATTTTTGGATGTAACACCACATGCACAGGTAACAAAACAAAAATAATCAAGCGGGGTTATATCAAATTTAAAAACTTTTGCACAGCAATGAAAACAACAAAACGAAAAGGCATCCTATGAATTGAGAGATAATATTTGTGGATTCTCAGTCTGGAACACTATTCAGAAAACCGTCCCCCAGGCCTTGGAAACACACAGCTGCAGAAAGTGTTTGAATGGATTGTCTGATTGCCACTTGGTGTGAACTTGACACAGTCAGAACCATCCCGGGGCAGGGCCACAAGCCAGGTCCCACAGCACCAGTCCTTTCCTGTGAACTGGCACGAAGGATGCAGCAATGATGGCACGTGGAGTCGCGGCTCTGAGCATATCCAAGTCACCAGGCATGGGTGTGAGGGCTTCGGGCATGCCAACTGCATCTTTACCACAGCCCCCTGGCCACAGAATTAGGGTTGGAGCATTCCAACAACCCCAACTAACAGGAAGCCAGGGTCTTAAAGTTGCATAAAATATGACCCAGAAGTGATACAAGATGGCCCAGGACAGTCCTGATTGTAACCATTCTACTGCACTTCCTCCTTCAAGGATAGATCTGAACACTCCCGTGAGTATGTTTGCAGTTAGAATTTCATTTATGCACATTCTCATTATAATACTGGAACCTGACCATTCAGAAATATGTAACCCTGAAAAGCAAAATAGGCAGCCGATGAGAGTACGGGCACTGCAGCAAGGTGCTCACACATTCCCTGCCCATCACTGTGGCATCTCTGGATTTCTGTTTCATAGCCTGACCTGTGTGTCCTGCGACCACCAGCTCCTCTTGTGGAGTGCCCTCCAGGGAAGCATCTGTCTGGGCCATCCTCCGTGCAGGCCGCCTCCAACGCCAGCACGGCACACCTTGCCTGGACCCCACTCTCAGGATTCCAGCCCCCACCCAAATGGGAGGAATCTACAGACAATAAGCAGCTAGATTAGGTCGTCTCTTCCCGCATGATTTCAGATTCCCAATTGGTTTGCTTCCTTTTCCTGATTTTAGCAGAATTTGAATGCCAGGGCAAAAGGGGCGGATAGAGCTCTGCTAAGCCTTCGCTCCCCAACTGCTGAGGACGGTCCCAACAGTCACAGCCGCCACCGGGGAGAAGGGGAGAGGCCTGGAGCCGAGGTGCACGGTGCTCCACGGAGATGGGGCCTTAACTCAAGAAACGCTCACTCCACAGCAGGAACCACTGCTTTTCCTCACCTAAAAGTCTGCAGAAATCCTCAGCCCTTCCATTCTCTGATGTCATCTGTCAGAGAAAGTCATTCTCAGCCTACTAGACACCCACTAGACACGGTAATTGGAGACAAGATCACATGGGAATAAATCCAGCTTATCCTCAAGATGCTGACTAATCCACGGTCTTAACTGCTCCTCCTCTTAATACTGTCTGGATCTGGCAATATTTACTTAAACTTATAACCAGTATACAATCAAACTAATGACTAGCTTGAAAGCAGGACTTAAATCAAGAGAGGGCCTTGATCGCAATGCTGGGTAAACCACGAAGGGCTGACTCACGCAGAGCTACACAGCCCTGACAAGCCACGAAGCACTGACTCACCGAGTACTACCCATCACGGTTTGACTTTAACTTCAGTACCAGAAACGTGCTCAGCCACCTAACCAATACATGTTGAATGACACAAAACTGCCAATACTGGATCATTCTTATGTCATCAGAAATATCACAGGATTCAACAGAGCAAGTATACATCTTCGTATTTTAATGGATTAGAAACTACTCATGCTGGGCCTGGCGCAATAACATAGTGATTAAAGTCCTTGCCTTACACGCCCAGGATCCCATATCGGCACCGGTTCTAATCCCGGCAGCCCTACTTCCCATCCAGCTCTCTGCTTGTGGCCTGGGAAAGCAGTTGAGGATGGCCCAAAGCCTTGGGACCCAGCACCCAGGTGGGAGACCCGGAAGCTCTGGCTTCAGATTGGCACAGCTCCAGCCGTTACAGCCACTTGGGGAGTGAATCATTGGACAGAAGATCTTCCTTTCTGTCTCTCCTCCTCTCTGTATATCTGCCTTTCCAATAAAAATAAATAAATCTTAAAAAAAGAAAAGAAATTACTCATGCTCCAAAATGCTTGTAATGTTTGATTTCAGGCATCTGTATTATGCTTCTTTCTGATTATATTGCATAATTTTTATAAAGTTATAAAAGAAGTAAAAATCACTGTTACTTGTTCTTGAAAACCTCACATTAAAATGTTGGGGCTCAGCCAAAACAAGTCACATTATGTTTCATCATTTCTCATAGGAGAATAAAAATCTGTGAAGCCTATTAAAAACGAAAGGCATAAGGTTACCACCACAATCAAAAGGATGCATGAATCAAGATAGCAAGTGAATTTTGTAATTAAATTATGGTGCACTCTCATATTTCCAACGAAGTGTAGTGTGGCAGTAGAATTTAAAATTATTTAATGTCATATATTCTAATCACATTGTTTATACAAAAAAATAAAACAGGCAGAAGATGGTATCCTTCAGTTTTCCTCACAAACCATGGTGTCCGTTCAAACACTGTATCCCTCCAGAGCAGGTGGTGGGATGCTCGCTGAGGCCACCGCAGCTGTAAGAAAATGTTGGGGCTGCCCCAGGCCGTGAGGGGACCTTGGGGCCGCCTGGCAGTGGGGTGACGCTGAGGCTTGCATTTGGTCCCTTCCACTGATCTTCTCCTTGTTGTTAAATTTGCTTTCAAGGGGAAAAGAAAACGTGATATTATCCAGTGAGGATAGGCAAGCAGAACATTTTGTGTGATTTCAAAATTAGGCTAGATCTGCTTACTGGGTTAGAAGCAAGAACTTTCATAAAAGTGTCTGACTTTGATTAAATCAAGATATTTACACAAATCTAAACCAAGGACCAGAGGGCAGCTTGAGTTTCACCTCAGACATGGCTAGAGGATGGCACATCAGCAAGGGGTTCCATCCAAAAAGCACCCTCTAACTCCCATAGGATTCCTGGAGAGCTGGGTGCATGACACCACATCAACATCATTCTGTTAAGAAAGGAGACTATAAAACAGAAGACAGGAACAGAAAATCTCTCTAAAGCTACACAAAAAGATTCAAGTGAGCCAAGCTCATGTCACAGTGGAACCAAAACAAAACAAAACAACAATGAGCATCAGGACCTGTGAAAGGCAAACTTTAGTTCTTCCATCTTGATGGAGAAGATGTTTTAAACATCTGAGAATAGAGAGCCGTGTGGTGATGCTGTTTTGTAGGTCTAGAACAGCAGACTCGGTCAGTGGAGCTGTTCGCTCCCATCGGATGTCAAGCACGAGTTTTTCCCGAGGACCCTTGGGGCTGACTCCCCCACGCTCAACACGGTAGCCAATACACTGCCCTGGTGGGGACAGGGATCATGGTGCTGATGTAGGTGTGGGGGCAGCAGGGTATGCAAAATCTCTGTACCTTCCACAATCTTGCTGTGAATCTAAAATTGTTCCAAAATATAAGAGAGACTAATCCAAAAAAAAATCAATTCTGGATATTTTGTCAGGGGCAATTTTGGTAGCCCATAACTTGTTTTGACTTAATAGGCTTTTCATTTTTATTAACAATGTTTTCAATTTAAGAATAAGAATTTTATACATTTGTAAGTAGTACAATGTGATATTTGATACAATTAAACAATATGGCCTGGTTTAATTGACCTAATAAATGTACTCATCATCTTGACAAAAAAAAAATCATCTAAAGCTTTGTCAGAAGAAATGTATTTTTTTTCTCTTGGGAACTTATGATAATGGATTTACTGAAGACTAATTCAAGACAAAATGGAAAAAAAAAATGGACTTCTCTCAGAAATGAGGGCAAAACACACAACTGCTAGTGATAAGGGGACCCTCTCAGAGCCTGATGTCATGACTGCTGGGATTTTATTACGTTTTTGTTAAAGATTAATTTACTTGCGTGAAAGCCAAAGTGATGAAGAGAGAGGCAGAGAGAATGGTCCATCCCATCAAATGCCAGCAACATGCAGGCCTGGGCTAGACCAAAGCAGGATGCCAAACCCATCCTGGTCTCTGACACAGAGCACAAGGACACAGGATTCCAGCAGCCACTCCCCGGCTTCCCGAGAGCAGCACACGGAAGCTGGATCAGAGGGGATGCAGCCAGGACATGAGCTGGTACTCAACACGGGGTAAGGCACCTCCCCATCCACAATGCCCACTAAAGGCCCATCACTCACTTTGTCTGTGTAGCGAGCAGAGAATCTGACGCTTTATATAATGCTTAATTTCATCAAAATGCAGACGGTCTCTTGATAGAAAATGTTACTACCAGTAATGTGAAAGATTGGATACAGATTGTTTTTTTTACGAGAAAGCCATATTGTCACAGACCCAAGAGCACGGGGAATTGGAAACCCATTTCCTGAGTATCCAGCATGCCCAAGCCTGGAGCCAGGCTATGGTGATGTAGGCCGACCTCTCTCCTCACGGTCGCCAGAGGCTGGCCAGCGACACAAGCCTCCAGGCCTAAAAGGAAGATCCCAGGGATAACTGATTTATTTTTATGCAAGTGTAAAGGAGAGCTGACACGTGAGGGGTCTTGAAAAAAGAATTCATTTAAATATGTTTTATGAAGAAGCTATTCATGGATTTGCAATCTTTCACCAAAATAAATCTATCTTTAAATGCTATGATAGTTCCACCAACATTTGAAGTTCCGTCAGATGTGAAAACACACACACACATACACAGAAATGAGAACAGATGCTCCTGAGCCCCCCCCGCCGGGCTTCTGATTTTTGCATCACGTGGCCCAGCAGGAGCCCACTGTCAGCAGAAAACACTCAGGTCAGAAGTGCACTTATGGCACCTAACTTCCTGCATGCTACAGCTCCGTAGCCAAGCACCCAGAGTGCTGCCGGGTCCCCTGGGGACTGAAGGGGAGTTAAGAAGGATGCTGAGGGAATAAGGAACAGTGCTTGTGTGAAATCAACCATCAGCTGATTACACAAGAGATACTGCCCCGAGCACCTGTGAAGGCCCGCAGCTGGGGAACACAGTGTGCCTGTCCCATGCCCACAGGTAGCCCTAAGACAAACTGGGCTCTTGTATCAGACCAGAAGGCACCACAGAGCAGCAGGTCTCAAGTGCTTAGCAATAGATTAGGCAGCTGGCTAGGCCAACTGTGATGCATCTTCAATGGTAGACACAGTAGCATGTGTTAACCTGCCAGAAGCATGACCACACAGAGACGCAGAGAAGAAAGCAGACCCTTGACATAAGGAAACTACAAAGCAGAACTGATCAATCACCAATATAAGATTCCAAACCCAAACCATGATAATCTTCCCCCACAAGCTCTCCTGGCAAGCAGGAGTCTTGGTTTCTAAATAAATCTACTTTTACATGCCCCCTGCCTTTATTGTTTGCTTTGCAATTTTTCTTTGCCCTAATTCCAAATTCCAGTACCAACAGGAGCTGGGCTGGAATCTGCTGCCCAGCATCACAAGACAGCCCTGGGCCACACAGCACAATGCAGTTCCAGGCGTGACATCCATGGGACACGCACAGCTTTGGAACCATCACCAAGGAACCATGAAACCGTAAAGCTAAACCAGCCTATTGGGGACTGCCTGTGCTAGACGCCAAGGACGACCAGTGACGAACAAGCTCCAAGAACTGCGTGGAGGTCGAGGGACAAAGACTGGTGATGAGGTGTTGAGGATGCTGCTTCCTTTAATACAAGGCTGCTTGGGAAATACACAGCTGGGATCTAAATATGGTTGCAGACGCTTTCTCCGAAAACTCCAATATGAGCTTAATTTGTACTTTGCTCCCAATGGGAAAGAAGAGAAAATGATGAAATTTTTTGGATAATTAATTTAAGATGATTTGGTTCAGCTGACCAGCTCATTGACATTTTTTATTGGAGTTTACTCAAATCTGAAGTAAAAGTATTCAAACACTTCCATTTTCCCTTATGTTCACAGTTAGAGACTAGTCACATCAGGTTATTCCATTTTGGAGAAGTACCTCTCTCAGTGACACATTTGGACGTTGACTTGATCAACAGAGTAGTCAACGTGTACACTTTGAGAGACAACCGTGCAAATACTCACTGAGAACCTGATAACAGAATTAGGGAGACTGGCTGAGATCCAGTGAGGGAGACAGTGATGCACTCTCCTGTAACAAGGGTTAGAAGCAATCACTGCCTTGTGGGAGGAGCACCAAGGGAGGCACGTGTTGGGAACTGTAGCCCTGCACAGCGAGGAAGGGAAGGGGAGACAAGCACTTCCCAAAGGGGATGGGTATACTCAGGAAAATTACTTTACTTTGGTGTCCAGAAATTTCTGAAATCCACACACACGGGAACTTCAGGAAGTTTATGGAAAATGCATACCATGAAAAATCACTGCAGGGATTTTTTAAAAACACATTGAAATAAACTTGCCATTTAAGTCCATCTTGTCAACAAATTCAAAGAGCACTCTCAATTTCCCTAGACCAGATACAGAAAAGAATATTATGAGTAGCTAAAAAGGATCACCCCAAAGTGGAAAATAATACAATAAAAAATAGGCTTGAGAGAAACATGCGCCCCCACCCCCCAAAAATGCTCATTGAATTAGGAAATGAAAATTAGCATGACAAGAAATCTGCTCCAAGTACTTGTCTTCAAAGGCACAAATAACTGCACAAAGAAGGCTACAGTGTCTTAAACTATTCATGCAGAACAAAACGCTATCTAACGTCTAACTGCAAATCCTCCTCATCCAATTTAACAACCGTGTTCCTTAAGACTGGTTGTCAGGATCTCCTGGAGAAAAAGTCTGTGTCTATTTAAAGACAAAATTTGTCACAAGAAAGAGAAGATTTAGCTATTAGCCACAACTCAGACTAATTATATTTTTAAAGTAAAAATGTAAGTACTTAGTAGTTTATAACATAATACATTTATATATATGCATTTATAAATGGCTAAATCAAGATAATTAACATATGCCTATTCAACGCAGTTCTTTCTCTTCTCTCTCTGTGTATCTGTGTAAGCAATGACCACACTTAAAATCTTCTCTTAGAAATATTAAGTATACAAAATATCATTATTAACTTCAGTCACTGTACAATAAAACCAACTTCTAGAAATTATTTTGATGACTGAACTGTCCCTCAGCACCATCTCGCCGTCCACCCCAGTCTCCCTGGGTAACCACCCCCACTGCACTTTGTTCTCACGAGCTCAGCTGCTCAGCTTCTGTACGTAAGATCATGACTATTTTCCTCTCCGGGCCTGGCTTATTTCACTTATCATAGTGTTCTCCAGTTCATCCATATTGTCACAGATGACAAGATTTGCATCTTTAAAAGGCTGAAAAGTATTTCATTAGATACAGGAGGCATAATTGACCCATTCATCTAGGGGTAGACATTTAGATGGATTCTAGAGCTAGAATAATCTGAGTAATGTTGCAAACATGGAACTACAGCTATTTCTTTCAGATTCTGATTTCAATTCCCATGGCTATACATTGAAATGAATCATATGCTAATTCCATTTTTTTTTTCTTTTGAGGAACCTCCACTCTGTTTGCCAAAACAGTACTATCTTATCAGCAATGAAAAAGGTTTCTCTTCCTTCACATTGTGTTAATCTCTCAGAGTTTAATGTTTCTTATGCAAAAAGAAGCATTTACCTCATAAAGCTGGTTTTCAAGCTAATCACATTTATGGATACAGTAATATAATTTTAACCGGGTGCGATAAATTTTAGCTATCTTCATGTCCTCCCTGTTACCTAGCATCTAAATGCAATTTCTCCAGATTAATTTTAACTATAGTAGCCCTAAAGATTCCCAGTCAGGAAGTACCCCTTGAGAAAAACTCCTCCTGTATTTAAAAAAAGAAATCTTGTTGTAGGAAAGAGGAGATTGTTAACCTTTGCCTTCGATATTAGCCATCTTCGCAAGTACCAGCAACACTGGCATTTCAACTGGCGTTTGCCTCATGGTCAGTGATTCTGATCATTCTAAATGATATTGTGTTTATTTAGATTCCTTGCCATTTTTTAAGTAAATGGGTTTGTGTGTTCTCAACACTGTGTAGCTTCAGTTTCCCATGTATTCTGATGCCAACACCTCGCCAAGCGTAAGGTCAAGCAACACTTTCACGTCAGTTGTGTCCCTGCTCAGACTGTGAGCTTTCCTTCGCCCTGCAGAAGCTGCTTTGTTTGGTTGAGAGTTACCACATTTTTCTACCTTTGCCTCTGTTGCCTGTGCTTTTGGAACCACACCAAAAAACCCACCATCCCAACAAAACCATGAAGAGATTCCTTCTGTTATCTTCTAATGGTTTCATAACTTCAGGCTATACATTTATCTTTAATCCATTTCTATTCACATCACTGAAACAGGTCTTCTTTCTTGTGTGCTCTTGGCATCTGTCAGCATCGACATCCTGTGGACACACAGGCTTATTTCTGGATGCCACTGGGTTCCGTTAGTCTGTTTTTCTTACTAATCATTTAAATGTACTTTGAAGAGATCATATTCCACGCCAGCTTAATTTCTTGGTCTCTGAAATGAAGGAGTAGGTGGAAGGGAACATGAGGCTAAAATGTATTACAAGGTTATGATTGTACTGTTATACCCACATACTTGAAGAGTTTGCAAATCAATCTTATAAATGTTGGACTTTTGAGAGATGAAGTAACCTACCCCAGACTGCATGGCTATGAAATAAAAATCTCCTACATTTAAATTCGAACTTTTCTGATTCCAACAACGAATTTCTTAGGCAGGATGATATCCTGATGTATCAGTTTATATTCTTTGGAGTGCTGAACAATACATATTCAATCATATTTAAAATAAAGCACAGCAGGTAAGCTATCACCTGGAATACCCACAACCCATGGTGGCACACTGGTTCACATTCCAGCTACTCTGCCTGCTCCTATTCCAGCTTCCTGCTGATGTGCCAGGGAGAAGGTGGATGGTGGCCCAAGTCCTTGGGTTCCTGGCAGCCAGGTGAGCGACCTGGCTGGCGTTTTAGGTGCTTAGCTTCAGTATGGCTCACCCTAGGTGTAGCAGGCTTTGCGGAACCAGCCAAGAGAAAACCAATCTCTCTGTGTGTGTCACTTTGTCTTTCAGATAAAATTGTTTAAAAACATAATTACTCTTAATATTTGTTCTCCAAATTATTCTGCAGATATTCCAAGAAAAGACTACTAAACATGATCTCACAGGCAGTTAGGGAAATATTTCAAACTACTGGCCAGAGTTCCTCCTTCAGAGGTGATGTCTTTAATCTCCAGAGCCTGGATTCTCATGGGTGACAGTTTTCTGGGCTTTGTTTGCAGCAGTAGGTGGGTAATGGACCATTTATTGTGAAACAGGCTCGATGGTGATTCTAATGCTTAACTATCTGATCTGGTTGGAAAAAGCAGAAAGTTTGTTCAACAATCAAGGGCTGAAAACTTTCCAAATCTAAGGAAGGTGTGTACATGAAGCTCAGGACACACTTTAATAAGTGTCCAAAAAAAAAAAAAAAAAAGAAAGAAAGAAAAGAAAGAAAAAGAAATTTGAGAACAGCGTGAACAAGAGCGTCCTCACAGCAGCAAATCTCCAGGAAACCCCCGTGCACTTCCGAGCAAGCGTGAGATGCTGTGTTCCATACACGCAAGGGAACAAAAGCTGTGGACTGAAGAGCTGTGCTGCAGCTGTGAAGGCGAGAGGAAGACTGCCCCGGCTGATGAAACCCGAGAGAGCATACGCCACCAGAACCACCTCAGGGACACGGTCAAGTTTTTCACGCTTACAGGCGAGAATGCTCACAAGTATTCTCAGCAGAAACACAAGGAAAGATGAATGTATGAACTGATGAACGTTAATGAGCCTGATAGTGGCAGCGATTTAAATATATCAAAATATGATGAAGAAGTCAACACATACATCGAGTATTGTCAGGTACAGCATAATAATACTGGAAAAACTAGAAGAAGATGTTCAATGTGTAATTTTGTCAGCAAAGAACTTAATTTATCTTTTTTTACTGACAATTTTATTTGCAGTGGTGCAGTATTTGACTCACAGCAAAATTAAACCACAGGTAATTAAAGTGTGTGTGTGTGTGTGATGAGGCAGGCCCTATGCATTTTTTCAAACTAATTCATTTGCTCTACAGAGAAACTGAGTACTTTTGTCCTCCACCCCAGCAGGGAGACATACAAAGGGAAACAAATGGACAAAAGCACAGGGAACATGAGTGAGAATGTGAGAAATGCTCAGAACAAATTGTGAGGCTTGTTCGCAAGGGGCACAGGAGAAAGCAGAGATACAAGCATGGAGGCTCAAGAGAGGGGCCGCCACCCACCACATTCCAGAAAAATCCAAGGCGAGCGGTGGTGCAGATGAAAAGTGGGGAGGGACATGCAACAGTAATAAACTGGTCTCTCTCTCTCCGTGACCCGGACAACTGAGTTTGAGAACGGAGCTTCTACCTGACTTTGGCAATAGTTAGACTATTGCTAAGCTTGAAAGATTTAATGTCATCACCTTAATTACATTGACAGTCATATTATTTGATTCTTCAGCAAATCAAATTAAAAAATGCAACATATAATTTAAAAGCCATTAATGGATTTACAAATGTTGCACTGAATCAATACGCAAAATGGAAGGCAATTACATTTCTAATGACAGAATAGGTAATTAACTTTAACAAGTATGAAGACAATATACCTCATAGAAGTTTGGAGAATGAGGAAGGGAGAAGTCTGGGACCACAACTCAGAAACAAGAAATAGGAAAACCAAAGCTAAGAAGATAAATTGAAATCCTTGCATAGAATGTTCTGGGGGGGGCCTTGTGAAATAGTATAAGAGAGGAAATATCCAACCTTTGATAGTTTGTCATTAATAATTGCTGTTTAACGTAGACGAGTTATCAAGTCACAGCACTTAGTCTTTTGGGGTATGGGAACCCTAGGAACTGAGCACAGCACAAGGTCTATCTATTTCAAACACCAGGCTCTTGAAATGAAACTTTAAGTGTGACGTTATAAACGCCATTATCTGTTTGTGACATAGAAAAGAGAAGCCTTAGTCTTACGCAAAGCACAATTTCAGCAAGGATTTGCTGCACAGAGATAGAAGAGGGATTTCCATACATTATAATCGCATTACTTTACCTTACTTCTTTTCATTAGATAATTGCCTATTAATAAGACAGTAGTATACTGGTACTGAATCCTAAGCAATAAAAATAGTGGCAGATCATAATAATTCAACTACTACAGAATTATTTAGGTACAGTTCAAAAAGTTCATGGAAACATGGAATTAAAAGGCAAATTTATTATGGTGTAAAATGATTTAAAACCTGTTCTTCATTTTTTTTTTCATAATAATGTTTCTTTCCATGAAGTTAAAAAAAAAACTTGTCATGCACGGATTCCAAGACCCTGTAGGCATGCAAAATGTATATTAGATTATAAAAAACCTGCATATGCAGTTTTCAAAATCTATGCCACAATAAATGCATCCCTGGATTCCATTTCCCCTGACCCTCCTGATGTGGATTGAGCTGCAAGTGTGAACTGGTGGACCCTGATACACAACCACAGAAAGCACTGCAGTCTGTGTATATGACAATTCTACTGCCACTAACCCTTTACAGGCTGAATCAATCCAGGATAACCTGTTTGCCCCTCCCCTCTCCCTTTATTTTCAAGGCAGAAATTGTCTGTTACATAAAAATTGTTCAGGGAAAACTCTAGAGAAATTTGCTCCCATCTGTATGAGTTCCCATAGATTTTTCTTTCCTGAAAAGTCCATGTAGGTCTCTTTATTAATAGCAAAAACATGGTCTGTTTACATGCCGTTTCATTAAAAAAGGTAATTTTCTCACTGGGAACAGGGGTCATTATCTTGTAATTCATACCCAAATCAATAGAGAATTACAGTAAGAAGAATTTCACAGGTACAAAGAAAAGAGAGCTGGTGCGGAACTTCATTCAAGGCGCTTGTGGACTTAGTTTTAATTGAGTTTCACTCTGGTACTTTGTTCCTAACACCATTAAACATTCTGACACATAGAGAGCTTTTTCAAAGACTCCTGGGTTTCAATTTGCCACAAAACTTGGAAAATTGCAGTGGCTTTCTTTTTTCAGTCAAGTGTCATAGTATCAACAGCAGGTTGATTGAATATCAAGTCCTGTTATTTAAGCTGGGCTACTTTTTAAAGCTTGGATTTTAAATATGATTCCTCCCCTTCTTTGACTCTAAACCTTTGAGAAAATTCAGGACAAAACAGGTCAAACCCTCAATCATTGCAAAAAATATTATACCTATCACACCAGGGATCCAGACTTTTGGCCTGTAATGACCAACAGTCCCTGAATTATTTTTGCGTTGTTCACATAGTTTTGGATCGAGCAGAGTGACTAGTGTTTGAGTTAGGTCTCCCCGTGTTTGAATGCTACCCCTTTCTTGACTAATTAAGGCCGTGATTATGAGATCTCTTTCTTGGCTCTTTACCGAAAACATCAGCATGCCTAGAACATACATATCACTGGTATTTTTACTTTCTCAGCAAGTTTTTAAAGATGCACTACCACTACAAAAACACACTAAAAGCAACAATGCAACACAAACCATGAAGGACATGATCTGTCAATTGAAGAGGCTGCATATAATCACAAGCTGGAATATTCTGAAGCATTTCACTGATGGTTACTGGCACTCACCCTTGTAAAAATGACAATTATCGGGCCCAGGGCAGTGGCCTAGCAGCTAAGGTCCTCGCCTTGAACGCACCAGTTCTAATCCCAGCAGCTCCACTTCCCATCCAGCTCCCTGCCTGTGGCCTGGGAAAGCAGTCGAGGACGGCCCAAAGCCTTGGGACCCTGCACCTGCATGGGAGACCTGGAAGAGGCTCCTGGCTCCTGGCTTCAGACTGACACAGCTCCAGCCGTTGCGGTCACTTCGGGAGTGACTCAACAGAAGAAAGATCTTCCTCTCTGTCTCTCCTCATCTCTGTATATCTGACTTTGCAATTAAAAAAAATAAACTTTAAAGAAAAAATGGCAATTATCAAAATGGCACAGTAACAAATGCTGATGGAACCGTGCCAACAGGAGGACCTTACACACTGTTGGAGCATTGTCAATCACTAAAGCCCCCTGACAAACACTACAGATTTCCTTAAAAACTAGAAGCAGAGCTTCCATCTGATCTAGCAATTCTACTACTCGGTTTACATCCTGCTAGAACCTAATAGGGCATCAGGTCCCTGGACCAAAACATCCAGCTCCAAGGAAAGGGGTGCAGACGAGTGAAATGTTTACTGCTCTGGGACACCCTGCACCTGGGACATGCCAGACTATTAAGACAACGAACTGTGAACTTCAGCAAGGAGCTACCAGCTCACCAGGGTCCATGTGGCACTCTGCACCTCTCCCAACAAGACTGCTTGCTGCTCAAACTAGGCTTCAAACGCCCTGCCCTTGTCCAGAGAGGATCAACTCTTCCTTGCCCCTCCATCAGTCATCCCTAACATTAAGTTTCATCCATTATAACTGTCTCCTTGTCTTCATCAGACTCTAAAATCTTAAAACCTAATATATTTAAAAGATAGAAACAACTGCATCAAAGAGACACTTTCTTCACCATGCTCACAACATGGAATCAATCAAGGTACCCGTCATTAGACACACAGATAGAAAATGGAGTGTATACACAGTGGAATACTGTTCAAATCACACAATGAAATCCTGTTATTTACTGTTTAGTGGATGGGAATGGAGGGAATCAAGTTCAGTGAAAGAAGCCAGATAAACAATTCATGTTCTCCTCAGATGTGAGAGTTAAAGCACTAAACCCACACAGGAGAAAGCAGAGGAGCTTTGCAGCGTGCTTTACACCCACCTCAACCAGCATGCACCTGCCAGGAGGGCAAGGCTGACCGCAGAGCCCACACCTGGGCAAGAGAACTGCACAGCAAGGGTGACCCTGCACTCAGCTGGGAGCAGCTGTGACACAGTCGGCAGGGCCATTCCTGGACAGAACTGCACAGCACAGGGTGACCCCATTGCCACCACCAGTGCCCACACTGAGAGCAGCTGGGAAGGTGCCCACTGCTGTGACACGGTCGGCAGGGCCTGGAGAAGGTCGGCTTGGGGCTCGTGTGTGCCCCAACGTCATGTAATGGCCATGGTGGCCGGTCTGGGAAGAGACTTGTGGCTCCTGCCCGCACTGTAGGAGATGACCACATGCTCTGGTGGGCTTCCACCTTCCCCTCACCAAAGAGTAGCGGTACTACCTGTGGGCCACACCACAAGGGACTAGATAAAAGGAGTTTAGCAACACTGACTTTCTAATGCTTCTTTTTCTCCCAATTCAAAAAAAGTGTGTCTAATTCTGAAGAAGAGTGACTTTTTAAAAATAGGGTCAATGCTATGGCCTGGGTGCACACAGGCACATTTAGATGATCTTACTCTGCTTCATTCTGTGAGCACACAGTTAGCTTCGGACTGACTGTTGTGAGCTGTCATCATGCCTAACACCAGCTTGCAGGAGTCACTGTCAGCTGTAGGGAGAGAAGCACCTGCCCGGCAGACGAGGGCCTTTGCTCTGAGTCCGACTCAGCTCCTCTTGCTCTTCTCAGGCAGTTTCAGCTACTGAGACACAGCTGTTCTTCCCGCTGGGGTTGTGATAAGCACATCACTCCATGCCACATTCTCAGAAGGGAGCCACTTAAGTCACACACAGGGTGTTGCAGGGCTTGTCCCATAGCTTGTTCTAAGGTAGGAGGCTCAGCCCTTAGGGGAGACACTCTACCTCACACCTGTAGCAGCCATGGCCCGCAGGGCACTGGGAAGACAGGACAGTCCAGGGAAAGTCAAACACATTTGCACTGAAAAACTTTCCACGCAGAGACAAAATACAAGACACCAAGGGAGAGCCCAATGTGTGACACCGAATGTTCTAGTCCAACATCGTGACACCTAAGCAGGAAAAGCTGACACTGATGCAAATCCGACTTAACCCATACATTCCAAGTCTACTACAACATATGATCAATATAAAATACCAACTTCAGTATTGCATACTTTCTCCTGCTGCAACCCAGACAGCCATCACTGCACGTCTCAGCTCGGACAAGGAGAGCGCCGGGCTGCCACAGCAGCTGCCAGGGGCTCCCACAGCAGAAAATGCAGAAAGAGGAAACTCCGGACAAGGAGCTGGTCTGACACTACTCCTGTCAGCCTGTAGCCCGGCACACCCGCACACTTGCTAAGTCTGCACATTTCCACGGGATTCTCAAGGAAACCTGCTTTTCCGTTGAAGTCTTAACACCAGCTTCTCCAGTTGGGTTGTGCAGAGCGTCCCAAGGTAAAGTGTAATTACAAACGCTCGGCACCTGCCTTGAATGTTGCATCAAAAGAGCTTGAATAAATATAGATTCGTTCATCTAACAATGTTGATTTTTCTCCTATAAGAGTTTAAATAAAAGAAATGTCAAAACACTCTAATCTTCTTTTTCCCTGGTGATGCTTTCATGTTAAAAATATTTCCTAAGAATGCACACCATATGTCACGAGGGAAAAAGAAAATAATTTTTATATGTGAATGAAACTTCACAATAAGACATAGGAGCTACAAGTCTTTCGGCTCTAAAAAGAGATAGAACAGCCATTATTCACTGAATCCATACCTGCTCACATACTACAGACAGTAACTGCCTACAGTAACAAGAACTAATGCCAAAGAAAAACCATAAATAGATGTTTTTAAACACGCTAGCATTAACAGCAAGATTCATTTGTGCTTCGGAAAGGTTCCTCATAAATGCCTACCTAACATTTTGGTTCCCACTAAACTGAATCCAAAGTTAAGCCAAAATGAGGAGATTCCTAGGAAAAATGTAATTAAGTCTATATTACAAAAAAAGCGATATTCAAACTAAACCCCATCTTTCCATAAAGGTAATAAATACTAATATTATTCCCAATTTACTTAGTTATTAAATTCAAATTATTATAAGAAAGGTGATGAAAACTAAAAAGTGATGATTTCAGAACAAGTAGGTTCAGAAACATTGTAGCAGAAATGCTTTATTTACAAGAGAAGCCTCTGGAATTGTATCATAAAATTAAAAATAAAATAGAAGAGGAAAAATTAGCAAAAGACAACAACAGGGAGTCCCTGCCCAGTGGTTCTCCAAACGCTCCCAAGCCAGGTCTTTCCCTCGGCAGCAGGAACCCAGCTAGGGTGTACATTAGCAGGCAGCTGGGTCAGGAAAAGCTGAAAGCTGAACCCAGCACTCAGCAGCAGATACGAGTAAACAGAGCAATAACCTAACATCTCGGCCAAGCTCTCACTGACAAACCTTTTGAAAAAATACTCCAAAATCAATCAAATCGACATCACATACTAGGAATGCTGGAGTCAACTGTATAAAGGTAAGGATAACCCTTTGAAAAACATTGATTTTTTTTAAAGAAGTTTTTAAAAAATTCTTACAAATATTTTTTTCCTCAGAAACAGAAAGCCACTACAATGAAAGCTTGTATTCATATATTTTAATCACATCTATAAATTCTTCTGGGTATTTGTGATATCAAACTAAAACCTAATACACTATGTTTCTACTGGTTATAACTTTCCCTAAAAAATCCGAGAGTGCACAGTAAACTTAGGCAGCAAATCTCACAGTGTGTAAATCCACTTCAAGATTCACATGAAATACCCATGTATTATTTATAAGGGTAATTTCATCCTGTGATTCTGATCAAATCGTAAATAATGAGATGAAACTTAAAATAGAATTTAGCTTTATTGGAATATGTGATTGCATATTTCTTCCTTTCTTCATTTTTAAAAGGTTAAAACATGACATTTAGGGTCCACATTCAATAAAGTAGTAAGTAGTTTAAACACAATAATGAGATTCCAGACGCTTCACCCACGGAGCTTTCAATATCGCAGGCTGGATGGGACAGCCACCAACAGATGCAGAAACACAATAGAAAACGGAGAAAATCACGGCCCTCTCAAAGTACATGTCGAATCTGTATGAATATATATCTATATATAATTCACACATACACTTAGGTATATGTAAGTTTTACACTGTCCTTATTGGTATGTACACATATGTGTATATTATGTTTTTATATACTGATGTGATAACTTACAGCTTTCTCAAAACTGCCACCCCCAAAGATTCCCCAGTTGGGGTTTCCAGTTGTATGACTGGAGCCGCATGTGATAAAACTAATGTGAAGCACCTCTGGGGACACCGTGTTGCCAGGGACCCCCAATCAAGCCATGAGCAAGCAGCCTCCTCCACAGCCACCCACGCTGCAGCAGTGTCAGCAGGATCCCCACAGCCACCCACGCTGCAGCAGTGTGCAGCAGGACCCCCACAGCCACCCACGCTGCAGCAGTGTGCAGCAGGACCCCCATAGCCTCCTCCACAGCCACCCACACTGCAGCAGAGTGCAGCAGGACCCCCACAGCCACCCACGCTGCAGCAGCGTGCAGCAGGACCCCCACACAGAAAATACACAAAGGTGCACATGTTGTGAGCATGCTTGTATACATGTGCGAGCCTTATGCATGTTGCTCATGTGTGGGAGAGCACTGTGCTGTGTGTGCTGTATGCATGAGTAGAGTGTGCCTTTTATGCAGGATGCTGCAAGGACCTGTGAGTGTACCTGTGTGCTGTGTGCATAGATAACAGTATGCATGTTCGATGTGTGCACGTGTGTCCATGTGTGCTATAAACATGTTTTTCATAATTTTAAAGATGTTTATTTGTATTTCATTTGAAAGGAAAATTTACAAACAGAGAAAGAGACAGAGTGAGATCTTCCATCTCTGGGTTAACTCCCCACAAATGACAGCAACGGCTTGAGCTGTGCCAATCTGGACCCAGGAGCCAAGAGCTTCCTTCCAGTCTCCCATGTGGGTGCAGGATTCCCAAGGCTTTGGGCCATCCTCGACTGCTTTCACAGGCCACAAGCAGGGAGCTGGATGGGGAGAGGGGCAGCTGGGACAGGAACCAGCACTCACAAGGATACCGGCAGTGCAAGCACAGGATTAGTTTGCTATCTCATCATGCCAGTACTTGAATGTTTTGCTAACCAAGCTTCTGCACTCATTGTAATGTACACCTGGTTGTGCACGCATGCCACGTGCACAGTGTGCTTAACACTGGCCCTACAGCAGTAAGCACGTGCACAGTGTGCTGTAACAGTGGCCCTGCACCAGTAAGCACGTGCACATGTGTTGTGGGTGGGACATTACTGTAATGCTCTGTGGAGAGGTGCACGTTTGTCACATGTGAGAGACTGCGCACTGTGTGTATAACTGCACATGCTTTATGTGCGCATTGCACACAGGAGTGCTGTCACCATGTTTTGCCAGGACACTCGTGTACATACATGCATTTTGTGTGTACTGTGTGTGCTCCATGTGCATGTAGGCTGTGGATGCTAAGAAAGCCAAGCAGCTCTTCTGCAAGTTCTGAAGTCACCCTGGATCATAACTGTGTTTCCACCAATTACTAAGGCATAAGCTGGGACCAATCATGTGTTCTCTGCCCAAGCTCTTTCGTGTGAAGCACGGTAACAAGAACACCAGCCTCAGAGAAGCCTGCGACAGGGAACGGACTAGCACGGCCCAGGCCCCTGCTCAGTCTGGGCAGCCACTCTGCTCCGCCATAGCCAGGAGTCTACTGCTCAGCTCGGCCTGCGGCATGGAGCTCCCTGCAGACCCCACGGCCTGAGCCCTGTGGCTTTCACTCCCTGGAGTCTCTTGCTGGCCTTCCCTGGGCTCTGCGGGCCTTGGCTCCCTGGGAAGCAGGCAGCTGGCCCTCCTGGGCAGGCCCCTTGACGCAGAGGTGATTTCTCAGGGAGCATGGGATCTTGCATCTGAAGTGAATCACAGGACAATCGTCTGAGCACTGCCGAGCTTGCCCCTTGGCATCCTTCGGCCAAGAATGCCATGTTGTCACTTCCTGAGCATGCCACTTAAAAGCCAATCTAACAGATCAAGTATGTCTCCTATCCCACATATATTTGACCCATCCATTAACATTGTTGGGCAATTTTCAAAAGTTCCCACTTCTCTGTTCTTTTGCTGGGCTATATGGCAGGAGGCTTCATGCGCACTGGGAGTGGTGGACACATATCATTTCACACCAGAAATCAAACAGCTTCACTGACCTACAGGCACCTGCTGAAGACCTCAGTATTTTTTATTAAATTTTAGTCACATTAGGGAATGGGGATGAGGAAGAGAAAGATACCCAGCAAGGGCTGCTTTTTCCCTCCCTCCTGTCCTTCATCTTCTCCTCCTGTCTCCTTTGCTTCTTTCTTTGCCATATGATGACTGTCCACAACCACCACCATGATGTCCTCAGGATTCAGTGTCCTGGTTTTACTTGGGTTGGAGATGGTCTCCCCTGGGAGGAGTGCAACTCCCATGGTTAAGAGAGGTGCTCTACGCCATTAGGGCGGGAAGTGGATTCTATCTCAACATCAACAAAAGCTGGGTAAAAACCAAAGCCAAACATGAGGAAATCATGCTGTCAGAATTCTCAGATTTGCATGCATGAGCCACATCCAATCTGCTTCATCCACATTAAGAACACATCACCATGAGAACTGATGAGCTTTGCATTGAAGTCATTCCAACACTTTGGCTGTGACCTTGGGAATGTAACTTGTAAATAAAATCCCTTAAAGAGAAGAGTGAACCGAGGAGCCCTGGGGACCCAGACGGGATGGGAAAGAGAGGAACAGAGCAGAAGGGAGGCCTCTTAAGCAAGGTGGACCATGACTACACACCACACGGGAAACATACCAGGACCTGGAGCAGTAGGCTGACGTGAAGGGAACCAGGTGAGTCAGGGATGGAAGGTTCCACAAGGAAAGGGAATAAGCAGACACCAAAGGCACTGAACATTCAGCCAAATCTAAGTGTCCCTGCACGTAAAGAACCATGGGCAGGCAGGCGGGGGAGGGTGAATGCCCTCTGTGCCAGCTGGAGTGGGGGCTTCTCTGAGGGGCTGGACTGCATGCTCGTTTTAAGAGGCAGGCACTGGCATTTTCACTGGTCCACTCCTTGTCTTTGCATTCACAGGCTTGACATATGCAGAGAGAAATGACTAGAACAGCTGTGACTGAAGGGAATGCAGACATAGTGACTGATGACCTTGAAGGACCAGCGGTGGGGTCAGGGTCGCAATGAGTTAGTGTCTCCCTTTATTACGGGGGTGGTTTATGCACTAACTCTGCACTGATTTCCCAAATCCACCAAACCCAGGAGGGACTAAGCTGGAAACAGGTCCTCGGTGATCTAGCACAGCAAACTGCAGCTGGCCTCTGGCTGCTGCTACGCAGAGGACTGGAAGCAGCTCTCCAGGGTGCTGTGTCCATCATCTCAAGGCCACCCTTGGGATTCCCTCAGAACGGGAATAGCATCCAATCAATGGCCTTGGAAAACTCAGCAAACACAGCTCACAGGCCAGCAGGGACGGTCTGTCAAGGGCCTCCCTGGGTGTCAGCTCTGCAATGAGGGCTCTCTGCATCCCCCGTCAGCTGAATTATGGAGACACTCACCCTCTCCCTTCATGAAGTTGTAACTTGTGTCTAGCAGGAAAGCCTGGGCATGGCAGGGCGCCCCACAGGGGTGTCACTCACTGCATCCTTGGGTGATAAGGTAACACATTCCAAGCCACCACAGCAATCAATTAGCATCCTCACAAATTCAGGACCCTGCTTGGATTTTTTAAACCTATAGCATGGATTCCAGATGTTGGCCAGCTTTCATTCCTACATATTTCACTCTGGCGTATGAGTAAGTCTGTCCAGGAAGAGATTACTTTCAGTATGCCACACCTCTGCATGAAAACTCCCAATAACAAAACAACACAAAAACAGACCCAGTCTTTCCCTATGTTAAATAGCCTGCCTTTTCTCACTAAAAAAAAAAAAAAAGAGGATTCTGTGAGAAAATCTTGCCTTCTCATCTGTATTGCAAGCCTCACACACTCTCAGTGGCACCAGTTTTATCAACAAGCCCTACTGGGCAGCTGAATGTGGATCCCAAACTCCCAACTCCCTCCTCGGCCTGTTCTTGAGAGAAGAATAAGCACTATTTGTGAGCAACTGTCAGTCAAAGTTCCATCCAGTACGTGGGGATGCAGGGCTGGAAACGTATTTAGCCCGTGAAGCATCAGCTCTCTGGAAGGTGCTGAATAAATTAAACCAACATATAAACCCCAGGTTGATGTGTCTGAACCCCTCATCAAACATTCCCCATCCATATTTAATTGTTCCATGGAGACCATCGGCAGTGGGATGAGGTTCCACGCATTATTTCCATTCCATTAGCAAGCTCAAGGGTGTCTACTCCTTAACCCAAAATGATTGATTCTCTAAATGGCTTTCCACTTACTGACCTGAACGCTAATTGAGTTTGCCTATAGATTAAAAGAAAAAATGTGTTTTCAGAAAATGTTCAAAATATATTGCTGTCACTTAAATTGCTCATAGCAGGAGAAAATGGCAGGTCTAAATGATGACACTAAACATTTTATCTGAATTGGCTTTGGAAAACATGGTGTGCAGCAAATGAAGTTAAAAAGCTGGGATGGGGAAGGCGGCTGGAATGGGTTATTTAATGGAAAAGAAGACAGCTATTTTTAACAAGGGAATAAATATTCATGGACATATTAAGACCTTATTGTGACACATCCCCGTTCTCCAGCTTGGTGTAAATGTGCTGCTTCAGAACGTGAGCGTTGTCCTGCACCCAGCAGAGACAATATCACTAGCACCACTGACCTTGTAGTCATTCCCGAGGTGAAGTGGGGACATGGGCTGAAGCCCCAATGTGGGCAGAGTGAGTGGGGACATGAGCTGAAGGCCCAACGCGGGCAGAGGTGATTCTGTGGGGACATGGGCTGAAGGCCCAACGCGGGCAGTGAGTGGGGACATGGGCTGAAGGCCCAACGCGGGCAGAGTGAGTGGGGACATGGGCTGAAGGCCCAACGCGGGCAGTGAGTGGGGACATGGGCTGAAGGCCCAACGCGGGCAGAGTGAGTGGGGACATGGGCTGAAGCCCCAACGCGGGCAGTGAGTGGGGACATGAGCTGAAGGCCCAACGCGGGCAGGGGTGAGTGGGGTCATGGGCTGAAGGCCCAACGCGGGCAGTGAGTGGGGACATGGGCTGAAGGCCCAACACGGGCAGTGAGTGGGGACATGGGCTGAAGGCCCAACGCGGGCAGAGTGAGTGGGGACATGGGCTGAAGGCCCAACGCGGGCAGAGGTGAGTGGGGTCATGGGCTGAAGGCCCCACGCGGGCAGTGAGTGGGGACATGGGCTGAAGGCCCAACACGGGCAGTGAGTGGGGACATGGGCTGAAGGCCCAACGCGGGCAGAGTGAGTGGGGACATGAGCTGAAGCCCCAACACAGGCAGAGGTGAGTGGGGACATGGGCTGAAGCCCCAACGCGGGCAGTGAGTGGGGACATGGGCTGAAGGCCCAAAATGGGCTGAGAAATGTCAGCGACCCTTCCCCTTCCCTCACTGCAGTGTAGGAGCTGGATCACTACAGGGGCCTATCAGAGCAGAACACTGCCTGGGCCGAGTCTCCCAGAGTTCCATGCAGGGGGCTGAGGCTACCTGGGCCGAGTCTCCCAGAGTTCCATGCAGGGTGCTGGGGCTACCTGGGTCAAGTCTCCCAGAGTTCCATGCAGGGGGCTGAGGCTGCCTGGGCCGAGTCTCCCAGAGTTCCATGCAGGGGGCTGAGGCTGCCTGGGCCCTGTCCCTCAGGGTCCGAGTGCATGCACAGCCAGCAGTGGTGCTGAGCGTCCAACTTACTGCCTCAGACACCTGCATATGGCATTCCCATGCTGTGCACAGAAAACTATGCACAGTAAAGTCAAGGATGGTGATGATGTTTACACAAAAGACAGACACCAAGGAAACACATAAATGCCTGCATGGGATGGGGGTATGAATTTAGGATTCAGTGGAGGTATACTTATACATCTACATATATATATACATATATGCATATACACACACTATAAATAAGGCTGTATATAATACACACTTACATATAAACATCTTATGCTAAAAGGAAAAATCAGCTCACATTTTCCTAGGAAAAAAGACATGCTAAATTACCACTTTGAGTTTCAACCTTGGCAACATTCTGCTCGTTTCACTCCAGAATTGCTATCACTGTGCTATTTTTGCAATGCCACCAGGGTGGCTGAACACATGCCAAGGACATGCTAACGCAGCTCCTGGCGGTCCTCTGTGATGCTTGCCTTGCACTGCACTGAGCACGGGGCAGCTTCGGGAGGTCTCACAGCGAGACCCCGGCAGCTGTATCAGCACGGTGTGAGCGGCACCCCAAAGCTTGTGTGCCTTCTGGACTGGACACAACTGAGAGGCCTCTATCCTCACACAGATCCCCCCTTTCCTCCCTCCCCAGACCACTGGTCCCCCCAGGGAGCAGACACGGGAAGATGCTGCAGGCCCGGGCTCCCAGCATGACCCACAGCACCACTGTGCACGTGGCCTAGTCCTGCAGGGTCTGGCTCTTGGGACTCAGCCCTCCCACTCCCCACGGAAGACGCAGACGCTGTGCAGAACCTACTGCTGCAGGTTGTGCTCAGGACCACTTCGGGACACAGGTCTGGGGAGACCGAGGGCAGGGAAGAGGAAGAGAGAGACAAAGGAGGCCTGCAGGGAGCAATGCAATGACAGATGTTTTCACGAAGTCCTCCACTGACCCAACAAGGACACCTGCACTCACCTGTCCACCAGAGCAAATGCCATTACCTGGCAGTCGTCTGGCTACCAACAGGCAGGATTCATGCAAACCAAAAGCCAGTGATGTGTGTGGGAGGCTTGGGAAAGGACTATACAAAGAAGGCATGAGGACGAAGCTAGAGCTCATTGCCCTAGGTGAGAAGAGGGGTTATCCGGGTCAGACTGGGAGGCAGTAGGCTGAAAAATGATTCTTGGAAGATGAAGTTAGAAGATAAAGTGCACTGGGACTGGCCTCACGGTACAGTGGGTTAAGCCTCCACCTACAGTGCTGGTTTGAGTCTCAATGGCTCCACTTCCCATCCAGTTCCCTGCTGATGTGCCCAGGAAAGCAGTGGAGGAAGGCCCAAGTCAGTAAGGACGTAAGGACCCACAGAGATGTACTTGACAGCCCAGGCTATAATCCAACACTGAGCAGCCTGTGGATCAGACTTCTCCAGCTGAGCCCACTGGACACCCTGTCAGGTTGATGCCTGTCTTTGCTTTTCCTCACTTTCTTACTTTCTGGAATAGCAACACATTCCTAGGTCACCTTCTACCTTCTCAGCCCCAGATCCAGCCACTCCTCCCAGGAGCCCTGGCTCTTCTGTCCAGCAATGACAGCAGACACCAAGGCTGGGGTCCTGGGCGTGCTCAGTGCTGCTGGGCAATCAATTGGCTGAAACCCTTGTGTCATCAGAATGAGGAAACACACACACACACAGAATCTCACACACAGATCTCTGGGTGCCAACCTACCTGCCTTGCATGGGGGCGGACACCCGCTTCTGCACTGCTCATCAGCACCAGCTCCACCCCTTGCTTCTGGGAAACTCAGTCTCTAACAGTGAGAAGTCGGCCTTCCGCCATGCAATGCTCGTTACTCACCAATCATGGGCTGCGAAGGTAAGGCGGGCTTCCTTTGGTCTTAACATTCCCCATTCAAAACATCATTTCCTAAAGTCATCTTGTCTGTATCCTTCTTTTTTTAAAATTTTTTTTTAAAATTCCCAGGTCATTAAATATCCTTCCAAAGTGTAACTTGTAAATCCCAGAGAGAATTCCCTAGAATGAGTATGCTAAAGTTAACTTTTATTTAGATTGTTAGCTTCAATTGCTTTAATATTTACTAGAAGCACTTTAGGACCTTCCCAAACACACAAACAACTTTAGATGAGAAAATGGACCAGCCAAGGTCATGGAACTTTGAAAAATAAAGATTTTTTTGATACTATTGAGTCTACACTCGTATCCACTTCTGGAATATGGGCTCTCCTGTAGATGTTTTCTGATGGAAGTTTAAAATTCATTAGTTTCTAAAGGTAAGAGTCCCCACTGCCAGTACATGGGTGGTTTGGGCAGCACTGCTAAGCTCTGGTCTCCAGTCACGCTGGATGCCCTCACTCGACCTGCCTCTAACTGAAGGAGTTCCCTAGGTCTCACTCCAGAAGCCCCTTTATTCTCACTTGATATCTGCTTACTTCCCCTCAAACATTGTAAACTTGTAGGTGGCACATCTCCAGGAGGGTAGAGGCATAAGCTGGAATGCTTATGTCAGGACCATGTCTATCAGACTCCACTCCCATGCTCATCTGGTGTCTTTGTGGTTCTATCAAGCCCAACAAGCCCAGAGGGATTGCCAAGTCCTACCCCGCAGCATTCCTGCCATGCCTCAGTGCCAGCAGTGACCACAGCCCCACCAAAGAGCACATCTCCTCCTGGCTCGTTCCTGTGTATCCTGTGTATCTCTTAATTCCCTAACAGGACCATCCCTGCAGCTCCCTGAACTCAGCATCATCACAGCAAAGGCATGGTCAGTGCTACCTCTTGTTTCTGTTCTCACTGAAGCTCTCGGTTTCTCTTTCAAATGAATGCTCTTAGCACCACGAACGGTCTGGCACGAGTAACACAGTTACTTAAAAGCCTTGACATTGCACAATAGCGAGGAGGGAGGCAGGGTTGGAAGCCAGGCAGGTGACGCGGGGGCATGCCCCTGACTGTGATTCTACATTGCGCTCAGCATTTAATAAGTGTTTACTTGGCTACGTTAACAACAACACAAAAATTAACTCAGCAAGAACCGTGCTAATGCTTAGCTACAGATGCAGAGGGAAGTATCTAAGGCGTGAATAGAGGATTTAATTTTTCCATGAACACCTCTGTGTAATATGATAGCACAAAAAATGCACCATTAATCACATCCTTATCTGGAACAAGGAATCCACATACAGCAGGAAACCCACCTGAGGCTCATCCTCAGTGCTTCCTGTTTAGAAGGTCTAGAAGTAGACAGAGTTAAAGAGAAGCCTGGTAAGGCAGCACTGTGCTTAATGTTAAGGCAACTGACACAGCAGGTAGCAACATCTGATACTGATTAAACACGTGCACTTGTTCTCCAGTTAGAGGCAGAGTGTAATCAGAGATGGGCGGTTGCTGAGACGTGAGGAGATAGCCTGGCACCAGCTCCAATGAGTATCACTGCTGTCCTCTCCAGGTACACACAGTGGAAAACACATAATACTTTTCCTGGTTGAGAGTACATAGTCAGGGCTGGCGTCGTGGCACAGCTACTTAAGCTGCCACTCATGACACCAGCATTGCACATGGGGGCCAGTCTGAGTCTGGCTGCTCAACTCTGATCCGACTTGTAGTTGATGTACCTGGGGAGACAGCAGAAGATGGCCCCCAGGCTCACGGCCTCTCCACCCACGTGGGGAAACCATGGGGAGACTGCAGAAGATGGCCCCCGGGCTCAGGGGTCCGTCACCCACGTGGGGAAACCATGGTGGAATTTTGAACTCCTGGCTTTGGCCTGGAAGAAGCCTGGCTCTGTTGTCATTCAGGGAATGAACCAGCAGATGGAAGACAGTCTTCCCTCCCAGTCGCTATATCCCTCTCTACCACTCTGCTTTTCAACAAATAAATCTTTCTTCAAAAATAATGAATAAAAGGAGTATATACAGAATCTCCAAGTGTGATGGAAATTTCCAGCAATTTTTTTCTTCTCAGCATTGTGAACATTTTTCAGTAGCATGCCCACCGGATTGTTAGCCAGCCTCCCAGAAACACTTGTACTGACTGGGAATGCAAGATGCCGCCGGGCAGGCTCACTCAGCATGAAGAGGCTCAGATTACAGGGGATTAGCTCACATCTGCCTCCTGGCGACTACACACATCGGTCCATATTTTGCCCTCTGGAGCAAAGCAGGAGAGAATGCTTTCCTCGTCCAAAGTCTAGCCTTAGAACAGAAAACAGCTTCATTGAGCTCAAAGAGGGCTAAAAAGCAATTGCAGGGAAGAACAAAACTCGTCTCTCTTGCAAGCAGAGGAGGGCGGGGTGGGGATGGAAGAGGGTAAGGAATGAAGAGCTAAGTGGAAACCCAAGGCAGCTGTCCAGTTACGGGCAATGGCAGAGCTGGCGCTAAAACCCTCACAGGGCCTCTCATTCTGAGATTCTGAGTCTCTCTCTCTCTCTTTTTTTTGACTTGTTTTATTTTTATTTGAAAGGCAGAGTTGCTGAAAGAAGCAGAGAGAGAGAGAAAGATCTTTTCGTCTGCTGGTTCATTCGTGAAATGGCTCCAATGGCCAGAGCTGGACCAGTCCAAAGGTGCAGGGCCCAAGGACTTGAGCCATCCTCCGCTGTGTTCCCAGGCCACAGCAGGGAGCACGATGGGAAATGGAGCAGCTGGGACACGTATCAGCACCCACACAGGCTGTTGATATTGCAGGCAAAGATTTAGATTTCTATGCTATGGAGCCAGGCCCCTGAGGTCATGTTTATTTGTTTTATTGTTATTATTAGCATGCTATTTTCCCATACCATATTTAATGACAATAATAATATCTTGCTTTACTCTGGTATAGTGAGTGTTAAATAAAGAAATTTCTTAAGTTAGACTTTAATAACTAGGACACTCAGACCTGGAGAAACACCAACAGTCTTATTTCCTAGGTAACAATATCTAGCGCTGTCACTGTGGTGTAGTGAATTAAGCTGTCACCTACATTCCGGGATACCATGTAGGTGTTGGTTTCAGTCCCGACTGCTCCACTTCCAATCCAGCTCCCTACTAAAGGGCCTGGGAGAGCAGCAGCATACGGCCCAAATACTTGAGCGCCCCCAGATGCAGCCCCTAGCTCCTGACC
Source organism: Ochotona curzoniae (assembly GCF_017591425.1). Lineage (NCBI taxonomy): Eukaryota > Metazoa > Chordata > Mammalia > Lagomorpha > Ochotonidae > Ochotona > Ochotona curzoniae. The sequence goes on along the minus strand of NW_024465654.1, from coordinate 6,999,015 downwards.
TTGGCCCAGCCCAGTCCCGGGCCTTGAGGCCATTTGGGGAGTGAACAGTGGATGGAAGATTTCTCTCTCGCTTTCCCTCATCATGAGACTCCCTCAGCTTTTCAGATAAAAAATGACTGTTTAAAAGGGGAATTCAGACCATCAAAGTCAAGAGATGCCCACCTAAATTGTTGCAGTCCTAGACAAGGTATTTTTCAAGATATGAGACATCACCAACTCCAAAAGGAAAATAAAACGCAAACCATATGGAAAAGAAGTGCACACAGCTCACAGAGGAGCGCAGGACGCTGTTTCTGCCAGGGCTTGCCACTAGACCATGTGACCGCACGGTCACCGTCTGAATATCCATTCTCCGTGCCCTTGCTGCTTGCTGTTCTGCCTGGAAGACACAAACGTGAGCCTTCCGCTCTGGGGACCTGTTCCGGGCTGGGCCAGGCCATGCACTAGAATTTAACAAATCCCACAGGCCTCGGGAGTGCCACTGCCAACGTTACATTCTCAGCAGCCTGGCAGTGCCCTGAGCTGGTGAGGAAGCTGGGCTTCTCCTGGTCACTCTTGAATAAACAGCCCCAAACGGGCTCCAGCTAGGCAAAAGCTAGGCACAAGTCCTTCTGGGACTCTCCCCTGGCTATTCCATGTTTGTATTCAGGTGCATCACAGGCCACTGACCCACACTGCACTGAGCGCAGAGGGGCCAAAGCGTGGAGTCTGGGGGTCAGCAGATCCCCCGAACTCTGCTGTGCCATTTCCTCCGTAAGCCCAGAGCAGCGTCTCCTCTTACAGCAGCAACTATGGCGATAAAGCTTCAGGAGAGATACAAGAAGTTCCCCAGCACAAGCAAACAGATGTGTCTGCAAGGGGAAACAAGTGTGAGCCAGCAGCTCTCATGAGCATCCTTGCCTTATGTGGGTCGTTCCTCTTACTTCCCGTACAAGCTAGTGGGCATGGCTGTCAGAAGCTCCCTTTCAAGCCCAAAGACAGCTGGGCACTGGAGCCTGGCATTCCCACTCATGTACACTGTCTAGTGGAGGGCGGAAGGACTCTGAAAGTGGCCAACGAATGTCCCTCCTTCCAGTTCAGTATTTTCAAAGACAACCACAACTTGCTCTGCTCATGGTACAGAAGCCTGGAGTCCCTGAGAGCATGCTCCGGGCACTCAGGGGAAGTACGGGTCCTAGGACACAGCACACAGTGACCAGGCACAGGGAAGCTGAAGCAACCTCAAGCAGCTTCAGGAAAGTGCCTGAACCAACTGCTTACTGCTCGAACTGAACCACAGCGCATGCAACTCAAAAAGAACTGTTCTCTGAATTTCTGCCACAGATGGCTCACACTAATCTCTTCCCTTAACTAGAGCAAATCTAAAGGAAACACTCGTTCCAAGGGGGTGACACACAGCATGTAAACACTGCCTTTTGTCCCATCTAAAACCTGGTTGATAATTTCTGTATTTTATCTCCTTGGGCTACAAAGAGAAACAAATGCCCTTTATGCTTGCTAAATCTCTTTTATCTGAAAAGTCTGAATAGAAAAGAATATTTATTACCCACATAATTTCCACACTCAACTTTTTGCATCCAATTTTCTCTTCTTCTTTTTAAAAGAAAGATTTATTTATTTTTATTGGAAAGACAGATATACAGAGAGGAGGAGAGACAGAGAAGAAGGTCTTCCGTCTGATGCTTCAATCCCCAAGCCACTGCAACAGCCGGAGCTGCGCTGATTTAAAGCCAGGAGCCCAGAGCCTCTTCTGGGTCTCCCATGTGGGAGCAGGGTCCCAAGGCTTTGGGGCATCCTTGACTGCTTTCCCAGGCCACAAACAGGGAGCTAAATGAGAAGTGGAACTGCTGGGATTAGAACCGGCGCCCATATGGGATCCTAGTGTGTGCAAGGTGAGGACTTTAGCCGCTAGGCTACTCTGCTGGGTCCAGAATTTCTCCTTTTAAAATCATGAATATTGTGCCAAGATAATCTAACTGTACAGAAATGAATAACTGAAAAAAGTATTTTAAACTGGCATTTAAGCTTTTCAGTTAAATTCTTAATTCTATTTTTAAATAATAAAATGAAAATCTCTCAGTTACCTCATTCTTAATTTTACTGAAAACATAATTATAAGAATACATGTAGATGTTATTTGTTCCTCCTTTAAAACTATAATCAATCAGTGAAACACTGCATTACTCTTCCACTTTCCCCCATTTGTTAGGGGTAAGTGCCACGGCACGGCAGTAAAAGCACTGCTTGAGACATCCACCCCCATTGCAGCAGCTGCTCTGCCTCCACTTACCCTGCTTCCCACCTGACTCCCTGGGGAAGCACGTCCCGGAGACAGGTGACGGCCCAGGCCTGTGGTGCTCCTGGCTCCTGTGTGCAGCCCGCCCAGCATTCAGAGAGCAAGTCAGCAGATGCAAGAGCTCTCTCTATTCCTTTTGCTCTTAAAATTTTTTAAAAATAATAGAAAGATAAAATCGTAGTTCTGCACTTAAAAATGTATGCTGTAGATTACTCACAGCGACCGTGCTATAACATATGCCCAAAATAGGCCGACTGCAGAAGACAGAAGAGCAACGCTCAGAGCTGGGAAGTTCATTCATTCCAGAACAACATGCTGAGATGGTTCAGGGAAGACCAGGCGGCTTCCTCTGTCATGGGAAAGCAGCTGTGATGCAGAGCGGCTGAGACAATACCTGCAGGTGTGACCCCTAACGTGATTACAGGGAATGCTCACCAGCAGGTGACCCAGAACCCAGGGCTACTATAACGACAGTCAGTCGGCGGACATCACCCTAAGAGACAGTCTGCAAATGCCTTCTCTCTCAGAGTCTGTCTCCTTTCACGCTGAGGTTCTTAAAAACCATGTGAAGGTCTCTGTAGAAGGGCCCTGGAGCAAAGCCAACCTAAACACATGTGTGCTACAGTTACTGTGTTGTATGTTATTCATTTGAACTGCAAGGGAGCTCACAGACAGCACAAAACATGGAAGTGAAGCAACGCCATAAAAACACATTGTCACACTTGACCCCTAGAAAGAAGTGCAAATTAACACCTACAGCTTTCACATTATTCAGAAATCCACTTTGGCTCACCTGCTAAAAACTGAGTTCAGAAGTCATGTATATCTAGCAGCACTTAATGACTGCTAAAGCACAAGAGATAACCCAGTGTATTTCCCTCCAACTACTTAGTTTCCCAAACTTCTGTAGCTTTTTCATAAAAAAACAACCCAGAATTAAAATGAGGGGTAAGCAGATTTCCCTCCTGCACTGCAGAGGGGCCTGAATTCAGCTCTCATCAATGACAGCTTCCCAGAGGAGGCCGTGTGCCTATGGAGGCTACATGCAAGTGTCCTGCTGTCTGCCGCCTAAACTTGTGCACACGCACAGAAATCGGGGCCACTGCGAGGGCTGGCCCCTGGAGACCTGGGCAGCTGCTGCATCGCACTCACCGGGCGGGAGTCTTTAAGGCACCTGAGCAAAGCAGCAGCCCGGGGCCAAGGGGAATCGGAGGCGGCTCCTCCTCAGCTGCACCTTCAGCTCAGAATCCCACCTTGTTGAGCAGAGAAGGCAGGCTAGAGTTGGGACGAGACATCCTTCCTCCATCACACTTCACCGATGAAACCTGCCACTTGTTTTTGTTGAGCCAAAGCCCCACTTACCTCTGGTCAAACTCAGTGCTTCGCTCTGTCAGCAAGGCAGCTCTCCTGTAAGCATGACCCACAGTGAGGCAGAAGAGAAGCAGGCATCCCAGCATCAGGAGAGGGGCCCGCAGGTGTGCAGCATCCCCAGTACAGCCTCTCTGGGTAGCAATCTACCTACCCAAGGAGTCCTTGTGTGAAGGTGACAGGGCAGAAATAAACAAATAAAACCACGTCCTACCAGAACAGAATAATCCTAACGTTTCCTTTCTTCCAGAAAGCTCTTGCGGATTTTCCCCAGTCGGGGTAGGGCTTGTCCTGCAGCATCATATCCGTGACCTGAAGCCAGGAGAAGGGTTTACTCAGCACTTGATGCAAACACAGGCTACTGGGAACTGAATGTGTACGTACTTTCATATTAGGGTCTATCAAGAGATAAGAGTCAGAAGAAATACACTCAATCATAAATGTCACTCTTGTATTTGACTTGGACTATTGAACAAATCTATTTAAGGACACTCAGCATGTCAGATAGTCACAGGTTTTTCAAACATCACTTAAGGTCATCTTTAATTAGACAGTACTTTTGAGAATTAGCATTTACTATAGAAATAACACACATATAATAAATAAAATACCATCATTCTTTACAAGTGTGCCTAAACCAGAGACTCTAAAGTCCAAATAACTGCTGCTGGGTCTAGATTGCTTTAGTTTCCTTCAACAACGACAGCTCCTGCTCCAACCCTGGGTTGCCCGGTGTGGTCACTCAGCCCCATCCTCGGGTCAGGCACCTGTGCCCCCACCCCCAAGCTGTGAGATCCAATGAGGCTTAGAGCTTGATTATTTTTTCTTTCTAAGGTCTTCAGATACTGGACCAAGATATTTGTGGAAAGAAGAAATGATAAAACAAACTAGGATGTAAACGCTTGGTTTTCATGACCCATTAACAAAGTTAATTGCTCATTAGCTGCATGACATAATAATGTTTTGGGCAAATGTCCAATTATCATAAATAGGCAACCTATTATCAAAGCATTAAAAAAGTCTCACAGGGATTTCTCCATCTTAAAAAAAAAGAAAGAAAGAAAGAAAGAAAGGAAACCAAAACCGCGCTTGAGTATGCAAATGAGCACTCTTTTCCTTTTGTCCAGAAAACTTACCGCTCCTTCAGAAGAAGACAAAGATTATTTCAGTAATTATGATTTTCATTGAAAGTGCTCAAATTCAAAGGAAAGAAACACTATACTGAAGGAAACTGAGCAGCCTGCAATGCCTTCAGTAGGATTTCCACCATCCACTTATCTACCTTTTCTTTTTCTCTTGTTCTTAGCACCTCAACATCACATGTGACAGTAACTTTCTCAAGCCTGCCCACATCTCCTGCACCCTGCCAAGAGGCATCACAACAGCAGAAAGAACTGCTTTCCAGTTCTCTGCCCTCCACCTCAGCATCATGTCCAGGACAGCGTCCCCAAGAGTCCCCTGGCTGGTGAGAACCAACACGGATGCACTGCCCCATGGAGAACTGCAGACCACTACCATCTACGACTCATGCACTGCTCCACGGAGTTCCACCATCTACGACTCATGCACTGCTCCACGGAGTTCTACCATCTACGACTCAAGGCCCACGCTGTTCGACTTGTGATGGCTTCACTGTTGATGCCAGATTTCAAAATCAGAACTGGCTTTAATATACACTCTGAGTTCACTTTGTTAAATGCTTGATAAACATGAAAGTACCTAATCATAAAATATTGAGGAGGAAAAATGCTTGTTTCATTATTTGAAAGGGAGCTAGTTCACTGGTGGTTTTCTGAGCTATTTGCTTTCTTTCTGAAGCTCTAAAATTACCAGGTTTTGTTTTCTTAGAGTAACACGCATGGATTGCATTTCCATCAAAAATGATTCATGATAATTATCAAAATGAGCAAGGTGAAGAAGACAGAATAAAAATCAAAGACGAATCAAGTGAATTATATTGTTACTAAAAGCAATAAAGGCAAGAGTAGAGAAAATATTACAATATCGACTCACTTATTTGAAAGGCAGAGTTACATGGAGTAAAAGACTGACAGAGAGAACTTCCACACCCATTGTTCATTCCCTGAACAGCCACACTGGCTGGGCTAGGACGAAGCCAGAAACCACGAGTTGCTGAGTCTGTCCAGTGGGTGCAGGGACAATGGCTTGGGCCACCTTCCACCACTTTCCCAGACCATTAGCAGAGAACGGAACTGGAAGTAGAGCACCCAGGACTCAAACCAGTGCCCATAAGGGATTCCAGCAGTAGACAGTGCTCCAGCACTGGGTCACAGCTCCAGCCCCATAGTGGGGAAATTCAAGCTTCACTCACTCTCAAGCATCAGCAGTGTTTCATAGCGTGACTTCCCTTGAGGAAACAACTGCTATTCTTCCACTTACAAGACTCTCAGCTGCCACCTCTTCACAATTCTTGCTCTTCTTTCAAGAATAACAATTCTGGTGTCCAATATTATATAAAAAAACCCTCAAGGTTAAGTAAATAAATATTTACATAAACATTTTATGTTTCACCAGATTTGTAAAAGACTTAATTAACTCTCTTCAGCGTTATTTATCTTGTTGCAGAAACAGTCCACACGGCAGTAACTGTTATCAGGGAACAGATGATTACTGGGTGAGTTTGATTCAATTTTCAATGTTTTCTCCAGGGCACTTTCTGGGAAACACTCATTCTATTTTCTAAAAAGAGGCAGTCTGCTGCTCTATGGCCAATTATTACAGCAGCATGTGTTGTAAAAACGACATTCAAGGATGAAACATTTTTCTGAGGGAAATTGCAAGAAGAGGCAAAAGCCTTTCTGATGCCAGGCAACTGGTCCCTTTCACCCTTGCTGCAAGTCTTTATTTTAAGTCATATCACCAGATCAATGTCAGGCACTTGCAGCTAAATTGGCAGATGCAGGCACAGTCATTAAAGGGATGCATTCAATAACGAAAAATCCAATTACCTGCTGCATTAGAGAAACCAAGTTCATTTCTGGTGTTGGTCAAGGACAGTCTGTGGGAGAAGATGAGAGCAAAGAAAGGGAGGCTGAGGAAGATGCAGACAGGCAGTGTGTGTGTGTGTAACACAGGTGTGTGCGCGCACACACACACACGGTACAAGGAGTGGCAGAGCCGCACACACAGGAAGATATGAGAGCATGGAGTCACAGGTCTTCCTTTCCAAGCTGGGTGAAGTGCGCTGGATACTCTGAAATGCTTGCTACGCTAGCCTGCAGCCTCGCTGTGGCACTACCCGTGCTGTGCCTTGTCAAGCAGTCCTTTTCAATAGAACATAAGCTATTTGGAGGCCTGGGCATTGTGCAGTCTGAGCAAGAGTATGCATTACCAGGTCCAAAAGTTAGTAAAGGTACCGCAACAGCAATTTCTCTCTACGGGAATCTAAGCAAAATCCTTGGTCCTCTGTGAGTTGAGCCTGTGTAATGATGTGGCAATGACAGAGTGGCAACAGCGGTGAGAGCGCCACAGATTTAAGATGTACTGTTCTTATTACTTGTGACAGCAACTTTACAAAGTCACTCGGTGGCTTCCGTCATTTACCAGTGGAGTAGCCCAAGTCAGAGAGACTTAACTACAGAGCTCAGCCACACCTAACAACTGTGCTGTGCACCTGCTCTGAGCCAGCCTGCACAAGGTCTAGTTCTAGCCTGGTCTTGTACTTATTTCTGATTTAGGGCAAGGTAACTAACCCATTGTACCTCAGCTTTGGTCTCTTCAACTATGAGCATGCAATACATTCCAGCAGGAGTTACAGTGCCTGCCAACACCTGGGACTGGCAGCCAATGACATGTGTGGGATTGTGAGTCACAGGGCTTGGAAATCAGTCTTTCCTCTTTTGCAAAGAAAAGACTCACATAAGCTACACTATCAGAATATGGGAATGATGTGATGCAATGCTAAAGTACCATGTGGTCTCAAACTTGCTAGGAATGCAACGAAAAGATCACTAGATTTACAACAACCCAAGGAGACATCATTGAGCATTTGTGTAACATAACCCACCCCATTTGCATCCTGAATCACTCTTTAATTTTGTCAGTCTTATCTTCTTAGCCTGAACACAAGTTACTCATTCGCAGACAGCATATGCTACATACTGCTTCTACAGTATAATTCCATGCAATTTTTTAAAAGTTATTTTTAAATATTTATTTTTATTTGAAAGGAAGATTTATACAGAGAGAGGGAGAGACAGAGAGATCTTCCATCCACTGGGTGACTCCCCAAATAGCTGCAGCAGCAATATGTAGGCCAGCCTGGAGCCTTCTCCAGGTCTCCTACATGGGCACAGGGGTCCAAGAACTGGGGCCATCTCCTGCTGCTTCCCTTGGCATGTTAGCAGAGAGCTGTGCTGAAAGTACAGCATGAAGGTTGCCTTCTATCAGAGAGAACATACGGTATTTGTCCTTTTGGGACTGGCTTGTTTCACTGAGCACAATGACCTCTAGTTGGGATCATTTGGTTGCAAAAGGTAGAATTTTATTCTTTTTAGTGACTGACCAGTATCCCATGGACAGATGGACCATAGTTTCTTTATCTACTCCTCTTTGGATGGGCATCTGTGATTTCTCCATGTGTTTGCTTTTGTAGATTGTGCTGCTGTAAATATAGGATTACAGAGTCTGCCCTCATACGCAGATTTCATTTATTTTGGAACACAATCGCCTTCCTACCGCCGTGCAGAGGGCACACTGCAGGAAGCAGAGGTGTGCGGCCCAAGCAGCGCGCTGCAGCAGCAGCAGTCTGTCCACGGCCTCTCCAATGTCCCATCAGACCTCACACTGTTCTCTCTGGATTGTTTGATAAAGATGGCTTCCTCACTGAAAGGTCTTACATCACTGGCATGTTTTGGGGCACCATTTTTCTCTGCTCTGCAGGAACACTTCCTGGCAGATGCTTTTTCACCCACGCCTGGACTTTCTTGTTATATGCTTCTTGCCACCTTCTTAGTAACAGAACTTTCACACTGGTCCCTTGAGGCTGACCGGCCCGTGAACAGATGGGCTTTGCCTGGACTTACTCTCTGAAAGAGGCTCATTCGAGGGTCGGCAGGACCCACCTTTGGTCTGAACACCTCGTCTTTCTTGTTCCACTTCTTTCTGGGGTACCCCTCCCTATGGACCTGAGGTGTGGTTGCCCACCACGGCACTTTCAAGCCCCCCTCCTAGTTTCACTTCATGGCCAGTAATGTCACCTGGTCTGATCCAACATTGAACTACCTTCTGTAGAAGCTCTACCTTTTTTTTTTTTCTTTTTGCCTCCTGCTTTCAGGGACAGCTAAGACAGCTGAACAGGAAACAGTATACTGACCTCAGCCACAGGGGTTTGCCAGAAAAAATAAGGAAGGACCACATGGCAAGCGACTGCTGGAAGAACTGAAAAAACTTCTTACTGCCCAGTCTTACAAAATGAACTCATGGATGGAAGCCCTCGCGCTGCCTCTCCTCTCTCTTAAAATCTGCTTTCAAATGGAAATAAATATATCTTAAAACAAAGAAGTATACTTTGCCAGCCAAGAGTCACCAAACTGAAAGTGAAAAGCTGAAATATGACACATTCCATAAACAAAGTGCAGGATCAAAATCACACGATTACCTCAACAGAAGCAGAGAAAACATCTGATAAAATGCAACATCATAAACATTGGCTTAGAAGGAACATACTGTAACACAATCAAGGCGACACAGGACAGTCCCCTAGTCAGCATCCTATTAAACTGGGAAAATCTGGAGGCCTTTCCACCAAGGTGCAGAACCACACGAGAATGCCTGTTCTCACCATTAGAGTTCAGTACAGTTTTAACCACAGCCATTAGACAAGAAAAAAATATATCAAAGGGCACAAACTGGAGAAGAGTATGTCAGAATTGTCACTGTCTAAGGATGGTATGATCCTAAACAAAAGACTCCCCCAAAAGATTCTTGGAACTAAAAGGGAGAATTAGACAAAGGTATGAAATAGACATATCAAAATCAGAAGCATGCCAATACACCAACAGTGTTCTGGCTGAGGAAAAAATGCCAAATCACTCAGGTGCAACAGCTACAAAATTTTTTAAAACTTTGTGTGATAAATTTAGCCAAGGATATGAAGGACCTCTTTAATAAAGATATCCTGAAATAAAAACAGCATGAATAAAGGACAAATCTCTTTTTTAGTAGTTAGAAGAATTGATATCATCAAATTGCCCGTACTACCTAAAGTAGTTGGCAGATCCAATGCAATTAAAATCAAAACACCCAGGTCATTCTTCACCAATCTAGAAAAAAACAATCCTAAACTTCTGTGAAAACACACACACACACACAGAGAGAAACCTGCATAGAAAAGAAATATTAAACAATTAAAACAAAGCAGGAAGCATCACCAAGGTGTATCACAGGATAGTTACAATCAAAACAGCCTGGTACAGATGCAGACATGAGGCCGACAAACCAGATGGAAACTCCAGCAACTGATACACAAGTCACCTTTAACGAAAGGACTTGAAGCACACCTTGCAGAAAGGGCAGGCTGAGTTTCCAAACTGCAAATCAAGACCTCTACTTTGTACATCCTATTCAAAAATCAGCTCACAATGGATCAAAGATGGAAATCTAAGCCCAGAAACCTTCAAGTTACTAGAGAAAAATGTAGGGAAATGCTGGAAGACACTGGCCTAGTAAATCACTTCTCGGATCAGACAATAGAACAAAAATAAACGAATGGCATTACCTCAAACTAAAGAACTTTGCACAGCAGAGGAAACCATCAACAACGTGAGGAGGCAACAGACAGAATAGGAGAAAATATTTGCAAACCAGGTACCTGAGAAAGGATTAACACCCAGAATCCATAAGGAGCACAAGAAATCAACAACAAAACTAATGATCTAGTTACAAAATGGGACATAAGAAATGGGACATGAAAAAGACAAAGGATTAAACGTAAATGCCCAACATGTTCAGGTTCACCAGCCATGAGGGAAAAACAAAAACCTCCATGAGTTAGAATGGTAATCACTCAAAAAGCGAAAATAAATGCTGGCAAGAATTGAAGAGAAAGGTGCCCTAAGACACTGCTGCTTGGGATGTAAA